>NC_136421.1:187007245-189407245 GCF_052625555.1 Lactuca saligna | reverse complement strand
CATCAGTAGACAGGTACCGATGCCAACTTTTGAGAAGATGGAGCGCATTCAAGACTCATCATATTATTTTGATTCACATTATATTTTTGGTGTCTAAAACTGTACAGAACACGCTTGTATTAAAATTTTATATTTAGTGCAATGGATGATGTTGTTTGCTTATTTACATTTACTGTGTTGTGATACTTTACATGACGTCATCCGCCCCGGAACGTTTCCGCCATTCTTGGTTTTGGGGTGTGACAATATATATATATATATATATATATATATATATATATATATATATATATATATATATATATATATATATATATTATTTTTATATTGAAACTATATCAATAATGATGTATATCTATAGAGAATGAAAAATTATGAAATTTGATATATTTAAAATAATTTTTTTTGATAAAAATAGCTTTCTAAAAATTAATATATATATATATATATATATATATATATATATATATATATATATATATATATATATATATATATATATATATTAATTGGTGTTTCCCTGATTTGTTTCATTTCATACATAAAAAGTCAAAAAAAATTTTACTTTCTATAGTAATAAGAAAACCCAATTGAGTAATATTGCTTGCGAGTCGTGACATCATTGATTATGGGATTCCCTAATATTGAGTTTCTAATGGGCATTTTATCGAGCTCCTTATGTGCACAACTTATATTCTTCCCCTACTAGCCCATTTAAATGAATAAAGAACCATACATGACCAACATACACAATCAAAAGTACTTGGCTATTTTGAATATCGATGCAGGTTTGGTAACATTTGTAACGAATTATGCAATCAACTAACTTTATTGAGTTTAGTGTTGTTCTTGTTGTGATTTTGGATTGATTTCAGCTACTGAAGTAAAGGGACAACAACCGTTTTCCAATTTAGAGAAAACACCAAACAACAACAATCGGATAGGTCTGCAACAGTTGGAGTTGGTCACCACCTTGATTCCAATTCACGTATGATATGGCCAATTGGTCGTATAAGCAATTGATATCAATTGATCAGTAAATTCGTTTAGCAGAAAGTACAATTGACAATGCGAAGGACTAATCAGAGGACATTCGAATTTGAAGGAATCAATTCGGTATGGTGTTTCAGTTTACTCGAATAGTAAGGCACCTTTGTACTTATCGATCGATGCTATTTCCACAGTATTATTAATTCTTGTATGATATTCAAACGACACACTTTTAAACATATGGGTACCTAATCTCATATACCGTTAGGGGTATAATCACTTTTCCCATATATATATATATATATATATATATATATATATATATATATATATATATATATATATATATATATATATGAAATAAATCCGGAAAGAAATTTTCTATTGGTAGGAAGGTAAGAAGTTTTTTTTCTACATACTTTTTTGACGAACAAAATAAATGAATCAATAGATGAATAAAAAATAACATGATTCACCAAAAAAATCTCAAAAAAAACACACCGATGATTCATTTATACAATGATTTTGTTGTTATTCACTAATATTGTCATAAAAGTGAATTTTTTCTTAATTTACTTAAAAATGAATCATGAGATGTTTTTTTGAAAATTGTTTCTTGTGAATCATCTTACCTTTGAATCATCTAATGATTCATTTTGTATGTTCGCTAAAAAAATATGTAGAAAAAAAACTTCTTACCTTACTACCAAAATTTTCCTTCTTATTTGATCTTGACTGTCTTTCTCTCTCTCTCTCTCTCTCTATATATATATATATATATATATATATATATATATATATATATATATATTAGCCTGTAGGTTATCTTAATCCATGTTATCCATAACAAAGTGTGTGTAGCTTGAGATCTACTTGTGGATATAAGGAAAACATCTCAATGTTGCAATCATCATTTTAATATAAAACCGCAAGGTATATTTTTACATCAAAGTGAATAGAGCATGTCTTTTTACTAAGAACTAGTGGGAGCATAGTGGAGTTCCTAATCTTGTATGAATGAGACATACTTAAACATTTGAAATCACATACTGACTAAGCATTATCGTTTTCACCTTAACTCGTAAAGTTTTTCTAAAATGAAAGACTTACGAAGGAGAAGATACATTCTTGGAATGTAAAATCTATAAGGGATAGATAAAATGAATGTTAAAAGTTTCATGTCCATATATATATATATATATATATATACATACATACACACACACACACACACACATATATATATATATATATATATATATATATATATATATATATATATATATATGAGCTAGGCTCAAAAGTACATAGTTCATAGGCTTGAACTAGATGAAATGATTTATATTCTATTTTCTTGGCAAATAAATTCATCATATACACAATATTATGCTTAGGACCTGGTATTTGATCATGTTGTAAGCTTGTCATAAGATACTAATTGAATACATGGTTAAGTCATTGGATGACTAAGAGAGCATTCTAAGAGTACTTTGGAATATTTAGGAGAATGTAAGTAAGATAATTAGTTTAGAAAGGATCTTTATGGAAAGAGCTACACAAGATGTTGATTTCAAAACACATATAAATAATAATGAATTATAATTGGATTTTGACTTCATTATCGAATGAAAAGTAGGTTTTGTTGGAATTAGGTCCAAGTAAAAGATAATGACACAATATAATACAAAATAAGAATACACTACTTTAGAAGTTGAATTCAAATGTGATTGGATGAATAGGATCATTAAGAAACTATGTTGATTTCTGCCGTTCAAGGATCACATAGAAATATTTATGACTTCAAGAGTATACCTAATCAAGCTAAGAGACTCTATGTCACGAAAGAACACAAATCATATTCTCCAAGATTTTTAACTATATTTAGAGTAAAGTTAAGTATGGACATGATAGTATACTTAGAATTCACAAAACTTAAATTTTGTCAGATCCATTGATAAAGTCATTCTTTTGAGCTAAGTATGAATGGTATCACTTCTGCTATAAGACTTTATTATTCTAGAAATGGGTTTTTGATTTGGATTTAGTATTTGTATATTGGAACATTATAACAGCAACTATTAGATAATGCTATGATATATTGGGATATAGTCATCACATTAATACTTGTTTTGCTCTATATTAACATGTTTAATCCATGAATAATGTTAATATTCTAAAGGTTCATAGTCGCTTATAATTGTGGGAGAAATTATAAAGTAAGAATAATATGAATTGGATTGGTTGACTCTCACTAGATGAAAGTAGGCAAGTGGTTGTAAACAAGTTTCATAGGTACATGTCAGAGAACTAGAATTGAACTGATACGCATCAAGATCATCTTGTAACGACCCAAAATACTACCAAATTTTTTTCGTTTAAATAATACTCAGGTTATCAACGATCTATAATATATCATAGAATCGTACGTCATAAATCCCAAAAGTTATAATATAGGTGCCATAACAAAAGGACTGTAACAACATATCATAGTATATGAAATAAACACGCAGGACAAAAGCTGAAGCTGTGGTGTGTGCAATGTCATCTTCCCTCTTTTGCTTGCGGAAGTACCTGAAACCAAAACTGAAATTGTACGGACAAAGCTTAGTGAGCTCCCGCAGACTGCCACATACCATACAATCATATAAACACATATTGGGCCTTGCTAACTGCATCAGACCGAAGTCCGAAAACTGCATCAGACCGAAGTCCGAAACTAACAAGGGTCTTGCCCTCTGCATCAGACCGAAGTCCGGAACTGACTGGGACCTTGTCCCCTGCATCGGACCGAAGTCCGAAACTAACTGCATCGGATCGAAATCCGGAACTGACTGGGACATTGTCCCCTACATCGGACCGTAGTCGGGAAACTGATTGAGCATAAGATAGCATAGCATAAACATATCAACTAGCATAAACACATATACTGCATACTGCATTGGACTGAAGTCCGGAACACATAACACAAAGACATACTTGAATCACAAAGACCTCAAGCACATTGAACTACTGTATCAGACCAAAGTCCAGAACTACTGCTAACTAGACGGGCCGACATTGTGGCCATAGACCCGTTCCTTCTGGAAGGAAAGCTCACCTCGTCGTGCTGGCTGCTGAGATGCTAACTTTAAAGGTAGCTGACTGCTGCTCTGGAACTACCCGGCTACAATTTCCAAAAACACTAGATTAGTTACTAAAAAATGCTCTCAAGGTCAAATGACTATATTACCCCTAGTCAAAGTCAACTCCCTTGTCAAAGTCAACTTCCAGTTGATCGGACTCGCCGAGTCAGGGCGCAGACTCACCGAGTCTCTCCTTCACTAACTCCGACTTTAACTCACCAAGCCCCTTTACCACTCACTGATTCACTCTGAACTCACAACTCAAAGGGAAAACAGGGACTCGCAACTCGACTCATCGAGTCCTATCGCAGATTCCATACAATCGAATTTTATTCCTTTCCAGGGGCTCAAACTTGTAAATCTGAGCCCTTGGGGCCATCTGAACACGTAAAGTTGCTGACCTTACATATAACTACGAAGGAATGAAGCCATTTCACTCAAACACTACTTTTCTTCAGGAAAAACTCATCCGACTCGTGGAGTTGTAGAACAACTCACCGAGTCTAAGGCAATCTTCATTGGACTCGCCGAGTTGCTCATCCAACTTGTCGAGTCCAAGGCTATCATCATATAAATCGCCAAGTCAAGCTTGTGACTCGCCAGGTCCATTCAGTCCCTTTTCCATACAGGCCTGATTTGAGCCATGCAGCGGCTCTAAGTCACAGATCCATACTTCTAGGGCATGCTTATCACATAAAGTTGCAAACTTTACGTGCATGCATGGATTTAAAGGCTTCAAATGCAAAAACTAGGCTCTTAATGGGGTTCTAAGCTCAATAGGGACCTTAATCACGCCCATATCTGAAACTTTACACTACTATAATGCAATGAGGGTCCAGATTTGAAGTATGACCCAAACATAAGTCTTAACCATAAAGGATTTTGGGTTTTTGGGGTTTAAAGCAGCAATTTGGGGATAACCAAGATCTACTAGATCAATAAACAAGATGGAGGCTTTACTACCAGAAAATATGACCACAATTGAGTGTGCTCTGGATCTACTTCCTCTTCCTTGAACTCTTCAATCTTCTCCTTTTTCTACTTGCTCAAGAAATTCCTTCACAAAGAAACAATCACTCACACACTCAAAAAGGGGGCTAGGGTTTGTTAAGAGATGCTCTGAGAGTGATGGAGGCGATGTTGGGGGCGTATAAGTGTGTTTAAATAGGGCGCAAACCCTTAAATTAGGGCTTCACCCAGACAGGCGGACTCACCGAGTCCAGCATGTGGACTCGCCGAGTTGCCAGCTTAACTCGTGTGATCAACTTGTCTTCTACTCGATGAGTTGGGCTACAAACTCGTCGAGTACGCTTTAAAAAGAAAAAACTATAATTAAATCACATACCAGAAACGGAGCGTTACACATTCCATGGATCGCTATCATGAATGATACTTGATTGAAAGATACTATCTTTGTATCCTTAACACCTGAGATACATAGTGGGACTTGAATGTATGGTCAAATGTTGTTCCTTAACCAGGAAGTTATAAAAGCCATTTTCAGGTATGGTCTGAACTATGAAAGAGGCTTATGTATTCAATATGGGATGTGTTCCTCTTATGTGTTGAGAGTTAGACATTCAGTGTACCTTACCAAAGTTTAACAACTAATGAGATTGATTACGATCCGTATCTCATGTTCAATATGATGTCTGTAGTAAAGGGATAACTAATAAACTTACCATATACACTAATTGTAGCTTTAAGCTTTTCGGGAATTCGGCATTGACAGAATGGCACAAAGTCATATGTTGTTATGGGTAGTGAAATGGTATTAGACGTTCACCACACTCTATGTCAGTCTAATATGAATCTGGCACACGTAGGAGATTGAAAGTTTTAGTATGCTT
This sequence comes from Lactuca saligna, assembly GCF_052625555.1. Lineage (NCBI taxonomy): Eukaryota > Viridiplantae > Streptophyta > Magnoliopsida > Asterales > Asteraceae > Lactuca > Lactuca saligna. Next base: position 189,401,283 of record NC_136421.1, on the reverse strand, counting down.
AAGAGTCATATTAAAGTGATATAGCTAATTAATATATGATACTAATGGGTCAAACTACCAACAACTTGATACAATTGATTATTTATTAGAAATTGGTTTTAATAAACATTCAATAAACTTTTATATATAAATTGGAAATTATTTATTTATAGGAAATAATAATTTCCATTCGCAAGTAACATTGCATCATTCATATGGTATGAATTAATAGGTCATGCACAACATTTTGGACTTGATGAATTCTTTTTTCCTTTTACCAAAAAGTTAAAGATAATATTTTATATACTTGGTTTATAAAAAAATAAAAGCTTTGTGTTCTTTTTTCCTTATTATTTTCGAAATTAATGGATGAAAAGGAAGAGTATGGACTTTTTAATTGTTTAATCAAAAGGAATGGATTCTTGAATTGTTTATTATAAAGCCATAAAGTATAAGAAGCATGCATTTATAGTCTTATGACATGGGGACATTATTGTCTTAAAGTGTTAAGGACTTATGGTCCATAAATTCACTTTATGCATATTAAAGATGAGGCTCGTACTCATTCTTTCTTGCTTGATGAAAATGGCCAAAACCATTAGTCTCCCTTTCATTCTCTCTTAATTAGTTAAGAACACTTGAAGTTACTTGAATCTTCATGCCCTCTTTAATTTCATATTGGTTATAAACTTAAAGCTTAAGGGCTTATGTTTTTATGGACTAGCATCTACATGAAGTTGATTCATTTTTGGTGTCTCAAAGGTTCCACATTCTTCATCAACTTCCAAGCCTCCCAAGAGGATCCAAAGAACAAGAAAGGTTTTTATTTTTTGTCCTATCTATGGTTGGTATTTTAATCTTTTGATAACTTTCAAGATGATCCTTGGTAGGTATAAAATGTTTATGTTATTTCAAAAATTGATGTCTTCCGTTGCCATATTTTTCTAGTTTATGAAACTGTTTTTGAACTAAAACCCAACATCAACGAATGAAGAATCAAGAATATTCTTTGAATTCCTAAAAGGAAGAAAGAGATAATCTTGTTAGAATGAAAGAAATCATTGAAAAGAGTTATATTGATGGGCGGTTCCATACTAATAGAGACGTTTCCATTTAGCTGTCGGAGTTCATGATATATCAGTAGTTTACAAAACGCATGAAACAGTAGTATGACAATATGCCTGCTAGTTACCCTGCCAAAATTTTAGGAAAAGTATTATGCCTACTCGTTATGCAGTACAAACCATATGAAAATATTATACAAGGTAGAAACTCTGCCCAAATCTATATGATAATGTTATACCTAGTCATCATACTGGCAGATACTCTAGAGGAACTTGTACCTAGTTCTTATTCTGGCGAAAAACTAAGGATAAGCATAATACTTAGTTGTTACTCTACCCTAATATCCTATCAAGATCATGAAAACTACACTAATTATATATATATATATATATATATATATATATATATATATATACACATATATATATTAGTATAATTATGTAAGAGAATCTCATTAAAGAAAAGCTAAAGATAACATGATCGATAAATATACTATAAGGTAAAACAAAGCAGTTGTTCAATGGGAACGACAATTCATCCTTCAACTAATTAGTTTCCGGAAAACCCCAACCTATAATCATTAAATATTCATTGAACGGGGAAGATATGTATAGATCTGTATGGGGTTGACACCCCTACATGCGGTTTCTAGCTAAAACCTTGATGGCAAAGTCACATCAGGCATAACTTTATAAACTACATTACAATGTCCAATGAACATTGTACGATACATATATCTAGTCAAAAGCTCAATTATAGGACCTTATTGTAACAAATGCTCGGCCAACCTTAATAAAATAAACTACCTAGGGGGGAATGCCTTGAAGTAGTAATAGTATGTATTAACAAAGGAAAACGGGTGAAAATCCTTATGATAAACGAAATAGGCTGATTTATCAAAAAATAATTAGTTATAGAATTACAAGAATATATATATATATATATATATATATATATATATATATATATATATATATATATATATATATATATATATATATATATATATATATATATATATATTCAAGTAAACAACTACCGGAATACTGATAGGGCTTTCCTAGGTAGTATCTTATAAAAAACATACTTGAATTTATCAAGTGTACAAATCCAAATATTTCTGAAATAAGGAAGAAGTGAAATAAGAAGTGAATGCCAAAGGAAAGATAACAATTTACAAATCCAAGATACTGGAAGAAAATACTCCTTAGAGACTTTTATATATATATATATATATATATATATATATATATATATATATATATATATATATATATATATATATATATATATATATATATATATATATAAAAGAATAGTGAATAAACCCTTAATGGTATGGTATGTAAATCTAGGAACCCAAAAAAACAAAACCACATCGTTTTCATTACTAATTCCATTTTTTCAATTAGATAATGCAATTTCCTTAAAAAAGCACTACTACGTTCGTATTATTTCCATAATTTCCTTAACGACGTACACTATCTTTTCCTTGATCTTCGACTGCTTCTGCTTAAGTTATCATCGATTAAAAACCACTGACTTCTGTTTCTTTGAATTGGATTTCACAGAAATCATAGAAAAAATAAAGGTTCAAGAAATCAGTTATTTTTCACACTTATTTTTGTGGTTATTTCCTTTATTTTCTGAAAAATTACCTATCTGATCTTCGATTGCATACAACTTAATGATCATTGTTTAGAAAAACACTGATTGACATTCAAATTCTGCTTCTATGAATTGGATTTCACAGAAATCATAGAAAAAAGGTTCAAGAAATCGATTGTTGTTGTTGCACTTCTGATTCAAGAAATTGGATTTCACATAATTCACTGAAACATGAGGTTTAAGAAATCGAATTTCACATAACGGAATTAGTGGATCAGAAATTAAATCGAACAATTGGTTCAAAACTTAACCTCCTTGAAAAACAAAAATTACTCTATTATTAATCTTTTACAATTCTTTTATGCAATTCAAATTTATTTATGATAATCTACATAAGAGTGAAGAAACTTCTTCATGTTTACTAGTATTTGCAAGTTGGGAGTTTTTACTTTTGGGTAATCAACATAAAAAACAATTATCTTTGTTTCTTGGCAGTACAATTCCATAATTCGGGTGTTTTTCTTGCTTTAAATCATTCCTCTTGTTAAGATTATATGATGTTTTCTTATTATATATTGTTTTCAGTATATCAATATATATTGTACAACAATTGCAAAAGTTGACTAAATCAGAAAAGTAGTTCATAAGCCATATGTTAGCCTTTTTGCCGCATCAGATGGAATTGTTTTGGAAAATCTGGCTGCAAGATTTTTAAATGACATTCAACTTAGGTAAAGTAGTGCTTTGTTTTTTACTTATTGGACTTAATGAATTTTCTCTTTATGAAAAAAATGACCGTTTTACCCTTTTGTGTAGAAGTGATGTAGAATAAAGACAATGATGTTTTAACGGATAACACGAAGTCAGTTTGTTTATATAACGTAAAAAAGAAGAAACACTATGTAATCATATCCTCATTTACTCCGGTAAGCCAAAAAGTAACAACACCTTAACCCGGTTACTTATATAAGGGTGTTTTCATTTTTGATTTGATACAAAAGAATCATATAAACCAAATGAAAAATCAACATATTAAAACTTAAAACCTTAAAACCCCTTTATCCCCCTTCATACTCTTTATCTAAATCTTTCTATGTACACCCTTTCAAGTTCCAACTCCAATCAGACATTAACCAAAGTCTCAAATGTCTGAATCAGTTCAGTTTGATGCTTCTACAAGTGCTTCGACTTCAGAAATACAAAATGGTCTCCTGGTTCTAAGACGTGAAGCGTCTAGAGTCATTAATGTGATTGGTATAATAGATTTTGTATCCACCATTATTTCTTCTTTATTTTCTTTTCAATTATTCAATCTTTCAGCTTCCTTATGTTGTTCATCATTTGCTTGATCAAATAAAATCATTATGTGTAAAGAGAATACATACATCCTGAAAATAAAATATAAAAAAAGAGATAGGTACACTTTGACTTTTTTTGGTCAACCATCATACAATTCAAATTCAAAAGAAACAAGGTACAAAGATTTACTTTTGTCATTGCTTCAAAACCAGGTGCCATTACAATGCAAGCATACAGATCAATAAACAAGTCTCAGTTGTTTTCAAGTATGTTAGGTGAGACGTGTTTTGTCAAAACTACGTAGTTTTGTTAAATGTTTTAATTTTTTGAAAAAAAAGAATAATTTCCTTAAAAATAATCTACGTTTCCTTATTCCTGGTGAAATCCAACTCAGATTACTCCTTATTTTTAGAATGATAGCTATCGACATCACCAATTCACAGAAAAAGAAAAAAAAATCGGTGATTTCATGCAATCACAAGAAGACTACTTGATACCGATAAATCAAATAAAAAAAACCTTTGAGTTCACGAAGTTGGGTGCGTTGATCATACAACTTTCTCACAACAACAAAATCGATTGCAATCAAATGATCGGAATTAACACTAATCGTTAGTCATATTAAAAAACCCTTCACCCTAAAAAAATTTGCAATTCACAACAGCAAAGTGGATTTCGTCTTGTCTAACCAGGTTGGTCAATTCCTCAATTTATAAGTTTATCAAGTTTATTATCAAATACCCATTAATTTTCTTCTAAATCTCAATAAAAAAGAAGTTGCAATTCATGAAAGTGAGTTATAGGTGTTGTAGTTAACTTGCTATATTCCTCCAATCACTTTTAACCAAAAAACTAAAAAGTTTCAATTCAAGAATTTGGATTCGATCAAATAGTACCAAGTAATTTTTTTTCTGAAACATACTTTTTGAAATTTTTCTGATTTTTAATATTTGACATTATTGTTTATAGTGTTCTCCACTAACTGTTGAATCTATATTTGTTACGAGGTTTTATTATTGATATTGTTGTTTCTAGAGGTAGACATTGCGGGTTAAGGACTTTTGTGAAAAGATAAAATATCCAATGTATTTGATTTTTGTTTAATTTTTCATTGTTGGATGTTAATATAATTTTTACGTATAATGTTTCAATATGCATTATTTTCTATTGCAGGCCATAATGTGTGAAGCCGAAGCAACTAATCAAGCTATAGAACCATATATAACCGGAGATATTGACATAAGTGATTATGTGGAAGCAACATATGAAAGTGAAAAAATAAATAGTATCAGTGTGAACATTGAATCCGACGAAGATGATGTTAATGATGAAAGGATACTGTGAAAGGTTTTTGATACGCCCGATGATGCCTATACATTTTATAATGATTATTTATTTTTGCATGGATTTGGTATACGTAGAGATGACACAATTAAAAATCCTAAAACAAATGAGCCCTTTCGGAAGATATATGTATGTACCAAAGAAGGCTTCAAAAGGATGGACAAAGATGCTTCAAGTGAAAATGAGAAAAAACATCGTAGAGATATTAGAACCGGATGTCAAGCAAAGCTTCGAATAACAAGACAGGAGGATGGGAAATGGTTGGTGGACTTGTTTAATGACACACACAATCATGACTTGACAATGTCACCTACGAAGGTGATAAAGCATCGATCTCATAGCAATTTCCACTATTCAATAGAAGGTAAATCTCTTACGGTGCAATAAAAATGGAAGTATGATGGTATTTTGTGAAAAAAACGAAATTATGAGGGTATTTTGTGAAAAAAAAAACGAATGTACGATGATCTTTTGTGAAAAAACGAAATTATGAGGGTATTTTATGAAAAAAATGAAGTGTGATGGTATTTTGTGAAAAAAAACGGAAGTATGGTGGTATTTTGTGAAAAAATGAAATTATGAGGGTATTTTGTGAAAAAACAAAATTATGAGGGTATTTTGTGAAAAAACGGAAATATGAGGGTATTGTGTGAAAAAACAAAAGTATGAGGATTTTTGGGGATAAAATGAAAGTAGGTTGTCATTTTTGGTTCAAAAAGAAACTTTTCTGCAATTGTATGTTAAAAATGAAAGTAGGCTATCATTTTGGTTAATGTTGTATTAATCTACACATACATTTGATGGTTTTTAAAATTATCGCACAATTTTGCCCCTGTCCCAAACATGGTAATCCTCAACAACTTAAGGATATGGAAGCTCAAGTCACTTAAACAATACGAACAAAAGCGAAGAATCTCAATTGCTAATTTTGATTAAAAATGATAAGTGTAATTACATTTCTCATTCGGGAAAAAAAAGGTAAGTGCACTGTTATACAACAATCGCATCTATAATTCTAGAGTTTGTTTTTGTTAAGATCATTTGATCTCAAATCTTTTGGGCTCTTAATATGTCATTATGTCCTTTGTTATGCAAAAATGATTTCCAGATCATGGAACCTACAACAAGGGTATTTCAGTCATTAGTTAATAAGGTTGTATAGAAATGTAGATGAGTAGGAGGGTATTTCGGTAACCTACAACTAGACTTCTTTTTTGTGTTGGAAGTGTACACAACATCATTGTTGGATGGAAGAGCCATGACAGATGCACTCACCCTACAACAAAAAATAATATATATCATAAATCAAAAACCATAACCTTATTAACAAGTAAAAAATCTTTCATTTTGATTGTCTCATTCATACAGTTTATTAGGTAGATAAAAGGAAATAAACTTTATGTATACAAAACATTACACACACATCATTACCATTTTCAATTTCCTAAAAAAATTGCGAAGAAATTTTTCAACAAGTTTACAACGGCAATTTGGTCTTTCAATAAAAAACGAATACAAAAAATTCCGTTCTTACATCCACTTCTTTTCCATCTGGAAGAACACCCTGAGTTGTTGTATATATGCGAAAAAAATTAGAAGTATTAAATGAAATATTATGCAATTGGTCAAATAAACAACTAACCTTGTAAATTAGTCCATAGTCGCCTTCTCCAAGCTTATTATCAAATGAAAAATCATGTTTAGCTTTCATTATTTTTGATAGATTAAGAAATGGCAACTCAATATCATCAATCTGGCTTTCATTTTTGTAAAGTTGATCAGTATCCTTTCCCATCCTTTCATCTAAAATAATACAACACTTACTAAATAGAAACTTTTTCTTCGAAATCATAAGTCTTAGCAACCTTATTTATGATGGTAGAAGACATGAATTAGAGAAAACAGTAGGCAACGAGTAAACATGCATTATTATAATTCTACTTCACAAAAGACGGTTTTACCCCCGACAAGTTTGAATAACTAGGCCATATGTTCTCATTCTATATCCCAAGTGTCTTAAAAATCTGTTCAATCTCCTCTACTGTTCCCATCAAAATACTCCGTATTGTTGTGACATACCAAAATAGAAATCTTTAAATCACCATTGTTGTCCAAAAGCATGTTTGAAGTCTTCAAATCACTACGAATCACCCAATTCTCATGAAGAAAATATAACCCTTGAAGAAGTTGGATCATTAGACATTCAGCTTTACTTTGACTAAATGGTTGCATTGTTTTTTCTATGTAGCTTTTGAGTTCTTGATCCATGTACTCCAATATTGTTCGCATTTTTATTAATGATAGCAGCAACAAAAGAAGAAAATGACTTCTGATCAACAATGAAAGAAATAAAAGTGAAAGACAAAAATACCCCTGTAAGGTCTCCAAAATATATGACTCATTTTTCTTGTTGGTATTATGTCAAACACGTGGTGGGTGTAAGTTAAACATTTACAATTCCCCTCTATCAAAACACCAATTTCATCCAAATTAAACCTACTGAATTAGCCGTAATGCTTTATTGAATTCTCCACGATTGTTCTAGAAGTCACGATACCAGCCAGTCAATTATTCAAACGTATAACATTGAGTATTTTTATTAAATCCACTTATCTTTAGCTCTTCGACAGATAAAGCTATGATACCACTTTCCCCTTTGATTAAGCATTTCATGTAATTTCTACTCCACAAACCAAGAGAGAAGGAAGTTAGGGATGATACAAAGAAACCATGGTCATCGATGGGGGATGATCACGAAATGTCCCTCTTTGAACCTGAGAAATAAAACGAAAAACCTGTTCTTAGGATTAATCAGGAACTCGATGTTCTGGAATTAGTTATATGAAGTAAGAAAGATTCAATTTTTGGGAAAGAATCAAGAAATACATGTTAGCTATTAAGGCCTCACAAAAATAAAGAAAGAATCAGGTATCGAGAAACTCACACTCCTTATCAAACGACATAGTTTTAAATATTTGGGGTACCTATCTTATATATCCTTAAGGTATATTTACTTTTCCATATATATATATATATATATATATATTCATAAACAAACATCCCATATTAAAAATTTTACAATTAGTACTTTCAACAAACTATAAAAACCTGTGAATTATGTTGACTGTTTTCAAAATCACATATATTATTAGGATACCGAAGAATAGAAGATCATTCCAAGGGAGTACAAGATGCAACAAATTAGATAAGCTATGGCATGTAAAATCTTCAATGTAATTGTTGTTATAAATAAATATATGATGTTGGCTTTATGTATTATGGTTATGATATTCAACTAATGTCTTATAACTCTACGTTTCCATCGCCGACCAAGGGTGTGAGAACTAGCCTAGTGGTAAGTAATGGGCAGTTGGCCTTCACATAGCCAAACTGATCAAAATGGTAACAAACTCGAGTGCTCTGTTGCGGGGGGCTACTTCTGGTAGCGAAGTTCTCTAGCATTGTGGCCCTCCTAGCCTCTGGATGGGGAATCAGTGGGCTTGAAGAACTTAGCTACAGGATGAGACTAGACTGGGGTCTCCTTCCATCTCTCGCATGGGTCTTACTCTTAATCTCTCTCCTTTGAGCATATGACTGCTGCTCTACTTGTGTTTGATACTACTGAGGCATCACAAACTCTCGGATCTCAGTCTTGGGCCTGCTCAAGTATTAGGACATGTGAACTTTCTTCGAAGAAGCATACTCTAGGAAGATAAGGGCTCTGTTTGTGAACATCTTAGTGACCTTTGTTACCGATTCGGTCATCTGCTTGAGCGACAGATACTTCTTAGTCAATCTCTATCTCTCCACTAGTGGAATATACTCGGTCCGGAACATCTTTGAGAAATACTCCTAAGTTACTGCGGCCTTCTCCATTGGAGAATAAGCCAAAGTAGCAAATTTCGACCAATTCTTTGCTCCCAATTGAAGAAGGTTGAGTGAGAAAATCATCTTCTGGTTCCTAAGATAAAAACATGTGTAAAATCATCTCTCAAAAACATGTGTAACAACAACATAACACTCATCAAACATCTCAATCAAAGTGGTATGGTAAGAATCAAACACCTATGGAATCACCACTATGATGGTCGAAGTCACCTATGTAGTGATCGAGTCATGGATCTTGTCATCACTCAATCTTGGCCTCTCGGGACCATCGACACCTGAACCGGAACCACGCGTAACCAACATACTAAAAATAAAATGGGAACACATCATAAAATCACATGATACCATAACAACTTACTACCTAACTACTAAACCCTTTGAACCCAGGAGTTCCTTGACTCATGTACAGGTCCTATGCTTTCAGTAGTATGGGCCCATACTACCTTCCACACCTACCCATATTTGTCTCGAAGGATCGCAACGAAATTAGTAGACCACTAGGCCCAAAACAACTAGGGTACACATACACCCTACACTTACTCTCTCAAGATTAAATATCAATTCCTCAATTCTCCTAGCAATCTATCAATAACGCACCCAACTCATGAACCCTTCACAATCACTACATTCGCCTTGCATATGTTCATCATACATAACACCATATTTCAATGACATTCGAATAATTGATTCTATCCTAACCTCACAAACAAACAAGGAAAAGGAAATAAGGCTAAATCACGCATTCACATGCTATTGAATCCTAGTTACGTATAATCATGATGCATACACTTAGCCACTACAACCATAATGCTACTTTCATATAGAATAAACAAGAAATCCCCTAGGCTATCAGGCACCACAAATCATTCAATTCAAAAAAACCTCTTGCTTATGAACTAATATATGGTCTTAACAAGTGTAGGTACGTAGGGGATAAATTTCTCTTGAACCCCGAATGATGTACACATCGATCCTCCCTTTTTATTTTTTTTATTCTAAGAAAAAATTCATAAAAAAACCTTTTGAAGATCCATAGTTTGAGCTTGGAACCACACGAATGTTCATCCAGATCCCTCAAACCAACGATATGACACCAAATTGTAACATCCCAAAAACCATAGAAATTTTTTGACTTTCAAAATATATTTTAATAAAAAACATAAGTCATCCAATTCATTGTTTCAAAACATAATTATAAAATCATAGTATCAAAAAGCATCTCTCAATCATAAATCGAAGGGATGATATGCACAATCATGCCTTTTCCTTCCTTCAATCTTTAAAAGAACATAAAATAATTAAATCCCCAACTGTAAGATAAAGCTTAGTAAGTTCCCCCAAAATACCCCACACGACAATATACATATAATGCATGCGCACATGAACCTATAGTCTGATTAGATTTCCTCGCAAGGCCTACAGTAGACCTAGACCACTCTCTCGACCCTAAAACATATAGGTGTACAACTCTCTTGAGCCTACAACGCGAGGCTAGACCGCTCTCCTTGGGACTACAATATCAACTAGACCGCCCGTGCATCTTGGCATATATCAAAGCGCAGGACATCCACATCCCAAATACAATATGTCGACATATGAATATAAAACCAAAAAATAACCTACAAACATATGTAATCACAACAGATCTACCATACTAACAAATTACAACATCATAATAACATCATACACAAAAGGATATATACTATAACATGAAGTATAGTGAGAAAACTCACGTCACATGCTAGATAACAACAACATAGCTCTCACAATGCAAAGATGGGAACTACAAGTCACCAATAAAAAATAGAGGCATATCCTCAATCTGCAGTGAAAAAACCTTCAGGTTCACCAAATGTCAACTTGGTAAAAAAGTCAACAGTCAAAGCTAACAGTCAAAACAAACTTACATGGCCACCACGTTGTGGTCAAGCATCTATTGTGATGTAGCAGCTTCACAAGAGAACAATCGCAATAAATCCTCTTTACCACGACGTGGTGAGCATGTCACCACATCGTGGAACTACTCCTGGACAGCTTAATGGATTAATCCCTTAACCTGTTAACCACTTACTCACCTATTCTATAAGACGTCCTTACACCCAAATATCCTATAAAAATCCTTAATTTATGGACATGAATGTCAAATTCATGTCTTTAACCCTAGCTAGGTCAAAGATGGAGAAAATTAGGTCATAAGCTCATGCATGGGACCAATTTTCTATAGAATTTCAGATCTGAAACAAGCAACCATACAGAAACCTCAGGGATCCATAAAGTTGCAAAATTTGTGCAACCCTTCCACTCAAACCACCATAAACAAGAAGAAAAGAGCATATAATATTAGATCTATATGGATGACATGTAAAGGTAGGAGCTTGATGACTTACAAGACTCCAGAATGTATGCAAAACGATGTGAGGATATTTGATCGCTAGATCTAACCACCAAGAACACTTCGTTCTTCTTTAAAATCACCAAAACCACCAAAAGGAGTCAACATGTCAACAATGGAGGCTAGGGTTGATTTTAGGTTGAAAGGGAGGTGATGGAGGTTGAGGGTCTGTAGACCCCAAACATCATATACCTTAAATAGCGCTTAAGACCCAAAAAATTAGAGTCTACATCCTAGCCATCGCCACATCGTGGCATGGACCTTGCCACGTCGTGATGTCCAAAGGATGCACGTTCCTTTCTCAACTATCGCTAGTTCGTGGTGTTTCCCCAATCACATAACGGCCACCCCAAAATCCACATGTGAAGTCTTTAATTTCCATAAACAACAAAAGAAATATTTACTAGGAATTTGTTGTTATAGGGAGTTTATAAAAATATAAAGAGAGATAAAAATTGCTTGATTATAATGGGAAAATGTAGGTGTGTGTATATATATATATATATATATATATATATATATATATATATATATATAAGAGAGAGAGAGAGAGAGAGAGAGATTAAAGGGATGAATACAAAGAGAGTAGAGAGAAGGAAATATAATGATTATAAAGGGAATAGACAGATAAAGAGAATGAGTGTAGACAGAGAGTACAATGAGTTATGTAACTAGTAATTATGAACTTTAATCGGTAAATGAGTCTCGAGTAACTATAAACCTGGAGATTAGTGTATTTGTTTTTGTAGCTTATTCTTTCTATTATCGTGTGCTTTGTAGGTAAATTTATTAAGAAGCAAAGGGAAGTTGTGATACCTGGCTAAAATCATTGCATTTTATTTTCTTTTATATGATCCTATTGATAAGTACTAGTACTGTATTGTTAATGTAAGTGTACATCAATGTGTTTTTATAAAAAAAAAAGTGGAAAGTTTAGGGTGTACCTTCATAATTGTGTTAAAATAGGGTGTTACACTCGACTCCATTGTGAAATTTTAGATTTATGGACCAATACCACAATCACTCCTTCAATTCATTTTGAAAAAGAACACACTTCAAGCCAAGTACGGAAGAGCCTTAAAGATCCTTTTCACGATCACAAAGAAACAAAAGTGATTCAACTAGATAATGAAACCTGCAACATTGGGAATGGTGACTCATAACTGGTGGTTTTCATAATATAGATGTGACCTTATCAGAAAAGACTTTGGTGATTTATATGATAATTGGTATGTCACCAAATTTGATTAAATGGAAAGTTGATACATCATATGACTCATCTTCCTTCAATCTTAGAAAAAGGTCTATGTGTTTAATTGTATTTTTTTTATTAAAGAAGTAAATAGTGATGGATCATTAGCCAGGTATGTAACGCTCGTAGATCCAGGCTAGTCAATTTAGAGATAATAGGGGGTCGAAAATGACTTTTTGAAAACGATTATTTAGAATAAATAATGTTAAACAAGATGTAGAATAAGTCTCAAGGGTTCCGTACATATAAAGAACACCGAAATCGGAGTTATGACGAAGAAGTTATGGTCCGTCAAAATTTTACAGCAAAACCGACACGTCACTGGGAGACGTAAATAGTGAATTTATGATTGATGACTTTTTAGCCTTAGAAATCTAAACAAAAGTGGTAGTATACATTAAACCAATAACATACAAAAAAAGAATGTCCAAATCTGACTTCGTATGAGCAAGTTATGAATTTTCTAAGATTTTGGTTAGTAGTGCACAACCCGTAACTCAAATTTCAGATCGAGCGGTTTTTGGCCTACACGACCTAAATAATAATTGAAGATCTCATTAATATGAATTCAACGGTAAAAAATAAAGATGAAAACAGAGTTTGTATGTAGAAGTTATGAAATTTACGCGGACATTTAACAGTATAATCTCCTCGTACTATTAAATTTAAGATCGGTCGAGAATTAGCTGACGTAGTCAAAATGAAAGTTGTAGATCTTATTTTTACCTACATGTGGCTATAAAGAACATAAAAAACGGGGCTCGTATGTGAAAGTTATGGGTTTTAGAAGTCGGAAGTGTGCTGTGTGAAAATCGGTGACGTGGCAAAATCTTGGCAATTGCTTTCTCCCCAAGTCTTGCCACCAGATGGTGACATGTGGCACAAAGTTCAGTCATATTTCATCCTACAAATAGAACCTCTCCCACCCTCATTTTCTTCACACATTTCCCATTCTTTCTTCTATTTACTCTCTCTTTAGAACCTCTCTAGCCCCGAAAACCCCCGAAAGCCTAGGGAACCTCCCTAGCACGAGGCGAAAGCCCTAGAGTGCTCGACGACTCCGAGAAGAAGAGCTTTTCGGCTTGGGAATGCTGCACCAAGCAAAACCCGGTTTTCTATAAAACTCGTTGTAAGTGAGATACGCCTACGCTATTTTTAATATGTCTTTTATTTAATTATAGTAACGTTATTAGGAACTTATAATAAATACTTGGGCTATTATTATAAGTTATATAAGTATTGTATAACGCTTATATAATAGTAATAATAGCTAGACTATTAATTAGGTTTGGTGATTATTAGACTAAACCTTAGTAGTAATGATACTAGGTTCTGTCGAAGGAATTTGTTTTAAGAGTAACAAAGCGTTGTCTGAGTCTGGAATCACCACCTTAACATGTGAGTGCATGTTACATTTCATCTTACACATAGATATGAAGTATTTAATATAAATTACGTGCTATGTGTGCATGTTGTCTGAATACTTGCTGTCTATGTTGGGTGAAAGATTTTTTTACACGTTTTAAATGATTTAAACTGTATATGTATTTTATATCTACAAAATGTGTTGGGTAAAACATGGGTAGATGTACTAGTTGCTGTGTGACCAAATAAAATAATGCGAGGCCTCAATATAGATGTTATTGATGATCAAGTCATCTAGCGGAGTATAGATGATGACCATGGACTTTTGTAGACAGTCCAGTGGAGCGCTAGCAGGCTTGTAACCTGTAGGTGTTTCTTTGAACCGTGTTTTCACCAGAAATACGCCATCCCCCACATGGTTGCCTTATTTGACATGAATTTATGGAACCTCTGAAGCATGTGTTGTCACCCCAATGCAAGTCCTTAGACTAGGTCCCTTGTGTTAGATGTTTTAGGAACGTAAATTGAGGATAACGGGAACGGGTAATCGGGCTTGTTTGGTTTAATAAATTTTATAAACTTAATTATTAACCTGACCCACTTAGTTTATTTATATCACAGGTGTTGATATGAAGTCACATTACAATGATAGATTAAGGAGATATAAATTACTAGTGATAATGAATGTAAGTTCTGTTTATGCTTATATTTCTGTATTGACGATGACATCCTAAATGTTTTAAAATAAATAAAAATACTTTTCTTCGGAAATGCTTTGATAGCGTATTTATCATGTTTTATTGCGAACAAATTCCGCAAGATTTTTATTAAAAGAGGTAGTCTGATTTTTATAAATCATAAACAATATCGGTCTTTGCCAACCATGAAAATGGGGATGTCACAGTTGGTATCAGAGCAATAGTTTAAGCGAACTAGGAATATAAATTTATTTCTAGACTTAAACTTAGAATATTAAGAAATGATTGTGAGGAGTGTGTCTAATAAAATTTAGGTAAAGCACCTAACTATACACAAGCACTAACTAATTTAGGGAAAATGCCTAACATGCTTTTATGTTCTAAATGATTTATGATATGCATTATATGATCGAATCTATTGTCTATTGCCAACCGGATCTGGAAACTTCATGTCTTTAGATTTCTAAACATTTAATTACAGTATTAGAATTGGCATATAACTTTTTGGAGAAATAGGGAGAATCACACGTCGATCGTAAATAAAATCTTTCCTGTCTTAATTCTTGTCATTCCACACCGAATGTCTGATTTGATATATAGATTGAATTGGCAAGAACCCGCAATGGAGCCAGGAATACAGATTGGAACAGGAATCAACCACTATTGATTGAACAAATACGTGTTGTAGCAGATGCTCCTGAGCCAATTACAATGGCCGAATTACAAGCCATGATATACAGGCTATGTTGGCTGAAAAACGGGAAGAGATGAGGCAGATGTTGCAGGAAAATAGGGACAAACCTACAATTCCAGTTGAACAGCCCGAATTGAACAATGGCCAGTCAGAAGGAGGGAACTATAGTGGGACCGTTGGTCAAGCCAACCCACCAATAGTTTGACAAAACAAACAGTATGACAGAGTGGAGAGGAATGGATGCAAGTATAATGATTTTCTGACTTACAAGCCATCAAATTTCACTGGAAAGGTAGATCGAATCGGAGTCATGTATTGGATCTCGGAGATGGAGTTAGCTTTCATGACGTGTGGTTGCAGAGGCAAGTTACAAACCATATTTTGCAGTACGTCAATTCCGAGAAGGTGTTGTGCGCTGAAGGAATACCCAGGGGAAGACTCTGAGCCCCAATGATCCCCTGCAACTGACATGGGCAGAGTTTTTGGTGTAGTTCAAACGCAAGTACTGCTCAGCCCAAAACCTGCTCGAGCTAGAGAACCAGTTCCTGACCTTGAAGAAAAGAAGCATGTCAATTGATGAACACACCAACTACTTCACAAAGAAAATGGAGTTTGCCTTATTGTTCCAAATGAGTTAACGAAAACGAAAAGTACACAAAAGGACTTCTATGGGAGTACGTGGTGCCAGTGCGTCAGGTACCTACTCTGGAGGCAACTATCTAAGCTGCCAAATCTATGGAGGATATGATTAAGGGAAGAGCTGCCAACAAGATTGAGGGTGGAGAAAGGAGGAAGTTTGAGGGGTGTACGAGGCTCAATAAAAAGATCAAGTATGGTTCAGAGGAGTTTAGTGGAGGAGGAAACGAAGTGAAATGGTGCGAGAAGTACAAGAAGAAGGACTTCGGGAAATGTAGCGAGTAAGTGACTTGCTACAAGTATGGGAAGACCGGACATTATGCGAACCAGTGCATTGCCAACAAAAGGCTGTGTTATGAATGTCATGAAGAAGGGCACGTTGTTAAGGATTCCCCGAAGAAGAAAGAGGCGGCAGACTAAACACTCCACCGAAACCGAAGGCAAGAGCATTCCATATGATCCTTGATGAAGAAGATGGAAATGAAAGGGATCAGGAATGAGGATCTATGAAGTAGTTATGTAAATAGTACCACGTGGTGTACGCTATTCGAGGCTTAGTATAGGTTGAAATTGAGCACACATGTAATTGTTTCAAAGTATTTATATAAAAGCTTCGTTTTGTTATCCAATGTGTCAAGTTGTTGTGTGATTTTCTTGTATG
The DNA here is from genome assembly GCF_052625555.1 of Lactuca saligna. Taxonomy (NCBI): domain Eukaryota; kingdom Viridiplantae; phylum Streptophyta; class Magnoliopsida; order Asterales; family Asteraceae; genus Lactuca; species Lactuca saligna. The sequence goes on along the minus strand of NC_136421.1, from coordinate 189,384,402 downwards.
GTGACTTGGGAGAACTACAATACAATACTTGGGGCGAGTATGAGTAGGTGTGAAAGGTAGTAGAGGCCTATACTACCGGAAGCACATGACTCACCCTTGGATCAGGGAAAGTCACAAGGATACCAAGAAGCTACTAATTGATACCGTTTTATTCAAATATGTCGTTACCATCGTTTTGGTAATGACTAAGATGATGATTGTTATTTTGACCCTAGTGTTCATATCGAATTAAGATCGACTACGATAAGTATGTTACGTGGTTCAAAGAACCAAGTTTGATGTAGCAACTAACTTAAGCCAGAAGATTGAAATAAAAGATAATCAGAGCGGTCGGTAGAGGTATCATGATAGTTGCTTTTAGCTAGAAATGCTACCTTTTAAGATGTGAGTAGAACATGAAGAAATGTATAGTCTGTTCTGGAAGACTCTAAGAGACCTAAGTCTAAGCGTGGGAACATACGATCATAAGTGATTAGAATATGACATATCGGTCCATTGTAGTAATAAAATAACTTATCTTAAGTTTGTTAAGAAGAAGAATCAATCACCAGTAAGACTCGAGGTTGTGACTTGAAGATCGTAATTTGGAGTCTAACGTGAGATAGGGAGCAAGTGCAGGATCAAGCACTGCTTACAAACAGGAAGTATTAGAGTTAGATACTCCTTCGAAGAAACATAAAATTTACGGTTACTACTTAGGATGAAGAAATAATGTAAAGAGTCATCATGTGAGCCCTGTTTCGTTGATGATTTTGGGACGTAATCATCCTAAGGGGGAGATAATTGTAATGACAGTAGATCCGGGCTAGTCAATTTAGAGATAATAGGGGTCGAAAATGACTTTTTGACAAAAGATTATTTAGAATAAATAATCATAACCAAGCTGTAGAATACGTCTCAAGGGTTTCGTACATATAAAGAACACCGAAATTCGAGTTATAACGAAGAAGCTACGGTCTGTCGAAGTTTTGCTACAAAACTGGCATAACACCGAGAGACGTAAATAGTGAATTTACGACGAAGGAATTTTTAGCCTTAGAAACCTAAACAAAATTTGTAGTATACGTTAAACCAAGAACATACAAAAAAAAAAAAGAACACCCAAATCTAACTTCATATGAGGAAGTTATGAATTTTCTAAGATTTGGCTTAAGAGTGCATAGCCCGAAAATCGAATTTTAGATCGAGTGGTTTTTGGACTACGCGACCAAAATGAGAATTTAATATCTCATTAATAGGAACTCAACGGTAACAAAAATAGCCGAAAATATAGTCCATATGTAGAAGTTATGAATTTTACGCAGACATTTAATAATATAATCTCCTCGTACTGTTAAATTTAAGATCGGACAAGAATTAGCCTACAGAGCCAAAATGGAAGTTGTAGATCTTATTTTTACCTATGCGTGGATATAAAGAACGTCAAAAATGGAGCTCGTATATGAAAGTTACAGATTTTAGAAGTCGGAAGTGTGCTGTGCGAAAATGGGTGACGTGGCACAATCTTGGCCATTGCTTTCTCCCCAAGTCTTCCCACCAGATGGTGACTTGTGACGCCAAGTTCTGGCTTATTATACCCTATAAATAGAACCTCTCCCACCCTCATTTTCTTCACACCTTTCCGATTTTTCTTCTCTTTACACACACTCTCTCTCTCTCTCTCTCTCTCACTCTCACTCTCTCTCTCTCTCTAGAACCTCTCTTTAGCCCCGAAACCCTCCGAGAAGACTAAAGAACCTCCCTAGCACAAGGAGGAAGTCCCGGAGTGATCGACGACTCCGAGAAGAAGAGATTTTCATCTCGGGAATGCTACTCCACGCAAAGCACGGTTTTCTATAAAACCCGCTGTAAGTGAGCTACGCCAACACTATTTTTAATATAACTTTTATTTAATTATAGTAACGTTATTAGGAACTTATAATAAGTATTTGGGATATTATTATGGGTTATATAAGTATTTTATAACGCTTATATAATAGTAATAATAACTAGACTATTAATTAGTCTCGGTGAATATTAGACTAAACCCTAGTGGTAATGATACTAGGTTCTGTCGAAGGAAATTGTTTTAAGAGTAACGAAGCGCTGTCTGAGTTTGGGATCACCACCTCAACAGGTGAGTGCATGGTCCCTGTCATCTTACACATAGATACGAAGTATTTAATATAAATTATATGCTATGTGTGCATATTGTCTGAATACTTGTTGTCTATGCTGGGTGAAAGATTTTTATACACGTTTTAAATGATTTAAACTGTATATGTATTTTATATCTTCAAAATGTGTTGGGTAAAACATTGGTAGATGAATAGTTGTTGCATGGCCAAATAAAATAATGAGAGGCCTTGATATAGATGTTATTGATGATCCAGTCATCTAGCAGAGTATAGATGACAACCACGGAATATTCTAAACAGTCCATTGGAACGCTAGCAGGCTCGCAACCTGTACGTGTTTATTTGAACTGTGTGCTCACTAGCAGTATTCCATCCCCCACATGGTTGCCTTATTTGACATGAATTGCTGAGGAGCCCCCAAACCATGTGTTGTCACCCCGATTAAAGTCCTTAGACTAGGTCCCTTGTGTTAGAAGTTTTAGGGACATAAAGTGAGGATAATGGGAACGGGTAATCAGGTTTGTTTGGTTTGATAAAGTTAATAAACTTATTTATTCTGGGTTGAAAACCCTATGTATGCACCAGGTTTCCCAACCTAACCCACTTAGTTTATATATATCACATGTGTTGATATGAAGTCACATTACACTAAGAGATTAAGGAGATATAAATCACTAGTGATAATGAATGTAAGTTATTTTTATGCTTATGTTTCTATATTGACGATGCCATCCCAAATGTTTTAAATTGAGTAAAAGTACTTTTCTTCGGAAACACTTTGATCCTGTATTTATCATGTTTTACTGGGAACAAATTCCGCAACATTTTTATTAAAATAGGTACTCTGATTTTTATAAAGAAAAAACAAAATCGGTCTTTTGTGGTCGTGAAAATGGGGATGTACAAAGTACAACGCTCTACTTGTTTGAAAGGGTCGAAAACAGAAACTCTATATTGATTGTCATGATAGATTTAGTCTGGTGGTCAAGCCGACCAACATGTGGACCATTCTCATTCTTGTTGTATCTTATCATTGGCTCATATGTTAGTTAGTCGTGAAGAACATTTTTTTTCCATGGCTATCTATAGGAGATCGTTTATACGCTTCAACCACAAGGATTTTAAGATACGGGTTATCCGAATCTAGTTTATTTACTTCAGATGTCACTTTATGGCCTCAAGCAGATAGTTTGGACGTAGTTTAAAATATTCAGTTAGTTCATTAGTTTGTTCGGGTTTGTTCATAGTCATTAAGATGCATCTCTATTTATTTTCCGTCAAGGTACTCACATAGTTTATCTTCTTCTCTATATGGATGACATAGTTTTTACTGCCTCCTCCACCAGCCTTCTTTAGTAGGTTAATTCTATACCTCGTTTAGAGTTTCTAATACTTGATTTGGGATATTGTAACACTCCAGTTTTGAAGTATTTACAAATTCATCCCTTGGTTTTAAATTATGTTATTTTGGTCCTTAGATTGGAAGGAAGTTTCCATAGGAAGCCCAAGTGCCTAAATTGTAATTTTGAAGCAGGAGGCGTAGACTAAGCGTACATGTGGGTACGCTAAGCATACTAGGGCGTAGCCTAGTATGCTTGAATACACATATGTACGTTGGGCATACTTATGTCCGAATTAAACCCTAATTATTAGGGTGTGTGGGGTATTTAAGCATCCTTATGGCTCATTTGCCCCCACCTTCTTAGCCTCTGAAATCGTTAAGTGGTTTTTGGCAGAACCTAGTCCCTTAAGAGAGTATTTGAGCTAAAAGTGTGTTCTTGGTGTGCTTAAAGAAGAAGGAGTTGCATCAAGGAGCTTAGAAGTTGATGCAAGCTTGTGGATCTTGGATCATTACCTTCTTGGGAGGCTTCAAAAGCTAAAATGTCTTCACCTTGATGTTTAGTTTGCATGGATCTTATTTTGGTAACTTTATGTTCCTCTTCTTGTCTCAAAAGTCCCATTTTTGTGCATGATTTGTTTTGGAAGTTTTAGGTTGTCCTTTTAGACCCTATGAAGGGTCCTAAGCCATTAAAACGAGGTCCCTCTAGCTAGTTTGGTTCCACACTTCTTGTAGAAGGTCTTAATGGATTAAGACCATGCATTAAGGACTATTTGGATGTGAGAAGTCATAAATAGGTAATTTACAACCATAGTATACATCTAGACCTTAAATCACAAGTATAAGCTTAAGTGCTAAAGCCTTTAAGTACTTAATGAAGAAGTTGGATCTGCGAGGGTATGCCCCATGTAGCCTGCTGTATGCCCTGCGTACTCGATCAACCATCATGATTGTGGTTATCTGTGAAGCATTGTGTACGCCCCGCGTACTCACATGGGTCAGACCATGTTGAGTTAAATCGATTGGGTTGACTTGGCTACGTTTACGTTGTAGGTTTATGGACTTTAACTAGTTTACTTCGAGTTTTACCTAATTTGACCATGTTTGACAAAGTTTGAGTTTGAGGGTATTTTGGGATTTTGATTGAAATTGGTCACTTGGTGGATGTAGGCATTAAGTAGAGAGTTGAGACTCAAATTTATGCCTTATTAGTTATATGCAGCTTGTGAGGTGCGTTTTCCTCACTGTACTTTTGGGTTGATGGCAGTAAGGCCAACCCATTGGTTAGATAACTTGATATTGTTGATATGTTGTGTATAGTATAATATGCATGCTAGTCTTGATTTGCTAGTATGGTAGATCTATAGGACTACCTATGATACTTTCTGTTTATCTGAATATGATATTATCTATTATATGTCAACATATTGTGCGGGTTGGGTTGAGGTTTTACTGTTCTATGTTGTAGCCAACACATCCTAGAGCAAACAAGATATATTGGGGGCTAATGAGCATTCTAGATACGAATTGATGGATGGGAGGGGCATGCTAGAATTATACTGAGGGCTTAGTGGTATTCAATCCGAGGATTGATCAGGACGGGGAGCAAGCCAGACATAAGCTTTGGTCCAAGGGCAAGACAGACTTATGTTGTAGGCTCGGGGGTAATCTAGTCTATTAGTTGTGGACCCATTGCATGTTGTTATTGTATATGCACCATTTATATATGTATTTGTATTTTTGGGGAACTCACTAAGCTTTGGGCTTACAGTTTTTGAATTATGTTTGAGGTACCTCAGAGGATCGCAGGTAGGCGAAGGCGTGATCGTGCAACTCCTTGAGTTTTGATTTTATGATTTTGGGAAAACTCTGATATTCAACCTATTTTCAGAACTATTTGTAAAAAGTGATGATTTATGGTTGTTTTAAAAGTTAAAATTTTTTCATGAATTTTATGGATGTTACAAGTTGGTATCAGATAATTGGTTTGAGTGAATTAGAGGAACACTCCTATAAATCTAGTCTCAAACTAAGGAAAAGATTTTTAAAATGATTTTTTTTTTCAAAATGGTTTTCAAAATAATCAAGGAGGATGTGATGTGTACGATCAGCCGAAGCCAGTAAGTAGACCCAAAAATACCGTACTATTAGTTGATATTGTAATATGTTAGAACAACATGCTAGCGATAGGCTATGGATCTTTAGGATATTCATTGATAGAATTGTCTGATTATATGATGCCTGATAGTCTAGGGTTCTTCTCGACTGGAATTGACATCATTACTATAGTTTCTTATTGTATGGATCAAGGTGATGGATAACTAAAATTTTATTACCTGAGAATGTTTGGTCTGCCCTTATTTCTGGTACCTGTTTGATGAAGGGTTTAAGGTAGGTTAAAATATTCGACTGTCTATAGGGTCTAGTGTTATGTATGGCTAGCATACACGAGTGTTGCAGGGTTGGTGGAAGTTTCATGGATGAGTTGTGTGCGTTCAGCAGGCCAGTTGCGATATGTGTATCCTTTGCTATAGGGTAGTTCTTTTCATGCTCCTTCAACCGTTGAGATACATATGCTATTACCTTTTCTCTTTGGGTCAAAAAACAACCCAACCCCACACCTGACGCATCGCTATAAACAGTGAAGTCTTCAACTCCATCGGGTGGAGAAAGAATCGGTGCCTCACATAGCTTATTCTTTAGCTTCTCGAATGCTTCCTTATGCTTCTCGCTCCAAGCATAAGTAGTTCCCTTGTAGTTCAAAGCTGTTAATGGAGTAGTAATCGAAGAAAAGCCTTGGATAAACCTTCGGTAATATCCGGCTAATCCTAAAAAGCTTTGGATCTCCATGGGACTTTTCGGTTGTTCCCACTTCATCACAGCTTCAATCATTGCTGGATCAACCATTATCCCTTCATCATTGACAACGTGACCTAAGAATTGGACTTCTCGAATCCAAAAATCACATTTGGAGAACTTTGCATACAACTTCTCCTTCTTCAAAACTTCTAACACTTCTCGCAAGTGTCTTTCATGCTCCTCTTGGCTCTTCGAGTAAATCAGAATGTCACCTATGAACACTATCACAGATTTATCAATGAACGAATTACAAAATCTATTCATTAAATCCATGAAGGCTGCTGGAGCATTGGTTAGTCCAAACAACATAACCAAGAACTCGTAGTGTCCATATCTAGTTCTGAATGCAGTCTTCTTGATATCTTGTTCTCTTACCTTCAGCTGATGATATCCTGACCTTAGATCGATCTTGGAGAAATAGCTCGAACCTTGCAATTGATCAAATAGGTCATCAATCCTTGGCAACGAATATCTATTCTTTATTGTTGCCTTGTTCATCTCTCTGTAATCGATACACATTCTCATACTTCCATCTTTATTCTTCACGAATAACATTGGAGCTCCCTAGGGTGATGAACTAGGCCTAATGAAACCATTTTCCAATAACTCCTGAAGTTGCATCATCAGCTCCTTCATCTCCGTTGGTGCTAATCGCTACGGTGCTTTTGCTATTGGTGTGGTTCCTGGTAACAAGTCTATTATGAACTCCACTTGTCTATCAGGTGGTAATCCAGGAAGATCTTCGGGAAATACTTCAGGATAATCACACACCACTGGAATATTTTGCATCACCTTCTTTTCCTTCTTAGCATCGATCACGAATGCTAAATATGATGTACATCCCTTAGTCAAACACTTTCTAGCTTTCATTAGAGAAACAATTCCAGAATTTACTCTGCGTTTGTCCCCGTACACCATAAATGACTCTTTCCCTGGCGGGTTTACTTTTACTATCTTCTTCTTGCATAAAATCTCGGCATCGTTGCCGCTAACTCAATCCATTCCCAACACGATGTATAAACCATTTAGTTCGATAGGGAATAATTCCTCGTGAAACTTTTTCCCATTCAAGTCAATTAAGATGTTTTTCATACGATGGCTAATAGGTACAAACTTACCACTAGCAACTTCGACTAATAAAGCATTCTCTAGTCTATCAATAGGTAAAGCTAGTTTTCTACCAAAATCATGCGAAATAAAGGAGTAGTTGGCTCCAGGAGCAAACAAAATTTGAGCAGGAAATTCGTTTACGAGAAAGGTACCTGAAGCGACATCAACTTCATCCTTTGCAGCCTCAAGTGTCATCTGGAAGGCTCTCACCTTCGGCTTTGGGGGAATGTTGGGTTTTGTTGCCTCTTTCTTCTTCGAACAGTGTTTCAAAATGTGCCCCTCCTCGTTACATCCAAAACTCATCTTCTTGTTGGATGGACACTCATTAACATAATGCCTAGTTTTTCCACACTTGTAGCAAGTCACCTCCTCAGTACATTTTCCAAAGTGCTTTTTCTTGCACTACTCACACCATTTCGCTTCGCCTCCCTTTCCTCCAAAATTCTTTGAATTAGACTTCGAAAATTTGTTTTTCTTGCTGGAACCTGAAGTTCCTTCGAACTTTCTGTTTTCACCAACTTCAACTTTGCTGGGGGTTCTTCCCTTGATCATGTCCTCAACAGACTTGGCAGCCCAAATAGCTGCCTCCAGAGTAAGTGCCTGGTGTACTGGCACATCATACTCCCATCAGAGTCCCTTTGCGTATCAGTCAAACTTTGTCAGCTCATCTGGAACGATGCGCAAAGCAAACTCCATCTTGTCTGTGAAAGCATTTGTGTATTCATTAACTGACGTGTTGCCCTTTGTCAATGTCAGAAACTTGTTCTCCAACTCTAACTGATTTTGGGCCGAACAGAACTTGCACTACAACTGCACCAAGAACTTTGCCCATGTCAATTGTAGTGGTTCATTAGGGCTTAGGGTCTTCACTAAAGTGTTCCACAAATGAACGACTCCACCCCTGAACTGACGTACAACGAACGTAGTCTACAACTTGCCTCTGGAGCCACAAGTCATGAAGGCTAACTCCAGTTTGGCGTTCCAATCCATCACTCTGATCGGGTCCTCCTTTCCAGTGAAGGTCGATGGTTTGCAAGTCAAAAAGTCCTTGTACTTGCATCCCAATCCATTATGTCCTCCATTTTGGTTGTTTTGTCGAATTATCGATGGGTTGTTTTGACCAATTATCCCACTAAAGTTCTATCCTTCAGACTGCCCTTCGTTTAATTCCGCCTGTTCAACAGGGATAGAAAGTTCTTCATAATTTTGGTGAAGCAAACGTCTAATTTCATCCATTTGATGATCCAACATCGTCTGAATCATCAATTGTACCCTCTCCATTGTTATTGGCTCAAGTGTTGCTGCTACTATAGGTACTCGCTCAATCACTACTAGTTGATTCCTGTTTTCATCTGCATTTCCAACTCCACTCCTTGTTCTCACCATTTTTTATCTATAAACCGAATAAGGTGAAATTAGATCATCATTCATGATAGATATCCAAATCATCCTTATTACTCCAAACGATTACATGCTATTTCTAATATCGTATACATACGCTAAGAATCCTACACGCATAAGGTTTCAAGATCCAATCGGCAACAGACCGTAGATCCGTACAAATAATATCATATATGGCAAACATATAACATTTAGCACATATATAAAAGCATTTTAGGAAACTTTCCTAAAATAAGCTAGTGCTCGTGTCTAAAATAGAACAGACACACATCTCACAATTTCACTTAGCATTCTAAATTTAAGTCTAGAAACCTTACAAATTCCTAGTTCGCTTAAACTAATGCTCTGATACCAATTGTGGCATCCCCAAAATCACAACCAGAAAAGACCAGTTTAATTTATGCTTTTAAAATAATTTCAGAGTAATCCTTTGATTAAAACAGTTGTGGAATTTGTTCCCAAAACAAAATATGATAAAAATAAGATTTACAAAAGCATTTTTTAAAGAAATGTAATTTTCATTATATTACAATACTTGGGATGTCATGTTCCGATAAACAGACCAAAAGCATAAACATTTCAATACAGACCTTACAATAGTTATTTACAACAACAGGTCTATAATCCAAAATATCCTGAGAAATCATCCAACTTATGCTATGGCGCCACTACCTATAATACAAAGAAACTGAGTGGGTCAGGCTTGGGAGCCTGGTGAGCATATAGGGTTTTCAACCCACAATAAATAATTATATTTAATTTCATCAACCAACAATAACCCAATTACACATTCCCATTATTCTAACTTTACACCCCTAGGACAACTAACATAAGGGACCTAGTCTAAGAATATTTCATCAGGGCGACAACACATGCATTCGGGGGTTTCCCAACAATATATGTCAAATAAGGCAACGATGAGGGGGATGGAGTATAGCGAATGAACACCCAAGTTCATTAACACCCACAGGTGGTGAACCTGCTGGCGTTCCACAGGACTGTCTAGAAAAGTCTGTGGTCATCATCTAAATGCTGCTAGATGACTTAGTCAGAAACAACATCGACGCCTCTTGTAACAACCCGAAATTCGTATCACTGCTTGTAACCCTTTTCGTAACTCATTCCGATCAACCAATCGTCATTTTCAAATTCGTTTCCGATTTCATCAATTAATTAAGTCATTGAATGGAAATGATCTAAAATGACTTAATGAGTGTCCTAATACATTTAGAAATCATTTTATCACCTCATATTAGTGATCGGAACATTTCTAGAATCAACCACATCGAGTTACGACAACTTAATCGAGTGCGACCGAAAGCCCCGTTTAACGTCGGTATTGGGTAGAATTCCACTGTGTCCAAGTTTTGGGACCTATTTAAACGTGTTTAAACATTCATTTGAAGCTTTTGCTTCCTCTCTCTACTCTCTCTCTAACCTTTCTCCTAAATCCAAGTTTAAGGGTCCAAATCATCAATTTAAGGTTCAAATCTTTGAGGTAACTTCCCTAACTTGTTATACAACCCCTCTAGCCTTCAAATTCAATTTTAAACCATGGATTAGGACCATTATCATGGGTTTACGGCCCTAGAACTGTCCTAGGCCGTAAACTCATTTAAATGCGTTTTTGAGCATCAAAACCCTTCCAAACCACAACTAGACTTTAGATATGGATTAAGGACTTCATGGAATGGACTTAGAACACTTTAGACATGGATTTTGAGGGATTTGAATGAGTTTACGGCCAAGACATATGCTTGGGCCGTAAACCCCTCAAACATGGGAGTAAACACATTCCAAACATGTTAGAAAGCCATCCAATACCACCAAAAGCCTTGCAATAAATCATAGAACCAACCAAAAATAATTTGAGGACCTTAAACATAACAAAACTCTTCATTTGAGAGTTTACGACCATAGCATGTGCTCCAAGGCCGTAAACTCCTAAAAATGTGTTATTTGATGCCCTAAATTCATACCAAGGCTTGTAAAAATTATTGGAATCACATGTGATTAATCTAAAGCCATTAAATCATCAATCTAAGGGGGTATAGGAGTTTACGGCCGTAAACTCCATGTTTAGGGTTGTAAACTACCTTAAGTGTTGTTATTGGTGATTTAAATTCATTCCATGCCTTAGGTAAAATTGTCCCAACATTTCCCAAGTGATATTGACCCTTTAAGCACCATAAACCTTGCCAACATGAGTTCACGGCCGTGAACTCATGTGTGAGTAGTGTATAAGGCCAAAAACTCATTAGGGAGTTTACTCTTGAAGAATAAACTCAAATACCAAGTCCCTCGCATCAATACACGTTCGTAGATGTCACCCGGGTCACTCCAAACACTCGTTTTGAAGTGTTTACGATCATTGGAGTGTAATATCATATCTAATTAGAGTTTATAAATCTAATTAGATAAATTTGTATATCATTTCATAATCCATAGGGATCTTGTGCATACGCAAACCCAAAATTGACGTTTAGGATCCAAACTGATGCATTTCGCAACCGGTGAGTTCATACCCCTACCCTTTTTCAATGGTTTTTAAATGTTTTCAGGGGGGGAATACAAGCAAAACTACAAGGATATCTTGTACTTAAATTCATTATTTCATTTTTAAATGGTTTCATAATTCTCACACTTTTAAGAATTGAAAACTTAGTAACAAACTGTTTTAACTCGCAGAGTTGTTTGTTCAAACCAATTTTCAATTCTTATTATATACTGTTATGTTGTATACTTTTCAATTGATTGTTCACACTTATATTGATTGAGATTATAAATCATATGTAAATTCTGTAATAAAATACCCTAGGCACGCGTATAAAAGACAGACACCATTAGAAAACATAAATCAATCGTAATGTCCTTAATAACACACCTAGGCTCGAGTGTAAAGGATAGACACCTTTAGAATACATAAAACATTGTAATGTCCTTAATAAAACACCTAGGCTCGAGTGTAAAGGATAGGATCCATTAGAACTTAGATAGTTATAGATACTACTTCCCTAGGCACGAGAAGTAAAGGGAAATCTTAAAGATTGGAGACACGTCCTCTGTAACACTTCCCTGGCTCGAGAGAGTGGAGGACTACCCCTGTAACTAGAATCTCCGAATGTAGGAGAGCGTGGCTTGAGTGTATAGATCTATACGGGACTGACAATCCCGCACCTGGCTGCTAGTTACAGCTGAACCAAAAGGTTCAAGGGTGACGAAAGTCATAAAAAGGATACTGGCCCTGTCCCGAGTCATATCTAGTCTGAAGTATGGTTATGGACTCGCAATCAAGATTATTAACACTTTACACTTATTTATTAGTTTTATGTACGTAATAAAACTAATGTGCATTCAAGGATAATCGAAATCGGTAACAGTTCACACACCCACACATTCAGGAAAACATGGGGTTTTCCTGGGTATAACATTGAACATAATCGGAATCGGTAACAGTTCACACACCCACACATTCAGGAAAACATGGGGTTTTCCTGGGGATAACATTGAACATAATCAGAATTGATAACAGATCGCACACACCTACACGTTCAGGAAAACATGGGGTTTTCCTGGGGATAACATTGAATATAATCGGAATTGGTAACAGTTCGCAAACATAGAATCGGTAATAGTACACACACACATGTAGGAAAATATGGGATTTTCCTGAGTAACAGTAGTACGTAACCAGAAAAGTATAACATGTTAGATAACTAAACTTTACAATTCACGAGAACAATTACGATTCAGTGTACAGCTTTTACATTACAATTTGGATTTGGTAAACATTACTTTTAAGAAAATATGGGATTTTCTTGGATAACCACTTTTCAGGAAACCATAGGAACTCCTAAAACTTTCAGAAAACGAACTGCTTATGAGCTCACCAGCTTTATGCTGATTTTCAAACCGCTTGTATTCTCAGGTCTGCATTAGACAGGTACCCGACGATCACTTTTGGCGAAGATGGAGTGCGTAGAAGACTCGTCTCATTTTGTTCATATATGTTATGTATCACACTTGTACAATTTACTTTTGAAACAAATGTAAACTTTTATATATGTAATGTAATGGTTGTCTACTTTGCTTACTATGTGCATTGGATTTGATACTCAACGTGGAGTCAACCCCGGAAATGTTTCCGCCTTTGGTTTTCGGGGTGTGACACCTCTCATCTGCTTATCACACATCAACTATCTACCCATGTTCTACCCAACATATTAGTAGATAAAAATATATATTTTTATACATAATTTAAAACCTATATAGAATTCTCATTCAATACATATTCCAAACAACAGATGAGACATATACACATAGCATGTATTTCATAGAGAATAAATCATATCTATGAGATAGAAGAAAGTGAATATATATTCATACATATAACAAGAAAATATACACATAGCATGTATTTTGTATAAAATACTTCATAATTATGCTTTAGAAGAAGGTAACTACACACTCACTTGATCAGAAGATGATCGGACAGCACTACGACTTGTAGAAGTAGTATTCTTCGGCAGATCTGGAAGATCTTCACAAAAACCTGGGCTCCTCGCGGGTAGAGCTTCAGCTCGGGAAGTTTACTTCTCGAGATCTTTGGGGCTTCGGGACTTGCTTTGGGTCTCGGGAATGATACCGGGGCTTCGGGATAACTCTTGCACGAAAAATGAGATAAAATTGGGGAGAGAGAGAGAGAGAGAGAAGAGAAATGGAGCAAAATGGTTGGCTGCCCTCGCATCCTTTATATAGGGGCAGAAGCCTCGCATTACGTTGGGCGTAATGCTCAGTATGCGGGGCGTACGCTTTGGAAATTGTCACTGCTTACGTACTTCGTAGCACTCGCGTACGAGGCGGGTCATGCTTCGTTGTACGCTGGGCATACCGCTCTACGCTGGGCGTAGTTCGGATAGGATCAGTGACTCCTTCGGATATTATCCGAAATTCTTAATTAAATATATATTTTAATTTTTTATAAAACTTCCGAAATGCATATCTTCCTCATACGAACTCCGTTTTCGACGTCATTTATATCCACGCGTAGGTGACACTCTACAACTTTCGTTTAGACTCCATCGCCTAATTTTGACTTTATTTTTAGTACATATATTTAGTATGTCGAGAAAGGAAAACTCCGTTATAAATTCACTACTTCTTCATCTGACGTCCATTTTCTCCTGTCTTTTTATCGTTTCACTACTATTAACGAGATCTTCGATTTCTCATTTTGATTGTTTCGGCTTAAACCGCTCGGTCTCAAATCGAGTATTTGGGCTGCATGCTGCTAAGTCGAAACTTCAGAAAATCATAACTTCTTCATCTGAAGTCGGATTTGGGCGTTCTTTTTATGAACGTTCTCGGTTTAACGAGCACTACAACTTTCTTTATATCACTAAGGCTAAATATCGCTTGTCACACCCTAAAACCAAGAATGGCAGAAACGTTCAGGTGTGTAGGACGTCATGTACAATATCACAACAATGCAAAGTAGTAAACAAGCAAAAACATCATCCATTGCATTAAAAGTAAATATTTAATACATGTGTGTTCTTTAATAGTAATAAGACACCAAAATATGAAATCAAAATAAAAGACGAGTCTTGTCTATGCTCCGTCTTCTCAAAACCTGGCCATCGTACCTGTCTACTGGTGACCTGAGAATACAAGTTATTTTGAAAGCGAGTATCAGCATAAAGCTGGTGAATTCATAAGTATTTAAGTGTCATTGTATTGTTTTGGAAAGCTGTTATGAATGCCATGTAAATCTTTGAATGAACAATTGATATAAGTATGAAAACCCTAGAAAATCCCATATTTCCTATTAGTATAAGAGTAGTCTTCTACCAAGACCCGGATGTTTTAAAAGTAGTCTTCTACCAAGACCTGTATGTTTGAAAGTAGTTTTCTACCAAGACATGTATATTAGAAAGTAGTCTTCTACCAAGACTTGTATGTTTTAAAGTAGTCTTCTACCAAGACCTGTATGTTTTGCTATAACAATGATAGTTTTCCCTCTTTTTGACTATTACTAACAGTACCTAGTCTACCTCATCGTTTATGTGAATGTATCACAAAATAAAGTAATATAAAAATATAGACATGTAAGTGTTATCCTTTTGTATTAGGATCAACTCGACATCGCGACAGCTGAAATGTATAACCTTGAACATCCGTAGATTGTTCATTTTCCTCTGTAGCTGGCAGCAGGTTTAAGGAATGGTTAGTCCCGTAAAGGTACCCCTAATATAAGTATCAACCATAAGCATACCTAGATGTTCATTACCTCTGTTGCTAACAGGTGGGTTCCGGAATGGTTAGTCTCATCCAATTATCCTTTTGAACTAGGATAGGCAGAACAATTTACACGTATAATATAACTAGTAACTCATTATATTGAATCTATGTACAAGTATCCATGTAAGTGTATACACATAAATGTATATATATATATATATATATATATATATATATATATATATATGTAAATGTATTCATGTAAGCGTATCGATGTAGACGTATACATGTAACATGTAATGTATAGTGTAGACTCATGAATGAACTGACTCTGGTGTAATTCCTTGTAATAGGAATAATGTCTTGTATCTCCTAACTATCCCTATAATAGTTATCTGGAAGGTAATTGATAATCCAAGCAGGTTTATACACCCTTGCTACACAAGAGTGTGGGAAACTGAATGATGGATTGAAAGCTATCATATCAATACATATATAGGAACATAAGTGTATAGATATAGTTTTGATCAAGAAGATAAAAATGGTTTTGTAAGACATTTAAGAGTTTTGAACAATAATTAACAATGACTTGATGTCATTTTAATAAACATTTAAAAAGTAATACATTTTATAACAAAGTATTTTTAAGATAGAAAACCATTTCATACATCACATTTTGAAGCAGGTGAAATCGGTTGGATGAAAACACAGTTATAAATTACATGTGATTGATTCTATAGCATGTTGTTTTCTACTTGTATTCCCCCTCCCCATTAAAGCACTTAAAATCATTTAAAACATTGATTAAGAGTTATGAACTCACCTGTAGATGGTGGTTTGAATGAACTGAACGGTGTAGGATTGCTAAGTGTCAAGTGAAAACTTGTACACACCCAAAGATCCTAGTTAACATATAATCACACATATATGCACCCAATTAGTCTTAAACTACTAATTGAAAATGTTAAGACATCCTAAAACATGATAAACACTTTATATAGGTGTTATAAGCCCTAAGGATTGCATCTAAGTTGTTGTAGGACAAGGCTAGTAGGTTTAGGGTTCCAAAGGACCCCATTCTTGAGTTTACTCTCCAATACCATAAAAGCAATGAGTTTACGGTCGTAAACCCCTGAGTTTCCGGCCGTAAGCTCGTAAGACTTAGTTTATTTGGTTTTTTGAAGTCTTACATGTGCCTTAGAAGTATTGCTACTTGATGACTTAGTCCTTGGAAGAGATTAGGGCACCTTTCAACTCCTTTGAGGAGTTCACGACCCTAGAACTAATTCCCTTAGAGATTACGGCCGTAATCTCTCATGGGTATGGTGTTTTTGGTGTTTTCAAGTCCCTAACTTAACTAGGAATGAATCTAGGCTAGTGTCCAAGGCTTATGAAGAGTTTAAAGCACACTTTGGCCCTCTTGATTGGGGTTCACGGTCCAAGAACTTCTTGGGTCGTGAACACCTTACTCTTGGTGTTCCTGGGGTGTTTTCTAGTCCTACATACATTAGGATACGAGTCTAGGACAGTTTCATTGCAAAAGGAAGGGACTAGGGCACTCATTTGTCCCTTGAAGAAGGGTTTACGGTACAAGATATTCTTGGGCCATAAACTCTTTGATCTTGTTGTTTTGATGAGATTTCTTAGTTACTAGACACATATCAAGCCCTATAATACACCTAGATAAAAGTACTCACGATTTGGGATGAAAGGCCGAAGATCCGTGAGAGAGAATTTGGCTTTTCTCTTGTTGGAAATGGAATAATTGAATAAATATGGCAAAGGACCATATATATACCCCTAGGGTTTTGGACCGCAAACTCCATATTCGGGTCGTATAATTCCAATTTCTTGGAGTATGAAATGTCATTGTTACACAATAACCCTAATCGCATCCCCTCTCCTGACATCTCCTAAAGTGTAAATCATAAAATGTTCAAACTTATCCCAAATCATTTGAAAGTTAACAGTAACTATTCTGACTTCTATTGACTTGATATGTAGTACAGAATGGAAATTTCAGGTTGTCACATCATCCCCCCGTTAGAAAGAATTTCATCTCGAAATTAGAATTTTAGCAAATAAGTAGTTACAAATAACTAAGCAAAAGGATGAGGATATTTCAGTTTCATCTGATCCTCTCGTTCCCAAGTGAATTCAGGTCCTCGTTCGGCGTTCCAGCGAACCTTCACTATCGGGATATGGCTCTACTTTGTTTGCTTGACCTCTCGGTCCATAATATCTACTGGTTCTTCCACAAAGTTAAGGCTCTCATTGATCTCGATCTCGTCGAGTGGGATAACAAGAGTCTTCTCGGACAATCACTTTTTCAAGTTCGATACATGGAAGGTAGAATATATGTTACTGAGTTCGCGCAGTAGATTGAGTTTGTAAACTACTGGGTCGATTTGGGCAAGAATCTTGAAAGGCCCTATGTATCTTGGATTGAGCTTCCCACCCTTTCCGAAGTGTATCAAGGCTTTCCAGGGTGAGACCTTCAGTAGAATACAGTCGCCCACCTAGAATTCCAATGGTTTCCTTCGCTTGTCAGCGTAGCTTTTCTATTGGTCTTTAGAGACTTTCAATCGTTCACGAATTTGAACAATCTTCTCTTTCGTTTCCCGAATGATTTCCGGACCCGTGAGAGTGCTTTCGGGAACTCATCCCTTAGCTAACTGGGTATCACCCACCTCAGCCCAGCACAGAGGGGATCTGCACTTTCGGCCATAAAGGGCTTCGAAAGGAGCTGCCTTTATGCTCGTGTGATAACTGTTGTTATAGGAAAATTCGACAAGGGGTAAATGAGTATCCCAAGCTTTCCCAAAGTCAATCACACAGGCTCGCAACATATCTTCTAATGTTTGGATAATTCTCTTACTTTTTCCGTCGGTCTGTGGATGGTAGGTTGTACTCATGTCCAGCCTAGTTCCTAGGGAACTTTGTAACGACTGCCAGAACCTAAAAGTGAATCTACTATCTCTATCTGAGATAATGGATATGGGGACACCGTGCAGTCGTACAATCTCCCTAATGTAGGATCTCATAAGTTTCTCCATTTTTTCAGTTTCTTTGATAGGTAGAAAGTGTGCAGACTTGGTCAATCTGTCGATGATGACCCATATGGTATCAAGTCCACCCGTTGTGTTGGGCAACTTGGTTATGAAGTCCATAGTGATCCGTTCCCACTTCCATTCTGGTATCTCCGGTTGCTGCAGAAGACCGGAGGGTTTTTGGTATTCGACCTTCACCTTTGCACAAGTAAGGCATTTACTTACGAAGGTAGCAATTTATGCTTTCATGTTAGGCCACCAGTATAACCTTTTAAGATCCAGATACATCTTATCTGAACCTGGGTAGACGGAATAACAAGTGTTGTGTGCCTCGGTCATGACCAAGTCTCTTAAGCCATCGTGTTTCAGTGTCTAGATCCGATCCATGAGGTATAAGGCTCCGCCACCCTTGACTTCCAAGTTCTTATCCATCCCTCTCAGGGATTCACCTGCCACATTTTTAGGTTTCAAAGCATCGAGCTGAGCCTCCTTAATTTGCGTGGACAACTGAAAATGGATAGTTAGAGTCAAAGATTTGACTCTAGGACCAGAGTATTCCTTCTGACTCAGGGCGTCATCTACTACGTTGGATTTACCCGGATGATAACGAATTTCACACTCGTAATCACTGAGTAGCTCGACCCACCGTCGTTGTCTCATATTGAGCTCCTTCTGGTCAAAAATGTGTTGTAGGCTTTTGTGGTCTGAAAAGATCATGCTTTTTGTACCATACAGGTAGTGTCTCCAGATCTTCAGAGCAAACACAACTGCTCCTAGTTCAAGATTATGGGTCGTGTAGTTAACCTCATGTGTCTTCAGCTGTCTCGAGGCATAGGCGATGACTTTACCTCCCTGCATCAGAACACATCCGAGTCCTTGATTTGATGCATCGGAATAGACAATGAAGTCTCTATCCCTTCGGGGAGGGATAGTATTGGTGCGGTGCACATGGCTCGCTTAAGCATTTGGAATGCTCTCTCCTGTCTCTCTTCCCAGTCAAAGGCCACACCTTTCTGGGTTAGTGTTGTAAGAGGTTTCGCTATGCGGGAGAAGTTCTGAATGAACCTACGATAGTAGCCAGCGAGACCTAGAAATTGACAAATTTCTTTACGTGTCTTTGGTGCTGACCAGTTCTCAATGGACTTGATTTTGGAAGGGTCCACGTGTATTCCTTCTTCGCTAACAACGTGGCCCAAGAATTCGACTCATCGGATCCAAAATTCGCACTTGGAGAACTTCGCATAGAGCTTCTCCGATCGCAATGTTTTTAAGACTCTACGAAGATGTTGACTATGTTCCTCCTTACTTCGAGAGTAGATGAGAATGTCATCAATGAAGATGATGACGAACTGATCTAAGTAAGTACATCACACCCTATTCATCAGATCCATGAATACTACGGGTGCGTTAGTTAATCCGAACAGCATCACTACAAACTCGTAGTGTCCATAACGAGTTCGGAAGGTTGTTTGGGAACATCTTCCACAAGTACTTGTAGTTGGTGATATCGGATCGTAAATCTGTCTTTGAGAAGTAGTTGGCTCCTTGAAGTTGATCAAATAAATCGTCAATGCGGGGTAAAGGATAAAGATTTTTAATGGTAAGCTTGTTGAGTTCCCTATAGTCGATGCACATGCTAAACGATCCATCTTTCTTCTTGACGAACAAGACTGGTGCACCCCATGGTGAGAAGCTTGGCCTAATAAATCCCTTTTTGAGAATTTCGTTAAGTTGATTGGAAAGTTCCTGCATCTCTGCCGGTGCCAGACGATATGGAGATTTGGCTACAGGAGTAGCCCCTAGCACTAAGTCGATTCTGAACTCGACTTGGCGTTGTGGTGGTAATCCTGGGAGTTCCTCTGGAAAGATATAGGCAAACTCGCGCACCTCTGGGATGTTCTGAATGTCTTTTACTTCTTGACTCGTATCAACGACGTGTGCGAGGAATGCATGATATTCCTTTCGTAAGCATTTTTGAGCTTGGATGCACGAGATGATGCGAAGGCTCGTACTCGGTTTGTCACCGTAGATAATTAAGGTTTCGTTGTTAGGAAGGTTAAGACGCACTACTTTCTCCAAGCACATGATGTCGGTGTGAAGAAGGCTCAACTAATCCATGCTGATGATAACGTCAAAACATTTAATTGGGATCGGCATGAGGTCTATCTTGAAAGTATGGCCATCTAAAGTTAGAGTACAACCCATATATATGTAGTTAGTAATTTTCGTTTTTCCTTTTTCCATATCTACAATGAATAATTTATCTAAGGCACTGGGTTTTTGTTTAAGTATGTCACACCCCTAAACCAGATGGCGGAAACGTCCGAGGGCTCTTGTGACTTAATTGAATACCATCACAATTAGTATACATGAATCATAACATCATTCATCACCATGCATTGAAATATTACAACTGATATTGTTTACATTCAGTACATTGTTTTAAACATTACAATTCCATAACATGAACTGTTTGATCCTTAATCTAAGCAAAACACCATGACATAACTTGATACATATTCTTCTGATTACCTGTTACCTGAGAATACAAGTTATTTTGAAAATGGTAAACATATGAAATGTTGGTGAGTTCATAAGTAATGTTATGGAAAAATGATTTTTGTGAAGATTGCAAACCTAGAAAATCCGATATTTTCTGAAAAGAGTATTTGTAAAAAAAAGTGTGAAGATCTGTAAATATGCTTGTCGATTTTGAAAACATGAATAATTGTTGAACATTGTACACATCACATAGGTTAAAATGTTGAACTCCCCTGGAAAACCCGATGTTTTCCCAATGCATAAATTACATGACTTGTTTATTGTTATACCGATACGACGATTGTTTTTGATTACCCAGCTGACATTGGATTAATTAAGGGTTGTGAGTTATTACAATCACACATTATTGAAAATGACTAGTTTATAACTACAAATTATGAACGATCCTTGAGGCGTCGTGCATACTACTCACATAATCCAACCACCCTAACTTCTCTTGCTTAACGTCATGAATCTGCTTACTCGGTTTCTCATAACCCCACAACCGAGGAGAAAGGAGGGTAAGAAGCCTCCTTTATTTCCGTAAGTCATTCAAGGCTATCGGGAATGCAAAAGGCACTTGGCCCGACTCGCATTTGACATCTCGACTTCGCTAGCAGTACTAATGGGCCCTTGGGGCCCAACAGCACGATAGAGCTATTGAAAGTCCTTTTACATGGAATTAGGTCATAGAAGGCCCATTAACATGTAAGTGCATCCCCTTCGGGCCCAAAGATCATGCTATTGGGCTAGCAAGGCCCAACAAGCACAATTTGAAACTTTCAAGCCCAAAGATTGAATATTGACTCCTCATAGTTATCGCGTGTTTATCGAAGTTCTATGGTTTATTGATTTTTGTTTTGTTTTTGATTCGAGACAAAATCAATTCGTTTGGTAACGATATTGGTTATTGAATGTGTATTCGTTATTACGTTTCGCCGGTAGTCGTGGATCTCGTATTTTGTCTTAAGGGATTTGGTTGTTTAAAAGTAAGATTTTTATCTTTTTACAACCCTTCTTTTATAAAGTTAACACTTTTAGTTCTTTATATAAAAGAATTTCCATTTTAGTCCTTAAACCATTTTTCTTGACACTTTAGTATCATAACATGTTGAGAAGACGTTTTTAGCCTAAATTTGTTTTGTAAATAGCTTAAGTCCTTCCAAAATGAAGTTTCTGTTGGGTTTTGAGCAATCTAACACATCCTAAGTGTGCATGCAACCCTAATAAACCTTGGATCTATGTTTGTCTAAATACATGCAAAATAATAAATTTTCCAAGGTTTATAACCTATCTAACATGGCATGGGGAACATTTCAACATAAAAGAGTTAGAAGAGATTACATACCTTTTGGTAAGTTTGGTTCTAAGGAGTTTGAGGGCCAAGCACCAATAGTGTGAATGCCTCAAATGGAATCACAAAACACCACAAACTCTTGGAAAACTTTCAGAGAGTATACACACTTGTATAAAATCGGCCACACACAAGCACACACACACACACTAGTTCACTAGTTTCCTCTTAGGCTCCATTTCATGCTCCATAAGCATGCTTATATAGTGTGCATGGTTAGGGTGAAACCCTAATAACCCATGTCTTTTCCTTTCCAAGGATCCATGGGTTAAAAGCTCCATGGATCATCCATGGACTTCCACATAAGCCTAGCCCATTAACAAACGAGTATTAGCCCACACTATATAAAACAAATAGTCCATAATCTAATTAGTCTTCCTTTTAATCTCTAAATTAATTCATAATTAATTTAAGACTAAAACTAATTAAATAACGTAACTTCATATTAATATGTTATAACTCATAATATATTAATAAACATATGTGTATAACTCTCAAAAAATTATCCATAATAGTTTGGATGAGATGCAACCCAAATGGACCATGCCGGTCGGGTCAAGTATATACCATATAAGTTATGGACTTAGACACCTTATCCAACAGACTCCCACTTGGATATGTCTAATAACTGTATTTGCCTATAAGTTCAGGAACCAACCAGCAATCGTAGCTCTCGAAAACTCCCTCGAACTATGAAGACTCTGTTGAACTATGAAGCGCCATTTTAGATAAGTGATCACATAATCCTCTGTTCTCATGATATCAACCGGACAAACACATGGAACTATGTCTTGCTTATTGTCTAGCAGTTGTTTCTCAATTTTCCGATTTGTTTGACGAAGAACTTCACTGAACACATCGGTTTAGTTCTGACCAGGCCTGGTACATGGGTCAACACAAAATCATCGAGGGGCCCAGATATCGCTTCTATTTCTAGAAGGAACAGATAAACTTCGACTGATATGCTTGTTCTACTACTTATTGAATTGTACACAAAGGCACGTTTTATAACATCAAGTTACTGATGCATTTACGTGCAATCAATGCACAACCAACTCATAGGTAACAACTCATATCTCTAGGTTTGAAGATTTATATGATATTATCGTCTCACGATCACTCGAGATAAATTCCATGAAGTGATACAAGTGAGCGTGGGTTTATACCAATACTCATAACTTATGAGTACTCATGAATGTTGCAGCAACCATTGCCATGTCTAAACGCCTTTAAGGCATCTACAAACCCAATTCATGACAATCTTGATTCATACCTACTTCCGACGTATGATCGATTGTGGAGGTTTGAATAAATTAATTATTTTGGAAGTCAAAACATGCAAAACTGAAACAATAGTAAATAATTGACAATGATAGTAACACTTTACTCATAAATAAATCACAAATTTTATTCATCATCAAACGCCGATTACATTTTACAAGTTTCAGGAAAACTATCTAATCTGCAAAACTAATATCGTCGCTCAGCCCAATGCGTCTCGCATGCTGAAAATGCTTAACCCTCGTCAGTCCCTTCGTAAGGGGATCTGCACGATTCTCATCCGATGATATCCTCCTTGCCACGAGGAGTCCTTCTTCAATCTTGTGTCTTATGAAGTGATATTTTCTATCAATGTGTCTGGATCTGGCATGATCTCTTGGTTCCTTGGCTAAGGTAACCACACTATTGTTGTCACAGAAAATCTCTATAGGTTCCTTAATAGCTGGTACAACTCCAAGGTCTCCGATGAAGTTCTTTAGCCATATCGCCTCCTTTGCTGCTTCACTCGCTGCTATATACTCTGATTCACAAGTCGAATCAGCCACCGTCTCCTGCTTGGAACTCTTCCAAGAGATTGCCCCTCCATTTAAGGTAGAGATCCAGCCTGACTGAGAGCGGAAATTATCCCTATCAGTCTGAAAACTAGCATCACTATACCCTAATACTCTCAAGTCATCACTACCACCAAGGGTAAGGATCCAATCCTTAGTCCTCCGCAGGTACTTGAGAATGTTCTTTACCGCTGTCCGATGAGCCTTGCCAGGGTTCCCCTGATACCTGCTGACCATGCTCAAAGCAAATGCCACATCAGGACGGGTACAAGTCATAGCATACATGATCGAGCCAACTGCGGAAGCATACGGTAATTGGATCATCTCAGCAATCTCTGCCTCTGTACTCGGACTCTGAGTCTTACTCAGTTTGGTATTGCTTTGGATCGGTAAATCTCCTTTCTTGGAATTCTCCATGTTGAACCTTTTCAACACCTTATCCAAGTAGATACTCTTACTAAGTCCAATTAGTCTTCTACTCATTTCTCTTAATATCCTTATCCCTAGGATATAGGTAGCCTCCCCTAGGTCCTTCATAGCAAAGTACTTCCCAAGCCAGGACTTAACCTCCTGCAAGGTTGGGATGTCATTTCCTATGAGTAGTATGTCATCCACATACAGTCTCAAGAAGCTAACTATACTCCAACTAGCTCTGACATACACGCAAGACTCATCTTCGCTTCTCGAGAAGTCAAACTCTTTTACCTTCTCATCAAAACAAAGATTCTAGCTACGAGATGCTTTTTTAATCCATAAATGGATTTCTCAAGCTTGCATACTCTATTAGGGTACTCTGCACTGACAAAACCCTCTGGCTGATTCATGTACACGTCCTCAGCCAACTTTCCGTTAAGGAAAGCGGTTTTGACATCCATTTGCCATATTTCGTAATCATGAAATGCTGCAATGGCTAACACAACCCTAATAGACTTAATCTTTGCTACCAGCGAGAAGGTTTTATCATAATCAATACCTCGAGTTTGAGTAAAACCCTTCGCAACCAGTCGAGCCTTATAAGTATGCACTTTTCCTTCCATGTCTGTCTTCTTCTTGAAGATCCATTTGCACCCGACTGTTTTACGGCCTGGTACATTGTCAACCAAGTTCCAAACTTGATTGTCATACATGGACTGTATCTCGCTGTCCATAGCCTCCTTCCATTTAGCAGACTCCGGGCCTGCCATGGCTTCCTTAACACTGCTAGGTTCATCCAAATTTACCAATGTACTATCACTGATGAACGCATCACCTTCCGTAGTAATATGAAAACCATAATAAAACGAAGGTGTGTTCCTAACCCGTGTAGAACGCCTTGGAGGTACAGACTCGTCAGCTGGATCAACAGGAGTTTCCTCCTCAAGTTGATTGCTAGTGTCTGAGGTTCCTTCACCAATTGATTCTTGAATTTCTTCAAGATCAATCTGCCTCCCATTGTCTCCTTGTCTTATAAATTCTTTCTCGCAAAAGATCCCTCTTCGTGCTACAAATACCACATTCTCACTGGGTCTGTAGAAGAGGTAACCGAAGGATTTCTGTGGGTAGCCGATGAAAATACACCTTTAACTTCGGGGTTCAAGCTTATCATGAGTTTCACGCCTCACGAAAGCTTCGCAACCCCAAATTTTGATGTGGTCCAAATTGGGAACCTTCCCAGTCTATATCTCATGAGGTGTTTTGGTAACCTTCTTTGTAGGGACTAGATTAAGGATATGGGCGGCAGTCTCTAAGGCATACCCCCAAAAAGAGATTGGTAATGAAACTCGACTCATCATAGAGCGAACCATGTCCAGCAAAGTTCGATTACGCCTCTCAGCCACACCATTCAGCTGTGGTGTCCTGGGAGGAGTCAATTGTGAGACAATCCCACACTCCTTAAGATAGTCAAGGAACTCGGTGCTAAGATACTCACCACCTCGATCGGATCGAAGCATCTTAATGTTCCTGCCCAATTGATTTTCTACTTCCTGTTTGAATTCCTTAAACCTTTCAAAGGTTTCTGACGTATGTTTGATTAAGTAGACATACCCATATCTACTAAAATCATCAATAAAAGTCACATAATACCGATTAGCATCCCTTGTGGTGGTTTTGAATGGCCCACATACATCAGTATGTATTAGGTCCAACAAACCCTTACCCCTCTCACAAGTTCCAGTGAAGGGTGATTTTGTCATCTTTCCAAGTAGACAAGATTCACAATTATCATCCGATTTAAGGTCAAATGATTCCAAGACTCCATTCTTTTGGAGTTGGCCTATGCGTTTCTTGTTTACATGTCCAAGACGACAATGCCACAATGATGCTTTATCTAGGCTAGTAGAAGAATCAATATACAACACATTATTTCCTAAGTTGTCTACAATCGACACAGTTTCATAGACACCATCACAAGGTAATGCTTTAAAATAAAACACATTTTTAAAGAAAGAATTAATACCACCACATTCATTATCAAACGAAAAGGTAAAACCTTGTTTGTACAAAGCATGAAAAGAAATAATATTCCTCGCCATTTCAGACGAGTACACACATTTATTCAAATATAATTTTAACCCATTATTAAGCAACAAGGTATAAACTCCAATCTTGGAAACAGGTGAAGCCTTCCTATTCCCCATGATTAAGTTTATCTTCCCGTGCTCCACATCCTCACTTCTTCTTAGGCCCTGCAAATCAGAACATATGTGAATACCACATCCTGTATCAAGCACCTAAGAGTTAGAATATGTTGAGTAATTAGACAATATAGTGTAAATACCTGCATGGGTGGGTCTCACTTTCCCATCCTTTAGATCCTGCAAGTACTTAGGGCAGTTTCGCTTCCAGTGTGCCTTTTCATGGCAATAAAAGCATTCAGCATCCTTGGGAATGGCAGAAGGAGTGACAAAACCGCTCTTGGTCTTTGATGAGGAGCCTTCAAGAGACTTTCCCTTGGTACCCTTCGAAGGGCGCTTCCTCTTCTTCCCTTTGCCTTGCCCAATAGCTAAAACAGGGGTAGATGTTGGAGTAGGAGTAGTAGAGGTAACAACCGCCTTACCCTTAAGACCGGATTCCGCGGTCTTCAAGAGTCCTTGAAGCTTGCTGAGGGTAACTTCCTCCTTGTTCATATGATATGTCATTCGAAAATGATCATAACAAGAAGGCAAGGAGTGCAAAATGATGTCAATTGCCAACTCCTCAAGGATGTTAACATTCAGCTTCAGCAAACGGTCCACATACCTTTGCATCTTTTGCATGTGGCCTGTGACGGATTCACCGTCCTTCATGCGGGTAGTTTTTATGGAGGAGATTATTTCATATTGTTCCCGACGAGCACACTGATGGTACCTTTCCATCAGGTCTTGTTGCATCTCAAAAGGGTAGAAATCTTCATATGACTTTTGGAGCTCGGTTGTCATCGTGGCCATCATGATACATGCCACCTTAGTAGCATCTTTCTTATGAGTCCTGAATTCAGCGATCTCCTCAGGAGTAGCAGTAGACTCATCATGTTCTTTTAACTCCTTATCGAGGACATATTCCTTGTCCTCATAACGAGTAACCATCCTGATGTTCCTAATCCAATCCATGAAGTTGGAACCATCAAAGATGACCCTCCCACAAAGATTCATGAGAGAGAAAGAACCAGTTGGGTTAGAGCCCGAATCATTAGGATTGGAAGACATCTAAAAGAAGAGAGTAAGTTTAGATTAGATATATAGGATCCTTAATAAGACACCCAAATGTAATATTAAGGCTAGGATCCAATCACAATATATTACACTTAGAAGAGGGATGCCGTAATCTAAGTAATAATATATTTGAAAGGTAGGTGAATGACGATTCACCAATTTCCACCACGAAAACGAAATGATTTATTAGGTTTAATTGGATTTGAAATTCCTAGATTCTTTTGAGATTCATTGAACTTTTCAATGGCATGTTTCAATCTCGATTGTGCCCTTCAAGTTTTGTGACTGGGATGCCGAGGATCACAAAACAAGGTGTGAATAACCATGCTAATTCACTTGGTACCTTTAATATTATCACCTAATCAATGTGCCAGTTAACCACACACGCTCCATTGATCTATGACAAACATTAAGTCACCCTTCGTAATCCTTACTAGTCCTAGTTAGTGTGCCGGTTAACCACACACGCTCCACCAACGACTTGGTAAGGTACAAAGTGTGAATTCCATGGACTAGCACCATGTTCACATTTTTCCTAAAATAACTAAGATTGGGAATTAAAAGAGTTTAGTTACTTTATAATATTCATTATACTTTTAATGAGGATTTAAAGTCATTGTTCTACCCGTTCGGCTAACGACCCTCCACCGAGCAAGCAAGCGGTGGGTGAGAGTATACACCCATTAAGTCGCCATTTTATAGGCAACAACCTTATACCCACCTTATAGACCGGCTTCGTGAATGAGGCCTACTAACGGTAAAACGACTTATTCTTATATATATATATATATATATATATATATATATATATATATATATATAATTATTAACCATTAATGTTATAAATAGTATAAGGGTTGAATTTTAACTATTAAAACTCTAAGGGTTGGAATTCAAGTTTATTAAAGTGTGTGAAACTTTACAAATTCCAAAACTTGAGTGCAAGTTTTGTAACTTTGCAAAACTCTTCATTTCATAACTTATGAATTAAAGGTTCATAAAAATGAAGACTCTTCATTTTCATGTAACTTATGTGTTTTAAGTGTGTGTTAAATAAGAGTGACGTTTGGAAATCCATAACTTGAGGACAAATTATGGACTCCATTAAAACACATAAATGAGCAAGAGTTAATCCTAAACAATTCAGCAAATAATTCCTATCATTTTCTAATTTCATAAGAACATGAACATGATCATCAAAAAATTCAAGAATTAGATGAACACATAAAATCATGTAATTTTGATATATGCTATTGTAAATGGATTAGAACAACCATTACACCAACTAAAATAAGTTTTATAACACCAAAACAGTTTAGGGTAATGTTTCTAGTCCATTTCCAGCAGCAAAAGTTGAAAAACTGCACTCTTTCGATCCTACTCGTCGAGTGCATGAACTTACTCGACGAGTAGGTTGAAGTTTGCCTTGGACTCGTCGAGTCCTCCCCATGGACTCGGCGAGTCCACCATGCAGACAGCAATGATTTCGACTTTTTTCACTATTTTGCATCAAGTATCAAACAAGCAAGCCTAGGCTCTGATACCACTGTTGGGTTTTGAGCAATCTAACACTTCCTAAGTGTGCATGCAACCCTAATAAACCTTGGATCTATGTTTGTCTAAATACATGCAAAATAATAAATTTTCCAAGGTTTATAACCTATCTAACATGGCATGGGGAACATTTCAACATAAAAGAGTTAGAAGAGATTACATACCTTTTGGTGAGTTTGGTTCTAAGGAGTTTGAGGGCCAAGCACCAATAGTGTGAATGCCTCAAATGGAATCACAAAACACCACAAACTCTTGGAAAACTTTCAGAGAGTATACACACTTGTATAAAATCGGCCACACACAAGCACACACACACACACACACACTAGTTCACTAGTTTCCTCTTAGGCTCCATTTCATGCTCCATAAGCAAGCTTATATAGTGTGCATGGTTAGGGTGAAACCCTAATAACCCATGTCTTTTCCTTTCCAAGGATCAATGGGTTAAAAGCTCCATGGATCATCCATGGACTTCCACATAAGCCTAGCCCATTAACAAATGAGTATTAGCCCACACTATATAAAACATATAGCCCATAATCTAATTAGTCTTCCTTTTAATCTCTAAATTAATTCATAATTAATTTAAGACTAAAACTAATTAAATAACGTAACTTCATATTAATATATTATAACTCATAATATATTAATAAACATATGTATATAACTCTCATAAAATTATCCATAATAGTTTGGATGAGATGCAACCCAAATGGACCATGCCGGTCGGGTCAAGTATATACCAAATAAGTTGTGGACTTAGACACCTTATCCAATAGTTTCTGGGTTAGAACCCTCAATTTCGCAACTTTGTCAATTTTGGCCCAAAATAGAAAATTTTTACATTTTTGATCCTTTTTGAATTGAAAAACATTTTTTACCTTTGAAATGGTTTTAATACACTTTAAACCCTCTGTTTTATAGAAAACTTCCTTTTCAGTCCCTCCATCTTAGAAATCTCGCAATTTGGGCTCATTGGGCCGAAAAGCCCAAATTTAGCCCATTAAATTCAAAATTTAAATTTTAAGCCCCTCAAAAATGTTGATGTTCAGAAAAATTGTTATAGAAACTGTTTGGACCCTTTTGAACCTCCAGAAAATTATAATTTGTTGGTTTGGGCCCTTAGTTTTGTATTTTTGACAATTTAAGCCCAAAAATGGGTTTTATGTCCAAATATGTTCATCTTAACCAAATGAACTATTTTTCTTGACTTTATTAGTGTAAAATGGTTTAGGTTAGGTTTATTTCCCTTCTCATGTTTTAGATCTCAGTTTTACACACTTGTTTAATAACATATTCATCACAAACACAAGATATCACACACATACATGCATCAAATCACACATAGCATACATTTACACATAGATCTACACATTTACTTGTATTCTCCCCCATAAAAACTCATAAAACCGAAAAGAAGGGGTATGAAATTCACCTTGTGGTTTGGATTTGGTTTTGATGAAGAGTTGAGAGAAGATTTCGGCCCTCGCAACGTTTTGAGGAAGTTTTCGAACTTAGATGATTCTAGGGAGTTAGATCATGCATTTGCTTGAGTTAAGATGAGATGTTTGATAAACTAAGAGTCTAGATCATAAATATAAATATAAACTTACCTTGGATGATGATTTTTGTGGAGAGTCTCTTTGAAAAGCTCTTGATGCTCGAAAATTTGATGAAAAAAAGGTGAGAATGTTCTTTGAGAGAGTTTGTTTAATAAAAATTGGATGAAGTGTGTATGCTTGGCAGATCTCGGCCGAGAATCAAGAAGAAGAAGAGAGAGAGAGTTTAGATGACTAACTTAGATGCATGTTGGTCCATGCATGGAGGTATGTGATGTGTAAATGAGGTGGCAATCTCACAAGTCAACTCTTCATTCTTTGGGTTGGGCTTGAGCCGAGATTTTGAGAGGGAAAAAGAAAAGGATTGGGCCATGTATGCTTAAGCCTATTTCATGGTTATGTTAAGTGATGTCTGGTTCAAATGAATATAAATGTGATTTTTATGAGCTATTAGGATTAAATTAGGTTAATTATGGCCCAATATGGTTCATTTAAATAATTTATTTCATTCTAGGCCCAATATGGCCCAAAATATTGAAATAAATGGAAGTGGGTCCAATTAGAGCCCATTTAAGAGTTCTAAACCCAAGATAGTCAAATTGGAAGCTTATTGGTCCATTGGGCCCAATAAGGAAGTCTTAGTCCAAAATGGACTTAAACAAGAACTTCTAGGGTTTCCAATTACTTGTTGACTATTTGCAATGCTTGTATGAGGTGTTTGATTGAAATTCTGTTGTCATAGAGTAAGCATCATGCATGCTTTCATGTTTTTGATTCATAGTTGACATAAGTGTAGTAGTTACAAGGCATATAATTTTCTAGTTGTGACAAAGTAGGTGTGCAAATTCATGGCTTACAAAACTCTTCTCCGCTCCACTGTCAAAAAGTATGCAAGCATATGAGTTATCAAGGAGAAACATACCAGTAACTATCATAGGATCAGCTACTGCTTCCTCGTGGCCCATGGCCATAACTCTTCCTACTCCACCAACCATCCCCGCTTTAGGGCAGTTCCTCTTGTAGTGGCCCACCTCGCCACAACCGTAGCAAGCTTGGCCCACACCGGCGTTAGGAACTTGGGTGGTCGGCGCTGCTGGAACCTTGCAGAAACGGGTTGTATGCCCCTTCCTGTTGCAGTTAGACCACTGCATCTCCTTCCAAGGTCCATGGTGATGGAAGTTGCATTTGTTGCAATTTGGAAGAGTTCCAGCATAACTTTTTGTTGGTAAGGGTTTCGCAGGGACAACGGGAGTTACTATGGTAGCATTGATTGCCACAAGTTGTTGTCTCTTGGAGGATTCTTGTGAAGCCCCTCTTTTCCTCTTGTTCCACCCCTTCTTGTTGTTGTTGTTGTCCTTTTGTGGCTGGGGTGTAGGGATTGTTCGGTTCTGGTGTTTCCCGTGGTCTATGAGAGATTGTGCCAGCTCCTTGGCGCTGTCAAAAGTGACAGGCTTCGAAGCTAACACACTTGAATGGATCTGGGGCGACAGTCCCCAGATGTATCTCTCTATTCTTTTGCTCTCCAAAGCAACCATTTTAGGGCATTGGATTGCCTGATCACATAACCTATTTGTGTAGGTTGATATGTCGAATCCAACCATTTGTAGACCCTAGAGTTCCTGTTTGAGTATTTGTATTTCCCCTCGAGGACAATACTCTCTCATCAGCATGGTCTTCAAGTGTTCCCAGCTAATGGAATTTGCCACCACCATAGTCAGAGACTTAACATGGCCATTCCACCATGTTAGTGCTCTGTCAGAGAAGGTACAAGTAGTAAACTTGACCTTGTTGCCCTCAAGACCGCTTCCGTCTTTTCAATCCATTGCCTTCACGCCATAACCCCACTAGTTCCATTGAAGTTTCGGGGTTTGGCATTTTTAAAGTCTTTCGAGGTGCATTCCCGAGGATGCCCATGGCTCTCGCCGTGGTTGGAGGGATGTGCAGATGTTCCCAATCCACTAGGGGCAGGAGTATTGATGGCTGATACAACAACTGCTACGGATACTATGAACGCTGCTTGGAACATAGTGGCATCAAAATGAGGAGGTGGTTGAGGAGGTTGAGGTGGTGGAGGAGGTGGTGGTATCGGTGTTTCGTTATTTTGGTTACGCCTTGGATTTATGTGTGGCAGCATCTTTTAACTATACGTTTAAAAAGATGACAACATTGATAAGAATAATCGAATAATGAGATTGACTCATGGACTAACCCTCTATAGTCCAACAGCACAATGAATAGTCTGTTTGAATGAAGATGATAACATTTGGATAATAACTTCCATATGATTAGATATCTGTCAATAATACTGGAATTATAGATGTAATAAGTTTGGGGAAAACGGCCTTGAAGTAGGCCTTACATCAACCAAGATGAGAAAATGTTGATAGAACTATGACTAGATCAAGACCTAACAGGTCTAAGATTTACAAAGATAGGAAATTAGACCAAAGTTTTTACATAAACTAGGTTATATCCAAAAGATGAGTCGATGAGATTCTATCGGCGACGAGAACTGCTAGCATGAGTTCTTGATCCCGACAGTCAGAGTTCTATGTCCCTTATACGCCTGTCAGCTCTAACTTGCTAAGCTCGAAGTTCCCTAACTTCAGCTTCGGTTTCAACAAGTTCTCTCTGTAGAGCTGCATTGCGGACCAGAGTCCTTTCATGAGCAGACGCTAGTGGGCGAATGCGGACCGTGTTAACGCCAGAGTTGGCATCAATCTCCAAGACTCGATTGATAGTTGATTGACCCAGTATCATGTTCCGAGAAATCCTACGAACCATGATGGGTAGGACTCAGCAGAACCTCCCTCAGTGAGGTTGTAGAAGCTTCTGTCTCCATTGTAGGGGATAGGTTGACCTTATTCCTGGCTCCACGTATTCAAGTTGGTGGCCCACAGGGGCGTGGGTCCTTGAAATCCAGGACGGGGGTTCAAGGTTGGGTTTTGAGAAGCTGGAGGTAGGTTTGTGACTTCAGGCTCCGAGTCAGAACTATCATAAAAACCCTCAGCATGGTGATCATCCAAAGGGATTGGGTGATCATCTTCTGGTTCTTCCTCTAGCCATCCAGCGTTGCCTTGGTTTGGTAAGTACAGGTCGCCGTGGTGAAATCCCGCCATGATATCTACGTGAGAAAAGAGATATAAGAAATAACTAACTAGACAAACTAACTAAGATAATTACAGTAATACCCCTATGGTATTTCTTTGTGGTTGTGTTGGTAAGTTTTTAGACTTGTTGCCACATCACAACCATTCTTGGGCATATGCTAATCAGTCCTTGGACCAGCATAGTTGATCAGGCTATGCCACTCCCAAGACTGACCATATATCCCCAGGCTCACTTGTGATATTCAACAATCATAATACTTTTGTTCTTGTTGCTGTGACACCGATTTTAGTATGAATGCAGACACGTATACTTACTATCATCTCCTAAAGTGTAAATCACAAAATGTTCAAACTTATCCCAAATCATTTGAAAGTTAACAAGAACTGTTTTGACTTCTATTGACTTGATATGTAGTACATAATGGAAATTTCGGGTTGTCACATCGCTCTAACGTAAATTTCACTTTTTACGTCCTTTAGCGTCGTTGGATCTGTCGCGAAAGTTCGACATGTCATAACTTCTTTGTTATAACTCGAATTTCGGCATCCTTTATATCTCCAGAGTCCTTGTTTCAACCACTACATCTTCATGCAAAGATATCGGGTTATCGCACACTTTAATTTTGACGCTAATTTTATTCTTAATTCATTAAATTATAATAATTAAGAAAATAAACACATAATTCACATAATTCACATAATACTCAAATATTTCGTCATTAATACTTCAAAAACAGTTACAAGCGTTAACCTAGACTATTACATCAACAATAATGCCTAGCCTGGAAATATGGGTGTTACACTACCCCTCCACACTCAATATCTAGGATCCCAAGGCTCGAATGTCACGTAGAGCTTTGATCTTTATGTCCACGCATGGCACATTTTGCTCAAAAATGCCAAATAAAAATCTAATAAAGATGCTTATGCTCAATAACTCTTGCATGGTTGAATAAAGTTGGGTCGTTTGGACTCTATGTACCTTACAAGGTACAGATCTGAAGTCTAAACCTCCTGATAGACTCAATACACTCAATATCTCAATCAAAAGGTGGAAAGAGCCCTAAACTTCCATAACCACGAGATCTAACCATTTAGATGAGAAAGGTGTAAGCTTTTTACCTTTCTTAGAAGCTTTGGACGATATAGCACTAATTCTAATAGTTCCTCCTTGCTCCTTGCTGGATAACCTTCTTCTTCTCCTTAAAAATGCACTAAAATACTCAAAAATTACCCTTAGGGCTCTCTTAGCTCACTACACACGTTTAGGGTTTCACATAGGGAAGTTGGGCAGCTGGTGAGGCGCAAATGAGGCCGTCAATGCTCTTAAATAGGTCCCAACCTCAGGGATTTAGGGTTTCATCTCACAGTGCCAACCCGGCGAGTCGGCTCTCTAACTCATTGAGTCGGTTATTAGAGCCATGTGGTCAAAACAATCTCTACTCACCGAGTTGAGGCACCAACTCGTCAAGTTGCTTAATAGATCTCAAAAATAAATAAATAAATAATATACCTATGAGTTCGGATGATACAATTGTCCCCCACTAGAATCAGATTTCTCCCTCGAAGTCATGCTCTAGAAATAGCTATGAGTATTGCACGCGTATCTCGGACTCTATCTCCCACGTCCACTCGGAGCCTTTCCGATGATGCCACTAGACCTGAACCAAGGGTACCTCTTTGTTCCTCAGAACCTTCACTTTCCGATCCAATATCGCAATCGACCACTTGATATAATTTAGGCTCGCATCCAACTGAATGTCCTCTAATGGCACTACTGTCATCTCATCGGCTACACACTTCTTTAACTGAGACATGTGGACGGTTATGAATCTGAATCAACTTTACAGGTAGCTCCAACCGGTATGCTAGCCTACCCACTATAGTGGTAACTCTGAAAGGACCGATGTATCGGGGCATTCGTTATGTATGGATGATGAGATTTCATTGATACAGAGCTAATTCCAATAGACTTATTGGAGGGTCCCATTGGCGTGCATCCAGTAGGAATTGAACCTACGAATTCGCCAATTATGAGTTGGGTGCTTTAACCCAACTTTCCCCGTTTCCTGAAACAAATCACTCCCTTGCATGGGGATACATTCAGGAGGAAAAAATCTCCCACTTGCAACTCTGGCTCGGATAGTTGCCTATTTGGATAACTCTTTTGGCGACTCTGGACTATCAGTAGCCTTTACCTGACTTGATGAATCTTCTCGTTCATCTTGAGCACCATCTCAGTGCCACCCATCACTCTCTACCCTACCTCTCCCCAATAGATGGGAGTCCGACACCTCCTTCCATATAGAACCTCAAAGGGAGCCATACCAATACTTGAATTGTGGTTGTTGCTGTAAGAAAACATAGCCAAGGGAAAATAAATATCCCAACTTCCTCCGAAGTCCATAACACATGCACGCAGCATATCCTCAAGCGTCTGAATTGTTCGCTTGCTCTGACCGTCTAAATTTGGGTGGGAAGTTGTACTAAATTGCAGCTAGATACCAAATTCCTCATGAAACTTCTTCGACAACCTAGAAATAAATGGCACATCTCGATCGGACACTATCAATGTTGGCACCCCATGCCGAACCACCATCTCTCGAACATAGATCTTGTCCAATTTCTCTGCAAAAGATCTCTCACTGATAGCGAGGAAGTGAGCACTCTTCGTCAGCCGGTCCACAATGACCTATATCACGTCAACCCCATGCACAGTCCTCGGTAGCTTGGTGATAAAATCCATATAAATATGTTCCCAATTACACTGGGGAATCTCCAAAGGCTGTAATGGACCATGAGGATGCTGGTGCTCTGGCATAACCTGACGATAGGTCAAAAACCTCTCAACTACCCATGCTACATCCCTCTTCATACATGGCCAACAATAATCTCTCTTCAGGTCCAAATACATCTTAGTGGCCCTACATCAATCAAGAATCTCGGTCTATGCGCCTCCTTTATCAATACACGATGAGCTCCACCTGAGTAGGGTAACCAAATCCACCCATGAAAAGTCATAAGCCCACAATTGTTCATCTCAAACTCAAAAACCTACCTAATCACCCACTCCCACTTGCGATTCTCCGGTATCATAGCCTCCACATGAGCCTCTCGGATAATATCTAAGACTGGATTCATCACTTTCATCCTCATGCATACATCCCGAATTGGAGTGCTTTCGGCTCTGCGAATCAAGGCATCAACTACCACATTAGCCTTTCCTGGGTGATATAAGATCTTACAATCATAGTCCTTCACTACATCTAACCACCTCCTCTGTCTCATATTCAGGTTTGGCTTATCCATCAGGTAGTTCAAGCTCTTATGGTCAGTGTATATGGTATATCGGACACCATAAAGATAATGGCGCCATATCTTGAGGGTGAACACCACCGCCCCCAACTCCAATCATGGGCGGGATTCGTTGTCTTATGAGGCTTCAGCTGCCTCGACACATATGCTATCACGTGACCCCTCTGCATCAACACTGCACCCATCCCTGAAATAGATGCATCATAATAGACCACGAAGTCATCCACTCCCTCTAGAAGGGCTAACACCAAAGCTTCGCACAACCTCTAGTGAAGATTCTCGAATGATGCCTACTACTCAAGCCCCTAAACAAAAGTAACGCCCTTCCGGGTCAATCTGGGGAGAGGAACCGCAATCTTGGAGAAAACCTTGGTAAATCTCCCATAATAGCCGACCAATCCTAGAAAACTCCTGATCTCGGTTGGGGATCTCAGCACGTCATATTGCAAAACTGCCTCAATCTTGGACGGATCCACCAATATCCTATTCCGATTAACAAGGTTTCCCAGGAACTGGACATCTTGTAACCAGAAATCACACTTGGAGAATTTGGCATACAGCCTCTCCGACCTCAATACCCCAAAAACCTCTCACAGATGCTCCTCATGCTACTCTCTCCGCTTCGAGTACACCAAGATCTCATCGATAAACACGATCACCGAACAGTCAACAACAGGCTTACATACCCAGTTCATGAGATCCATAAAGCTACCGGTGCGTTGGTGAGCCCAAAAGGGATCACCACAAACTCGTAGTGCCCATAACGGGTCCTAAAGCCTGTCTTCTAGATATCCACCTCCCAGACTCTCATCTGATGATATCCAGACATCAAATTGATCTTGGAAAACCAAGATGCCCCCCTGCAACTGATCGAACAAATCGTCGATCCTTGGAAGTGGATAACGGTTCTTGACCATCAGCTTGTTCAACTCCTGGTAATCAATAAACATCCGGTGTCAACCATCATTTTTCTTGACAAAAAGGATCGGTGCTCCCCACTGTGAGCTACTTAGTCTGATAAATCTCTTCCCCAGTAGCTCGTGGAGTTGTGAGGATAACTCTTGCATCTCTAGTGACACAAGGAGATAGGGAGCCTTGACAATAGGTGTCGCGTATGAAACTAAATCAATCCGGAACTCTACCTGCCTCTCAGGAGGCACACCCGACAACTCCTCGGGGAAAACATCCTGAAACTCGCACGCTATCGAGACCTCAGCGGCAGAACTCGACTTCGCTGTGGCAACCCGCATATCCATCACATACGCCAAAAACCCCATACAGCCCTGCCTTAGACTCTGTCTCACTCTGGCTGCACAGTAGAAAGCTAACCCAGATCTGGTAACCTCACCATACACTATAAGCACTCCCCCACTAAGGTCTTGTATAGTCACCAAATGATGCTCGCAGTTGACCATTGCTCCAAAGCGGCTTAATAAATCCATGCCCACGATGACACATACATCACCCATGGCTATCGTCACCAAATCTATCCGGAACTTGACACCAAAAATCTCTAGCACACATCCACAGAATACATCAGTAGCCAAACCACATGCTAGTTAGCTATGGAAACCCTCAGATGTTGACTCAACGCCTCACAAGGACATTGATGTGACGACTAAAAGCTAAACACATGAAGGATTTACTCGCACCCGAGTCAAATAACACCAAAACAGGCATAGAACTCACAAGAAATGTACCTAAATACAACACATAATAAGCACAATAAATTTCAAAATAAATGAATAAGGAGTTTTGTACTAGCCACGACATCAGGTGCTGCGCGAACCTCCTCCGTTGTCAGCTGAAAAGCTCTCCCACGAACCCTCGAAGTCTCGGACTTCATTTACCCACTATCAATATCACGTAAAGAAACAAGAGTGGAACCCTGGGCTGATCCTTGAGCAAGCTGAGGGTACTCGGCCTTCCAATGGCTGGTCTGATTGTAGTGAAAGCATACTGAAAATCCCTTGGGGAAGTCCTTTCCCATATGCCCCTCTTTGCCATATTTGTAGCAAATCCCCGTGCCGACAAGATCCCTCATGACTCTTGCCACACTTGTTACAAGTACGGACCTTATAGCCTCCTATCCTTGAATCAGCGGGCTTATCCTGCTTCACCACCGGCTGCGACTGTGCCGGCCTCCGATCTCTCCCATGAGACTCCGCCTCCTAACCTCGCCTGAGTCTCCAGCTCGATCTCCTTCCTCCTGGAATTTGCATGAAACTTAGAAAACGTCCATTAAGACGATTTCTCCACGAACTCTGGAATATCCCTCCTGAAAATGCTCAAATATCGGCTCATGCGTTCCTGCTTAGTCAACACATATTCAGGGCAGAACAAAGACCCCTCTTGAAACAGCCATGTAATCTAAGTCACCGACTCTGTCTTCTGCTTGAGAGACAGAAACTCCAGGGCCAACCGCTCCCTCTCCATTGGGAGAACATACTATTCTCGAACATCAATGTGAACCTCTCCCAAGTCACTGTAGTATGCTCTGCAAGAGGAAAACTGGTTGTCACAAACTTCCACTAGTCTTTCGCTCCCAAGCGAAGCTGCTTCAACGCCAACCGAACCCTCAAATGCTCAGGGTAAAAACATGTGTAAAAACACCCCTCAACATCAGAGACCCACCTCATAGCAACAATCAGATCATGAGTCCCATCAAAATCTAGTGGCTTCATGATGCTAAACTCCCGAAACAATAATGAGTCACCTCCTTATGGCCTGGCAGCAGCGACAACTGCGGTGGCTGTAGCAGTAGCCTCGTTAATAGTGGTGTATTGCTCATCAAATGTCTCAATCAGGGTGGTCTTGATAGACCCAAACATCTCCAGAATCTCCTTTCGTATGGATGTGGCCACATCATCATGAATCATCTTGCGAATCTCATCATTGCTAGTCCCACTCCCCCCTGGTATGTGGCGTGTACTTACTGTGATATCTCTGAAACACAACACAAAATCATCAGAGTCTCGCTTGAATATACTTACAGTAAATAACTCACCCCTACTTGCTCCTTAGAACACTAAAGATTCTTACTTGGGTTGCATACAGACCTGGTGCTTTCAGTAGTATGGGCCCCATACTACCTTCCACACCAATCTGCAGTCATCCCATGTCCTCCTCCTAGGTTCCCGATTCACAAGTACTCTATTTGTCACAATAACACACTACTTTCTCGGTAGAGCCCTCATAAACTCATCTAGATAGCTCTCCTATATTATCTCTCGACTCATAACTCTCTCTAGGTGATTCTTGCTAAATACACTTACTCAACACATAACAGTTAGCAGCAGCTCCTAGGCTAAGGCATCACAATTCAGGAAACTCTAGTCCTAAAATATGAAATACCTAGCCTATACTCTACCATGCATAGCTAATATGTCATAAATGTCTCATAACACAAAAGTGAGGGTATTTTGGGAAATAACCATTCGGGCTCTAGCTGATTGTAGACACTACTCCACCTCCTTTTCTCTTAAAGTCCTCATTTTTTTATAAAAATCATTTCTATTGATTTTTTTTTTTCACAAATCCTTAGTTTGAGTCCAAACACACACGGATGTGCATCTGAATCCCTCAAACCAAGGCTCTGATACCAACTTGTAACACCATTAATTTTCAAAAAAAAAATTTCATGTAAAAACACAATTATCTCCTTTTCAAAATCACAAAATCCCACAAGTATCCACTTATCAACACATATTACAAAATTGTTTATGACATGAACCCACGATCCTCCAAAAGCGAATCTCCAACCCGAGTGTGTGTGCAATCAAGACAGTGCATTCCCGTGATCTTAAGAGGTACCTGAAGCACATCACACATGACACGGTAAGCATGAAGCATAGTGAGTTCCCCAAAATACCACACACATCACATTAGCCACTCGAGGCTACTCTATATGACCCTCTTGTCAATGTGTCTCAGTGGAGACCCTCTAGTCCCACAGGTCGAGTGGACCCTCCGGTCCTAACTCGGTAAGCTCATACTAATAATAATAATCAATATAAATCACAAGACATAATGTAGGATATCGAATACTCAATATAACACATAAGACCCTCCGGTCACACATAGATACCACTCATGGTAAGTATAATGAGAAGACTCACCTCGTAAGCTAGCAAGTAATATCCTCGTACTTCGCTGTGGCAACCCGCATATACATCACATACGCCAAAAACCCCATACAACCCTGCCTTAGACTCTGTCTCACTCTGGTTGCACAGTAGAAAGCTAACCCAGATCTGGTAACCTCACCATACACTATAAGCACTCCCCCACTAAGGTCCTGTATAGTCACCAAATGATGCTCGCAGTTGACCATTGCTCCAAAGCAGCTTAATAAATCCATGCCCACGATGACACATACATCACCCATGGCTATCGTCACCAAATCTATCCGGAACTTGACACCAAAAATCTCTAGCACACATCCACAGAATACATCAGTAGCCAAACCACATGCTAGTTAGCTATGGAAACCCTCAGATGTTGACTCAACGCCTCACAAGGACATTGATGTGACGACTAAAAGCTAAACACATGAAGGATTTACTCGCACCCGAGTCAAATAACACCAAAACAGGCATAGAACTCACAAGAAATGTACCTAAATACAACACACAATAAGCACAATAAATTTCAAAATAAATGAATAAGAAGTTTTGTACTAGCCACGACATCAGGTGCTGCGCGAACCTCCTCCGTTGTCAGCTGAAAAGCTCTCCCACGAGCCCTCGAAATCTCGGACTTCATCGACCGACTATCAATATCACGTAAAGAAACAAGAGTGGAACCCTGGGCTGATCCTTGAGCAAGCTGAGGGTACTCGGCCTTCCAATGGCTAGTCTGATTGTAGTGAAAGCATACTGAAAATCCCTTGGGGAAGTCCTTTCCCATATGCCCCTCTTTGCCATATTTGTAGCAAATCCCCGTGCCGACAAGATCCCTCATGACTCTTGCCACACTTGTTACAAGTACGGACCTTATAGCCTCCTATCCTTGAATCAGCGGGCTTATCCTGCTTCACCACCGGCTGCGACTGTGCCGGCCTCCGATCTCTCCCATGAGACTCCGCCTCCTAACCTCGCCTGAGTCTCCAGCTCGATCTCCTTCCTCCTGGAATTTGCATGAAACTTAGAAAACGTCCATTAAGACGATTTCTCCACGAACTCTGGAATATCCCTCCTGAAAATGCTCAAATATCGGCTCATGCGTTCCTGCTTAGTCAACACATATTCAGGGCAGAACAAAGACCCCTCTTGAAACAGCCATGTAATCTAAGTCACCGACTCTGTGTTCTGCTTGAGAGACAGAAACTCCAGGGCCAACCGCTCCCTCTCCATTGGGAGAACATACTATTCTCGAACATCAATGTGAACCTCTCCCAAGTCACTGTAGTATGCTCTGCAAGAGGAAAACTGGTTGTCACAAACTTCCACTAGTCTTTCGCTCCCAAGCGAAGCTGCTTCAACGCCAACCGAACCCTCAAATGCTCAGGGTAAAAACATGTGTAAAAACACCCCTCAACATCAGAGACCCACCTCATAGCAACAATCAGATCATGAGTCCCATCAAAATCTAGTGGCTTCATGATGCTAAACTCCCGAAACAATAATGAGTCACCTCCTTATGGCCTGGCAGCAGCGACAACTGCGGTGGCTGTAGCAGTAGCCTCGTTAATAGTGGTGTATTGCTCATCAAATGTCTCAATCAGGGTGGTCTTGATAGACCCAAACATCTCCAGAATCTCCTTTCGTATGGATGTAGCCACATCATCATGAATCATCTTGCGAATCTCATCATTGCTAGTCCCAC
Organism: Lactuca saligna; assembly: GCF_052625555.1. Lineage (NCBI taxonomy): Eukaryota > Viridiplantae > Streptophyta > Magnoliopsida > Asterales > Asteraceae > Lactuca > Lactuca saligna. The sequence continues at coordinate 189,341,524 of NC_136421.1, read as the reverse complement.
TCCCCCCTGGTATGTGGCGTGTACTTACTGTGATATCTCTGAAACACAACACAAAATCATCAGAGTCTCGCTTGAATATACTTACAGTAAATAACTCACCCCTACTTGCTCCTTAGAACACTAAAGATTCTTACTTGGGTTGCATACAGACCTGGTGCTTTCAGTAGTATGGGCCCCATACTACCTTCCACACCAATCTGCAGTCATCCCATGTCCTCCTCCTAGGTTCCCGATTCACAAGTACTCTATTTGTCACAATAACACACTACTTTCTCGGTAGAGCCCTCATAAACTCATCTAGATAGCTCTCCTATATTATCTCTCGACTCATAACTCTCTCTAGGTGATTCTTGCTAAATACACTTACTCAACACATAACAGTTAGCAGCAGCTCCTAGGCTAAGGCATCACAATTCAGGAAACTCTAGTCCTAAAATATGAAATACCTAGCCTATACTCTACCATGCATAGCTAATATGTCATAAATATCTCATAACACAAAAGTGAGGGTATTTTGGGAAATAACCATTCGGGCTCTAGCTGATTGTAGACACTACTCCACCTCCTTTTCTCTTAAAGTCCTCATTTTTTTTATAAAAATCATTTCTATTGAATTTTTTTTTTCACAAATCCTTAGTTTGAGTGCAAACACACACGGATGTGCATCCGAATCCCTCAAACCAAGGCTCTGATACCAACTTGTAACACCATTAATTTTCAAAAAAAAAATTTCATGTAAAAACACAATTATCTCCTTTTCAAAATCACAAAATCCCACAAGTATCCACTTATCAACACATATTACAAAATTGTTTATGACATGAACCCACGATCCTCCAAAAGCGAATCTCCAACCCGAGTGTGTGTGCAATCAAGCCAGTGCATTCCCGTGATCTTAAGAGGTACCTGAAGCACATCACACATGACACGGTAAGCATGAAGCATAGTGAGTTCCCCAAAATACCACACACATCACATTAGCCACTCGAGGCTACTCTATATGACCCTCTTGTCAATGTGTCTCAGTGGAGACCCTCCAGTCCCACAGCTCGAGTGGACCCTCCGGTCCTAACTCGGTAAGCTCATACTAATAATAATAATCAATATAAATCACAAGACATAATGTAGGATATCGAATACTCAATATAACACATAAGACCCTCCGGCCACACATAGATACCACTCATGGTAAGTATAATGAGAAGACTCACCTCGTAAGCTAGCAAGTAATATCCTCGTACTTCGCTGTGGCAACCCGCATATCCATCACATACGCCAAAAACCCCATACAGCCCTGCCTTAGACTCTGTCTCACTCTGGCTGCACAGTAGAAAGCTAACCCAGATCTGGTAACCTCACCATACACTATAAGCACTCCCCCACTAAGGTCTTGTATAGTCACCAAATGATGCTCGCAGTTGACGATTGCTCCAAAGCAGCTTAATAAATCCATGCCCACGATGACACATACATCACCCATGGCTATCGTCACCAAATCTATCCGGAACTTGACACCAAAAATCTCTAGCACACATCCACAGAATACATCAGTAGCCAAACCACATGCTAGTCAGCTATGGAAACCCTCAGATGTTGACTCAACGCCTCACAAGGACATTGATGTGACGACTAAAAGCTAAACACATGAAGGATTTACTCGCACCCGAGTCAAATAACACCAAAACAGGCATAGAACTCACAAGAAATGTACCTAAATACAACACACAATAAGCACAATAAATTTCAAAATAAATGAATAAGGAGTTTTGTACTAGCCACGACATCAGGTGCTGCGCGAACCTCCTCCGTTGTCAGCTGAAAAGCTCTCCCACGAGCCCTCGAAGTCTCGGACTTCATCGACCGACTATCAATATCACGTAAAGAAACAAGAGTGGAACCCTGGGCTGATCCTTGAGCAAGCTGAGGGTACTCGGCCTTCCAATGGCTGGTCTGATTGTAGTGAAAGCATACTGAAAATCCCTTGGGGAAGTCCTTTCCCATATGCCCCTCTTTGCCATATTTGTAGCAAATCCCCGTGCCGACAAGATCCCTCATGACTCTTGCCACACTTGTTACAAGTACGACCCTTATGGCCTCCTATCCTTGAATCAGCGGGCTTATCCTGCTTCACCACCGGCTGCGACTGTGCTGGCCTCCGATCTCTCCCATGAGACTCCGCCTCCTAACCTCGCCTGAGTCTCCAGCTCGATCTCCTTCCTCTTGGAATTTGCATGAAACTTAGAAAACGTCCATTAAGAAGATTTCTCCACGAACTCTGGAATATCCCTCTTGAAAATGCTCAAATATCGGCTCATGCGTTCCTGCTTAGTCAACACATATTCAGGGCAGAACAAAGACCCCTCTTGAAACAGCCATGTAATCTAAGTCACCGACTCTGTCTTCTGCTTGAGAGACAGAAACTCCAGGGCCAACCGCTCCCTCTCCATTGGGAGAACATACTATTCTCGAACATCAATGTGAACCTCTCCCAAGTCACTGTAGTATGCTCTGCAAGAGGAAAACTGGTTGTCACAAACTTCCACTAGTCTTTCGCTCCCAAGCGAAGCTGCTTCAACGCCAACCGAACCCTCAAATGCTCAGGGTAAAAACATGTGTAAAAACACCCCTCAACATCAGAGACCCACCTCATAGCAACAATCAGATCATGAGTCCCATCAAAATCTAGTGGCTTCATGATGCTAAACTCCCGAAAGAATAATGAGTCACCTCCCTATGGCCTGGCAGCAGCGACAACTGCGGTGGCTGTAGCAGTAGCCTCGTTAATAGTGGTGTATTGCTCATCAAATGTCTCAATCAGGGTGGTCTTGATAGACCCAAACATCTCCAAAATCTCCTTTCGTATGGATGTGGCCACATCATCATGAATCATCTTGCGAATCTCATCATTGCTAGTCCCACTCCCCCTGGGATGTGGCGTGTACTTACTGTGATATCTCTGAAACACAACACAAAATCATCAGAGTCTCGCTTGAATATACTTACAGTAAATAACTCACCCCTACTTGCTCCTTAGAATACTAAAGATTCTTACTTGGGTTGCATACAGACCTGGTGCTTTCAGTAGTATGGTCCCCATACTACCTTCCACACCAATCTGCAGTCATCCCATGTCCTCCTCCTAGGTTCCCGATTCACAAGTACTCTATTTGTCACAATAACACACTACTTTCTCGGTAGAGCCCTCATAAACTCATCTAGATAGCTCTCCTATATTATCTCTCGACTCATAAGTCTCTCTAGGTGATTCTTGCTAAATACACTTACTCAACACATAACAGTTAGCAGCAGCTCCTAGGCTAAGGCATCACAATTCAGGAAACTCTAGTCCTAAAATATGAAATACCTAGCCTATACTCTACCATGCATAGCTAATATGTCATAAATATCTCATAACACAAAAGTGAGGGTATTTTGGGAAATAACCATTCGGGCTCTAGCTGATTGTAGACACTACTCCACCTCCTTTTCTCTTAAAGTCCTCATTTTTTTTATAAAAATCATTTCTATTGAATTTTTTTTTCACAAATCCTTAGTTTGAGTCCAAACACACACGGATGTGCATCCGAATCCCTCAAACCAAGGCTCTGATACCAACTTGTAACACCATTAATTTTCAAAAAAAAAATTTCATGTAAAAACACAATTATCTCCTTTTCAAAATCACAAAATCCCACAAGTATCCACTTATCAACACATATTACAAAATTGTTTATGACATGAACCCACGATCCTCCAAAAGCGAATCTCCAACCCGAGTGTGTGTGCAATCAATCCAGTGCATTCCCGTGATCTTAAGAGGTACCTGAAGCACATCACACATGACACGGTAAGCATGAAGCATAGTGAGTTCCCCAAAATACCACACACATCACATTAGCCACTCGAGGCTACTCTATATGACCCTCTTGTCAATGTGTCTCAGTGGAGACCCTCCAGTCCCACAGCTCGAGTGGACCCTCCGGTCCTAACTCGGTAAGCTCATACTAATAATAATAATCAATATAAATCACAAGACATAATGTAGGATATCGAATACTCAATATAACACATAAGACCCTCCGGTCACACATAGATACCACTCATGGTAAGTATAATGAGAAGACTCACCTCGTAAGCTAGCAAGTAATATCCTCGTACTTCGCTGTGGCAACCCGCATATCCATCACATACGCCAAAAACCCCATACAGCCCTGCCTTAGACTCTGTCTCACTCTGGCTGCACAGTAGAAAGCTAATCCAGATCTGGTAACCTCACCATACACTGTAAGCACTCCCCCACTAAGGTCTTGTATAGTCACCAAATGATGCTCGCAGTTGACCATTGCTCCAAAGCAGCTTAATAAATCCATGCCCACGATGACACATACATCACCCACGGCTATCGTCACCAAATCTATCCGGAACATGAAACCAAAAATCTCTAGCACACATCCACAGAATACATCAGTAGCCAAACCACATGCTAGTTAGCTATGGAAACCCTCAGATGTTGACTCAACGCCTCACAAGGACATTGATGTGACGACTAAAAGCTAAACACATGAAGGATTTACTCGCACCCGAGTCAAATAACACCAAAACAGGCATAGAACTCACAAGAAATGTACCTAAATACAACACACAATAAGCACAATAAATTTCAAAATAAATGAATAAGGAGTTTTGTACGAGCCACGACATCAGGTGCTGCGCGAACCTCCTCCGTTGTCAGCTGAAAAGCTCTCCCACGAGCCCTCGAAGTCTCGGACTTCATCGACCGACTATCAATATCACGTAAAGAAACAAGAGTGGAACCCTGGGCTGATCCTTGAGCAAGCTGAGGGTACTCGGCCTTCCAATGGCTGGTCTGATTGTAGTGAAAGCATACTGAAAATCCCTTGGGGAAGTCCTTTCCCATATGCCCCTCTTTGCCATATTTGTAGCAAATCCCCGTGCCGACAAGATCCATCATGACTCTTGCCACACTTGTTACAAGTACGGCCCTTATGGCCTCCTATCCTTGAATCAGCGGGCTTATCCTGCTTCACCACCGGCTGCGACTGTGCCGGCCTCCGATCTCTCCCATGAGACTCCGCCTCCTAACCTCGCCTGAGTCTCCAGCTCGATCTCCTTCCTCCTGGAATTTGCATGAAACTTAGAAAACGTCCATTAAGACGATTTCTCCACGAACTCTGGAATATCCCTCCTGAAAATGCTCAAATATCGGCTCATGCGTTCCTGCTTAGTCAACACATATTCAGGGCAGAACAAAGACCCCTCTTGAAACAGCCATGTAATCTAAGTCACCGACTCTGTCTTCTGCTTGAGAGACAGAAACTCCAGGGCCAACCGCTCCCTCTCCATTGGGAGAACATACTATTCTCGAACATCAATGTGAACCTCTCCCAAGTCACTGTAGTATGCTCTGCAAGAGGAAAACTGGTTGTCACAAACTTCCACTAGTCTTTCGCTCCCAAGCGAAGCTGCTTCAACGCCAACCGAACCCTCAAATGCTCAGGGTAAAAACATGTGTAAAAACACCCCTCAACATCAGAGACCCACCTCATAGCAACAATCAGATCATGAGTCCCATCAAAATCTAGTGGCTTCATGATGCTAAACTCCCGAAACAATAATGAGTCACCTCCCTATGGCCTGGCAGCAGCGACAACTGCGGTGGCTGTAGCAGTAGCCTCGTTAATAGTGGTGTATTGCTCATCAAATGTCTCAATCAGGGTGGTCTTGATAGACCCAAACATCTCCAGAATCTCCTTTCGTATGGATGTGGCCACATCATCATGAATCATCTTGCGAATCTCATCATTGCTAGTCCCACTCCCCCCTGGGATGTGGCATGTACTTACTGTAATATCTCTGAAACACAACACAAAATCATCAGAGTCTCGCTTGAATATACTTACAGTAAATAACTCACCCCTACTTGCTCCTTAGAATACTAAAGATTCTTACTCGGGTTGCATACAGACCTGGTGCTTTCAGTAGTATGGGCCCCATACTACCTTCCACACCAATCTGCAGTCATCCCATGTCCTCCTCCTAGGTTCCCGATTCACAAGTACTCTATTTGTCACAATAACACACTACTTTCTCGGTAGAGCCCTCATAAACTCATCTAGATAGCTCTCCTATATTATCTCTCGACTCATAACTCTCTCTAAGTGATTCTTGCTAAATACACTTACTCAACACATAACAGTTAGCAGCAGCTCCTAGGCTAAGGCATCACAATTCAGGAAACTCTAGTCCTAAAATATGAAATACCTAGCCTATACTCTACCATGCATAGCTAATATGTCATAAATATCTCATAACACAAAAGTGAGGGTATTTTGGGAAATAACCATTCGGGCTCTAGCTGATTGTAGACACTACTCCACCTCCTTTTCTCTTAAAGTCCTCATTTTTTTTATAAAAATCATTTCTATTGAATTTTTTTTTTTACAAATCCTTAGTTTGAGTCCAAACACACACGGATGTGCATCCGAATCCCTCAAACCAAGGCTCTGATACCAACTTGTAACACCATTAATTTTCAAAAAAAAAATTTCATGTAAAAACACAATTATCTCCTTTTCAAAATCACAAAATCCCACAAGTATCCACTTATCAACACATATTACAAAATTGTTTATGACATGAACCCACGATCCTCCAAAAGCGAATCTCCAACCCGAGTGTGTGTGCAATCAAGCCAGTGCATTCCCGTGATCTTAAGAGGTACCTGAAGCACATCACACATGACACGGTAAGCATGAAGCATAGTGAGTTCCCCAAAATACCACACACATCACATTAGCCACTCGAGGCTACTCTATATGACCCTCTTGTCAATGTGTCTCAGTGGAGACCCTCCAGTCCCACAGCTCGAGTGGACCCTCCGGTCCTAACTCGGTAAGCTCATACTAATAATAATAATCAATATAAATCACAAGACATAATGTAGGATATCGAATACTCAATATAACACATAAGACCCTCCGGTCACACATAGATACCACTCATGGTAAGTATAATGAGAAGACTCACCTCGTAAGCTAGCAAGTAATATCCTCGTACTTCGCTGTGGCAACCCGCATATCCATCATATACGCCAAAAACCCCATACAGCCCTGCCTTAGACTCTGTCTCACTCTGGCTGCACAGTAGAAAGCTAACCCAGATCTGGTAACCTCACCATACACTATAAGCACTCCCCCACTAAGGTCTTGTATAGTCACCAAATGATGCTCGCAGTTGACGATTGCTCCAAAGCAGCTTAATAAATCCATGCCCACGATGACACATACATCACCCATGGCTATCGTCACCAAATCTATCCGGAACTTGACACCAAAAATCTCTAGCACACATCCACAGAATACATCAGTAGCCAAACCACATGCTAGTCAGCTATGGAAACCCTCAGATGTTGACTCAACGCCTCACAAGGACATTGATGTGACGACTAAAAGCTAAACACATGAAGGATTTACTCGCACCCGAGTCAAATAACACCAAAACAGGCATAGAACTCACAAGAAATGTACCTAAATACAACACACAATAAGCACAATAAATTTCAAAATAAATGAATAAGGAGTTTTGTACTAGCCACGACATCAGGTGCTGCGCGAACCTCCTCCGTTGTCAGCTGAAAAGCTCTCCCACGAGCCCTCGAAGTCTCGGACTTCATCGACCGACTATCAATATCACGTAAAGAAACAAGAATGGAACCCTGGGCTGATCCTTGAGCAAGCTGAGGGTACTCGGCCTTCCAATGGCTGGTCTGATTGTAGTGAAAGCATACTGAAAATCCCTTGGGGAAGTCCTTTCCCATATGCCCCTCTTTGCCATATTTGTAGCAAATCCCCGTGCCGACATGATCCCTCATGACTCTTGCCACACTTGTTACAAGTACGGCCCTTATGGCCTCCTATCCTTGAATCAGCGGGCTTATCCTGCTTCACCACCGGCTGCGACTGTGTCGGCCTCCGATCTCTCCCATGAGACTCCGCCTCCTAACCTCGCCTGAGTCTCCAGCTCGATCTCCTTCCTCCTGGAATTTGCATGAAACTTAGAAAACGTCCATTAAGATGATTTCTCCACGAACTCTGGAATATCCCTCCTGAAAATGCTCAAATATCGGCTCATGCGTTCCTTCTTAGTCAACACATATTCAGGGCAGAACAAAGACCCCTCTTGAAACAGCCATGTAATCTAAGTCACCGACTCTGTCTTCTGCTTGAGAGACAGAAACTCCAGGGCCAACCGCTCCCTCTCCATTGGGAGAACATACTATTCTCGAACATCAATGTGAACCTCTCCCAAGTCACTGTAGTATGCTCTGCAAGAGGAAAACTGGTTGTCACAAACTTCCACTAGTCTTTCGCTCCCAAGCGAAGCTGCTTCAACGCCAACCGAACCCTCAAATGCTCAGGGTAAAAACATGTGTAAAAACACCCCTCAACATCAGAGACACACCTCATAGAAACAATCAGATCATGAGTCCCATCAAAATCTAGTGGCTTCATGATGCTAAACTCCCGAAACAATAATGAGTCACCTCCCTATGGCCTGGCAGCAGCGACAACTGCGGTGGCTGTAGCAGTAGCCTCGTTAATAGTGGTGTATTGCTCATCAAATGTCTCAATCAGGGTGGTCTTGATAGACCCAAACATCTCCAGAATCTCCTTTCGTATGGATGTGGCCACATCATCATGAATCATCTTGCGAATCTAATCATTGCTAGTCCCACTCCCCCCTGGGATGTGGCGTGTACTTACTGTGATATCTCTGAAACACAACACAAAATCATCAGAGTCTCGCTTGAATATACTTACAGTAAATAACTCACCCCTACTTGCTCCTTAGAATACTAAAGATTCTTACTCGGGTTGCATACAGACCTGGTGCTTTCAGTAGTATGGGCCCCATACTACCTTCCACACCAATCTGCAGTCATCCCATGTCCTCCTCCTAGGTTCCCGATTCACAAGTACTCTGTTTGTCACAATAACACACTACTTTCTCGGTAGAGCCCTCATAAACTCATCTAGATAGCTCTCCTATATTATCTCTCGACTCATAACTCTCTCTAGGTGATTCTTGCTAAATACACTTACTCAACACATAACAGTTAGCAGCAGCTCCTAGGCTAAGGCATCACAATTCAGGAAACTCTAGTCCTAAAATATGAAATACCTAGCCTATACTCTACCATGCATAGCTAATATGTCATAAATATCTCATAACACAAAAGTGAGGGTATTTTGGGAAATAACCATTCGGGCTCTAGCTGATTGTAGACACTACTCCACCTCCTTTTCTCTTAAAGTCCTCATTTTTTTTATAAAAATCATTTCTATTGAATTTTTTTTTTCACAAATCCTTAGTTTGATTCCAAACACACACGGATGTGCATCTGAATCCCTCAAACCAAGGCTCTGATACCAACTTGTAACACCATTAATTTTCAAAAAAAAAATTCATGTAAAAACACAATTATCTCCTTTTCAAAATCACAAAATCCCACAAGTATCCACTTATCAACACATATTACAAAATTGTTTATGACATGAACCCACGATCCTCCAAAAGCGAATCTCCAACCCGAGTGTGTGTGCAATCAAGCCAGTGCATTCCCGTGATCTTAAGAGGTACCTGAAGCACATCACACATGACACGGTAAGCATGAAGCATAGTGAGTTCCCCAAAATACCACACACATCACATTAGCCACTCGAGGCTACTCTATATGACCCTCTTGTCAATGTGTCTCAGTTGAGACCCTCCAGTCCCACAGCTCGAGTGGACCCTCCGGTCCTAACTCGGTAAGCTCATACTAATAATAATAATCAATATAAATCACAAGACATAATGTAGGATATCGAATACTCAATATAACACATAAGACCCTCCGGTCACACATAGATACCACTCATGGTAAGTATAATGAGAAGACTCACCTCGTAAGCTAGCAAGTAATATCCTCGTACACTAATCTCATACTATCCTCCGCGTAACACATAAGATAACAATCTCTAATTAACACTTAAATAAAAACTCAAAATAAACAAGGTTATTGTCTCTTTTAAACTCTTGGAATGGGTTAAAGACGATTTTACCCCTCCATTATCCCCATCCTCCCTACGTTGTCTAAACTCTAAAGTCATTAGAAGTCAACACTCGAGTCAACTGACCATGTTGACCTGACTCGCCGAGTACATCTATGTGACTCGCTGAGTTCCCTTTATTCCTTCAGAACATCGCAAAAACCCAGCTCAACTCGTCGAGTTGTCCTGTCAACTCGTCAAGTTACCCATGTCCATACTCATTGGGTAAAACCCTATCCGACTCATCGAGTCAGCTCATTAACTCGGTGTGCCCCTTCAGTATGAACTCTCATTCAGATGTTTTAAGGTAGATCTACCTATCCACACTCTAGATCTAGGCTCCCAAGGCTCGAATGTCACGTCAAGCTTCGATCTTTTCGTCATGCATGGAACATTTTGCTCAAAAATGCCAATACAACTCTAATAAAGATGCTTATACTCAATAACTCTAAGATGGCTGAATAAAGCTAGGACCTTTGGACTCTATGTACCTTACAAGGTCTAGATCTGAAGTCTAGACCTCCTAATAGACTCAATGCACTGAATGTCCCAATAAAAAGGTGGTAAGAACCCTAGACTTCCATAACCACGAGATCTAACCATTTAGATGAGAAAGGTACAAGATTTTTAACTTCCATAGAAGCTCTGGACAATATAGCAATGATTCCAACATCTCCTCCTTGTTCCTTGACGGATAACCTTCTTCTTCTCCTTAAAAGACGCACTAAAATACTCAAAGATTATCCTTAGGACTCTCTTAGCTCACTACACATGTTTAGGGTTTCACACAGTGAAGTTGGGTAGGTGAGGCACAAATGAGGTCATAAATGCTCTTAAATAGGCCCCAAACCCGGGGATTTAGGGTTTCATCTCAGAGTGCCAACTCGACGAGTCAGCTCTCTGACTCGTTGAGTGAGTTATTAAACCCACCTGGTCAACTCAGTCACTAATCGACGAGTTAAGGCACCAACTCATCGAGTTGCTCAATAGATCTATAAATAAATAAATAAATAATATACCTAGGAGTCTAGATGATACAGAGCAGCATGAAAAGCATCTTCATGAGCTTCTGAGGTTTTGAGGCAAGAACGACTATATTCTAGGTTCTCGATGTGCGAGTTTTTGGTTACGAGAGGTTCAGTTCCTTACACATTTCATTAATCAGGATGGGATATCGGTCGAACCGGACATGATCGAGGCTGTGATGCAGTAAGAGGTTCCATAATCTCCCTCGGATATCAGGAGTTTCTTGGTTTTGGTAAGGTACTATCGAAGATTCATTCAGGATTTCTCCAAGGTTGCGGTACCCCTCACACATCTAACGAGGAAGGGGCGGATTTCCGGTGGGGCCCTAAGTAGCAGTCGACATTTGAGACCCTTCGATAGATATTATTTGAGGCCCCGGTTTTGAACCTCCAAGAGGGAATTGAGGATTTTTTGGTTTGATGTGATGCATCTGTCACTAGTTTGGGGGAGGTTCTCATGCACAGAGGACAGGTGATAGTTTATGCTTCTCGACAACTAAAGCCGCAAGGGACGAGATATCCCACGCATGATCTGGAGTTGGGGGCAATACTTTTTTCCCTCAGAATTTGGAGGCATTATCTTTATGGTGTCCGCTATACTATTTACACAGATCACAAGAGTTTGAGACATATTATAGATCAGCTGAACCTAAACATGAGGCAGCGCAGGTGGCTGGACGTAGTCAAGGATTATGACTATGAGATCATTTACCATCTGGGTAAAGCAAATGTGGTGGCGGATGCCTTGAGCCGCAAGTCTGCTGGGTATTCATAGGGGGTATCGTGTATAAGGATATTGGTAGATTCTCTACTTTCATGATTGATTAGGGAGGTTCATGCCAAGGGTGTTCCGGAAGAGAACTGGAAGATAGAGAGGATCACGGGTGAGATCGACATATTTGTTCTGGATAGTCGTGGATTCTTGACCCGTTGTGGTCGGGTATGAGATCCTATGTTTGGCTGGGTCAGACAGATTGTGTTCGAGGAGGCTCATAAGTCTTGTTTTTCTATTCACCCAGGGGCCACCAAGATGTATCGGGATCTAAGATTGAGCTATTGTGCCCGTATATGAAGACGGAGATCGCCTAGTACGTGGAGAGGTGCATGAAATTCAGGATGGTCAAGGTTGAGCATCAGAGGCTGTATGGCAAGCTGTAGCCTCTGGAGGTTTCCATGTGGAAATGGGATCATATTTTGATGGATTTCACAACCAAGTTGCCGAAGACAGAAAAGGGTTTCGATGCTATTTGGGTCCTGGTGGATTGATTAACCATGAGTGCCTACTTCCTGGCGATGCAATAGAGTTCTTTGGCCATGAAGTTAGTCGATGTGTATATTCTCGAGATCGTTGCTCCCCCTGGGTTTCCAGTCGTAATGTTCGGGTCACCTCCTATTTTTGGTAAAAGTTCCATGAGGAATAGGGCACGAGGTTTCACTTTAGCATAACTTATCATCCGCATACCATTACCCAGAGTGAGCGGGCGATACGGAACCTTGAGATATGTTGCTGGCCTGTGTCATCGATTTTGGTGGGAATTGGGACTCCTACCCACCTCTCACGGATTTTTCCTACAATAACAGTTTCCACTCAAGCATTGCTGCTCCACCTTTTGAGCTCTTGTATGGGCGGAGATGCCATACCCCGGTTTGCTAGGGTGAGCTTGTTCACAGGGTTATGGGGCGGACTGAGGTAGTCCTTCAGACTACGGAGATGATTCAACAAATCGGTCAGAGATTGCAGACTACTCAGAGTCGGCAGAAGAGCTATGCCAACTGACATCGATCTAAGTTGGAGTTTCAGGTCGGCAACATGGTGTTACTGAAAGCCTCACCTTGGAAAGGTGTGATTCACTTTAGGAAGAGGAGGAAGTTGGGTCCCGAGTAAATTAGGTCATTTCAAGTGATTGAAAGGGTTGCCAAGGTTGCTTACTAATTGGATCTTCCGAAGGAGCTTAGTTAGATTCATAACAGTTTTCATGCTTCATAGTTGTGAAAGTTCATATTGGATGAGGATGCACTGGTGTCCTGAGATGATATTAAGGTTGATGAGTGTATGAACTATGTTAAGAGGCCATTAGCATTTCTAGAGAGGAAGGTAAAGGTTTTGCATAACAAGGAAGTACCTTTGGTAAACGTACAGTGGATGCATCAGAGGGACTCTGATTGGACCTGGTAGCAGGAGGTTGAGATGCAGGAGCATTATCCATATTTGTTCTTTGTGGCGGATTCCGATGATGAAATATAGTCCAAGTGGGGGAGACTTATAATACCCCAGTTTTTAGGTATATTAAAATTCATCCCATGGTTTTTAATTATGTCATTTTGGTTCTTAGATTGGAAGGAAGTATCCATGAGAAGACCTAGTGGCTAAATTGTAATTTGGAAGCAGAAAGCATACACTAAGCGTACATGTGAGTACACTAAGCATACTAGGGCGTACCCTGGTATGCTGCGCGTACTCGTGACTGAGTGATATCCTAATTTTTAATGTTTATGGGGTATTTAAGCATTGTTATGGCTCATTTACCCACACCTTTTTGGCCTCCAAAGCCCTTGAGTCGTTTTTGGCAAACCCTAGTCCCTTAAGAGTCTATTTGAGCTAAAAGTGTGTTCTTGGTTTGGTTAAAGAAGAAGGATTAGCAACAAGGCGCTTAGAAGTTGAAGCAAGCTTGTGGATCTTGGATCATTACCTTCTTGAGAAGCTCCAGAAGGTAAAAAGTCTTCACCTTGATGTTTTGTTTTCTTTGAACTCATTTTGGTAACTTTATGTTGTTCTTCTTATCTCAAAAGTCCCACTTTTGCGAATGATTGGTTTTGGAAATTTTTGGTTGTCCTTTCAGACCCTAGGAAGGCTCCTAAGCCATAAAAATGAGGTCCCTTTAGCTAGTTTGGCTCCATTCTTCTTCTAGAAGGTCTTAATGGATTAAGTCATTCCATTAAGGACTTTTTGGACATGAAAAGTCATAATGTTGGAGACTTTATGACCCTATTATGCCTTTGGACCTTGGATCTGAAGTATGAGTTTAAGTGATAAAGCCTTTAAGCAGTTAAAGAAGAAGTTGGATCTGCAAGGGTATGCCCTGCGTAGCCTGGTCTACGCTCCGCATACCCGGTCAGCCACCTCGATGGTGGTTCTCTGTAAAGCATTGTGTACGTTAAGCGTGACTTGGGAGTACGCCCCGCATACTCGAATGGGTCATCCCATGTTGAGTTAGTGCGGTTGAGTTAACTCGGTTGGGTTAACTCGGTAGGTTTATGGACATTAACTAGTTGACTTTAAGTTTGACCATGTTTGACCATGTTTAACTATGTATGACTTTGAGGGTACTTTGGGATTTTGATGGAAATTGGTCAATTGGTGGATGTAGACATTTAGTAGAGAGATGAGACTCGAAGTTGGGCCTTATTAGTTCTGTGCGACTTATGAGATGAGTTTTTCCTCACTAAACTTTTGGGTTGAAGGCACCAAAGTTGGCCCATTGGTTTGATTACCTGATATTGTTGATATGTTGAGTATGGTATAGATATGCATGCTAGTCTTGATATGCTTGTCTGGTAGATATGTTGGACTACCTGTGATACTATATGTTTATATGAATATGATAGTATTTGTTATATTTTGACATATTGTATGGGTTGGGTTGAGATTGTACTGCTCAATGTTGTAGCGAACAAACCCTAAAGCAAACTGGATATGATCTGAGGGTTGGGGAGAGCATACCATACTCATATTGAGGGCTTATGAGCATTCCTGATATGAGCTGAGGGTCGGGATGTACATGCCAAACTCGTACTGAGGGCTTAGTGGCATTCAGTCCGAGGACTGATCAGGCCGAGGAGCAAGCCAGACATAAGCTGTGGGCCAAGGGCATGCCATACTTATACATGTCAGCTTAGGGTAATCTATTCTGTTAGCTATGGACCCATTTCATGTTGTTATTGTGTATGTGATATTTGTATGTGTACCGGTATTTTGGGGGAACTCACTAAGCTTTAGGATTATAGTTTTAAATTATGTTTCAGGTACCACAGAGAATCACGGAAATGCGAAGGCGTGATCGTGCACCTCCTCGAGTTTTGATTTTACAATTTTGGGAAAACTCTGATATTAAACCTGTTTTGAAACCTATTTGTAAACAATGATGATTTACAGGTTGTTTTAAAATTTTAAAATTTTCATGAATTTTATGGATGTTACTAAAACATCCAAAAATCGTGACCCAAATTTTTTTGCTTAATTACATTACTTACAAAAACAGTTTACGGAAAACCTCATGGTTATCATTTCAGAATTCAAGTCACAATCACAAGTCTCAAAAACCATGTCATCAATAGTAAAATATCAGAGTACAATCCCAAGGTTTTCAAAGAGGAAATCATGTGCATGCGATGCGCTGTTACAATGTTGGCTCCTTTCCCTTAGCTAAAGAGGTACCTCAAACCAAAACAAAAAACTGTAAGCACGAAGCTTAGTGAGTTCCCCCATCATACCACATACCATACAATTATACATACTATCGGGAAATTTTGGGGTGCCCGACCTACCCATGTCAAGCCATTCTGGGGTGCTGACCTATCAATGTCAGGCCATTTTGGGGTGCTAACCTACCCATGTCAGGCCATTCTGGGGTGCATGCCTACCCTCCGGTCTATCTCACCCTATCACGGGGACTATTTCACCCCCTACTACTATCACATAACAATATATCATACTCATGCTCTCAGGCCTATCTAGGGTGTCTGACCTACCCTTCGGTCCTAGCAAACGAATAGGGGGACTATTCCCATCCTACTACCTTTATCACATAGAACATATCATACTGGGACATATAACTCATCAAGTAATATCAAACTATACAAATATCACAAAACAATGATCTAAATTGTAATCAACTACTAGTGGGTCGGCTTTGGTTCCTTAAACCCACTTTTATTGAAGGGTAACTCACCTCAACATTGTGTAGTGTTTTGTATTGTCCTTGGTGTGAAAATCAACATTCCTCGACTTCTCAATCCCTACACGACAACTTTTCTAACTTATTAACTCATACTCATAACCCTTACAAGAGTCACTCAAATCTAAGTCAAAGTCAAAGTCAAATCCTTGGTCAAAGTCAACATCTGGTTGACTCGACTTGGCTAGTTGGCCCGCCAACTCTTCGAGTCCTCATATACACGAAATGCCATGATCCCGTCCCTACTCGTCAACTCTAGCAAGAGCTCGATGAGTTCGCCTTTAATAACACATCATACTATCTTCAACCGACTCGTCGAGTTCTTCTTTGATCTCACTGAGTTCATATTTAATCCATAAGAAGGTGTTCATAATATGACTCGCCAAGTTACCCTTGAACTCGCCGAGTCCGTCTTCATATGGCTGGGATATTGCCTTAAACTCGTCGAGTTTGCTCATGTACTCATCGAGTCCTATGATTTCCATGTCCCTAGTGAACCTAAACAACTGGGGAACCTTCGAACTTTACATTTGGTTTAAACACAGATAGTATTTGGTGGAAAATGCACCCCGACTCGCCGATTACCTCATTGTTCAAAACTATACTGTCGATTATGATGGGTCTTACCACATCAAAACAATAGATCTGGCCTGCTAGGGCCCATTTTATACATAAAGCTACCAACTGGATACACATGCATGGGGCCTTTGGCTCAATACTAAATATAACTTTACTAATGCTTAGAAAAATGTAGAAAATAGTCCCAAATCAAGATCTACGCAACGAATAGCCAAGGTTTCATCTTTATACCTCAAATAAGCTGGAAATGTGCCCAAAACTCTGGATCTTCTTGCTTCCCCTTTATCTCACAAGCTTCCTTTTCCTCTTCAAACTTCAACCACACAAAAATGGCACCATAAAGCTCAAGATCATTCAATAAATCGCTAGGGTTTCGAGTTAGGATTTTTACAGGGTTGGAAGGGATGATGGGGGCTGGGTTGGGGTGTTATAAGGTGTTTAAATAGGGTGCAATCCCAAATGTTATGATTTCATCCATACAGTCCTACTCGCTGAGTCGATCTCCAGACTCGTCGGGTAGGTTGTTTAAATCCCCGATCAAAATTCGAGTCTACTCGACGAGTTGGGCCTCCAACTTGCCGAGTCCCAGAGTAAACTACAAAAGTACTTAAGTTTAATTACGTACCAGGAAACGGGTGTTGCAAATCTCCCCCATTTATTTTAGACTTCATCCTCGAAGTCTGCTGCTGAATCCGGAAACAGCTCGGTGTAGTGCTCCCTCATCTTATCTTCCGGCTCCCAAGTCCATTCCGAGCCCTTGCAGTGCTGCCATTGCCCCTTCACTAGTTCCAACTTTTGGTTCCTCGGATCCTTTGACTTTGTAACAGCCCAGAATTTCCAGGTATTTATTATTGGTTTATTTTTTTTGGAAATTGTGAGTGGACTCGGCGAGTTGGAGCTCAAACTCGCCGAGTAGGATCGCGGTATTGGGCATGGGTTCACGTCCGAACTGAGTGGACTCGGCGAGTCCACTTAGTTCAAGAGTGGACCTGGCGAGTCCACACTGTGTGAAGAAACCCTAATTCCCGAGGTTTGAGACCTATTTAAAGGGCCTTATGCCCGTCATTTGTGCTCACCAATCCATAGAGAGAAACCCTAGAGTGCTTGAGCGTTTTGAGAGAGAAAGGAAGCCATTCTTGACCTTTGTGGTGTTATTTAGCAAGCAGAAAGAGGTCATAACCAAGAGGAAGCATAGGAGATTGCTATACTATAGATTTGAAGCTCAGATCTTCGAACTTGAGGTATTACTTCAGCTCATCTTCTATCTTATGAAGCATATTTGAATTTAGGGTTTCTTGTGGCCCTTATTGGGTTGATTTGATGCCAAATAGTCCCTATCTAATGTTGAGGCTTTGGATCTGGATCCATAGAGGTCAAGAGAGCCTCACTCATCAAGCTTTATGAAGAGCAATGGAGACTATGACCTTGAGTTGTGGTATTTGGGACTAAATCATCATACATGGTCATATAGATGTTGTATGTGCATCAAGATAGTGACTTTACGTGCTATATAAGCTTGAAAGGACTGGATTTATGAGTTAATGGACCGGATCTGACCTTAGGAGCAAGTTTGAGTCATTGCATGGCATGGACTCGCTGAGTCCGAAGAACAAACTCGACGAGTAGCATGTATATTGCCCAGACCATGCAACGAGTGGTCTTGCCGAGTTGAGGGTTTGACTCATTGAGTCAGGGAGAGTCAGAGTGGGTTGACAAGTGGACTGAGTCAAGTTGGACTCGCCGAGTTGTTCTTGAGACTCAGCGAGTTGAGTCGTGGTGGCCCCACAACTCATGCCAGGTGGAACTCGTCGAGTTAGGAGAATACTCAACGTGTCAAGAGAGGATCCCAGGGAAATCAGTGTATGCTCTTAGACTCGTCGAGTCGTTATAGTGCACTCGCCGAGTCCGGTCAAAGTTGACCGCTGACCATTGACCATTGTTGACCTATGTTGACTTGTTAAGGGATAGTCAACCTTAGTTGGGAAAGTGTTAATTAGAGATGTATTGTGTTATAGGAGGACTATAGCTCGAGAGATCGAGCACTAGTGATTTCAGGGATTTACGAATTACCGAGACACGCGAGGTGAGTCTTCTCACTATACTTTACCTTGAGTAGGTAACTAGAGTTATGTGACAGAGTATTTGTATGCTATGTATGTTATGTGTTGTACTGCATTATTTCTATGTGATTTATGATGTGCATGTTTATAGAGTTAGAACCGGAAGGTTCGCAGAGTTAGAGCCTGAGGGTTCCCAGAGTCTGGGTGCATGGACCCACAGAGTTATAGCCTTGAGTGGCTAATATGTGTTATATGTGGTATTTTGGGGAACTCACTAAGCTTTGTGCTTACAGTGTTTGATGTTATTTGTTTCAGGTACTAGTGACGACCGCGGGAAGGCGCCGACTTGATCCGTACACATGCATGGGGTTTATGATTTTGGAGATCTTGGGATTTTGTATTACTTGAATTGAATGGTTAAATATGGTTGTTTTCTGAATATTAAATGAATTATGTTTTATAAAAATGCGAAAAATTTGTTTTGATACTCACGGTGTTATTGACTTCTTGTCAAGGATAGCTACTGGCTGCTCGATGTAGTTCAGGCTGTCTTCCACCTGAATATCCTCCAAGGGCACCACTGCCAACTCGTCCACTAGGCACTTCTGCAACTGGGAGACATGAAACATGTTGTGATTCTAATTGAGTTCGGCTGGCAGGTCCAGACTATGCGCCGCCTTGCTCACTCGGGCTGCAACCTTGAAAGGTCCATTGTATCTGGGGCCCAACTTGCCCCGCTTTCTAAACCGGATGACACCTTTCCAAGGTGACACCTTCAGGAGCACCATATCCCCGACCTGGAACTCCAGGTCCAATCGTCGCTTGTCGGCATAAGTTTTCTGTTGACTCAGAGCAGTCTGAAGCCTGCTCCAAACCTGCTGGATCGTCTCTGTAATCTTGAGTACTACTTTGGTATTCCCCATGAACCTCTGGCCAACCACACCGCAGCATATCGGGGTCATGAATTTCCTCCCGTACAACATCTTAAAGAGAGGATAGCCACTACTCGCATGATAGTTGTTAGTATAGGAAGGTAAGTATCGCAATTACCTTAAAAGTCTAAAACACACGCCCACAACATATCGTCCAGAGTCTGGGTGGTCCACTCACTCTGACCATCCATCTGTAGAAGAAAATTAGTGCTGAAGTGTAGGCGAGTACCCAACTCATCGTGAAACGTCTTCGAGAATCAGGAAGTAAACCGCATGTCTTTGTCCGAAATCACTGAGACTGGAACTCCGTGCCGAGCTACTACCTCTCGGATGTAGATATAGGCCAACTTGTCGACTGAGATACTCTCCTCAATCGGTATGAAATAGGAACTCTTGGTCAACCGATCCACAATGACCTAAATCGAATCCACCCCCCGCGTGGTCTTGAGAAACTCCGTGATGAAATCCATAATGATACCCTCCCATTTCCATAGCAGAATATCCAACGGCTGGGTCTTTCCATGTGACCTCTGGTGCTCGAACTTGACCTTCCGGTAGGTCAAGCATCTCTTAACAAACCAAGCTACGTCCCTCTTCATGCAGGGCCACTAGTAGTCGGGCCGAAGATTTTTATACATCTTCGTCGCCCTTGGATGGATGTAAAACCTGGACTTGTGAGCCTTCTCCATCAAGATCTGTTGTACCCCACCCCAGTACGGTACCTAGACCCTCCCATTCAGGGTTAAAATTCCGCAAGTATCATAGTCAAATGAGGCCACCTAGCGTATGATCTGCTCGCACTTCCAACGCCCCTCCTTCAGGCCCTCGACCTACGCCTCACGGATTTTCTCCAACAGTGGAGTCACTACCGTCATCCATAGGAAAACATCTCTAATCGGGGCTGTCTTGCGGCTAAGTGTGTCAGCCACAACATTGGTCTTCCCTGGGTGGTAAAGGATCTTACAATCATAATCCTTCACCACATCAAACCATCGATGATGTCTCATGTTCACATTTGGCTGATCCATAAGGTACCTCAAACTCTTATGGTCCATATAGATTGTACAATTGACCCCATAAAGATAATGACACCAAATCTTGAGGGCGAAAACAACTGCCCCCAACTCAAAATCATGCATCGGATATTTCTCCTCATGAGGCTTCAGCTGTCTCGAAGCGTAGGCGATAACATGTCCTATTTGCATCAATACCACGCCCAAACCCGAGATGGACGCATTGCAATACACCACCAAATCATCCATGCCCTCTGGAAGGGCTAAGATTGGCACCTCATATAATCTCTTTCTTAGCGTCTCGAATGCAGCCTGCTGCTCTCGCCCCCAGCGAAAGACAACGATTTTCCTTGTCAGTCGGGTCAGAGGCACGACTATCTTGGAGAAGTCCTGAATGAATCTCCGATAGTACCCTGTCAATCCCAGGAAGCTCTGAATCTCAGATGGAGACTTTGGGACCTCCCACCTCATTAGGGCCTCCACTTTGGTCGGATCGACTAAAATGTTATCCTGGTTGACAAGGTGCCCAAGAAAATGCACCTCGTGCAACTAGAACTCACATTTGGAGAACTTGGCATACATTCTCTCCCTCCTAATAGTATCCACTACTTCTCGCAAGTGTTCAACATGCTGCTCCCGAGTCTTGGAATAGACCAATATGTCATGAATGAAAACTATCACAGACCGATCCAACATCGGTCTACACATGCGGTTCATGAGATCCATGAATGCGGAAGAGGCATTGGTGAGCCCAAAAGGCATCACCACGAACTCATAGTGAACATAATGTGTCCGGAAAACAATCTTCTACAAATCCTCCTCTCTAACCCTCATCTAATGATAACCCGAACGCAGATCGCTCTTGGAGAACCAAGATGCTCCCTAAAGTTGGTTAAAGAGATCACCAATCCTTGGGAGTGGGTAACGGTTCTTCACTGTTACCTTATTTAGCTCCAGGTAATCTATACACATCCAATGCGACTCGTCTTTGTTTTTCACAAATAATATCGGGTCTCCCAAGGGTGAACTAATCAATCTAATGAATACCTTGTTTAACAGCTCTTGTAGTTGTGTAGAAAACTCCTGCATCTCAGGAGCAGCCAACCGATACGGTGCCTTGGCTATCGGAGCCACACCAGGGACCAGGTCGATCCTGAACTCCACCTACCTCTCCGGAGGTATCCTAGGTAGCTTCTCTGGAAATACATCCGCATACTCCCAGACCACTAGCACATCACTCGTTGTCGTCTGACCCGCCTCTTGGGTATTCAAAACATAGGCGACATACCCTGTGTAACCCTACTGGAGGTAGTGCCTAGCTCTTACTGCTGAACACAAAGCTGGTCAATATTGTGACCTCTCTCCATGAATCACCAGCTCTCCCCTGCCTGGGGTCCTGATCTGAACCAACTGTTGAGCACAACCAATCATTGCCCCATTGGGGCTCAACCAATCCATCCCTATGATAACCTTGTTCCCCTGAAATGGTATGGGAACCAAATCTACCAAGTAGCGCACCTCGTACAACCTTAAAACACAATCTCTCAAAACCTCCGACGCCTGTACTGATCGGTCATCCACAATCCCAACCTCTAGAGGGAAATCTAACATGCCCGAAGACTCAGGAAACCTCTTGCTATTCTCAAGAAGAACAAATGATCGTGTAGCACTCGAATCAAACAACACGTGGATCGGGATACCATTCACATGGAACGATCTTAAACAAGACATATAGCATAACACATCAATAAGACAAGAGAAATATAATAAAAGCTAGAGAGAAGAAACCATACCCATCACCATATCAAGTGCGGCGCGTGCATCCTCGACTATCAACTGAAAATCTCGGCTCCTCACCACTGGAGCCTCTAACCTGACCTTCCGGTGATCTGTAACTCGTGTAGTCACTGGAGTCGGCACCACCACTGGTGCTGATAAGGTTAATCTTGGACAAATGGCCTTCTTATGGCCCTTCTTATTGCAATGAAACCAAATCAGATCCTAGTTTGAACAGCGGGGGTAGGAACAGTACAATCCCTTCTAAAATGCACTGCCTTACCGCACTTGTAGCTACTTGATGATCCCACTCTACAAGCTCCCTCATGCGGCCTGCTGCATTTCCTGCAACGGCACTGGCCTGGTTGGGTCTTCGACCTAGCGTCGGATCCATTGGCTGTCTTCCACGAAGCCCCAATACTCTTCTCTGTCTCTACATTCCTCTTCTTGAGTTGTTCCAAATAAATCTCTCTCTCCCTCGCCCTGGCTATCATGGACTCTAGGTTCGGGCAGGCTGAATACCTAACATGCTCCCGAATGTCAGCCGTCGACATATCATGATAGCGGGTCTTCCGTATCTCCTCATCCCCTATATACTGAGGTACCAATAAGTCCTTCTCTCGGAACATGGCGGTGATCTTTGCCACTGACTCTGTAGTCTATCTCGTATCAAGAAACTCCCTCGCTAGCTGCTAAATCTCCATACCTTGCGCAAACTCAGCCTTGAACCTGGTCACATAGTCTGACCATTTCATAGCCTCAATGGCTGGGCCTCCCAGTAAGTCACCATATGACTCCTGCTAATCCCTATCTCTGACCCTCAAACAACCTGCCACAAAGCGGACCTTCAACCCCTCCAGGAAGAATCCCTTCAATTGTATAAGCTCGATGTCCATGATCCATCTCCTGGTTGAAATGGGGTCCTTATCCTCATGAAATTATGGCGCACCACTCCCCCCGAAAGTCCTTGAAGGACAGTGTATGCGTACCTGACTGGATGGATGGCAAGTCACTCCTGAATATTCAGAGGTGATCCTCCATCAGCTTAATAATCCCCTCCTTGATCGACCCAAAAATAACTGGGGTCGCCTCAAGTATACCTCTCATGATCTCAGACACGATGAACTCGCATAGCCCGTCATCAACCTGCTTGGATCCCGCACCTAAGCCTGACCCTAATCCTGACCCAGATCCTGTTCCATGTCATGTAATTGCCATACTGAAAAGAAACACACCGATGTCAGGGTCATACATACTCTCGAGAGGTCTCACACACTCCCTAAGTTTCCTGGTTCGATCTCAGCCCTCCTTGATTCGAGTACGGATCCTCTGCTTCTAGTAGTACGGGCCTATACTACCTTCCACATCTATCCATACTTTCCTCAAGAATTACCTTGACTGCACCAAGTCCGTTTCAACTAATATGAGTTTCCTACTAATCTTATCCTAGGCTCCTCCTAGGGCACTTTCTAGCCTAGTCTCCACCATCAGTTGCACAAGAGTCCCTACCATCTTTCCTTAACTAGCTCGGCCGGTCACACGCATCACACACCCTGTCCTGTCTCAAAACTCCTTATTTTAATTTTTTTGAAAACTATTTTTCTTGTGAAAATCCTTCAAGCCCTCGATTTGAGTTCAGACACCCCCAAAGGTGTGCCCGAATCCCTAAATGTTTTTGCTTAATTACATTACTTACAAAAAAAGTTTACAGAAAACATCATAGTTATCATTTTAAATATCAAGTCACAATCACAAGTCTCAAAAACCATTTCATCAATAGTAAAATACCAGAGTACAATCCTAGGGTTCTCAAAGCGGAAATCATGTGTATGCATTACGCTGCTACCCTGCCTACTCCTTCCCTTAGCTGAAGAGGTACCTCAAACCAAAACTAAAAATTGTAAGCACGAAGCTTAGTGAGTTCCCCCATCATACCACATACCATACAATCATACATAATATCGGGCATTTCTGGGGTGCCCGACCTACCCATGTCAAGCCATTCTGGGGTGCTTACCTACCCATGTCAAGCCATTTTGGGGTGTTGACCTACCCGTGTCAGGCCATTCTGGGTTGCCTGCCTACCCTCCGATATATCTCACCCGGTCACGAGGACTATTTCACCCTTACTACTATCACATAACAATATATCACACTCATGCTCTCAGGCATATCTGGGGTGTCCGACCTACCCTTCAGTCCTAGCGACCGAATCGGGGGACTATTCCCCTCCTACTACCTTTATCACATAAAACATGTCATACTGGCACATAGAACTTATAAAGTTAGCAAAGCAGACAATTATTACAATGACAATCATAACAACTGGAATCAACTACAAGTGGGTCGGCCTTGGTGCCTTTGACCCACTTCTACTGAAGGGTAACTTACCTTAACATCGTGTAGTGTCTGTATTATCCTTGGTGTAAAAATCAACTCTCCCTGACTCCTCAATCCTTACACAAAAACTTTTCTAAGTTATCAAATCATACTCATAACCCTTACAAGAGTCACTCAAATCCAATTCAAAGTCAAAGTCAAATCCTTGGTCAAAGTTAACATCTGGTTGACTCGACTCGCCGAGTTCGCCCGCCAACTCGTCGAGTCCCCATATCCACAAAATCCCATGATCTCTTCCCTACTCGTCGAGTCTAGCAATAGCTCGACGAGTTCTCCTTCTACAACACATCAAATTATCTTCAACCTACCCGCCGAGTTCCTCCTTGAACTCATCGAGTTCATCTTTCATCCATAAGAAGGTGTTCAAACTATGACTCGCCGAGTTCCCCTTGAACTTACCAAGTCCGTCTTCATGTGGCTGGGACATTGCCTTAAACTCGTCGAGTCTACTCATGTACTCGCCGACTCCTATGATTTCCAAGTCCCTAGTGAACCTAAACAACTGGGGAAACTTCGAACTTAACATCTGGTCTAAAGATAGATAGGATTTGGTGGAAAATGCACCCCGACTCGTCGAGTCCCTCATTATTCAAAACTATACAGTCGATTATGATGGGTCTTAACGCATCAAAACCATAGATTTGGCCTCCTAGGGCCCATTTTATACGTAAAGCTACAAACTTGATACACATGCATGGTGCCTTTGGCTAACAAGCCATAAAAAGGGGTCTACAAGATGAATGGGTCTCCCATGGCCATATAGTTGGCACCTATATGCCATGGGAACCCTTAATGGTTCCAGATCTAAAGCACAAACTTACTTCTACACCTAATCCTGAATATAACTTTACTAATGCTTAGAAAAATGTAGAAAATAGCCCCAAACCAAGATCTAAGCAATGAATAGCCAAGGTTTCAACTTTATACCTCAAATAAGCTGGAAATGTGCCCAAAACTCTGGATCTTCTTGCTTCCCCTTGATCTCACAAGCTTCCTTCTCCTCTTCAAACTTCAACCACACAAAAATGGCACCACAAAGCTCAAGATCACTCAATAAATGGCTAGGATTTCAAGTTAGGGTTTTTTCTGGGTTGGGAGCGATGACAGGGGCTGGGTTGCAGTGTTATAAGGTGTTTAAATAGGGTACAATCCCAAATATTATGGTTTCATCTAGACAATCCTATTTTCCGAGTCGGTCTCTCGACTCGTCGAGTAGGTCACTTAAGCCCCCAATCAAAAGTCGAGTCTACTCGACGAGTTAGGCTTCCAACTCGCCGAGTCCCAAAGTAAATTACAAATTTACTTGAGTTTAATTACGTACCAGGAACCGAGTGTTACAGTTCCATATATATTAACTGATGGGTTTTGAGCATCCTAACACTTCCTATGTGTGCATGCAACCCTAATAACCTTGAATCTTTGTTTTCTCTATATACATGCAAATTTATTTTTCAAGGTTATTTCCTAACTAGCATGGCATGGGGAATATATAAAAAATAAAAACTAGTAGAAATACAGACCTTGTTGTTGATTGGATTCCTTCAAGACTTTGTGAGCCTAACACCCCAAATGTTGTGCCTCAAATGCTTCACATAACACCACAAAACTTGGAATAACTTGAGAGAATACTTCTTACACTTGAAAATCGGTTATGCCCCCTCTAGAAACACTCTAGTTCCGATTTTGCATGCTATAGGTTTTTTTTATAGTGTGTCATAATTAGGAGTTACAAGTGTAAACCCTAATTGTCATGACTCTTCATTTCTCATGACCCATGGGTTTGTATCTCCCATGGACTATCCATGGAGCTCCATATGGTTATAACCAAACCCATAAACCATGGATCATTAACTCACCATAAAAGAATTGATGATTGTCATAATCAACCCTATATATTTAATTAGTCACACTTTGATCACCAAATTAATACTAGATTAATACTTGATCAATACTGATGTGTGTAAATTCAACTAGTTTTATCCCTACTTTTTATTAGCAATTTGAGCACACAAAGGCAGTGAACCTGTCTATAAGTGGTATAGATTGATAAGTAAGGTATCGAACTCAGGGAACAGGCAATTAAACTAATAGCTAATTTTAACTAAAACAAATAATAAAAGTAAAGGGTTTTTCTTTAGTTTTGCAAGACTAGAAACTTAAACAAACTAAATTAACTAATTAACTAAAGCAACAACTATTTACCAAATTTAATAAAGATGTTTCTATTTAGGTTCAACCAATTCACTCCTATGGTTATTTAAGTTAAGGTGGATTAATTGCTATTAGTTACCAATGATAATAGTTAGGTTCATAGTCATTACTCCTAACCCTTAGACAATTAACTAATTTAAGCGTTGATCAAGTGTTTAAACTAATTAATTCCCTAGATTAATTATTTGGATTAAATAAGATTTGTAATGGTTAATTAAGTTATTAATTCAATTAACCTCTTGTTGATGGTTTCTCAAACAAGCTCACACATTAATCTTCCTATTTTCTTATTAATCTTAGTTTCATACTCATTACTTCCAAGCATACGTTTTAGCATTCACATAGACATATGAGGTTAACAATTAAGTGATGTTCATTCAACCTAATTGCCTTCCAATTAACAGAAAATAGTAGTGATTAATACATAAGGTTCTTTAACAAACTTAATTTAATAAATCACCAATAGACAATTAAACAAGAATTAATAATTAAACCATAGGAGTTCTTTGGTATTCCCCAAACAGAAACAAAAACGAGGTTAGCTCATAGTTGCAGTAGAAACAAACACAAAAACAAAGTTTATGAAAGCAAACATGTTTAATTCCTAAGTCTAAGTGGTAGAATTAACCTAATTGCTTGAATTCTTCCAACTCTTGAAGCTTAGGGTTCCTTAGCGCCTTCTGAACCTTTTAGTCGCAGCTAATCCTTTAAAAATCGCCAGGGGTCCCATCTCATGAGATAAGGATTCGTCTTTTAAATATATCCCAAAACAGAGGGTACTCGGCGAGTAGCAGAATCAACTCGCCGAATAGGTCCATACTTATCCGTCTTTAAATTAACAGTCGTATTTATCTTCTGGCATATCGTATTGTGTACTCGCCGAGTAGGGTCGATCTACTCGCCGAGTAGGTCCTTCTTTCACTCTTTAATCTTCACTCGCTTTCCCTTTTCTCCCTTTTTGCCTCCAAGCATATCTTTTGGACTGAAAACACAATTCAAAGCATTTTAAGTACCTTTTGTCCATATTATTCTCATAATTAACCAAAAATAACTAAGAATATATGTTAAACAATTAACTAATTATGCACATATCAAAATACCCCACACTTGACTTTTGCTTGCCCCCAAGCAAAACTAAATTTTAAACACATTAAAATCACATTAATAACTCCAATCCAACCCAGCCATTATGCCAAGACCGCAACGCATGCATTTGTGTGTAAAATTCCTAAAAACCCCCCATACTTCAAATACTCACAATCCTCATAAACATTCGCCCACTCACCCCGAACTATGCTCATTTTATGCAACCCTCCGAATCCATCCTCAGAAAATCTCTTTACCCTCAAGGTATTTTTAATTGAGCAACCCAAGCATACATAATCTAGAATTACAACTTTTCGATACCACTATGGAATTCTTTGAATTCTTCACTTTCTTGATAATTTGATCTTGGATATCTTTGAATTCACCAACTTGTATTGACTTTTGGTATCTTCAACTCTTTGGATTTCTTAGAATTTTGATCTTCAGATCTTCACTTCATTTACTCCAAAATTCTCATAACTTTTCTAGCAATTCTTTTTTTTCATGTATTTCTCAATTTTTTTTCACTCAAATCCCTACATACTTAAGCAGGGGCACTCAATCTCAACCTTTATTGGCTAACGATAAAAACTTTCCTGGGTACATTTCAGGTTTAGGCTGCTAAACATATTGCATCCCTCAGGCTGAGCAAGGTCGTGTTTTTGTCTCATGATTTCACTGAAATAAAGAAGCCACAAATGCACTAGAACGTATATAGGCTCAACTAAACATTTGGGTTCTCATGCAATTATTAACACAATTCTAATATGGAATCCTAATTTTTACCAAAATTTTCTAATTTAAGTCCTAAGCATTTTTAATATTCAACAAATTTAAAAATTAGCCTAAATTAAGATTCTAAGTGTTCTAAGATGTGACTAACCCCCTACCCCACACTTATTTTATGCAATGCCCTCATTGCATATTATAACAACTAGAAGAAAATGCAAATAGAGAGAAAGTTGGAACAAACTCCCCTGGGGTAGCAGTCGCTAGGTTGACACTCTTCTCTTCAACTCCTTCTTCTAGTGACTTTAACCATGGGAACAGCTCATCCATGGCACGGGTGTCATACGTCTCGTGTGGTTGATAGCTCGAAAACTCCAAGGAAAAAAAATTGTTGCACAATCCTCAGTAGTAATGCATAAAGAATGTATGAATGGCGCATATAAAAGTAGCCAGAACAAATCAGAAACTCCTCCTGCAGTAGGCTACTCGGCGAGTAGGCGATTAAACTCGGCGAGTAGAAGTTGTCGGGCAAAGTAGTTCGTGCAGAAGCAGATGTACTCGCCGAGTAGTATTAGTGCACTCGGCGAGTAGAGCGTATAGTTCCAGAATTTTTTTTTTTTTTTTTTGGACCGCTGTCTCTCTTGACTCTAGTGTTGACACGTAATATAAATGTACTCTCCAGTAACCTTCCTAAACAGCAACACTTTAATAAACTCTCGATTCGTACGGACTCGATCTTAGGAACAAGACTCCATAAGCACTCATAAAGATTCTTATTCCTCTCTTGACCATTCCTAAATAGCATGCTTCCTAGCTTCAATACCTGAAAAGAAAACTAAAAGTAACACTAATATTCAAACCACATAGCCAAGTTCAACATGTCCACAATTGTCTTAAAACAAACATCATAAACAAAACAAAAGCAAATAAAATCTTCATTCCTCCTCTTCCATCCCGGCTCCTCTAGCTCCACTACCTCCTTCTCCACCCCTTCTTCGCATCCTTTCGTTCCAATCCATAATGTAAGGATAGCCGGGTCCCGGTCGCGGGGCAATATGCATTTGTTGGAAAAGATAGTCGAAGGATTGATTGGTGTAATTAACTCCTCCTCCTATATCATCCAAGTATCGTCGATACTCCACTTGATTCCACCCCTCGTTATCCTCCACCGGAATCACCGGTGGGTCTTCTCGTACCCGCTCGTTTCTCGGCCTAACCCGCCTTCCTGACTCCTCGGGGACCGCCGGCTCATCCTCATTCGGGATAGTAAAAGAATCACCAAAATTTTCCACTATCCGAGCCCTCCTATAGAGTGCAGTGTTGAACAGAGGAGGGTGGATAATTGTTAGCATTTGAGCTTGCGGCAATTCCAAGATCCCAAATGATCTTGCAAGTCGAGTAATGAACATGCCCCCATTGATCTTCGAGTTCACTTTCTCCTTAACCGCTCCCTCCGCAAGAAATTTAGCAATGCAATATGGAAGGTTGCAGAAGACATCGGGAGTGATAATACTCCACAAGTAAAAGATATCAAGGGTGGGCACTTTATCCCCATCCTTCTGCATATTGATCGTGCTTGCAATGAATCGGTGAATGAGTCGATGGATTGGAGAACGGATATGACCTTCTTGAGCAGTAGAAGGTATGTAGACCCGGTTAGCAATTGTATTCCACCATGTCGACGCCACCACCCTCTCGGGAAGTTCTTTGTGGGTATTTTCGAAGAAGGCTTCAAAGTATTCCGTCATCGACATGTCTTGATCGTAGATGCCCAACCGCCAAGAGAACTCAACCATGCTGCATTGTCGCAGCTCTCCTCCCAAAGAAAACAAGATCGTGTTTGGATTGTAATACTCACTACCACCTCGGAATGAAATGGTAGCAAAGAATTCCCAACACAACTCCGCGTACACTGGCTCTTGGATTTTAAACAATTGCAACCAACCATCACAAGTGATGTTGGCATAACCCAAGTTACAATCTTTCACTAAGTATGGAGTAAGTTCCTCTTCCAAGCCGACATTGCCCATCCATCCCCAATCCACTGCAGTGGGCAAGTGAATTTCTTTCTGTCACAGCGCTTCCAACCTGTTTAGGGTTCGAGTTTTGGAGGATTTGGAGGTGATTTGTTGAAAGGCTAACCATGGCATATCACCATGGCCTCCTCCACGTGATGACTGTCCCCTCCTTGCCATGCTATCTGCATAAACATTCCAAAAACACAGCAACAAACAACACCCCATAATTAAAAATAGGAAAAAATTTCATCTTTTTGGGACCTACTCGCCGAGTAGTATGAACATTCGGACTGATCGAAATCGGATCTGTGTAATCTGTGTAATAGTCCAATTTGTTCATAGGGGTTTGTTGTAATTGTGTATCTAACCATAGATCTTGAAGAAATTACTCCAAATAACCTCTAATTCATGAGTAAATCAAAGCCCTAAAAATTGGGGAAAACTCCCCAAATCCGAAAGCATACCAAATATGGGGAGATATGTGATAAAGATTGGACCTTTCATAAAATTAAAGGGTAAAGATGTTACCTTGTTGCTTGAATGAAGAGAAAGAGGAAGAAAATTAAATAAATCTTGAAGAACCCTTGAGATGCGGCTGAGAGGATATGCTCGGCGAGTGGGGAGATGAAATGTTGAATAATAGTAATTTTTACTGGTTTTAATTTACTGGGTTTGAAACGGCTACTCGCCGAGTAGAATGGATCTACTCGCCGAGTAGATACGCGTGTTATCGACAATTAGCTGTAAGTGAACATTTACTCGCCGAGTATAGTCGATATACTCGCCGAGTAGATGTCTCAGGTTGAAAAAAAAAATTTAATTTTGCCAATTCTACTATATGAATTCTTTTGTTTAGCCTTTCCACCCCACACTTTCAGTAGAGCTTGTCCTCAAGCACTTAGAGAAGTAGAATAAATGAAGAAGAATGAAAAAAAAAACAATATGAAAAATAAAGAAAAAGAAAGAAAATGCAAACGTGAAACTCGGGTTGCCTCCCGAGAAGCGCTTCTTTTGATGGAGTCATTAGCTGGACTCCGCCCCTTCTACGTGTTTGCGATTCCGCACAGCAGCAGCTCCTCCAATCCTTCATTTCGGGGGACTCCTTCTTCATATTTCTTCACTCTATGGCCATTGACTTTAAATGGTGTGCCATCTCTTGAGATCAATTCTATAGCCCCGTGAGGAAACACCGTCTTGACTAAAAAGGGACCATCCCACCTTGATTTGAGTTTGCCCGAAAAAAGTTTTAATCGGGAATTGAAAAGTATTACTTTTTAGCCTTCATGGATGTCTTTGCTTTTGATTCTTTGGTCATGCCATCTCTTGGTCTTTTCTTTATAGAGCCACGAACTAGAATACGCCTCATTTCGGAGTTCTTCAAGGGCATTCATTTGCATTAGACGGTTGGTCTTCAATTCTTCCATGTCAAAATTGCACCTCTTTAACGCCAAATATGCCTTGTGCTCGATTTCAACCGGTAAATGGCATTGCTTTCCATAAACTAACCGATATGGTGTAGTACCAATAGGTGTTTTGAAAGAAGTACGAAATGCCCATAGCGCGTCAACCAATTTATCCAACCATTCCTTGCGGTTACCTCCCACCGACTTCTCTAAGATACGCTTCAAGGCTCGATTGGTCACTTCCGTTTGTCCACTCGTTTGCGGGTGGTATGATGTGGAGAACTTATGGGTCACCCCATATTTCTTGAGCACCTTGTCCAATTGATCATTGGCAAAGTGTGTGCCACGGTCACTAATTAGGGCCTTCGGAACACCAAACCGGGAGAATAGTTTTTTTAAGAATCGTACCACTACCCGTCCGTCATTTGTAGGTAAAGCCTGCGCCTCTGCCCATTTCGAAACATAATATACCGCCACTAGGATGTACTTGTTTCCTTTGGATGTGGGAAATGGTCCCATGAAGTCAATCCCCCACACGTCGAATACCTCACACACTTGAATGCTATGTTGTGGTATTTCATTACGGGATGAAATGTTTCCCACCCTTTGACAAGCATTGCATTCTTTGACATATTGAGCTGCATCTTTGAAGATCGTAGGCCAATAGAACCCAATGTCAAAGATCTTCTTCGCGGTATAGTGTGCTCCATGATGTCCTCCCGTGGGCCCGCTATGACAATGTTCTAGTATTCATCGACTCTCCTTTCCGAACACACATCTTCGTATAATTCCATCCGCACAGCTTCGAAAGAGGTATGGATCGTCCCAAAAGTAATATTTGATCTCCGCAAAGAATTTCTTCTTTTGCTGACTACTATAATCCTTTGGGATGTAATTGGTAGCTAAATAGTTAGCTATGTCTGCGAACCATGGCTCCTCTCCCACGGACACCATAATGTATTCATCCGGAAAGTCGTCTCCATCCTTATCTTCTTGCAATGTCGGGTTCTCGAGCCTAGATAAATGATCGGCCGCTACATTCTCCATTCCTTTCTTATCTCGTATCTCTATATCGAATTCTTGAAGAAGCAGCACCCATCGTATTAGTCTTGGCTTGGCATCCTGTTTGGAAAACAAATACTTGATAGCCGAGTGGTCAGTAAATACAGTGGTTTTAGATAAAACCAAGTAAGGGCGAAACTTGTCAAAAGCGTAAACTACGGCTAACAGTTCTTTTTCAGTAGTAGTATAATTCTCTTGGGCAGGATTTAAGGTCTTGCTTGCATAATAGATGGGTTGAAAGTGCTTATCAACCCTTTGTCCAAGGACCGCTCCGAGTGCATAGTCACTAGCATCACACATGATCTCGAAGGGTAAGTTCCAATTTGGTGCTATAATGATCGGGGCATTAGTTAATTTTTCCTTTAGAAAGTCAAATGCCTCTAAACACTCTTTAGTAAAATTAAAGGGTGCATCTTTTAGTAATAATTGTGTTAGAGGTTTCGTGATTTTGGAAAAATCTTTAATAAAACGCCGATAAAAACCTGCGTGTCCCAAAAAACTTCTAATGCCCTTCACATTAGTTGGTGGGGGTAATTTGGCAATGGTGTCTATCTTTGCCCGATCCACCTCAATTCCCTTTTTAGAGACTTTATGTCCCAAAACTATACCCTCCTTGACCATAAAGTGACACTTTTCCCAATTTAGGACCAAGTCGGTTTTCTCACATCTAGCAAGCATCGAGTCAAGATTTGTGAGGCAGTCATTAAAAGAAGATCCGAATACAGAAAAGTCATCCATAAAGACCTCCATAAAATTTTCCACCATATCATGGAATATGGCGGTCATGCACCTTTGAAATGTCGCAGGTGCATTGCATAGTCCAAATGGCATGCGTCTATAGGCGAAGGTCCCACTGGGGCATGCAAAGGTGGTCTTTTCTTGGTCCATTGGGTCTATGGGTATTTGGAAATACCCTGAAAACCCATCTAAGAAGCAATAGTAGTTATGGCCTGATAGTCTCTCTAACATTTGATCTATGAAAGGAAGGGGAAAATGGTCTTTGCGAGTGGCATCGTTTAGCTTGCGATAATCGATGCACACTCGCCAACCGGTTACCGTTCGCGTTAGAATTAACTCGTTCTTTTCGTTGGTAATGACCGTCATTCCTCCTTTCTTGGGCACCACTTGGACCGGACTCACCCATGGACTATCGGAGATGGAGTAGATGATTCCTGCATCCAAAAGCTTGACCACCTCCTTCTTGACGACTTCTTGCATGTTCAGGTTTAATCTTCTTTGATGTTGCACCACCGGCCGTGCTCCTTCTTCTAAGTTGATTTTGTGCGAGCAGTAGGATGGGCTTATTCCCTTGATGTCAGAGATGCTCCATGCGATGGCTCTTTTCCTTTTCTTCAACACGCGTACAAGCTCCTCCTTTTCCGTCTTGGATAGATCCGAGGCTATAATCACCGGCTTCTGATTTGCTTCTTCCAGAAAGGCATACTCCAGATGGTCAGGTAGTGTTTTGAGCTCCAATTTGTTGTGCATAGTGACGGACTCGCCGAGTGCAGGTTTGGTACTCGGCGAGTTGGTGGCGGCATTCACGACTGCTGGCTTTTCTTCAGATGTACTCGGCGAGTAGATCGGGTCTACTCGGCGAGTAGGGCTTTCAGCTTGGTTCTTTATTTCTTCATACTCCGCTTCTTCCAACAGTCTTTCAATCTCTAATAAGTCCTTTTCTGGATCGAATACTTCTTCCAAAGCTGCAAACTTGCTGGAATCTTCAGGTATGTCTTCTTCTAATAATTCGTCAAGCATGTCGATTGAGAACGCCGTGTCGTCACTACTCCTTGAGTACTTCATGGCTTGGTCTACCCCGAATGTCACTGAATCGTCCCCAACTCGCAATGTGAGCTTAGAATCTCTCATATCTACGATGGCACTAGCGGTGTTGAGGAAGGGTCTTTCAAGGATGATTGGCACTTGCGGATCCGCCTCCATGTCGAGAATGATGAAATCAGCCGGGAAGACAAATTTGTCTACTTTCACTAGCAAATCTTCACATATGCCTCTTGGGAAAGTAACAGTCTTGTTTTCCAAATGGATTGCCATCCGAATTGGCCTTGGCTCCGGAAGGTCCAGCTTCTTGAAGAACGAGTATGGCATAAGGTTCACACTTGCTCCAGAATCAGCTAAGGCATGAATTGCAGCCAAGTTGCCAAATTGGCAAGGCAAAGTTAAGCTCCCCGGATCACCCTTCTTCTTTGGTATTTTTTTTAGCATAGCGGCGGAGCAATTCTCATTAAGTACTACTTTCTGCACTTCCTCCATCTTTCTTCTGTTAGTGAGGAGTTCCTTAAGGAACTTTGCATACTTGGGCATTTGCATGACGGCTTCAATGAAAGGAATGTTTATTTGAAGAGTTTTAATATGATCAAGAAACTTCTGATATTCCTCTTCCTGCTTCTCCTTCTTGGCTCGGGCTGGGTATGGCATTGGAGGCTGGTATGGTTTCAAGGGTGGCTGTTCTTTTGTTTTTGCAGATGTACTCGCCGAGTCCATCGGTCCTACTCGGCGAGTAGGGCTCTCAGATTGTGAGTGTTGATTTTCGACTTGTACTTCCGTTCCTTCCTTCAGTGAGTCCTTGCTCGCTTCAGTTCGAATGGGGGCCAGGGGAGTAATAATCTTCCCACTTCTTGTGGTAACAATATTTACTTGCACGCCTCGTGGGTTGTTCTCGGTTTTGCTAGGAAGCTCACCCGGTGACCTTTGGTTTAGTTGTTGAGCAAGTTGCCCAAGCTATGTTTCTATGTTGTGGATGGATACTTGTTGGTTCCTGAGCATTGTTCTTGTTTCTTGGATAGCAGCATCGTGGTCACTATGTCTTTTCTCGGAAGCAGCCACAAATTTAGTTAGCATTTCTTCCAAGCTCGGCTTCTTCTCTTGCACCGGCTCCTCCTTTTGGTAAAAGCCTCTCCCTTTTTGTTTGTACTTCTCCTCCTTGGCCTTCTTGTACTCTTCGTAAGGCAGCCACTCCTTCTTTTGTTTGCGCCAGTCCTCATCATACCGGTCACTGCTCGAATAGCATACTTGTGCCTTTTTGTTGCCGTTCTCATCCAAATCGCAATCTCTAGTGAGGTGAGGTCCATTGCAATTTTTGCAACCCACCCGTATGGCATGGATAGTTTGATCCATTTTGTCCATTCTCCTATCCATGGTTTTTAACATGGCCATGACCGCGGATAAATCTTCAGTAGCAGCGTATGCGGCTCCCCTCGTGACATCATTCCTAGGGTTGTGGTATTCTCTAGAGTGTTTAAATCTTCAATTAATTCTTTGATCACTGGGGGTGGCTTCTTTGTAAGTGAGCCTTGTGAGTCTAGCAGCTGCCGGGTCGTGACATTGACTCCATCATAAAAGATCGAAACTTCTTGTTGGCTATTTAGATCATGGTGTGGGCAATTTCGTAGCATACTTTTATACCTCTCCCATGCTTCATATAACGACTCTCCAGCTTGTTGTTCAAAGTTTGCAATGGCCTTCTTGAGTTTAGCTATCTTGGATGGTGGGCAAAAGTGATCAATAAATTCTTCCTTCATTCTGGCCCAAGTAGTGACTGACCCGGGAGGAAGTGATTTGAGCCAATCTTTAGCAGCACCCTTGAAGGTTACCGGAAGCATCCGAAGTAGTTGACTTTCGCGGGCTACATTTGGAATGTTGAAGTAATCAGCAACATCATTTACTTCATCCAAATGTTTGTAGGCATCTTCATGATCTTTCCCATAGAAAGGTATTTCCTTGAGTGAAGCTAGGATATGACCTTTTAGCTCGAAGGCGGCAGTTGCGGGAATTGCGGGTTGCACAAGTCCCGGGCCATGGTCGTCGTGCATCCTCTTCTTCCATTCTCCCATGGGAATTTCATCAATGTTAGCCATAGTGAATGCTAACTCTTCCTCCGATTCGGTTTCTTGTTCGTACGTTGCCTCGTCTTCTTCCTCGATTTCATATCTAGTATCTTCTTGAATTGGCTCCTCAATTATCAAGGAAGCGCTTGAAGCTCCTGATTTGCTGCTCTTCTTTTTCCCAAAAACAGTCTTCAAGTTGGACAATGGTGATTTCTTTGGTGTGCTTGAACTCTCCACGTCCTTCCCTTTGTTTCTTTTCAATTCGGATTCGGGGTCTTCAAACGGGGGTACCAGTGGTGTGTTTGCTCCTCTGGTCATGAAAGTCCTGAAATTGATCAAATAAAAACGTAAAAAGAACAAAAAGATTTTAAACAAATAAAAAAAAATTTCTAACTAAACTGTTACTCGCCGAGTAGGTGCGAGTGCACTCGGCAAGTATCAGTGATATTTCAAAAAAAAATCTAAGTTTTTAACCTAACTAAAACATATACTAAAACCTAATTACTAGTTACTAAATTGCAATAAATGAACTTTATGCAAGTAAACTCACACAAAGGATCGAAAAAATTAGGAATTAGCTTAATTATTTAGAACCGTTCCCCGGTAACGGCGCCAAAAACTTGATGTGTGTAAATTCAACTAGTTTTATCCATACTTTTTATTAGCAATTTGAGCACACAAAGGCAGTGAACCTGTCTATAAGTGGTATAGATTGATAAGTAAGGTATCGAACTCAGGGAACGGGCAATTAAACT
This sequence comes from Lactuca saligna, assembly GCF_052625555.1. NCBI lineage: Eukaryota > Viridiplantae > Streptophyta > Magnoliopsida > Asterales > Asteraceae > Lactuca > Lactuca saligna. The sequence continues at coordinate 189,303,563 of NC_136421.1, read as the reverse complement.
AATAGCTAATTTTAACTAAAACAAATAATAAAAGTAAAGGGTTTTTCTCTAGTTTTGCAAGACTAGAAACTTAAACAAACTAAATTAACTAATTAACTAAAGCAACAACTATTTACCAAATTTAATAAAGATGTTTCTATTTAGGTTCAACCAATTCACTCCTATGGTTATTTAAGTTAAGGTGGATTAATTGCTATTGGTTACCAATGATAATAGTTAGGTTCATATTCATTACTCCTAACCCTTAGACAATTAACTAATTTAAGCGTTGATCAAGTGTTTAAACTAATTAATTCCCTAGATTAATTATTTGGATTAAATAAGATTTGTAATGGTTAATTAAGTTATTAATTCAATTAACCTCTTGTTGATGGTTTCTCAAACAAGCTCACACATTAATCTTCCTATTTTCTTATTAATCTTAGTTTCATACTCATTACTTCCAAGCATACGTTTTAGCATTCACATAGACATATGAGGTTAACAATTAAGTGATGTTCATTCAACCTAATTGCCTTCCAATTAACATAAAATAGTAGTGATTAATACATAAGGTTCTTTAACAAACTTAATTTAATAAATCACCAATAGACAATTAAACAAGAATTAATAATTAAACCATAGGAGTTCTTTGGTATTCCCCAAACAGAAACAAAAACGAGTTTAGCTCATAGTTGCAGTAGAAACAAACACAAAAACAAAGTTTATGAAAGCAAACATGTTTAATTCCTAAGTCTAAGTGGTAGAATTAACCTAATTGCTTGAATTCTTCCAACTCTTGAAGCTTAGGGTTCCTTAGCGCCTTCTGAACCTTTTAGTCGCAGCTAATCCTTCAAAAATCGCCAGGGGTCCCGTCTCATGGGATAAGGATTCGTCTTTTAATGATATCCCAAAACAGAGGGTACTCGGCGAGTAGCAGAATCAACTCGTCGAGTAGGTCCATACTTATCCGTCTTTAAATTAACAGTAGTATTTATCTTCTGGCATATCGTCATGTACTCGCTGAGTAGGGTCGATCTACTCGCCGAGTAGGTCCTTCTTTCACTCTTTAATCTTCACTCGCTTTCCCTTTTCTCCTTTTTTGCCTCCAAGCATATCTTTTGGACTGAAAACACAATTCAAAGCATTTTAAGTACCTTTTGTCCATATTATTCTCATAATTAACCAAAAATAACTAAGAATATATGTTAAACAATTAACTAATTATGCACATATCAAATACTAATTAAATAATACTATTATTAATATATTAGAACTTAGAATATACTAATGATCACAAGTGTACTTTCTCTCATTTTGTCTATCCAAGTATTGCAATGCCATGCAACCCAAATGGACCATGCTGGGTCTGGTCAAGTACATAGCAAATAAAGTTATGGACCTAGACACTATATCCAACACTCTCCTACTTGGATAAGTCTAATAACTATATTTGCAAATATGACATCAAAATCTGACTAGCAATTGTAGCTCTTTCAAAGTCTCTCAGAACTGAGATGATGATGATGATACGCCATGTAAGATAAGTGATCATATAATCCTCTATTCTCATGATATCATCCAGACAAACATATGGAACATGGTCTTACTTATTGTCCAGCATTTCTTTCTCGATCTCTGATTTGTTTCGACATAAAACTAAATTGAACACATCAATTAGCTTCTGACCGGGCCCGGTACAAAGGTCAAAACCAAATCATCGAGGGGCCCAGATATCGCTTCTATTTGTAGAAGGAGCAGATAAACTTCGATTGATATGCTTGTACTAACTACTTGTTGAATTATTCACAAAGGCACGTTTTATAACATCGAGTTACCAATGCATTTTCGTACTATCAATGAATAACCAACTCATAGTAAACAACTCATATCTCTAGGTTTGAAGATTTATATGATATTACCATCTCATGATCACTCGAGATAAATTCCATGAAGTGATGCAAGTGAGCATGGGTTGAATCCAATACTCAGCCCTTATGAGTACTCATGAATGTTGTAGCAACCATTGCATTGTCTAAATCACTTTAGACAAATCATACAAGCCAAATTCATGACAGTCTTGATTCATATCTACTTCCAACATATGATTGACTATGGATGGCTTGAATAATATGATATATACCATAACATAATTATTCTGGAGGTCAAAACATGCAAAGTGAAACACAAGAATAATACTAATCGTATATGGCCCCAACACTTTGAGTGTAAATATAAACACCTTTTATTTAAGCACCATATTGATTACTCGTTATTTATGTTTCGATTAATCAACTTTATGCTTGAATTAAAACAGTAGTTGTCCCATGCTCCAAGCATGTACACTATGTTTTTCCAAACAACAATTATGCCATACTCCAAGTATGCATACTATGTTTACATATGGTCCTCTCTTTGTGAAATAGATCAATTGACAATATTCCAATGATGCTCATTTCACAATTCCACTCCTTGTTGTAAATGCAAGAATACCAAACTCTTGCCACTTACTATAATCTGTTAGATTCTAAACTTATATGCAATGATCCCCTTGTAACGACTATGCACAGAAGTCACAAAGACTTGGCAACAACTATTACAATGTATTCCAATGGAAGACAATTCCATGGAAATGAAGTCTCAAATTCAAAGTACATTCCTTTGAACATCCTTCTTAGCATTAAGTTCTTTAATCTTACACAGATTCAAAGAATAACTTCCTCCTATGGAGACAATTCCATATTACCATTTTGACCATCAATTCTGAACAAGAGTTGCCTTTTTTCAAAATATGTCAATATTGTCCTTACTCTATACTTCTAATTGTCCATGAGCAACCAATCTTTGGTAAACCTCAGATTGTCCTCGACAAGTTTGCTTAATCATTTTAGTCATTTCCAGTTCTATTCCTTTTCCCATCTTAATTCCCTAAGCATTTGGAAAATTTAGAGTGGATGAATATTATAGCACATGTAATCAAACCTATACCCAAAGCATATGGGACATGATTTATGCTATAATTTTTTTTATTTGCCATGTTTTCATAATTCGAACTATGAAGAGGGATGTCGTAATCATAATCGAATTTTGAGAACGCAACATATATAGAATTTCCTTATGTTGAACCATTCCAGCATAACATTCATATATATTCTTGACTAAAGTAGATTAAATTCTCAATCAAAGCTTGTAGAATTGGAGTGAAGTATAAAATCTTCTCCTTTAATTATAGCAAAACAACTTCTCAAGGCAAATTGAAACTTTTGTTTTCTATAATTAATATTGTTGACTTGTAACACTTAACATAATAATCATGCTCCCACTAGCATAATGATTATTATCTTACTAGCATAACACTTATGCTCCCACTAGCTTTGACATGTATCCAGACACCAGCTGTACTTTTAGAAACCAACACTTTATTGACTTTTCTACCAAAGTTCAGATTTTTGATACGCAATTTCTTTGAGAAGACTTTATCAAAACCATACACCTTTCCTTAGATAGCTCACTTGTGTGTCTAAACAATTATGAAGAGGGATGTCATAATCATAATGTTTATACCTTTTGTCATTCTCACAATTGCTATATACTCAAAATCTACTTAGTGAAAGAGTCTCCACACCATCATTTTCATGAATCGAAGAGAAACCTTATGACACTTAGATTTTTATGGTGTATGTGTTCCTATCCATGTGAATTTGTCAAAACCATAATCACAAGACAAGGTTAGTGACAAATTCAAACTCATATAGACTGAACTTGTTCAATCTTAATTTCTTGCCACGTGGTAGCATAATGCCCACCATTGCCTCCGGGTTCTTATGCAAACTTCGAGTCGTGGGCTAGTGATTAACAAAACTCTTGATTAGTTGGAATGGTTCAACATAAGGAAATTCTATATATGTTGCGTTCTCAAAATATTCAAGAGCTAGTACAAATATTCAAGAGCTAGTGCAGATTCATATCAAGTTAAACACTTCTCACTATTGGTCTTAGCTGGTCTTTGTTTTATCCAAAACATCACAACTTACCAATCTCAAATGTACAGGAATAGGAAACATCTTACTCTACATTTGACAAGTGTTAGGAACTTTCTAAAGACTATGTCACTCAAGTTACAATCTTGGAGTATAACTCCAGGATTTGTTTTTGGCACGAAGTATGAATTATCTTTTAATTTAACTATTTCAACAATTCACGATTCCTCTCCTCAGGCAACAAACACACTAAGGTGTCCTTAAAGGATCAATTGTGATATGGTTCCATAATCACTAAGATAATCATAAAACAAAATACACAAGTACTCTCCCATCTCTTCAAATTGGAGAAACTTTTGTCTTTCTGCCTTGTTTGATTCTTCTTATTCACTCTGCCATACATTGAAACTTTTCCAATGTTTCAGAATTACACTTAAACTCGTAAGCATAACAATATTTACTAAACTTTAGTAAATCATGACGAATAATCTTATCTACCTTTGTGGTGGACCTGACTAGTGCACAACTTAATGTACCCGATCCTTTTGTCCTTCGCTTGACTCACATGCGAATGTGAACAAGGAATTAGTCTTAATTTACCAAAGATGAAAATTCTCATTCATCACACAATACAACTGGCATGATTCCAAGTTTCTTTCCAACTGAAACTTGGGTGATAAGAATCTTTACTTATTTGGTAAATTATGACACTACCACTAATGAAAGAATCAAATCCATTTACCCATATTGCTTATCAATGGAAACATATAAGCAACAACCTTTTTCACAAATGCCATTGTAAGGATACTTAAAATAAATAAAATCAAAACCATTTTCTTTTATTTTAAAACTTTGCAGAAAACTTATCCTTACAATCCATATGGAAAATTTGTTTTTATCTATTCCTAAGCAATATATCATAACTCTTAAGTAGCAACTCAAAATTATGATCACCAAACCATGCGATCGAAATCCATCTTCACGATCAGAATCAACATATACTTCCTTTAAGTTTCTTCACTCTTCTTTGATTCTTAAAACATCAATATGTGACCCAGTCACATCATGCAATAAGAATCTCATAATAGAAACTTAATAAAGGTAGATAATGGACTTTACCTAAAGCAGAGTCAAACATTTGACTTTACTATCCTTATGGACTTTTAGGTAAATTTGGCAGCTTCGCAACCAATGCCCTTGCTTTGGCAACATAAACATATGGACTCTTTTAAAACGGTACACAGACTTAGCCTTTCTCTTTACCATTTGGTCAACCGAGTTGACTATGGCAAATCCCTTTCAATTGGGAAGAGAAAGTTTTTCTACACTTCTAATGTTACCATTGTCAATGTCCATGGAAGTTTGGGAACTTGATATTCCAAGTAAATTTTGCTTTACCAATGCTCCAAATCATTGTTGATTCAGCATCATCAAGTAAATAGGTAAGATCATTAAGGGTCATGTCGTGATCTGTCATTAGGGAGTGACTGAAGAACCAAGTCGACAGCCAGCTACCTCGAGACTTCGACACCCGACTCTCACAGCTTGTCAATATGGGACTTAATCTCCAAGAGCTAAGCACATATACACTTTGTTGCCAATAGGTATTGAGTGACTTAGAACTTATCAGGTCTTGAAACTTGTAGGATAGGGAGATTTATTGGAGGAGGTGGAAGAAGTGAAGTATCATTTCCAGTCAAACTAATGCACAACAAAGGGATTGATCTTTCACGTTGGTTGCCATTTGAGATATCATCTTCATTAGGAAGCATGTTCCTAAACATTTGGGAAGACCATAACTGTCTAAACTAGACATCTATAACGGGAGAAATTCAAGTTAGTTGATTTAAAGTCCTTAATATAACACCCAATATGAAATATTAAGTCTAGGATCCAACAACCTATTTATAACTTGAAGAGGGATGCCGTAATCCAAGTTATAAAATAGTTGAAGGTAGGTAAATGACGATTTACCAATTTCCACCATGAAAAACGAAACATAATTAAGTTTTAATTGGATTTGAAACTCCTAGATCTTTTGAGATACATTGACCTTTCAAAGGCATGCTTGAATCTCGATTGTACCCTCTCAAGTTTGTGACTGGGATGCCGAGGATCACAAACAAGGTGTGAAGAACCATACAAATTGACTTGGTACCCTCAACAATATTACCTAATCGATGTGCTGGTTAACCACACGCGCTCCACCGATCTATAATAAAGTCAAGTTACTCTTTGTTACTCTTACTAGTCCATGTTAGTGTGCCGGTTAACCACACACGCTCCACTAACGACTTAGTAAGGTACAATGTGTAATTTTATGGGCTAGCACCAATTTCACATTTTCCTAAAGTAACTAAGATTGGGAATTTATAATGTATAGTTACTTTATAATTCATTATACTATTAATGAGTATTTAAAGTCGTATCTTACCCGCTCGGCTAACGACTCTCCACCGATCAAGGAAGCGGTGGGTGAGAGTGGACACCCATTAAGTCACCATTTTATAGGCAACAACCTTATACCCCCCTTATAGACCACCTTCGTGAATGAGGTCTACTAACGGTAAAAATGACATATTCTTATACATATCTATATAATTAAAATTATAATAATAGTATAAGGGTGTATTTTAAACATTTAAAATACTTTGTGGTTTAATCTATTAATTAAACTATACTCTTAATTTAATTAAACTTAAACCATGTCTTTATGGAATTATTAGCTATTTTAATTAAACACTTTAATTAATTTAATGAAGTCCATAAAGTTTGAATTTTTTGTAACTTTAAAAAAAATTAATTTGCAATTAAAGTGTAAGACTTTACAAATTCCAAAACTTGAGGGCAAGTTTTGAAACTATTTCAAGACTCTTCAAATTTGTAACTTATGAGTTTTAATGGTTCATAAAGTTGAAGACTCTTCAGTTTATGAAACCTTCTATTCTTTAATTACAACTTTTAAAGAAGTGACTTTTGGTTATCCATGACTTGAGGACAAGTTATGGACACCATCATTAAGATTAAGATCATGAATTAAACAAGCATGTAGGTTACACACAATTCCTGTGATCTTCTAAAACTCATAAGAACAAGTATTAATATCAAATAATTTCAAGAAATCATAGTAACACATATAAAACTTGAAAATTGATAATAGTCATTTAAAATGGGTTAACATAATCATTACCACTTTGAAAAACAATTTTTTTACAAGTCCAAAACAGTTTGGGATATTGATTTTAATCCATTTCCAGCAACAAAACTCGAAAAACTACCTAACATGCTCCTACTTGTCGAGTGCAAGAACCTACTCGACGAGTAGGATGAATTTGTTCATGGACTCGGCAAGTCTTCCGCATGAACTCAGCGAGTCTTCCCCATGAACTCGGCGAGTCCAGTCGCCAGAGTGCAGAATTTTCGATTTTTTAAGCAGTTTTACATCAAGTATACAGAAAACAATCCTAGGCTCTGATACCACTGATGGGTTTTGAGCATTCTAACACTTCCTAAGTGTACATGCAACCCTAATAACCTTGAATCTATGTTTTCTCTATATACATGCAAATTTCTTTTTCAAGGTTATTTCCTAACTAGCATAACATAGGGAATAAATGAAACATAAAAACTAGTAGAAATACATACCTTGTTGTTGCTTGGATTCCTTCAAGACTTTGTGAGCTTAGCACCCCAAATGTTATGCCTCAAATGCTTCACACAACACCACAAAACTTGGAATAACTTGACAGAATACTTCTTACACTTGAAAATCGGTTATGCCATCTCTAGAAACACTCTAATGCCGATTTTGCATGCTATAGGGTTTCTTTTATAGTGTGTCATAATTAGGAGTTACAAGTGTAAACCCTAATTATCATGACTCTTCATTTCTCATGACCTATGGGTTTCTAACTCCCATGGACTATCCATGGAGCTCCATATGGTTATAACCAAACCCATAAACCATGGATCATTAATCCACCATAAAAGAATTGATGATTGTCATAATCAACCCTATATATTTAATTAGTCTCACTTTGATCACCAAATTAGTACTAGATTAATACTTGATCAATACTAATTAAATAATATTATTATTAATATATTAGAACTTATAATATATTAATTATCACAAGTGTACTTTCTCTCATTTTGTCTATCCAAGTATTGAAATGCCATGCAACCCAAATGGACCATACCGGGTCGGGTCAAGTACATACCAAATAATGTTATGGACTTAGACACTATATCCAACATTAACTACTTTATTTGAATTGCTTTCACATGCAATCAACATTACATGTTCCTATCTCAACTGAAATATGTCATATAGATCCTTAAGCATGCTCACATGCTTAATTGTAAATCGCATGATACTTTGGTTGAGTTTGACAGCACGAGAGCTCTTATATCTGAATTTACTCTATACATGAGCCTTATAGGAGCCCTGTAATAAATAACTTTCACAACCATAGACATTGTATATGTACTTCCATAGGTGTGCCTATACATAGGGCAATAAACGAATAGCACGTTCAGTGAACTGTTTGTGAACCGTTCGGCGGGAAGTTCGCTTATGTTCGTTTATTTAATGAATGAATGAACATGAACACAAATTATTGTTCGTTTAGTTAAACGAACAAACATGAACAATGATCTTGTTCATTTAATTATGTTCATGAATGTTTGTTTATGTCATTCGTTTACACTTGTTTATGTTCGTTCATATAAGTTCTTTTAATGCTCATATATGTTTAGCTGTATTTGATTGCATTACCATATTATATGTTTACTTATGTGCATATATTTTTGAATTATGTTTCTTTATCTTTGTTTATTTATGTTTGTTCGTTTTTGTTTGTTTAGCATGTTCACGAACATAAACAAACAAACATGAGCAATGTAATTTGTTAAACAAACGAACATGAACAAAAAAACTCGTTCGTTTATCCATTCGTGTTCATTCATTTGTTCGGCTAACTTAAACGAACGAATATGAACAAGTTTGTTCGTTTTCGTTTGGTTCATTTACAGCCCTACCTATACATGCATGATCCCAAATAGTCTCATGTCACAATTCTCAAAATGTATTCTATGTTACTTATGAGGCACCTCATATCACAATTTATAGTCATATATTCTCCCCCTCTTGGTCTTATTGCTTATACAAATGTAGATTGGGATGACTCCCCAACCGGCCGTTACTTCACATCTAGATAATGTGTTTTTGTTTGTCGAAAACTTCTTTCATGGACATCAAAATGACAGGGCACTAGTTGCCTTGCCAATACAGTTGCATCAACCATTTGGCTTCACACTATTGTCCTTCACTATTTGTCACACTTGTTTATTATGATAGTATAAGTGGAATCTATTTGTCAACCAATCCAGTGCAACATTAACAAACAAAACACATCAAAGATGGTATTTATTTTGTTCGAGACAAGGTTGTCATGGGACAAGTTCATGTTCGTCATCTTCCCACCTCCTCCCAATATGCAAAATTTTGACTAAGGGTGCTCCTTAATTTTATTCCTTGACTTTAGATCCGGTCTCCACATTCGTTCAAGACTTCCCATTCCAACTATGGGTTTTCCTTAGTTTTATTCCTTGTCGTTAGATCCAGCCATATATATCTTATTATATTTCATATTAGTATGTAGTGTTTATGTGGCCCGTTGTATACGAGCCCACTCGTAGCCTTTAGGGTTGTTACATTATTTATATTGGTGATATTCAATTATTCCAAGTTAAGTAAAAATAATATAATCAAAACGTTTGAACTTTGATCCACCCAGTTATATATATGCATAGCTCGTCTACCATTTCGTTTCTTGTTGCTTAATTAACTCGATCGCATTCTCTTTAATCTTTTTGCCAATAAATCTATTATGTTCAACATTAATCCCTCTTTGAGGGCGAGGGTTCAAATCATGTCGTGGACATAAGTGAAATTAGGTGATAGTTTAAGTGTAGATTATATATTTGTATTTACCAATTAAAAAAAATATAATTTAGTAAGTACTACCGAACCCTCTTTGCAAGATATGATTGATTCTGGTATTTAACATTCTAATAACAGTCCTTCATGTTCTTGATAATCTCCATTGATTTTCAAGTTTTTGGTGTGATCAATAATTTTTTCCCATATTTTCTTATCCAAAACCAAGTCATTTTAGTTATTATACATCGTGTTAACTATTAATAAAACTCACAAGCCAAAGGTCTAGAAGAGAATCACGGAACTCTTATTTTTGTTATTCAACAACTTTTAGTGCATGTGACACAATTCTTATAATTAAATATGATTTTGTCATGTTTTCATGTTCCAATCAGCCACTTTCATTTGATGTTCAGCTTGTTTTCTTGAAGACAAACCAAATAATCAGAGACTTTTCATTCGTATAAATTAAAACCAATATATTATTTGAAGGTTCAATTAAATATTTATTTTCATATAAAAAAACTAAACCAACAGTTTGAATAAGCAAGTTAATCACACGTAAAGGCAATCGATAACACTTAAGATATGGGATACGAGAAAATGAATATCATTTTATCTAAAATTTTGTGAGAATGCATCTAATCAACATGAAATCAAATCACTTCAGTTACGAGTAGCCTACGCCAAAAATTGGGCAACCACATGCATCAAGGCGTTTCCTTCCATAGAAAAAACTCTGACTAAGGGACTGTAGATGATTTATTAATTTGACGTTTTTTTGTCTTCGTTAATCCCTGTATCATGTGTAGCCGTTTAATGCAAGTAAGTCGTCTGGTGACTAATGAGTATAAAAAGCTTAGAGACATGGTGTTACATAATATAGTACCAAAAAAGGGTAACGAGTTTGTCTAATATGTTATCTAAAAAACTTATTAAAATAAAGTTTTTAAAATTTCAATATATATGAAGATCACACTTTATACGGAGATTTTAGATGTGAATTAAGTTGCCCAATCATTCCAAAAAAGTCCGAAGAGGTTATTTATTTTTGTTTACACTTCCCTGTATAACAAGTAGACGAATACCCGTGCGTTGCGCAGAAACATCTATGTAGTTGAAGTCTTTACAAATATATGCTTTTTTAAAATATAACAATAACGTTGTTGTTAAATTTGATATAATAATTATTATTCTATATTTGATTATTTTGAATTATATGATAATATATACATCTATTATCATTTTATAATATCAATCGATTGAATAACTTTTACCCGCAAGTTACACATGAATAAAATTAAATATAATATATGATTTAATGTTATTTATAGTTGTTGTTATTGATAATTAATTTTTAAAAACTTATTTGCTTGATGTTTTAATTTCTATCATTATAATTATTTAAAACATCAAACCTTATTTTTTAATTTTAAATGTAGCAATATAATAATTTATATAGAGTTATATTTGGATATTGTTATTGTAAGTTATTTTAAGCTACTTGTTTGGAAACTCTTAACGATTATAAAAATACATTTAGAAAATAATTTAGTTAAATTGAGATTACAATTTAGTTTTTGCACTTATTACTATAATTTATCACTTTTAACTATTTACAAAATGTTCTTTGGTTTTTTTAGTGGAACTGAAATATATATTTAAGTTGACATTGTAATGCGCAAAAACACCTATATAGTTGAAGTATTTACAAATATATGTTTTTTTCTTAATATAACAATAACGTTGTTGTTAAATTTGATATAAGAATTCATATACTAAATTATATAATATATTGATTATTTTGAATTATATGATAATATACACGTATATTTTTATTTTATATAATCTCAATTGATTGAATGACTTCTACCCACGAGTTACACATGAATAAAATTAAATATAATTTATGGTTTAATATTATTTATAGTTGTTATTGTTAACTATTTTTTTTAAATTTATTTTTGCTTAATGTTTTAATTTCTATCATTATAATTATTTAATACATCAAACATTATTGTTTGATTTTAAAGGTAACAATATAATCATTTACATACAGTTATTTTTAACTATTGTTATTGTATGTTAATTAAGCTACTTATTTGAAAACTTTTAATGATTTTAAAAATATTATTATGAAATATTTTGGTTAAATTGAGATTACAATTTCGTTTTTGCATTTATCACTATCACTATTAACTATTTAAAAAATATTCTTTAGTTTTTTAAGTGGAACTTAAATTTATATTTAAGTTAACATTGTAATGCTATATTTATGTTCACAATTTAAGTATTTTGTCCAAACTGTCAATGGCTCATATTTAACATCATATTAAATGTAATGAATTAAGTATAATACGTTAAAAGTTAAATACATAACTTTATAAGTAGAAGTAAAAATATTATTTTAAAATTGAAATTTAGTTTATTTATGATTACGCTTTAGGTTTAATATTTATTTAACCTTACTAACCAACTTATAATCATTATTAGAAAGACACTATAACTTATCACTTTTAACTGTTTACAAAATATTCTTTGGGTTGTTTAAGTTAAACTAAAATTTATGTTTAAGTTGACCATATAATGTTATATTTAAATTAATAATTTAAGTATTTTATACAAATTGTTCCAAAATTATATATTTAAAATGATAACGATTTACATCCAACAATATATTAAAACTAATAAATTAAGTATATTATGTTAAAAGTTAAAAAACATTAGTATATTAGTAAAAGTAAAGATATTATTTTTATATTGAAATTTAGTTTATATATGATTACATTTTAAGTTTGATATTTATTTAACCTAATTTAGCAAGTTATAATTATTATTAGAAAGAAATTGAAAAGTCATGGGAGTTTCAAATGAATGCGGTGAAAGGAAAAATAGATGGGAGTTTCAAATGAATGTGGTTCAAGGAAAAATGCTTCATTTATAAGTATATAATGATGTAATCTTACATTGGAAATTGAATGCTTCATGTAATGATGTAAATGTTACATGCACAAAAATATTCACCGTTGTGATCCCTTTTCCCTCCCCTTCAAGAATATTCACCGTTGTGATCAGCCCTCTTTCGTCGGATTAAAATGCCAAAAACTTGTCTTTTGGAGGGCGTCTATCACATATTTAATTTAATCGGTCTTAGGCAATCTCTCAACTTATTATTTTTCTCTTTTTGTTGCCCGTGTAGGTGTGATTTCCTATTTGAAAAAGCTTAGAAGATGATTTCTATGAGTTGGTTCGGAAGACAATAAGAAGATCAATAATCTGACAATAAGAAGATCAGTTTGGTGTCAATGAGTTAGATAACTACAACTAAGGAGGATGGAGGTCTTGGTGTCAGTTCGATAGGTGACCTCAATGTTGCTCTTACATTCTAGTGGCGTTGTAGACTAAAGGTGGAGAAAGACTCGTTGTGGAGCAAAGTAGTCACAAGCAAACACAACGTTTAGATTCTAAACCATCATACATTATGTCTAACAATTCCCATTCAAGTGTGTGAAACAATATAGCCAGAGTCAAGGGTGAGTTGGCCAAACGCAACATTCCAATAGGTGCAATCACTAGAAGGACGGTCAACTCTGGAAAAGACACTTTATTTTGGAGCGACGACTAGCTATACAACGGACCATTGAAAGTTACATTTCCTAAGCTTTATATTTTGGAATCACAAAAGTGATGAAAAATCTTTGATCGAATCTATGATGGAGGATCATCTTGGCCTTGGTTACGTCAACCACATCCACATCAAGTCATCCAACTTATGCAAACTCTTGGGTCCATACGTGTAAATTTAAACAAAGACTTGTGGGCTTGTAGGCGTCGGCTGAAATCGACACAGAGTGTGTCGAGTGTGTCCGGTGATTGCTCATTCATTTGGCTAAAAGAAACGGATATAAAGGTTTCATGCATTCTTTGGTGTGCTATTCAAAATCGCACCCCCTCCGACCCAGTTCTCAAATATCGGGGAATTAATATATCTTGGATGATTTGTGGGGAATGTAACATGGAAGAGGAATCTGTTGATCACCTACTGTGTGAGTATTCCTTCACTAGAGTTACTTGGGAGTGGAGTTTTAGATGGTGCGGTATAACGGTGCCTCATTTCGATGAAACAAGTGAGGTGTTGGACTTTGTTGCCGCCTGGGGAAACCGTCGATAGAAGAAAAAGGTTTTGGTGGGTGATTGTTACGAAACGATTTGGAGTTTGTGGAAAGCGAGAAATAGAGGTGCTTATGATCGGATAGATTGGTGTGTAAGTCCAACAAAGGTCGTGAACATTACCAAATCAACTTTGTTCATATGGTTCAAATATAGGAGCAATAGAGGTGCTTATGATCAGATAGATTGGTGTATAAGTCCATTAATGTAATAGGCTTGTTTTCTCTTTCAATCGTGGTTGTGACTTGTGATTTGTTTAGTTTTATCTCTCTACTTCTCTACCTAGTTGCTTGCTAGGTGGAGCTCTTTCGTTTTTCTTTTAAAAATTGTTGGTTCCAAAATAAAAGTAAAATTTGTTTAAGACCATCAAACATTTATTTAGATGTAAATGCACATGCTATATGATTAAACATTTATTAGTTAGGGTTCACATACCAATATGGCCGTGCCATAAAATGCACAAGACAAAATTGCAAAAGTGTTTCGTATGGTATGTCAAACGTAGCAAGTTTGATCCAAACAAGTTTGGACTCGTAAGGATGGTTAAAAAGTTTCATTTTGTTGTGACTTTAGTCTAAAAATTTTAAAACTTTTGAAAATGATGGATTTACCCCTATTAATATGATATCCATTTTTCTTATTTATTTTTTGATTTTCAGATAAAAAAAATTAAAAAAAAAATTAAAAAAAAAATCAAAATAAACATACACCCTAATAATCCACCCAAACCCCACCTCACCCACATCTCTCTCTCTCTCTCTCTCATGAATGCTCAAATACACATACAAAGATATTCAGAACAACATGCATGCTGCCACTACAATCAACATCCGCTACTACCGGAGAAAGACGAATCGATAAAGAGGGTGACGGATCCAATGATGATCAGATCTAGAAATATATGGCGAGGATTTTCAGATCAAAGGCGTTCTGACATAGAGGTCCATGTCGTGTTTCAGATCTAACAACAACGGTGGTAGTGGTTTCCAACAACGGTTGTGGCGACAGTGGCTTCTGATTGTGGGGTGGTTTCCGATGAAGTATTAGAGAGAGAGGAAGGGGGGAGAGAGAAAGAGAGATAGAGAGAGAGAGAGAGAGAGAGAGATGGGTGGGGTGGGGTGGGGTGGGGTTTTGGTAGATTATTAGGATGTATGTTTATTTTTATTTTTATGTTCTCTTTTTTTTTTTAATTCTGAAAATCATAAAAAATAAATAAGAAAAATGCAATTGATATTAATAGGGGCAAATCCATCTTGCTAAAAAGTTTAAAAATTTTTGGACTAAACTTGTAACAAAATGAATTTTTTGGACCACCATTGTGAGTCCAAACTTGTTTGGACCAAACTTCCAAGTTTTGACATACCAAAAGGATTGTTGTTGCATTTTTGCCAATCTATAAATGAAAGTAAAGCTTAAGAATTTTTATTAGTATTGGATCTCATTTCAATCAACCAAACAAAGATAGGGAATATTGGGGACCCTAATACTCATAATCATCTCTAAATCTTCATTCCAATTTGCATCCCGATCCTAACGGGGATTAGGGATCCCAAACAAGGAATTGGATATCTCTTTTTCTATTTTAAGATGAAAACTTTTACATAAAAAAACTTTATACTTCAATTTCAGCGATATAAGTATAAAGATTTTACAAAATATTAGAGTATTCATAGATTTCATAAAAGTTATAAACAATTTTTTACCAAATTTAAATGCATGCATAGAAAATCAAGTAGATGAAAATAATATTATACTGATATTTAAGATAACATTAGATAAACCATGCACAAAAAATATACATGATGTTAAATTAGATAAACGAAGAAGGAAAAATATATAATTTCAACCAAATAATTAAAATTGATTTGGATTACTTAGATAATATTTTAGGTACGTTTTATTACTTTGGCCATATCGAGGGTTGGGGAATAAGGTACCCTCATCCTTTTTTTTCAGATTTTTCCATCCCATTCAAACTAGGTGCATCTTTTGAGTTCCTCATTGGATATGAGGTTTTTTTCCATCCTTATTTTCAAATATGATAGACTTCGTTAACTTTACCCCAAATTGAGACTTTTGTCCTAAGAAAAAGAAGATCTTCTTGACCATTGTATATGGTTCTTTTTGGTTCCTGTGGAAGGAACTAAGTGACTTTCAAAAATATTGGTTCTTCCCCTTCAAAACGATGAACAATATAATCATTGTTATGTTTAGTTGGATAAATAACAAGGGTAAATACGGTAATTGCAATGTTGTAGTCCTTTTAACTATATGTGGTGGTCGTGATGAATGTGGAAGTGTTGGTGATAGTAAAGGTGGTTGTGGCAGATGTTTTTTTTAGATGTTTTTTTTTGTTTGTTTCCATTTAGTCTTTTTTTACGGTATATACCATACAACTTATTGAAATTATTCCGATATTGTATTTTTTTACCTACAGTAGCACTAGCACTAGCAATATGTGAACAAATTTAATAAGTTGGATAGTATATGGTGTAAAAAAAGGCCAAATGTGAAAAACAAAAAAAAATTCATAACCATGTTAAGTTATTTTCTCAAAGAAATATTGATGAAAAATATAAAACTATTTAAACATTATATAAAATTTTCAAATTTTCAATTTACTGTTAGAATTTGGTAGAAGCTGAACAAATCCCTCCAATGCACCATTAGATTAATTAAACTTCCAAATTCAAAGAAGAATTCCAAAATTTCACAGAAATGTTACCAACACGCTAGTTGAATGAATACCAATACTAATGTAGCCAACGTGACATGACAATACTAGACTCTTCCTAGGCTATGGTCACACCTAAAGCACTGAATAATGTCACTTATACATTCAAAATCCCCAATAACCAAGGACAGTTGTCAAGTTAATCCTACCAGGGACAATAACTCCACAACCAAGAACTCGAGATTACATATACACATAGAACAAGAAATACGTCTTAAAAAACTTGATAAAGTGTTGACGCATCAATTGCACCTTCAACTAGTATCCCCTAAAGGCGCTCAAATGACTCCCAAATGTTGATGAGGAAATAAATGACCAATAGATCAAAAATGGATTGAAACTAATCCTCATGATCTCACACGTACTAAACAAGACCCACTCGAAAATACCCTTACCGAATTCCGAGGCCAATCGATAGATCAACAATTTCCCATATCAACTGAAGATAACAAACCCATACCATGAGCTAAACGTGTTCTCAATATCCATTGCACAAATTAAGCGACAAAACACTACTCTATCAAGAACCATGATGCCTCTAAAATGAACTATTGAATGCAACAATATCATTACCCATCAGCTTCATACTGCGAGGACAACACATGCATCCTTGAGGATATAAACCTGATGTAACGTGTGTTGTATCCACGATCTAACCAATCCTTAAATTTTCCACAACCTTGGAGGATTCCGAAGGATCCTTGATAAACGCAACGAGAAAACTTCCTAACCATGAGTACTTCAATGTTATCCCACCGTCATTCTCTTATGCAACAATAACCTTGCACCAAAAACCTCACACACTCGAACCGTATATGCCTTTGACCCATTACAACGAACCCATAAACATCAAGCAAACTGATAATCTTCCATGTTGACGCTGCTTCAAAAACACCCTTTTACGACACACAATGTGTTTCGTAAAATGCTCAGATGACATGCAAATGTGTGTTAACGAAATCCATGTGATAACGAAAGACGACATGCTTTTGCGCGTCGTCTATTTACAGCACACATTTACAATGTGGAGTTACGACAGGCATTTAAGATGCACATTTCGACATGCAATGCGTATCAAGGAAGACCCTGTTATAAACGAAGACGACACACACATGTGTGTCATAACCTTACAACACGCGTTCAGGAAATGCGTTGCGTATCATTAAAGCCTCTGTTATAAGTGAAGATGACAAGCATTTGCATGTTATAACTTTGAGTGCTTATATATATATATATATATATATATATATATATATATATATATATATATATATATATATACACACACACACATATATATATATATATACACACACACACACACACACACACACATATATATATATATATATATATATATATTACTAATTTTCAAATTAAACAACATATTGAAATTTTTATAATACAAAAATAAAATACCATACATAAGAACTATAATTCATTTGAAAAAAAAATATCATTTTTGTAACAGCCCGATATTTCAAGTCAATGTAATAGTCTAGTCAAATTTTAACTTTGAAATAATAAAAATAGAAGTTTATTGAGACGAAAATAAGCATCAAAAATAAATTGTTCAATAATCATAATTGGGATAAATAAAGTGGTAGAGATCGTAACAAGGTTTACGAAAATATAAATAACACTGAAATCCGAGTTATAACGAAGAAGTTATAACCAATCAAATATTCGCGACAAAACATTGTTTAACGTAAAAAGTGACTTTTCAATAAAATGCTTTTTAGCCTTAACTCTTCAAATTAAACATGTAGTGCTCATTAAACCGAGAGTGTTCATAAAAAGAACGTCCGAATCCGACTTCGTATGATGAAGTTATGATTTTTCTAAGATTCGACATAACAGTACATAGCCCGAAACTCGGAATAAAGATCGAACGATTTTTAGTCGACACGACCTAAAAAAGAATTGAAGGTCTCGTCAATAGTAGCACAATGGTAAAAAGGCAGACGAAAAAGTATTCGGATAAAGAAGTTATGAATTTTTAACGGACTTTTTCTGTCCGGCCTGTTAAAAATATAATTTTAAAATTTTATTCCAAATTAGCCGACAGAGTCTAAACAAAAGTTGTAGAGCATGATCTCACTTACGCGTGGATATAAAGGATGTCAAAAATGAAACTCGTATGTGGAAGTTACGAATTTTTGAAGTTTCAAAAATTAAAGTATGCCCCGTGTACAAGGAGTACGCCCAGCGTACTCAAAGACTTGGCCTCAGATTGCCCACGTTGCACTTACCCTCGCATGCGACACATGTCAGACACGTCCGAGACTTCTATGATCGAAGGGACTACGCCCCGTGTAAGAAGACGTACTCCCAACGTACTGATGTTCACACTAGTACGCTTATCGTACGAGAAGATTACGCCCAACGAAGACTCACAAGCCTTGACGCGTATCTCGTAGCCTTGCCACCTCCGAGGTTCGCATAAGACTCACATTAGTACGCCCCTCGTACAATGAATATGCCCAGCGTACTGGGGTCAGTTGTACGCTAAGCGTACCAAGAAGTACGCCCAACATAATTCGAGACCTCAGCCTCTTATAAATAGCGAGCGAAGCCTCCGAGTTTTGTTTATCATTTTCAGCACCTCTACTCTACTAAACACTCATTTAAGCCTCTCTAAACCCTCCGAAGTCCCGAGAACCTCCCTACCACCTGAACCAAGCCTCAAAGTCCCGAAGTTCAGAATCTTTTAGCCGAAACTCTGTCCGAGTGATGCTAGCTTTTAATCAAAACTCTCAGTTTCATCAAGTAAACTCCTTTCTAGAAATGAAACGTTGCCCAAATCACGACTTATCAAATGAGTTTATACCCCTTTATTTCTACTATCTTTATAAATATTTTAGGGGGAAATACATGTAAAATAGAAGAAATCTTGTATAAATTTCACAATTATTCAAATGGTTTATGATTGTTATTTTTACTAAAATAAACGTACTATTTTACTAGTTCGGGATTTCATACAAAAACAAGCATATAAACTATAATATGTATAGTTTTTGAGTCAAGCATACTTATCAATACAGTTTACGGAACTACTTATTTCCTTACATATTCAGAGTAACTTATGAAAATAACCATATAAATTATATTAAATATAATTTGTGAGATATTTACAACATATCTATTACAAAGATATTTTTCATTATGCTACACGTAACTATCAATATAGAAATTGTGAGACACGCTTCAAGTACTTATTTAAGTATAAAAAAAGTCCTGGAAATTATAACTAGAGTCTCTTGGAGGGAGAGCGTGACACTTGTGTATAGATCTATACGGGACTGACAATCCCACACCAGAGCTGCTCGGAATAGCTAGGTCGGTAGACCTGTGGTGACAATTGTCATATGATATCTCGACTCCTGAAGAACGTCGTGTTTCAGGCGAGACTTAGGTCAACAAGCATGGTTATGATAACTCACAATTTGGTACTGAATAATGCAGTTAGTGTAAGAATAAGTAAACAACTTCACATAGTTCTATATAAATAAAACTATAATCGGAGAATCTAGATATTTACAATTTAACAAGTTTTCTTACAAGTACAAATACAGAATGCTATTTTAGTACAGAGTAAACATACTTTTTATAGTTATATGGGAATTTAAAACAATATCATACTATTTTAGTGGAATTCCAAGATACATAATGAACACAAGTATACAACAATAATGTACATCATTTAATTACACAAAATCCATGAGCTTATGATGTAGTATCTCTTACCTTCTTTTGTGCTTTTCTTGTAGTTTGTAGTGCAAACATATTTGAAGAAATGATGGTTGGATGTAAAACACACCATCACTTAGGAACCAAGTATACATAAATAATGTATTTCATTTAATTGTAACCTATATATATATTGATCTCAAGTAGAATAAATTTAGCTTGGGATGAACTCTTTGTTTGGGCTCCATGAAATGCAGTTAACTTGTTGGCTATTTTAAAGTGATAAACACTAGACCGTTGTGTCTAAAATTCAGACATCAGAAAAAGAAGTAGAACACTAACATTTTTATATATAAAAAGAGAAAAAAAAGTAAAAGAAATATAGTGGAATTCCAAGATACATAATGAACACAAGTATACAACAATAATGTACATCATTTAATTACACAAAATCCATGAGCTTATGATGTAGTATCTCTTACCTTCTTTTGTGCTTTTCTTGTAGTTTGTAGTGCAAACATATTTGAAGAAATGATGGTTGGATGTAAAACACACCATCACTTAGGAACCAAGTATACATAAATAATGTATTTCATTTAATTGTAACCTAAAAGCTCAAAAAACAACAAAAACATAGAAAGTTAGAAAAACAAATAAGTTACATTTTTAATAGCACGACCTTGAAGAATGTTGTATGGTTCTACAAGCTTGCAGTAAACTGCAGCTTTTACTTAAGCAATCATACCACCTCTTCCTAACCTAGACTTACAACTAAAAGTAATTGTATTCTCCAGTTTTTCCTTGATGTATGTATAAATTAGCTTTGATTGAATATCACTAGGAGGCCCACTATAAAGCCCATCTACATCACTTAACAACACAAGAAGATCAACTTTCAACTCCAAAGCCAGTAAGGCTGCAAGATACGCATAAGGCAATAAGGCGATAAGTAACGGATACGCATTTATTATGTACATACAGATACATATATCAAGCAATATGTACCTCATATGGAGCTATGCAGGTGCTAATGGAATCATTCTCATTGAACTGAATAACTTTTAAAGATAACAAAGAATCCAACAACTGCACATACTTTACCATCAAGCTCAACTTGTGGTTTCTGCAGATCTGCAAAGCTTCAAAATAAGAAAAATCATCAGTCATCAAAAATCTATCTAAATTAACAAAAACTATGAGTTACTTACAGTTTACCTGCAGTTGATTGATTTTCGTTCAACAAACATTGTCTCATTTTTATTGAAGAATTTCATAACTTCTAGCAACTATAACATATCCTTATGGGTCCAATGGTTAGATTCAAGGTCTTCATAAGCTTTGGTAATATCATATCCTTCATAAAACCAAGATCTAAACCAGCAATACTTGCTCTTTTGCTCCTACAATCCAGGCATAAGATTCTCCCAACCACTTTGAGGGCCTGATAATTGATAATACTGAGAAATATAGATAAATAGTTGCATTGATTTTCAAAGAGAACCCCATGAATGAGACACAAGTCCACAAGATCATGGTGACGCCTACCTGATCAAAATTGGGTGTTTGGGTTTTCGCGTTATAGGTTTTTAATTTGTTGCCATTATTAAAAGGCAATTTAGATATCTCACAAATAATCAAACACTTTCTGAAACTATTTTTTCATTCGCACCATGCAAATTTCAAAGCATGAAAATAGCACAGATAATCAAATACTTTATGAAATATAAGTAAATGCCTGTTGTCATGGAGCTCGTGTTGGTCTTGGTCGTTAGAAGGTGGGCTTCTTTCAACAAAGTTCAGCTATTAAACAACTACCTGACACCATTTACACGTATTTAAAACAGAGAAACATATGATACATTAAAGCATAGAAAAAAAAGGTTAGCAAGAATGACAATAGTTAGTGAATTACAATGTAACCTTATAGTACGTGTGTTGTGTCCCGTCATCACTATCAACTGTATCTAAAACAATACAACCAGATATGTATATTTGTTGTCCCTTCTCCACATGTTGAGAAAAAATATGTGACAAATCATCCCAAAACGTTAAATTGATCTTTAAAACGACCATTAACGTTCAAAATTTGGATCATTGTAGCTAAAACCCCAAAAACAAAACACGAATCAAGCACTAATTTCAAACCATTCCGTCCTACCAACATAGTTCAATTTTGATACCATAAACAAATGATATATCAATGAATTTATCCAGTAATTTACCAGGTAGTATCAGTAGGAATTTATCCAGTAATTTATCAGGTAGTATCAGTAGACAATTTTTTGACGGCAAGGCGACACCAAGTGAGGACTTTACCGGAGCTAAGTTGCTTAAATTCAATCGGATAACCAACGTTTTCGATAAGTTGAATGGAGTTAGACAACTCCTTCGTCCATGGAACTTCAGTACGTCTAGGATACTGATTGTATGTACAACATCGTGTTCTACCCCCCCCCCCCTAAAGTCCAACAACGATAATGGTGTCGTAGGGTTCACGATGTCAATTTTTTCAATTTCATCAGAGAACTTTGTATTTGTCTCCCTCAGATCTTCCAAAACCCTTAGTTTAGTGAGGAATGGTGTATACCGTTAGGGTTGATCACCAGAGGAAATGTCGATGTCTATAGTAGACCAATGGCACAACTCCGATTTAGCATCCTATTGGTGTTGCCTTCCTTGAGATACCTCGGATCGTTGTATCATCTTCTAAATAGATTGAGGCATTTCATTGAATAACTCTTTCATGGCTCTCAAGAGGTCCTTCATCTGTTTCTCTTGAGCATAATTTCATTACCGATATACACTTACACAACCCTCAACCTTTGATGCCTTTTTTTGTGGTTTGGTGTTGTCTATAGCTACCGACGACTTCGTAAGACACTGTAGAGAGCACTCGTTTAGTAATACCCTAAATCGTCGGCTCTTTAAGAGTTAGAAAAGGAGTGCGATTTTGATGGAATCATAACTTTTTGTTGATTCTTTCAAGGTTGATGCATGAAATGAGAAAGAGTTAATTAGTTCATCGAAAACAATTCAACTGGTAGAAGATGACAAAAACGCGGGGTTTTAATTTTTTGGGATTTGATTTGTCTCCTTAGCTATTAAAGATGGAGAATACGAGTTTGATGAAAACTTTATAAAACGACATGCTTAGATGAAATGCCTTTTATGTTTATTGCCATCCATGTTTTTATTTTTTTTGTTTTGACACTAATTTTAAGGGCACGCAAAAATACGTTTCCTAAATCCTTTAAAATTTAGAAGAGATGACATTACTTTTAGGACACACGGTTTTGCGTATCGTAAATTACTATGTGTCATGGTTTTTGTGCCATTAAAGGCCTATATTCTATTAGTGAGAATACCCAGTTCTTCCCCAATTAGGTTCGAACCACCACTGATTGACATCTACAACATCAACGCGTCACACTATCGCAACCAGAATCATTCAAACCTTGACATTTGGAATGTATAACACAACACGAGATGATCATTCGAATAACAATTGGCCAATCATAAGGATATTCAAAATCTCAGATGGAGACCTTGGAAACTTTCTTTGACATCGCCACCTCAATCATAGAAAACTCAATCAGATTACCATTGGATTGACGAGGCACCTTACGAACTAAACTTAGCACAACCAAAATATGCATTTGAAATGTTATCCAAAACCTCATCCTCATCTGAAGCTTCAAGAATCCCTTACAGATGGTCAAACAACTCCCCCGGTAATCCCAATACAGCAATAGAACTCTTTTACCTAGAATAGAACATCTCTCCACTACATTATATTAGTTACCCATTTTTACATCCTCACTTTGCTTGTCTCTCCAACCGTGGCTCTCTACACCCATTGATCGAATAACACAACCCTGAATTCCCAGTCTGTCATTAGCGCTCAGGTACACACAAGTATCCCTTCCTTTGACTAACTTGTAGCCCGACCTTTAGAACCAATTCCTTGATATACAACATAACCACTTGATCTTCTCTATTTGAGCCATACCTCCAACCTACAACTTAGTCTTCATCTAGGTCACTGAAATCAAAGGACAGTTAAGTCTCGAACATTCCCATGCTGTAAGACGGAAGCGATTCATCATGAACAGAATGATACCTCCATGTGGCAAATATTGATGGGGGGAACACCCTCCCTTTGTTCTACGTATTGAATGACACACATCCAATCCCTTCACCGTCAAACATGGGAGGTTGGAGTAATATAACCACTTCGTAATGAAAAACATTGCAAGTCATCGACCGACCACCCATCCTTAGGTCAATCATCATATTGATTCCTACATGACTCCTTAGAATCAAACTCTCGCTACATATAATAATGTCTTCAACACCTTAAGATCAACTAGCTCGTATAGATCCATACCCTTCAGGTCTAAGCTGCTATGGCCACTTGGGACGAAAAAAGCACTAACTTTACCCTCATCCAGAGCAACCATAACCAAAAGTCCGACAACATGAGGACATGCTATAAATAAACCTAGTGTTATACCATTCTCTCTACCAATAACTAGTTCCCTAGCTGCCTTGTGAATGTTTCCTGATCCTCGTATTGATCCTATGCTTCCAGTAGTATGGGCCCACACTACCTTCCTCGCCTATCTGTATTTTTTTAAGGAATCATCCCAAAGTTTTAGGTCACTACACTCAATCACAACCAGGTGTACTAAGACACACCCATACGCTTAAAGGAGCTGCAATTTTCACTTCCTAGATTTTCACCCTAGGACTCTTCTCACACATATACATGCATTGGCTGAACATAACACCTTAAATAGGTCACTAGGGATTTCACCATAACCTGATATCCCGTTGGAATGAATTTTTATCAATATCAACCAACCAACATATGAATATTAAGTACACATAACTTGAAATATGTATCCTTCAACTGAGAGATCCAACACTAAAACGGTTGGACTCAAACAAGGGCTACGCAATAGGACAAATCAGGCAATCTGGGACTATGTGATCCTAGGTGGATGCAATCCTAACGTACTTACATAATAGTTAAATAATATCAACATAGGTTTCAAACAACACAAAACAAGGAACTGTCAAACAATCAGTCAACCAATACATATCTACGATATAAGGTATCCCAAATATCAGGAAACTCTAATGTGCAATTCCTGAAAGATCCTTTCCCTATCAAGTATTATTCATTTCCAACAATTCTGATATCAAAGGATATATAACCAGTATGCATATTGTGGAAGACCACTTCGTTGATCTCCAGCTGACTGTACACAACACATCTTCCTTTCGTCCTTTAAGTTCATTACTTTTGCAAAAAGTTTATAAATATTTATAAAATCCTTAGTTTGAGTTTTGAATCACAAGAGTGTTCATACAAATCGATGAAACCAGGGCTCTGATACTGACTTGTAACGTCCCAAAATCCATTGTAAAATTTTTCATTTTTTAAAGAGAAAAAACACCCATTTTGATGCAATTACTTTCGATTCAAACGATTTGTTCATAAATCATAACTCAAAATCAGAGTATAAGGAAAACATTGCAGATCTCAAATCATAAAACAACTGATGTGCTTGTGTACATTCCCACCTTCACCATCCGATAAGTACCTGAAAAATATTTAGTCAATAATTGTAAGCCAAATCCTATTGAGTTTCCCCAAAATACCCCATACAACAATACACATATAATACATGCACTAATCAGCCTTCGGCCTACCTAGACCCCCTTACAAGGCCTTTACGATGCCTAGGCCGCTCTATTATGCCTATAGTATACTGGACCACATTTTAAGGCCTACAGTAGTTGGACCGCTCCCTTAGGCCTACAGTCAGACTCTACCACCTCGCCAGGCCTACAATAAAATTGGACCTCCCGAGTATCTTTGCTTATAACAAATAGGATGACCACCTCAACCTAACGAGAATATGTCGACATATGCAAACAAATAAACAATAATCAACATACACAAGTAAGCATATCGTTCTAAAAAATCTAATACATCACTACAACATACGAATATCCTACATACAAGGATACATATTATAGTATAAAGTATAATGAAGAACTCACCTTGCAATCTACTAGATAACAATATAGCTCACATAATCCATGAACCGCTACTACATGTCACCTATACAACAATAGGGACCAATTCTTAAATTACAGCTCAAAACCCTCAAATTAACCTAAAGTGACATTTGGTAAAAAAGTCAAATGTCAATGATCAAAAGTCCATCAGTTGGTGACCACGCTGTGGCTCGGCATTGTGACAACCCGAAATTTTAATTCGTACAAACCCTACAATCAAGCACTTCAAATAAAAGTCTAATACATTTTTGCTAATTTTAGCCGGTTTAAAGTTTGTTTGAGTGTTTTTAATATTTATTCGTCTAACGAACAAATAAAAGGAAGTATCTACTAGGATTAATGTATAACAAATAAACACTTCACACCATAAAAAGGTGTTTACAGCCAAACTTGGGGAGTTTGGGCCGTAAACTCCTCTTAACCATGAACTCATGCTTAAGGCATGAGTTTACTCCCCAAACTATTCACTTTTCACTTCCATGTTCAAGAACTCCCGAGTTTTCTCTCAAGTATCATAACCCCTCTCTTCCAAATCTTCCAAAATGTAATTTTTTTCCTATTTGTTTTGTTGTTATAACTTTTCATCTAGTTGTTATACTCCATTTCATCCATGAATTCTTCATCATTACTTAGATCTTCAAGTGTTCTTCAAAACACTAAGAACACCAAGAACACACACTAGTGATCTTGGACCTTGAACACTCAATCCAGCTTCTAGATTGTAAGTACACTTATCCGAGCTTTTATACACTTGAAATGAACTTTATTGAACCTAGAAAACACAATGAATCACAAGATCGAAGGTGTTTACGAACAAGGAATGTTCTTGGGCCGTAAACCCTAAAAGATGGGACAAAGTGAACCCTAGTCCCTTCCTTATCCTTGGATACTACTCTAGATCACTTCTTTGAAGTGTTTAGGACCTTAAACATCAAAAGACCATGAAACCCATAGAGTTTACAGCCGTAAACCCATGAGGAATGGTCCGTTGGCCGTAAACTCTATAAAGTGGTGCCATTGTGCCCCTAATGCTTCCTAAGGCTTAGACTTGAAGTAAGGATACATCTTTATGGCTTATAAGACCTCAAAACACCAAATGGTACTATGTACCATGAGTTTACGACCATAAACTCATGGGGAAATGACCTTAGGCCGTAAACTCCTTAAGGAGTGGTCCTTGGGCCATAAACTCAAATACAATTCCATACAACCTTTAGATGCAACCCTTTGGTACCTAAATCACTTGAATCAAAGTGTTTTCATGTCCTATGGTGTCTTAACTTAGTTAACTAGTTGTTAAATGACTAATTGGATACATATATGTGTTATTATATGTTATTTAGGATCATTGTGTGTGTTGAAGTCTTCACTTGACACCTAGCACCTTGTCCGCCACTTCCATCCAATCCACTCACTACAGGTGAGTTCATACTCCTTAATTAAACTTCTAAATGTTTTTAAATGATTTTATGGGGGGGGGGGGAATAGAAGTTGAATGACATTCGTTATTATATCAATAACATGTGATTAATAACTAGTACACAAATGGATTTACTATGCTTTTAGCTGTTTTACCAAGCATACTACTTCAAATGATTTCCTCAAACATTTTTACATGTTAAACACTTTATAATATCACAAATGGAGTTGTAGTTGAAGTCTTGGTCATTAGAATGTGCGCTTCTTTCAATAAAGTTCAGCTATTAAACAACTACCTGACACCATTTAAAAGTATTTAAAATAGAGAAACATATGATACGTTAAAGCAAAGAAAAAAAAAAGGTTAGCAAGAATGACAATAGTTCGTGAATTACAATGTAACGTTATAGTATGTTTGTTGGTTCCCGTCATCACTATCAACTGTATTTAAACAATACAACCTGATATGTATATTTGTTGTCCCTTATCCACATGTTGAGAAGCAATATGCGCCAAATCATTCCAAAACGTTAAATTGATCTTTAAAATGACCATTAACGTTAAAAATTCGGATCATTGTAGCTAAACCCCCAAAAACAAAACACGAATCAAGCACTAATTTCAAACGATTCCGTCCTACCAACATAGTTCAATTTTGAAACCATAAACAAATGATATATCAATGAATTTATCTTGTAATTTAACAGGTAGTATTAGTAGATAATTTTTTGACAGCAAGGCAACACCAAGTGAGGACTTTACCGGAGCTAAGTTGCTCAAATTCAATTGGAGAACCAACGTTACCGATAAGTTGAACGGAGTTAGACAACTCCTTAGTCCATGGAACTTCAGTAGGTATAGGATACTGATTGTAGGTACAACATCATGTTCTACCCCCCAAAAGTCCAACAACGATTTTGGTGTCATAGGGTTCACGATGTCAATTTTTTCAATTTGATCAGAGAACTTTGTATTTGTCTCCCTCAGATCTTCCAAAACCCTTAGTTTAGTGAGGAATGGAGTATACCATTAGGGTTGATCACCAGAGGAAATGTCGATGTTTGTAGTAAACCAATGGCACAACTCCAATTTAACCTCCTATTGGTGTTGCTTTCCTTGAGATTCCACAGATCGTGTATCATCTTCTAAATAGATTGAGTCATTTCATTGAGTAACTCTTTCTTGGCTCTCGATAGGTCTTTCACCTGTTTATCTTGAGCATAATTTCTTTAACGATATACACGTACACAACCCTAAACCTTTCATGGCTTTTTTGGTGGTTTGGTGTTGTCTATAGCTACCGACGACTTCGTCAGACATTGTAGAGAGCACTCGTATAGTAATAGCCTAAATCGCCGGCTCTCTAAGAGTTAGAAAAGGAGTGCGATTTTGATGGAAGCCTAGCTTTTTTTCGATTCTTTCAAGGTTGTTGCATGAAATGAGAAAGAGTTAATTAGGTCATGGAAAACAGTTCATGTGGTAGAAGATGAGAAAAACGCGGGGGTTTTAATTTTTTGGTATTTGATTTGTCTCCTTAGCTATCAAAGATGGAGAACGCGCGTTTGATGAAAAATTTATAGAACGACATGCTTAGATGACATGCGTTTTATGTTGGGTGCCCTCCATGTTTTTTTTGACACTAATTTTAAGGGCACGCAAAAATGCGTTTCCTAAATCCTTTAAAATTTAGAAGAGATGACATTATTTTTAGGACATACGATTTTGCGTATAGTAAATCACTGTGTGTCAAGGTTTTTGGGACATTAAAGGCCTATATTCTAGTAGTGGGAATACCCAGTTCTTCCCTAATTAGGTTCGAACCACTACTGATTGACATCTACAACATCAATGCCTCACACCGTCTCAACCAGAATCATTCAAACCTTGACACTTGGAATGCATAACACAACACGAGATGATCATTCGAATAACAATTGGCCAATCATAAGGATATTCAGAATCTCAGATGGAGACCTTGGAAACTTTCTTTGACATCGCCACCTCAATCATAGAAAACTCGATCAGATTACCATTGGATTGACGACGCACCTTATGAACTGAACTTCGCACAACCAAAATATGCTTTTGAAGCTTCATGTATCCCAATATAGAAATAGAACTCTTTAACCTAGAATAGAACATCTCTCCACTACCTTATGATAGTTACCCCTTTTTACATCCTTACTCTGCTTGTCTCTCCAAACGTGGCTTTCTATACCCATTGATCAAATAACACAACCCTGAATTCCCAGTCTGTCATTGGCATTCAGTTACACACAAGTATCCCTTCCTCTGACGAACTTGTAGCCGGCCTTTAGAACCAATTCCTCGATCTACAATGTTACCACTTGATCTTCTCTATTTGAGCCATACCTCCAACTACGACTTAGTCTTCATCTAGGCCACTGAAATCAAAGAACAGTTTAGTCTCGAACATTCCCATGCTATAAGACGGAAGCGATTCATCATGAACCGAACTATACCTCCATGTGGCAAATATTGATGCGGGAAACACCCTCCCTTTGTTCTTCGTATTGAATGACACACATCCAATCACTTCACCGTAAAACATGGGAGGCTGGAGTAACATAACCACTTCGTAATGAAAAACATTGCAAGCCATCGATCGACCACCCATCCTCAGGTCAATCATCATATTGCTTCCTGCATGACTCTTTAGAATAAAACTTTCGCTACATATAACAATGTCTTCGACACCTTAAGATCAACTAGCTCGTATAGATCCGTACCTTTCAGGTCTAAGCTACTATGGCCACTTGGGCCCGAAAAGCACTATCTTTACCCACATCCAGAGCAACCATAACAAAAAGTCTAACAACATGAGGACATGCTATAAATAACCCTAGTGCTATACCATTCTCTCTACCAACAACTAGTTCCCTAGCTGCCTTGTGACTTTTTCCTGATCCTCGTATGGATACTATGCTTCCAGTAGTACGGGCCCACACTCCCTTCCTCACCTATCCGTAGTTGTTTAAGGAATCATCCCAAAGTTTTAGGTCACTACACTCAATCACAACCAGGTGTACTAAGACACACCCATACGCTTAAACGAGCCGCAATCTTCACTTCTTAAATTTTCACCCTAGGACTCTTCTCACACATATGCATGCATTGGCTTAACATAACACCTTAAATAGGTCACTAAGGATTGCACCATAACCTGATATCCCATTGGAATGAATTTTTATCAATATCAACCAACCAACATATGAATACTAACTACACATAACTTGAAGTAGGTATCCTTCGACTAAGAGATCCAACACTAAAAAGTTGGACTCGAACAAGAGCTACGCAATAGGACAAATCAAGCAATCTAGGACTATCTGATCCTAGGTGCATGCAATCCTAACGTACTTACAAAATAGATAAATAATATCAACATATGTTTCAAATAGCACAAAACAAGCAACTGTCAAATAATTAGTTAACCAATATATATATCTACGATATAAGGCATCCCAAATATCAAGAAACTATAACATGCAATTCCTGAAAGATCCTTTCCCTATAAGGTATTATTCATTTCTAACAATTCTGATATCAAAAGATATATAACCAGTATGGATATTATGGGAGACCACTTCGTTGATCTCCAGTTGACTGTACACAACACATCTTCCTTTCGTCCTTTAAGTTCATTACTTTTGCAAAAAGTTTATAAATATTTATTAAATCCTTAGTTTGAGTTTTGAATCACAAGAGTGTTCATCCAAATCGATGAAACCAGGGCTCTGATACCAACTTGTAACGTCCCAAAATCCATTGTAAAATTTTTCATTTTTTAAAGAGAAAAAACACCCATTTTGATGCAATTACTTTCGATTCAAATGATTTGTTCATAAATCATAACTCAAAATCAGAGTATAAGGAAAACATTGCAGATCTCAAATCATAAAACAACTGATGTGCTTGTGTACAGTCCCACCTGCACCATCCGATAAGTACCTGAAAAATATTTAGTCCATAATTGTAAGCCAGAGCCTAGTGAGTTTCCCCAAAATACCCCATACAACAATACACATATAATACATGCACTAATCAGCCTTCGGCCTACCTGGACCCCTTACAAGGCCTTTACGATGCCTAGGCCGCTTTATTGTGCCAATAGTCTACTGGACCACATTTTAAGGCCTACAGTAGTTGGACCGCTCCCTTAGGCCTACAGTCAGACTCTACCACCTCGCCAGGCCTACAATAAAATTGGACCTCCCGAGTATCTTAGCTTATAACAAATAGCATGACCATCACAACCTAACGAGAATATCTCGACATATGCAAACAAATAAACAATAATCAACATAGACAAGTAAGCATATCGTTCTACCAATCTAATAGATCACTACAACATACGAATATCCTACATACAAGGATACATATTACAGTATAAACTATAATGAAAAAACTCACCTTGCCATCTACTAGATAATAATATAGCTCACATAATCCAAGAACTGCTACTACCTATCACTTATACAACAATAGGGACCAATTCTTAAATTACAGCTCAAAACCCTCAAATTAACCTAAAGTGACATTTGGTCAAAAAGTCAAAAGTCAATGATCAAAAGTCCATCAGTTGGTGACCACGTTATGGCTCAGCATTGTGACAACCCAAAATTATCTTTCGTACAAACCTTACAGCCAAGCACTTCAAATAAAAGTCAAATACATTTCTACTAATTTTAGCCGGTTTAAAGTCCGTTTGAATGTTTTTAATATTTATTCGTCTAACTAACAAATAAAAGGAAGTATCTAGTAGGATTAATGTATATCAAATAAACACTTCCCACCATAACAAGGTGTTTACAGCCAAAATTGGGGAGTTTGGGTCGTAAACTGTAACACCCTAGTTATTTAAATAAATTAATAAATGTGAGTCCCAGACTAATGTGTGAAGAACTTTAGATGTTGAGGGTTAAAAGTGTAAATTCCATATTAGTTTTGTAAGTATTTATGAAAGCAGGGAGTAAATGGTAATTTATGGGACTCCATTTGAAGAGATTATGGAAAATAGGGGACTGTTTGGTAATTTCCGTACCTAAGTTGTAATGGAATCTAATTTTTAGGGATTAAGTTGTAAATATTGAATTAAATTTGAAAAGATCTCCATGGGGAGGGACCAAGGATGTAATTATGGGAAAGTTGTATTAATGTCCGGGTATTTATATGTTGAGATGAGTCAATTGTAAACCCTAACTCTAAGAAGAGTCGGCCGCCACCCCTCCATTGCTCCAGCCGCCACCCTTATGAGCCCTCCAGTCGCCGCCGCCGCATATCCATCATCGAGTTCATTAGCCACCATTGATGTCACCTTGATCATTACCGACAAACCGAGTCATGTTGAAGACCAATGTCTGGGAAATGTTGCTGCCAATCCCGGACATTCTTCCTCCTCCTTCTATTTCTCTGTCAGCCACGTTGTCGGTATCGCTAGGTTGTGACGCCACCATGGTCGTGGTGGGGTACTGTCGGCAATGCTGTGAGCGACAAGGACCACTGGGACTATTCGTTTGAAGCCACAAAGGTTAGAGTTGGAGAAGCTGCCATTACCATCATCACGCACCACCATAAGGCAGTGGTTGCGTCCAAATTTCCTAAGCAAAAGCATTATCTGTGTCGCTGCTATTTGAGAAGAGAACCGCCGCCACCACCTCGCGGTGGTGGCTGTCACCACAAAAAGATGTCGCTGCCTTTCTTCCCTTTTTCCGTCGCCGCTAGTCACCATGAGAGGTGGCTGTAGATGTATTATGGGTGTGTTTTCTTGTGTTATTGTTCCAGGTTGTTATGAGATTGTATATGTGTATTTGGTAGCCGGAGTTCACAAAAGAGCCATCACCACCATCGTGAGGTGGTGGTTGATGCCTTGTACCACCGTCGGCCACCACAAGGGTGGTTGTGTGTGTGTTTTGGTTAGTTTGTGTGTGTATAAAGCATTGTAATTGTAATTCCTAAAAGATTAATGAAAAGAAATGGAAAACCACTACCTTAGGGTGGTGGCAGCTGCCGTGAGCCACCATTGACCACCACTACGCGAGGCAGTAGTGGGTGGTGTCCCGCTAGCAAACCCTAATGAGCTTAGAGATTGGTTTTGGGCCTATTGGGCCATGTTTGGGTGGAAAACCCTAATTATGAGTATTTGGGCTTTGGACTTATTTGAATCCACTTTTGGGCCATTGGGATTGGATTGGGAATCAAGCCAAAACAATTTCATGCCATTTATCTAGTAGAATAAAGGACTTAATGGACTAAGTTCTTAATGGGCTAATTGAGAAAATACTAATATTTTAGAAATTATCAGGACACACTCACGGGAATTATTTAATAAGTGAAATATTAAATAATAATCATTGGCAGGATTAATCAAAGCAATAATGGACTTAATGGATTAAGTCCTTAACGGATTAAGTACTTAGTGGGATAAGCCCTTAATGGGTTAAGTGAGAAACACATAACACTAATTGTCATTTTATGTGAAACCCTAATTTCACTTGGGCTTTGTGTTAGGCCATCCGAGAATAATTAAACGGATTAGAGTAATTAGTTGGGCTTTAGGGTAAGGCCCATATGAAGGATTGGGCGCAATTTGGAAAATATGGGCCATAGTTGGGGCCTAGATGGTTGTATGATGTTGGGCCCCTAGAATGAGACATGTTGGATTGGATTGAACAATTGGGCCTTAAGGGAAGTCCATGTAGAGGATTAGGCCCAATTTGGAAAATTGGGCCTTATGTTGGGCTTTGATCCCTAGTTGACTATGGGCCTATGGATTGGGCCTTGGGCTAGGGTATGCCAAGCTAGGGGTAATGTAGAAATTATCCAAAGCATGTATTTAAAGTTATGTGTTACAACCCAATTATTAATTGGGTGTTATTTTGGTGTTGACAATTCAGGAATCTGTCATCCAACAGCTAGGGTTGAGTCTGCGGGACTTTAGCAGTGTGGGATTGTGTCTACAGGACTTCAGCAGCGTGAGGTGAGTTTCCTTCTAGTAGGAACGAGTCTACGGCCACAATGCCGGCCCATTTAGTTAGGAGTAGTTTCGGACTCCAGTCCGATGCAGTAGTTCATTATGCTTGGTGTCTTTGTGATACATATGAGTTATTTGTTCCGGACTATGGTCCAATGCAGTATATAGTATATGTGTTTATATTATATGCTATGATTATGTTATGCTATGTTCAGTTAGTTCTCGACCTCGGTCCGATGCAGTAGTTAGAGTGCTTGATGTCTTTGTGATTCAGGCATGTTTTATGTTATGTGTTCTGGACTTTGTTCCGATGCATTATGCACTATATGTGTTCATGCTAGTTGATATGTTTATGATATGCTTTGTTCACTCAGTTTTCGGACTTCGGTCCGATGCAGGGGAAGGGGTCCCAGTCAATTCTGGACTTCCGTCCGATGCAGATAGTTCCGGACTTCGGTCCGATGCAGTTAGTTCCGAACTTTGGTCTGATGCAGGGGATGGGGTCCCAGTCAGTTCCGGAGTTCGGTCCGATGTAGTGGGCAAGCCCCAATATGTGTTTATATGTTATTGTATGGTGTGTGGTAGTTTGGGGGAGCTCACTAAGCTTCGTGCTTACAGTTTTGGTTGTGGTTTCAGGTAATCAGTTTTCAAAAGAGGAGCTCGGGAAGATTGCAGTGCACACACCATTTGTTCAGTCTGGGATGTTTATATTTTGATATAATTGATAGTTTTTATGATATTTTGATATACATTGTTTATGATTCTTCTATGACGTTGATGAATATGGTTTTATTACTGATTTAAAACGAAATTTTCAGACTGTATTTTTGGGATGTTACAAATTGGTAACAGAGCCTTGGTTTGAGGGATTCGGGCGCACTCCCGAGTGTGTCTAAACTCAAACTAAGGAAGTGGTATAAAGTTTCAAAAGAAAAGAGTTTTAGAAAAGTAAAAAGAAACTTAAAAAGAAAAGAGTCTTAGATAAGCAAAAAGAATTTTCAAAAAGAAAAGTACTTTGAAAAGAGAAAAGGGGTGTGATGCATGCAATCAGCCGAGCTCATGTAAGTACTCCCAAATTACCCATACAAGTTTATGTTACGAATATCAGTTTCAGTTTTAGTAGAACAGCATGTTAGAATAGGACTAAGGATCTAGGAGGATGCCTTATGTGCCTGCTATATGTGTTTTAGCTTTATGAGAATTGCATCCTAGTATTGAGTAAACAGTAGCAGTATAGCTTGTTTAGGTTACGCCTGATAGTATGAGCTTAACATTGTATGCTAGTACTGTTTCTCGTTATGAGAATAGATTTGCTTGACTAGTTTCATGTGTCCGAATGTTGCTTTCTTTGTGCTTTGTAGGACTCTGAGTGATGGGAGTTAGCCATTAGGTGAATACGTGATGTCACATGTGATCAGGGTTGATAATCTCAATGTGCTGGATTTGGACCTATTACGCAGCTCTTATCTAAGTCTAACCGTTGTGGGGATGAGTCTTTTACTCGAAGGATTATCTGAGCCTCATCAGATGTGATGGGATTTAGGTGATGGTTAATTAGCATTACAAGGAGGCCTTCAGCAGTTGAGGACTGGTTTAGGTCGGAGATTTACCTGGGGTAGGCCTAGGATTAGAGTATCGGAGAGAAATAGCAGTAAAAGGGACTTGCGGGAGTCAAAGCAGTTCTTGAGGAAAGTACAGATAGATGTGGAAGGTAGTATGGGCCTGTACTACTAAAACCAAAGGATCCATACTCGAATCAAGGAAGGCTGAGATGAATCCAGGAAACTTTAAGTGTGTGAGATTCCTTGAGTTTTGATGAGCATTGTGATGTTAGTGGTGGTATATTACCGAGTATAGTGACGCTACGTGGTAGACCAGATGGTAGTTCTGGTGTCGACAGGGGATCAGGCTCGGACTTTGGAGCCGGGCAGATTGATGATCAGATGAGGGAGTTCATTTCATCTGACAATTTCGCGCAGTATCATTGACCAGACTCCTGTGATCCTCAGTGTGATCAAGGAGGGCATTATAGAGATTTATAATGAGAGGACGAGTTCATTCTGCACTTAAGATGTTTGAGAATTCAGAGTTTGTGAGGCTTCAGATTGTCATGGGGGTTAGGGACCCCATTGTTAGCAGTAGATGGTTGGCGGATGTCACCAACGCTTTTCGTACCAGACATTGTCTCGAAAGGAGACAAGATCTAACTTACTTCCTATCTCCTAAGGGATAGAGCACGAGACTGATAGGAAGAGGTTGGTAGTGAGTTGAGTGATGACGTGGTTGATGCTATGTCATGGGATGACTTCCAGACCAGATTCTGGGCAGAGTGTGCCCAGGCGATTGAGGCGTAGTAGTTGGCGCAAGACTTGTTAGATCTCTACCAGAAGACTGAGACTGTGGCAGAGATCACTACCAAGTCTCAGGAAAGAGCTTATATGGTACCACAGTATGCAGTAGATGAGGAAATGAAGAAGGTAAGTTATCAGAACATACGGTAGAATGA
Source organism: Lactuca saligna (assembly GCF_052625555.1). Lineage (NCBI taxonomy): Eukaryota > Viridiplantae > Streptophyta > Magnoliopsida > Asterales > Asteraceae > Lactuca > Lactuca saligna. The sequence goes on along the minus strand of NC_136421.1, from coordinate 189,266,060 downwards.
TAGTGTAACAGCCGGATTTTCAGGTATCTTGTATATTTATGTTTTTTTGGTGTTTTGAGAGGGGACTCGGCGAGTTGGAGCTCAGACTCGCCGAGTAGGGTCGCGGATCTGGTCGCGGGATCGCGCCTGGACTCGGCGAGTCAGCGCTGTGTAATGAAACCCTAATTTCTCGGGTTTGGGACCTATTTAAAGGGCCTTATGGCCGTCATTTGTACTCACCAGTCCCTTGAGTGAAACCCTAATTGAGTGTGAGCGTTTGGAGCAAAGTAGAAGGCCATTATTGATCTTGGAGGTGTCACTTTTGCAAGGAAGGAGAGAACTAGCTAAGGGAAAGCAAGTGGAGCCACTTCTGAGAGTTTGGAGTCTAGAGCATCACTATTTGGGTAATAATTTCGAGTTATCTTCTTCCTTGTTGATGTTTATTATGATTTAGGGTTTGTTGAACCCTTTTGTGGCAAGATCTTGTGCCCCCTTGGTCCCTTATGTGGTTTAAACCATAGATCTGGACCCTTGGAGGTCCAGAGTGTCCCTTTGCGCTAGCTTTTTGGGAATCCATGGAGGTTTTGGATTGGAATCCTTATGCGTTAGGTCAAAACTCTATTTATGAGCCATGGGGTGTGTTATGAGCACCAAGATAGAAGCTTTACGTGATAAATCAGTCTAGGGAGGCCAGATCTGTAGATTGTGGAAGCAGATCTGACCTTAGAAGCAAGTTGGAGTGGTTGCATGGCATGGACTCGCCGAGTCTGTTCATCAGGCTCGGCGAGTAGTTTGAAGATTGCCTTGGGTTTACTCAGTGAGTGGTCCAATCGAGTCATGGGTTCACTCAGTGAGTCAGGGTGAGTTGGAAAGGGACGACAGGTGGACTGAGTCGAACTAGGACTCGCCGAGTTGTTCTTGAGACTCGGCGAGTTGAGTCGGGGTGGCCCCGCGATTGTTCCAGTTGAAACTCGTCGAGTGAGGGGGGAATACTCGACGTGTAGGAGGGGAGTTTTAGAGAGTTGGTGAAAACATCTAGACTCGCCGAGTCACCATAGCACACTCACCGAGTCCGGTCAAAGTTGATCGTTGACCGTTGACCATTGACCGTTGACCGAAGTTGACTTCTTAGGGATAGTCAACCTTAGAAGATATAAAGTGTTAACTAGAGACATATGATGTTATAGGAGGATTAGAGCTCGGGGGATCGAGCACGAGGGATTTCCAGGATTCGTGAGATACCGAGATACGCGAGGTGAGTCTTCTCACTATACTTTACCTTGAGTAGGTAACCAGAGTTATGTGATAGAGTATTTGTATGCTATGTATGTTATGTGTTGTACTGCATTATTTCTATGTGATTAATGTGGTGCATGTTTATCAGAGCTAGAACCTGAGGGTTCACAGAGTTTGGGTGCACGGACCTACAGAGTTATAGCCTCGAGTGGCTAATATGTGTTATATGTGGTATTTTGGGGAACTCACTAAGCTTTGTGCTTACAGTGTTTGATGTTATTGTTTCAGGTACTAGTGACGACCGCGGGAAGGCGCCGGCTTGATCCGTACACACACACATGGAGATTTTACATTTGTGATCTTGGGATTTTGTAATGACTTGAATCGGATAATTACTACGGTTGTTTTATGAATATTAATTGAATTATATTTTATGAAAATTTGAAAATTTTGTTTTGAAATTTACGGTGTTACAATTTGGTATCAGAGCCTTGGTTTGAGGGATTCGGGTACACCTTCGGGAGTATTTGAACTCAAACTGAGGAGTTGGAAAGATATTTTCAAAAGAAAACATAACTTTTCTAAGAGTAAAAGATTTTCTTGAAAAAGAAACAAATTCCAGGAAGAAACGTGTGAACGATCAGTCAGCGCCCGAACGGTGAATTCCCAAAAATATCTTTATATTATGTAATATTGATATTGATATGATGTATCTGCATGTTAGAGTAGGCTAGGTATTGCTATTAGGACTAGAGTGGCCTGATGTGTGATGCCTTAGCCTAGGGAGAGGTGAGTTGCTATGAGATGCTTCAGAGTGAGTAGGTAGCAGTGAGGGGCTTATGAGGGATCTGTTAGAGAGTGGTCTACGCATGATAGAGTACTTGGGATTTGGGATCCGAAGAGGAAGATTTGGGGTGTGTACTGAGACGGTGTGGACAGTAGTATTGGGCCTGTACTACTGAAAGCACCGGGGCGGTGCACGGTCCAAATAAGAATCTTTGGAATACCAAGAATCAAGGAGGGATGGATTGTCGAGTGTGAGTATGCTCGAGTGAATTCTAATTTATCACATGTTGTATTTCAGAGGTTGATCATGGTGACGACACGTCATATGCCGGAGGGTGCCGGAGCTAGTGATGAGGAGATTCGACAGATCATTCATGAGGAGGTGGCTGCGGTCATCAGAGCTGAGATACCAGAGATGTTCGGGTCTATTAAGACCGCACTGATTGAGACATTTGACGAGCGTTACGCCGCTCTTTCTGAGGCTGCTATTGCAGCGGCTACCGCAGCGATCGCTGCGGCGAGACCCTAGGGAGGTGATGCGTCGCTGTTTCGGGATTTCAGCAACACCAAACCACCAGAGTTTGATGGGACACAGGATCCGGTGGCAGCTATGAGGTGGATATCTGATATGGAGGGGTGCTTCTTCACTTGCTCATCTCCTAAGCATCTGAAAGGTTGGGTTCGCGCTGAACCAGCTTCGCTTGGGAGAGAAGGACTGGTGGAAGTTTGTGACGGTGCATTTTACACCTGCTGAGCTTTCGGCGGTGACCTGGGAGAGGTTCACTACCATGTTCGGGGATGAGTACGTTCCCCAGGTGCAGAGGGAGCGTTTAGTACAGGAGTTTCTGACCCTCAAGCAGGGTACTGAGTCAGTTACAGCGATCACGAGGATGTTCCATGAGAGTGCGATGTTCTGCCCTGAGCACGTGTCCACTGAGCAGGCACGTATGAGCCGCTACTTGAGCATTTTGAGACGGGATATTTGGGAGTTCGCCGCGAACTCCTCATATCGGACATTTGCCGAGCTTCAGCAAATGCCCAGAAGAGGGAGATTGATCTTGAGACACAGGCCAGGGAGGAGGCGGAGTCTCAGGGGAGGGATCGGCGGCCGACACAGTCTCAGCCGGTAGCCAGGCGGGCCAAACCCGCTGATCCCAAACCCGGGAGCCAGAAGGGCCGCACTTACGGGAAGTGCGGCAAGGGTCATGATGGAGTCTGTCGAGCGGGATCTTGCTACAAATGTGGCAAGGAGGGGCATATGGCCAAGGACTGCCCCGAGGGGTTTGCAGTGTGTTTTCACTGCAACCAGACCGGACACCGGAAGGTGGAGTGTCCGCTGTTGCACAGACCATCTCAGGGATTTGCTCCTGCTGCCATCAGAGCTACAGAGTGTCGACCCGTGAAGGCCGAGGCGTCGAGAGCTCGAGGGAGAGCCTTTCAGCTGACTGCGGAGGAGGTCCGCGCTGCACCCGATGTTGTGGCTGGTACGTTTCCTTCTATGTATTTATTTTGGTGTTGAGATATTATGCTTATATTATGTTATGCATAGGTACCTTCCTTGTGAACTCTGTGCCTGCTTTAGTATTATTTGACTCGGGTGCGAGTCGGTCTTTTGTATCTTTGGCCTTTAGTCAGCATATCAGTATTAGTCGTGAGGCATTGAGTCGGCCTCTGCGGGTTTCCATAGCTGCCAATAGAGTGATTTGTGCCACGGAGGTCCTCCGGGGATGTGTGTTAGAGATTTTTGGGGTTAAGTTTCCGATTGATCTGGTTCCTATTGCGATGGGTGATGACTGTGTCATTGTGGGCATGGACTGGTTGAGCCGATTCGGCGCGGTTACCGACTGTGAGCGTCAGCTGGTGACCATACGAGATCCTAGTGGGGGAGTTCTTTCAGTGTACGACGAGGGTACACGTTCTGGATCAGCTTTTTGTTCGGCCGCTAGGGCGAGGCAGTGTTTACAGCAGGGCTGCAAGGGTTTTGTGGCATATGTGATGGATACGCAGGTGGTCTCCGAGAGACCGAGTTCAGTGGAGGAGGTTCCGGTGGTGCGTGAGTTTCCAGATGTTTTTCCCGAAGAGTTATCGGGTGTGCCTCCCATGAGGCAAGTAGAGTTCAGTATTGATTTGGTTCCGGGGGCCGCGCCTATCGCTAAGGTGCCTTATCGTCTTGCACCTCCAGAGATGCAAGAGTTATCCTCGCAGCTTCAGGAGCTGCTGGAGAAGGGGTTTATTCGGCCGAGTAGCTCGCCGTGGGGAGCGCCCATTCTGTTTGTGAAGAAGAAGGACGGCTCGCATCGAATGTGTATTGATTACCGAGAATGGAACAAGCTGACGGTCAAGAACCGTTACTCGTTTTCGAGGATCGATGATTTATTCGATCAGTTACAGGGAGCATCTTGGTTCTCCAAGATCGACTTGAGGTCGGGCTATCATCAGGTGAGAGTGCAGGATGAGGACGTCCAGAAGACAGCATTCAGGACGCGATATGGGCATTATGAGTTTTTGGTGATGCCTTTTGGGCTCACCAATGCCCCAGCAGTGTTCATGGATCTCATGAACAGGGTATGCAGGCCGATGTTGGATCGGTCAGTGATTGTATTCATCGATGATATTCTGGTATATTCGAGATCTAGATAGCAGCATGAGGAGCATTTGAGGGAAGTTCTTGGGGTTTTGAGATCGGAGAAACTTTATGCAAAGTTTTCCAAGTGCGATTTCTTGTTGCGGGAGGTCCAGTTTCTAGGACATCTTGTTAATCAAAAAGGGATATTGGTCGATCCGGCCAAGGTTGAGGCGGTGATGAGTTGGGAGGTGCCAAAGTCACCCTCTGAGATCAGGAGCTTCCTTGGGTTGGTAGGGTGCTATCGGAGATTTATCAAGGATTTCTCCAAGATCGCGGTGCCACTCACCAGATTGACCCGGAAGGGTGTAGCATTTTCATGGGGTCCCGAGCAGCAGACCTCCTTTGAGATGCTTCGCCAAAGGTTGTGCGAAGCCCCGATATTAGCTCTTCCGGAGGGGATGGATGATTTTGTAGTATTTTGTGATGCATCGATTTTAGGGCTGGGAGCGGTACTGATGCAGAAGGCTCATGTGATAGCATATGCATCGAGACAATTGAAGCCTCATGAGACGAGATATCCCACGCATGATCTAGAGTTGGGGGCAGTGGTGTTCGCCCTCAAGATTTGGCGTCACTACTTGTATGGGGTTCGTTGTACGATATACACGGATCATAAGAGCTTTAAGTACTTGATGGATCAGCCTAACCTAAATATGCGACAGAGGAGGTGGTTAGATGTGGTCAAGGATTATGATCGTGAGATCCTATACCACCCGGGCAAGGCTAATGTGGTAGCTGATGCGTTGAGCCGCAGGGCGGAGAGTACTCCACTGCAAGATGTATGTTTGAGATTGACCGTGATAGCTTGTCACACCCCAAAACCAAGAACGGCGGAAACGTTCTGGGGCGGAGGACGTCATGTAAAGTATCACAACACAGTAAATGTAAATAAGCAAACAACATCATCCATTGCATTAAATATATATAATTTTAATACAAGCGTGTTCTTTACAGTTTTAGGCACCAAAAATATAATGTGAATCAAAATAATATGATGAGTCTTGAAATGCGCTCCATCTTCTCAAAAGTTGGCATCGGTACCTGTCTACTAATGACCTGAGAATACAAGTTATTTTGAAAGAGTTTGTCAGCATTAAGCTGGTGAGTTCATAAGTATTTTAGTGTCGATGTTCGTTTTCAAAACGTTTGAACCTGTGGTAAGTATAAGTTGTAAACTGTATGTAATTGTTTGTAAAAGTTTGAATCTCTCAGAAAAACCTATATTTTCTATTAAAGTAGCCTTCTACCAAGGCTTAACTGTTTTGTATGCTCGTTTGTTGTAAAAGTGTGTAATTTCCCAAGTGTAACTATTATTTAACAAAATATAGTTTGTACATTTAAGTTTAAGTGAGGTTATCACTAAAATGTAATGGGTAAATCATTGTAGTACTGTAGTTTTGTTTTATAGGAACTACTGCTGTACTAACTACCTTAAACCGGATTTATATTAAGGTATAATGTGATAATTGCACCATACTATCAACTGATAACAATGACATAAAGAACGGTCGTAATAACGGAATGATGTTTGGCACCCGCAGACCTGCAGGTCCGGCTGTAGCTAGCAGCAAGGTGTAGGATAGTCAATCCAGTATAGATCTATACGCAAACTCAACGCTCTCCCTCCAAGAGAATTCTGGCTACAACTCGGGCCATGACATTTAAGGCATACTCCGATACAGTGGATCATATTTGTTATCGTATTCTTGTATATGTAATGAAATGTTTCTCGCTCTAGTATAGTTGTATATGTTATGAAATGTCTCTTGTTCTAGTATAGTTGTATATGTATTGTTTCTAGTATAGTCGTATATGTTCTGTGTTACCCCGATGGTAACTAGCTATTGATGTATTGATAAGAATGAATATGGAAGTACTTTTATGTCTATACATGTATATATGATATATAACTAATATTGAAACGACCCTCGGATGGTCACCTGAAATCCCACCAGACCACATCTCAGTGCGCAAAAAGGAAATAGGGTGGATGGCCTTCCTAAGCCCTTTAAACATTACTTATATATCTATACATATATGGGCATGCAATTTATAAGTAGTAAAACAAAGTTTAAATAAAAGCATTTGATAAGTAAAAGAATTTGGAAAACATTTTGAAGTAAAACAGTTTGAACAGTGATAAAGTCATTGGTTTCCTAGTTATTAATCACATGTGATTAATGCAATCACATGTGATCGAAGCAATAACTATAAGTATTTACTTGTATTCCCCCCCCCCCCCCATAAAGTATTTAAACATTTAAAATCATTTCAAAGGTTGATTTAAGGGGGTATGAACTCACTTGATTGAAGTGGTCGATTTGAAATAGTCGAGAGAAGAATCGAGCAGAACTTCGACAGGAAGAGTTGAAAACGCGGAAAAATCTTGGGATTCTCGGGAATCTCGGGAACACAAAACCTTCCTTCGGGACTTGAAGGTGAAAAACCGGGGCTTTGGGAGGGTCTCGGGGGCTTAAACGCAAAGTTCCGGCGCGAGAAAGAGAAGAATGGAGCACCTAAACCCGGCACCCCAAGAGTTCTATTTATAGGGGGTATTTTTGAGTGCCACATCGTGGCTAGGGTTGGCCACGTAGTGGGGAGCAAGTCTATCCTCTTCCATTGATGGGACGCCCTCAGTCACTTGCCGGGTCGCGGCAAAACAGTGCCACGTCGTGGAGAGGCCTGGCAGCCTCGGATTTCGGACCCCAAACTTGTAAAATCCATAACTTTCGCGTACGAGCTCCGTTTTCGACGTTCTTTATATGCACGCGTAGCTGAAAATATGATCTACAACTTTCGTTTAGACTTCATTGGCAAATTTTGAATTTATTTTTAATTATTTATTTTTAACGGGCCGGGACACGAAAAATCCGTATAAAATCCATAACTTCTTCATCCGATGTCCGTTTTCGTCAGACTTTTTGCTGTTGCGCTACTAATGTTGAGACCTTAGATTCTCATTTAGGTTGTTTTGGTCAAAAGTCTCTCGAGCTCTATTTCGAGTTTTTAGCTGTCTACTGCTATATTCGGATCTTGGAAAAATCATAACTTCCTCATACGAAGTCAGATTTGGACGTTCTTTTCGTGTACGCTCACGGTTTAATGTTATCTATAACTTTCATTTAGATACCTAAGGCTAAATGCTATTGCATTGAAACTTCGCATTTTTCGTTTAATCGGTGTTGTCGGTTTTGTCGGAAATCTTAGAATGGTCATAATTTCTTCGTTGTAACTCGGATTTTAGTGTTCTTAGTATTTATGTAAACCTTGACACAATGTCTAACATAATAGATATTCTTATAAAGATTCTTACATATTTCATCTTCGAAGTTAATTTCATTATTTCAAAAGTAGCTACAATACTTGACTTTTTAGGTCATTACAAAGAGTTGAAATATCGGGTTGTCACATCATCCCCTCGTTAGAGGGAATTTCGTCCCGAAATTTAAAGTAAGAAAACACTTGTGGATTAGGCAAACAGATGTGCGTACTTGCATTGCATCTGATCTTCGCATTCCCATGTGAATTCAGGTCCTCGGTTTGCATTCCAGCGGACCTTCACGATAGGGATGCGACTTTGCTTGGTTTGTTTGACCTCTCGGTCCATGATTTCTACTGGTTCTTCCACAAAGTTGAGGCTCTCGTTTATCTCGATCTCATCGAGTGGGATTACAAGAGTCTCGTCGGATAGACACTTTTTCAAGTTAGACACATGGAATGTAGAATGTATGTTACGAAGTGTGCCTGGTAGGTCGAGTTTGTAAGCTACGGGGCCGACTCTTGCAAGAATCTCGAAAGGCCCTATGTACCTAGGATTAAGCTTCCCACGCTTACCGAAGCATATCAAGCCCTTCCAGGGTGAGACTTTCAGAAGGACTCGGTCTCCCACCTGAAATTCCAATGGTTTTCTTCGTTTATTAGCGTAGCTCTTCTGTCGGTCTCTAGAGGCTTTCAATCGTTCACGGATCTGAACGATCTTCTCTGTCGTTTCCCGAATAATTTCTGGACCGGTAAGAGTATTGTCGGAAGCTTGCCCCCTTGCTAGTTGGGTATCACCCACCTCAGCCCAGCACAGAGGGGATCTGCACTTTCGACCGTACAGGGCTTCAAATGGTGCTGCCTTTATACTCGTGTAATAACTGTTGTTGTAGGAAAATTCGACGAGGGGTAAATGGGTATCCCACGCTTTTCCAAAGTCAATTACACAAGCACGCAACATATCTTCTAAAGTCTGGATCGTCCTCTCACTCTGTCCGTCGGTCTGAGGATGGTAGGCTGTGCTCATGTCCAGCCTTGTTCCTAGGGAATGTTGTAGTGATTGCCAAAATCTTGAGGTGAACCTACTATCTCTATCGGAGATAATGGACATAGGTACACCATGTAGCCGTACGATTTCCCTAATGTATGTTCTCGTAAGTTTTTCCATCTTGTCGGTTTCTTTGATAGGCAGGAAGTGTGCAGACTTGGTCAATCTATCAACGATGACCCATATGGTGTCAAGTCCACCCGTTGTCTTGGGCAACTTGGTTATGAAATCCATAGGGATCCGCTCCCACTTCCATTCCGAGATCTCTGGTTGTTGCAATAAACTAGAGGGCTTCTGGTACTCGACCTTAACCTTTGCGCAAGTAAGGCATTTACTCACGAAGGTAGCAATCTCTGCTTTCATATTAGGCCACCAGTACAGCTTTTTAAGATCCAGATACATCTTATCTGAACCTGGGTGGACGGAATACCGAGTGTTGTGCGCCTCGATCATGACCAAGTCTCGGAAACCACCGTGTTTCGGTGTCCAGATCCGGTCCATGAAATATAAGGCCCCGTCACCCTTGGCTTCTAAATTCTTTTCCATTCCTCTGAGGGATTCACTCATCACATTTTCAGGTTTCATGGCTTCAAGTTGAGCCTCCTGAATTTGCTTAGACAAGTGTGAATGGATGGTTATTGACAATGACTTGACTTTGCGACCAGAATATTCCTTCCGACTTAGGGCGTCTGCTACTACGTTGGCTTTACCCGGATGATAATGAATATCGCATTCGTAATCACTGAGTAGCTCGACCCACCGTCATTGTCTCATGTTGAGATCCTTTTGGTCGAAAATGTGTTGTAAACTCTTGTGGTCGGTAAAGATAGTGCTCTTCGTTCCATACAAGTAATGTCTCCAGATCTTCAGAGCAAACACCACTGCTCCTAGTTCAAGATCGTGGGTCGTGTAGTTAACCTCGTGTGTCTTCAACTGTCTCGAGGCGTAGGCGATGACCTTACCTCGCTGCATCAGAACACACCCGAGCCCTTGGTTTGATGCATCGCAATAGACCATGAAGTCTTCTATTCCTTCGGGAAGGGATAGTATTGGTGCGATGCACAAGGCTCGTCTGAGCATTTGGAATGCTCTTTCTTGCTTCCCTTCCCAGTCAAAGGCCATGCCTTTCTGGGTTAGGGTTGTAAGAGGTTTCGCTATTCGAGAAAAGTTCTGAATGAATCTACGGTAGTAGCCAGCGAGACCTAGAAATTGGCGAATTTCTGTAGGCGTCTTAGGTGCTGACCAGTTCTCAATGGATTTAATTTTGGATGGGTCCACGTGGATTCCTCTTCGCTTACCACGTGTCCTAAGAATTCGACTCTCCGGATCCAAAGTTCACATTTCGAGAACTTCGCATAAAGCTTCTCTTTTCGTAATGTCTCTAGAACTTGTTGCAGGTGATCGCCATGCTCTTTCTTACTTCAGGAGTAGATCAGGATGTCGTCAATGAAAACGATGACGAACTTATCCAAATAAGGTCGGCATACTCTATTCATCAGATCCATGAAGACTGCTGGCGCATTGGTCAATCCGAATGGCATCACCACGAACTCGTAGTGTCCGTAACGAGTTCGGAAGGCTGTCTTCGGCACATCCTCCTCTAGCACTCGTAACTGGTGATATCCGGATCTCAGATCAATCTTAGAAAAATAGTTCGCCCCTTGCAGTTGGTGGAATAGATCATCTATGCGAGGCAGAGGGTAACGATTCTTGACCGTTAGTTTGTTGAGTTCTCTGTAGTCAATACACATACGGAACGATCCATCTTACTTCTTAACAAACAAGATCGGTGCTCCCCAAGGTGAGAAGCTTGGTCTTATGAAGCCCTTGTTGAGCAGTTCGTTAAGTTGACCAGAGAGTTCCTGCATCTCAGCTGGTGCTAAACGGTAGGGCGACTTGGCTACTGGGGTAGCTCCTGGGACTAAGTCGATCCTGAACTCGACCTGACGTTGCGGAGGTAACCCGGGTAGTTCTTCTGGGAAAATGTCGGGGAAGTCGCTCACTACAGGGATGTTCTTTAGTTCTTTCATTTCGAGGTTCGTGTCGACGACGTGAGCAAGGAATGCATGGTATTCCTTACGCAGATACTTCTGTGCTTGAATACTTGATATAATGTGAAGACTTGCACCGGGTTTGTTGTCGTAGACTATAAGAGTTTCGTTAGACGGAAGGTTTAGACGGACTGCTTTCTCGTAGAACATGATGTCGGCGCGATGAAGGCTTAAACAATCCATGCCAATGATAACGTCGAAACTTTTTATTGAGACTGGCATGAGGTCGATTGGGAATGAATGGTTATCTAGAGTTAGGGTACAACCTAAGTATATGCTACTCGTACTTTCAGTTTTTCCATTATCCATTTCTACTGTGAATAGTTCTTTGAGTGCGTGCGGTGGTTGATTAAGCATGCGAGCAAATTTATGGTTTACGAAGCTTCGCTCCGCTCCACTATCGAATAGAATGCATGGATAGGAGTTATCGAGGAGGAACGTACCAGTCACCACTGTCGGGTCAGCAATTGCTTCCCCGTGGCCTATAGCTAGTACCCTCCCTGCTCCACCAGCATTCTTTGATTTGGGGCAGTCCCTCTTATAGTGGCCTGCTTCGCCACATCCATAGCAGGTCGGGCTTGCGCCAGAGCCAGGGACTTGGTTGATAGGTCGTGCCGGGAACTTACAGAAACGGACGGTGTGTCCTTTCCTGTTGCAGTTAGAGCACTGCATTTAACGGCAGGGGCCGTTGTGGTGGTAGTTGCATTTGTTGCACTTGGGCAAACTTCCAGCATACCCACCCACCGGAGCAGTAGTAGCAGTAGCAGGGGTTATTGCAGCATGTATTGCCACAATTTGTTGCTTTTTGGCAGCTTGTTGCTTCTTATTTTCATCCCAGAATTTCCGCTTAGTATCAGCGGGTTTGGAGGGTTCCGGGATGGCTAAGGTGGTTGCGGTTGCAGGGGTTTTGACTCCATGGTTAATAAGTCGTTGCGCCATTCTTTTGGCACTGTCGAAGGTAGCGGGGTTTGATGCTAGAACATTCCCCTGGTACGGAGGCACTAGCCCCCATATTTACCTTTCGATCTTTTTCCCTTCAGTGGGAACCATATTAGGGCAGAGGGCTACCAGTTCGCTGAATCTGGCGGTATAAGCAACAATATTGGTGCCCTTCATGGTCAGGCTCCACAGCTCCTGCTCTAGTTTCTGGATCTCACCCCTCGGGCAGTATTCCTCAATCATGAGGTCTATCATCGTTTCCCAGCCTATGTCGTTGGCTACGACGAGAGTTAAAGATTTAACATGGGCGTTCCACCACGTCAGGGCCTTTCCTTCAAAGGTGCATGTGGCATATTTCACTTTGCTCGCAGCAGGGCATGAACAAATTTCGAAGACCGCTTCATTCTTCTCGAACCATTGCGAGAGGGCAATGACTCTGCCGGTCCCATGGAAGGACTTCGGCTTGTAGTTGGTGAAATCCTTGTAAGAGCACTCTCTCGAGCGCACAGGGGTTTCAACCGGGATTGATTCCACGGGGGTTCCACCTCTGCTGGCATCAGAAGAGTGATACTGAGCCATGGCAGTTGCCACTGCTGCAGCTACGGCAACATTCAGGGCTACAGTATCGATGACCGGAGGCGGAGGAGGTGGTGGTGCAGGATTATTCCTGGGAAATTTGCGTGGAGGCATCTTTCAGCTATAAGTTTATAAAGATAAGAAAAATGGTAAGAATCAATTTGTAAGCAACGTGAGAGTGACACATGGACTAACTAACCATAGCCCAACAGTTGAATGAGTGTTTGAAATCACAATAAGAAATATTAGCAGGAAAGCACAAGTGTATAGATTTTTCCCACATATGAGATAGATTTCAATAATGATGGTATTACGGATGTAATAAGTTCAAGGAAAATCGACCTAACAGTAGGTCTTACATCATACCATATAGAAAAGTTTGACAGTTCTAGATTCCTAATTAGAGTACTGAAAGTTAGGAATATTTTACAGACAAGTGCTACTTAGAGCATAGATGTTAAAGGCTATTCTTTAATCCAGAAGATAATGATGTACTAGACATCATCTAACGGCGATGAATATTCCTCGGGAGAACCCTAAGGTCTCTCATTTGACGGACCACCTCTTGAAGGTGTCGCTCATGAGCCCTTTGACGAGCTCGAAGTTCCATGACTTCTGCTTGAGAGGCAACCAGATGTTGCTATAGGGTTTCATTAGTTCTCCGGGTCCGTTCCATGTCTTCTTCAAGATGGCAGATGCGGACTGTGTTGACACCTGAGTTGGGATCAATCTCCATGACTCGGTCGATGGCTGCTCGACCTTGCTCGACATTACGAGCTATTCTGCGGATAATGACAGGCAGAGCTCGATCAGCAGAACCACCATCGCTGACGTTGTAAAAGCTTCGGTCCCTAAAGTATGGTAAGGGTTTACCATGTTCATCACTCCAGCGATTCAAGTTGTTTGCCCACAAGGGAGTAGGACCTGGAAAAGCTAGTCGAGGGTTGTTGTTTGGGGCTTGACCTACGAGCGGTAGGTTGTTGACTTCAGGCTCGGAGTCGGATCCATTAGAAAGGCCTTCTGCGAGGTGATCATCCAAAGGGATTGGATGCTCAACTTCGGGCTCTTCATCGATCCACCCGGCATTGCCTTTATTTGGAAAGTACAGGTCGCCGTGATGGACTCCAGTCATTTAGATCTACGCGAGAAGAGAGGTATAAGAATATAGTATACGTGTAACTAGTAGTACAAAATACACCTATAGTATTTAAAGTTTAAATTCTACTGATCTTCCTGTGGTATTGTTGGTAAGTTTTTAGACTTGTTGACACATCACAACCATTCTAGGGCATATGCTAATCACTCCTCGGACCAGCATATTTGATCAGGCTATGCTATTCCCAGGACTGACCATACATCCCCTAGCATACCTGTGATATTTAACAATCGTAATACTTTTGTTCTTGTCGTTGTGACACTGATTTTTGTATGAATGCACGCACGTATACTTACTTAAATATTTTATTATTTAAAGTATAAACTCTAAATCAGAGTATTTTTAATCCATTGTATTTATAGTTATTATATCTTTCATGGATTGATATACTCAATTCACTATATACTCAATTCACTATAACCAATCTGTCACACCCCAAAACCAAGAACGGTGGAAACGTTCTGGGGCGGAGGACGTCATGTAAAGTATCACAACACAGTAAATGTAAATAAGCAAACAGCATCATCCTTTGCATTAAATATATATAATTTTAAAACAAGCGTGTTCTTTACAGTTTTAGACACCAAAAATATAATGCGAATCAAAATAATATGATGAGTCTTGAAATGCGCTCCATCTTCTCAAAAGTTGGCATCGGTACCTGTCTACTAATGACCTGAGAATACAAGTTATTTTGAAAGAGTTTGTCAGCATTAAGCTGGTGAGTTCATAAGTATTTTAGTGTCGATGTTCGTTTTCAAAACGTTTGAACCTGTGGTAAGTATAAGTTGTAAACTGTATGTAATTGTTTGTAAAAGTTTGAATCTCTCAGAAAAACCTATATTTTCTATTAAAGTAGCCTTCTACCAAGGCTTAACTGTTTTGTATGCTCGTTTGTTGTAAAAGTGTGTAATTTCCCAAGTGTAACTATTATTTAACAAAATATAGTTTGTACATTTAAGTTTAAGTGAGGTTATCACTAAAATGTAATGGGTAAATCATTGTAGTACTGTAGTTTTGTTTTATAGGAACTACTGCTGTACTAACTACCTTAAACCGGATTTATATTAAGGTATAATGTGATAATTGCACCATACTATCGACTGATAACAACGACATAAAGAACGGTCGTAATAACAGAATGACGTTTGGTTTGGTTTCAGAGTTCGTTTCGGATAGTCGAGGGCTTATGACTTTTAGGGCCGGATTTGGGTACCGTTTGTGGGCGGTACGCGAACTACTTTGATGGAGGAAGCACATAGATCGAAATTTTCGATCCATCCTGGGGCTACGAAAATGTATTTGGATTTGAGGAAAGAGTATTGGTGGCCCTGTATGAAGAGGGACGTCGCATGGTTTGTCGAGAGGTGCTTGACCTGCCGAAGCGTTAACGCCGAGCACCAGAGACCGCATGGCAAGTTGCAGCCATTGGAGGTTCCCGAGTGGAAGTGGGAATAGATCACTATGGATTTCATCACCAAATTGCTGAGGACTGTCAGAGGAGTTGATGCAATTTGGGTGATTGTGGATAGGTTGACGAAGAGCGCTCACTTCCTTGCCATCAGTGAGAGTTCTTCGGCGGAAAAGTTGGTGGAGGTTTATGTGAAAGAAGTGGTATCTCGGCATGGGGTGCCGATCTCGATTGTTTCAGGCCGTGATGTCCGTTTCACTTCCAGATTCTGGAAGAAATTTCATGAGGAGTTGGGTACTAAATTGCATTTTAGTACCGCATATCATCCCCAGACAGACGGCCAGAGTGAGCGGACGATTCAGACGCCTGAAGACATGCTTCGAGCATGTGTGTTGGATTTCGAGGGTAGCTGGGATGCGTATTTACCCTTGGCGGAGTTTTCCTACAATAACAGCCATCATTCGAGCATCGATACGCCGCCATTTGAGCTGTTGTATGGTAGGAAGTGTCAGACCCCCATTTGTTGGGGTGAGGTTGGGCAGAGAGTGATGGGCAGTACAGAGATCGTGATTCAGATGACAGAGCAGATACAGTAGGTCAGGCAGAGGTTATTGACCGCCCAGAGCCGACAAAAGTTATGCGGACAGGCGCCGGTCCGAGCTTGAATTTCAGGTCGGCGACTTTGTTCTACTGAAGGTTTCCCCTTGGAAAGGAGTGATTCGGTTCAGGAAGAGGGGCAAGCTGGGGCCCCAGTTTATAGGACCATTTTGTGTGATTGCGAGGGTAGGCCGGGTAGCCTATCGGTTGGAGTTGCCAGCAGAGTTGGGGCAGATCCATGACACTTTTCATGTGTCGCAGTTGAGGAAGTGTATAGCTGATGAATCGGCAGTGGTTCCATTAGAGGATATTCAGGTGGATGCAATCCTGAATTATGCCGAGAGACCAGTGGCCATCAGAGATCGGAAGATCAAGGTTCTGAGGAATAAGGAGGTACCTCTGGTGTTGGTTCAGTGGCAACACCGGAGGGGATCGGAGATGACCTGGGAGCCAGAGCGTATGATGTAG
Organism: Lactuca saligna; assembly: GCF_052625555.1. Lineage (NCBI taxonomy): Eukaryota > Viridiplantae > Streptophyta > Magnoliopsida > Asterales > Asteraceae > Lactuca > Lactuca saligna. Next base: position 189,249,929 of record NC_136421.1, on the reverse strand, counting down.
GAGCAGCATCCGGAGCTATTTTCAGAGAGAGACTTCGAGGGCGAAGTCTAATTTCTAGTGGGGGAGAGTTGTAATAGCCGGATTTTCAGGTATCTTGTATATTTATGTTTTTTTGGTGTTTTGAGAGGGGACTCGGCGAGTTGGAGCTCAGACTCGCCGAGTAGGGTCGTGGATCTGGTCGCGGGATCACGCCTGGACTCGGCGATCCAGGATATGGACTCGGCGAGTCAGCGCTGTGTAATGAAACCCTAATTTCTCGGGTTTGAGACCTATTTAAAGGGCCTTATGGTCGTCATTTGTGCTCACCAGTCCCTTGAGTGAAACCCTAATCGAGTGTGAGCGTTTGGAGCAAAGTAGAAGGCCATTATTGATCTTGGAGGTGTCACTTTTGCAAGGAAGGAGAGAACTAGCTAAGGGAAAGTAAGTGGAGCCACTTCTGAGAGTTTGGAGTCCAGAGCATCACTATTGGGGTAATAATTTCGAGTTATCTTCTTCCTTGTTGATGTTTATTATAATTTAGGGTTTGTTGAACCCTTTTGTGGCAAGATCTAGTGCCCCCTTGGTCCCTTATATGGTTTAAACCATAGATCTGGACCCTTGGAGGTCCAGAGTGTCCCTTTGCCCAAGATTTTTGGGAATCCATGGAGGTTTTGGATTGGAATCCTTATGCCTTAGGTCAAAACTCTATTTATGAGCCATGGGGTGTGTTATGAGCACCAAGATAGAAGCTTTACATGATGAATCAATCTAGGGAGGCCAGATCTATAGATTGTGGAAGCAGATCTGACCTTAGAAACAAGTTGGAGTGGTTGCATGGCAAGGACTCGCCAAGTCTGTTCATCAGACTCGGCGAGGAGTTTGAAGATTGCCTTGGGTTCACTTAGTGAGTGGTCCAATCGAGTCATGGGTTGACTCAGTGAGTCAGGCTGAGTTGGAAAGGGACGATAGGTGGACTGAGTCGAACTAGGACTCGCCAAGTTGGTTTTGAGACTCGGCGAGTTGAGTCGGGGTGGCCCCGTGATTCTTCCATTTGAAACTCGTCGAGTGAGGGGGGAATACGCGACGTGTAGGAGAGGAATTTTAGAGAGTTGGTGAAAACATCTAGACTCGCTGAGTCGCCATAGCGCACTCGCCGAGTCCGGTCAAAGTTGATAGTTGACCGTTGACCGTTGACCGAAGTTGACTTCTTAGGGACAGTCAACCTTAGAAGATATAAAGTGTTAACTAGAGACATATGATGTTATAGGAGGATTAGAGCTCGGGGGATCGAGCACGAGGGATTTCCAGGATTCGTGAGATACCGAGATACACGAGGTGAGTCTTCTCACTATACTTTACCTTGAGTAGGTAACCAGAGTTATGTGATAGAGTATTTGTATGCTATGTATGTTATGTGTTGTACTGCATTATTTCTATGTGATTTATGTGGTGCATGTTTATCAGAGCTAGAACCTGAGGGTTCACAGAGTTTGGGTGCATGGACCCACAGAGTTATAGCCTCGAGGGGCTAATATGTGTTATATGTGGTATTTTGGGGAACTCACTAAGCTTTGTGCTTACAGTGTTTGATGTTATTGTTTCAGGTACTAGTGACGACCTCGGGAAGGCTCCGGCTTGATCCGTACACACAGACATGGAGTTTTTACATTTGTGATCTTGGGATTTTGTAATGACTTGAATCGGATAATTACTACGGTTGTTTTATGAATATTAATTGAATTATATTTTATGAAAATTTGAAAATTTTCTTTTGAAATTTACGGTGTTACAGATAGCAGGGAGATTGTGAGTATCTCGAGGTGCAAGACCCTGAATGATATGACTTGTAGAGCTCAAGAGCGGGATATGGACTTGGAGCACATTGGTAAGAGGGAACCAAATCAGTTGCTTATAGTGAGGGGTCTCGGGAGGAGATCGTAGATTTCAGATTAGCTTTCGAAAGACCAGCAGGACCAGATTTGGTGTAGCACTTGCGGGAAACTGCACAAGGGAGCCTTTCGTTCCATAGGTTTGAGTAAGTGTAACCTTGAGTTATCCTCAGTTTGTGGCTGAATTGTATTTTTAAGAGATGTCATATGCCAATTGCATAACGAGAAGCATTAGTGAATAGTGATAGGCCAATTCCCCAGATTACGGGATTGGGAAGTACAACGTCATCTTGGTTTATTCCAAGACTGAGGAGCAGTACGCGAAGCACCTGAGGGAGGTGCTAGAGACTTTGAAAAGGGAGATAATTTTCGCAAGGTTCTCCAATTGTGAGTTCAGATTGCACGGGGTGCAATTTCTTGGGCACTTTGTCAATCAGAAGGATATTCTAGTCGATCTGGCCAAGATAGTGGTTGTGATGCAGTGGGAGATTCCAAGGTCTCCAATTGAGATTCGGAGCTTCCTGGGTCTAGCAGGTTATTACCGGAGATTTATTCGGATTTTTAGAAGTTTTGCAATCTTTTGGACTAGCTAGTGTTGAAATACTAGCAATGGTAACTGTGGTTTCTAGCATATTGGTCATGGGTGGTGAGAAGGATTGGGAATTCTTCTAGTTTTGTGTGTTCTAGGGCATTAGCTGAATCAAAGTGGGGGAGAATCGCCTAAGGATTCATAAACGGGAGCAGTTTTGAGACTAGGATAAGTTTCTCATCTTTATTGGGAAGGAAGACAGCCCAATCGGTTGTATCGTTTGAGGATAGTGTGAGATGGAAGTTCGGAAAATATTGCCAATAAGGAGATCGTGTTCCCGTGATGTTACAAGCAAGCCTTAGGGAATCTGCTTTGGGATTCTAGTTAGGACATGAGTTCAGCTGAGTGCGGGGCAAGCACGTGTTCGATCCAGTATTAGAGTGTTGTAAGCCCACGGGTGTAGCCGTAGCATTCACTAGTAGTCAGATAGTATCAGAGTGTTGTAAGTCTGCGCGTGTAGCCGTAACATTCACTAGCAGACAGATAGTATCAGAGTGTTGTAAGTCTGCGGGTGTAGTCGTAGAATTCACTAGCAGCCAGATAGTATTAGAGTGTTGTAAGTCTGCGAGTGTAGCCGTAGCATTCACAAGATTAGCAGATAGTACTAGAGTGATGTGTATCTGTGGGTGTAGCCGTAGCCTTCACTAGGTTGGTAGATATCATGAGTTCGATGTTAAGACGCGGGAAGAACAGTAGTACGCACCAGTTCGGGTATAGCAGTGAGGAAATGGAAATCCACAAATTGGATTTCGGAGTTTCCTAGTCGGGTTAGTCTTGGTTAAGCCAGTGATAAGATTGTAGAAGCGCCACTACAGAGAAGAGAGCAAGGAAGAAATGGACTACTTAAGGTCATTTATGACAAAAGGCTACAATTGGTCACGTAGCCATCGCGTTTAGTTGTAGGTTGGTAACCTTAGGATTCGATGTGTGGAACCGATCAGTTAGATCAGAAGGCCGCTAGGGCCACAGTAATAAGATGACTAGTAGTTGTTAGTTTCAGAAAAGGATTTCGTTCAGAAGTTGTTTGAGGCGACTAAGTAGGGAGTCCTTTGACTCCGCAGTTGGGCTGGAACCCGATATTTTAGATGATTGGCGGAAAATTGAGACCAGGTAGGTCTCGGTAGATGTCAGGAAGCAGCCACGTGGCAGCATACAGTTTAAGGCAATTCAGTGATTCAGGCAGTTCAGTGTTCAGACAGTTCAGTGTTTCGGGCAGTTTAGTGTTCAAACAGTTCAGTGTTTCAGGCAGTTCAGTGTTTCAGGTAGTTAAGTGTTTCAGGCAGTTCAGTGTTTCAGGAAGTTTAGTGTCTCAGGAAGATCAGTGTTTTAGATAGTGTTGGGACTCCAACAGTAATGGTATTTGAGTGGTTCGGCGTGTAAGGAATGGTAAGAAATGATGTCGAGGATGAAAATCTAATTTAAGTGGGGGACAGTTTTAACACCCTAGTTATTTAAATAAATTAATAAATGTAAGTCCTAGACTAATGTGTGAAGAATTTTAGATGTTGAGGGTTAAAAGTGTAAATTCCATATTAGTTTTGTAAGTATTTATGAAGGCAGGGAGTAAATGGTAATTTATGGGACTCCATTTGAAGAGATTATGGAAAATAGGGGACTGTTTGGTAATTTCCGTACCTAAGTTATAATGGAATCTAATTTTCAGGGGTTAAGTTGTAAATATTGAATAAAATTTGATAAGATCCCCATCGGGAAGGACCAAGAATGTAATTATGGGAAAGTTGTATTAATGTTCGGGTATTTATATGTTGCGATCAATCAATTGTAAACCCTAACTCTAAGAAGAGTCGGCCGCCACCCCTCCATTGCTCCAGCCGCCACCCTTATGACACCTCCAGTCGCTGTTGCCACATATCCGTCGTCGAGGTCGTTAGCCACCAGCAATGTCACCTTGATGATTGCCAACAAACCGAGTCATGTTGAAGACCGATGTTTGGGCAATGTTGCTGCCAATCCCGGACGTTCCTCCTCCTCCTTCTTCTATTTCTCCGTCAGCCATGTTGCCAGTATCGCTAGGTTGTGATGCCACCATGGTCGTGGTGGGGTACTATTGGCAACGCTGTGAGCGACAAGGACCACCGAGACCGATCGTTCGAAGTCGTAAAGGTTAGATTTGGAGAAGCTGCCATTACCGTCATCACGCACCACCATACGGTGGTGGTTACGTCCAAATTTCCTAAGCAAAAGCATTATCGGTGTCGTTGTTATTTGACAAGAGAACCACAACCACCACCTCGCGGTGGTGGCTGTCACCACAAAAAGATGACGCTGCTTTTCTTCCCTTTTTTCGTCGCTGCTAGCCACCGTGAGAGGTGGTTGTAGATGTATTATGGGTGTTTTTTCTCATGTTGTTATTGTTCTAGGTTGTTATGAGATTGTATATGTGTCTTGGGTAGCCGGAGTTCACAAAAGAGCCATCACCACCACCGTGAGGTGGTGGCTGCCGCTTTGTACCACCGTCGGCTATCACTAGGGTGGTTGTGTGTGTTAGTTAGTTAGTGTGTGTGTGTGTGTGTGTGTGTATAAAGCATTGTAATTGTAATTTCCAAATGATTAATGAAAAGAAATGGAAAACCACCACCTTAAGGTGGTGGCCGCCGCCCTGAGCCCCCATTGACCACCACTACGTGAGGCGGTAGTGGGTGGTGTCCTGCTAGCAAACCCTAATGAGCTTAGAGATTGGTTTTGGGCCTATTAGGCCATGTTTAGGTGGAAAACCCTAATTATGATTATTTGGGCCTTGGACTTATTTGCACCCACTTTTGGGCCATTGGTATTGGATTGGGAATCAAGCCCAAACTATTTCATGCCATTTATCTAGTAGAATAAAGGACTTAATGGACTAAGTTCTTAACGGGCTAATTGAGAAAATACTAATATTTGAGAAATTATTAGGACACACACATGGGAATTATTTAATAAGTGAAATATTAAATAATAATCATTAGCAGGATTAATCTAAGCAATAATGGACTTAATGGATTAAGTCCTTAACGGATTAAGTACTTAGTGGGATAAGCCCTTAATGGGTTAAGTGAGAAACACATAACACTAATTGTCATTTTATGTGAAACCCTAATTTCACTTGGGCTTTGTGTTAGGCCATCCAAGAATAATTAAAGGGATTAGAGTAATTAGTTGGGCTTTAGGGTAAGGCCCATATGAAGGATTGGGCGCAATTTGTAAAATATGGGCCATAGTTGGGGCCTAGATGGTTGTATGATGTTGGGCCCTAGAATGAGACATGTTGGATTGGATTGAATAATCGGGCCTTAAGGGAAGTCCATGTAGAGGTTTGGGCCCAATTTGGAAAATTGGGCCATATGTTGGGCTTTGATCCCTAGTTGACTATGGGCCTATGGATTAGGCCTTGGGCTTGGGTATGCCAAGCTAGGGATAATGTAGAAATTATCCAAAGCATGTATTTAAAGTTATGTGTTATAACCCAATTATTAATTGGGTGTTATTTTGGTGTTGACAGTTCGGGAATCTATCATCCAGCAGCTGGCGTTGAGTCTGCGGGACTTTAGCAGTGTGGGATTGTGTCTACAGGACTTCAACAGTGTGAGGTGAGTTTCCTTCCAGTAGGAACGAGTCTACAGCCACATTGTCGGGCCGTTTAGTTAGCAATAGTTCCGGACTCCAGCCCGATGCAGTAGTTCATTATGCTTGGTGTCTTTGTAATACAGATGAGTTATGTGTTCCGGACCATGGTCCAATGCAGTATACAGTATATGTGTTTATATTATATGTTATGATTATGTTATGCTATGTTCAGTTAGTTCCGGACCTCGGTCTGATGCAATAGTTAGAGTGCTTGATGTCTTTGTGATTCAGGCATGTTTTGTGTTATGTGTTCCAGACTCTGTTCCGATGCAATATGCACTATATGTGTTCATGCTAGTTGATATGTTTACAATATGCTATGTTCAGTCAGTTTTCGGACTTCAGTCCAATGCAGGGTACGGGGTCCCAGTCATGAAGATAGTTTTGGACTTCGGTCTAATGCAGTTAGTTCCGGACTTCGGTCCGATGCAGGGGATAGGGTCCCAGTCAGTTCCGAACTTCGGTCCGATGTAGTTTCCGGACTTCGTCCTGATGCAGTGGGCAAGGCCCAATATGTCTTCATATTTTATTGTATGGTATGTGGTAGTTTGGGGAAGCTCACTAAGCTTCGTGCTTACAGTTTCAGTTTTGGTTTCAGGTACTCATTTTTCAAAAGAGGAGCTCGGGAAGAATGCAGTGCACACACCATTTGTTCAGCCTGGGATGTATATACTCTGATATATTTGACACTTGTTATGATATTTTGATATACATTGTTTATGATTCTTATATGATGTTGATGAATATGGTTTTACTACTGATTTAAAACGAAATTTTCAGACTGTAATTTTGGGATGTTACATAAACTCCTCTTGACCGTGAAATCATGCTTAAGGCATGAGTTTACTCCCCAAACTCTTCACTTTTCACTTCCAAGTTCAAGAACTCCCAAGTTTTCTCTCAATTATCATAGCCCCTCACGGCCAAATATTCCAAAATGTAAGTGTTTTCCTTGTTTGATTTGTTGTTATAACCTTTCATCTAGTTGTTATACTCCATTTCATCCATGAATTCTTCATCTTTACTTAGATCTTCAAGTGTTCTTCAAAACACCAAGAACACATACTAGTGTTCTTGGACCTTAAACACCCAATCAAGCTTCTAGATTGTAAGTACACTTATCCTAGCTTGTTATACACTTAGAATGAACTTGTTTGAACCTAGAAAACACAGTGAATCACAAGATCAAAGGTGTTTACGGCCAAGGAATGTTCTTGCGCCGTAAACCGTAAAATATAGGACAAAGTGAACCCTAATCCCTTCCTTAGCCTTGGATACTAGTCTACATCACTTCTTTGAAGTGTTTAGGACCTTAAACATCAAAAAGACCATGAACCCATAGAGTTTACGGCCGTAAACACATGAGGAATGGTCCATTGGCCGTAAACTCTATAAAGTGGTGCCATTGTGCCCCTAATGCTTCCGAAGGCTTAGACTTGAAGTAAGGATACATCTTTATGGCTTATAAGACCTCAAAACACCAAATGGTACTAAGTACAATGAGTTTACGGCCATAAACTCATGGGGAAATGACCTTAGGCCGTAAACTACTTAAGGAGTGGTCCTTGGGCCATAAACTCAAATGCAATTCCATACAACCTTTAGATGCAACCCTTTGGTACCTATAGCACTTGAATCAAAGTGTTTTCACGTCCTAGGGTGTCTTAACTTACTTAATTAGCTGTTAAATTACTAATTGGATACATATATGTGTTATTATATGTTATTTAGGATCATTGTGTGTGTTCAAGTCTTCACTTGACACCTAGCACCTTGTCCGACACTTCCATCCAATCCACTCACTACAAGTGAGTTCATACCCCTTAATTAACCTTTTAAATGTTTTTAAACACTTTTATGTGGGGGGGGGGGGGAATACAAGTTGAATCATATTAGTTATTATATCAATCACATGTGATTAATAACTAGTACACAAATGGATTTACTAAGCTTTTAGTTGTTTTACCAAGCATACTACTTCAAATGATTTCCTCAAACATTTTTACATGTTAAACTATATATCAAACTATCATACATATTGTATCTTTCGTTTCAAACTCTGTTACAATTGTGTTTCAAGCAAAGGATTTCTTATAGTTTAAACTATTCTTATACTTTAAACTGTTCTTATACTTTAAACTGTTCTTATCAAACAAACTGCTTTTAAATCATTTTATAAACTGACATCAAGTCATCAATTCTTATTTATTAAGCTTTTCAAAGGTTTTATAAAACTTCTTTTAAACTTTTATATTGTCAAATACATTGACATAAAAGTTCTATCAGTCAATTCTGTACCTTTACTTAGGAAAGGCATACTTTCGGTTATACACGTACATTACTAGTAACTATAATAGGTATTGTTAGGAGATACTACATACTATTCCTAGTACAAGGAATCATACAAGAGTCAGTTCATTCATGTGTCTATACAAATATATTACATACTATATGAAGAGATACTATTACATACTATATGAAGAGATACTATTACATACTATATGAAGAGATACTATTACATAATAGATGAAGAGATACTATTAAATACTATATGAAGAGATGCTATTACATACTATATGAAGAGATACTATTACATACTATATGAAGAGATACTATTACATACTATACAGGACCGACCATTCTACACCCAGATGTTAGCTACAGTGGGAAAATGCACATCGACAGATGTCTTCAGTTGTACTGTTCAGCAAGTTACCACGTCGTTTTTATCCTAAGACAAAAGGATACGATTCCAATAATTATATTATTTTCCTTATTACCTTTATTTTGTGACACATTCACATAATCGATGAGGTAGACTAGATTTTAATAATAATAGTTGTACAAGGGAAAACCTTCATTTTTGTAGAGGTTCAAACCTTCAAAACAGTCAGGTATTGGTAGAAGACTACTTTTTATACTAATAGGAAATATGGGATTTTCTCAGATTTTTATACTGATAAAAAAAATTTCTCAAACAATTACAAGTCTTTCCTTACAGTTTTTTTTTACAAATCAATGACACTAAATTACTTATGAATTCAGCAGCTTTATGCTGATACTCGCTTTCAAAATAACTTGTATTCTCATGTCACCAGTAGATAGGTATGATGACCAGGTTTTGAGAAGATGGAGCAGTCAAGATGCGTCTTTTATTTTGATTACTTATTTTCATGTCTTTTTGTATGAAATAATACACGTGTAATAAATCTTACTATTAATGAAATGGATGATGTTGTTGCTTGTTTACTACTTTACACTGTTGTAATACTTTACATGACGTCCTCCGCACGAGAACATTTCCGCCGTTCTTGGTTTAAGGGTATGACAAGCATTTTCCACGCCGTGGTGACTTCACGATAAAATAGTTACAAAGACCACCTAACGCCACGTTGTAAAGGCTAAATCTCTATGTTATGTGAACAGTCCTGAACAACTTCAAGCATTAAGCTCATAATCCTTCAAGTAGATCATTTATACTCTCCAGAAGGCCTTATTACACTCCAACCATCATAAAAATCATTGATTTTTAGGCATGCATGTCCAATGCATGCTTGAGCCCAAGATATGTCAAAAATGGAAGAAATGGGACCCAAAACCCTTTGCATAACATCAAGACGTAATTAAACACCAGATCTGGAACATATATCCACAAAGGAGATCCCAAGGATCCATTTAGTTGCTAGCTTTTTGGAGTCCAATCATTCAAACTATAGTAATATTGAAGAACAATTCAAAGAAACCTAGATCTAAAAGCATGAAACATAAAGGTTGGAACTTAAAGACTTACAAGAGTCTATAAGTTGAGCTAGAAAGTGGAGGATGGAATTGCTTTGTAGATCTCCACATAATAGACATCTTCTTCTTCTTTTTCTCAGTATAAATCACCACAACACCTCAAAAACTATGTAATAGTGGTTGTGGGTGTTTGTAGGTCGAAAGGGAGGTGATTGAGGCTAGGGGTGTGTGAACCCTAGCAATCACATCCCTTAAATAAGGCCCAAAACCGTTAAATTAGGGTGTTGCACTTTTGGAGGCCACACGTCGGGGCCATACTCTTTACACTGGTGCACATGAATTATGCACATTTCTTGTGGATATGACGACACATAAAAAACCATAATTTAAGACATTATTCACCATAAACGCAATGGAATTATTTTCCTTGAACTGGTGTGTTAAATTTTTACACTTTCCATCTCAGATATATTGTTTCCTATAAGTACTATGTCATCAACGTATAACACCAGGAAGACAACGTCACTCCCACTAGCTCTGATAGTATAGATATATGCTTTGACATTCTCATGAAAGAACAAATTCTAACATCGTGACGTTTGTTTAAGTCCATAGATGGAACTTTCAGGCTTAAACACATTATTTGTATATTTGGCATGTTCAAACCCTTTAGGTTGTGTCATGTGCATCGTATGAAAGTTTCCCACTTAGGAAAGTTGTTTTAACATCATTTTTATATCCCATAATCAAGTTAAGAAATTATAGCAAGAAGTATCTTAATAAACACCATCTTGACTACTGGTGAGAACATTTCCTTATTATTAATGACTTTGGTTTTAGTGAAACCTTTTGCACTAGTCTAGCCTTGAAAGTGTGCATATTCCTATCCATGCCAATCTTGTTCTTGAAGATCCATTTATATCCTACTATATTAATATCGGGTACTGGTTCAACCAAATTTTAAAGTTGGTTTTCTATCATGGATTGAATTCGTTGTGCGTAGCCTCTTTCCACCTGCAGCCTCATGGCCCGCTATATCTTTCTTGTAGTCTGTTCGTTCTTCCATATTGACCAATGTCCTATCACTGATCAATGTTTCTCCGTCCATATTTATATGGAGACCATAAAACTCGAGAAGTTTGCCATCCTTACTAGATCTTTGAAGAACTAAGGGAATATCATTTGGTTCAATAGGTTTTTCAACCTCTAGTTGTGAGCTAGTGCCAACTATCAGTTGGTTGTAGGTTAACTCTTATAATTCCTCAAGGTTAAATATACCCCTACAAACTCCTTAAGATATAAGTTCTCTCTCTCTCTCTCTCTCTCTCTCTCTCTCTCTCTCTCTCTCTCTCTCTCTCTCTCTCTCTCGGAACACTCCATTTTGGGCTACAAACACCAATTTTTCACTAGGTCTGTAAAACAAATATCCACCAGATTTTTTATGGATAATCGAAAAAATGACTCTTCTCATATTGGGATTTGAGTTTGTATTTGGTTTTGCTCCGAATGAAAACCTCACAACCCCATGGCTTGATGTTATTAAGTGATGGATGTTTTCCAGTCCATATCTCATGAGGTGTCTTCAGAACCTTCTTAGCTAGGACAAGATTTAAGATAAGGTCTAATGTTTCAATTGCATACCCCTAAAACATAATTGGTAATGAAGCCTGAATCATCATAGATCGAACCATATCCAACAAGGTTCGATTTGTCCTTTCAGAAACACCATCTAATTATAGTGTCCTTATATTAGCTAATTGTGAAACTATTCCATAACTTCTAAGAAAGTCGTAGAAATCGATATTAAGGTATTTCCCTCCCTTATCGCGCGAGAGAACCTTTATCTTCGTATCCAATTGATTATCTGCTTCATTTTGATACTCTTTGAACTGTTCAAAAGTATACTACTTATTTTTAATGAGAAACCATAACGACATCTACTGAAATCATCAGAAAATGTAACTTTGTAGTATTTACCACCCCTTATGGAGGATTTAAACGCCCTACACCCATCTATGTGTATGATATCCAATAATCCTTCAGCTCTTTCGCATGTTCCTATGAATAGTGACTTAGTTGTCTTTCCTAACAAAAAATACTGGTAAACATCATCCGATTGATATCAAATAATACCAAGATTCCTTCCAATTGGAGGATTTCAATATGCTTCTTATCCGTGAGGCCAAATCAACAATGCCATAAGCACAATTTGTCTAAACTATTTGAATAATCAGTATTTAAGTTAACATTTCTACTATCATTAGGAACAAAAATAATACATTCAAACACACCATTGCGAGAAGAAGCTTTATACATTAAACGACCACCTTTATAAACTAGAAAATCACCCTTTTCCTTGTCATATGAAAACTATAAACCTTGTTTATATAATGCATGAAATGAAAATTTGTTTCTAGATATCCCTAAAGATTAAAAACAATTAACTAAACTAATAAAAAAATCCACTACTAAGCTTTACCTCAAACTCTCTAATCATCAAGATAGGCGACGTTTGTCTATTCCCTAGGATTAGATTCGTTTCCTCATGCTTAAGCATCCTTGTATCCTTTAGTCCTTACAAAATACTAAGCATATGTGAGTACCACATGAAGTATCAAGAACCCATGAGTTAGATGTTGTAGTGTTATGAAGTTCGATCATATAAGTACCTGGACTAAATCTAGTCACTTAAACCTTTTCATACTTCATGTACTTCAGCCAGCTTCATTTCCAATGCCCCTTGATGACACAATAGAAACACAGTGCTTCTTTTGGATCACTCACCAATGGAAATGATGTATCTACATTTCCCTTATTTCCACTTTGTGAATTTGAAGCAACTAATTTTACTTTCCACTTAGGATTGGAACGTTTTCTCATCTTTACACCAGTATTCTGAATGGCGCACACTTGAGTTTGAGGTGCAACATGAATATTCTTTACACATGATTTAGTTATTTATAGGAGATTTTAGATCTCCTTCAATGTCTTGTCCAAACTATTCAAATGATAACTCGTGATGAAACTATCATAAGAACATGGGAGAGAACCTAGTATATGATCCACTTATAGGTTGTTATTCAAGACAAAATCAAGGTTCGCGATTCGATCTATGTAGTCTTACATGGGTTGAGCATGAGAACATACTGATCCCCCTTCTTTGACTTTGAATGATGTTAGGGATATGACAACCTCAAATAGTTAGCCTGCCACTAAGGTTCTCTTCATATAGAACATAAATGTAGGAAAAGTTTGGAGTGGTGGGAGGAGGAGGAGGAAGAGGAAGACTATTGACACCCGACATCTATAAAATGAGAGAGATAGTTTAGTTCATTAAAATAATCCTTAAATAATTGCATAAATAAGCATATGATCTACATTTTACATTTGCTTTATAAAGAGGGATACTGCAATCCTATCAGAAATTAATTTTTGATAGGTAATGCAGTTTAATCTTGGATATGCACATCCTATATTGTGTCTTGGATACCAAGGTCTCACAAATAAGATGGTGAATCAACCATGCAATAATGCGTGACACTCTATTATGCCATGGTTCTCTAATCGACTAGTCACTTAACCACAAAAGCTCCATTAACAAACCATAACCACAAGTGTCACATCATTTTCTAGATATGTCACAAATTTATGTGTAATTTAACCATACCCGCTCCATAAACTGAAAATAAGGAATAATATGTATTACTTGTGAACTAGAAATTATTCACGTTCTTCTTAAAATAACTAACAATGGGAATTTTGTTTTTGTACTATTATTATGTTATACTTTTAACGAGACCTTGCCCTATTGAACCCTTTCGGCTAATGACAATCCACCACAAAAAGAAGCGATGAGCGCAAAGGACACTCATTCAACAATCATTTTATAGGTTGTTTCTTTATACCTCTCTTATACCATGGATTCATGAATGAGTCGTATTCTTTATTCAAAGAATGATCCTTTCTTTGTCATCTGAGGACAATTGTCATCTTGTAATGTTATATATATATATATATATATATATATATATATATATATATATATATATATATATATATATATATATATATAAACGATGTGTTTAAAATATTTATGATTTAATCACCTTCTCTTTAATTAACTATTAATTAATTAATTTTAAATCGATAATTACTAGATTCGAATCAATTAGGCATGTTTATCTTCATAATTTAATTATTCAATTGTAAATAGTTTAAGATAGTAATTTTAACTGTAGATAAATCCTAAATTCAAAGTTTTAGCTAAAAAACCTGAAACCTAAAAAATCAGGCATAGTGCGCCGCGTCTTAGGATTAAACAAGTTTCTTTCGATTTTTGTCAGTTTTAGTTTTAAATACTCATAACTAAAACCTAATGGCTACGATACAATTGTTGGGTTTTCTATGCAACTTTACACCAAATTTAGGCAACAAAAGCATTCAAAAAGAATCCTAAGTGTACATGCACCCTAGATCTAGGTTTTTACTATTATGGAACATACTTTCAAAACTATGAAACAAACTAACAAAAGAAATGAATACCAACCTTACAAGTATAATAGTATATATGTGTGTCCACTTAAAGATCACGAACACCAGTGTTTCTCGTTGGAAGTTCTAGCATCCAAAATAGGAATGCCTTTAATGGTTTGCACCCAAAAGACTAAAACTACAAAATTTTACACACACACACACACACACACAGAGAGAGAGAGAGAGAGAGAGATAGAGAGGTGAGGTGATAATTGAAATCGCCAATCTTTCTGGAGGCTGAGATGCACAAAAATATAAAGGCCTAGTGGGGTCTTTATATAGTTGTGGTGTTTAACAGATAACCTAGATTTGAATAAATTAAAGAATAAGATTTAATTTTGATTCAAATAGTTGGCTTATCTTTTACTTGGATTGATTCTAGAAGACTCTTAAGAGTCTCTCAAAATCGTCCTTCTGATAAGGGCTCCAAAATTTTCCAATTTATCAACTATTTAACACTTAACATTCACTGCCTATACCTCCAGATTAATTCTAATTAATCATAAGTTAAATATTGTTAATTTCGATTAGTTTCTAATTAACTTCTAAAATATTTATTTACTTGTAATAAATCATTTTAGTAGTTATCTTACTCAATAAATTTATTTCAAACTTTTTTTAGCTCCCGATGGCAACCCAAAAAGGACTTTTTCATTATTCCAAAGTTATACCAATTAGGTTATTACATTTGACACCTATTCCCAATACTTATAAACTTAGATGTGTAAACGTTTGTAAAATTAATTTACTTTAAAATATAATCGTATTACGAAACCAATCTAATGTTTGTTTCTCTTGAAAAATTAATAAATAGTTCTGAATTTTAACAACTAATTAACTAGAATAATCTAATCCTAATTCAGGTTGCCAACATAAACTAAGTCAAAACCAATCATTGATTGACAACAAAAATGAGTTTACTAGATAGAATCACACATCAAAACCAAGCCTAATGATTAACTATAAAAAAAGATCAATCTTTGCAAAACTTAATGAAACTTAATTCTAGGGTTTTTAGCCAGACATGGCTAAAAACGAATCATAATAGTAAAAGTACCAAAAATTGTTGGTGAATTTAGTGTTATCAATATATTTTAGTGTAGTTATTATTAATATTAATATATGTTGTATTCTATTTGCTCATGAAGACTAGAGGTGTGGGGGTGGAAACTCGGTGTGATAATTGTGAACACAAGAATACAGGGTTTGAGCGCAACGCTCAAGAAAACAAGTTACATTCTCTACATACGTAGGGTCTTAAGGGTAGATCCCCTGGTGGTTGTGACATCATATTGATATAAGATTTGATTATGTCTAAATAACCATATTTCATACTAAGATTTTGGTTCCAAAAACTACATGTAACTACCATTAACTTCTTTTCCCTCCAGTATAAGCACAAATTGCTTGCTCAAGAAAACAAGTTACATTCTCTACATACGAAACTCAATCATCTAATTCTCTCTCTCTCTCTCTCTCTCTCTCTCTCTATCTCTCTCTCTCTCTCTCACTCTCTATCTATCTATCTCTTTAGAAACACAAAAAACAAGGTATTTTTCTGTGTTTCAGATTTGGAAGTGTCCTGACTTCCAAATTGTATCTGTTGGATTTTCCAAAATCGAATTTCATGATGCCCTATGTATAAGGGTCAAAATAACAGATGTTGGAAGATATTGCAATCACGATCCTAGAAATTATCCAAGTTATATTGATATACTAAAGACCCCAAAACTCTAACAAAAATCACCCATAAGAATTGATAGGTGGGACACGGCCCTTGTTAGAGGAAACATGGCTATGTTAGGGTTTTTTTTCGGTATTCAGAACTTCAATCCATGTTGCTTACTTCCTTCCTTCCAACTTAAAATTCTATTTCATGTTATACAACGTAAAAGATAATATGAGGAATGTAGTTTGATGAAGATAGTGAAGGTTCTAGATATCTCAAAAGAAGTTTCTTTGAAAGTGCTTTGGAAAAATTTAATACAAGGTAATCAGGGGTAACAAAGATGAATATAAATTTACAGTTGTTGGTTTTCCTTTGGTGAATCAAAATGATATGATAAACCTTATGAACATTTTAACTTTGATTGATTAGAAAGCCCTTTCTGCTATAAATTATAATATGTATTCAACTATTCTTAAATACATGAGATCTTCATGGATTTTTAGTCCATATAAAAAGCAAAAAGATATTTCAAAATACAGAGATGGTGAGATCATGACTAATCCTATTTGGGGATAGGTGTATTTGATAAAAACAAAGAAGGGGACTTTAACGAAATCGTTCTCCAAAGGCGATGATAAAGAAAGATTTCCAACAACAGTTTAAAATATGATTCTCGGATTACAACTTGCGATGCTAGTTTAGACTAGGATAGAAAAGGTATTGTGGAGCATCTGACATGGTGGCTAGCTATTTGGAAGGCCAGGATAAGCATTGCCAACTTTATTAAATCCTTTGAGATATTGGGGACTTGTTACAAAAGGGGGGAAATGTGTGGGTCATATTAAGTTATGACAATCAAAACCATTTATGAAGACATCCTAACTTTTATTTTGATTGTGAGATACTGAAGAAATGTTTTTTTTAGTGTTATATCAAAGTATTTTATCGAGCATATTATGCTCCTTCGATAAAATGTTAGAGTGTTGGCAAGTTTAAGAGCTCATAACCATGACATATGTTAGTTTGAGTATCTTGTTACACTAATCATGCACGTATACATGTATGTCTAGTTATGATTATTCAAATGCTAGACCATCTTCGTTGTGTTTATATATAGGTGCTAGTCATTGTAATAGGTTAATGCTTTTCCTGGTTTTTTTTCATATTGTAACATGGTAAATTTTCAAACAAAATTTTCATTTTCAAAACACATGTAACCTCATCTCATATTTCTTAAATACGACAATTGTCTCAATGTCAAAAACATATCCACAAAATAAATAACAGTGTCCCAGAATCCTAAAACATAGTCTCGAATAGATGTGTACAATCAAGTCAGCGCCTTGCATTGATCCAGAGAAGTACCTGAAACAGATAACACACAACACTGTAAGCACAAATATTAGTGAGTTCCCCAAAATACCACATACACAATAATAAGCCTCTCATGGGTATAGCTCGGTATGGACTCTCCGGTCATGCATCTCGATGAGGATCCTCCAGTCTCACGGCTCAGTGTGGACCTTTCGGTCATGTGTCTCAATGAGGACCCTCTAGTCTCATAGCTCGGGTTGGACCCTCCAGCCCCATATCTCAGTGAGGGCCCTCTGGTCTCACAGCTCGGGTTAGACCCTCCGGTCCGATCTTAGTAATGCATGAAATAATATAGCATATCTCACAAAGATAAAATGCATAATATCACATAACTAAAATAAGACCCTCCGGTCACTCAGTGTTATCACTCAGGTATGTATAGTGAGAAGATTCACCTCGTAAGTAAAGCAAATATGTCTCGTACTTGAATCACCGGTCTAGCCTCTGCCTAACATATACCATAGTAATCTCTAATTAATAAACGACCCTCAAAGATGCTATGGTAAACCCAATATAAATTCTCAGAAGGATAAAAGACCATCTTACCCTTCCATGGCCTCTATAATCCATAGTTTGACCAAACCATAAAAGTCAAAAAAAAGTCAATAACAATGTGTATGCTGGGCGTATAGCTCCTTTACGCTGGGTGTACTACTTTGCCATTAATGCATCGGGGATCTTCGATGCTAAGCTGTGCGTACCTGGGAGTACACTAGGCATACATCCCTGAGTTGTTTTCCCACTCTCTTTGTCTTAGTCTGTTAAGACCATAGCTATAATCTCAGATCTGGACTCACTAAAGGCTCATACTCCATAAATTTCATGACTTTAAGCCTTTGCATGGCTGAGAAAGTCTAAAACCCAAAGCTCTCACACTTTACTCACAAAAGTTCTCATATCTCATGCATGGGGTGAATTTAACGTCCAATATCCCATTTTTATGAGTCCACACCACTAGAGACACTTAAAGGGACAGATATTAGGCTCTGGAGTTCAACAAACCCATAAACCTTCAAGCTTTGGGACAAAAACCCCTAAAATGAACCATAATATGCACAAATCAAAAGAATGAAAAAGCTTTGATCTTGATACCTTCAAATTATGCACCAACCATAGGGAAAATCAGATCCAAAGCCTAGACTCCAACACTATTCTCTTCAACACTCCTTCTTCACTCAAAAAATACCACAAGAACACTTAGAAGCTTAAAATGGCCACTCAAGCAAATAGAATAGGAATTAGGGTTTTGAGGGGGTTGAAGGCTGGAAATGGTGGCTATAGATGAGGCCATCATATTCGTTAAATAGGGACACACCCCAAAATTAGGGATTTCATTCTCAGCCTAGTATGCCCAGTGTACCCTCTGGTATGCCAAGCGTAATAGGTGGCTTTCACGTCCAAATTACGTCTAATACTGGAATGATGGTTGTTTTATGAAAACTCAGCCAAGGTAAAATAAGTGTCCCAACTCCCACCAAAGTCCATAACATATGCACGCGGCATCTCCTCGAGCGTCTAAATCGTTCGCTCGCTCTGCCCGTCTGTCTGTGGGTGATATGCAGAACTGAAGTGCAACTAGGTACCCAACTCCTCATGAAATTTCTTCAAGAATCTTGAAGTAAAACTCACATCTCGATCTGATACTATCGATGTCGGCTCCCAATGTCGCACTACCACTTGTCGAACGTAGATCTCGGCTAAAATCTTCGTAGAAGAGCTCTTACTGATATCCAAGAATTAAGCACTCTTCGTCAACCGATCTAAAATCACCCATATTGCATCAACACCCCGTGCAGTCCTGAGTAATTTGCTGATAAAATCCATTGAAATCTATTCCTACTTTCACTAGGGAATCTCCAAGGGCTGTAACAAGCCATGTGGTCGCTGGTGCTCCGCCTTGACCTGACGACAGGTCAAGCAACTCTCAACTACCCATGTCACATCTCTCTTCATGCAGGGCCACCAGTAATCGACCGATGGGCCTCCTCCATCAAAATATGTCGAGCTCCGCCTATATAAGGCACACAAATCCGCCCATGGAAAGTTATAAGCCCCCGACTATCCATCCTAAATTCGAAAATCTACATGTTCACCTGCTCTCTCTTACGGTTCTCTGGTCTCGCTACCACCACCTGGGCCTCTCGGATGGTATCTAAGACTGGAGTCATCACCGTCATCCTCATGCATACGTCTCGGATCGAAGCACTCACCGCTCTACGACTCAGGGCATCGGCTACCACATTTTCCTTGCCATGGTGATACAAATCTCATAATCGTAGTCTTTCACAACATCCAACTGCCTGCTCTATCTCATATTCAGGTTAGGCTGATCCTTAACGTATTTCAGGCTCTTATGGTCTGTATATACGGTACACCAGACACCGTAAAGATAGTGGCACCAGATCTTGAGGGCGAACACCACTGCCCTAAATCCAAATCATGGGTGAGATACCTCGCCTCGTGAGGCTTCAACTGCCTTGATGCATATGCCATCACGTGCCCCGTCTTCATCAACACCGCGCCCATCCCTGATATGTATGCATCACAATCAACTACAAAGTCCTCTACTCCCTCGGGAAGGGCTAACATTGGAGCTTCTCACAATCTCTAGCAAAGAGTCTTGAATGAGGCCTGTTTCTCAGGCCCCTGGGAAAAAGTAACACCCTTCCTCATTAATCTGGTAATAGGAACAACAATCTTTGAGAAATCTATGATAAATCTCTGGTAGTAGCCTGTCAGGTCAAGAAAACTCATGGTCTTAGATGGGGACCTCGGCACCTCCCATCGTATAACTGCCTTAATCTTGGTCAAGTCAATTAAAATCCTATTCTGATTAACGCGGTGTCATAAGAACTGGAACTCTTGTAATTAGAAATCATACTTGGAGAATCTAACGTAAAGCCTCTCCATCCTTAATACTCCAAGAATCTCCCGAAGATGTTCCTCATGTTGCACTCTGGACCTCAAGTGTACCAGAATATCATCGATGAACATGATCATTGGCCGATCTAATATGGGCCTGCACACCCGGTTCATGAGACCCATTAATGTTGTCGGTGCATTGGTGAGTCCAAAAGGCAGTACCACAAACTCGTATTGCCCATAACGAGTCCTAAAGGTTGTCATTTGGATATCCTCCTCGCAAAGTCTCATCTGAGGATACCCAGATCTCAAATCAATCTTGGAAAACCAAGACGCCCCCTGCAACCGATCGAACAAATCATCAATCCTCGGTGGTGGATAACGGTTCTTGACCATCAGCTTGTTCAACTTCCGGTAGTCGATACACATCCATTTTGAAGCATCTTTCTTCTTAACAAAAAGGATCGGTGCTCCCCACGGTGAGCTACTCGGTCTAATAAAACACTTCCCCAGTAGATCCTGGAGCTGCAAGGATAACTCTTGCATCTTGGGTGGCATAAGGTGATAAGGTGCCTTAGCAATAGGCGCCGCATCCTGAACCAAATTGATCCGGAACTCCACCTGCCTCTCGGGAGGCACACCGATAGCTCCTCGGGGAAAACATTTGGGATTTGACCCACAATCAAAACATCGGAGATAGAACTCGGACTCTCAGTGTAGACTCTCATATCCGTCAAATATGCTAAATATCCCATACATCCTTTCTATAAACTCTGCCTCGCCCTGGTGGCAGAACAGAAAGTAGATCCAGCTTTGGTCCCGTCGCCATATAGTAAGTACTCCCCCACTAGGTTCTCGTATGGTCACTATCTGACACTCATATTCAATCACAGCTCCAAACCAACTCAACCAATCCATGCCCACTATGACACAGACATCACCCATCGCTATCGGCACCATATCTATTGGGAATTCAAAACCGAAAATATCTAATACACATCCATAAAATACATTAGTGGCAAAAAACGCATGCTCGTCGGCTATAGAAACCCTCAATGGTCGATTCAACGCCTCGTTTTGGACATTAATGTGACGACTAAAGGATAAGGACACAAAAGATTGACTCATAACTGAGTCAAATAACACTAAAGCATGCACAAAACTCACAAGAAAAGTACCTATACACAACACAATATAAGCATAAACAAATCTCAAAACAACATAAAATAAGGAGATACGTACCAGTAACAACATCAGTCGCGGTGCCATCAGTAACACGTAAAGCAATATGAGTATCAATCTGGGCTGATCCTTAGGTAAGCTGGGGACACTCGGCCTTCCGATGGCCCATCTGGTTGTAGTGAAAGCAAACAGAAAATCCCTTGGGATAGTCCCTCGCCATATCCCCCTCCTTGCCACATTTTCAGCAAATCCTTACTTAATAAGACCCCTCGTGGCTCTTGCCGCACTTGCTATTAGTGCGGCCCTTTTGGCCTCCAACTCTCAAATCAATCGTCTTAGCTCGCTTAGCCGCTGGTGGAAACTGTAACGGTCTCCTATCTCTCCCCTACTGCTCTCCCTCTTCCCTAGTCTGAATCTCCAGCTCAATCTCTCTCCTCTTGGAATTGGTTTGCAACTCAGCCAATGTCTGATAAGACGAGTTCGCTACAAACTCCTGAATATCTCTCCTCAAGATTCTTAAATACCGACTCACGTGTGCCTACTCAATGAACACATGCTCAGTGCAGAACAACGCCCTCTCATGGAACATCCTTGTAATCTCAGGCACTGACTATGTCTTCTACTTGAGAGACAGAAACTCATGTGCCAAACTCTCCACCTAGGAAACATACTCATCTCAGAACAACTTGTTAAACCTTTCCCAAATCACTACAGCATGATCTGCAGGGGAAAAAACAGTCGTCATGAACTTCCACCGACCCTTCGCTCCCAAGTGAAGCTCGTTCAGCGCGAACCGAACTCTCAGATACTCTGGACATGAACACGTATAAAAACACTGCTAAATATTGGAGATCCATCTCATGGAAGCTATCGGATCCTGCATCCCATAAAACTATGGTGGCTTCATGTTACTTAACTCACGAAACAACAACGAGACACCTCCTTGTGGCCTAGCTGTAGCTATGATCGCGGTGGCTGCAGCAGAAGTAGCCTCCGTAACAGCAGCATATCGCTCATCGAACAGTTACAGCGCCCTCCTCATGAATGATCCTGCAGATCTCGTCGTCACTAGCCCCACTTCCCTTGTGGTTGCTGCGGGTAATCACCATAGTGTCTCAAAACATAAACAAAAAATCACCAGAGACTAGCTCAATACACATACTCACTTGATTACCCACCTCTACACGTTCCTTAGCATCCTAATATTGTTACTTCGGTCACATATAGATCCGGTGTTTTCAATAGTACGGGCCCAATACTACCTTCCACACCAATACTCTATCCCTCATGAATCTTAACTACTCTCTCGGTAGATTCCTCAATGCTCATCTATATATCTCTCCTAGATTACTCAAACTCTCTCTAAAGATTCCTGGTATGTTTCTCCCTACTCAGTACACACACAGAGAAAATAGCAGATAAAATCAATCAATAGCATACCCAAGGCTAAGGCATCATGAATATGGCAACTCTAGCCCTAATTTCTAAAGTACCTAGCCTATTCTCTAGCATGCAACTCTAATATCTCATAATATAAACAAATAATGGTATTTTGGGAAATCACCGTTCGGGCTCTGGCGGATTGTACTCACTGCTCCGTCTTGTTTTCTCTGTGAAACTGTTAATCATTTTAGAAAAATCATTTCTTTTTATACATTTTTTCACAAATCCTCAGTTTGATTCTGAACGTACCTGAGACTACATCCGAATCCTTCAAACCAAGGCTCTAATACCAACTTGTAAGGTAAATTTTCGAACAAAATTTTCATTTTTAAAACAAATAAAACTCATGTCATATTTCTCAAAAACCACAATTGTATCAATGTCAAACACAAATCCACAAAATAAATAATAGTATCCCAGAACTCTCAAACATAGTCTCGTACAGATGTGTACAATCAAGCCATCACCTTCCCGCGATCCTGAGAAGTACCTGAAACACATAACAGACAACATCGTAAGCACGAAGATCAGTGAGTTCCCCAAAATACTACATACACAAATAATAAGCCTCTCATGGCTATAGCTCGACATGGACCCTCCGGTCATGCGTCTCGGTAAGGACCCTCCAGTCACATGGCTCGGTGTGGATCCTTCGGTCATGTGTCTCTTTGAGGACCCTCCGGTCTCATAGCTCGGGTTGGACCCTCTAGTCCTAGATCTCAGTGAGGACCCTCCGATCTCACAGCTCGGGTTGGATCCTCCGGTCCAATCTCAATAATACATAGAATAATATAATATATATCACAAAGATAAAATGCATAATATCACATAGCTCAAATAAGACCCTTCGGTCACTTAGTATTACCACTCAGGTATGTATAGTGAGAAGACTCACCTCGTAAGTAAATCAAGTATGTCTCATACATGAATCACTAGTCTAGCGTCTGCCTAAAAGACCATTTTACCCTTCGATGGCCTCTATAGTCCATAGTTTGACCAAACCCTAGAACTCAACTGCAGTGCCTACGTTGGGCGTACAACTCCTTGATGATGGGCGTACTACTTCGCCATGTATGTATCCGGGATCTTCGATGCTACGTTGCACTACCTGGGCGTACGCTCGACGTACGTCCCAGACTTGTTTTTTCCACTCTCTTGGTCTTAATCCATTAAGACCATAACTATACTCTGAGATCTGGACTCACTAAAATGAACCCTAAAATGAACCATTATATGCACAAATCAAAAGAATGAGAAAGCTTTGAGCTTGATGCCTTCAAATGATGCACCAACCACATGGAAGCTTAGATCCAAAGCCTGGACTCCAACTCTATTCTCTTTAATGCTCCTTCTTCAATCAAAGCATCGCACAAGAAAACTTAGAACGAGAATTAGGGTTTTGAGGGGGTTGAAGGTTGGAAATGGTGGCCAGAAATGAGGCCATCATACTCCTTAAATATGGACACACCCCACAGTTAGGGTTTTCATTCCCAGCCTAGTACGCCCAATGTACCCTCTGGTATGCCATGTGTACTAGGTGGCTTCCGCATCCAAATCACGCACATGAGTACGCTGAGCGTACACATGCGTACACCCTGCGTACTCAGCTACCACTTTTTCTTAATTAAGGGCCAAACTTGGCAACTACAATAAAGTAAGGGCTATTGAGATATACCTGGTCTGGGATGTTACACATATCTTCTATGTATATTAGATTATTTCTTTTGTAACATTTGCAAGTGATCAATAAAAGATCTTCTCATTTATTCACATAATTTTTCATCATATAATTTTATATAGTTGATTTGTCATCTTGTTAATTCATCCTAACAAACTTAACATATACACCAACAAGTTTTGATTTAAATGATCTTCCTTCGGACCTCAAGGATAGGCCAAAATTGCATCTTATAATCAAAATCAAAGGGATGGGAATAAGGACGACATATTAATTAAAGGGCTTTGTCAACCAATGGGGCATATTTCTCCATAAACAAATATCAGAAGCAAAAATATTTTCTTCGTTTAATGGTTTTATGAATTTGAATAATTGGAGTAAAATGTTAAAAGAACAAAGCATAATATTTGTGATGTTACTTTTACGGAGTCATTGTAGGAAAATATGTTTGGGAAAGATGCAATTGTGATGGAAGGCTTTTCCACTTGGAGTAAAAAGGAGTGTTATATACGCGTTTGTGTAATGTCGATAGTTATCACTACAAATCACACCCAACGTGTTATAATCTAAGGAGCAAAACCAATCTATTATTGATGTCTTTAAGAAGAAAATCAAGCTTTAGAAGTAATGGTGAACTTTGATAACATGCTTCAGTTGTTACTTGTAGCTTCTATTAGAAAATACAAATTTGTTTTGTGGTTATGATATGTCGGACTCTTTTTTTTGTACAGGATTTTTCTTTTAAGTATTATATTTAATTAGAGAACATAGTGAGAGAATACATAAACTTACATTCAAAAAGGATAAAAAAAACAGATGTCTCTGAAGATTTAAAAATGTATTGTTGCATGCTTTTCAAAAGTTATAATGAAGTCTATTTACGATTATATTGGTGACGATGTGTTTTCTATGTTAGTTGATGAGTTTAGTGATGTATGAAAAAAATGACTATAATTATGAGAAATGTTCATACATTTTGAATTGTGAATAAAAGATTTAATAGAGTTGTTCAAGTTACTAATACATTTTCGTTGACTCTTAAAGAGACCATCGATTATGTATTACCAATAGGAACTCGAGCATTGCTTAGGTGGCAATCTTTACTTTTTATTATGTAATTGAATCTTTATTTGATTTACCTACTTCTTATATTTGTTATTGACTATTAGAAAAAGGTGAAGGGCGAGATTATGATGGAGCAAGTTATACGCATGGTGTATTCAACAATTTCAAATCATTGATATAAAGAGATAGTAGTTCAAAACATTCAGTACATTGTTTTACACACCAACTTCAGTTAGTGGTTGTTGCGGTAGCAAAAACCATGATGGTGCTCTTGAATTCTTTGAGTAACTAGCTTTGGTGGTTACAGTGGTTTGTGATTCCTATAAGATAAAGAATATCACATGAGAAAGGTACAAAGAAAGAGTAAGTGCCGAAATTGGTAATGGTGAAACTAAAACATAAAGAGGATTGAATTAGAAGATTCTCTTATTCGGGGCTGAAAATATATTATGGGGTTTACATTATAAAACGATCATAAGTATGATGAATTTATTTCCACAAGTTGTTGAGGTATTTAAGTATGTCCGAATAAGATGGATCTACTTTATGTAACAAATAATCAAACTAATGGTATTTTGTCATATTTCAAGACGTTTGATTATGTGTTTTTTTATATTTGATGTTGGAAATTCTTGGCCTCACTAATGCCTTCCTTATCAAAACATTTTCACGAAAAAATCAAAATATTTTTGAAGCAGGTTCATTTAAAAATGACAAAAAAAACCATTGCTTGCTTTAAGAAATGATGACTTTGCATAACTTTTGGAGAAAAGTGTATTCTTTTTGTCAAAAATTCGCTGTTGGAAATTTCGGAATATTATCTTACTCCAAAAACCCGTTCGATTAATAGGGCTAATGAACATCATTTTTATAATTGAGATTTATAATGCGATTTTAGACATGCAAATTAAAATTTTGAAGACCGATTTAGTAATGTAAGCATCAAAGGCATTTGAGTCCTATATATTATGCCGAAATAACCCTTCAACTTTTTGTCCTATCGGCCGCTGATTTTTTTATTGGAACCGACCGAATTATTTTTAAAACCACTCCATATCAAGTGACAAGGCAGGACAAAAAACAAACACTTTACAAAATGTTTAAAGGGTAACAATACCAATTTATCCAATTACAATTTCAAAACTCTCTATTTTTTATCCAACAAAACACCCTTGAGAGAATTATATCCTCCAGCTTAGAAGGGAGAAATACAAGTCTTATTAAAAGTATATCACTTTTAGCCCGTTAGATAAAAGTACTCATAAAAACTAGCAAGCAAGATCTTAAGTTTTCTAGGGCAATATTGATCCGCGCAGATTTTGGTCCCCCAAGGTTAATATATGGGGAAAATACCGGCAATAGTCAAAAATTGGGTCGTTTTTTCAAATTTTGGACATGAAAATGGATATTTCGGGGTATAGACATGTATTTCACGGAGGTACCTCTACGGAATTTACTGTAGCTCCGCGAAATGACAAAACCGTAAATAAATTAGTGCATAAAAAAAACCTCAAAACTCATTCTGCGGAGCTACAGTGGATTCCGTGGAGCTCCGCAGAAGTAGTTTCGAGGAATGAATTTTCAGTTTGTTTTTTTTTTTTTTTTTTTTTCTTTTTTTTTTTTTTCAAATTGATTTTTTGAGGTTTATATTCATTCCTCCAACTAATTATTCTTAAGAAAAGATTATGATAGTATGAATTTTTTTTGATAATGTTTCAAATGAATGTAAGATGGAAAAAATGATCTTTTAATTCGAGATCATTACATAAAAGAATCACTAGAATATATTTTTTTGTAAACTGAAGATCCATTCCTCGAAGCTACCTCCGTAGAATCCACTGTAGCTCCGCGGAATGGATCTTGAATTTTTTTTTAATACACTAATTTATTTACGATATTGCCATTCCACGGAGCTACAGTAGATTCTGCGAAGCTCCGTGGAGATAGCTCCGTGGAATACATGTTTATACCAGGAAATGTCTATTTTCGTGTCTTTTTTTTTTTCTGGAAACTGCAAATAGTATTATAAATAATTAAGGGTCATACAATAGCAAATCACTATGAATGGAAAGTACATATAGAAACAAAAGAAGATAAAAAACGGTTACAAAAACGATCAAGCCTTTAGAGTTAATTAAGCAAAAGGAAGGGTGAAGCACTCCAATTTGCCCAACATTACAAACCATCACCCCTGTATTTGTTCCATTCAAACCATTGGTGTATGATAGAATCTGCAGTTTGATCCGATTGATACCAATCTTTTTGAATATTTTATCATTTCTTATAATTTTGAAAATATCCTTATTTTTTTTTTTATTATTACTGATATTTTCCCAAATACATGGCCGCGCTAGGCTCTGGTTTCTTGGTGCTTCACTCTAGTCCATTCTCTTTAATTCTTTTTTCAAATAAGTCAAGGCAGCTCCTTATTATTTTCGTCGTCAATAATACAAATACAATTTAATATATGTTTATTAAATACTACTTTGCTCTCTTTCCAAGTCAACATTTATTTAGGTTTTTAGCATGCTTTTAATATTCCTTCATGGTCTTTGACAATCTCCATTTCTTTTCAGATTTTCGATAGGATTCATTTCATCCCAATTTTCTTTTGTCCAAAGCTATCATTTTAGATATTATTACCATGGTTTTAGTTAGTAATACAACTCGCAAGGCAAAGGTCAAGAAGAGAATCACGGAATTCAACAACTTGATGTACATGCAAACACAATTCTTATATTTTTTAATTAAATATGCAATTTGCATGCATATATTATTCAAAAGCGTCGCCTAATTCATCAGACCAAGAAAAAAAAAATAATTAAGTCATTCGGTCATGTTTTGATGATGAAATCAGACACTTTCATTTGACGTTCAGCTTGTTTTCTTGAAGACCAACCAAGAGACTTTTCATTCCTATAAAACTATAAATCAAAAATGAAATATCATTTGAAGGTACTAGTCAATTATTCTTAAATTGATAAAAAAAACTAAACCTATACAGAAAGTATTAAAATCAGATAATTACTTCCGGATAATCCATCCTTGGAAAGGACCATCATGATCATCAAAAGAGCTTTTGACATTAGGACGTACCACCTACAGTTTGAATAAGCAAGTTAAACATACGTAAAGGCAACCGATAATTGTAATTGAAATATATATGAGAACCGAAAGAACGAATATCTTGTATAAGACTTGTCGATAATGCAAAGATCTAATCAACATGAAGTCTAATCTACTCCAGTTACCAGCAGCCTACGCCAAAAAGTGGGCAACCACATGCAACAAGTGGTTTCCTTCGTAGGAAAAACTCTGCCTAATTCACTGTAGATGATTTACTTTATAATTTGTGATTTTGTTAATTCTTGCAACTTGAAATAGCTGCTCTAAGCACGGAAGTCTTCTTGTGGATAAGGACTACATAAAGCTTAGAGACATGGTGTTATATTTCGGTAGTACAAAAAAAAAGGTCAAGATTCTGTCTAATTAATAATCGAACAACATTATTAAAATAATATAAAGATGACACTTCAATTCATGCATACATTGTATATGTGAATTAAGTTTACCAACATACCAAAAAAAACTGAGAAGTGGTTATTTCATTCCAGCGGTAATACTTTATTCACAGCTAATAAAGTGGTAGGAAATTACAACGGTTCCAAAAGCAAATTAGTTAAGACACTTTATTGGTAGCATAAGCTGCAGAACTAAATTTGGTCATTAGTTTCTTGTGCTAATATATTTCGTCTTTCATGCTTTTAAGAATAAAAGAAAAAAAAATGGATTTAAACAATCATATTCACTCAATTATTTAGCACAACGTCTATCACTACAAGAAACAAAGCCTTTAGCGGCAATACAATTACAGACGACACAGGATTTTAGCAGCGACAAATGGTAGAGTCACCACTAAAATCTTGTGTCGTTGGTAATTGCGTTGCCGCTAAATGTTTTCCACCCGAATCTGCGTTATCCCCTTCTGATAGACCACATATGTTCGATCTAGTATCTAATCCAATGGTTGGGGCCTCTAATCCGCAGAAAACCAATACCGTTGATATTTTGTCGCCGCTAAAAATCTAAAAAGTCGTTGGCAACTATTTTCATTAGTGCCGACACATTGATCATTAGCAACGGGGTAGTAGTGGCGACTTATTACCGGTGAAGTGTCGCTAATATTACCATTACCGGCGATTGCATGACCCTTTAGCGGCGACTTTTGTCGCCGCTAATTGTGGTTTTCCTTGTAGTGTATGTGTAATGTGTAATCCAATTATAGAATGGTAAACAATATATCGTATCAAATAAATGATGCTTTCTAGGTTTTGGACTTTGAAAAATACTTGTATGGAAAAATAACTATGTAGAAAATATGGTGGCAAAGACAACAACATCATATACTTTATGATTAGCTGAAAACGTTGATGATTTGTGATATGGTCATATTTAGTTATAAAATTCATGTATTAACTTAATATTTTATGTTGTTTTTGTCTCAAATATTGAACTAATGGTACTTAATTAGTTTAAATTCCCTTTTCAGCAACAAAGATGTGCTTGAAAGAGAAAGAAAGCAGAATTAGCGATTGGAAGCGTGGAATTTGGATTTTGAAGAAAGAAGAAAAAAATGCAGAAGTACTCTATGTGTTTATCCTAAAACACGATGAGTTGATATGCAGAATCCCAACAAAATAGTGCATTGTCATACAAGCGATTTTAATGAAGAACACAGTGAGTTTGGGTCCTCCAACTCGGCGTGTTGCGCCTATTTTCAGAATCTATTTAATGATCGCTTCTGTTCAAAACCCTAACATTGGCTTGGTGTTTTTGGCGACTTTTGGAGGCCAGAGACGTCCTTGGAAGCTGTGTTTTTCATAATTCGATTAGAGGCTTTGAATTAAAGTGATCTAAGGCTAAAGCATTAGTAATTTACTTAATTATCTTGTTTACATCTTGTATACAACTTTGAATTTCGTTTTTATGATTGCTTTTACTGAAGTTATGGGCTAATTCCATATTTTTGTTTAGAATAGATGATGTTGTGACTATGTGTTGATTAGTGGCTTTAAATTATATTGATTTGGTTATTTATCTTGTTAAGGTTATTAGAAGATCCTTATGTGTTAATGACAATTATTTTCTATTTATGACTAAATATATTGAGTTGTATGAACATCTGCTTGATTACTTGAATCTTATAGTTTTGTGAAAACAAGATTGTAAACCTAGTGTTGTAAAATAAATAAATTAATTAATGTGTGAGCATGTATGATGACCAACCATATATGAGTTAATTCAACCAACCAATTTAATTAACTACCATTCCAAGTCTTATTTGATTCGA
The DNA here is from genome assembly GCF_052625555.1 of Lactuca saligna. Classification (NCBI taxonomy): domain Eukaryota; kingdom Viridiplantae; phylum Streptophyta; class Magnoliopsida; order Asterales; family Asteraceae; genus Lactuca; species Lactuca saligna. The sequence continues at coordinate 189,218,954 of NC_136421.1, read as the reverse complement.
ATTGAACACTAGTAAATTTTGTGATTTAATCGTTTTATCACTGCTTGAATTGATTTATTTGCTAAATGATTAGTAATAGTGAACATGAATCTAATCACATTAGAATCGGTAATCTATAATATATTAATCCATTTCACTTGCCACGAAATCAACCATATGAATTAGTTAATCGAATCTAAATGAAAGTCTCTTTAATCTTATTGAATAGTTGTCTTTTGTTTATCTTTTTGTCGTTAAGTGTTCTTTGCTAAAGTGTTAAATTAATTGTTTAAGTTTATAATCTTGCAAAACTAGAGAAAAAACCCTTTTTTAATTAATTGTTTAAAATTAGATAATATTACTAATAATTTTTATTGTTTACCGTTCCTTGTATCGGATACTCTACTTGCCTTCACTAAATTGCTAATTGTTAGTTAGACTGCCTTCCGTGTGTTTGTTTTTGTGCTAAAGTTAGTTAGTAATAAAACTAGTATATTCTACACGTATAAAATTTTTGCCGTCGTTGCTGGGGAACGGTTCTAAATAGTTAATTTTATTTGCTAATTGTTATCGATCCTTTATGTGAGATTTATCTCATAAAAAGTTACGAGTTTTTTGTTTTCTATTTTATTATTATGTATTTTCCAAAATCCCGATGCTTTTGATGCTTTTGTTGAGGAAGTGGTACAGGAATTTGAGAGAGAAGATGAGGAATATGACTCAGATGAAGATTTGAAGAAGTTGGGAAGATATTTAGATAACATCTTGCCTAACAAACAAGCGCAATCTGAGTTACAAGATGAAGAATTTAATCTGGAAGAGATTTGGAGGACCTGGAAGAGATTTGGAGGACCTGGAAAGGTTGCTGGAAGAGAGATCAATCGATGAACAAGAACAAGCTGAAATGTAGGAACCATGTCATGGTTTGACCATTACCACGACGTGGCCCCCTGTATTTCCGGTTTGTTCGAAGCATGGGGTGACGATTCCAACTTTGGAGAAAGTTCTGAAATGCGATTCATTTCTGATTAATATCCAACCGGTTCCAACCCTTGTCAAAATTATTGGGTTTTCTGAATTCAAGCTCACTTGGCCAATTTTAGAAGCATAGAGTTGAATTTTACAAATTGGTCCAAAAAAAATATTCAATGCAATGGATGGATTGATATTGATTTTATTAGAAGTTTATTAAGTTGAGAGTCTAGCTCAAGACTCACACAAAAAGAAGTGCTTGGAGGAGGCAACCCGTCATTTGAGTTTGCTTGTTTTTCTTTTTTCCTTCTTTTCACTTATGTTTTTTCTTTCTTTTATTTATTTGTGTTTTTTTAAGGATCTCTAGTCTTAGTCGTCAAATCTTTTAAATGTTGCTTGAGGGCAAGCAATGCTTAAGTGTGGGGTGTGGTAAAAAAACTTAAATTTTTTTTGTTCTGAACCCCCCAACACGGCGAGTATTAGTCGTCTACTCACCCTGTTTGGGCAATTTTTCGCGATTTTGGTTAGAAGCCTGTTTCAACACGGTGAGTTTTTAAACCCAGTCAAAAAGGGATTTTAAAACCATTCGTTTTTCACTAACCATACCCAAAACTCTTCAGGTTTTCTCTCAAGATCATCATTTTCTACTCCTTTCATTTCTACTTCAATTTTCACACAAAAAGATAAGATTTTTAGCTCCTAAACATGTTAAAGTTAAGATTTTCTGAGTATTGTTTTTGATTTGGGTGAAAAACCCGATTTTTGAACTTGGCATAAATTCTCGGGTTTCGATTTTGGTCAAATTATGTTGTGTAAACTAGTTTTTCTTATTAGTAAATGCATATTACAGTATCCTAAATAAAACCCATATTTTGTTTGAAGTTGGTTTGGTCATATGGGTTTGATTCAGAACAGTTTGCTCGAAGCGTTCATCAAACATGCCGAGTTGTTCATGTAACTCGATGAGTTTGTTGTTCAGAACTCCCAGTTTAACTTACATTTTTATTTTTAACTTCTTTTTGGTATTGGTTTACTTTTGTGGTGTTTATTTGTGCATAAAAAACGAGGAGAGGTGGAAGAGGCCAGCAAGTTCCTAGGGACCAAGGAGATTTTCCTTGGTACAACTTCCCGCAATTTGTCTCACTACTACAAAGTGATTCTAATGCAACCTTTACATAAATGTTGCCTTTGATTATAAACAAAGTCTCACAGAACAAAAAAGTTGCACTAGAAGATTTAATGCAACTTTGTTTAAAAAAGTTACCAGTTATATTAAAATTTGCAACTTTACTTTTAAAAGGTTGCAAATTTTATTGAAAATTGTAACTTTTTTTTTTTTTTTAAATTTACAAATTTTATTGAAAAGTGCAACTTAAAAAAAAAGTGCAAATCTTATTAAAATTTACAACTTTTATCACAAATGTTATATTGTTAATTTTAGTTCCCTCAATACATTTTAAATATCCCTTCAAATATATTAGAAACTTTTATTTTCCTATTTATGTTTTCAACATAACTTTTTTTCAGTAAAATTGTAGTTTTGCACATTTTGTAACGATCCAAATTTTCAATAAAGTTGTAATTGTGCACATTTTTGTGTAAATGGTTATGGATTTAAGGTTGTAAATCAAAATAAATTAAATAAAAGTGATTTTAAATTATATCTAAAAAATTAATCAATATTTTAAAGAATATATAATTTAATCAAATGGTTTGTGGGGAAATCAAGTAAATCAATAAAAATAATAAAATCTATAGGCTAGTTAGTCATTCTTGAGAGATTGTAGGAAATATTTTTACAAAAGGAGGTCTAATGTGTCGGTATGTCTAACATACCGGCTAAAACGGAAATATCCTTTATGAAGTCAAGCGGCAAGAGAAACTGTCGATCTCTATTCATCCTTGTTCGTGGGTTACGTACACCTACTTTAGCCCTAAAAACGACCACATCATTTTTGTGGGTTTCTGTTTATGCATACATGAGAGAGGGAGAGAGAATCAATCGGGGGCACTTGATGAGTGAACTCGCCGAGTCCATGGGGGCACTTGATGCAAACTTGTTGTCTACTCGTCGAGTGGTATCAGAGCCTAGGCTTGTTTTCTTGATACTTGATGCAAACTTGTTGAAAAGACTCAAAAAACTGCTATGTGTTGAGTGAACTCGCCGAGTCCATGGGGGCACTTGATGAGTCCATGTGTTAATTCATCCTACTCGTCGAGTAAGTTCTTGCACTGGACGAGTAGGAGACCCTGATGCAGTTTTTTCGAGTTTTGCTACTGGAAATGGACTAGAAACATTGCCTAAACTGTTTTGGTCTTATAAAACTTGTTTTAGATGGTGTAATGGTTATGCTAATCCATTTACAATGGCTATTATCAAAATTTCAAATTTTGTATGTGTTATTTATGATTCTTGAAATTGTTGATATGAATGTTCATGAACTTATGAGTCTAGAAGATCATAGGAATTATTTACAAATAGTTTGTTTGTTTAATTCTTGATCTTGATGTGTTTTAATGGAATTCATAATCTGTTCTCAAGTTATGGATTACCAAAAGTCATTCTTTTAAAGTTCATTAATAAACACATATGTTACATAAAATGAAAAGTCTCTCATTTTAATAAATCATTAACTCATAAGTTATGAAAGATGAAAAGTTTTGAAAGTTACAAAACTTGCCCTTAAGTTTTAGAGCATGTAAATTCACTTTAAAAACTTTAGTTCCAACCCCTAGAATTTTAAAAGTTGAAATTCAACCCTTATACTTTATAATATTATAAGCTAATAATAATAATAATAATAATAATAATAATAATAATAATAATAATAATAATAATAATAATACTAATAATAATAATAATAATATATATATGTATGTATGTATATATATATATATATATATATATATATATATATATATATATATCTGTGTGTGTGTGTAAGAACAAGTCGTTTTACCGTTAGTAGGCCTCATTCACGAAGTTGGTCTATAAGGGGGGGGGGGGGGGGGGAGGTATAAGGTTGTTGCCTATAGAATGGAAGCTTAATGGGTGTCCACTCTCACCCACTGCTTCCTCGACTGGTGGAGGGTCGATAGCCGGACGGGTAAGATAATGACTTTAATCCTCATTAGATGTATGACGATTGTAAAGTAACTAAATGTTTTTATAAATTCCCACTCTTAGTTACTTTAGGAAAATGTGAAAAAGGTGATAACCCATGAAATTACACTTTGCAGTTTGTTGAAGTCGTTAGTGGAGCGTGTGTGGTTAACCAGTACACTAACGTGGACTTAAAAAGGTAGGCAAAGTGTGGCTTAAGGTTTATCATAGATCGGTGGAGCGCGTATGGGTAACGGACACATCAGTTGAGTGATAAACATTAAGAATACCAAGTAATTTGCATGTTTACTTCACACCTTATTTTGTGATCCTCGGCATCCCAGTTACAAAACTTGAAGGGCACACTTGAGATTGAAACATGTCATTGAAAAAGTTCAATGAATCTCAAATGAATCTAGGAGTTTCAAAACCAATTAAAACCTAATAATTTATTTCGTTTTTCATGGTGGAAATTGGAGAATCGTCATTCACCTATATTCAAATATTTTATAGCTTGGATTACGGTATCCCTCGTCCCAGTTATAAAATATTGTGTTGGGTTCTAGCCTTAATATTACATTTAGGTGTCTTAGTCATCATTATATCTAATCTAAACTTTTCTTTCTTTTTTAGATGTCTTCCAACAATATTACTTCTGGCTCAAACCTTACCGGCTCCTTCTCTTTCATGAACCTTTTTGGGAGAGTCATCTTCGATGGTTCCGAATTTATGGATTGGATCCAGAACATCAGGATGGTCACTCGATACAAGGAAAAGGAATATGTCCTCAACAAGGAGCTAAAGGAACTTGATGAGTCATCTGCTACTCTTGAGGAGATCGCTGAATTCCAGACTCATGGGAGAGATGCCACTAAAGTGACATGTATCATGTTGGCCACAATGACAACCGAGCTACAAAAGTCCTATGAGGACTATTATCCTTTTGAGATGCACCAAGACTTGATAGACCTCTACCATCAAAGTGCTCATCAAGAGAGGTATTACATCATCTCCTCCATGATAACAACCCGGATGAAGGAATGTGAACCCATCACGGGCCATTTACAGAAAATGCAAAGGTATGTGGACCGTTTGCTGAAGCTAAATGTGAACTTCCCCGATATACCACATGAACAAGGAGGAAGTTACACTCAGCAAACTTCAAGTTGTAACACCCAGAATCAGGAAGACCAAGAAAAGAAAGGTTAAGCTCTAAATCAAGAGTCAACTCGTCGAGTCCAGGGAGGAACTCGACGAGTCCGAGCGGGATCCAGGTTCAGGAGTAAGTGACCAACTCGGTGAGTCGGCTAAGGGGGACTCGACGAGTCTGATATGAACGAGGAAAACCCTAATTCTGGGAGTTGTATCCTATTTAAAGGGTGTTATGCCCCTCTCTCAGCCTCCATATCATCCTAGAGAACCTGTAAACCTAGATTTCGTGTGAGCTTCCTCCATTTGAGAGAAATAGCTTTGGAGGAAGGAAACTTTAGAAAGGAACATGAAGATGAAGAAGGTTTCTTCAAAAGGGAGGTGTAGATCCGAGATCTACTCCAGTTTGTGTTCATCTTGGAGGTAATAAGCTGCTATCTTCCCTCCTTTGCATCTAGATCTACTTTTGTTATGAGATTTGGGGGGTTTTATGGTTGTTTGAGACCCAGTTCGAGTTTGGGGCTTAGATATGTTGTTGCCACTTCAGATCTAGTGTTGGGATGGTCCAATATGTCGTAAAGCATCAGAAGATGAGTAGTTGGTGCAGCCCTTTTGTCCATAAACCTAGCCCTAGAGTGTTTTGAGCCTAGATCTCTTTAGTTATACGTAAAGTTTGCAACTTTACGTGAGGATTGAGCTTTTGAAGTATGGATCTATGATTTGGAGCCCCTGCATGGCTCGAAAAGCCATTGTATGGGTTAAGAACTTGAGCGACTCGGCGAGTCACATGGGTGGACTCGGCGAGTTGGATGAAGTTGGGCAGGAACTCCGCGAGTTGGAAGAACAACTCGACGAGTCTGTTGAAGATTGCATTGGACTCGGCGAGTCTGTTCTTGGACTCGGCGAGTCAAGTCGTGAAACCCCAAACCCTTCGAGTTTAGACTCGGATCAGTGAGTTGAGTGGGGACCCAGTGAATGGACATACCAGGACTCAAAAATCAGTAGACTCAACGAGTCATGGTCTGACTCGGTGAGTCGAGTCGCGAATGAAAAGGATTTCAGATCTTATGAACTCGGCGAGTCATGTACAAGCACTAAAAATAAATAACATTCATCGTCATCACGGATGAGTAGCAAAAATCATTCAAGTCTAATGGTAACCCACTACAAAGCACTAAAAAGTAAATCCCGATCTTGGTGACATGCGATGATTTCATATTCCCCATTATCAGGTTCATCTTCCCATGCTCCACATCCCAACTTCTTCTTAGCCCCTTCAAATCAGATTGAATAACATAAATACCTGCAAAGGAGGTCTTTATCTTCCCATCCTTGATGCACTGCAAGTATTTCAGGCAGCTTCGTTTCTAATGCCCCTTGTCATGATAATAGTAGCATGTTACTTCTTTAGGATCAGATGAGGGAGTGCAAGAACTTCCTTTACCTTTGGATCTATTTGAAGTGGACCCATCATGGGACTTTCCCTTGTGGCACTTAGAGGCAGCTTTCCTTTTTCCCTTTACCATGTCATGTGTGACATCCCCAAAATCTCGGCTAGAAAAGACCGATTTTCATTTACGCTTTTAAAATAATTTCAGAGTAAATCCTTTTAATTTGAAAGACTTGCGGAATTTGTTCCCAAAAACAAAACGTGATAAAATAATATTTACCAAAGCATTTCATAAAAGAAATGTATTTTTCATTTTATAATCAAAACTCGGGATCTCACGTTCCAATACAGACCATAAAGCATAAACGATAACATTACAAGTCATTCAACAAATATATACATATATAGACTTGTAAACAAAACAACTTGATGGTTCATCCATCTTATGCCCTTGCGCCACTTCCTGTAATACAAATAAAACTGAGTGGGTCAGACTTGGGAGCCTGGTGAGCATATAGGGTTTTCAACCCACAATAAATAATTATATTTAATTTTCATCAACCAACAATAACCTAATTACCTATTCCCGTTATTCTCACTTTATGTCCCTAAATTAACTAACACTAGGGACCTAGTCCAAGAATATTTCATCGGGGCGACAACACATGCTTCGGGGGTTCCTCAGCAATATAAGTCAAATAAAGCAACCATGAGGGGGATGGAATACAACGAATGAACACCCAAGTTCATTAACACCTACTGGTTATGAGTCTGCTAGCGTTCCACTGGACTGTCTAGAAAAGTCTGTGGTCGTCATCTAAATTCCGCTAGATGACTGGATTACAAAGACATCGAGGCCTCTTATCTGTTTATCACACAACTATCTACCCATGTTCTACCCGGCATATTAGTAGATAAAAACATATATTTTTATACATAGTTTAAAACCTGTATAGCATTCTCATTCAATACATATTCAAAACAACAGATGAGACATATACACATAACACTTATTCATAGAGAATAAATCATATCTATGAGATAGAAGAAAGTGAATATACATTCACACATATAACACAAAATATACACATAACACGTATTTCGTATAAAATACTTCATAACTATGCGTTAGAAGAAAGTAACCACACACTCACTTGATCAGAAGATGATCGGACAACACTACGGCTTGTAGAAGTAGTATTCTTCGGCAGATCTGGAAGATCTTCACAAAAACCGGACTCCTCGCGGGCAGAGCTTCGGCTCGGGAATTGCACTTCTCGGGATCTTCGGGGCTTTGGGACTTGCTTCGGGGCTCAGGAATGATACAGGGGCTTAAGGATAATTCTTGCATGAAAAACGATGCAAAAACGCAAGAAAAAGGGAAGAAATGAGCAAATAACTTGGTTGCCCTCGACACCCTTTTATAGGGGTTGGAAGGTCGAATTACGCTGGGCGTAATGACGATAGGGTCGCTGACTCCCCCCTTGGATAATATTGGATAATATATATTTAAATTAAATATCGAAAATATTTAATAAACTTCAAAATTCATATCTTCCTAATATGAACTCTGTTTTCGATGTTCTTTATATCCACGCGTAGGTGAGACTATGATCTACAACTTTCGTTTAGACTCCGTCGGCTAATTTTCAATTCATTTTTATTATTTATTTTTAGTAGGTCGGGACAGCAAAACTCCATTATAAATTCATAACTTCTTCATCCGACGTCCGTTTTCGCCTATCTTTTTATCATTTTACTACTATTAACGAGACCTTCGATTCTAATTTAGATTGTTTCGGCTAAAAACCGCTCGATCTCAAATCGAGTATTCGGGCTACATACTACTAAGTCGAAACTTTGAAAAATCATAACTTCCTCATACGAAGTCAGATTTGGGCGTTCTTTTTATGCACGCTCTCGGTTTAACAAACTCTATGACTTTCATTTAGATCACTAAAGCTAAATATTGCTCTAACATAAATTTCACTTTTTACGTCATTCAGCGTTATCGGTTCTGTCGCGAAACTTCCACAAGTCATAACTTCTTCGTTATAACTCGGATTTCGGCATTCTTTATATCTTCGGAATCCTTGTTTCGACCGCTAGATCTTTATGAAAAGATATTGGGATTATCCCATACTTCAAATTCGATGCTTATTTTATTCTTAATTCATTAAGTTATAATAATTAAGAAAATAAACACATAATTCACATAATTCACACAATACTCAAATATTTCATCATTAATACTTCAAAAAGAGTTACAAGGGTTAACCTGTACTATTACATCAATGATAATTCCTAGCCTGGAAATGCGGGCGTTACATCCTGTAGCAAGGACCAGGGCATCAGTAGTAGGGGTAGACTCGACAACTTTGCCTTTAAGTCCACTTTCAATAGTTGTCAACAAACCTTGAAGTTTGCTCAAGGTGACTTCCTCTTTGTTTATATGATAAGTCATTTTGAACTGATCATAACAAAGAGGTAAAGAGTGGATGATTATATCAATTGCCAACTCTTAATCAAGGTTGACATTCAACTTCAGCAAACGATCAACATATCTTTGCATTTTTTGCAAGTAGCTCGTGATGGACTCTCCATCCTTCATCTTGGATGTTATTAGCAAGGCAAAAATCTCATACCTTTCATGACATGCACTCTAATGGTACTTTTCCATCAAGTCTTGGCACATCTTTTAAGTCTAGTAGTCCTCGTAGAACCGCTATAGCTCAGGGGTCATAGTGGCTACCATGATACACGCACCTTTGTCACGACTTTTTCATGAGCCCTATACTCGGCTATTTGTTCGGGAGTAGATTTGGTTTCATCAATCTAGTTGAGTTTCTTGCCGAGAATGTATTGCTTTTCTTCATATTGCAAGGCCATTCAATCATTAAAATTGGATCCATCGAAGGTAATCCTCGCACAAATGTTCCTGAGAGAAATAGAGCTTGAGGAGTTGGAGTTCGAGCCAGGAGCGTTGTTTGAGCCAGACATCTAAAAAAGAAAAAGAACAAAGTTTTTTATTATCTAAGAATCCTTAATATGAAATATTAAGGTTGGACCTGACACACTAATTCATAATTCGGAAGAGGTATGTTGTAATCCAATTGAAAATTATTTAAAGGTAGGTAAATGACAGTTTACCAATTTCACCATGAAAACCAAAATGAAGAATTAGGTTTTAAATGAAATGGAATTCCTACATTCGTTTGAGATTAATTTAACTTTTCAATGGCATGTTTAATGTCGATTATGCCCTTCAAGTTTGTGACTGGGATACTGAGGATCACTAACAAGGTGTGGATAACCATGAAAATTAGCTTGGCACTCTCGATGTCATTTACCACCTAATCAATGTGCAGGTTAACCACATATGATCCATTAATCTATGGTAATTCTCGAGCTACCCTTTTCCATCCTTGTTAGTCCAAGTTAGTATGCCAATTAACCACACACGCTCCACTAACGACTTGGCAAGGTGCAAAGTGCCATTTCATAGACTAGCATCATTTTCACAAATTTCCTAAAGTAACTATGATTAGGAATTTATAAAAACATTTAATTACTTTATAACTTTCATTATACTTATTAATGAGGAATTAATTTCCTTTCCTACCCATTTGGCTAAAGACCCTCCACTAGTTAAGAGTGTGGCGGGTAAGACTGGATACCCAATGACAGTTATTTTACAGACCGCTTCCTTAAATACCCCTTATAGACCAACTTCATGAATGAGGCCTACTAACGGTAAGACTGACTCATCTTAAACACATGTGGAATGCTAACTCTACTATATCAATGAAGAGGTAAGGATTTGCCAATGGTCTCAACATGTGTGTCATGTTCTAGTTGACTGTTAGTGTCATTTAAATTTCCTTAATTGGACGACTCTTGAAGTTCTTCAAAATCAATACCACTCCCACTGTCCTCTATGGATATGATCTCTCTCTTGCGAATGAATCTTCTATCTACAAAGACCACATTCTAACTAGGTTTGTAGAACAAGTATCCGAAGGACATTTATTGGTATCTAATGAAAATACACTTCTCGACTTTGGGTCCTAGTTTGTTATGAGTTTCTCGTCTCATGAGAGCCTCACAGCCCTAGACATTGATATGTGTGAGCGAGGGGGATTTTCCTGTTCAAATTTCATGAGGTGTTTTGGCAACCTTCTCTATAGGAACAAGATTTAGGATATGGGTGGATGTCTCTAAGACACGACCATTTTAGTAAGGTTTGATTGTGCCTTTCAGCAACACCATTAAGTCATGTTGTTCTAGGAGGAGCCAATTGTGAAAAGATTCCACATTCCTTTACATAGTCGCTGAACTTGATACCAAGATACTTTCCACCCCTATTAGATTGGAGCATCTTTATATTCTTGCTCAATTGATGCTCTACTTCGTGCATAAACTCTTTGAACCTTTCAAAAGTTTCCGGTTTATGTTTGATTAAGTAGATATACCCATATCTTCTACAATCATTCGTAAGTGCCATCTAGTAGCGGTTCACATCTCTTGTGGAAGATCTAAAGGTCCCACACACATCCACGTAAATAAGGTCCAACAATCCTTTACCATTAACATGTTCAAGTGAAAGGTGATTTAATAATCTTAACCACTAGACATGATTCACATTCATCATTGAACCTTATTTCAAATGATTCCAACACTCCATCCTTTTGGAGTTGATGATGTGTTTCTTATTTTGGTGTCTAAGAAGACAATACCGTAAGCATGCTTTGTCAATACCATAAGTCGAATCAATATTGGATACACTACTACCTAAGTTATAAATATCATAGTTTCATACACACCATTACAAGGTAAAGCATTGAATATAAAAATACGATTCTTTTGAATCCAAAATGAACCATTGTAATTATCAAACAAATATTGACACCCTTGTCTAAATAAAGCGTGAAATGAAATAATGTTTCTACTCATAACAAATGAATAACAACAATTAACGAAATCAACTCTAACACCACCATCAAGCATAAGTCCATAAGTCTCAATCTTGTTAATAGGTGAAGTACATGTATTCCCTAAATCGGGTTTAACCTTCCCTGCTCCATTTCCTCTTTCTCTTACACCCTACATATCAAAAAAAATGTGGAAACCACATCACGTATGAAGGACCCAAGAATGAGAAAGTTGCGTGTTATTGATTTGGATAGTGTGTATACCTAATGAAGAACCAAATGGCTTGATCTTTCCTTCTTTCACTTCTTGTAGGTATATCATGAAGCTTCTTCTGTAACTCCCCTTATTGCCACAGTGAAAGCATGTGGCCTCTTTTCGATCACTAACACCTGAAACATAAAATTTGGGCTTCCCATTTGACCCACTACTAGATGCTCCAACATAGCGTTTCCCTTTCCAATAGAGTTGCTCATTTTCCTTCCTTTTATTTTCTCTGCCGTGATTGATGGCCAAGATAGGAGAAACAAGTGCATTTGGTACACGAGACTTATTCATTCCCATCTCATCAATTTGCAATAGGTTGTGAACTTGCATCAGTGTGGTTTCTATGTTATTCAAATGATAAATCTAAATGAACTGATCATAACTGGAAAGTAAAGAGTTCAAGACCATGTTCATGGCCACCACTTTATCGAAATTCACATTCAAATTCTACAATCTCTCCACATGCCTCTACAGTTTCTACACATGAGCACATACAGATTCTCCTTCCTTGAGCTTACATGCTATTAAGGGCTTGATGATTTCGTACCTTTCTTGTCCTGCCTTCCTACACCACATTTTAGCAAGGGACAAGTTGATTTCTCATGACTAGTAGTCCTCATAGGACTGTTGTTTATCAGGTACCATAGTTATAATCATTATGCATGCGACCTTAGTGTGCTCGTCAACATGTTTGCTATGAGCAACAATTTTATCAGACATGGCATTCAATTCATCAATCTCGGGAATGTAGTTCTCGATAACATATTCCTTGTTCTCGTAACGAAGAGTCATCTTCAAGGTTTGCATCCAGTCCATGTAGTTAGGACCAACGAGCGTTTGCTTTAACGTAAACGATAAGAGAGTGAAGTTTGAGTTTTAAGTGGATGTATGAGGAAGAGGAACATTAGCATTTCTAGACATCAATAGTAAAAGATAAAGTTTTTATTAGTTGATATAATATCATTAATAATTTAATCCAAATTAATATTCAAGGCAAGGATGCAATATATAATTCGAAATTAAGAAGAAGGAAGCCATAATCTAATTGCGAAATTATGAAGGTAGGTAAGAAACGTTCCCAATTTCAATCTAATATGAAATTCCTAGATATTTGAGATTCGTTGAATCTTATCAATGATATGTTTAATGTCGGATTACGCACTTCAATTTCTAACTAGGATATCGAGGATCACAAATAAGATGTGAATAGTCATGCAAACCTGCTTAACAACCCCGAGGTCATTTATAATCTCAAATTGACGTGTTGGTAAATCACACACACTCCATCAACAATAATAATTTTTGAGTTGTGCCATCATTTTATATTTATAATCCCAAATTAGTTATTCGGTTAGCGACACACACCCCACTAACGACTCATAAAGAAATCATGTGTGGTGTCATGGATTAGCATACACTTCACATTTTTCCTAAAGTAACTAAACTGAGATTTTGCAAGAATGTTCAAATAGTTTATGGCATTATAATTTTAGTGATTATGATATATCAAAACTATATGGCTAACCACCCATCCCCACACAAAGAAGTGGTCAGTGAAAATGACACCCATTTAACGGTTATCTTATAAGTCATTTCCTTATACCTATCTTAGAGTATGGCTTTGTGAATGAGGCATACTATTGAATTGATTGAGTTTTAGCTATACATATAATATTGAAGTCTTATATTTGTCATATCTTAGTGTGTATTTAAATTTTTTTAAAACATAATGTTTAAATATTAATTATCTGAATTAACCATTTACTTAATTAATCTTTAAACCAATTCTCAATTTAATATTTTTCTTTTAGTCATTTAATTAAACGTGTTATTAAAATCCATAAGGATAATTCCATTTAATTATGTTGTAATTAAAAATTATATTTCCATTTTTATCTCCTCAAAATCCAAATTAGGGTTTTAATCATCTCCTTTGAATAAAAATTTGGATTTCAACATATTCAAAATATATAATCACTAAAACTTAAACCTACATTCGGATTAGGCAGATAAGGGCACAAAAATCAAGAAAATAGAAAGGCATGACACGTTTTTTTCGATTTTTTTTGCCTTTTCTTTTCGATTCAACTCATGTGCAAACAATTATGAGACGAACCTCTTATACCATTAGTGGACTGTACATTTTTTAACATTCATGTACTTGCAGAAAAACACTTAACAATTATGGGTACATGTAGCCTTTAAGGATCTATGCCTTCACACACTAAAAGCGACTTATAATGAACAACAAGAACACTAACCCTAGTAAAATCGAAATCTTCAAAAGTAGGGTTCCATACCTTTGAATTGTTATAGGAAACAATCTTTTGAATCCTTCCTTTAGTCTTCAGAAAGAAAGCAACAAAAGTATAATGCCTCTAATGGCTCACACTCATACCCTAGAAACGATAAGACAAGAGGAGAAATGAGAGAGGATGAAAATTTTTTGCTAGGGTTTTTTAGAAGTGATGACTGAAAATCCAAGGTATAGATCCCTTTATATAACTGCTTGGAAAACCTAGAAACCTAAAATTTGAACATATAATAATAATATTTCAAATTCAGTAGTATTTAGTTTCCCAATAATCTAATGGAGGCTTCCAAAAACTATAATTGGGCACTCTAAAACTATGTGTCATAGGAAGGGGTTGAAACCTCTCCTTCGTTCAACTATTAACAATTGCAACACAACACTTTCACTCTCAGTTAATTCTAGTTAATCGATAATTAATACCCAAATTAATTTTGATTGATTCTTAATTAATTAATACTATATCCAATTAATTTATTAATCATATAATAAAATAATAAATTATTTCCACTTTCTACAAATGGCTGTCTAATCAGTTTCTATTTATGAGGGTAATCCAAAAAGAACTTTGTTCCTAATTACATGTATATAATAATTTACTTATGAGCTTAGATGCCCTAATCCAACACTTATAAGGCATGCCGCATTTATTGACTTCGTTTAATTTTAGTATTAGGACAAGTGTTTTCTAGGTGATGGCCATGCCGATGCTCAGGTGACAGTTTGCAATTTTTAAGTACTCTCTTACCTTATTTCATTTAGAGGATTACTTTGGTACATTTTTGGTTATGGTTACATTTATATCATGCTCGCCTGTTGTAATTTAGGACACGTAATGCAATTGGACACAACTGCTTTAAGATCATAGGAGAAATTCCTTACACAATAGAATTGCCACATATATTTTACTTCAACTAAGAATTTTTAGTTTTAGTGGGCACTTGCCATACCCGCAAAATAGCCATTCGCCGTTGTTTTCAAATTATGTGCCAAATTTTACTCTTTATAACGCTATATAGTTCTTTCTCTTTCTATCTATGGTTTTTTATGATTTCTTTTGCATTGGATCATCATTTGTACACTTCGTAACTGTTGTGATTTCCCTTTAATTGTGCAATATAAAAGATATCATCTCGTTAATGTGTTGATATATACAAACTGTTTCATTGTGTAACCACATTAAATCACGTGTCTCGTTATTATTGTTTGTTTTCGTATTGTTTATTTGTGTTTGTTATACATTGTTATCTTAGTATTTCCGCATTCTATACCTTCAGCTGCGTTGTTGCGTTAACCTTCTTTCCAGCCAACACAGGTTTTGGATATTACTAATAGTACCTTTTCATTAATTGATATCATCGGCAATTTATTCTATTATTGTATATATTTTCCCCAACAAGCATTACAAGAAATGGGACCTATAGGGACGACAAATGTCATCTCTATAGGTGCAAAAGTCGTCCCTATAGGTGTTGGGGATGACATGTCATCCATATAGCTCTCGTCACCATAGACCCGTCACAATAGATATTTTTTGTCGTCGCTAAAACTATCGTCACAATTGGTAGCCTTTACAAACGACATGTCCACCTATTGTGGTTCGTCGCTATAAGTTGTTTGTCTCCATAAGTAAAGCTATAGAGACGAGATGTGATATGTATAGGTTCATCTATAAAGACAACCTGTTGCCTCCATAAATGCAACTATAAAGACAATATGTTGTGCGACATGTCGTCACTAGAGTTTCACCTATAGAGACGAAATATTGTCTCTATAGATGCAACTGGATAAAATACATTATGTTTGGGATAATATGCTAGCAACTCTTTCATGCCTCAATCAAATCAACCAACTGAGCTTCCTGAACATTTATTCTAGATAATTTTTGGGATAATAGTTCATTAAGGCTATAGCTTTGGCCTCTGTGTCATCCTGAAACATTAGATATCAGGGAATTCTATGGAATAAAAAATTATTAATACTCTAAAAATCAAAATGATATATGCTATTTGTGGGGACCTAAAGCCGAATGTTTAGTGATCTCTCCACAGCAGCCCAAGTCTAATGGTAACCCACAACTAAGCACTAAAAATAAATAATATTCCTCGTCATCTATGATGAGTAGCAACAATCATTCAAGTCTAATGGTAACCCACTACTAAGCACTAAAAAGTAAATCCCGATCTTGGTGACATGCGATGATTTCATATTCCCCATTATCAGGTTCATCTTCCCATGCTCCACATCCCAACTTCTTCTTAGCCCCTTCAAATCAGATTGAATAACATAAATACCTGCAAAGGAGGTCTTTATCTTCCCATCCTTGATGCACTGCAAGTATTTCAGGCAGCTTCGTTTCTAATGCCCCTTGTCATGATAATAGTAGCATGTTACTTCTTTAGGATCAGATGAGGGAGTGCAAGAACTTCCTTTACCTTTGGATCTATTTGAAGTGGACCCATCATGGGACTTTCCCCTGTGGCACTTAGAGGCAGCTTTCCTTTTTCCCTTTACCATGTCATGTGTGACATCCCCAAAATCTCGGCTAGAAAAGACCGATTTTCATTTACGCTTTTAAAATAATTTCAGAGTAAATCCTTTTAATTTGAAAGACTTGCGGAATTTGTTCCCAAAAACAAAACGTGATAAAATAATATTTACCAAAGCATTTCATAAAAGAAATGTATTTTTCATTTTATAATCAAAACTCGGGATCTCACGTTCCAATACAGACCATAAAGCATAAACGATAACATTACAAGTCATTCAACAAATATATACATATACAGACTTGTAAACAAAACAACTTGATGGTTCATCCATCTTATGCCCTTGCGCCACTTCCTGTAATACAAATAAAACTGAGTGGGTCAGACTTGGGAGCCTGGTGAGCATATAGGGTTTTCAACCCACAATAAATAATTATATTTAATTTTCATCAACCAACCATAACCCAATTACCCATTCCCGTTATTCTCACTTTATGTCCCTAAATTAACTAACACTAGGGACCTAGTCTAAGAATATTTCATCGGGACGACAACACATGCTTCGGGGGTTCCTCAGCAATATAAGTCAAATAAGGCAACCATGAGGGGGATGGAATACAACGAATGAACACCCAAGTTCATTAACACTTACATGTTATGAGTCTGCTACCGTTCCACTGGACTGTCTAGAAAAGTCTGTGGTCGTCATCTAAATTCCGCTAGATGACTGGATTACAAAGACATCGAGGCCTCTCATCTGTTTATCACACAACTATCTAACCATGTTCTACCCGACATATTAGTAGATAAAGATATGTATTTTTATACATAGTTTAAAACCTATATAGCATTCTCATTCAATACATATTCCAAACAACAGATGAGACACATACACATAACACTTATTTCATAGAGAATAAATCATATCTATGAGATAGAAGAAAGTGAATATACATTCACACATATAACACAAAATATAGACATAACACGTATTTCGTATAAAATACTTCATAATTATACGTTGGAAGAAAGTAACCACACACTCACTTGATCAGAAGATGATCGGACAACACTACGGCTTGTAGAAGTAGTATTCTTCGGCAGATCTGGAAGATCTTCACAAAAACCGGACTCCTCGCGGGCAGAGCTTCGGCTCGGGAATTGCACTTCTCGGGATCTTCGGGGCTTCGGGACTTGCTTCGGGGCTCGGGAATGATACAGGGGCTTAAGGATAATTCTTGCATGAAAAACGATGCAAAAACGCGAGAAAAAGGGAAGAAATGAGCAAATAACTTGGTTGCCCTCGACACCCTTTTATAGGGGTTGGAAGGTCGAATTACGCTGGGCGTAACTTGAGATTACGCTGGGCGTAATGACGATAGGGTCGCTGACTCCCCCCTTGGATAATATCAGATAATATATATTTAAATTAAACATCGAAAATATTTAATAAACTTCAAAAATTCATATCTTCCTCATACGAACTCCATTTTCGACGTTCTTTATATCCACGCGTAGGTGAGACTATGATCTACAACTTTTGTTTAGACTCCATTGGCTAATTTTGACTTTATTTTTATTATTTATTTTTAGTAGGCCGGGACAGAAAAACTCCGTTATAAATTCGTAACTTCTTCATCTGACGTTCGTTTTCGCCTATCTTTTTATCGTTTTACTACTATTAACGAGACCTTCGATTCTCATTAAATTGTTTCGGCTAAAAACCGCCCGATCTCAAATCGAGTATTCGGGTTGGATACTGCTAAGTCGAAACTTCGAAAAATCATAACTTCCTCATACGAAGTCAGATTTGGGCGTTCTTTTTATGCACGCTCTCAGTTTAACGAAATCTACGACTTTCATTTAGATCACTAAAGCTAAATATTGCTCTAACGTAAATTTCACTTTTTACGTCATTCAGCGTTACCGGTTCCGTCACGAAACTTCGACAGGTCATAACTTCTTCGTTATAACTCGGATTTCGACATTTTTTTATATCTTCGGAATCCTTATTCCGAACACTACATATTTATGGAAAGATGTTGGGATTATCCCATACTTCAAATTCGATGCTTATTTTATTCTTAATTCATTAAATTATAATAATTAAGAAAATAAACACATAATTCATATAATTCACACAATACTCAAATATTTCATCATTAATACTTCAAAAAGAGTTACAAGGGTTAACCTAGACTATTACATCAATGATAATGCCTAGCCTGGAAATGCGGGCGTTACAATTCTCTCCCCTTAGGATGATTCCGTCCTCGGAATCACACATTAACAAACAAATGCGGATAGCGACTCAACATGTCACTCTCCGTTTCCCACATGAGATTTGGCCCATTTGAATGTTTCCAACAATAAAGCACTAATTCGACCATCTTGTGTCAAAGCTTCTTAGTCTTTCGGTCAACAATTGCCTCTAGTTCTTCAATTAACCTCTTGTTTTCATCAATTCTCAATTCAGAAATTGGAATTATATTGGGAACTTCTGCTGTGAACTTCCTCAAATAACACACATGAAAAGTGTTGTGAATTCCATTCAGTTCTTCGGGTAATTCGAGCTTGTAAGCTTGGTTCCCAACCCTCTGAAGAACTTTAAACGGTCCAATAAACCTTGGACTCAACTTTCCCCTTTTACCAAATCTTATAAGTCCCTTCCACGGTGAGACTTTAAGCAAAACCGAATCTCCAACCTCAAAAGTCATCGGTCTTCACTTCTTGTCAGCATAGCTCTTTTGACGATCCTGAGCTGCTAACATTTTTTCCCTGATCACTTTCAACTTCTCAGCAGTTTGATGGACCATCTCGGGACCCATAAACTGTTTTTCCCCAGCCTCAAGCCAACAAGACGACGTACGACACTTTTTTCCATACAAAGCTTGATAAGGTGTCATCTTTATGCTCGAGTGGAAACTATTATTGTAGGAAAATTCTACCAAAGGTAAATGTTCATCCCAATTACCTAGGAATTCTAGGGTACATGCTCTCAGCATATCTTCAAGTGTTTGTATTGTTCTTTCACTCTGACCATCAGTCCGCGGATGGTAAGTTGTACTTAAACATAACTTGGTACCCATTTCCTCTTGTAGACTTTTCCGAAACCTTGAGGTGAAATGGCTATCACGATCCGATACAATCCTCAACGGAACACCGTGAAGCTTCACAATTTCCTTCACGTAAGAATTCACAAGCTTTTCCATAGACCATTTCTCATTGGCTGCTATGAAATGCGCATTCTTTGTGAATCGATCAACGACCACCCAAATCATGTCGTGACTATTCTATGTTTTGGGTAGTTTAGTGACAAAATCCATCGCAATGTCTTCCCATTTACCTATAGGCACAGGTAAAGGTTCTAAACTCCTGTATGGTTTCTGATGTTGTGTCTTGACTCTCGCACAAGTCACACACTCGGCCACATACTTTGTAACGTCAAGCTTCATCCTTGGCCACCAGTAGTAGGGTTTCAGGTCCCTATACATTTTAGTGCTACTAGGATGAATCGAGTACATGGTTTTGTGAGCTTCTTCCATCAGAAGATCTCTCATTCCTCCCGACTTAGGTACCCAAATACGATCTATGAATACCTTCAGTCCATGACCGTTTGTACCAAACACCAACGTTTTGCCCAAACGTTCCTCCTTTCGGTCATTTTTCTCAGAAGCTTCCTCTTGAGCTTTCTTTATACTCTCCATAATTGACAACTTCTATTCTCAACGCTCTTGGCCTTTTTCTATCAACATTGACTTTCCAACTGAGAGCATCAGCAACAACATTAACTTTACCAGGATGGTAAAGTATCTCACAGTCATAGTCCTTGAGTAACTCTAGCTAGTGTCGTTTCCTCATATTCAATTCTTTCTGATTAAAGAGATATTGGAAACTCTTATGATCAGTGAAAAGTTTGCACTTTGTGCCATAGAGGTAATGCCTCTATATTTTCAGAGCGAAAACTACCGCTGCCAACTCCAAATCATGAGTCGGGTAATTCTTTTCATGCTCCTTTAGTTGTCGAGACACATATGTTATCACCTTTTCCCTTTTGGTCAAAACACAACCCAATCCAACCCCAGACGCATCGCTATAGACAGCGAAGTCTTCAACTCCATCGGGTAAAGAAAGTATTGGTGCCTCGCATAGCTTCTTCTTTAGCTTCTCGAATGTTTCTTTATGCTTATCATTCCAAGCATAAGTAGCTCCTTTGTGGGTCAAAGTTGTTAATGGAGTAGCAATCGAAGAAAAGCCTTGGATAAACCTTCGGTAATATCCGGCTAATCCTAAAAAGCTTCGGATCTCCGTGGGACTTTTCGGTTGTTCCCACTTCATTACAGCTTCAATCTTTGTTGGATCAACCAATATCCCTTCTTGGTTTACCATGTGACCCAAAAATTGGACTTCTCAAATCCAAAAATCACATTTGGAGAACTTTGCATACAACTTCTCCTTCTTCAATACTTCTAACACTTCTCGCAAGTGTCTTCCATGCTCCTCTTGGCTTTTCGAATAATTCAGAATGTCATCTATGAACACTATCACAGATTTATCAAGGAACGGATTACAAACCCTATTCATTAAATCTATGAATGCTGCTAGAGCATTGGTTAGTCCAAACGACATAACCAAGAACTCGTAGTGTCCATATCTAGTTCTGAATGCAGTCTTCTCGATATCTTGCTCTCTTACTTTTAGTTGATGATATCCTGACCTAAGATTGATCTTCAAGAAATAGCTCGAACCTTGCAATTGATCAAATAGGTCATCAATCCTTGGCAACGGGTATCTATTCTTTATTGTGCCTTGTTCAGTTCTTTGTAATCGATGCACATTCTCATACTTCCATCTTTCTTCTTCACGAATAACATCGGAGCTCCCCAGGGTAATGAACTAGGTCTAATGAAACCTTTGTCCAATAATTCCTGAAGTTGCATCATTAGCTCCTTCATCTTCGTCGGTGCTAATCGATAAGGTGCTTTTGCTATTGGCGTGGTCCCTGGTGACAAGTCTATTCTGAACTCCACTTGTCTATCAGGTGGTAATCCAAGAAGATCTTCAGGAAATACTTCCGGATAATCACACACCACTGGAATACTCTGCATCACCTTCTTTTCCTTCTTAGCATCAATCACGAATGCTAAATATGATGTACATCCCTTGGTCAAACACTTTTTAGCTTTCATTAGGGAAATGATTCCATAATTCACTCTACGTTTATCCCCATACACCATAAACGACTATTTCCCTGGCTGGTTTACTTTAACTATCTTCTTCTTGCATAATATCTTAGCGTCATTGGCGCTAAGCCAATCCATTCCCAGAACGACGTCGAAACCATTAAGTTCGATAGACAATAATTCCTCGTGAAACTTATTCCCATTAAGGTCGATTAAGATGTTTTTCATACGATGGCTAACAGGTACAAACTTGCCACTAGCAACTTCGACTAATAAAACATTATCTAGTCTATCAATAGGCAAAGCTAGTTTTCTACCAAACTCATGCGAAATAAAGGAGTAGTTGGCTTCAGAATCAAACAAAATTTGAGCAGGTAATTCATTTGGAATAGAAATATAGTATGAGCGTGTTCGACATGGAACGTTTGGAAGCGCTTGAGAGTTTCTAGTTTCGAGCATTTGACAAAACGGTCCGTTTTGAACAGAAAATTTTGTTTGACACTACAAGCTTGTAGCGTTTAGTTTAAACAAAACACTCTATATCTAAATACTACTTCACGTCTGGTTTAATAAAACGCTACTGACTAGAAGTTACCCGTTACCCATTACAAACTACTCTTTACGAACTATTTTTGTCAAACACACCGTATATATCAAAAGCTTATTATAAATTGTTCTATTACCACAATTAATAGAGATTATTTTACACTTATCAAGAGCAATTTTGAAAAATGAACTAAAATAGCCCATAGCTTTTTCTTAAACGTCTATATGAAGTATCTTTTAATTTGAACATTTAATTTAAACGGAAAGAAATCGCTTCCTATTCCCTAGTTTATTTTCACATTATATGAAATTATGTACATTATTTTATGATTTATAATGTTTTTTATAAACACAGAAAAATGTTAAGTTTGGTATTACACGTCTATTTACTTCAATTTTTTTTTTTTTGCTGTAATTAAAGTCTTTAAATCTTGTACGACATGCCATCAAATTATTCAAAGTTTATGAAGGCGCCTAATTTAACGAATTTCGTTTTATTTTCCTTTTGGTCGATTTTAACCAACCGCCTACCTACACGATACTATAAATATAATTTTATTCTGTCTGATTCATGCAAAAAGATAGATGGAATCAGATTCGATTTTGAGTGGCAATATTAGTGAGCAACGATGGGTGGATCAAATCAGCAAGAATTTCGATGATGAGGTTGGCAACATTAGCGACATTCCCGTTTGTGTGTTCAGTGTCCCGAAATCCACAAGCCATTTCAAGCCTGAGGCTTATGTACCTCTGGCTATAGCACTTGGACCATACCACCATTTTGAGACTCATCTCTACCAAATGGAAAGGTACAAAGTTGCTGCTGTTAAAGACCTCTTGAACGATGATCAACTTTTATCCTTCGAGACCCTCGTGATCAACAGGCTTAAAGAGAAGGAGCTCATGATTCGCGCTTGTTACCACAAGTATATAAACCTTGATGGCGACACATTGGCTTGGATTATCGCTATTGATGGTTTGTTCTTGCTTGATGTGTTCAGGCACTATGGGGACGTTGCACCCTTGATGCCCAAAAAGCTGATAAATGATGGTGTACTCTATAGAGACATAATGGTGCTTGAGAACCAAATTCCCTTGCGTTTATTGAGTGAAATACAGAAGATCCTTCGTCTCTCATGCACTGATGATAACAATAACGGCGAACAAGAGTTGTTCTCCATGTTGAGAGAATTTTGTGAGGTACACTCTCCTCTCAAGTTGGGAAAAGATTCTAATCATGGTGTTGGAACGGGATACTTGCATTTGCTTGATCTTATGTATCATCTGATTGTCAACAATCAATCAACTACAGACCCTCTTCAAGTTCTAGTAATGCAACGTAAGGACAATGATGATGCCATGAAATGGAAGGAAAAAGACGACATCAACCTCACAGAGATAGAAGAGGTTGTGGAAATGGGATTACGTCTTGGTGTGGGTAAAAAAGCTGATCGTCCTATTCAGGTCATAAAGAATATCCCTTGGGAAAAAATATCGAATTTGGTAGGTCTAAAAATAAGTCAACAATCCAGCGAAGAAGATGATAACAAACCTGAAGTCACCGAAATTGAAATTCCCTCGGTGTCATCTCTTACCAAATATGGTCAAATCAGTTTCTGCCACACCACCGGAGGGATTAGGGACATTAAGTTTGAAGAAAGCGAAGCGACTCTATACCTTCCGGTGATTGCTCTTGACATATACTCAGAAGTGGTATTGAGAAATCTGATTGCTTACGAAATGGCAACCTATAATTCAACACCCGAACTGGCCCAATATGTCGACTTAATGAGTGGAATTATTGATACAGAGGCGGATGCGAATTTACTTAGAGATAAGGGAATAATTAGAGGAAATCTAAATAATAAAGAAATTGCGGATCTCTTCAACGGGATAAACAAATGTAATGGGTATAAAAGTGGTAACAAGACGGTTAAACAGGTAAATGAGTACTACAACAATAGACCCAGGATAAAGGCGTTGAGGTTCATGAAGAAAGACCTGATTTGCTCGAAGAGAGTTGCAACAGTGGTTTTGACAATTATTTTGTTCTTGTTAATGAGTCTATACTCGTTCTGTGAAGTCTATGGTTGTCCAAAACTATTCGACAAAAAGTAAGGGGTTAGAACCACATGTCCACGAAAAAAAATAGATAATTTATATTGTTTAATGGTGTTAATTAAGTTTCTTTGGTGCGACTAGAAGTTGATGTCTTGTATATATGCGTTTGTTGTTTTCGCACAAAGAAGTGTCCATACTCTATATTTTATGTTTAATGTTGTTTACACGTTCAAGTTTTTTAAGTATAGCCCATGTTTTGAAAACCGGACCGGACCGGCCGGTTCGACCGGTTCAACCGGGAACCGGTCCCGGATCCGGTTCTTAAATGCTAAAAAACCAGTATTCATTTGAACCGGTGAAAACCATTAAAAACCGGTTGAACCGGTCAAAACCGGTCCGGTTGAACCGGCAAAACCGGTCAAAACCGGAAATTTAAAAAAAAATATATTTTTTTTATTTTTTGTATTTTTTATATAATTAAATATAATTATGATATCGTTCGGTTTTCCCGGTTTTTGAGACCGGTCTGACCGGTTGGACCAGCTGAACCATCGAACCAGTAAGACGACCGGTTCGATCTCCGGTCCGGTTTTCAAAACATTGAGTATAACCATCAACTTGCATAGTTTGTTTTAATTTGTTAGTATCAAAAGTTGAAGATGAGCCCAAACATTAACTTTTTGTATTGATAGCAAAATATTTACATAAATCTTAAAAGGAGAAAAGGAAAATCAAGATATGTATATCTATCTAAATTAAGTAACAAATATTAAAATACACGCAAAAAACTCCATAATTTCGAAGTTAGATAAGAATTGTAGAGTAATTCAAATTAATGGAATATTTTAGGAAACTTTCCTTATTTTGATATTACTCTTTATCTTTCCATGTATTGATATTAGACTTATATATAGGAGTAATTAAACCGTTTGACGTTTATATTCGGTTCTTCTTTTGATTAGTAATAAAGCTTAAAAATCAAGTTTGTTTTACCTCTTTCTGTGTTTATCTTGCCATGTTTCTCCCTGTTACTTTGGACCCCTTGATACTTTGTTTCCTTGTGCTCAGAGGCATAAGTTGTTGCTTTCACTTGGTATCGTAGCACAACAACTAGGTTAGTCAAAAAACAATAGAACCTCGACGGAGAAGGTCAAAAAATGGTGGATGGATGGAAACCACAACTACTTACTTTTAGCATTTGATTTGGTACAGAGTGTGCGGTAAATTGGACTTCATTCCTACAATGACTGAAGGAATGCGTTTATGATACTATAGAACTCACATCCATAAGCAATATGTCTAATTCCATAGATTACACAACAATGCTGACATACATATTTGTTTGTTCACTGTCCTGAAATCCAAAAGCCATTTTGGGCCTGAGGGTTATGTACCTCTAGAAATAACATGCTGACTATACCAACATTTTAACACACATCCCTACCAAATGGAAAGGTGCTGACTATACCAACATTTTAACACACATCCCTACCAAATGGAAAGGTACACCGTTATGTTGGAAATATGTGTCCATTGTCATAACTAATTAATATAAGTTTGAGAATAATAACAAAGTCGTTTTAGAGTTGTTCTCAAAAGTTAAAATAGTTAGAAACATATTTAAGAGGGTGAGATAAATAGTTTATTAATTTATCGTAGATCGATAAATTAATTAGAACCTTTTAAAATTAATTTAAAATTTATTTTAATTAATTGGAATTAATAAGAATTACTCAGGAAATTATTTAAAGATACATGAACTGAATATTAATTGTTTATCATTGAGCAACTAAAATATTTTGGAACCTCTTAGGACATAGAGAAGGGATAGAGACCTTCTAATATTCATCCATAGCGGTTGATAAGGCAGAGATTTTTAATTAAGATTAACTATGATTATTTAATTGATTCAAATCTGTTTTTTCTTCAAGTTTGATCAGTTATATATAGACCCTCATTGATAGTTTTCGTTCCTTTCTCTTATCTTTCTCAGAATTCGAGTTTTCCTATCTCTCCTCCCCCCCCCCCCCCCCCCTCCCTCCATGATTTCCAGCCTTTAGAATTTTGGGTGGGACACTTTAAACACATTCTACTTTGGGTGCTAGTCCTTTCATAAGCTTCAAAAGAATTCGAGATCTACAAGGAATCAAAAAGCAAATCTGATTTTGCTTAATGTTTAGTGTATCTTTCTTGGTAATAATATTTTGTAGATTTGAAAAAAGGTTTCTATAAGTAGTAAAACCTAGATCCTAGGGTGCATGTACACTTAAGGTTATTTTAGTTGCTTTCGGTCTTAACTTTACTGTATAGACGTGTAGAAAATCTTTCGTGGTATCAAAGCCATTAGATTTTATTTATGAGAACTACTTGAAAAAACTTAATAAAACGAAAATAACTTATTAATTGCAGGACAAGACACACCCAGTAAAGGACACGATGCACCATTCGCTGGTTTAGGTGATTTCTTGTTTTTTGCATGTAATTTTGAATTTTAGATTTGATTTCTTGATTTAACTATTATTTATTTTGTTAAAAATGAATAATTAAACTTGGAGGATAAGCATGCCTAAGTAATTTGAAATTATAGATAATTGATAGAAAATTAATTAATTAAAAGTTAATTAAAGATAATATGTTTAAATCATGTATTTTTAAATTGTTTAAAATACACCTTACATATAATTATTATAGTTTACATATAGTATATGTAAAACTAAAAGATTAAAGAAGTCTTTAGTCGAACCAAGAGTATTCCTCATTCACGAAAGCACACTATAAGAAGGTATAAGGAAACTGCTTATAAAATGACAGTTAAATGGGTGTCCTTTTCACTCACCGCTTCTTTGCGTGGTTGATTGTTGTTAGTCGAAAGGGTTTGATAGGATGATGTATCATTAAAAGTATAAAATATAATCTAATAAAACAAAATTCTTGTCGAAATGGTTTGATACGAAGATGTTGTATCACTTATGGTTAAGTTTTGTCGGCGGAGCGTGTGTGGTTAACCGACACGTCAATTAGAGAACCAAAACATAATCGAGAGGTCATTCGTTTTTGAATGATTGGTTCACCATATTATTTGTGAGACCTCAGTATCCTAGGAACGATGGAAGATTTGTCAATCCGAGATTAACATGCCATTAAATAGTTTTAATGAATCTCAAATGAACTAAGAGTTGTGTAGCATCCCGGAATTTAGGTATAAAACTGTAGACAATCAACTCACTGTGAACCTCATTGTAATTTGACCTATTGAGTGTTAGTGCATATTTTTTAAATAAACAATGTCATTATAAATATTATTGGATATGAAATGGTATCTTACTTCCATTTGTGGAAAATCTCAAATGAAAAAGAAAGCGCAAACTACAACCCTAGTTAATACGTCTGAAACACTAAAACTAGTATTAAGCTGTTGTGAGCAAAGAAATAATTATAACCTCATAGTATATGTTCCCCTGATTCCGAAAATAGAAGGAACGTCCAAAACGGACTTCGTATGCAAATGACACAACCGTTTTAAGAAAACAAAACCAGTAAAACAATGATTTTCTTTAAACTATTAAAACCGAATCGATGCGTTGAGACACTTGCACAACTCAGATTAAAATTCTGAGATCGTTTTCGGTTTTAGACTATGGTCTAGTATTTAATTTTTTACTCAAAATATTTTTATCAAAAATATTTGCAAATGTCGAAAAATCGAGCGTTTCGGATCATTTAGACGTAAAACTTTAAACGTCTTTCCCGGAGTTCTAGAAATCTAAAAGTTAATCCATTCGGGTTTTTGAAACCCCTAAAATCAGCCCTATCATAGGAAACTTTAGAAAAAATATTAGATGTCAGGATTTTGATACACCAAACTATGGTTGTTTTTGGGACTCTTTGCTAAACATGACATCAATGGGACCCACCAATCTATGCATGCAAGACAAAAATCTTCCTTTATCCTCTTGGATCCTCTTATCCACGTGACTTCACCCATCACTTCCTTCTTGCTTGTGTATACTCCAACTTCATTGTACAAGTATGGCTTCACTTGGATTATTGGACTATAAGAAAGAGCATTGTGCTCAAGGATTGTACGAGGCCTTCAAGACTATAAATAAAAGCCTCAAGCTCTTCATTTTCATCACAAATCACAACCAACATCACCTCTCTATTTTATTTCTTTCCTTGGCTAGAAAAACCCCACAGGAGCACCATAATACCACCAAGAAACCACCACCGACCACCCATAATTTCCCTCACTGTTTTAGTAAGCGAACCTCACCCAAACAACACCTCCGACCTTCTACCACCTCCCTTCTCCTGCCCTCTCGATGTGTGCTGCTAGCAGAAGAGAAACGTAGGCAACTAAAGGTTGCCTACGCACCTGTTGCCACCACCTCCTGCCACTGTCGTCAAGTTGCTGATGTCCAACCACCACCCACAGCCTTGCTATTATCATTGTGAGTATCGACCATCACCATTTTTTCTTTGTTGTTTCTTTCGTTCGTAACAACCAAGGACCAAGAGACCCTTTTTTTGGTTCCTGCATGCAAACGTGATGAGGAGGAGGAGGACACATTCCTCAGACTTTAATTCCAATTAATTTACACAACCCCTCCTTTGAAATTTCTTAACAGATGAGTCTCTTTCTCAAACTCCCATTCTTTTTTTTTTTTAAATAATTTCTTATGTGCATGTATTTGTTCCACATCAGGAGGAAAGAAAACTTCCATTTTTTTAATTAAAATGACCCCTCCTAGAATTTTGTGGACAAACTAAATCCTACCCCTAAAGTTTGATTCTTTTAAACCATTGCATTCCCTTACTTGGAAATAGGTTGAAAAATGAGTCCCACCTCAAACATTGATACCATTTAATAAACACCCCCCCTCCCCATATTTTGATTAATATTAGAAATCAGTCCCTCTTTGGTTTATGTTAAATAACAAAAACTTCACATTTGGTTAAAAACGTAACAAAAATAGTCCTGGTGGGTAATTTTAAAATTAAAAAGGCGTTAAGTTGTAGTTTATTACGTCAAGCATCACACCAAAGAATCTAAATCATAATCACACATTAAGGTGAGTGTCTACAGCCCCATTTTAACGCATTTATATATTCCAGGTTAGAATACATGCGCTATACCTTATTTGGTTTATAAAAAACATTTACAAATTCAAAACTAGTTTATATATGTTATTATGCTAAATAATACCTCATATACCAATACACTAGTCAAAATATGTTATATAGATGTATTATATTTTCTATAAAAACATTACAACTAATAAAACTGATATATCTTCATACTTCAAAGTGTTGTTATTATATGTATAAAACATTGGTCATAAAACTTGTGTCATAAATGGTTATCAACTCTATAGTTTTGAACTTATATCGATCATTCACACACACACACACACATACACACACACACACACACACACATATATATATATATATATATATATATATATATATATATATATATATATCACATTACCTTCCATCAAAGGAATTTTGTCCTGAAATTATTTCGTTCTAGACTATGTTGTTCCACTAGTGGAGGGAGCATCACTAAACAGTTGCAAATACTTCTGTTTCATCTGATCCTTGCGTTCCCAAGTAATATTCGGCCCTCTACGAGAGTTCCATCAAAATTTTACTATAGATATGTGGCTTTGTTTGAGGCTTTCGATTTCTTGTTCCATGATCTTCGCTAGTTCCTCTACGAAGTAACGTTTAGTGTTGACCTGGATCTCATCGAGAGGAATAACAAGGTTCTCATCATAGAGACACGTCTTAAACCAACCGAAAACCCTATAGCCCTACCGAGAACCCTATTTCTCCACCGAAAACCTATTTTAACATTCCAAACAATTCCAAATAATTTTTGCAAGTATTTCTTACATGATTAAAGTGTTTTTTAACACTTTAATTATTATTTCTAATATTATTTAATTTATTATTTAAATTAAGATCTTCTTAATTTAAATACGATGTCAGATATAATTATTTTTAGGATAACATTATTCGCACGTATGCTTACCCGAGGATCGTCTCTACAACTCGTCAATTCAAGATAACGCACATTTAAGGTGAGTTCATACCCCATACATTTTTAATCTTTTTAATGCTTTTAGTGTGTGTGTGTGTTTCGGGGGGGGGGGGGGGGGGTGGGTGGATCAATTAAAACACAATGACTTTTGTGTTTTTATACAAACATTTCTAAACCGTTTTAAAACCTTTGCAAGTGATTCAAATCGGGTATTCGCTACATTTCCTAAAAATATTCATATATTTTTAACCCTTTTTTAACGTTTCGAGCATAAGGGTATTTTACTTTCATACAACTAGATTGCAAATGTTTTCAGTACATTACAAAACACTACAGTTGAACTATAATCGATATAGTTTGGAAATCACTACACGATTTTACTAAATACAATACACAGAACAACAACATTTAGTTAAACTATAATATGTATAGTTTGGGAAGTACTACTATATTACATGGATACAAGTATACACTACTAAAATAATTATTTAAGTTTACTTATTTTACACTACAAAGTACACTACCACGAGGTTATACATACAATTTCTAGTACAAGAGAACACTACAACACTACATCACTACACGTAAACTACTTAATACAGGGTTGTGAGGCACTATTTCACTAGTATACATACGGTACATAACTAAATCCTATACAGTATAACCAAAGTCTCCTGGAGAGAGAGCGTGATATTTTTGTATAGATCTATACAAGACTGACAATCCCACACCTGAAGTGCTAACTACAGTTAGGCCGGTAGGCCTAGGGTGACAAATGTCATAACTTTCAAACGCCTGAAGAACGTCATAGAGGTCACTAGGTAATATCAAGCATGGTTATATGAAACTAACAACAGTATAACTAACACACGGGATTAACACTACTTTAGTGGTTTTATTTTATTTAATAAAACTATAGTACTTTATGATACACTACAGCTGATGGTATCTAGGCATTCTTACAAGGTTTTCATACAAACACTATAATGATACACTATTTTACACGATAGTTGGTGGTATCCAGGAATTCATACAAGCATTTTCATACAAATGCAAATACAATACACTATTTTCTATTAGTAAGTACACTACTACAACATACATTTTCAAGGAACATACATGAATACACTACATTCACTATAGAAAATATTGGATTTTATGGAGAAATATTGTAGCATTTTCAATGTACAAAGACAAGTTTTCCATAACTAAAACATACAGATGAACTCACCAATTTAAATGTTGATACACTTTCAAAATCACTTGTATTTTCAGGGAACCAGTAATACAAGTACACACACAGATTTTTAGAAGACAGGGCTATTAGAGTCCCCTTGTGGAGACTTTAGTATGATCCCTAGCCATGTTACTTTTTGGTTTGAAGCTCCATCTGTGAACATTGTCCATTTTTTCACAAGTGTTCATCTTCTAGGAGTTGTTTGGCTTCCATGTCTACTTTCTTTTGTAGATCATCACTAAAGTCAGCCACAAAGTCTGCTCATTCTTGTGATTTTATGGCGGATCTGGGTTCATATTTGATGTCAAACGTGCTTAACTTTACTGACCATTTTGCCATCCTTCCTAACACATCTGTTTTTCTCATAACATTCTTAATAGGATAACTAGTTTTCACATGTATAGTATTGTCTCGAAATAATGTCTTAATTTAGTAGAAGCAATTACTAATGCAAGAATTAGTTTTTCGAGATGAGAATACCTGGTCTCAGGATCTAGGAGACTTTTACTTACATAGTAGATAGGATGTTGGTCTCCATTTAGATCCTTGGCCAGGGCAACGCTAACCGTGTTTTAGGATACCGAGAGGTAGAGAGGAAGTGGTTCTCCATCTATAGGCTTTACTAGTAATGGTGCGGAACTTAAGCATCTTTTGAGTTCCTGAAAATCTTTTTCATTCTCTTCAATCCGTTTGAACCTTTCTTTTTCTTCAAGATATCATAGAAGGGCTTACACCTTTTTGAGGATCTTGAAATGAATTTGTTGAGTGCTACTACTCTCCCGGTTAGCCTTTAGATGTATTTTGTTGAAGATGGGGATTTCAGCTTGATGATTGCTTTGATTTGATCTGAGCTTGCTTTTATTCCTCTCTTGGTTATGATATACCTAAGGAACTTTCTCGACTTCATCCCACAGTGGCATTTGATTGGATTCAACTTCATATTGTATTCATTTAGAATGTTGAAGGCTTCTTTGAGATCCCTAAGATGAACTTCAGCTTTTGTTGACTTCACCACCATGTCGTCAATATAGACTTCCATGGTGTCCCCTAGCTTGTCTTTAAACATCCTATTCATCAATATTTGTTATGTTTCACCTGCATTTTTAAGACCAAAAGGAATTGCAGTGTAACAATATATACCCGTTGGTGTTATAAACGTTGTATCTTCTTGATTAGATGGTTCCATCTGGATTTGTTGGAATCCTGTTGAAGCATCCATGAAGGTTAAGAGTTCGTGGCCAGTCGTTGTATCTATCATAGAGTCAATATGTGGTAAAGGGAAAGGATCCTTAGGAAAATCCTTGTTATGATCCGTGTAGTCTACATAGACTCGCCATTTTCCATTTTTCTTTTGTACGACAACCACGTTAGCTAGCTATCTTATGAACTGCACTTCCTTGATCATTCTTGTCTTGAGGAGCTTCTCTACTTCTTTATTGGATGATCAGCTTCCTTTCAGGTGCAAACTTCCTTCTCTTTTGGTGTATTGGTCTGAAAGAAGGATCAATATTAAGTTTGTGAGTGATAATACTCTTGTCTATTCCTGTCATATCTTTGTGTTTCCATGTGAATGTCTTGATTCTGGTTCGAAGGAATTTTAACAGGTCTTGCTCGGTTTGCTCAGGTATTGAGGATCCTATGAGGACTTTGCTTCAGGATCCTTCATGCTCAGGGGTACTTCCTTCACATCTTGCTCCTTCGTTTTTAGAACAAGTTGTGCCCGCTACCTTAATTGTTATGCTTGCTGGGGTTTGGTCATAGGCTTCATAGAGGTTTCATAAAATTCCTTTGATTCTTGTTGATCTCCCATGATCTTTACCGTTCCCCATGGAGTAGAGATTTTTACACACTGATGATATGTTGATGGCATCGCTTTCATCTTTTGAATCCACGCTCTACCTAGTATCACATTATAAGAAGATAAAGTGTCAATAAGACATAAATTTTGTATAGAGTTTACACCATCTATGTATATTGGTAGGTTTATCTCCCTAACAATATGTTTCGTTTCCCCGCTAAATGTTATGAGGACTGAGGATCATTATCTCTAATTCCGGGATGTTCATCCTTTTTAGTGAGTCTAAGAGTATGATATTGACCGAGGATCCTTCGTCAAAAACGATCTTTCTGATGAAATGGTTGGCCATGTATAATGTTATCACAAGTCCATCATGGTGAGGATCCCAAATCCCTTCCCTATCTGTCTCGTCTAATGTGATTTCCTTATCATTGTTAACCATGATATTCTTTCGTGGTTTATTCTTCATCTCTGTTTTAGAGAGCTTTGCATGTCTTTTAGGTTGAGAATAAGAAGAACCAAAAATGTTAGATCTGCCTGAGATAATGTTAATTATCTTGCCGTTTGGGGTGGAGATCCTGGTTTCTCCGGGATCTTATAACCATCCTGGTTGTTCTCCTTGGACTTTTCTTTCTTTCTCCCGAGGATCTATTTAAGATGCCCCTTGCTAAGGAGGTAACAAATTTCCTTTCTTAGGGCTATCCAATCCTCCATCAATGTGACTGGAATCTTCATGGTAAGCACACCATTTGGATCTGTCTTTCAAACTGGTGGACTTGTTATCCTTCTTTGTCCACCTTGCTTTGTCTCCGAGATCTTGCATAGGATAGATTAAACCTGAAGTATGTACAGAAAAACAATAGTCAATTATCTTAAAGAGCTCCTCTTCCTCTCCTTCATCTTCGAGGGCATTAACCCTGTGATAATCCAGTTTGGAGTAGGGCTTCGAGTTGTAGGATCTTGGGGCCGAGAGTTCGACCTTCCTATTAGGATTCTTTTATTGACTTGAAGGGTTGCTTCTCTTCTGGATGTCTTTATCATCTTCAAGCCTTATGAACGTCAATGTTTGGCACCTGACTTCGTCTAATCTTTTGTATGGGGTCATCACAAGTTCTTCACAGAAAGGCGAATCCTTCCTTAGTCCCATCTTGAAGGCCTCTATAGCAGTCGCCATGACGATGTTAGGGATGCTTAGAGCTTCCTTGCCGAACCTGTTAACAAAATCCCTAAGTTGTTCCTTGGGATCTTAAACCACTTGATAGAGATCACTAGTAATCTTATTGAAGGTTTTGCTGCAAGAAAATCAGTTATTGAAAATATTGACTAAGTGTGGAAATGAAGTAATCGAGTATGGAGGAACATTTAGTAGCCATTTGAGAACTGATCCCGTAAGGGTTGAATCAAAGCCTTTGCATAGGCATGCATCCTTCAAGGGCCCTATGATGGGAATGAACTCCATCCTTTCTTGGTATTGTGCTACTTACTCTTCAGGATCCGTAGTTCCATCGTAAGGCTTCATGCTAGGAGTTTGGAAGCGCTTAGGAACTTCGATATCGACTATTGCGGGAGCAAAATCTCAAGATCTTGTGACTTGTTGGAGATGCTTCTGGTATGGATTGGACTACCCCGGGTACGTTTGAGATCATCTGTCTCAACTGTTGAAGTTCCCTAACCATATTTGGAGTTCTTCCTGCATCAATATTAGTAGAGTTAGTATTGACAATATTGTTGTTTAAGAAGTTACTACAATCAATGTTTCTAGGAGTGATGAAATGCTTATTGACATCATTGATCATAGAAGGTCGACTGTTCATATTTTTCCCCCAAGGTGACGTAATAGTAGCAGGAGTTGTGTTCTCCTAGTGATTTCCTAAGGATGTCACATTATCAAAGTTCAGGATCCTTGGTTGTACAATTGTCGGTGTCGTTTCCTGGGATCTCTGAAATTCCGTCTTCAATCTCTCCACTACTCTAATGTAACAAACCGTTATTTCAAACCTATGTAATAGTGTAATTTGTAGTTCTTTTTGAAATAATAAAGAGAAAATTTATCATATTGTGTATATGTACATAATTGACCCTCAAAACTAAAGTGTTAAATAATCTCAATTGGGACGAACCAAGTCATAGAGATTTTAACAAGGATTCGAAAAAAAATATAAAGAACTCCCAAAATTGAGTTATAACAAAGAAGTTATGACCAATCGAAAATCTGCGACAAATCCAGCAAACGCTATTTCGCGTAAAAAGTGAGTTTTTGATAAACTACATTTTAGCCTTAGTGGCCTGAATGAAAGTTGTAGAACTCATAAAAATAATGAACTTTCATATATTGAATATTTGAATCTGACTTCGTACGAAGAAGTTATGATTTTTCTAAAGTTCGAATTAGCGGTAGACAGCTTAAAACTCGAAGTAAAGATCGAGCGAGATTTAACCGAAACAACTTAAACGAGAATCGAAGGTCTCGTTAATACTAGTACAACGGTAAAAAGTCTGACGTAAAAGGACATCGGATAAAGAAGTTATGAATTTTTAACGGATTTTCCTGTCCCGGTCTGTTAAAAATAATAATATTAAAAATAAATTCAAAAATAGACGGCGAAGTTGAAACAAAAGCCGTAGAGTATAATTTTACCTATGTGTGCATATATAGAACGTCAAAAACGGAGTTCGTATGCAAAAGTTATGAATTTTACAAGTTTTTGGCACAAAAATAAAGAAAAATAGCAAAAATCCGGATAATTTTGCATGAACAGTACCCAGCCACGTCATCTCGCATCAGCAGTCTCCCCGTGTCCGCCTAGTGTCGCATCCTAATTCGTCCGAAACCGATGCCTAATCAGAAACGGACGCACCTCGCACCGGTGGCGTCCTACGAGCCGAGCCACACGACCTTCCTTCCCTCGCTCTACTTCGCGCGTGCCCTCTTCCCATTGAACCGAACTCTGGTCCAATCCGAGCCAGCCAACAGCGAGCGTCAAGTCCGAAGCCGCCTCCCTCCCTTCGCCACCTATCCGATACGCGACAGCCTCGCATGGCCTCGGATCCGAGGCTCCGGCCTAAATAAGGTATGTAAGGGTTCAGTCTTTTTTTTACACTTTTCACCCTAAATTTCACCCTCTTTCATATTTTCCACTTCCATAAGCTCATATACAACCCCTAAAGCCCTGGTATCGTGTCTCAAACCCTAAGCAACCCTCGAAGCCCCGAGATTCCCAAGAAGTAACCTCTCGCCTATCAAAACTCTGTCCAATTCACCATCTATCAAGTGAGTTTATACCCCTATGTTTTCACTATTTTTATAATGTTTTAGGGGGGAAATATAAGTAAAATACAAGAAATTTTCGTGTGCATGATAAAACTCATTCTTTTGTTTTATTATTATTATAAATAAACTATGGCACTCATTTGGAACTATTTGCTACAATAAACATATAAATTATAATAGGTATAATTTATGATTCATACAAACTTGTTAATATACTTTATGGAACTACATATGTTTACTACATAATCAGAGTTTCTGATGAAATCAGATATATAAATTATATTAAATATAATTTATAATATAGTTATGATATGACTATTTCAAGGATACTTATCAATATTTTACACATAATCACCAATAAGGTATTTGTGAGACACGCTTCAAGTACTTATTCAAGTATAAAACAAAAGCCTTGAACGTTATAACCAGAGTTTCTTTGAGGGAGAGCATGACACTTGTATATAGATCTATATGGGATTGACAATCCCACATCTTGACTATTAGCTACAGTCAAGCTAGCAGGCTTGGGATGACAATTGTCGTACCGTATTACAACACCTGAAGAACGTTGTGTTTCAGGCGAGGTTTAGTTCATCAGGTATGGTTATGACAACTCACAAGTTTGAAATTGATAAATAACTTTGGTGTAAGAATAAGTAACAGCTTCATATAGTTTTAATATATTTAAACTATAATACTATTTCACAAGTTTTATTACACGTATAGGTATAGAATACTACACAATTTCTGAGTTAACTTATTTTTCAAAGTCATATGGAAGGTTAAGGCTATACTACTTCTGAAAACAAAGGTATATCCAACAGAAAATATAGGATTTTCTGGAAGAACAAATACATATTTCATAGAAAAAACAAAAAGTTATTTATATAACATACTTATGAACTCACCAACTTAATTGTTGACACTCCTTTCAAAACTACTTGTATTTTCAGGAAAGCAGTAAACAGGTACCAACATGTTTAGAGGAAGTCCATGTTTCTTTATATTTATGTTTGTAAATTATACTTTTGAAACACAATTGTAAACTTAAAATATTATGTAATAAATGTTGTACTTTGGTTTCTATTATGCATTGTTGTGATACTACAAATGAAGTCCTCCGCCCCTGAATATTTCTGCCATTCAGTTTTGGGGGTGTGACATCTAAGTAGTGTTCTATTCTCCTCTTGTTGTTGGGTCATCTGTTGCATCATTTTCCTCATCATAGCAAAGAGTTCTGTAGTAGTGACCGAAGCAATCGGATCCTAGAGTCTGGAAGATCCCATACTTCCTTTGTTAGTAACTAGAGAGGTGTTTTTCTTGGAAGTGTCAAGTGCTTTCCTCTGACCAGGGGTCCACTTAGTGGAGGTGGTAGATTTTTGGTTCGAATGGAAGAAGCGGATGATGAAGAAAGGATCGTTGTGTAGACATGATCTTTCGAGGATTTTGAACACCACAGCCTCACGGTGGGCATCAAATTGTTTTGGTCAAAAATTAAACAAGTACTAATAAACCAAATTGAATGAGAGGTTCTGATGTTCAAATTATGCAATAGTAAATGGTAAAAAGAATTACACAGTGATTTACAACGAAAACTCTTCATCCTTGCTAGGATCTCTAGCACAAAACCTTGGGAGGTGATAATGATCACCTGCCTTGATGATTTTATTAATAAAAAATGGTGTTTACAGAGTATTTCAGTAAGAACAAGTGAATAATTTTGAATAGTAAGCTCATCGTAAAAAATAGTGTGTTGTGTGCGAGATACAAGTGTCAATTTATAATCTAGACTAGCTAACAAGATATCCAATAATTTCGAGATCCTCCATGACCAGCTTCATGAAAGTTATTTGACATGGTATTCCAGGTCTTTAGCATAGTTGAGACGAAACTCCATTGAGAATAAATATTCTCTTGACTATTTCTGCACATGTATTAATTAAGAACAAAATATAACTGTTATAAATATTAGTACATAATAGTAACAACAATAGTCGGGATCCTGAGATAGTTGAGGATCCATAGTATTTGATAAAGGTTGAGGATCATGGCCCGAATAGGTATGTCACGTGAAAATTGGGCGCAAGAAGTCGAACATTTTCAAACGCCTGAATTTTTAAAGTGTTCGACGTCAAACAATGGTGTAACGCTTGATTTCTGATTTGAGGTGGTTGCCATGTTTGTAATTTCTATTTAGGACTTAGCGAGTTGAGGTGCCTCAATTTGGAGAGTCGAGGAGCATTTTAGCCGCGGGTTTAATGAACCAACATGAAAAAGTTTAAGAGCCTCAACTCAATGAGCTGGCATCTGGGAAGGGAACCCTTGTTTTTAGGGTGATTCACACTATTTAAAGGCCTGAAGTCCCTTAGCTAGCCTCATTACCAGCCTCCATTGTCCCGAAACCCTAAATTCGAGTATCATCTTCCATAATTGAGTGTGTGAGCTTGTGGAGAGCTTAGAATGTTGATTTTTGGTACTCTTTTGAAGGAGTCTTGAAGTGAATGTGTCTAGCTTGGTGGAAAGGCTTTGTATCCAGAACTTCTCGACTTATTGCAATCTCTTTGAGCTATAAAGCTTGTACCTTGCTTCTTCACTGATTAGATCTCTTCTTTTGGGGTTTTATTTTGATTATTGTGTTCTTTGATGGATTGTCCAATGATTTAAGTGTTTCATGTGTTGTCATTTTAGATATATCCAAGGTTGTAAAAATCGCTCGACGATCGACTGGTGTTAAGAGATTAATCGGTCTTGGTGGGGATTAATCGGAGACCATAGATTATTAATAAACTATTAAAATTAATTAAATATTAATATATCTTAAGAAAAAAAGTACTTCAAAATTAGAAAATAAGAAAAATTGTAATTTGGAAATTTGGAAATACGAAAATATGAACATTTTGGTATAATATTCGAAAATTTGAAAATTTTGGATTAAAAAAAGTTTATTTTTTGAAAAACAAATTAATTTTTTTTATATTTTTTAAAACTTTTATTAATTTTTTGACATTTTTTTGACATTTTTTGAATTTTTTCGAGTTTTTTTTGACTTTTGTTGACTTTTGTTGACCGATTAATCCCGCCAAGGTGGATTAATCCCGCCAAACCCGATTAATCCTAATTTCCGATTAATGCCCTAATCCTCGACGGTTGGAGAACGCCAATCGATTAATCCACGATTAATCGCCGATTAATCCCGATTTCTGCAACCATGGATATATCCATTTTGTGGCCTCATTTGGCTTAAAGTTGCAAGCTTTATAAGTATTTGGGTTTCATGCATGCATTAAATCAATTATTAAGTCCATTTTAAGCTTAAGAGATTCATTTAGACATGCATGAATGTAAAGTTGGCAACTTTACATGGTTTTCCAGCTTAAGGAAGTCAAATCTAGGTTTTGGGGTCATGCCATTATGGATTGAGTGCTTATTATATTAAGATGTTGGGTATTGAGCGAACTCGATGAGTTTATTGATAAACTCGGTGAGTTGGATCGGTTTTTCCTGACTTCCTAGATAAATGGAAAATACGACGAGTTGGGTTAACTCGGGTAGTTGACCTTGACTTTTTACTTTTCTCTTTGATTGAATTTGTCCTAAGAGAGTACTTGAGGTAATCTGAATTGTAACTAAGGAAATTATAGGCTTAGGATAAGACCTGTATGACGTCGGTCCCAATTTGGAAAATTGGGCCATTAGTGGGCTTTCATTGATCTTTTGGTTTTGGACATTTTGGTTAATGGAATTGTGCCTCAGTTTGGTTCACGATGGGTCAGGGGTAAAATGGTCATTTTACCCTATGTATGGATGGTGGACCTTAGAATGGAACCCAATTGCTAATTGGGTGTTATTTTGATCTAAAATTGGAGGTTTTGTCAGGGCAGCAACTAGGGATTCTTATAGTGAACTTCTGTATTCGAGGTGAGCCTCCTCACTATGCTATGGTTCGAAGGCACCAATGTTGGCCCATTAGGTTTATGTGTCATAGGAAGACCAAGGGGATAACCCTTCGTATTGGTATGAAAGACCAAGAGTTAACTCGCGGCAAATCTGTATGCAAGACCAGAATATGGACGATGGCAGTTAAGTACTTAAGTATTGTAGATTGTATGCTAGTTGTCTTTGTAATACTTGCATGGAAGACCCCGGGGTAGCCCGTGGAGTTTGGATATTAGACCATGAGGGGAGCCCATAACATTCCAGGTAAAGACCATGGGGGGGGGGGGGGGGGGTCTAGATAAAGACCATGGGAGGAACCCATGGAAACTATATGTACATTGCATGATAATAGCACTTTTTATGATATGTTTGACATGTTTGATATGTTTGGTATGAATGACATGTTTAGCCCATTCGATATGTATGATATGTGGTATTTTGGGGAACTCACTAAACTTTGTGCTTACAGTTTGTGGTTTATGGTATCAGGTGTTTCCGGTTCAAACGTAAAGGGTCCGACTTGATCGCAGCGCACACACCTGTGTTTTTTGCAACATGTTATTTTGGGATTTAACACTGATAATTGGTTTATTTTGAATGCTTTTAAATAATTGGATACAGTTTCATTGGTGTTTTGATTATATTAAACTATTTTTTCCCTATGATTTTTTGGCTGTTATAAAAGGAGTCTGTGCATAACAACAAGTTGTAAACAGAGGGGGATCATGCTCATATAGTAATGTATGTATCAAAGAAGTAAGGAATGATATATTTAACTGTCATAACTACCATTTTAACTAGGAAATTATATTCTCGTGTAATCATTCAACTATTGTAAAACATATACTCTAAGTAAATATCACTCAGTGCTCATTTAAATTCACCTTTCATGTTTAACAAAGAGTCTGAAAACCCTAAGAATCCTGGTTTGAATCCATATTGGACTAGGATTTCCTTATTGGGCCTAATGGACCAATAAGCATTCAACTAAACTATTTTGGGCTTGGAAACCCTATTTGGATTCTAAATGGATGCGATTCACAAACCTATAACATTTTGGACCATTTAGACTTATAATGATTCATTCTAACCCTAATGGGCCTTATTGGGCCATAAGTAATCCAATTAACCCTAATAGGCTATAAATCCATTCTTTTATGTCAAATCGTGTCGTGAATACACTTAAGGGCCCAATGGACTGAAACATATTTATTGGGTTAGTCAAAATCGAGCAAAACCAAGAGTGGACAAAACTAATTCAATTTCATCCATCTTAAGCCCAATTCTTAACCCAATAAGGAAATGAAAAGAAAAATAAAGGGAAATTAGAGGAATTATGAGAGCTTGCCACCTCTTTATTACATGGTGGATCTGCGTGCACATCACCTCATTCCCTCTCTCCTCTATTCTTCTTCTTCTCGGCCGAACCTCACTCTCACCACCTCATTTTCTTTCAAAAATCTTTCAAGAACACTCTCTAGAAATCATCCTTTATTCTCCAAATTTTCAACGATCTAGGGTTGTTCAAGGAGATTTCCACCAAAAATCATTTTTCTTTGGTAAGTTCCTACATATCCAAGTCATATAACTTCATTCTTATATTAATAACACTTCTCCTAAACATTTTTGGTGACCATACTCTTAGAAAACCCCATAAGCTCGAGATCTACTTCAAGGTGTTGCTAGGACCAAAAATTTCTTCAATTCTTCTGCAAAACCAAAACATCAAAGAAAAGGTGAGTTCATACCCCATTGTTTTCGGTTTTCATATGATTTTTGGGGGAGAATGCAAGTAAAATGTGTATATCTATGTGTTATATGCATGTCTTGTGTGATTTCTTAGTTTATTTTGTGAAAATGTGTTATATCTTAGCAATCTCGATATTTTAAGTAACATTGAGCAAAGATCCATGAACTAAGACACTTTATACATCATATTATCAATTCAAAAGTGATTATATGTTAAGATAGAAAACGTTACAACAAAAACCTTGTAAAGGGTCAAAATTGTCAAGAAAATAAAAGATAAGGGCAAAAAGTGACATATATGTTTTTATATGGACCAAAGAGGTCCTACTTGTATAAAAAGGGATTTTTATGGTAAACATACTTTCAAAAGGGCCAAAAATGTAAATTTGAGCTTAATGGGCTAAACATTTTTGGGCCCAAATTTGCAAAAAAAAAATATTATTTGGCGAAAGTTTGAATCATCAATGTAAACAAATTTTGGGGTAAAATAACATTTATTTCTAAATTGGACCAAAAATGTAACTTCTATCTAAATTGGGCTGAAAGTGACAATTTTTACAAACAAGAGGTTGAAAATGTAATTTTTTGCAAAATTGGGCTATAAATGTCAAAATATAATTTTTTGGACTAAATCCATGAAATTCTAAACATTTAGGACAAAAATAGAAATTTTTATAAATTATGGACTAAAGTATTATTTTTACAAAACTTTGGGCCTTAATTGAAAATTTGAGGATTATTGGCCAAAACGTCGTTTTTACAAAAAAAAAAAAAAAATGACATTTAATCATCAATCTAGTAAACCTCGAGCTTAGACAAACAATGGAATAATAACGAATTGATGAAATACATCGATAACTATTTTATTGGGCCTAGTATTCACATTATATGACCAATAGGCCTTAAGGGCCAATTTAAGTGTATATTGAGCCCCATATTTTTCCATGACATGTTTAATAGGCCTTACGACCCATTTACATGTTAATCTGGGGCTGAGTTATGGGTCAATATTTGTTGGGCCTTGGTGGTCCACTCACATGAGTATTAGGCCCAAATTATCCTATTACATGTTATTGGGCCTTTGTGGTCCATTTACATGCTAATTGGGCTTGGAATGGAATTCACATGCTAGTAGATCGTAACTATACCTTTACGTAATCATTGAACTTCTACTTACATATGTACCATTTAAATATGAAAACATACAACATACACGCAAACATTAAACATAGTACGAAGGGTTGAGAATCTAGTGAGACATGTCGGTTGGCACCTTTGAGTGTACAGCCTGTAGTTATAACTAGAGTTTCCAGGAGGGAGAGCGGGAGTTTGTGTATAGATCTATACGGGGTGACCCCCCACACCTTTATTGTTCGCTACGACTAGACTAGGCCAGTCCAGGGCGACACAATCTTGAAAAATACCAACATTTGGAAAAATGCCAAGATGGGAAACCTATTCATTATCATACATGGTTATAAACGGCTCATATAGAAATTCAATACCAAATTTAACATTTCGAAGATTAACCCTTCGATTGTGTCAATACAAAACGACTTATTTAATGATACAAGAACCACGACATTGTTATAAATTAGAAAATATTGGATTTTCAGGGGAAAATATTCATATACAATTATCACTTACTCACAATGCAAGAAATCTAAACTACATTCATATATGTTACAACTATGAAATTCACACATGTATTTATACTTGATTTTCACATCATTTTCAGACATTTTACAGAAAATATCGGATTTTCTAGGTCTTTACGAAAGATATAAAGACTTTTATTCAACCATAATTATGACCTCACCATCATTATATATGTTGATCGTTTTCAAAATAACTTGTATTCTCAAGTAATCGTTAAGCAGGAAGATTTTCAAGAATGAATGGATTTATTTTGTGTAACATCACTCATCGTACTTTTAATACTTTGGAATTATATAACTTATAACAATGTACTTGATGTGAACAATGCTGGTTGTTATATGTAATGTTGGTGATCAATGTGTTATGTTTCATGTATATTCATTGTGATGATAATTCAATTGTTAGTCACATGAGCCCCCGGACAATTCCG
Source organism: Lactuca saligna (assembly GCF_052625555.1). Classification (NCBI taxonomy): domain Eukaryota; kingdom Viridiplantae; phylum Streptophyta; class Magnoliopsida; order Asterales; family Asteraceae; genus Lactuca; species Lactuca saligna. The sequence continues at coordinate 189,174,446 of NC_136421.1, read as the reverse complement.
CCGTCTGGTTCAGGGGTGTGACATTAAGAGTTTATTTTTTTTATTTTTTTAATTATAATTAATTTAACTCTTAATTTTAAATAGGACATCACACGAATCGAAACATTTCCTAAGGCTAGTACTGATCATCAAGGGGTATTTACTAGTCCTATAGTCGTGCAACAATATGTAAGTGGTTAATTTTTATTTTCATATAAATGTTTATATCGTCAATGGGTATTTAGTAATCTAATTTTTATGATATGTATCATTTTTTGAAAATACATAATGTTTTACTCCTTGAAACCAGTCAACAAACTCAAGCTTCTTCTGATGCCAACGGTCTAATACCAAAGGAAACACAAATTTGTTTTGAAAGAATATTGGGTGTTCGTCTTATGGAGCAAGTTTTTTCGATATGTAAATGTGGCGACTAAATAACGTTTCAAGGTACTTTATCGCCTTATGGAGCAAGTTTTTTCGAAGGTGTCTGATTTTTGTTTTTGGTTTTTTTGTTTTTTATGATCTTCCTAAAACAATTGAATTTTTGTTAATATTTTTATATTAAATGTTTTTATAACAGTCCTAAAAACATAATATATTTTGTATAATTCTATTATTAAATGATCTAGTTTTTTTAATGTATATAAAAATTATTAGGTTTTGAAAAATGTAAAGATTCGTCATGGCTTAGGCTTTACCATGCCGACAAGTCATGTCTCATGCAATATATATATATATATATATATATATATATATATATATATATATATATATATATATATTATATATTATTTATTTTTATTAACGTTCAAAAATCACATGCATTAAATTTTATATATATATATATAATTTATTGATGTGGTTGTTGGGTGTTAATAAAAAAAAAATAAATAAATAAAATATAAAATATAAAATATAAATAAAAAAATTAAACTTTGTTGGTATACATAACCTATCTTCTTCCCTATAACATTTTTTTTCCAGCTTTGTATTTAGGACTTCTCTCAAACAATTTTTGTGTCTTGTGTGTGGGATTAAATTCCAATACTATTCTATCTTGCAATTTATCTTTTTATTTTTAGCAGCATACTACTTACGAAGGGCAGGCTAGTTAGAGACTAGCAAATACACGAAGGACACAACTTTGGTAAGTCTATACAATGGCTGGCTAACCACATCATCCATGTATATTATATTTGGTACATTTAGCATCTATCCATTTGAAAGAAAGAAGTCTGCTATAGTCGAACAACTGGTCTGTGGTCTGTGCACCTTTTTTTAAAACAAAAAAAGAAACCTTTTTCTTTTGTCAACCTCCATGTCTTGGTTCTATAAAGGGGCAATTAATTAATAAAATATTATGACATTGTCTTCTACATAGTTCTTACAAAAGGGAGTCTATTTTTATCCCATTAAACCGTATTAAACGATTTACACCTCGCATCATCGTCTCTAGGATCTTGTGTTGCTAGGATTATATTTTTATCCCATTAAACCAACGGTATCCTGTTTTTTGATGGTCTCGGTCAGTTTTATCTTCTGGGCTCTTGATGTCATCTATTTGTAATATATTTTATTTCCTCTTGGCTCTTTTACTAGGTCAAAAAAAAAATGACTTTCATTATCTTGCTGTTCGTATAAGGTTGACGTATCATTATGATAATTCTTTCTTTTGCTTCCAAGAAAGTGTCCTCTTAAGGACCCATAAGTTGAACTTTTCTTTCGTACCATTATCACACGTAACACGTAACAATTTCAGTTACGTTGCTTACATGTTTAAAACCTACACCAAGCTAATACAACCCATTTTAGGAAATTAGGCAGGGTATGTACGAAAATTTCAGACACGTAAGATAAAGCAGCAATGCCTATAAATGAACAATAATGTTGCATGTCAGGTGACTCAAATATTAACTAAAGTCCAAGCATGGCCATCGCCACAAGTTTATCTTCCTTGTCCAGAGAACAAAGATGGGTTCATCAGATTCGCAAGAAATTCGTCAAGGAAGTCACCATAGACATTTCTGAAGAAAACCCTATATGTATTTTCACTATTCAAAAATCGGTTACAATCTTTAAACCTGATGCTTATCTCCCTCAGGTGATTGCTATAGGTCCATACCATCATATGGATCCTCATTTATATGATATGGAAAGGTACAAGATTGCTAGTGCAAAATCACTTTTCAACCAAACCTATGCTCATCTCGGAAACATCAAGTTTCGAGAGTTATTAATCAGTAAAATCAAAGAACTGGACCCCATTATCCGAGGTTGCTACCATAGCTACTTGGACTTCAATGACAATACCTTATCTTGGATTATGGCCATAGATGGTTTGTTTTTGCTTAACATCTTGCAAGACCACTTTGTTAATCTTGAAGATAACAAGATGCTACAAGCCAGTGTTCTTTCTAGAGATCTAATGATTTTAGAGAACCAAATCCCGTCTGTTTTATTGAAAGAAATTTATAGAACATTGAAATACAATTCGTCTGAAAAGTATGATGATGTAGTCGAGTTGCTTCATATGATGGAGCAATTTTGTCGCGCAAACTCTCCTCTCAAATTGCCATCAATTTCATCATGCCAAGATCATGGAGGAACCTACTTGCATTTATTAGATTTAATGTATCAGTTGATTGTTACCAATGGATTTTCTGATACCCAAAGAGCTCCTCCAGATGAAGAAAAAGAAGAGAAACAAGATGAGTCAGAGGAAACAGAGGTAATGGAAGATGATATTAATTCTGTTTGCGATAATATTGATGTAATAACGAAAATAGCCATGAAATTTGGGATTGCTACAAAAATCCTCAAGCCGTTCCAGGTTATACAAGGCATGCCATGGGATAAAATATTGAGTTTCTTAGGCTTAAAGAGAGTCAATGATTCTGGTAAACATGAAGGTCCTATAGTGCAGGAGATTAAGATACCATCTGTCTCTACCTTACACTACTATGCAGGGATAACGTTTAGCTCCACAAGCGGAGGTATAATGGACATTAAGTTTGTAGAAGAAGAAGCTACTTTATACTTGCCTGTAATAACCCTAGATGTTAATTCAGAAGTAGTTTTGAGGAATTTGGTTGCCTACGAAAACGCTATGCACTATTCATATTCCAGTCAGTCAATTTCACAGTTTGTTGATCTGATAAGTGGAATTATCGACAACGCTGAGGATGTTATACTGTTGAAGCAAAAGGGAATCATTAAAGGTGACCTAACGAATAACCAGATTGCAGAACTTTTCAATGGGATGAACAAAGCAACAAGGAATTCTGATAGCAAGACTGTCGTAAATATTAATAAATACTACAAGAAGAGGTTGGTTGTGAAGATATTTAAGTTCATCAAAAAGAGATTCTTTTATTTGTGGAAGGTGATCGCTCGTCTTTTAACGATTCTGTTGTTGTTGTTGTTGGTATTGTATTCCTTTTGTGAGTTCTACGGTTGTCCTAAGGTCTTTGGCAGCAGCAACTAGGCAAAGCTATTATGCTTCCATTTGTTTTTATCACATATTGTTTATTTATTTTGTTTGTTAATTTGTTTCAAGTGTGGTTCAAATATGAGCTTCGTGTACTTCAGAACGCAGGCCAGATTTTAAAGAAGAGGGAGCATTTGAGTTCTCAAGATTTATGTTGGTTGCGTGTAGTCTTGCCATTAGGTTGTAGTTTAAATAGTTTTCTGTTATTAAAAAAGACAAAATAAATAAAACTAGTTTTTTCATAACCGTTGTATTTAATATGTTTGATAAGTCAAGTAAAATACAATCATATTAATTTGTGAGAGTTTTGTTTGACCGGTAATGATGTCTAATTAATAACAACAAAGTATCAAACCCATATTGTTTTATAACACATGAGAGACAACTTGGTTTTCAATAAGCATTCGGCCGAGTGGATAACGGTCACGATTTGACTTTTTCAAATGAGAGGATATGAGTTCAAGTCTCACATATATATATATATATAATATTTAGGAGTAGCTACCTTAGCTAATTTGTCATTTCAAAGGAAAAAAAAGAGAAGCCTTGTTTATTATTACATAGCATACATGGGCGATGGTATTTCTTCAAGCAGTCACCACCATTAATTATATATGTTATAACATCGGTTGTGAGGCAAAGGTTGCATAATAAATGTGCACATTTCCGAATTGCATTATATCGTAATCAGTGGTAAGGATTGACTTTTTCAAATGACAGGTCTGTTAAAATACATATATAGTATTTAAGAGTAGCTTAACTAGTTTGTCTTTCAAAGAAATAAAATAAAGGCCTTGTTTATTATTACATAGCATACATGGGTGATGATATTTCTAACATCCGTTGTGAAGCAAAGGTTGCGTGATAAATATGCACTTTTCTGAATTGCATAATATCATCATCAGTTTGAGATGATGTTATAGTTTTCTATAATTTGTTGTGTTCATATTAGTTAAACATTCAAAAACGATTGAATTATAAATAAAAGAGAAATTAGGATTTGTGTCGTATTTCATGGCCTTAAATAATACACCATATCACAAAAACGGACTCTTAGATTATATAAGATATAAATGTTGAACTAAACACATAATCCAAGACTATTTTATATATAAACAGGAGTCACCGTAAATTTTATTTTGGAATACTTATTTCGAGATATATAATTGATGTTGAAGATGGCTCTCTTATGATTCTTTCACTTGCCATAATGTTGTCCAAGTGATTGATTGTGATGGATGAATCACACACGTGATTATAGTGTTTTATAGAGAAGTCTTAGGACATCAAAGAGAAGAACTAATTGTATCTCTATCTCTCAAAGGTGTGTTCCCTCATGTGTGCTTTTAAGTAATCAATTACACCTTAAGGGAACGTTTAAGAACCACACAAATTAAGCCCCTCAAATTATGAATATATGTCATATCCAACATACTACAAATAATAAATATCAGGGACTTGATGTGTCACGTGAAAAATACTATGGTAAACAATGTAAATGTACCTAACATATAAAAACATTACAAAGTATTGTGATGGCTAAATTAACTTGTTAATCTCCCATTTGATTGAATGACTATTTGTATGTATTTGTTTATTATTTCTTTGGCCAAGCTAAGTTCATCTGATTTCATATTAACACTAAAAGCATAAAAGTGCAACCTAACGTGTTATTTTCAGACATAGGACCCTACCGATCATACTTTAGTATATCATATGGAACTTACAATTAATCAGTGTTTCAGAAATCGGCATTGGCGGCCGATTAATCGGCGATTAATCGATTGACGGCCTCGAACTGATTACGATTAGGGTGCTTGACGGAAATTGGTCTCCCTTGATCTCTAAGTTCCTTTCCATTCCTCTCAGGACTTCGTCCAACACGTTTTCTGGTTTTAAGGCTTCCAGCTGAGCCTCTCTGATTTACATAGATAAGTGGGAATGGATTGTCATTGCTAGTGCCTACACTCTACGACCTGAGCATTCTTTCCGGCTAAGGGCATCCACCACCACATTGGCCTTGTCGGGATGGTAGCGTATTTCATACTCATAATCGTTGAGTAGCTCTACCCATTTTCGTTGTCTCATATTTAACTCCTTCTGGTCGAAGATGTGCTGCAGGCTTTTATAGTTAGTGAAGATTGTGCACTTGGTTCCGTAAAGTTAATGTCTCGATATCTTCAATGCGAAGACCACTGCTCCCAACTCTAGGTCGTGAGTTTTATAATTGACTTTGTGTACCTTCAGCTGCCTTGAGGCATAACCTATAACATTTCCCCGCTGCATAAGCATACAGCCGAAGCCCTGATTGGATGCATCACAGTAGGCAACAAAGTCATCCGTCCCTTCGGGCAGAGATAGGATAGGTGCGCTGCATAGGGCCTGCTTCAATGTTTGGAACGCAGTGTCTTGTTTTTTGGCCCAATAAAAGGGTATACCTTTCTGATTCAGAGTGGTTAGGGGTTTGGCAATTCTGGAGAAATTTTGGATAAATCTGCGATAATAGACAACGAGGCCCAAAAAATTGAGGGATTTGTGTGGGCGTCTTCGATGCTGACCAGTTCTCTATCGCTTTGATTTTGGAGTGGTCCACATGTATGCCCTCCTCGCTTACCACATGACCTAGGAAGGTTACTTTTCGAATGCAGAATTCGCACATGGAATCTCCAGCACCAATCTCAAGTGTTGTCTGTGATCTTCCTCGCTTCTAGAATAGACAAGTATATCATCAATGAACATGACTACGAACTTGTCCGGCAGAGAACGAAACATCGAATTCATCGGGTCCATGAATACTACCGGTGATTTGGTTAAACCGAAGGGCATTACTACGAACTCGTAGTGACCATATCGTGTCCAAAATGTTCTCTTAGGAACATCACTCTTGTGGACTCGCAAATGATGATACCCTGATTTAAGGTCTATTTTCGAGAAGTAGTTGGCTCCTTGAAGTTGGTTGAAAAGGTCGTCGATTCGAGGAAGAGGATAACGGTTTTTGACAATGAGTTTGTTCAGTTCGCAGTAGTCAATGCACATCCCAAAAGATGTATCCTTCTTTTTCACAAATAAAACCGGGGCTCCCTAAGGTGAGGAAATCGATCTGATGAATCCCTTGCTGAGCAGCTCATTGAGCTGACTGGATAACTCCTGCATTTCTACTAGTGCTAAGCGATTTGGGGATTTAGCTACGGGGGTAGCTCCAGGGATTAAGTCAATGCGGAACTTGACTTGGTGTTTGGGAGGAATTCCCGGAAGCTCTTCGGGAAAGAAATCAAGAAAATTGCAGACTTCGGGGATGCTCTCGAGGTCTTTAACTTCCTGCTTCTTGTTAATGACATGGGCTAGGAATGCATGGCACTCCTTTCACAGAAGTTTCTGGGCTTTGATGCATGAGATGATGTGGAGGTTTGAACTTAGTTTATCGCCATAAATTATGAGGGCTTCACTAGAGGGAAGATTGAGTTGAATAGCTTTTTCGTATCTAAGGATATCAACACGATTGGGGCTCAACCAATCCATGCCGATGATGACATTGAAGCTTTTTATGGAAACTAGCATAAGGTCGATGGGAAAGGAATGTTCGTTTAGGGTAAGGGTACAACCTACAAATATGTCGTCAGTGCTCTCTTTCTTACGGTTCGCCATCTCGACGGTAAATGTTTCGGTTAGGGGTTGAGGTTTACGTTTAAGAAGATGTTTAACTGCATGGCTAACAAAACTTCTCTATGCACCAAAATCAAAAAGAATGTATGCATACGAGTTGTCGAGGAGGAACGTACTCGTAACAACTCTGGGATCTGCAACTGCCTCCTCTTGCCCCATAATCAGTACTCTCCCCGTGTTGCCATTCGTTATTGCCTTGGGGCAGTTTCTCTTGTAATGCTCGACTTCCCCACAACCATAGCAGGCTTGACTAACACCTGCACCGGAGGCCTGATTGGTTGGTTGGACTGGTGTTTTGCAGCCTTGAGTCGTGCAACCCTTCTTGCCACAGTTACTGCAGAGCATTTCACGACATGGCTCAGGGATGCAGTGATGGTAACTGCACTTGCTGCACCAAGGGAGGGTACCAGTATATCCACTGGTAGGTGTTTGAGTTGCAGTAGCAGCGGAAGGAGTAGTAACTGCATGTACTGCAACCGTACATTGTTTCTTGGACGGATCTTGCGAGGACTGGCCCTTTCGCTGTTTCCAGAATTTTTCTTCTCGCCACTTCCCTTAGCTGGTTTGGGAGCGGCTGTCACTTTATCAAGATAAACTCCATGATCTATGATAGTTTGCGTTGGGCACTTGGCGCTGTCGAAAGTGGCTAGCCTAGCGGCCAAGACATTTCCTTGCGTTGGGGGTGTCAATCCCCAAATGTACCTTTCTATATTCTTGCTTTCCGGGGTGACCATTCCCAAGAAAAGAAGTGTTAGGTCTTCAAACCTAGAAATGTAGGCAGCAATGCCGGATCCATTCATCTTGAAGTTCTATAGCTCATGCTCTGGTTTTTGTATCTCACCTCATGGGCAGTACTTAACAAGTATGAGCTCCTTCAAGCTCTCCCAACCTATAGCATTTGCTACCGGCAGGGTTAGGGATTTGACCCGACTATTCCATCAGGTCAACGCTCTGTTGGTGAAAGTGCAAGTGGAGAATTTCACCTTGTTGGCTTCAAAACAGGAGCAAATTTCAAAGACGGACTCGATCTTCTCGAACCATCAAGTCAGGGTAATAACACATCCATTGCCACCGAAAGATGTGGGTTTTGCATTTATGAAGTCTTTATAGGAGCACTCATTCTGGTGTCCTTGACTACCTTCATGATTTTGGGGATGAATACGACTCCCCGATCCACCAGAGCCGTCAGGGTTAATTTGTAACAAAGCGGCAGTCCCAACGGCAATAACAACTGCCTGGAACCTAACTAGATAAAACTGAGGAGGTGGTGGCGGCATTGGGCCTGTAAAGGAATTGTTGCTCTTTTTGTAGAGTCTTTTTTTGGAGGCATCTCGTTCTAAAAATAATCAGGAAAAAGAGGATGGTAGGTCCTCTGGAATCGAATCAAGAGATATGAAGCAAGATATATGTCAATATGATAGTTATAGTGTTCTACTATGTGATAAACAAGGAAAAGCTACTAGTGCAACTGAATTATCGCAGGAAGAAACGAGTAGCAACACTTGGGAGGGAATTTCTGCAATGAGCTTGACTCTAGTATAATACTCCTATAGTATTTTAAGTTGTTTGTTTCATTCTATCGACATCTTGTTGTAGGAATACTTGGTAAGTTTTTGCCTGCTGCAACACCACACTTACTCCAAAGCACATGTTGGTCATGTCTCGAATGAATATAGTTGATCAGGCTATATTGACCTTAGAAATGATTACATACCTGCCCAGGTTTAACCGTAGCGTCCAACATCCAAATATTTTTGTTTTGTTCTTCACATGATACTGTTTATCATATGTAGGTGTACCTGTATACTTTTCGTAAAAATACTTATGATTTAAAACTATATTTTTAATTTAGTGCACTTCGGCCCTTTAGTGTTTATAGTTGTATACTATGTAAGGTTTAATATACTTAGTTCACTAAAAAAAATAGCTCTGATACGAATCTGTCACACCCTCGAACCGTCAGAACGGACGGCAGAAACATCCGGGGGCAGGCGACGCATTGTATCACAACAATCGTATCATAGTAATCAAATTAAACACAACAATTACATTATAATATGAATATTTACATCTATATGAAAACATAGTTTGTATATATCAAAAGTAGCAGAAGATAAAGACGAGACTCCAAAATGCTTTGTCTTCTCAAAAAGCAGGCGAAGGTACTTGTCTATCGTTTCCCTGAAAATACAAGTGGTTTTGAAAACATATCAGCATAAAGCTGGTGAGTTCATAAGCATGTTTTTATATTGGAAACTAGTCATTGAATTTGAACAAATGATTTATTTTCATTATAAGTTAATATTGTTTGTATCGAAACCCTGGTTATCACTAGTAAGTAAAATATGTTTCGTTCAAAAACCTTGGCTACCGCCTGTAAGTGAGGTATGTTCCATATGAAAACCCTAGCTACCACCAGTAATTGAGGTACGTTCTGTTTGAAAACCATGGCTACCGCCAGTAAGTCACGGACTTTCCGTTTGAAAACCCTGCCTACCGCCAGTAAGTGAGGTAGTTTTATTACTTAAAATAAAACCAAAGGTTGTGTCGTTGGAATGCCCTCCAGTAAGTAGATAGCTAGTTTTATTAATTAAAATAAAACCATTGAAGAAAGAAATCCCATAAACAAAGGTTAGTTTATACTTAATGTGAGTCCTATAATCATGCTAATATGATCGGTGACCTCCTTGACGTTTCTTCAGGCGTCGTACGATTATAAAATTTGTCACCCCAGGTATGGCTGCCTAACCGTAGCTAACAATTTAGGTGTGGGATTGTCGGTCCCGAATAGATCTATTTACAAATTTCACGCTCTCCCTCTAGGAGACTCTCATTATACTAAAGGTGAGGATTTAATGGTACCTCGAAGGGCATAACGAAGATAGGTCTCACAATCCTGTATTAACTAGTTTATGTGTAGTTTGGTTGCTCTCGAGTTCGAAATCGTTGGTAAATGGTGTTGAGTATAAATAATTATACACAAAATAATTATTTAGTAAGATACTCTTGTTATCTTTAGATAATAATGGATAAACTAAATCTGTCATATTTTATGTGTTTGAATCTGTAAAACCAGTAAAGAATTCCCAAACTATACCTATTATAGTTTGACTAGTATGTTAAGTTCATGAATTGTTCTGAAAACTACGCAATTATGTTTAGAAAGCGTCCCTTATTGTCACACCCCGCTAAAGCGGAAACGCAAGATATGACAGTGATCACAGTTTCATTGCAAAAGATAAAGATACATCACCATAGCAGTATTTAAAGGTTTACAACCCATAGCTTAAAAGAAACAAAGTACAAGTTTTTCCAAAACAACATTGTTCAAAATATAACTTCCTAATAGCTTCAACATGATGCAACATGCTGTATGATGATGAATCTTTACATCCACTTACTAATTATTTCCTTAAAAAGCATGTAAAACGAGCATCAACTATGAAAATAGTTAGTGAGTTCACAAGTTTATAAAATCGAGCTTGAAATAAGGCTTTTCGTAATTACAAGTGCATTGCTTTAATGATAAACAAAGTTGATTGCTATTAATGAATACAAGTTTATTGCTATAACGAGAAACAAGTTTGTATGTATATGAGCAAACAATGAGTCTCAACCAAACCTATGACTGAAGCCCTATCGAGATCTATGCTTATCGTTCCATATATGAATATGGTAGCATGCACTCCAACAATAGGCCACGTGAGGAGTTGTTAATTCCTAATAGCGCTATCCATAATGACCATTGGCTCAAAGAGTTAATGGTTAGAGATAAGGGAAGGGCCTTAGTACGATAAATTCTCATGTTCCGTGTTGCATAGATATACATAAAGAAATATAGCAATACAATAGCAATCATGTTTGATAATAATCAATTTTAAATACAACATGCAAACAATAGTTTTTCTGGACATGCTTTTCCACCCCAAAACATAAAAACCGAAAATCGGGGAGTGCGTGAATACTCACAATGGTTCGTGTAGGCACAAGTAGTACTTCGGAATGCACCAACGTCTTACTATCGGGATCCTACGACATCAAACACACACTAGTGAGTTTCCATGTCGAAATCTAATGCTAATATACTAAACTCTACATATAGTGAAATGCCAATTTATGTTTTAGTATTGGATTTTATATTAATTGGATACACTTTTTCTGAAATAATGAAATTCTACAAGTCGTGCGATTAATTACAACTTTGGAATATAAATTTTCCAAATTTTTAAGTCTTTATAACAACATAAATTCACGAAAAATAGCATTCAAAGGATAAAAATTCTCAAACTTTTTATTTAACTGATATTACACAATACTAAGTTGGGAAAAATATAAAAATGGATTTCCAAGCTGTTTAATTATATTTTATGATTTTTGAGCATTTATTCCAATACAAATTGAAAAAAATAGAAAACAGTTTCCAAAATTACCCAAACTTTTTATTTAACCGTTATTATACGTAACTAAGCTGGGAAAAATATAAAAGATATTTTTCAGTGGGTATTTCTATTTTTCCTTGTTTTATTCCTTTAAATAATCATTAATTGAAGAAATAATATTAAACAGTTAAAATAAATTACCAAAAATTTTTGTAACATCATTTACAGTATAAATAACATGGGAAAAATACCAGATGAGAAAAATAGTTTACAATGGAGAAAAATCCTCAAATTTTTTATGTAACCTCCTAATATACAACATGATGTTTTGGTAAATTGTCATGAATTTTGGATAATCAGAACTATTGTTCCTATTTTTAGACCATTATAATTACCAAAAATTGGGTAAAATACTAAGGCATGATGAAAAATGTTCAAATTATTTTTCTGAGTCACCCATCATAGGTAAGGTATGTGAAAATTGCTAGATACAATTTTTCACCCTCTCGAAAGTGGTTTTGTGATTTATTATATCCTAAAAAAAGAAAATCGGAAATCATACCAAACAGCAACACAAATTGATGAAATTTAGTGAGGGGTCTTTATTCACCATAAGGGTCATCCATGAATTTATTCCGGATTTATTGACCTCTGGAAGTATTTTATGTGATTTATGCCCTTGGTTTCTAGCAATAATTTTAATAAATCAAAGAAATAATAAAATCTTTTGGTATTTTACAGATTATCACATGCATGTGAGGGCTTTCAAAAAGAAAAATATTCAAAATTTATTCAGAAGGGAAATAGGGGTATTGGACCCAAACAAGTTAAGAAATGTTGCATGCAATGGTGCAAGAGATGTAAATGTGGCTGAAGTTCATGAATTTGTGTAGCCCATTCAATGGGGTTTTAAGCCACAAAATTTCAGCCATCATTCACTGGATATGTTAAGTTTTTAAAGTATTGTTCCACAGATTTATGGTTGGGTTTAAGGGCATTGATCATGCAAGGCAAAAATGGTGATCACAGAAAAAGAGCTGCTTGCGCAACGATTTTGTAAAAATTGCCAAAAATCGGAAATTTAATATTTTACAGTGAAACCAGCTGGGTTTGAAAGCTAGCTCATGGAACTATCCAATACAAAAAGAATATCATGATTTGGTTAAGTAATGACCGAGTTATGGTCGTTCAAAGTTGAACAAAGTAATCTGGCAGATTGCATGTTTGCTTTGTGTGCATTCTTAGGATATTTTGACAAGAACATCATGCATGCCTTTGTTAAGGTCCGATTTCTAGCACATGCATGGAGTGAATGAGAATCCAAGATGTACTAGAAATGGTTTAAATGCTTTTGATCATGCAAGAACACAAAAGAAATGGAGAAGAAGATGTAATACTCGGTTTTGAAGTCACATGAACATATGTGCATCTTTTTCACTCCTTGCATGGGTTTGATCCTGGATTTTCACCATCTCAAACACATGCATTGTGTTATGGTGAGAATCTACAAAACACAAGGGAAAAATAAGGATTTCTAGCCATGGAAAGGCATAGAATCCGAAAAGAAGAGAAAACTATGAAGAAGAGGAAGTAAAATCATGAAACTATGATAGAGGATTGTGTTGTTTACCTTGGTTTTGATCTTGAGAGAAGCAAGAACACTTCAAGGTCTCCTAAATCTCGAAATTATGTCAGAGAAAGGGAGGATTTTCGTGGGTTAGAGAGATAGGAAGAGAGTTTGTGAGTTAGGAGGGTGGAGTGTGAGAGAGTGAAGAGAGAAGAGGAAGTGTGAGGGAATGAGCTTAATGGTTGAGTTTTGGGAAGAGCGAGGACATGAGGAGAGGGGATGGCTGGATTTTTGAGGCATTAAAGCCTCCTCTCTCCTCAATTCAAATTTTATAAAAATCCCTTCTTAATTTTTATAAAAATCTAATTTTTATAAAAGTGATTCTTTAAGCAATTTTTGATTTATTTAAAAATCTTGTTTTCAACTAATAAATTATGATTAATGCATGATAATTTATATTTCTCTTTCATTGGTATAGTCCATAATTTGATTAATAAAAATTTGATATTAGAAAGTTTATAGCCGAATTTTATAACGTTTTTAAGCTTTATGATTTATAAATTTGGATTTTTGGCTCTTTAGGGTTTTTGGAATATTGTTTGATATTCATCATCGTAATGAAGTATAATTTGAATATTTTAATTTATTTTTAGGGTTTTATACCCTTTTTCAATTATAACAAAGCTTGAAGTTTCATTCTAATTATAGCATTGGCATTTCCTATTGTAGTTAAGCAACTTACTAAAATCGAAAGTGTCAAGTATATTAGTCCTAGGTCTTTGTTGGATCCTAGTTTATGTAAGATTTTGACCTAATTTATACTACTAGGCCATGGCATGTTGTGCATGAATGGTTTTTATAAAGATGCATGAGTCCGAGAATGACCTGAATTGACAGTTGTCACAGTATCCCCCACTTTAAAAGAATTTCGTCCCGAAATTCATTCTATGTCATCGCTTGTCATCGCATGGGAAAAGTTGTGGATACTTTTCCATCATGAAGTCCTCACGCTCCCAGGTGTACTCTGACCCGCGTTTTGAGTTCCATCTAACTTTCACAATGGGGATCTTACTCCCCTTAAGTTGGTTTACCTCCCCGTCAAGGATTTCTATCGGTTCCTCAACGAAGTTTAGCTTATCATTGATCTTAATTTCCTCCAGGGGTACTATCAATGCTTCGTCGGCTAGACATTTCTTAAGGTTGGAGACATGGAATGTGTCGTGAATGGAGCTTAACTCTTGGGGCAACTGGAGTTTATAAGCTGCCGGACCAATCCTGTCAATAATTTCGAAGGGTCCAACATATCTCGGGCTTAGTTTTCCTTTCTTACCAAAACGTACAAGCCCTTTCGAAGGCGACACTTTTAAAAGTACCTTGTCTCCTACTTGGAATTCTAATGGTTTTCGACGATTATCCGCTTTCCTGGATAAGTTCGAGTCTAGTCAACTGTTTGTCTCCGATTTCTGTCCAACATAAGGGCGAACGACACTTGCGTCCATACGATGCTTCATATGGAGCACATTGGATACTCGTGTGATAACTGTTATTGTAGGAAAACTCAATTAGAGGCAAATAAGTATCCCAATTTCCTTTGAACTCGATGACACACGCTCGTAGCATGTCTTCCAATGTTTGTATTGTTCTCTCTGTTTTCCCATCTGTCTGAGGGTGGTAAGTTGTGCTCAAATCTATCTTCGTTCCTAGTACCTTCTGTAACATCCACCAAAATCGAGATGTGAAACGACTATCTCTATCAGAAATGATAGATAGGGGTACACCATGCAGAGAAACAATTTTGTCGATGTAGATTTGGGCCAATTTTTCCATCTTGAAATCTTCCCGAATGGGGAGAAAATGAGCAGATTTTGTCAGTCGATCCAGTATGACCCAAATTGAGTCGTGACCTTTAGCAATTCTAGGAAGTTTGGTAATGAAATCCATAGATATTTGCTCCCATTTCCATTGGGGGATTTCAGGCTGTTGCAACAAGCCGAATGGTTTTTGATGTTCAGCCTTGACTATTGATCATGTCAAACATTTCCCGACATACAAGGCAATATCCTTTTTCATTCCAGACCACCAATAGTAGTCTTTAAGATCCTTGTACATCTTATCCGCTCCAGGGTGGATTGAATATTTAGATCGATGAGACTCCTCTAGTACCATGTCTCTGTTTTCCCATCTGTCTGAGGGTGGTAAGTTGTGCTCAAATCTATCTTCGTTCCTAGTACCTTCTGTAACATCCACCAAAATCGAGATGTGAAACGACTATCTCTATCAGAAATGATAGATAGGGGTACACCATGCAGAGAAACAATTTTGTCGATGTAGATTTGGGCCAATTTTTCCATCTTGAAATCTTCCCGAATGGGGAGAAAATGAGCAGATTTTGTCAGTCGATCCAGTATGACCCAAATTGAGTCGTGACCTTTAGCAATTCTAGGAAGTTTGGTAATGAAATCCATAGATATTTGCTCCCATTTCCATTGGGGGATTTCAGGCTGTTGCAACAAGCCGAATGGTTTTTGATGTTCAGCCTTGACTATTGATCATGTCAAACATTTCCCGACATACAAGGCAATATCCTTTTTCATTCCAGACCACCAATAGTAGTCTTTAAGATCCTTGTACATCTTATCCGCTCCAGGGTGGATTGAATATTTAGATCGATGAGACTCCTCTAGTACCATGTGTCTTAGATTGTTAACCCTTGGAATCCAGACTCTGTCCGTAAAATAACGAACTCCTGCAGGTTTGGTTTCAAATCTCTCTTCCAAACCATGTAAGGTCTCGCCTGGAAGATTTTCCTTGATTAACGCTTTCTCCTGGGCATCAATGATTTGAGATTTCAAGCTTGTCTGAATTACCATTCCCAAAGCTCTCACACGGGAAGGTTTCACTCTTTCTTTCCTACTAAGAGCGTCGGGTACTACGTTAGCCTTTCCTGGGTGATATCGAATCTCACAATCATAATCACTAAACAACTCTACCCATCTTCTCTGCCGCATGTTTAACATTTTCTGATCCAGAATATGTTGAAGGCTTTTGTGATCGGTATAAATGGTGCACTTGGTTCCGTACAAATAATGCCTCCATATCTTAAGAGCGAAAACTATTACTCCTAGTTCTAGATCATGGGTGGTGTAATTCTTCTCATGCGGTTTGAGTTGTCTGGAAGCATACGCAATGACCTTCTCTTTTTGCATTAACACACATCCTAACCCTTGATGAGACGCATCACAATACACCACGAAGTTCTCTGATCCTTCTGGTAAAGCCAGAATTGGTGCATTGCACAACTTGTTTTTCAGGATTTGAAACGCCTCTTCGTGTTTCTCTTCCCAGAGAAATTTTCTGTCCTTTTGGGTCAAAGATGTTAATGGTTGGGCAATCCTAGAGAAATTCTCAATGAAGCGTCTATAGTACCCAACTAATCCTAGGAACTATCGTATTTCTGTCGGGGTTTTGGGGGCTTCCCATTTGTTGATTGCCTCGATCTTAGCTGGATCTACATGAATTCATCTTTCGCCGATCACATGACCAAGAAAATGTACTTCCCGAATCCAAAATTCACACTTAGTGAACTTGGCATACAATTTCTGCTCCTTCAACAGCTCCAACACTAGCTTCAGATGTCTATTGTGATCTTCTTTGGTTTGCGAGTAAACAAGTATGTCATCGATAAATACTATTACAAACTTGTCTAGGTATGGTCTACAGACCCTATTCATCAAATCCATGAAAACAACGGGTGCGTTCGTTAGTCCAAAAGGCATGACTAAGAACTCATAATGTCCATAACGGGTTCTAAATGCTGTTTTGTGAATGTCCCCTTCGTGAATTCTTAGTTGATGATACCCTAGCCGAAGGTCGATCTTTGAGAAATAGGAAGCACCCTGCAACTGATCGAACAAGTCATCTATTAGAGGGATGGGATATCGATTCTTGATTGTCAACTTGTTCAGTTCTATGTAATCAATGCACATTCAGAACGAACCATCTTTCTTTTTGACGAATAACACTGGGGCTCCCCAAGGTGAAGAACTTGGTTGAATAAACCCTTTGTCTAGAAGTTATTGAAGTTGTCTGGATAGTTCTTGCATCTCGGATGGTGCTTGGCGATATGGTGCTTTTGCTACCGGTTCCGCTCCGGGAATTAAGTCTATCCGAAATTCGACCTATCTATAAGGGGGTAGACCGGGTAATTCCTCCGGAAATACTTCGGGATAATTTTGAACCACCGGAATCTCCTTGAGTTGCTTAGCTTTAGGTTCTCTTTCTATCACGTGGGCCATGAATGCAATACAATTCTTCTTCAGGTACTTGTGAATCTTCATGCTTGATACTATGTTTAAACTTCTTCCTGGCTTC
Source organism: Lactuca saligna (assembly GCF_052625555.1). Classification (NCBI taxonomy): domain Eukaryota; kingdom Viridiplantae; phylum Streptophyta; class Magnoliopsida; order Asterales; family Asteraceae; genus Lactuca; species Lactuca saligna. The sequence goes on along the minus strand of NC_136421.1, from coordinate 189,156,997 downwards.
TCACCATGTATGATAAGGGTTTCTCCATTAGGGAGAGGCACTCTAATGACATTCTCGTAACAACCAATGTCTGCTCTATTTTTGGATAACCAATCCATCCCTACTATCACATCAAAACTACCTAGCTCTATAGAAATTAGGTTAATTCTAAAGAGTTTATCAACTAAATCCAGAGTACAACGAGGAATTATATCATTAGCCCTAATTTCATACCCATCAGCAAGTTCAATAGCATAAGCATTCCTCATCTTTCTCGATTTCAAGCCAATTAACGGTCTAAATGCTAAAGAAACAAAACTCCTATCTGCTCCCGCATCGAATATTACTGATGCAAAATGGTTGTTTAGGAGAAACGTACCTGTTATCACTTCAGGGTTATGACGAGCTTCTTCTGCACCAATCACAAAGGCTACACCTCTTGGCCGTCCAACTTGATTTCCTTGGAAGTTTTGCGTGGCTTGACCTTGTCCATTGTTACCAGGCCCTTTGTTTAGTTTGGGACATGTTCTGCGGAGATGATCAGTACTCGTGCACTCGTAACATGCCCTTTTTCCCTCCTTATTCAGCTTACAATACTTTGAGTAATGGCCTGTTTGCTTATAGTTTTGGCACACTGGGCAAGCTCCCTTGTGATGAAAGTTACACTTATTGCACTTCGGAAGCGGTCCTGAGTACTACTTTCTCTCATGCACTTCCATGACTCCCTGTTCCCGAGTTTTCACTGGTTCTTGCTCCTAGGATCTTACCATAAAGTTTCTTGAGACTTTCTGCTTCCTCCTTGACTTGCCTCCATACTTCTTCTCTCAGTGATCTGCTGGCTTCCTCTTGCTACTAGAGCTTTCCTTTGTCGATGCTCCCATCCTTATCACATCATTGGTTAGTCGATTTGCTAGACCTACTGCACTTTGAATAGTAGTTGGGTTTACTGAGGTAACCATTCCCTAAATCTCTGGTGCCAGACCCTGGATGTAACGATCTATCCGTTTCTCCTAAGGAGCAACCATGTGAGGTACCATTTTTGCTAGTTCATGAAACCGGACTGTGTACTTCTCTATTTGTGTGCGAACCATAGAATGGTTCCAGAATTCAGATTCAAGCTTCTGAATTTCATCCTTGGGACAATACTCCTCTATCAGCAGCTTCTTTAGGTCTTCCCAAGTTAGCCGATATGCCGCTGTACGGCCTCGGGTTTGCACTAGAGTATTCCACCAGGTTAATGCCCTATCTTGGAGTAGGCAAGTTGCATACTCAACTTTGTTGTGCTCGAGGCATTTGCTAATGTGAAGGACCGACTCCATGCTGTCAATCCATTTCAGCAACCCAACCGCACCTTCCTTTCCATGGAACTCCTTAGGTTTACAGGCCATAAAGGACTTGTAGTTGCATTCTATTTCATTGTTTACCCAGTTTCCTCCACTACTTCCTTGGTTAGTATTAAGTCCTGCAGTTACTAGAGTAACAATGTTTGGGATTGCTTGCATGAGTTGTTGTGCTACATCTTGAGCAACATCGGGTGTTTCGTTCTATGGGCGCCCGCGATTAGGCCTTCCTGACATGGTTCTCTCGTCTAGCAGCACTAGCAGTGTCAGTAGCCTCCATCGAATGCTGAAACAGGATTTCCATCCCTGTCACCACTTCGTTCAATACCTCCTGATGCCCGGCTATCACAGCGAGACTGTGATTGTCACACCCCGCTAAAGCGGAAACGCAAGGTATGACAGCGATAACGGTTTCATTGCAAAAGATAAAGATACATCACCATAGCAGTATTTAAAAGTTTACAACCCATAGCTTCAAAAGAACAAAATACAAGTTTTTCAAAATAACATTGTTCAAAATATAGCTTCATAATAGCTTCAACACGATGCAGCATGCTCTATGATGATGAATCTTTACATCCACTTACTAATTATTTCCTGAAAAAGCATGTAAAACGAGCGTCAACTATGAAAATAGTTGGTGAGTATCACAAGTTTATAAAATCGAGCGTACAATAAGGCTTTTCGTAAATACAAGTACATTGCTTCAATGATAAACAAGTTGATTGCTATTAATGAATACAAGTTTATTGCTATAACGAGAAACGAGTTTGTATGTGTATGAGCAAACAATGAGTCTCAACCAAACCTATGACTGAAGCCCTATCGAGATCTATGCTTATCGTTCCATAGATGAATATGGTATCATGCACTCCAGCGATTCGGGCGAGTGAGGAGTTGTCAATTCCTAATAGCGCTATCCATAACGACCATTGGCTCAAAGAGTTAATGGTTAGAGATAAGGGAAGGGCCTTTGTACGATAAGTTCTCATGTTCCGTGTTGCATAGACATACATAAAGAAACATAGCAATACAATAGCAATCATGTTTGATACAATTCAATTTAAGTACAACATGCAAACAATAGTTTTTCTGGACGTGCTTTTCCACCCCAAAACATAAAAAATGAAAATAGGGGAGTGCGTGAATACTCACGATGTTTTGTGTAGACACAAGCGGTACTTCGGGATGCACCAACGTCTTACTACCGGGATCCTACGACACCAAACACACGCACTAGTGAGTTTCCATGTCGATATCTAATGCTAATATACTAAACTCTACATATAGGGAAATGCCAATTTATGTTTTAGTATTGGATTTATATCATTTTGTTACACTTTTTCTGATGTATTGAAATTTTACAAGTCGTGCGATTAATTACAACCTTGGAAGGTTAATTTTCCAAATTTTAAGTCTCAATAACAACATAAATTCACGAAAAATAGTATTCGAGGGATAAAAATTCTCAAACTTTTTATTTAACTGTTAATACACAACACTAAGCTGGGAAAATTATAAAAATGGATTTCCAAGCTGTTTAATTATATTTTATAATTTTTGAGCATTTATTTCAATAAAAATTGAAATAAATAGTAAACAGTTTCCAAAATTACCCAAACTTTTTATTTAATTGTTATTATACATAAATAGGCTGGGAAAAATATAAAATATATTTTTCAGTGGTTATTTGTATTTTTCCTTGTTTTATTTCTTTAAATAGTCATTAATTAAAGAAATATTATTAAACAGTTAAAATAAATTACCATAAATTTTTGTAACATCATTTACAGTATAAATATCTTGGGAAAAATATCAAAAGTGGTTTTCATAATGTATAAACTGGTTTTGGGTATTTATGTATATTTAAGTGAATTTTAGTGCAATTAACTTTAGAAAATAAGGGAAAAATAGTTTACAGTGGAGAAAAATATTCAAAATTTTTATGTAACCTTCTACTATATAATATGATATCCTGGCAAATTTTCATGAATTTTGGATAATCAGAACTATTTTTCCCATTTTTAAGCCATTATAATTACCAAAAATTGGGAAAAATAGCTAGACATGATGAAAAATCTTGAAATTATTTTCTTGAGTCACCCATCACAAGTAAGGTATGCGAAAATTGTTAGATAAAATTTTCACATCCTAAAAAGTGGTTTTGTAATTTATCATGTCCTAAATAAAAGAAAATTAGAAATCATATGAAACAGTAACAAAAATTGCTGAAATTTAGTGAGGGGTCATTATTCCCCATAAGTATCATCCATGAATTTATTTAGGATTTATTGACCTCTGGAAGTATTTTATATGATTTATGCCCTTGGTTTTAGCAATAATTCTAATAAATCAAATAAATAACAAAAGCTCTTGAAATTTTCCAGATTATCTCATGCATGCAAGGGCTTTCAAAAGTAAAAATGTTAAGAATGTATTCAGAAGAGAAATGAGGGTAATGATTCCAAACAATTTAAGAAAAGTTGCATGCAATAATGCATGAAGTGTAGATGTGGCTGGGGTTCATGAATTTTTGTAGCCCATTCAGTGAGGTTTTAAGCCACGAAATTTCAACCATAACTCACTAGATATGTTAAGTTTCTAAGGTATTTTTCCTAAGATTTATGGTTGGGTTTAAGACCATTGTTTAAGCAAGATAAAAATAGTGATCACAGAAAAAGAGCTGTATGCGCAACCTTTTTGTAAAATCTGCCAAAAATCGGATATTTAATATTTTACAGTAAGACCAGTTGGGTTTGAAAGTTAACTCGTGGAACTAACCAATACAAAAAGAATATCATGATTTGGTTAAAAAATGACTGAGTTATGACTGTTCAAAGTCGAACAAAATAATCTGGCAGATTGCATGTTTGCTTGTGTGCATTTTTAGGGTATTTCAATAAGAACATCATGCATGTCCTTGGTAAGGCCCGATTTCTAACACATGCATGGAATGAATGAGCATCCAAGATGTACTAGAAATGGTTTAATGCTTTCGTTCATGCATGAACACACAAGAAATGGAGAAGAACATGAAATATTATGTTTTGATGTCACATGATCATATGTGCTTCTTTTCCACTCCTTGCATGGGTTTGATCCCGGATTTTCACCATCTTTAACACATGCATTGTGTTATGGTGAGAATCTACAAACCACAAGGGGAGAATAAAGATTTCTAGCCATGGAAAGGCATAGAATCCGAAAAGTAGAGAAGACTAAGAAGAAAAAGAGGTTTAACCATGAAACTATGGAAGAAGATGTTGTTGTTTACCTTGGTTTTGATCTTGAGAGAAGTAAGAACACTTCAAGGGATTCAAAATCTGGAAATTTTGCAGAGGATTGAGAGGATTTTCGTGAGTTTAGAGAGAAGGAAGAAGAGAGTGAAGTGAGAGAGTGAAGTGGAAGAGGTGGAGTAAGGGTTTAGGCTTGATGATTGTGTTTTGGGGAAGAGAGAGGGCATGGGGAGAGGTGATGGCCGGTTTTTGCATGCCTTTTGGCCTCCTCTCTCCTAAATTTTAAACTTTATAAACTTCCCTCCCATATTTTATATAAAAACATTCATTTTTATAAAATGTTTATTAAGCAATTTGATTTATTTAAAAATCTTGTTTTCAACAAATAATTTATGATTAATACTTGTAATTTATATTTCTAGTTCATTGGTATAATCCATAATTTGATTAATATAATTTGATACTAGGAAGTTTATAGCCAAATTTTATAAAGTTTTTAAGCTTTATATTTTATAACTTTGGATTTTTGGCTCTTTAGGGTTTTTGGAACATTGTTTGGTATTCAACAACATGTTGAAGTATAATTAGAGTGTTTTAATTTATTTTTAGAGTTTTATACCCTATTTCAATTATAACAAAGTTTGAAGCTTATTCTAATTATAGTATTGGCATTTCCTATTGTAGCTAAGCAACTTACTAGAATTGTAAGTATCAAGTATATTAGTCCTAGACCTTAGTTGGATCCTAGTTTATGCAAGATTTTTGACCTAATTTATACTACTAGGTCATGGCATGTTGTGCATGAATGGTTATTATAAAGATGCATGAGTCCAAGAATGACCTGAATTGACAGTTGTCACAGTATCCCCCACTTAAAAAGAATTTCGTCCCGAAATTCATTCTATATCATCGCTTGTCATCGCATGGGAATAGTTGCGGATACTTTTCCTTTATGTAATCCTCGCGCTCCCAGGTGTACTCCGGCCCGCGTTTTGAGTTCCATCGAACTTTCACAATCGGGATCTTACTCCGCTTAAGTTGTTTTACCTCCCTGTCAAGGATTTCTATCGGTTCCTCAACGAAGCTCAGCTTATCATTGATCTTAATTTCCTCCAGGGGTACTATTAATGTTTCGTCGGCTAGACATTTCTTAAGGTTGGAGACGTGGAATGTGTCGTGAATGGCGCTTAACTCTTGGGGCAATTGGAGTTTATACGCTACCGGACCAATCCTTTCAAGGATTTCAAAGGGTCCAACATATCTCGGGCTTAGTTTTCCTTTCTTACCAAAACGCACAAGCCCTTTCCAAGGCGACACTTTTAAAAGTACCTTGTCTCCTACTTGGAATTCTAATGGTTTTCGACGATTATCCGCATAACTTTTCTGACGATCTCTAGCAGCTTTAAGCTTATCTTTGATGATAGTAATCTTGTCAGATGTTTCCTGGATAAGTTCGACTCTAGTCAACTGTCTGTCACCGATTTCTGTCCAGCATAAGGGCGAACGACACTTGCGTCCATACAATGCTTCATATGGAGCACATTGGATACTCGTGTGGTAACTGTTATTGTAGGAAAACTCAATTAGGGGCAAATGAGTATCCCAATTTCCTTTGAACTCAATGACACACGCTCGTAGCATGTCTTCCAATGTTTGTATTGTTCTCTCTGTTTGCCCATCTGTCTGAGGGTGGTAAGCTGTGCTCAAATCTATCTTGGTTCCTAGTGCCCTCTGTAACATCCACCAAAATCGAGATGTAAAACGACTATCTCTATCAGAAATGATAGATAGGGGTACACCATGCAGAGAAACAATTTTGTCGATGTAGATTTGGGCCAATTTTTCCATCTTGAAATCTTCTCGAATAGGGAGAAAGTGAGCGGATTTCGTCAGTCGATCCACTATGACCCAAATTGAGTCGTGACCTCTAGCAGTTCTAGGGAGTTTGGTAACGAAATCCATAGATATTTGCTCCCATTTCCATTGGGGAATTTCAGGTTGTTGCAACAACCCGGAAGGTTTCTGATGTTCAGCTTTGACTATTGAGCATGTCAAACACTTCCCGACGTACAAGGCAATATCCTTTTTCATTCCAGGCCACCAATAGTACTCTTTAAGATCCTTGTACATCTTATCTGCTCCAGGGTGGATGGAGTATTTAGATCGATGAGACTCTTCTAATACCATGTCTCTCAGGTTGTTAACCCTTGGAATCCAGACCCTGTCTTTAAAATAACGAACTCCATCAGGTTTGGTTTCAAATCTTTCTTCCAAACCATGTAAAGTTTCGCCTGGAAGATTTTCCTTGCATAACGCTTTCTCCTGGGCATTAATGATTTGAGATTTCAAGCTTGTCTGAATTACCATTCCCAAAGCTCTCACACGGGAAGGTTTCACTCTTACTTTCCTACTAAGAGCGTCGGCTACTACGTTAGCCTTTCCTGGGTGGTATCGTATCTCACAATCATAATCACTAAACAACTCTACCCATCTTCTCTGCCGCATGTTTAACATTTTCTGATCCAGGATATGCTGAAGGCTTTTGTGATCGGTATAAATGGTGCATTTGGTTCCGTACAAATAATGCCTCCATATCTTAAGGGCGAAAACTATTGCTCCTAGTTCTAGATCATGGGTGGTATAATTCTTCTCGTGCGGTTTGAGTTGTCTGGAAGCATATGCAATGACCCTATCTTTTTGCATTAGCACACATCCTAATCCTTGATGAGACGCATCACAATACACCACAAAGTTCTCTGATCCTTCTGGTAAAGCCAGAATTGGTGCATTGCACAGCTTGTTTTTCAGGATTTGAAACGCCTCTTCGTGTTTCTCTTCCCAGAGAAATTTTCTATCCTTTTGGGTCAAAGATGTTAATGGTTGAGCAATCCTAGAGAAATTCTCAATGAAGCGTCTGTAGTACCCAGCTAATCCTAGGAATTGTCGTATTTCTGTCGGGGTTTTGGGGGCCTCCCATTTCTTGATTGCCTCTATCTTAGCTGGATCTACATGGATTCCTCTTTCACCGATCACATGACCAAGAAAATGTACTTCCCGAATCCAAAATTCACACTTAGTGAACTTGGCATACAATTTTTGTTCCTTCAACAGCTCCAACACTAGCTTTAGATGTCTATTGTGATCTTCTTTGGTCCGCGAGTAAACAAGTATGTCATCGATAAAGACAATTATAAACCTGTCTAGGTATGGTCTACAGACCCTATTCATCAAATCCATGAATACAGCGGGTGCGTTCGTTAGTCCAAAAGGCATGACTAAGAATTCATAATGTCCATAACGGGTTCTAAACGCTGTCTTGTGAATGTCCTCTTCGTGAATTCTTAGCTGATGATACCCTGACCGAAGGTCGATTTTTGAGAAGTAGGAAGCGCCCTGCAACTGATCGAACAAGTCATCTATTCTAGGGAGGGGATATCGATTCTTGATTGTCAACTTGTTCAATTCTCTGTAATCAATGCACATTCGGAACGAACCATCTTTCTTTTTGACGAATAACACTGGGGCTCCCCAAGGTGAAGAACTTGGTCGAATAAACCCTTTGTCTAGAAGTTCTTGAAGTTGTCCGGATAGTTCTTGCATCTCGGATGGTGCAAGGCGATATGGTGCTTTTGCTACCGGTGCCGCTCCGGGAACTAAGTCTATCCGAAATTCGACCTGTCTATAAGGGGGTAGACCGGGCAATTCCTCCGGAAATACTTCGGGATAGTTTTGAACCACTGGAATCTCCTTGAGTTGCTTAGCTTCAGGTTCTCTTTCTAGCACATGGGCCATGCATGCAATACAATTCTTCTTCAGGTACTTGTGAACCTTCACGCTTGATACTATGTTTAAACTTCTTCCTGGCTTCTCACCGTGTATGATAAGGGTTTCTCCATTAGGGAGAGGCACTCTGATGACTTTCTCATAACAACCAATGTCTGCTCTATTTTTGGATAACCAATCCATCCCTACTATCACATCAAAACTACCTAGCTCTATAGGAATTAGGTCAATGCTAAAGAGTTTATCAGCTAAATTCAGAGTACAACCAGGAATTATATCACTAGCCCTAATTTCATACCCATCAGCAAGTTCAATAGCATATGCAATCCTCATCTTTACCGATTTCAAGCCAATTAACGGTCTAAATGCTAAAGAAACAAAACTCCTATCTGCTCCCGCATCGAATATTACTGATGCAAAGTGGTTGTTCAGGAGGAACGTACCTGTTATCACTTCAGGGTTCTGACGAGCTTCTTCTGCACCAATCACAAAGGCTACACCTCTTGGTTGTCTAACTTGATTTCCTTGAAAGTTTTGCCTGGCTTGGCCTTGTCCATGGTTACCAGGTCCATTGTTCAGTTTAGGACATGCTCTACGGAGATGATCAATACTCCCGCACTCGTAACATGTCCTTTTTCCCTCCTTATTCACCTTACAATACTTCGAGTAATGGCCTGTTTGCTTACAGTTTTGGCACACCGGGCAAGCTCCCTTGTGATGGAAGTTACACTTATTGCACTTCGGAAGCGGCCCTGAGTACTGCTTTCGCTCCTGCACTTCTTGTCCTTGAGTTTTCACTGGTTCTTGCTCCTGGGATCTTACCATAAAGTTTCTTGAGACTTTCTGCTCCCTCCCTGACTTGCCTCCATACTTCTTCTCTCCCTGATTTATTGGCTTCCTCTTGCTACTAGAGCTTTCCTTTGCTGATGCTCCCATCCTTATCACATCATTGGTTAGTCGATTTGCTAGGCTTACTGCACTTTGAATGGTAGTTGGGTTTGCTGAGGTAACCATTCCCCGAATCTCTGGTGCCAGACCCCAGATGTAACGATCTATCCGTTTCTCCTCAGGAGTAACCATGTGAGGTACTAGTTTTGCTAGTTCATGAAATCGGACTGTGTACTTCTCTATTTGTGTTCCAACCATAGAATGGTTCCAGAATTCATATTCAAGTTTCTGAAGTTCATCCTTGGGACAATACTCCTCTATCAGCAGCTTCTTTAGGTCTTCCCAAGTTAGCTGATATGCTGCTGTACGGCCTCGGGTTTGCACTAGAGTATTCCACCAGGTTAATGCCCTATCTTGGAATAGGCAAGATGCATACTCAACTTTGTTGCGCTCGAGGCATTTGCTAATATGAAGGACCGACTCCATGCTGTCAATCCATTTCAGTAACCCAACCGCACCTTCCTTTCCATGGAACTCCTTAGGTTTACAGGCCATAAAGGACTTGTAGTTGCATTCTCTTTCATTGTTTCCCCGGTTTCCTCCACTACTTCCTTGGTTAGCATTAAGTCCTGCAGTTACTTGAGTGACAATGTTTGGGATTGCTTGCATGAGTTGTTGTGCTACCATTTGAGCAACATCGGGCGTTTCGTTCTGTGGGCGCCCGCGATTAGGCCTTCCTGACATGGTTCTATGACACAGGAGAAGAAATACGTATAAATACATAAAATAATGTATAATGTGTATTTCACTACCATTTTGAAAACCGTAAGTGTTGTCAAATTAATGGGTTGCATTAATACTATGCATATAGATTTGAGAAAGGAGAGAAAAGAAAAATCTCTTTTATTCAACCATTTACCAAATAAATTTTAGGGTTTGACCTCATAGTAAAAGTTTTCAAACATAAAATAAAAATTTTCATTACCATTTGAAATAATCTTAAAGCCAAACCAATACGTCAATCTCAAAATAAAGTTTTAAATATTTTTCCCAAAAGACACCCAACATGGGTTTTCATTTCAAAACAAAATAAAACAAAATACTGAAATCAGAACCAAAAGCCAATCGCTATCCCAACAAGAAGCATCAACACCACAATCAGGAACAGCCCACCAAACACATAATATGCTGTCATCGCATGACCTGCCTCTCGTCTAGCAGCACTAGCAGTGTTAGCAGTCTCCATCGAATGCTGATACAGGATTTCCATTCCTGCTAAAACTTCATCCAAAACTTCTCGATGCCCAGCTATCGCAGCGAGACTGTGACGTAGGCCTGCTGCTATCGACTGCAATCTCCGGGACTCCTCCGGGGTCATACCTGGCTGTCGGACAGGTATCCCTATGACTTGCTGAGGTGAGGATGCTCTTGGTCCTGCATCGCTGGGTCCTACCCCGCTAGGTCCTGCCGTGCCATGTCCTGCTGTGCTGGCGGGTATCCTTCCTGGAATGGGGACACTCTTCCTCGCTGTCCTCCGAATGCGAAGTCCATAGAGCGGTGGCTGTGGCAACACCGATGTCGGTGATGCCTCGCGTCGTTGACTCGGGGCGTTGTCATTGCTGATCTCCACCGAGTTCCCAGTATCTTCCGTATCCTCTGATGGGTCTTCTTCTATCGAGGCGGGGGGATTACGTCGACGGATAACAGTGACGTAGCCGGATTCATCGGCTGAGGCGGTAGCGCGGGAAGATGACGATCTTGACATAGTGGACTGTGACATAGTTTCAATGAGATATGAAATAAATGACAATGCATGCCTATAATATGCAATGCTTACACACACCAAAATTAACCTTTTGAAATTTTTAAATAAGGTTTTCTCAAATATTTTTGTTGAACATATTCCCATTATAATTAGCTCAAGCTTTGTATAAATCTTTTCTTAATTAAACATAGGTGATCAGGCTATGTTTAATCAAGGTCCAATAATACAACTCCCAACCTAATTATACTTGTAATATGTTTGATGTAAAAGGAATTTCTTTGTAAGTTTTAGTTATAGGTTGTGTTTTCTTAAAGAAAAACCGATGTTCTCTATAACTTTAGCTCTGATACCACTTCTGTCACACCCCGCTAAAGCGGAAATGCAAGGTATGACAGCGATAACGGTTTCATTGCAAAAGATAAAGATACATCACCATAGCAGTATTTAAAAGTTTACAACCCATAGCTTCAAAAGAACAAAATACAAGTTTTTCAAAATAACATTGTTCAAAATATAGCTTCATAATAGCTTCAACACGATGCAGCATGCTCTATGATGATGAATCTTTACATCCACTTACTAATTATTTCCTGAAAAAGCATGTAAAACGAGCGTCAACTATGAAAATAGTTGGTGAGTATCACAAGTTTATAAAATCGAGCGTACAATAAGGCTTTTCGTAAATACAAGTACATTGCTTCAATGATAAACAAGTTGATTGCTATTAATGAATACAAGTTTATTGCTATAACGAGAAACGAGTTTGTATGTGTATGAGCAAACAATGAGTCTCAACCAAACCTATGACTGAAGCCCTATCGAGATCTATGCTTATCGTTCCATAGATGAATATGGTATCATGCACTCCAGCGATTCGGGCGAGTGAGGAGTTGTCAATTCCTAATAGCGCTATCCATAACGACCATTGGCTCAAAGAGTTAATGGTTAGAGATAAGGGAAGGGCCTTTGTACGATAAGTTCTCATGTTCCGTGTTGCATAGACATACATAAAGAAACATAGCAATACAATAGCAATCATGTTTGATACAATTCAATTTAAGTACAACATGCAAACAATAGTTTTTCTGGACGTGCTTTTCCACCCCAAAACATAAAAAATGAAAATAGGGGAGTGCGTGAATACTCACGATGTTTTGTGTAGACACAAGCGGTACTTCGGGATGCACCAACGTCTTACTACCGGGATCCTACGACACCAAACACACGCACTAGTGAGTTTCCATGTCGATATCTAATGCTAATATACTAAACTCTACATATAGGGAAATGCCAATTTATGTTTTAGTATTGGATTTATATCATTTTGTTACACTTTTTCTGATGTATTGAAATTTTACAAGTCGTGCGATTAATTACAACCTTGGAAGGTTAATTTTCCAAATTTTAAGTCTCAATAACAACATAAATTCACGAAAAATAGTATTCGAGGGATAAAAATTCTCAAACTTTTTATTTAACTGTTAATACACAACACTAAGCTGGGAAAATTATAAAAATGGATTTCCAAGCTGTTTAATTATATTTTATAATTTTTGAGCATTTATTTCAATAAAAATTGAAATAAATAGTAAACAGTTTCCAAAATTACCCAAACTTTTTATTTAATTGTTATTATACATAAATAGGCTGGGAAAAATATAAAATATATTTTTCAGTGGTTATTTGTATTTTTCCTTGTTTTATTTCTTTAAATAGTCATTAATTAAAGAAATATTATTAAACAGTTAAAATAAATTACCATAAATTTTTGTAACATCATTTACAGTATAAATATCTTGGGAAAAATATCAAAAGTGGTTTTCATAATGTATAAACTGGTTTTGGGTATTTATGTATATTTAAGTGAATTTTAGTGCAATTAACTTTAGAAAATAAGGGAAAAATAGTTTACAGTGGAGAAAAATATTCAAAATTTTTATGTAACCTTCTACTATATAATATGATATCCTGGCAAATTTTCATGAATTTTGGATAATCAGAACTATTTTTCCCATTTTTAAGCCATTATAATTACCAAAAATTGGGAAAAATAGCTAGACATGATGAAAAATCTTGAAATTATTTTCTTGAGTCACCCATCACAAGTAAGGTATGCGAAAATTGTTAGATAAAATTTTCACATCCTAAAAAGTGGTTTTGTAATTTATCATGTCCTAAATAAAAGAAAATTAGAAATCATATGAAACAGTAACAAAAATTGCTGAAATTTAGTGAGGGGTCATTATTCCCCATACGTATCATCCATGAATTTATTTAGGATTTATTGACCTCTGGAAGTATTTTATATGATTTATGCCCTTGGTTTTAGCAATAATTCTAATAAATCAAATAAATAACAAAAGCTCTTGAAATTTTCCAGATTATCTCATGCATGCAAGGGCTTTCAAAAGTAAAAATGTTAAGAATGTATTCAGAAGAGAAATGAGGGTAATGATTCCAAACAATTTAAGAAAAGTTGCATGCAATAATGCATGAAGTGTAGATGTGGCTGGGGTTCATGAATTTTTGTAGCCCATTCAGTGAGGTTTTAAGCCACGAAATTTCAACCATAACTCACTAGATATGTTAAGTTTCTAAGGTATTTTTCCTAAGATTTATGGTTGGGTTTAAGACCATTGTTTAAGCAAGATAAAAATAGTGATCACAGAAAAAGAGCTGTATGCGCAACCTTTTTGTAAAATCTGCCAAAAATCGGATATTTAATATTTTACAGTAAGACCAGTTGGGTTTGAAAGTTAACTCGTGGAACTAACCAATACAAAAAGAATATCATGATTTGGTTAAAAAATGACTGAGTTATGACTGTTCAAAGTCGAACAAAATAATCTGGCAGATTGCATGTTTGCTTGTGTGCATTTTTAGGGTATTTCAATAAGAACATCATGCATGTCCTTGGTAAGGCCCGATTTCTAACACATGCATGGAATGAATGAGCATCCAAGATGTACTAGAAATGGTTTAATGCTTTCGTTCATGCATGAACACACAAGAAATGGAGAAGAACATGAAATATTATGTTTTGATGTCACATGATCATATGTGCTTCTTTTCCACTCCTTGCATGGGTTTGATCCCGGATTTTCACCATCTTTAACACATGCATTGTGTTATGGTGAGAATCTACAAACCACAAGGGGAGAATAAAGATTTCTAGCCATGGAAAGGCATAGAATCCGAAAAGTAGAGAAGACTAAGAAGAAAAAGAGGTTTAACCATGAAACTATGGAAGAAGATGTTGTTGTTTACCTTGGTTTTGATCTTGAGAGAAGTAAGAACACTTCAAGGGATTCAAAATCTGGAAATTTTGCAGAGGATTGAGAGGATTTTCGTGAGTTTAGAGAGAAGGAAGAAGAGAGTGAAGTGAGAGAGTGAAGTGGAAGAGGTGGAGTAAGGGTTTAGGCTTGATGATTGTGTTTTGGGGAAGAGAGAGGGCATGGGGAGAGGTGATGGCCGGTTTTTGCATGCCTTTTGGCCTCCTCTCTCCTAAATTTTAAACTTTATAAACTTCCCTCCCATATTTTATATAAAAACATTCATTTTTATAAAATGTTTATTAAGCAATTTGATTTATTTAAAAATCTTGTTTTCAACAAATAATTTATGATTAATACTTGTAATTTATATTTCTAGTTCATTGGTATAATCCATAATTTGATTAATATAATTTGATACTAGGAAGTTTATAGCCAAATTTTATAAAGTTTTTAAGCTTTATATTTTATAACTTTGGATTTTTGGCTCTTTAGGGTTTTTGGAACATTGTTTGGTATTCAACAACATGTTGAAGTATAATTAGAGTGTTTTAATTTATTTTTAGAGTTTTATACCCTATTTCAATTATAACAAAGTTTGAAGCTTATTCTAATTATAGTATTGGCATTTCCTATTGTAGCTAAGCAACTTACTAGAATTGTAAGTATCAAGTATATTAGTCCTAGACCTTAGTTGGATCCTAGTTTATGCAAGATTTTTGACCTAATTTATACTACTAGGTCATGGCATGTTGTGCATGAATGGTTATTATAAAGATGCATGAGTCCAAGAATGACCTGAATTGACAGTTGTCACAGTGATGTAGATCCGCTGCCATCGAATGCATCATCCGGGACTCCTCCGGGGTCATACCTGGCTGCCTGACAGGTATCCCTATGACTCGCTGTGGTGGCGGTGCTCTCGGTCCTGCAACGCTGGGTCCTACCTCACTAGGTCCTGCCGTGCCAAGTCCTGCTGTGCTGGTGGCTACCCTTCCTGGAATGGGAACACTCTTCCTTGTCGTCCTCCGAATGCGAAGCCCATAAAGCGGTGGCTGTGGCAACACCGATGAAGGCGATGCCTCGCGTCGTTGACTCAGGGCGATGTCATTACTAATCTCCACCGAGTTCCCTGTATCTTCCATGTCATCTGATGGGTCTTCTTCTACCGAGGTGGGGGGATTACGGCGAGTGATAATAGTGACGTAGCCGGACTCATCAGCTGAGGCGGTAGCGCGGGAAGATGACGATATTGACATAGTGGACTGTGACATAGTTTCAATGAGATATGAAATAAATGACAATGCATGCCTATAATATGCAATGCTTACACACACCAAAATTAACCTTTTGAATTTTTGAAATAAAGTTTTCTCAAATATTTTTGTTGAACATATTCCCATTATAATTAGCTCAGGCTTTGTATAAACCTTTCCTTAATTAAACATAGGTGATCCGACTATGTTGAATCGAGGTCCAATGATACAACTGCCGACCTAATTATACTAGTAATATGTTGGATGTAAAAAGGATTTCATTGTAAGTTTTAGTTATAGGCTGTGTTTTCTTAAAGAAAAACCGATGTTCTTTATAACTTTAGCTCTGATACCACTTCTGTCATACCCTGCTACAGCGGAAACGCAAGATATGACAATGATAACAGTTTCAGTGCAAAAGATAAAGATAGATCACCATAGCAGTATTTAAAGGTTTACAAACCATAGCTTAAAAGAAACAAAGTACACGTTTTTCCAAAACAACATTGTTCAAAATATAACTTCATAATAGCTTCAACACGATGCAGATTGCTCTATGATGATGAATCTTTACATCCACTTACTAATTATTTCCTGAAAAAGCATTTAAAATGAGCATCAACTATAAAAATAGTTGGTGAGTTCACAAGTTTATAAAATCGAGCTTCAAATAAGGCTTTTCGTAATTACAATTGCATTGCTTTAATGATAAACAAAGTTGATTGCTATTAATGAATACAAGTTTATTGCTATAACGAGAAACGAGTTTGTATGTGTATGAGCAAACAATGAGTCTCAACCAAACCTATGACTGAAGCCCTATCGAGATCTATGCTTATCGTTCCATAGATGAATATGGTATCATGCACTCCAACAATAGGGCGAGTGAGGAGTTCTCAATTCCTAATAGTGCTATCCATAATGACCATTGGCTCAAAGAGTTAACAGTTAGAGATAACGGAAGGGCCTTAGTATGATAGGTTCTCATGTTCCATGTTGCATAGACATACATAAAGAAACATAGCAATAGAATAACAATCATGTTTGATAATAATCAATTTAAATACAACATGCAAACAATAGTTTTTCTGGACATGCTTTTCCACCCCAAAACATAAAAACCGAAAATAGGGGAGTGTGTGAATACTCACAATGTTTCGTGTAGGCACAAGTGGTACTTCGGAATGCACCAAAATCTTACTACCAGGATCCTATGACATGAAACACACACTAGTGAGTTTCCATGTCAAGATCTAATGCTAATATACTAAACTCTACATATAGTGAAATGCCAATTTATGTTTTAGTATTGGATTTTATATTAATTGGTTACACTTTTTCTGAAATATTGAAATTCTAAAAGTCGTGCGATTAATTGCAACTTTGGAATATAAATTTTCAAATTTTTAAGTCTTTATAACAACATAAATTCACGAAAAATAGCATTCAAAGGATAAAAATTCTCAAACTTTTTATTTAAATGTTATTACACAATAGTAAGCTGGGAAAAATATAAAAATGGATTTCCAAGCTGTTTAATATATTTTATGTTTTAAATGTTTTGGGGTGGAAAAGCATGTGCTAAACTATTTATATTCGTTGTATTTATCTAACTCGTATAAACTTGGCTTCTATATTTAGCATACTGTGAGTGTTCACCAATCCCCTAATTTCGGTTTTTAAATGTTTTGGGGTGGAAAAGCATGTCCTAAACTATTTATATCCGTTGTATTTATTTAAGTCGTATAAAATGTCTTGCTCTATTTAGCATATTGTGAGTATTCACGCATTCCCCTATTTTTCAGTTTTTATGTTTTGGGGTGGAAAAGCATGTCCAGAATAACTACTGTTTGCATGTTGTATTTAAATTGATTATTATCATCTATGGAAATTATCGTACTAAGGCCCTTCCCTTATCCCTAACCATTAACTCTTTGAGCCAATGGTCATTATGGATAGCGCTATTAGGAATTGACAACTCCTCAGTCGCCCTATTCCTGGAGTGCATGATACCATATTCATCTATGGAACGATAAGCATAGATCTCGATAGGGCTTCAGTCATAGGTTTGGTTGAGACTCATTGTTTGCTCATACACATACAAACTCGTTTCTCGTTATAGCAATAAACTTGTACTCAATAATAGCAATCAACTTTGTTTCTCATTAAAGCAATGTACTTGTATTTATGAAAAGCCTTATTCAAGCTCGATTTTATAAACTTGTGAACTCACCAACTATTTTCATAGTTGACGCTCGTTTTACATGCTTTTTTAGGAAATAATTAGTAAGTGGTTGTAAAGATTCATCATCATAGAGCATGCTGCATCGTGTTGAAGCTATTATGAAGTTATACTTTGAACAATGTTATTTTGGAAAAACTTGTACTTTGTTTCTTTTTAAGCTATGGGTTGTAAACTTTTAAATATTGCTATGGTGATGTATCTTTATCTTTTGCAATGAAACCGTTATCGCTGTCATACCTTGCGTTTCCGCTTTAGCGGGGTGTGACACTTATGCTCCCCATAATACAAAAGGGATAAGTTATCTAAAAGTTTGACGTAAAACCGTTGTAATTGCATCAGTTTTTAACTTGTGAAAACCTTTATGTGTGGCTTGTATTCCCCCTTTGAAAACATTATAAAACTTATAAAAGCATAGGGGTATGAACTCACAGTTGGTTGGATGCAAAGGATTGAACTGGACGATCCTTGAGTTGATGTATGTGCCACTTAATGGAATCCTAATATCAATAAATACAAGTATGTATCTAAAGTAGCGATTTCGTTAGATAAGGTGTTAGATAAACACTTGGTTTCGGTTAAGGAATGTTACTGGGACTTGGTTAGATCGAGGAAAATAGGTTGTTCTACACGAAAGAGTTGTTTACAGCCGTAAAGGGGGTTTACGGCCGCGAACACAGTTTGCGGCCGTGAATCGAGTTTACGGCCGTGAACTGGGTTTACGACCGTGAACTGGATTTACGACCATGAAATGTGTTTGCGGTTTTTGAAGATCTGGGTGATTACGGCTGTAAACTCAAGAACAAGGTTTCTTTCTTTTTTACGAAAAAGCGTTCTAGATGTTTCCGGCCAAGAAGGTTCAAATGAGGATGGGGGTCCTGTATTTATAGGCCAGGGGTATGGTCGGTGGTGGGGTCCACCTGACACCGACCGTAAACGGGTTTATAGCCATACATGAGTTTATGGCCTTAAACTCTTCGTGGTCGTGAACTCGTTGTTTTTCGAGGAATCGTGAGTTTTTCAAGCGATTTTTGGTTTTCTGAGCCGTATGTGATTATAACTATAACCTTAGTAAGTTTATTGTAAGTTTTTATTAAATTAAATTTTTATTAACGGAGGTGGGTGAAAATAACGGAGGCAATTTCAGGTTGTCACATGAAGGCCTATTTTAAGTTTAAGAGAGGGACACACACACATAGAGAGAGAGAGAGAGAGAGAGAGAGAGAGAGAGAGTATCATAGGCTTCAGCAGTGGAGCTCGCTTAGAAAGGTGCTTTAACGTGCTGCTAAGGATATCAATCATCTCATCAAATTTCTGGTTTGCAATATCAACAGTGTTCCAAGTTGAACGAAGAAATTTGATTAGAAATTTTTGAATGATCATGTTTGTCTCATCCTTTAGCTTAATCTCCTTTTCCAATCTTTGGATTTGCTTCTCATGACGAGTGTGGTTCTGCTTGATTAGATCATTGGTAGCAGACACCAAGTCGTCGTGGACTTTGAGCATTGAAGAGATGGTGTTGAGGTAGTTGTCAACCAGAACGTCGTATTTTGGAGTCGACCTGTTCCATAGTATGCTTGATCCTGAGGGAGATCATTTAATCTAACTAATTTTCTCTTTCCGCAATCGATGGTCTGGACTGTTGGGAGAGATATTGGAGAATAGTATCTAGTTTGGCATCAAGTCCTGAGACTTTTTGATCCAGTTTGGAGTTCA
This sequence comes from Lactuca saligna, assembly GCF_052625555.1. Taxonomy (NCBI): domain Eukaryota; kingdom Viridiplantae; phylum Streptophyta; class Magnoliopsida; order Asterales; family Asteraceae; genus Lactuca; species Lactuca saligna. Next base: position 189,137,520 of record NC_136421.1, on the reverse strand, counting down.
GTTGTGTTACTGAGGTTTCAACTGATTACACTTTAGCCATAGTGTCTGAGACATTATTGCGGATCACTAGGAGAGCAAAGGTGTCAACATAACCACCAACAGAGGATTCTGAATCAGAGTTGGACTGTTGTGGAGGAGACTTGTGATGTGTTGAAGGACTGGGTTTGGTGGTAGCATAATCTTCTTGATGTTTAGAGATAGAGTCTCCGTACGGAGTGATTGAGGATGAGGATCCGAAGTCATAGGCAGACTTAGAACCAGATGGCTTGGATTTGAAGTGAGCAGAAGCCTTGAAGGTGTATTCCGGATTGACCCTTGCTTCATCATCCAACATTACTTCTTTGGAGATCTCTTCTTCCGGATCGATTTGGAAATGACTTTGATGAGTGGTGACATGTGGTTGTTTCGAGGTAAGCTCAACATCTTCATCTGCATCAATAGGAGGAACATACGACAAGTTGCTCTAAATAGCCCTATTCCTCATGGAAATCAGAGTGGATTCAACTTGAGATCTTGTTAGGTTTGGAAGCCGGGATGCTTCCCTATTAATATAATCTTCCCAATCGGGATCATTAGCCCCTGGTCGTCATTTACTGCTTCTGGGTATCAGAACAGTTTAGGAATCAAAAGTTGGAGGGACTTTTCCTCCTTCTGGATGCATGGGGTACGAAACAACGGTTCCGGAGTGTGTGTGTGTAGAAGTGATAATGGGAATATCAAATTTGACATGTGAGTGTGTTCTAGGGGGCTGCAAGGAACTTTGTTCAACACCGACATCACCCTTTTGGGAGGGTGAGGGTGGATTATGTCGAGACTCCCGTGAGTGTGTTCTTGTGATCTTGAAACATTGAGGGGTAACTCAGATGAGTGGGTAGGTGGGGTATGTTGATGGACTGAATCAGCTGAAATATCATGAGTGTGAACCAGTTGAGAGGGGGCACCAACTTTGGTTTTCTTTTTGGCTTTAGGTTTTCTAGGAGAAGCCTTTCGCTTGATTGATTTCCTAAGTTTAGGTCCGGACCTGGTAGGGTCAGAATCTTCCAAAGTGGGTTTAATAGACACCAGGGCAGGTTGTGTTGGGTCGAACACAACCGAATTCTCTAGATGTTGTTTTAGATAAGGAGAGTCGGAAGCAATGATGGCCAACATATGGTCTGGAAGTCATTTGAGCGGACCAAAAGATGATTGGTCCGGAAGCCTATATGACTTATCGAGTTTGAAAGAGATCCATACCTCCGGAGGAATTGTGCTAACCTGAAGTGGTTCCAAAAGTTCTGTGAAGTGTTGTTGTAGAGTCACGGCCCAGGATCTAGGGCTTGAAATTTCATTTGGCTTCCTCTTTGGGGCGAACATCCAGAAATCTTGCGACAATACTTCACGAAGATTTACAACGTTCTCGGGTCTAGAGTAGATGCTGAAGATGACATTCAGCACGTCTTTGCTCAAGGTATCAGTACCTCCGTGCTTGCCAGATAACCCACGGATGATGAGATGCATAAGAATAGTACAGAGCCTTGAAATAGCTGTTTTCTTGAAATCCTTGGCCTTGTAGTCTTGTGTATATCCAATGTAGTTTAGAAACGTATGGAACTCTTCAGATGGTAGTTCAACAACTTTGAAACCTCTAGGATTAGGTTTGACACCAATCACCTTGAGAAGTGTCGATTTGTAAATGGGAACAGTGCGATCACCAAGAATGGTGGTTTCCAGAAGTCCATCTACAAGTTTGATACATGTAAATGCGCGATGAAGATGATGAAGTGGTAGTGGTAGATCTGGGATTTTGGTAAGTGGGGTGGAGATAGGGTGATTTTCAATAAACTCGATCATCACTCTGATCGATTCATCATAATCTAGAGGATTTAGGGTTAACTGTTGGGTCGTATCTTTGAGAAAGGGCTCTTGATCAGCAGAAGATGATGAACCCTTTGATCTTTTTGATGATTTCTTCTTTACGATTGATTTCTTGGGAGTGGATGCAGTTTGAGTTGGGTTCTGTGAAGACGCCATTGTTGAAGAAGGATGAATGCTTGATGAACACGAAGAACAGAGAGAGAAATAAAGATTTGGAGGTTTTGAGTGTGTAAAGTTGTGAAAAGCGGGTTTAAAGTTTATTTATAGGTAAGGGAGGATGAGTCGGATTAAAAAAATGATGATGATAATCCGAGGGTGAACGGGTTTCATTAATTGAGTTTTCGCTTTTTGGGGGTTGAGGTGACAAGGAGGTGAAAGGTTGAATGGATTGTAGTTTAAAATGGAAATATCAACCGATGATTTGATGTTTGCTTTTAGAATTTGTGCGATCGTGGCACGATTATCAATTTTGATAGGATAAGGATCCCCGAAAGTAGTCGTTGCTAACGGTTCATCTTAATGCCCTTTGGTATTCCGGATGGTGAGTCCGGAATGGCTATGATCCGGTAGGTGCATTGGTGAGTTCTGAATATCTTCTTTTGAGGTAGTTCCGGAGAGAGAAATATTCATGAGCAAGGTTTGAGGTTCTGGAGCAAGATTTGTAATTCCCGAGCAAGGTTTGTGGTTCTAGAGCAAGGTTTGTGGTTCCGATGCAAGGTTTGTAATATCGGAGCAAGGTTTGTGGTTTCGGAGCAAGGTTTGTAGTTCTGGAGATGATGATCTGGAGTAAAACTTCTAGAGCAAAATTTGAGAAGAAGTTTAGAAGATAATACATTTCTGGATTTGAATTCCGGGATGTTATTGTGAAGTAAATTCCGAAATGAAAACCAGGAAGACAATTTAGGCTTTACATAGTCTATACTTAGGGTGAACTGATCAACTTAAGACTAATGAGATAATTAGAAATAAAGACAAGTAAAATGATCTTTTGTATTTGTAAGGAAAATAGTTTCGAAAAGGAAATTTGACATCGAAACCGATTTTGCTAAGGAATACTTCAATCATAGAGAACAAGTCTCTTGAAAGAAATGAGGATCTGCCATCATCATACCCATTTTTTTCAAAAACCATTGAATTTGGTTTCGTCTAATGCCTTAGTAAAGACATCAGGAATCTCACCATCAGATGGAACAAAAATAAGTTCAATGTTACCATTTTGAACATGATCTTTAGTAAAATGGTACCTGATATCAATGTGCTTCGTCATGCATGCTAAATTGGATTGTGAAAAATTGCAATAGCACTTTGAGAGTCACATTAGATAGGAGTGTGTTGAAATCGATAACCATAATCCGAGAGTTTGGATTTCATCCAAAGAACTTGATAGGTACAACTGGCAGCATCAATGTATTCGGCTTCGGCTGTAAAGAGAGCAATGCAGTTCTATTTCTTTGATGACCAGCTTAATAATTGACCACATAGTAATTGACATCCTCCTGAAGTAATTTTCCTATCAAATTGGAGTCCACCATAGTTTGAATCTGAGTAGGCTTGGAGAAGGAACTTTCATTTGTTGGGTACCAGATTTCGAGATATTTAGTGCCTTTAAAGTATCGGAAAATTTGCTTAACAGCTGAAAGATGAGACATCTTGGGATTGACTTGAAATCGGGCACATAAGCATGTGGAAAACATGATATCTGGACGACATCTGAAGGATCAGCAAAGATCTTGTGACCAAACCCCATAGATACCTTGGCAGAGGCATAGGTGTCCATAGAGTAGTTTTTGAGAAGTTCAGAAATGTACTTCTCTTGGTGAATAAAGATTCCTTGGTTGGTCTGTTTGATATGGAGACCAAGGAAGAAACTTAATTCCCTGTTCATACTCATTTGAAATCGATTGATCATATGTTTAGCAAAGTCTCCAACCATGGATGAATCAATAGATCAAAAAATAATGTCGTCCACATAAATTTGTACCAGCATGAGATGCTTTCCATTTGATCTTCAGAATAGCGTTGGATCCAGAATTCCTCTTCGAAACCATGAGCGCTTAAGAATGTCGGTGAGGGTCTCGTACCATGCGCGAGGAGCTTGCTTAAGGCCATTGATTGCCTTCCAGAGTTTGTAGCAGTGATTTGGAAATGCAAGATTAATGAATCTGGGAGGTTGTTAAAGATATATTTCTTTGTCAAGTTCACCATTGAGAAAAGAATTTTTAACATCCATTTGGTAGACTTTGAAGCCTTTGTGAGCAGCATAAGCAAGGAAGATTCTAATAGCTTCAAGTCGTGCAACATGAGCAAAGGTCTCATCATCGTCGAGCTCTTCAATCGAGTAAAACCTTTGGCTACCAATCTTGCTTTATTCTGGATTATGACTATTGCATCGTCTAGCTTGTTGCGAAATACCCATCTTGCACTGACAATAGGATGGTTTGGAGGAGAGGTACGAGAGTCCATACTTCATTTTGGTCAAATTATGCCAATTCTTCTTGCATGGCTGTGATCCAGTCAGCATGAACTAATGCTTCCTTAATGGATTTGGGTTTGATCATGGATATGAATGTTGAGAAATGACATTTATTTTGGATACTTGAGGCATAGCGAGTTTGTACACCAGCATTGAGGTTTCCAATTACTTGGTTTGCAGGATGATATTTTGTCTAGACATGCAATCTTGGAAGTTCTTGAGCAGCGAATGAGCCAATATCAACAATAGGATTGAGTTGGTCCCCTTGAATAATTTGAACTTAAGGATGATGCTCCCCCTGAACTTCCGAACCAACGATATTTACATCATCATCAGAAGGAAACTCAAAAGAACTTTTCATTTCCATCGATATTGTTCGGATTGGAGTCATCGAAGTTAGCAGCCGTATCTTGGAATCCGTCTACATTTGGTTGAAGAGAGGATTGTGCATTCTCCCCCTCAAACTGAGAACGTTGAAATGGTTCGGAATCAAATGGAGGGAGACTTGGAATTGGACCGGAGACATTTTGAGAGACAGGAGCTTTAGGAGTCGGATTTGAGGTTTTTATGGCTTGGGATTCCGAATTAAGAGCTATTTTGAATGGTTCAAAGAGAGTATCAAAATCAACTTCATGAATTACTTGGATGTTTGGTCATTTCAGGGAAGGAGCATCAGTCTCCATGATGTGAGTTGTAACGTGAGAAGGACTCGAATTCCGAATGAAGTTGTCATCAAAGGTAACATCAAAACTTTCTTCAATAACTTGAGTACGTCGGTTGAGGACCCGATAATCATTTGATTTAGAGGAGTACCCAAGGAAAATTGCTTCATTAGCTTTGGGTTGAAACTTGGTAAGCTGATCACGATTGTTCTTGATGTAACATCTGCGTCCGAAGACATGGAAAAATGAGATTGTAGGCTTCTGACCATTCATTTCTTCGTATGGTGTTTTGTTGAGGCGACGGTTTATGATGCTTTAGTTCTGAGTGAAGCATGCAGTAGAGACGACTTCATCCCAAAGATAGAGTGGAAGATTTGCGAAATTAAGCATTGATTGAGCAGCTTCAATAATAGTTTTGTTTCTTCGTTCAACTACTCCATTTTGTTGAGGATTATATGGAGCAGAGAAATTGTGGTCAATACCCTTTTCGGAGAGGAAGTTTTCAATAGAGGAATTTGTGAATTTCAAACCATTTTCACTTCGGATACGTTTGAATGGGAGCTTGATGAGAACTTCTATTCCTTTGATAAAATTGATGAGTTCGGAGACTGTTTCTAACTTTAGCCTGATGAAGAAAACCCAAGTGAACCTAGTGAAATCATCCACAATCATAAGAATGTACTTTTTGTGATGTAAACGTTCCACTGTGGATGGTCCACATAAATGAATATGTAGAAGTTCAAGAGGTTCCGAAATGGATTTTTCAATGATGAAGGTATGACCTTTCTTTGACTACTTGCCACATTCACATGCAGTACATAAATGATCATTTTAAAATTTGAGGAGTGGCAGACCTCAGACCATTTCTCTAGAAACAAGATCATTCATGTATCTAAAGTTTAAGTGTGCAAGTCTTCGGTGCCACAACCAGCTAACATCAGGGACTGCTTTGGAGAGTAAGGATGGATGGGGCTTGCCAATGATCATGTTGATGTCGATAGGGTACATGTTCTTGTTGCGATTGGACTTGATTAAACATTCGCTTCAGTATTTGGTAATGATTAACTGTGATTCTTGAAAAATTCAACTCGACGATTTGCATCAGTGAGTTGAGCAACACTTATCAAGTTGTGCTTTAGGTCAGCTACATATGCCATACTTGAAATTGAGAAATTGCCATTTGTAAGAATGCCATAACCTCAGATTTGAGAGTTTGAATTGTTGTCATATGTTACATATCCAACATTTGATGAAAGCTTTAAATCTCGCAAAAAGTTCTTCTTTCCCGTCATGTGCATGGAGCAAGCACTATCAATATACCATACTGTTTCTTGCTCTGAAGCACAGAGTGCCTGCAACATTAGTGATTTATGGAGTTTTTAGGCTTCGAGTTAGGTTTTGGAACAAAGGGATGAGTCTTGGGCTTCGAAAGGGACTTGTGAGAAACATAAGATTTAGAGGGTGTGTTCTGAGATCCTTTAGGAAATATACAAAAGGGCAACGCTATTTCATCAATCCTATAGTCGTAGTTAAGGACATGAACTTTCGGAGCATTGTGCTTCAGAACATGATCTTCCGGAGAGGTGGTATTAACTGATTTTTTGGGATGAGTCATTTTTTCTTTAGAGGAACATTTGACTTTCCAGACAAGATTTTGTTTAGATGATTTTGAAAAACTTGGGTTTTGAGTACTCTTTGATTTTCTTAGACAACACACTGTTTTTTTTGTAGAATTTGATATAAAACTTGCGCCATCAGTCTTAGCGATGAAGACCGAGGAAACATTCTAAGATGGAGTGTTTAGGACAGGTGAGGCATTTTCATCGGTTTTAGATAGAGTGGTACTGACTCCTGTCTTGCATTATGAAGAACAAGGAACACTTGATGGTCTTCTGAGTATCTTAGTGGGAACAAAGGAATTTTGTCTAGATGCGGATGAGCTGGAGTTATGAGATGCACTCTTTTTGGAATTCTCAAGGAATCGAGGATTTTGTCTGGACCTAACTTCATTCTTGTGAGCATTTCTTGCTTCCACTTTAGGATTTACCACATCCTTTCTATTGAGAATTGGTTTTTGTTTTGATTGAGATATAAATTTTGAGGTTTGACCTACTGATGGATTCCTAAACTTTGGATCAATGGGAAACAATGTTGTTTTTGAAACAACAAGGGATTCAGATTCACATAAATCACAGGAGACATCGCTTGAAGTTTCAACCTTATCATCCAAGGATGCCCATACAAACTTAGATGAAGTGGTTTCAGTAAGATTGGGAATGATTTCCTCAATAACATAGTAGTTGGGAGGATTGTTGTTCGGAATATGATCTATTCTATTGGAGGCACTGTGGTGGAATTCTGTGATCCTATTTAGGTCTAGGTTTATAAGAGGCAAAAGAGGTGTAGGATCATGACACTTAACAACAATCGATTGAAACTCCAGGATCAAAGATCCAAAGTGGTCATTTGTCTTAGGAAGGGGTGACAAAGGAGACACAGGGGTGTCTGCATGTTCGATGTTTAGAACTTCTCCTAGAAAAGTCATATTTTGCAGTTCCTTCAGAGGACTAGCAATTGGCTTTGGAAACTCGCTTCTGAGGCCAGGTGGTTTAGACCATGGATGACGAAAATTATGAGTCATCAGTTCATTTTCTTAACGCATGTCATTAGAGTTGCGCAAAGCATCTATTTTAGCATTGAGACGTTTATTCTTAGAAATCAAAACATTTCTTTCTGAGTAGGTAATTTCACATTTGTCTTTCAAAATGATACATTCATCTTTTAACATTACAAGCTCTTGTTATAAAGACTCAATTTCTAACTTCTTATCCTCGAAACGTAATCTAAGACGATTCAATTCAATATCCTTCTTGTCACTGGCTTCTATGGCTGACTCATTGGCTTTGTAAATAATGTTTATGTCCGATTGAATCTGAGTTAGATATGGTTCACAAATTGATAAGTCAAACTTATTTTCAGTAATTAAGCTTTTTACCTGTTGAATCATGCTTCTTCCTGGAGGTTCGTTTGTAGCCATATAGTAGTACTTGGGTTCAGCATATTCATCATCTTTCTAAGATCCAGCCGACGAATAACCATCTTCACATTCAACATCTTGTCTTTCCATCAAGCACATATTTCTTACAATCATCGTAGCATCATCATCATCTCCGAATGACCAGTAAACTTCAACATCTCTTGAAACAGTTGTTACAAAATCTTTTTCACTTTTAGCCCTTTCTTGAGCCTTTTGGAAATAGTAGGCAGAATCCTTGATTTTTGGTTTCAATTCAAAGTCAGCTCGACAATCTTTTGTGAAGTGGTTTGCATGTCCACACTTGTGACACAAAATTTTTGGTTTGTCCGAAATGGAATTCTGAGGGGATGCAGCAGCAGAGTTTGGCTTTGAGAGGTTTGGTTTGTATGTAGGAGGATTTTCAGAAGTTGGTTTAGGTTCCGGAGTTGAGTATGGTTGAGGATTGTTGTGGTGAGGAGCTTGTAATCTGTTTTGGTATGGTTTGATGGAATGCTTAAAATGAGGTTTGTATTTCATTGAAAGAAGAGGGAACTCCTCTTCAAAACAGAGTGTTGAGTCGACGACTTCAGAGTCATCAAGAGGATAGTTTTGAAAGGGTGTGGATGAATTAACCAGTGGAATAGTTGCTTTGAAAATGTCCGAAGCAGAAGAATTTGGAATAGTTGGTTCGAAGGAACTGAGAAGAGAAAATGGTCCTCCAAAAAGTTCCATTATGGTTTGAACAACATTTGTCTCGTGTCCTTGAAGTTCATCAAAAAGTTGATAGATCTTTAACTTTTTCAAGGAACCATTACTTTGAGGACAAGATTTTACATTTCCCCATCCTTTGCCAAGACTGTTTATGAATTTAAGATTGTACTCCAGGGGAGTTCAGAAAATCACATGAGAAGCCATGTTATTGACCACTATTCGGTAACAGTTAGAGGTAGAGGCTACTGATTCACTAGGTGTGGTTGTGAAGGTGTCACACTCATTGAAAACTGAAGTAAGGCGCTTGTCTTTCATGTTTTCCGAACCTTCAATTAGGTCCTGAAGAGTGTCCTAAATCTCTTTAGCTGATTTGCATAACTTGATGTGCTCGAAAAGTGAAGGAGGAACACCAAACACCATTTCAAATAAAGCAAGTTGGTTTGCATGCAAATTTTCAATGTCATCAGTAGTTAGAGGGACTGGATGATTTTCATCTTGACCCATAAGCTGAGCAACATCATCTCTTACAACGGTTCTTACAGGAACATGAGGACCTTCTTTGACGGATCTCCAGATCTCTTCACCTTTATCTTTGGCTAGAAGAAATCTTTCCATTATAACTTTACAGTGATCATATTCTTCCACAACCAGTAAAGGGGCACGTGTAGGGCCACCGACACTATTCTCAATTTGCATTAAAATCATTTGCTGAGGATTAGAAGTAGCCATTGAAGTTAAGATATCTTGAGCAAAAGAGGTATATAGAAGAACTTTTATCCTTAGCACATAAATGGTTGAGATACCAAGGTATATTCAAACCAACTATAATCTACTCTTATGTATTCAAAGGACAATTACTCAAGCTCTGATACCAATTGTGAGAACTAGAATTTGATAAGTTGCGTACGTGACAAGGATTGAGAATACAAACCTGAATGAATGCTTAAGATCAATGTCTGCTTACTAAAAGAAGTTCAAGTGTAGACTGGAAAGACCATTCAAGTCTTAGATATTGTATTCAACAAATGATCAAGACATTAAATGAAGAACTAGAGTAAATGTGACAACCCGAAATTTCCATTCTGTACAAACCATATGAAGTCAATAGAAGTTAGAAGAGTTATAGTGAACTTCCAGAGTTTTGGTATAAGTTTGACATTTTTTCAGGATTTACACTTAAGGAGATATCAGGAGAGTGGATGCACTAGAGTTTTGTGCAACACTGTTATTCCAAAACACTAGGATATTAGGGTTCAATTCCGGAATAAAAATATTTTCTGCCAAAAATCCCAAGACTATATATCGAATTCTGAACCATAGTTATTTCATTAGTTACATTTCCAACTAGAGAAAAGCCAAATTCTCTCTCACGGATCTTCGGGTTTTCATCCCAAATCATGAGTAATCCTATCTAGTTGTGTAGTATAGCTTAGTGTGCCCAATGACCCTCCAAACCTTGGAAATGAACCTTGATACTACACATGACATGTTTAGACCACAAAATCATTAAGATACAAAGGTTGAAAGTGAGTTCACGGCCAATGATGTTCTTAGGCCGTGAACTCCATTTTTAGGTGCCAAAATGCCCTAAATGCCTTCATTGCACCAAGTAACTATTATAACACATTACCTTGATGTGTCTAGGACCCAAAACAATCAAAATACCAACACCCATAGGTGTTCACGGCCGCAAACACATAACCAAATAGTACATGGCCCGAAAACTCAAGTTAGGGGTGTTTTGATGCCATAAACACTTCCTAAGGCTTAGGCTTGAATTTAGACATGTACCCTAATGAGTTTAGCACTATCAAACACCATTAGAACACCAAGGTGTTCACGACCCAAGAAGTTCCAGGGCCGTTAACTCCAAACAATAGTGCCAAATGGTGCTATAAACTCTTCTAAAGCCTTGTACACTAGCGTAGTTTAGTTCCTAGTTAAATTAGGGACTTGAAAACACCACAAACACCTTCCCAAGGGAGATTACGGTCGTAATCTCCAAGGGATATGCTCCCAGGGCCGTGAACTCTTCAAAGGAGTTAAAAGGAAGCCCTAACACCCTAGTAAGCCTTGAAGCACTTGACCACTTAAGTTGTAATAGCTTTTAGCTTCATTTAGAGACCCAATATAGAGTTTACGGTCAGGAGTTTACTACCCTGGTCCGTAAACTCCAACACACATGGTCTTTTGACCATAAACTTTCGTATGAGGTCTTGCACTCATTTGTTGCAACCCATTAGCCTCCTAGCACTTGACCAAAGTGTTTTCCTCGCATTAGGATGTTTATACATGTTTAATTAGTCTTATAATCACTAATTGTTTATATACACATGTCTTCATATGTAATTAGGACCATTGTATGTTTCTAAAGTCTTCACTTGACACCTAGCAGTCCTACCTCTTCAGTTCACCCGTATCACCCACAACAGGTGAGTTCATACCCCTTAATCAACATTTTAACTGTTTTTAAATGTTTTATGGGGGGGATACAAGTAGAATCATGCAAGTTACTATATCAATCACATGTGATTAGTAAGCAGCATTCAAATGATTGGCTACTCATTAGCCATTTTACCAAACAATTTGCTTCAAATGTTTTTGTTTCATAAACACTTTATATGTTTAAAACTCCTTATTACACTGTACATTTTACTCTGTATGTTTCATTTCAAACTCATTTACAATTGTGTTTCAAACAAATGTTTCTTTATACTAAACTGTTTTATCAAACCCACGCCTTCAAACCGTTTTCTAGTTTGACAACAAGTCAATCTTTTCTTAGATAATAATTATGTTTAAAGGTTTTACAAAACTTACTTTATGCTTTTATATTATAAATGCATGCCTATATATGTATATTTATATAAGGAATGTTTAAAAGACATAGGAAGGCTATCCACCCTATTTCCTTTTCGCGCTTGAGATGTGGTCTGGTGGGATATCGGGTACCCGTCCGAAGGTCTTTTAAATATTAGTTATATATCATGTGTACATATATAGTCATAAAGTTCCTTCCATTTCATCCAATGCCCTTGGGTAGCAAGGGTATACATCCATGTCCATACGTACCAGTTAGATTAATAGTAAACTACCATAGGGGTAGTTTAGGAAGACACGAGAACTACTACTAGAACACGATATCATACAATGAGTCAGTTCATTCATGAGTCAATACATGCTAGATAGAGAGCACATACATTACAGCTAGAACATTACAATACATTACTATACTTGCTAGATAGAGAGCACATACATTACATCTAGAACATTACAGTACATTACTACTCTTGCTAGGTATGGAGAACACACATTACAGCTAGCACACATAGAACATTTCAGTACATTACGTATACATGAATACGTTGACATAATTGTGATCCACTGTATCGGAGCATGCCTTCAATGACATGGCCCGAGTTGTAGCCAGAGTCTCTTAGAGCGAGAGTGTGAGTTTGCGTGTAGATCTACACTGGATTGACTATCATACACCTTGCTGCTAGCTACAGCCGGACCTGCAGGTCTACGAGTGCCAAACATCATACCTTTTTACGACCTACATTTTTCGTTGTTAACCAGTCGATAGTATGGTACAATTAATCACATGATGCCTTAATATAAATCCGGTTCAAGGTAGTTAGTACAACAGCAGTTCTTATAGCACTACATTACAGTACTACATTAATTTTCCTTTTACATATATCTAGTGATTCTTTTCACTTAAACATTAAATGTAAAAACTATATTTTGTTAATGATAGTTACACTTAGGAATATTACACGCTTTTACAAGAAACGAACATTTAGATCAGTTAAGTCTTGGTAGAAGGCTACATTCAGAGCAGTTAGGTCTTGGTAGAAGATACCCTTATATACTAGTAGGAATCATAGGGATTTCAAGGGTTTTTCAAACATTTACAGTTTTTTTACAAAACATTTTTATACTTACAGTTCATATACATTTTGAATACTTATAGTTCATATACATACAAATAGTTACATACAAATTAAGACACTAAAATACTTATAATCTCACCAGCTTTAAAGTTGATACTCTCTTTCAAAATAACTTGTATCCTCAGGTCAACCATAGACAAGAATTATAGAAGATGGAACTCGTTCAAGACTCATCTTTCATTTTGTTTATTCTTTAGTGTCTATTATAATTTGATAGAACACACTTGTATTAAAATTATATTATTAATGCAATGGATGATGTTGTTGCTTGTTTACTACTTTTCATTGTTGTGATAGTGTACATGACGTCCTCCGCCCCATAACGTTTCCGTTGTTCAATGGTTTTGGGGTACGACAGATTGGTATTAGAGCGTTGTTTATAGTGAATTAAGTATATCAACCCATAAAAGATATACAGACTATAAATACAATGGGATTAAAAATACTCTGACCAAGAGTTTATACTTTAAATCATAAAATATTTAATTAAGTATACGTGTTGTATTCATACTAAAATCAGTGTAACTAGGACAGTACAAAAGAATTACGATTGTTGGGCAACACAGGTGGACTTGAGACATATAGTGAAAACTGGGAAGATATAGCTTGATCAACTATATTATCCGAGGGTTGACTAGCATGTGCCGAAGTGAATTTGTGTAGTTGCAACAAGTCTAATATCTTACCAACCCTACCACAATGAGAACACTAGAACATAACATTAAACTTAAAATACTATAGGAGTATTTGGTGTTACTATAAGTACTTTATACTTGAGAACTAAAACAGGATCTTCATTACTAAGTTGATAGTTGCTAAGTGGATACATTAAGGTTGTATGTAATTAGGATGTTATAGACTTAGAATCTGTGAAATTTTTTACTTTACCCCTATTCTGTTTGAATTTGGAGTTAAGGTCACTTATTTAAAGGCCTATCCTGTTTCGATCACATATAATGGGTATGCACTTCACAACTAGCGGTGTAACTAATGAAGATTTTCTAAATAATTATCTAGATAGTTTGTCTAATAGTTATTTTCTTACCCCAATTCTCGCATAGATAACATGGTTGGACCCCATCCCCATGGCAACCAGTACCTCCCAAACGAAGTCATTGCTAGATGGTTTGGAGAAGAAACAGAGAATGATCATCCGATTCCATTGAATGATCACCACGATGAAGACCTCATAGATGATGGTAACTCTGAACCGGAGGTTGAGAACCTACCCAGGCAGCTCCCGTTCCAATTCCTAACCTTCGTCCGACTTTTCATGGCCCGACGCCTCTAGGGGTCGAATGTTTGGAAGCATGGAGCGAAGATCAAGACCAACCTATGCCGTTTAATGGAGACCGAAGATTCTACAACGTAAATGAAGGGAGCACAACAGATAGAGTTCTACCAATCCTGATTAGTAGAGTTGCCCGAAACGAAATTCAGGGTAGGACAGCTCTACATCGTATCGCAGAAGTTGACACCAATGGACGGATGCATATCCTTCGCACTAACAACCTTGAACATACTCATGAGAGATCTGAGAGAGACCACAAAACCCTACTGCAAGAACTAGCTGAAACCCGAGCCGAAGTCATTGAGCTCCGAGTACATCAGAGGGTATACGAAAGATACCTGCTTGATATGGAATGTCAACTGGGTGAACTGAGAGTTCACCAAAGGGATAACCATCGCCAGTAGTAGATGCTTTACTTTATTTCTCCTTGTTAAAAAGGAATCGTTTTTCTGTCTATGCCCGATGTGACATTTTCTATGAAACTATGTTGTAGTGTAAGTACTCTTGGTTAAGTGTTTATGTTGCCAAGGACTATCTTCTCTGGATATGATGTAAGACCTTTTACAAGGTCATTTTCCCAAACTTTTACATCATAAATATCAAAGATATTGACAATTGGCTAACTTCTGTATCGTTTTTTATTCAAGTACTCTTATCATACTCTCATTGGAGTCTATCTGAAACATGCTTTAGTCAAGTCATTAGACTATAGTTATATCTGGAGACATTTCCAAGTCTCTTTTAGTGGTTGGATCCTATTATTCACCAACCATCGATACCTCGGAATGAACGAAAAATGTTTTAAGAACATTCTACGAACTTACTTCTACTCATTTATAGGAATGCATCATAGGGATGTAGGTCAAACCTTCGCGAGCACAATTCCAATCCGTATTAGGACTGCATCATAGGGATGTAGGTCAAACTCACGAAAACATACTTCTTTTACATAACAGTCAAACTACATCTAGGTTCAACCATGCTCGCTCACAAGTTCATTTTCTTTTCGTGTAATAGAATCCTGTCGCCAAAGAAAAATGATCAACCCCTCAACCAAGCACCAACCCTTCAGATTGATGCGGCTACCTTTCAAGCTGCAGTCTCGGCTGCCGTGTCAGCTAATCTTACTCACCTTATCGCTAACAACGCAAATGTTAGCGGGATTGTTAACAACAATTCCAACCCGGGTAACAATCAAACACCTCAATGAACAACAAACTACCACGACACCCTGAGTTCCGAGACCAAGAGTAACAAACGAAAATTTTGGGCCAAAAAGAAGGACAAATCGATTCGAGGGGCAAACAAGAAATAACCACCGGTAACAACCTTCACAGCTACGACATCTGTACCTCCTACTAGCATCCCTTCGGGTATACCAGTTGTCCCTAACCCAGCCAGACAATATGCTGGAAACCTCCCAAATTGCATCAGATGTAGTTATCACCACCATGGACCTTGTCGGGATATACAGTGCTCAAACTGCAACAAAAAAAAGGGCACACCAAACGTTACTGCAAGAGCCTAACAAGGTCGATCAACCAATTGCCCAACACCGGTGTGAACCAGGCTTGCTACGGTTGTGGCAAGGTGGGTCACTACAAAAGGAACTGCCCAGAGGCAACAAATGTTGGCACAGACGGAGGTATGCTACCCACCACCGCCGCAGGAGAGAATACTCCGGACCCACGTTAATGTAATTTAGGCGTTTCATTGTAACAAACTTATAAACTATCCACAACTAGTGCAACTAGAGTCTTGCCTTTTGCGAGATCCTGTCTGTATAGGGATGCTTGTGCTGCGTATACTTGTCTTTTGTAGTATACCTTATTCGCAGCAACAGCCTTGTAGTAAATCTAAAGTAGTGTAACTGTGTTCATGGTTGCACGATTGTGTTTTGTCTATAAACGTCTTACGTTCAAATCTAATGTCTTTAAGTTTCCGTACGATTCCTACATTATGATACAACTAGATTCAATTTGATCTACACCATACCTGATTTATACGTATATCTCTTTCTTCGAAATCGCCTTTCCAGCGAAGCCGTCATATCAGAACACCGAAGTACTCATGTGTAGAGTACCGCTTAGTTCTTCTCTTTTCCGAAGAAATCCCCGAAGTACCACTCATACAGTACGTCAAGTTCAATCCAAAGGTCCATACGATTGATCCGTCACTGAAGAAGGTATACATAGGGGCGATATATAATCAAGGTTCTACAGCTTTAGAATTGATGATTCCGCTTTAACTTCTTTTCCTTGATAGGATTTGAGCTTAAAGAAAATTCAGTTATTCGACTATCTTTTCAATCTTAATTATATATGACTCGTATACCCGAGATGGTGATCGTTGAACCAAGTATGGATTCTAAAATGAATTTCAGGACAGAGAACTACCCAAGACTACGAGTAATCGCATCGGCATGTGAACAAACTTAGAACCCAGTACGACTCTTGTAAATCGATCGCCCTACAATCTAAACATCTACGGAGATACAAGAATAGCCCAGACAACTTAGCGGACTACACAGAAATAGAATTAGAAGACTAGGCTTCTCACCCTAGAGAACTCCGGTCATATTCTTCCAGAGATCGACGAATTGCATCGTATGTACCTCAGATATCGAGGACTCCGTCGAGATTTTCCAGTAAAAATCGTTATCTTTGCCTCTAGAAATGGACCTGAGATTCGAATATCACCAGTTCGAGTGTTAGGGAAGGATGTTCGGAAGACTATCTTCCGAACTCGATGCGGACACTTCGAGTCCGTAGTGATACCCTTTGGATAGGACCAATACAACCATAGTATTCATGAGCTAAATGAGTAGGGTACATCTTTCTTACTTGGATCAGTTCGTCATTTCTCCATGTAACGACTTACTTATCTGCCCTCACAGTAAGAAGGAACCCGTGGAAACATTTCCTTCAGAGGAACTTTCATGAAGTTCTCTAAGCACAAGTTTTGAAATTGAAGAGTCAGGTTCCTATGACACACTGTTAGTGATATGGAAATTTTTTAGTACTCTTTCAATTTTTCAAAACCGTTGAGAATTTGTCGACACCAGAGTTAGGGGTGTTTTGATGCCATAAACACTTCCTAAGGCTTAGGCTTGAATTTAGACATGTACCCTAATGAGTTTAGGACTATCAAACACCATTAGAACACCAAGAGTAAGGTGTTCACGACCCATGAAGTTCCAGGGCCGTTAACTCCAAACAATAGTGCCAAATGGTGCTATAAACTCTTCTAAAGCCTTGTACACTAGCGTAGTTTAGTTCCTAGTTAAATTAGGGACTTGAAAACACCACAAACACCCTCCCAAGGGAGATTACGGCCATAATCTCCAAGGGATATGCTCCCAGGGCCATGAACTCTTCAAAGGAGTTAAAAGGAAGCCCTAACACCCTAGTAAGCCTTGAAGCACTTGACCACTTAAGTTGTAATAGCTTTTAGCTTCATTTAGAGACCCAATATAGAGTTTACGGTCAGGAGTTTACTACCCTGGTCCGTAAACTCCAACACACATGGTCTTTTGACCATAAACTTTCGTATGAGGTCTTGCACTCCTTTGTTGCAACCCATTAGCCTCCTAGCACTTGACCAAAGTGTTTTCCTCACATTAGGATGTTTATACATGTTTAATTAGTCTTATAATCACTAATTGTTTATATACATATGTCTTCATATGTAATTAGGACCATTTTATGTTTCTAAAGTCTTCACTTGACACCTAGCAGTCCTACCACTTCAGTTCACCCGTATCACCCACAACAGGTGAGTTCATACCCCTTAATCAACATTTTAATTGTTTTTAAGTGTTTTTTTTTTTTTTGGGGGGGGGGATACAAGTAGAATCATGCAAGTTACTATATCAATCACATGTGATTAGTAAGCAGCATTCAAATGATTGGCTACTCATTAGCCATTTTACCAAACAATTTACTTCAAATGTTTTTGTTTCATAAACACCTTATATGTTTAAAACTCCTTATTACACTGTACATTTTACTCTATATGTTTCATTTCAAACTCATTTACAATTGTGTTTCAAACAAATGTTTCTTTATACTAAACTCTTTTATCAAACCCATGCCTTCAAACTGTTTTCTAGATTGACAACAAGTCAATCTTTTCTTAGATAATAATTATGTTCAAAGGTTTTACAAAACTTACTTTATGCTTTTATATTATAAATTTCATGCCTATATATGTATATTTATATAAGGAATGTTTAAAAGACTTAGGAAGGCTATCCACCCTATTTCCTTTTTGCGCTTGAGATGTGGTCTAGTGGGATATCGGGTACCCGTCAGAAGGTCGTTTAAATATTAGTTATATATCATGTGTACATATATAGTCATAAAGGTCCTTCCAGTTCATCCAATGCCCTTGGGTAGCAAGGGTATACATCCATTTCCATACGTACCAGTTAGATTACTAGTAAACTACCATAGGGGTAGTTTAGGAAGACACTAGAACTACTACTAGAACACGATATCATACAATGAGTCAGTTCATTCATGAGTCAATACATGCTAGATAGGGAGCACATACATTACAACTAGAAAATTACAATACATTACAATACTTGCTAGATAGAGAGCACATACATTATAGCTAGAACATTACAGTACATTACTACTCTTGCTAGATATAGAGAACACACATTACAGCTAGCACACGTAGAACATTTCAGTACATTACGTATACATGAATACATTGACATAATTGCGATCCACTGTATCATTGCATGCCTTCAATGGCATGGACCGAGTTGTAGCCAGAGTGTCTTGGAGGGAGACTGTGAGTGTGTGTGTAGATCTATACTGGATTGAGTATCTTACACGTTGCTGCTAGCTACAGCCGGACCTGCAAGTCTGCGGGTGCCAAACATCATACCTTTTTACGACCTACATTTTTCATTGTTAACTTGTCGATAGTATGGTACAATTAATCACATGATGCCTTAATATAAATCCGGTTTAAGGTAGTTAGTACAACAATAGTTCTTATAGCACTACATTACAGTACTACATTAATTTTCGTTTTACATATATCTAGTGATTCTTTTCACTTAAACATTAAATATAAAAACTATATTTTGTTAATGATAGTTACACTTGGGAAAATTACACACATTTACAAGAAACGAACATTTAGAATAGTTAAGTCTTGGTAGAAGGCTACATTCAGAGCAGTTAGGTCTTGGTAGAAGACACCCTTATATACTAGTAGGAATCATAGGGATTTTTAGAGTTTTTAAAACATTACAGTTGTTTTACAAAACATTTTTATACTTAGAGTTCATATAAATTTTCAATAATTACAGTTCATATACATTTTCAATACTTACAGTTCATATACATAAAAATACTTACACACAAATTAAGACACTAAAATACTTATGATCTCACCAGCTTTAAAGCTGACACTCTCTTTCAAAATGACTTGTATCCTCAGGTAAACCATAGACAGGTACCGATGCAAGGTTTAGAGAAGATGGAGCTCGTTCAAGACTCATCTTTCATTTTGTTTATTCTTTTGTGTCTATTATAATTTGACAGAACACACTTGTATTAAAATTTTATTATTAATGTAGTGGATGATGTTGTTTCTTGTTTACTACATTTCATTGTTGTGATACTGTACATGACGTCCTCCGCCCCAGAACGTTTCCGCCGTTCAATGGTTTTGGCGTGTAACAGTAAATGATCAAGGTAAAGCTAATAAATGAAGAACAAGAAGAATGTATGAAAAAGATATGACATAACTAAGTAAATGTCAAAAGTTGAGCAAAATATCTGTTTTTAACTTGTATTGAATGCTCCTTTATATAAGAGAGAATGTTATAGTGAATTAAATGAGTATCTTACATCAGACTAGACAATAGAACTACTTCTGACATTCTGATTGTTGAATACAAAAAAAGGCTAAGTCCTATGTAACGTTACATTAATACAAGGATAATAAATGACAAAAGACAAAAAAGATGTTCTTCTGGATCAGCATACATTCTGGACTTGAGTGTCACTCTAGAATGTAAATATTCTTCCTCTTCTTCTCTTCAGCTCCGGACAGATTACGAAGCACTTTTCACTTCGGAACCAATAAGCTTCGGAATAGGTACTTGGGATTGCTAAAAGTTTACTTTCAGGTTCAAACACTATAACAACGTTAATTTTCAAAACAATTTTTCATTTTTCGAACAACATAAATCATCATTTAATATTTTGAAATCACATGTATAACAATGTCATCGTAACAAAATACATCTCAAGATCATAAAACAATTCTTCCGTCAGTGTGTACAGATGACGCCGACACCTTCCCACGGTCTTTGCTAGTACCTGAAACGCACAACACCACAACTGTCAGCATAAATGCTTAGTGATTTCCCCAAAATACTACTTACGTACATACGCCTTTCTAGGCCCTGACCTTCCGGTCCATGTGTCTCAGGGGACTTCCGTCCCGACTCGGTAAACCTTCTGATCCTACCTGCATCAACCTTCCGGTCCACATCACAATGCCTTCCAGCCCATAACATAATGCCTTCCGGCCCATATCAAACATAACATACATAGCACATACAAACGGTTAACTTAATCACATACAATGCATACAACTTATAACATATCCGACCTTCAGGTCAAGCATCGACACCCTTCCGGGTACAGTATAGTGAGAAGACTCACCTCGTGGAAAGTCTAGAATCTCCCGTGCTCGCTATCTCCGAAACCCAACCCCGCCTAATCATAACGAAATATCACCCTTATTAACATTCCTCAGAGGGGTAAATGACCGTTATACCCTTCCTCGACTCAAAGTCCACATGTTGACCAAATCCCTAAAAGTCAACAAAAGTCAACATTCACAATACGCGGGGCGTACAGACTCATGTACGCGGGGTGTACATCGCCAATCCACCATCAGGGGTCTCCACAAAGTACGCTGCGTGTACTGGGAGTTACGTCCAGCATAACGCTTAGATCCAGCCACTCTTCATTTTTGGTCTTAAATGGTTAAGACACTTTTTCAACTTCTAGATTCGGCTCTCTTTAAGCCTCCTTACCTATAAAGTTGAAACCTTTAAGCCTTGGCATGACTGTAAAGGCTCCTAAGCTCCTTAATACCTTTCCATTTCAACTCAAAAGATCTAGATCTCATGCATGGCTAATCATTCACGTCCAAGATTACATTTTTATGAATCTACAACTCAAATGGACCAGAAATATGATGGATCTAAGCCAATGGAGGCTACTTGCTCATGAAGTCTCCTTCTTTCGGACTAAAACCCTAGAAAATGGTCCATAAGGCATATCACAAGAACTACAAGTCATGATCCGAAGTTTTTACCTTAGAAAGAAGCTCCAACCTTTGCTATTCACGGATCTACACTTGAACACCAACTTCTAGCGTTCACAGTGGACTCATCTTCTCTTTTGCTACCTTGAAATGACACCACCAAGCTTAGAACACTCACAAACAAGCTATGAATGAAGGAACAACTCTCTTGGGGTCTCTTTCTGAAAGATGGTAGCTGAGAAACCAAGCCATCTCATTCCTTTTATAGCCAATCCACAAAATTAGGGTTTTTGGGTCTGGACCAGTTACGGCCAACGTAACCTTGGGTACGACGAGCGTACCCGGGGGATGATGCGTTTAAATGAAGCGTGCGAGTACGCGTAGCGTACTCCTTGTACGCCCAACGTACTCGCCCAACACAAAAGCCCAAATGACAATATAGGGAAAGATGAAGGGCTAATTAGAGGTACCTGAATTTCGGGCTATTACAATTCTCCCCCACTAGAGCCAGACTTTGTCCCCAAAGTCTTATACCGAAAACAATTCCGGATACTGCTCCTGCATCTCCTACTCGGACTCCCATGTCAGCTCGGACCCCTTCTGATGTTGCCACTACACTTGCACCAAGGGTATTTCCTTGTTCCTCAGAACCTTAACCTTTCGATCCCTCATTTCCACTGGTCTCCTAACATAGTTCAAGCCTGCATCCACCTGAATATCATCTAATGCCACCACTGCCGACTCGTCGGCAATACATTTCCTCAACTGCGACACATGAAAGGTGTCGTGGATCTGACCCAACTCAGCAGGTAGATCCAACCGGTAGGCTACCCTGCTTACCCTAGCGATTACGCTGAAAGTTCCAATATATCGAGGTCCCAACTTGCCCTTCTTCCTGAATCGTGTCGGTCCTTTCCAAGGAGAGATCTTTAAGAGCACAAGGTCACCAACCTGAAACTCGAGCTCGGACCGACGCCTGTCCGCATAACTCTTCTGGTGACTCTGAGCAGTCAACAATCTCTACCTGACCTGCTGTATCTGCTCGGTCGTCTGAAACACAATCTCTGTACTACCCATTACCCGTTGCACGACCTCTCCCCAGCAGATGGGGGTTCGACACCTCCTCGCATACAACAGCTCAAAGGGTGGCATACCAATGCTCGAATGATGGTTTTTGTTGTACGAAAACTCTGCTAAGGAAAAATAGGTGTCCCAACTCCCTCCAAAATCCAAAACACACATTCGGAGCATATCCTCGAGCGTTTGAATCGTCCACTCGCTCTGTCCGTCTGTCTGCGGGTGGTATGCGGTACTGAAATGCAGCCTCGTACCAAACTCCTCGTGAAACTTCTTCCAAAACCTAGAAGTAAATCGTACGTCCCGATCTGAAACGATTGACATCGGAACCCCGTGCTCCGATACCACCTCCCTCACATATAACTCTGCCAACCTCTCCGCAGAAGAGCTCTCACTGATAGTAAGAAAATGAGCGCTCTTTGTCAATCTATCCACAATTACCAAAATTGCGTCGACCCCTCTCGCTGTCCTTGGCAATTTGGTGATAAAATCCATGGTAATCTGTTCCCACTTCCACTCGGGAATCTCCAACGGCTGTAACTTACCATGCGGACGCTGGTGCTCGGCCTTAACCTGAAGACAAGTCAGGCACCTCTCGACGAACCATGCAACATCCCTCTTCATACAGGGCCACCAATACTCCTTCTTTAGATCGAAATACATCTTAGTAGCCCCGGGATGGATCGAGAACTTCGATCGATGTGCTTCTTCCATCAAAATAGTACATGTCCCGCACACAAATGGTACCCAAATCCGACCTTGAAATGTCATAAGTCCTCGACCATCAGTAACGAATTTCGATACCTACCCGACAACCCCCTCCCTCATTCGGTTTTCTGGTCTCGCAGCCTCAGCCTGGGCCCCTCGGATGGATCATACAGATGTCTCGGATTGGGACGCTCTCCGCCTTATGGCTCAACGCATCAGCTACGACATTAGCCTTGCCCGGGTGGTACAGGATCTCACAATCATAATCCTTCACCACATCCAACCATCTCCTCTGGCGCGTATTAAAATTTGGCTGATCCATCAAGTACTTCAGACTCTTGTGGTCCGTGTATATGGTACATTGAACCCCATAAAGATAGTGTCGACAGATCTTGGGGGCAAAGACCACAGGACCCCAATTCCAGGTCGTGGGTGGGATATCTCGACTCATGAGGCTTCAGCTGCCTCGATGCATACGCTATAACATGTCCCCTCTACATAAGCACTGCCCCTAATCCAGATATAGATGCATCACAATATACCACAAAACCCTCCATCCCTTCTGGGAGTGCCAGCACCGGGGCCTCGCACAATTTCTGACGAAGGGTCTCAAATGAGGACTGCTGCTCCGGACCGCATGAAAATGCAACACTCTTCCGGGTCATCTTGGTAAGTGGCATGAAGATCTTGGAGTAATCCCTGATAAACCATTGATAATTGCCGGCCAATCCCAGAAAGCTCCTGATCTCTGTGGGCGATCTCGTCACTTCCCATCTCATCACCGCCTCAATCTTGGCCGGATCGACCAATATCCCCTTCTGGTTAACAAGGTGCCCTAGGAACTGGACCTCTTGTAACCAGAAATCACACTTGGAGAATTTTTAATACAGCCTGTCCGATCTCAATACTCCAAGAATCTCCTTCAAATGTTCTTCATGCTGCTCCCTAGACCTCGAATATACCAAAATATCATCAATGAATACGATCATCGACTGATCCAGCATCGGCCTGCACACCCTGTTCATAAGATTCATGAATACAGTCGGGGCATTGGTGAGCCCAAAAGGCATCACCACAAACTCGTAATGCCCATAACGAGTTCTGAACGCAGTCTGCTAGATATCTTCATCCCGAAACCTCATCTGATGATAACCTGACCTCAAGTCTATCTTAGAGAACCAAGATGCCCTCTGTAACTAATCGTACAGATCATCGATCCTAGGTAACGGATACCGGTTTTTAACCATCAACTTGTTCAATTCCCGGTAATCGATACACATCCGGTATGAACCATCCTTTTTCTTGACAAAAAGGATCGGTGCTCCCCAAGGTGAGCTACTCGGTCGAATAAACCCCTTTCCTAACAACCCTTGAAGCTGTGAGGATAACTCCTGCATTTCTGGTGGAGCGAGCCTGTAACAACCCGTTATTTCAAGCCAGTAAAAATCGAGTCCTGTAACCTCTTTGAGAAAGGAAATAGAATATCATCGAAAAATGAAGTATTCAAAAACTCTATTTGGAGTACACTATGTGGTAGTTATCGTCTTAAGGTTTTGAAACATATAAATAACACAAAAATCCGAGTTATAACGAAGAAGTTATGCTCATTCTAAGTTTTCCGACAAAAACCAGCAATGCGAAGTTGCGTAAAAACGCAAAGTTTCAATAAAACACTTTCCGACCTTAGGTGTCTAAATGAAAGTCGTAGATATCGTTAAAGTACAAACATGCATAAAAAGAACGCTCAAATCGGACATCGTATGAATAAGTTATGAATTTTTAAAGAAATTCCTTAATCACGTCATTTTAATAAATAAATAATAAAAATAATTCCGGATTTTGCCAACGAAATCTAAATGAAAGTTGTAGATCGTAGTCTCATCTTCGCGGGGATATAAAGAACGTCAAAAACGGAGTTCGTATGAAGGAGATATGAATTTTCGAAGTTTGATAATTAATTTATATATATTTTTTTATAAAACTTCGGTATTATCCGAAGGGGAGTCAGCGTCCTCATCCGAGGTACGCGCTGCGTACTCCTGTACGCCCCGCGTACCCGAGGAACTTGGCCTCAAACCGTCCACGTCGCCCTATGCGAGGCACCCGACCCGACCCGTCCCATCCGACCCGACTGCCTGAGCCGTCCCATCCGAGGCCGAGGCAGTCGAGGCTTCGGTCACGCATGACGTACGCGTACGCGCTGCGTACGAGCGTATGCCCCGCGTACGTGGCCTCTCAGGCCCCCCTATAAATAGCATGCGAGGGTTCCCGGGAAAATGGCCCATTCTCTCTCCTTTTTCTTGCATTTTACCTCGTTTTCCGTGCTCTCACTACCCCGAAGCCCTGGTCATTTTGTGCAAGTCCCGAAGGTCGATTTTTCTCCCGAGGAATCCCGAGATTTCGGAGGAAGATCCATTTCTCGAGACGAAACTCTGCCCGGTTTTCCATCTTGCTATCTTCAAACTTTCAAGTGAGTTCATACCCCTTTCAAACACACTTTAAATACATTTTAAATGCTTTTATACTCTTTTAGGGGGGGGGGGGGGTGGGGATACAAGTAAACATACGGTTATTATCGTGTATTTTATAAAGTTTCACTTCACTTGTTTTATCGAATAAATCACTTGGAACTCATTACTATTATGGAAAACTCTTGTCATACTTTGCGTGCATCAGACATTATACAAAGTATATAATGATTTCAAAGTAACTTTCGTTGTTAAGTCGTTTTATACATTCTAAAACTTATGATTTTGCTTTGTCAAACATTGTGAAAAAGGGATAAACTTTGTATAGAAAAGTATCACTTTAATACGGGCTTAATTGAGAATCCATGAGACGTGTATATCTTCAAACGTTACTTTTCTTTATTAGAAAGTATTGCTGAAAGTCCTGTCTATAACCAGAGTCTCCCGTTCGGAGAACGTGTCAAATGTGTATAGATCTATATGGGAAGTCATGATCCCGCGCCCTGACTGTTAGCTACAGTCCGTCTTTTGGGGTGATAGTTGTCATAACGCTGCGACGCCTGAAGAACGTCGTTACAGGCATAGTATGTTTAGTATGGTTATATAACTCATCGGATATACAATTATTATGGTATTATGCTTTTATGAACGAGTAGCTATTAAAACTATTCTTCATCTAATAAATGCGATCTTCGTATAGTTTTACTATATAAAACTATGACACAACTTTTGAGAACGTCGGTTTCTTGCGATTTTCGGTCTTAGAGACTGCCAATTATATTAGGAAAATAAGGGTTTCTCCTGCATACAAACCAAACAACTAATAGGAAAATAAGGGATTTTCCTGGTGCAATTATTTACAACTTATAACACGAACATTTATATGCATTTCATACTTTTATAAGAAGATAAGGGTTTTCTTGGAAAACACAACAACTCGTATCTCAACCATTAGGGAAAATATGGGATTTTCTGGATCTAATACATTCACTTTCAACACAACAAATCACAACTCTTTACATTTGAAATGCTGCGTTTTCTAGAAAATATACACCCATTTTGGAATGGCATCCAATTTTTCTAAACTACTTACGAACTCACCAACTTAATTGTTGACACTTTTTTCTTTGAAATAACTTGTATTCTCAGGGAACCGCTAAGCAGGTTTGGGAATCAACTTTTGGGATTAACGCGCTGGCGTTAATTACTTCTTTTGGATGATGTTTATGTATTTATCTTTTGAACATGTAATGAATACAATTATGTAAACATCTTGGAAACTTTAATATATATGGTGGTGTGTACTTTCCTTTCTATGAACTGTTATGATACTGAATATGACGTCCTCCGCCCCCGAACGTTTCCGTCGTTCTGGTTTGGGGGTGTGACTGATTGGTATCATAGCTTTGTTTATAGGGAATTAAGTATATCAAAACTATTCCTTTTTTATATACAACTATAAACTCAACTGGGCAAAAACACTCTGAGAAAAATTCATACTTTAGAAAGTAAACCTAATTAGTTTTAAGGTAAGCATGCACTCATTTTTATACTAATAACAGTTTCATAGTAAATAACTTTAGAAGTATTATAGATAAGTTGTGCAGCACAGGTACGCCTTGGGACATGTAATCGGAACTGGGAAGAATATAGCCTGATCAACTATATTTGTCCAAGAGCCGACTAACGTATGCCAAGGAGTGTCTGTAATGGACAACAAATTTAAAACTTACCAAAAGCAAATCGCTAAAGAATATTGAGGGAGTATTCGAGTGCCGTCAACCATTAAACTTAAAGGTAAGTTTCATGTGCTCTAGCTTATAGTAAACTTTTAACTCTATTCTCGTACAGTCTAAATGGCGGGATTCCATCACCCCAATGACCCCTACTACCCCAACCAAGGTAATGGAGGGTGGATTGAAGAAGATCCTGAAGAAGACGAAGAGCCTATAGAGTTGGAGGGAGGGGATGACTCTGGCACGGATTCGGAGCCAGAAATTATAAATCCACCAATCCCACAATCTCCCGTCCATGTGAGGAATTTCCAAGGACCCACTCCAGTGTGGGTAAGTCACCTCCATCATTGGAGCCAACAATAAAGCTTACACCCTCCTTACGGCATGTGCCGAGACTTCTATGATGTGAGAGGCGGGGGATCAGCCGACCGCGCACTTCCGGTCATGGTTGGCAAACTCGCCAACCAGTGCTATCAATTCGGAGTGCAAGCCAACCGAATCCGAGAGGTCAATGTGGAAGTACAAATCCACACGGCCGATATCAACCGCCTAGAGTTGTTGCAGAACGACATCCACATTCGCGCCGAAGCGTTTCAAGCACAAGCAAATGCGGCCTTCGCAGAATTAAGAGAACAACAAGCTGCATTTGATAGACGCCTCATGGAGTCGAAGCAGTCCGACACGGAGTCGAGCTCCAAACGCAAAGCGCACCGCAAGTAGTACTTGCCCAACTCTCAAATTTTGTTATAAATTAGGACTTCGGATAAAAGTATTATTTTCTTTAAATTGTTCTGTAATCGGAGGCCTTTAGAAAGGCCAAGAAATTTTGTCTAGACCCCGCTGTAACACAACTATATGTTTAATATATATAAGGGTATACCCCTTTTCTTGTTGTTGTTAATCATGCGCAAATCGTTCAATTCATTGGTACAGCTATTCAAACTTTACTTTCAAGCTCAAAACATTGTGTCAGTCAAACCCAACTTCTTAGAACTATTAGAAGTTAACTCAATATCATTCAACTCTGAATTGCCAAAACTTATAAATTTTTCCATATTTTTTTCTTTTGGCAGCACGATGCCTCCTCGTCCAAACCTAAGGCCCAGGCCGGGCACGGTACCACCACCACCTCCACCACCAGCTTATGATCCAGCCATGGTCCAGGCTGCTATCACAGCAGCAGTAACTGCAGCCCTCTCGCAAATAAACTCTCACGGAAATGGAGGGGCGGGAAGCAGCACGAATCATCCAAATCATGGCACTGGTCATGGTCAAGGAAGAGAATATACTTACAAGGAGTTCTCTAACACTAAGCCAAAAACTTTTAATGGAACTGGGGGAGTCATTGCACTAATGCAATGGTTCGAGAAGACCGAAACGGTCTTCAAGATCTACTCATGCCTAGAAGCAAGCAAAATCAAGTTCGCTGCTTGCACTTTCGTGGATCGAGCCCTCACTTGGTGGAAAAGCCATGTGAATTCAGTAACGCTCACTGTCGCCAACGCCATGAGTTGGGATGATCTAAAGGTTCTACTACTGGAAGAATACTCCCCAAGGGGCGAAGTGCAAAAGTTGGAGCAGGAGCTCTGGAATCTGAAAATGACTGGGTCTGACCTAGTCACCTACACAGCTAGGTTCAACGACCTCGCTGCACTATGCCCTACCATGGTCAACCCAGAATCAAAGAAGGTTGAAAGGTACATTTGGGGGTTGTCACCCCAGATTCAAGGGCATGTCCTAGCTTCCGGCCCTGTTACCTACAACAACGCCAAACGCCTGGCTCAGCAACTCATCAACCACGTAGTAAAACCCAATATCATTTCAACAACCGCAAATCCACCTAGGGAGGCTCAGGGCCAGAGTAGGCCTTGGAACAAAAGGAGGGGACAAACCCTCCAGGAAAACCCCAAGAAACAATAAGTAATAGCGACCCACACTATGACTGTACCTGTGAACCCTGCCCCCACAAGCTCATATAATGTGAAACTTCCTAAATGCAACCGATGCAGCTTCCACCACCACGGTCCTTGCCCTAACCTTCACTGCACCAAGTGTAATAAGAAGGGACATACAGCCCGCTATTGCAAAGGGCCAACCCAACCATCCGTCCCCACTACTAATACCGGGGTAAGCTGCGCCTGCTTTGAGTGCGGAGACACGGGGTACTACCGCAGGGACTGCCCAAAGGCAAACAACCGGAATACCGGCGGAAGGGGGCGAGTTTTCACAATGGGACAAGATGAAGCCATTGCGGACCCTACTGTTGTTACGGGTACGTTTCTTCTCGATAACTCGTATGCATGCATTTTGTTTGATAGTGGAGCGGAAAGGAGTTTTGTGAGTCACGACTTTAAAGGCCTGCTAAAATCAATACCACAATCATTAAGTGAACCATTCATAGTAGAAATGGCCAACGGGAAAACCGAAGGCACTAAGGAGATATACTTAAACTGCACCCTAACTTTAAATGATAATCCCTTTTCAATCAACCTCATGCCAGTCTCGATTAAGAGTTTCGATGTCATCATTGGCATGGATTGGCTGAGTTCTCATCATGCGGACATTCTATGTTACGATAAGGCCGTTCGCCTTAATCTGCCAACCGGCGAAACTTTCATTGTCTTGGGCGACAAACCAAGTACCACTCTTCGTATCATCTCAAGTATCCAAGCTCGAAAATGCCTACGCAAGGAGTGTCACGCATTCTTGGCACATGTTGTAGATGTGAAACGCGAAGTCCAAGACATCAAGAGTGTGCCCGACGTACGCGATTTTCCCGACGTTTTTCCCGAGGACCTTCCAGGAATACCACCCGCGAGACAAGTTGAGTTCCGAATCGATCTAGTTCCCGGAGCTACCCCAGTAGCCAAAGCACCCTATCGATTAGCCCCGGCAGAGATGCAAGAGCTATCCAACCAACTGAATGAACTACTTGGAAAAGGATTCATCAAGCCGAGCTTCTCGCCATGGGGAGCACCCGTACTGTTCGTGAAAAAGAAGGATGGATCATTCAGAATGTGCATCGACTACCGAGAACTCAACAAACTTACCATCAAGAACCGATACCCCCTACCCCGAATCGATGACTTATTCGACCAACTCCAAGGAGCCAACTACTTCTCCAAGATCGATCTGAGGTCGGGATATCACCAGCTGCGAGTCTTGGAGAGTGATATTCCCAAG
This sequence comes from Lactuca saligna, assembly GCF_052625555.1. NCBI lineage: Eukaryota > Viridiplantae > Streptophyta > Magnoliopsida > Asterales > Asteraceae > Lactuca > Lactuca saligna. Next base: position 189,107,080 of record NC_136421.1, on the reverse strand, counting down.
CCGGCCTTCCGAACACGATACGGACATTATGAGTTTGTAGTGATGTCGTTCGGACTAACCAATGCCCTGGCCGTGTTCATGGATCTAATGAATCAGGTATGTCGTCCATTCTTGGATAAATTCGTGATAGTATTCATAGACGACATACTCATTTATTCAAAGAATAAAGAAGAGCAAGGTCAACATCTGAGGCAAGTTTTAGAGACGTTACGGACTGAGAGACTATATGCAAAATTCTCAAAATGTGAATTTTGGATTAGAAAGGTGGACTTCCTCGGTCACGTGGTCAACAAGGAAGGAATCCACGTGGATCCATCAAAAATCAAGGCTATCAAGAACTGGTCTGCGCCAACTACACCAACAGAAATTCGCCAATTTCTAGGTCTTGCTGGTTATTACCGAAGGTTCATCCTGAATTTCTCCAGCATCGCAAAGCCTCTTACCGCCTTCACCCAGAAAGGTGTGACCTAAGATTGGGGAGAAAAGCAAGATGCTGCATTTCAGACTTTGAAACAGGCCCTTTGCAGTGTGCCCATCCTTTCTCTCCCAGAAGGGACTGAAGATTTTGTGGTGTATTGCGACACTTCGAAGCAAGCGCTGGGCTGTATACTAATGCAGAGGGGAAAGGTTATTGCATATGCTTCACGACAATTGAAAACGCATGAGGTCAATTACACCACTCATGATTTAGAACTTGGGGCGGTGGTCTTCGCTCTTAAAATCTGGAGACACTACCTATATGGTACCAAATGCACTATCTTTACAGACCACAAGAGCCTACAACACATCTTCGACCAGAAGGAGTTGAACATGAGACAGCGACATTGGGTCGAATTGCTCAACGACTACGAATGTGAGATTCGCTATCATCCAGGAAAGGCTAACGTCGTGGCAGATGCCCTTAGTCGTAAGGAGTACTCTGACTGAAGAGTGAAGTCATTAGCCAGGTCAATCCATTCGCACCTGTCGACACAAGTCAAGGAAGCTCAAATAGAGGCCCTGAAACCCGAAAACGTGATAGGTGAGACCCTTAGGGGAATGGACAAGAATTTAGAAATCAAGAGTGACGGAGCACGCTACCTCATGAACCGAATATGGACACCCAAGTTTGGTGGACTTAGAGAGGTAGTTATGAGCGAGGCACACAAGACTCCATACTCCGTACACCCCGGGTCAGACAAGATGTATCAAGATCTCAAACAACTCTACTGGTGGCCAAACATGAAAGCAGAGATCGCGACATATGTGAGCAGGTGTTTGACTTGCGCCAAGATCAAAATAGAACACCAGAAACCCTCAGGACTACTCCAACAACCTGAAATTCCTGAGTGGAAATGGGAGCAGATTTCCATGGACTTTATAACGAAATTGCCCAAAACTCAGGGTGGCCAAGATACTATTTGGGTAATCGTCGATAGATTAACCAAGTCCGCTCATTTCCTACCGATCAAGGAAACTGATAAAATGGAAAAGCTATCAAGAATCTACATCCGAGAGATCGTACGACTTCATGGAGTGCCAATATCTATCATCTCGGATACAGACAGCAGATTCACGTCTAGATTCTGGCAATCATTGCAAAAATCCATGGGAACAAGATTGGACATGAGTACTGCCTATCACCCCCAAACTGACGGACAGAGCGAAAGAACGATCCAAACCTTGGAAGACATGTTGCGAGCATGTGTAATCGACTTTGGTAAAGCATGGGATGTTCACTTACCTTTGGTTGAATTCTCTTATAACAATAGTTATCATACTAGTATCAATACTGCTCCATTTGAAGCCCTTTACGGCCGTAAGTGCAGATCACCTCTGTGTTGGACGGAAGTGGGCGACACACAACTAGCAAAAGGTCTAGTCCCTGATAGCACCCTCACTGGTCCAGAGATCATCAGGGAAACTACTGAAAAGATCGTGCAAATACGAGAACGACTGAAATCCTCGAGGGATAGGTAAAAGAGCTATGCCGACAAAAGACGTAAACCCTTGGAATTTCAAATTGGCGATCGGGTACTATTGAAGGTCTCACCCTGGAAGGGAATGATACGCTTTGGAAAGCATGGGAAGCTAAATCCTAGGTACATTGGACCCTTCGAAATCATTTCAAGGATTGGTCCAATAGCCTACAAACTCCGACTTCCAATTGAGCTTAACAAAGTACATCCAATATTCCACGTATCAAACATGAAGAAGTGTCTGTCCGACGAAACACTTGTAATTCCACTCGATGAGATCGAACTAAATGAAAATCTTAACTTTGTGGAAGAACCCATCGAGATCATGGATAGGGAAGTTAAATGAACTAAACAGAGTCGCATTCCAATAGAAAAGGTCCGATGGAATGCTAAGAGCGGACCTGAGTTCACGTGGGAACGAGAAGATCAAATGCAACAGAAGTATCCACATCTCTTCCCCAGCCCCTAAGACTCTTCTTTTGTATTAAAATTTCGTGACGAAATTCCCTCTAACGGGGGGATGATGTAACAACCCATTATTTCAAGCCAGTAAAAATCGAGTCCTATAACCTCTTTGAGAAAGGAAATAGAATATCATCGAAAAATGAAGTATTCAAAAACTCTATTTGGAGTAGACTATGTGGTAGTTATCGTCTTAAGGTTTCGAAACATATAAATAAAACAAAAATCCGAGTTATAACGAAGAAGTTATGCTCATTCTAAGTTTTCCGACAAAAACCAGCAATGCGAAGTTGCGTAAAAACGCAAAGTTTCAATAAAACACTTTCCAACCTTAGGTGTCGAAATGAAAGTCGTAGATATCGTTAAACTACAAACATGCATAAAAAGAACGCTCAAATCGGACATCGTATGAATAAGTTATGAATTTTTAAAGAAATTCCTTAATCACGTCATTTTAATAAATAAATAATAAAAATAATTCCGGAATTTGCCAACGAAATCTAAATGAAAGTTGTAGATCGTAGTCTCACCTTCACGGGGATATAAAGAACGTCAAAAACGGAGTTCGTATGAAGGAGATACGAATTTTCGAAGTTTGATAATTAATTTATATATATTTTTTTATAAAACTTCGGTATTATCCGAAGGGGAGTCAGCGTCCTCATCCGAGGTACGCGCTGCGTACTCCTGTACGCCCCGCGTACCCGAAGAACTTGGCCTCAAACCGTCCACGTCTCCCTATGCGAGGCACCCGACCCGACCCGTCCCATCCGACCCAACTACCTGAGCCGTCCCATCCGAGGCCGAGGCAGTCGAGGCTTCGGTCACGCATGACGTACGCGTACACGCTGGGTACGAGTGTACGCCCCGCGTACGTGGCCTCTTAGGCCCCCCTATAAATAGCATGCGAGGGTTCCCGTGAAAATGGCCCATTCTCTCTCCTTTTTCTTGTGTTTTACCTCGTTTTCCGTGCTCGCACTACCCCGAAGCCCTGGTCATTTTGTGCAAGTCCCGAAGGTTGATTTTTCTCCCGAGGAATCCCGAGATTTCCGAGGAAAATCCATTTCCCGAGACGAAACTCTGCCCGGTTTTCCATCTTGCTATCTTCAAACTTTCAAGTGAGTTCATACCCCTTTCAAACACACTTTAAATACATTTTAAATGCTTTTATACTCTTTTAGGGGGGGGGGGGGGATACAAGTAAACATACGGTTATTATCGTGTATTTTATAAAGTTTCACTTCACTTGTTTTATCGAATAAATCACTTGGAACTCATTACTATTATGGAAAACTCTTGTCATACTTTGCGTGCATCAGACATTATACAAAGTATATAATGATTTCAAGGTAACTTTCGTTGTTAAGTCGTTTTATACATTCTAAAAACTTATGATTTTGCTTTGTCAAACATTGTGAAAAAGGGATAAACTTTGCATAGAAAACTATCACTTTATTACGGGCTTAATTGAGAATCCATGACACGTGTATATCTTCAAACGTTACTTTTCTTTATTAGAAAGTAATGCTGCAAGTCCTGTCTATAACCAGAGTCTCCCGTTCGGAGAACGTGTCAAATGTGTATAGATCTATACGGGAAGTCATGATCCCGTGCTCTGACTGTTAGCTACAGTCCGTCTTTTGGGGTGATAGTTTTCATAACGCTGCGACGCCTGAAGAACGTCGTTACAGGCATATTATGTTTAGTATGGTTATATAACTCATCGGATATACAATTATTATGGTATTATGCTTTTATGAACGAGTAGCTATTAAAACTATTCTTCATCTAATAAATGCGATCTTCGTATAGTTTTACTATATAAAACTATGACACAACTTTTGAGAACGTCGGTTTCTTGCGATTTTCGGTCTTAGAGACTGCCAATTATATTAGGAAAATAAGGGTTTCTCCTGCATACAAACCAAACTGCTAATAGGAAAATAAGGGATTTTCCTGGTGCAATTATTTTCAACTTATAACACGAACATTTATATGCATTTCATACTTTTATAAGAAAATAAGGGTTTTCTTGGAAAACACAACAACTCGTATCTCAACCATTAGGGAAAATATGGGATTTTCTGGATCTAATACATTCACTTTCAACACAACAAATCACAACTCTTTACATTTGAAATGCTGCGTTTTCTGGAAAATATACACCCATTTTGGAATGGCATCCAATTTTTCTAAACTACTTATGAACTCACCAACTTAATTGTTGACACTTTTTCTTTGAAATAACTTGTATTCTCAGGGAACCGCTAAGCAGGTTTGGGAATCAACTTTTGGGATTAACGCGCTGGCGTTAATTACTTCTTTTGGATGATGTTTATGTATTTAACTTTTGAACATGTAATGAATACAATTATGTAAACATCTTGTAAACTTTAATATATATGGTGGTGTGTACTTTCCTTTCTATGAACTGTTATGATACTGAATATGACGTCCTCCGCCCCCTAACGTTTCCGCCGTTCTGGTTTGGGGGTGTGACAGAGGCAATAAGGCGCCTTGGCGATGGGTGCCGCTCCTGGAACCAGATCAATACGAACTCCACTTGCCTCTCCGGAGGCACGCCCGACAGTTCTTTGGGAAACACATCCGAAAACTTGCACACTGCTGGAACCTCATCAACTGAAACTGGCCTCCCCGTGGCCACTCGTGTGTCCATCACATAGGCTATGAATCCACTGCAGCACTGCTGCAAACTGATTCTCGCCCTGGTAGCCGAACAAAACGCTGACCCACACCGGGTCCTCTCGCCATACACAGTAAGCACTTCCCCACTAAGGTCTCGTATGGTCAGCAACTGTCTCTCGCAGTCAATGACTACTCCAAACTTACTCAACCAGTCCATGCCCACGATGACACAAACATCTCCCATTGCTATAGGAACCAGATCTATAGGGAACTTGACACCAAAAATATCGAGCACACATCCTCGAATCACGTCGGTGGCGTATACCGCTTTCTCATCGGCTATGGAAACCCTCAGAGGTCGACTCATCACCTCCTAATCAATACCGATGTGCTGACTAAAATCCAAAGATACAAGAGACCGACTCGCACCTGAGTCAAATAATACCGAGATAGGTACAGAATTCACAAGAAAATTACCTACGAATATCACAATATAAGCACAATATCTCAGCATAAAAGTAAATACATGGAAGAATACATACTAGCCACGACATCGGGCCCCGCGTGGACCTCCTCTGCAGTCAACTGAAAAGCTCTCCCATGAGCCTTCGGAGCCTCGGCTTTCACCGGTCGAGTCTTGGTAACCCTTGCAGTAGGCGCAAATCCCTGTGCTGATCCCTGGTGAAGCTGAGGACACTTGACCTTCCGATGGCCGGTCTAGGTGCAATGGAAGCAAACCATAAATCCCTTAGGGCAATCCCTAGCGATGTGCCCCTCCTTTCCACACTTGTAGCAAGCACCTGATTGATAGGCCCCCTCATGACCCTTGCCGCACTTTTCGCAAGTGCGGCCCTTCTGACCTCCCGTCCTCACATCGGCGGACTTGGTCTGCTTGGCTGCCGGTTGGGACTGAGCCGGTCGCCGATCCATCCGCTGAGACTCGGCCTCTTCCTTGGCCCGAGTCTCCAACTCGATCTCCCTCTTCCGGGCATTTTTCTGGAGCTCAAAAAATGTACAGTATGTCGAGTTTCATACGAACTCCCGAATTTCCCTCCTCAGTACACCCAAATATTGGCTCATCCGAGCCTGCTGAGTGGACACCTGCTCAGGGCAGAACATCGCCCTCTGATGAAAATGCCGGGTGATCATAGTAACTGAATCGTTACCCTGCTTGAGGGTTAAGAACTCCTGAATCAACCGTTCCCTCTCTACCGGGGGAACATACTCGTCTCTGAGCATAGTAGTAAATCTCTCCCAAGTCACGGCCGAAATCTCCGCAAGAGTGAAGTTCGCCGTCACGAACTTCCACCAATCCTTTGCTCCCAGGCGGAGCTAGTTCAAAGCGAACCGTACCCTCAGATACTCCGGACATGAACATGTGTAGAAGCATCCCTCAATATCAGCAATCCATCTCATCGCAGCGATCGAATCTTGCGTCCCGTCAAACTCGGGTGGCTTCGTGTTGCTGAACTCCCGAAATAGCAACGAGTCACTTCCATGTGGTCTGGCAGCAGCCACAGCTGCGGTAGCTGCAGCGGCTGCAGCCTCAGTCACCGTGGCGTACCGCTCATCGAAAGTCTCCATCAGTGTAGTCTTCATAGACCCAAACATCTCCGGAATCTCGGCCCAAATCGCCGCAGCCACCTCTTCGTGAATCATCTAACGAAGCTCCTCGTCACTCACACCGCTCCTCCCAGGTATGTGGTGTGGCCCAACCATAATGCCTCTGAAATACAACATAAAAATATCAGAGACTCAATCCATCATACTCGCACTCGATAACGCAACCCTACTCGGCCTCCGATACCCAAAGGATTCTTACTTGGGTTGTCCACTGATCCGGTGTTTTCAGTAGTACGGGCCCTATACTACCGACTACACCACATCAGTATTCACCCCAAGTCCTCCTCCTTGGACCCCGGATCACGAGTACTCTATTCTTGCTATGCACTGGCTATCTACTCACTCTCAAAGCATCTCATAACAGCGTTTTCCCCCTAGACTAAGGCATCACAAATCAGGCCACTCTAGTCCTAATATGAATACCTAGTCTACTGTAGCATGTATAACATATGATAACATATCTCATAACACATATTGTAAGGGTACTTTGGGGATTTTACCGTTCGGGCGCTGGCTGACCATAAACACTGCTTCTCCTTTGGTTATTACAAAATCTCTTATAAAATTTTATGCCTTTATTAATTGAAAAGTTTCCTCAAATCCTGGGTTTGAGTTCAGTTACGGCCGAAGGTGCATCCGAATCCCTCAAACCAAGGCTCTGATACCAACTTGTAACAACGTAAATTTTCAAAACAGTTTTTCATTTTTCAAACAACATAAATCATCATTTAATATTCTGAAATCACATGTATAAGAATGTCATCGTAACAAAATACATCCCAAGATCATAAAACAATTCTTCCGTCAGTGTGTACAGATGACGCCAGCGCCTTCCCACGGTCCTCGCTAGTACCCGAAACACATAACACCACAACTGTCAGCATAAATGCTTAGTGATTTCCCCAAAATACTACTTACGCACATACGCCTTTCCAGGCCCTAACCTTCTGGTCCATGTGTCTCAGGGGACTTCTATCCCGACTCGGTAAACCTTCTGGTCCTACCTGCGTCGACCTTCCGGTCCACATCACAATGCCTTCCGGCCCATAACATAATGCCTTCCGGCCCATATCAAACATAGCATACATAACACATACAAACGGTTAACTTAATCACATACAATGCATACAACTTATAACATATCCAACCTTCCGGTCAAGCATCGACACCCTTCCGGGTACAGTATAGTGAGAAGACTCACCTCGTGGAAAGTCTAGAATCTCCCGTGCTCGCTATCTCCGAAACCCAACCCCGCCTAATTATAATGAAATATCATTTAACTAAGATAGACTTCCACAACTAGACTTCACCCTTATTAACATTCCTCAGAGGGGTAAATGACCATTTTACCCTTCCTTGACTCAAAGTCCACATGTTGACCAAATCCCTAAAAGTCAATAAAAGTCAACATTCATAGTACGCGGGGCGTACAGACTCATGTACGCGGGGCGTGCATCGCCAATCCCCCATCAGGGGTCTCCACCAAGTACGCTGCGTGTACTGGGAGTTACGCCCAGCATAACGCTTAGATCCAGCCACTCTTCATTTTTGGTCTTAAATGGTTAAGACACTTCTTCAACTTCTAGATCCGGCTCTCTTTAAGCCTCCTTACCCATAAAGTCAAAACCTTTAAGCCTTGGCATGGCTGTAAAGGCTCCTAAGCTCCTTAATACCTTTCCATTTCAACTCAAAAGATCTAGATCTCATGCATGGCTAATCATTCACGTCCAAGATTACATTTTTATGAATCTACAACTCAAATGGACCAGAAATATGATGGATCTAAGCCAATGGAGGCTGCTTGCTCATGAAGTCTCCTTCTTTGGGACTAAAACCCTAGAAAATGGTCCATAAGGCATATCACAAGAACTACAAGTCATGATCCGCACTTTTTACCTTAGAAAGAAGCTTCAACCTTTGCTATTCACGGATCTACACTTGAACACAAACTTCTAGCATCCACAATGGACTCCTCTTCTCTTTTGCTACCTTGAAATGACACCACCAAGCTTAGAACACTCACAAAAAAACTATGAACGAAGGAATAACTCTCTTGGGGTCTCTTTCTGAAAGATGGTGGCTGAGAAACCAAGCCATCTCATTCCTTTTATAGCCAATCCACAAAATTAGGGTTTTTGGGTCTGGACCAGTTACGCCCAGCGTAACCTTAGGTACGCCCAGCGTAACCTTGGGTACGCCCAACGTACCCGGGGGATGATGCGTTTAAATGAAGCGCACGAGTATGCGCAGCGTACTCCTTGTACACCCAGTGTACTCGCCCAACACAAAAGCCCAAATGAGAATATAAGGATAGATGAAGGGCTAATTAGAGGTACCTGAATTTCGGGCTGTTACAAACACTGCCCCTCTTTCTTCCAACCCGAAGGATGCACAATGCTTCTATTGTCAGGAAACGAGGAACTAGAAGCAAAGTTCCCCAATTACTTGCATGATGTTAAGGATGGGAAAGTTAAACCCACCCATACATGTATATATATTATATTCTCTAATAACTGACCATAAACTAATTCTTGGGTCTTTGATACAGGATGTGGAATTCACAATTGTTCTGATTTGCAGGGCCTATAAAAAGTGAGGACGTGGAGCACAGGAAGACAAACTTGATCATGGGGAATAAGAAAGCTTCACCTATCACCAAGATTTGACTTTATTCTTTATTGCTTAGTAGTAGGTTAATATTATATTTGAATAAATGATGTACTCGTCTTAAATAACGAGAAATATTATTTCTTTTCATGGTTTGTACAAACAAGGATTTACTTTTCCATTTGATAATGAACGTGGTGCTATTAATGCTTTTTATAATGGTGATCTTTATTTTAAAGCATTACCTTGTTATGGAGTATATGAAACTATTGTTGGACTAACGTCTAAGGCCATAACTATATAGTGAGAGAAATAACAATTAAGGTTGATTAATACATTATAAGTTCTAATATATTAATAGGATTATTTAATTACTATTGATCAAGAATTAATCTAGAATTAATTAAGTGATCAAAAGAAGACTATTTAAATATATGGGTTGATTGTGTAAATCATCCATACTTGTATAGTGGGCTAATGCTCCATGGATAATCAAGTTAGGCTAAAATCCGTAGGATGGTCCATGGATGCTTCATGGTGTATTTGAACCCATGGATCCAAAGAAATGGAAGGCCATGACAATTAGGGTGTACCCTAATTCTAACAACTATATAAGATCGTATTTTTTGGAAAAATCGGCTACTATGAATAATAAGAAAGGGCTAGCTGATTTAGGAGTGTTCAAGTTTCTCTCAAGTTATTCCAAGTGTATTTGGTGTTGTGTGAACCATTTGAGGTGTCCCACTTGAGGCACTAGGAAATCAAGCTTCATGAAGACATTCTACATCAAAGAGGTATGCATTCTATCTTGTTATATTCATTATTTTGTATGCTAGATTAGGATAATTCCTTGGATGTTCATAATTGCCTGTATAATTGAAAAAAAACATAGATCCAAGGTATTTAGGATTGCATGTACACTTAGGAGTGTTAGAATGCTCAAAACCCAACAGTGGTATCAGAGCCATGGGTTGTTTTCTGTTATATTGATGCAAATGTTTTATTTTTAAAGTTGGAAAAAAAACATGATGTTTGTCAAATTCTAAGATAAATACTTGTTTTTGTGAAAAAATAATTATTTGTAAAATTTGAATCATTTGCTATATGAGTTAAATTAGGTCAAATTTAGTAAAAGATAAAATGATATGATTATTTTATTAGTTTTAAGAGTTTGATCTAAAGAGTTTTTTGAAACCTCCATAAGTTATGGATATGAAAAGGTTTAAAAAAAATTTGATTCAATGTTTTTTTTTATGGAGTTACAAAAATTGAGGTTAATGTTTTAAAGAATTCCATAACTTGTTCTTAATTTATGGAACATGAAAAGTTTCATCATTAAACAAACACATTAAACTCCATAAGTTATGGAATGCAAAAGTTTTTATTTATTTATTTTTTGAATTATCTTGATCTTATGAGTTGATTTAGATTAATAGAAAATTATGTGATAATATGTTTTCAATCAATTTTAATCTAAGAGTTGATTCTAAAATGTGTTTTTGTAACTTGTCCTTAAGTTAGATGAAAAGTCACATTTAGGTTTCTTAAAACTCATAAAAGTTGTCATAGGTTACAAAATGAAGAGTCTTGTCCTCATTAAATGGTTTTATAACTCCATAACTTGTCCTCAAGTTATGGAGGTTCAAGAGTCTCTTCATTAAATAATAAAAAAAATGTGTAACGTTAATTAAATCCATGAGTTATGAATAAGGAAGAGTCACATTCTTTAATGATTTAAAGTCTTCCATAACTTGTCCTCAAGTTATTGAACTTGAAGAGTTTTTTTGTTAAAACTACTTTAAACACATAAGTTATGGAATTAAATAGTTTTGAATAGTTTCAAAACTTTTCCTCAAGTTTTGCAATTTGTAAAGTTTTCCCATGAATACATTAATTCCAAGTTAAGCCCTTAGAATTTTAAAAGTTAAAATTCAACCCTTATACTTTATAATATTATAAGTTAATAATATTTATATATATGTATAAGAGTAAAGTCAGTCTTACCGTCACTAGGCCTCATTCACGAAGCTGGTATATAAGGGGGGTATAAGGTTACTGCCTATAAAATGGGAGTTTAATGGGTGTCCACTCTCACCCTCCGCTTCCTTGACCGGCGGAGGGTCATTAGCCGAATGGGTAGGACAAGGACTAGAATTCTCCCTTCATTAAAAGTATTAATGATAAATAATAAGTAACTAAACCATTTATAAATACGCAATCTTAGTTACTTAGGAAAATGTGAATAAGGTGCTAATCCATGAAATTACACTTTGCACTTTCTTTAAGTCATTAGTGGAGCGTGTGTGGTTAACCAACACACTAACCTGGACTTAACAAGGAAGGCAAAGGGTAACTTAATATTTATCATAGTATCGGTGGAGCGTGTGTGGTTAACTGACACATCGATTAAAGGGTAAATATTAAGGGTACCAAATATATTTGCATGGTTACTTCACACCTTGTTTTGTGATCCTCGGCATCCCAGTCACAAAACCTGAAGGGTACACTCGAGATTGAAACATGCCATTGAATAGTTCAATGAATCTCAAAAGAATCTAGGAGTTTCAAAACCAATTGAAACATAATAATACATTTCCTTTATCTTGGTGGAAATTGGTGAATCGTCATTCACCTACCTTCAAATATTTTATAGCTTGGATTACGACATCCCTCTTCCGAGTTATAAAATAGTTTGTAGGGTCCTAGCCTTAATATATGATATTGGGTGTTATATTAGGGACTTTTAATCAACCTTCTTGAATATCTCCCAAAATATGTCTAGTTTAGACATCTATGATCCCCCCAAATCTCTTGGAACTTCACTTCCTCCACCTCCTCCAATTATTGTCTATGTCCTACAAGTTCAAGGTCACTCAAGCCCTATTGGCAAGGCAATGTCTAGGTGTGCTCATATCTTGGAAATGAAGTCACATACTGATAAGCTGGGAGAGTTGGATGTCAAAGACTTGAGAAAGTTTGTGGTTCAATCACTTTCTAAGTCACATAGTGAGTTCCTTTGGGACTCCTACGAAATAGACTATGACAAGACCCTTAATGATCTAATCTACTTGCTAAGATCAACTTCCTAAAACTTTATGGACATTGACAATGAAGATATTAGAAATCTAGAAAAAGCATTCTCTTCCCAATGGAAAGGGATCGGCCATAGTCAACTCGATTGACCAAATGGTAAAGAGAAAAACTAAGTATGTGATAGTACCGGTACCATTACCAAAGGTTTCATATGTTTATATTGCCAAAGGAAGGGGCATTAGTTGCGAAGCTGCCAATTTTACCTAAGGATGTTAAAGACAATAAGTTTGACCCTAGTTTAGGTAAAATCCACTATCTAACTCTGGTAAGTTTCTATACTAAGATTATTGATACATGATGTGACTGGGTCGCATATTGATGTTTGTAAGAATCAAAGAAAATTGATGAAACTTAAAGAAAGAATATGTTGAATCAGATCGCGTAGATGAATTTCTATCGTATAGTTTGAAGATTAGATTCTTGAGCTACTTCTTAGGAGTTATGATATATTGCTTAGGAATAGATAACAACAAAGTTTTCATGCTCTTTTGCATTGTAAGGATAGTTTTTCTGCAAAGTTTTTAAAATAAAAGGAAAAAATGATGATTTTATTTATTTTAAAATATCCTTACAATGACATTTGAGGAAAAAATTGTTGCTTATACGATTCCATTAATAGCAAGAGTGGAAATATGAAATTGATTCTTTCATTTGTGGTAATGTCTAAATTTACCAAATAAGGAAGGATCCTCATCACCCAAGTTTCAATTGGACCGAAACTTGGAATCATGTAAGTTGTATAGCATGATGAATGAGAATTTTTTATCTTTGGAAAATTAAGACTAGTTCCTTGTTCACATGTATATGTGAGTTAAGTGAAGGAATAAGGGATCGAGTACACATTCTTGTGTACTGGCCAAAGTCCACCACAAAAGATCGATAAGATTATTCGTCATAATTTACTAAAGCTCGGTAAATATGGTTATACTTACAAGGCTAGGTGTAATTCTAAGACATTGGAAAAGGTTCCAATGTATCGCAGAGCGAATAAGAAGAATCAAATTAGGCAGAAGGATAAAAGTTTCTCAAATCTAAAAAGATGGCAGAGTACTTTAGTATCATGTCAGATGATCATCTTAATGATTAAGAGACCTTATCGCAATTGATCCTCTAAGTGCATTCTGATAGCTAAGAAGAGGAGCTATGAATTGTTGAAGTGGTTAAATTAAGAAAATGAGTCAGATTTCATTCCAAAACAATTCTTAGAGTCATACTCCGAGATTGTAACTTGAGTGACATGTGTTAAAGAAGGTTTAAAACACCTGTCAAATGTAAGAATGAAAGTTTTCTACTCTTGTACATTTGAAATTGGTAAATTGTGATGTTTTAGACAAAAAAAGACCAACTAAGGCCAATTGTCTGAAGTGTTTTTCTTGATTAGAATCCGCACTATCTCTTGAATATCTGACAAGAATGTCTTATATGTCAAGAGGACAGTAGGAGTCTTAAAGGTCTTGAAAGTCTCAAGAACTACTCAAGAATAAAACGTGAAGTTCTTCACTAGCACACGACTTGAGGTTTATAACCTATCGTGTTGACATATTTTGTGTCCATTCCAATTAAAGTTGACTTTGTATATAGGTTCTTAGAGTTCTCAATTGGTTGCATAACAACTTGGAAGCAATGGCAGCCCCTTGAGCTGCCAGGTGGCAAGAAATTAAGATTGAGTTCAATCCATATGAGTTTGGATTTTTCACTATCCTTGTCTTGGGTGACTATGGTTTTGACAATTCAGATGGATAAGAACACATAGACCATTAAATCTAAGTGTCATAAGGTTTCTCTCCAATTCATGAAAATGATGGTTAGGAAACACTTTCACTAAGTAAATATTAACTAGATAGTAATTGTGATATTTACATTATCAAACTCATTAGTGGAGTGTGTGTGGTTAACCGGCACACTAACCTAGACTTGTGAGAAGTGGAAAAGGTCTAAACAATTGAGACTATGATTACGACATCCCTTTTCATAGTTCTTAAAAATTCTTTAGAAACACCTGTGAGCTATCTAAGATAAGGTGTATGATTTTGATAAAGTTTTATCAAAGTAATCTAGTATCAAAAATCTAAACTTTGGTAAGAAAGTCAATAAAGTATTGAATTCTAGAAGTCCAGATGATTTATGAGTACATGTCAAAGCTAGTGGGAGTATAGGTGTTATTCTAATAATCATCATGTTAGTAGGAGCATGATAATTATGATAAATGTTACAAGTTAGCAATGTTAATTATAGAAAACAAAAGTTTCAATTCGTGAGGCTGCAGTGGTTGAAAAAGTTGTTTTGCTATAATTAAGGGAAAGGAAATTATACTTCATTTCAATTCTAAAAGCATAGATTGAGATTTTAATCAAATTTAGTCAATAATATATATGAATTTCATGTTGGAATGGCTCAACATAAGGAAACTCTATATATGGTTTCATTATTTGCGTTCTAAATTTCAATTATGATTACGACATCCCTTTTCATAATTTGAATTATGAGAACTTGGCAAATAGAAATGAAAATATTATAGCAATAGACTGGTTTAGTCTTTATGTGAGACATCACGAATCGTGTCCCATATGCTTCGGATATAGGATCGACTACATGTGGTATATTCATCCTGTCTAAAATTTTCTAGATACCTGGGGCATTAAGAAGGGAAAAGGTCTAGAACTGGATATGACTAAAATAATTAAGAAATTGTCGAGGACAATCTAAGGTTTACCAAAGATTGGTTGCTCAGGGACAGTTGGAAGTATAGTGTTAATTGTTGGAAGGACCATATTGACATATTATGAAAAGAGGTAACTCTTGTTCAGAAGTGATAGTCCAAAAGGGAATGTGGAAATGTTCCTATTCGTGGAAGTTATTCAATAAGTATGTATAAGATTAGGAAACTTAATGCAAGAAGGATGTTTCCAAGGAGTTGATCTCCTTTGGAATGCTCTATAATTTTTTTGTCAAATCTTTGTGACTTTGTGCATAATCATTACAAGAGAATCAGTGCATATAAGTTGAGAATCTAACAGATTTAGGTAAAATGGCATGAATTTGGAATTCCTGCATATTCCATAAGAATTTGGGAGTGTGAAATTAGAGTCATTGAAAGTTTGGTCAATTGGTTTATTTCACAAAGTAAGGGTCATAGACAAACATTGTATGCATACTTGGTGTATGGCATGACTAGTGTTTAGAAAACATAGTATACATGCTTGGAGCATGGGACAACTATTGTTTTAATTCAAGAATAAAGTTGATAGATGAAACAATATCCAATGAATAATGTGTAATCATATGGTGATAAATAAAAGGTATTTTATTTATGTTCATAGGTTTTGATACCATATTAGATTCAATTATTCTTGTGTTTCATTTTGCATGCTTTGACTTCCAGAATAAAATAGGTTATTCTTTTGGAATGACTAAGTTATTCAAACCATCCACAGTTGGTCATATGCTGGAAGTAGATATGAATCAAGACTGTCATGTGTTGGCTTGTAGAGGTCCAAGTTGGTGGAAAAAGTTGTACTACAATGTTCATGAGTGCTCATAAGTTCTGAGTATTAGATTCAACCCGCGCTCATTTGAATCACTTCATTGATTTTATCACGAGTGATCATGAGATGATAATATCTTATATTCTTCAAACCTAGAGATATGAGTTGTTATTATGAGTTGATAGTACATTGATTGCACGAAAATGCATTGGTAACTCGATGTTATAAAAAGTGCCTTTGTGTACGACTCAACAAGTAGCAGAACAAGCCATATGAGTCAAAGTTTATTCATTCCTTTTACCTTCAAATAAAAGCGATATCTGTAGGCCCCTCAATGATTTAATGATGATACATGTGAGTGCTTGGCCAAGCCATGACTGATTTGATTTGTTCAATCAGTCAGTCATCATGAATCGGAAATCGAGAAACAACAGATGGACAGAGAGAATGATTACAATCCATGTCTCAATCCATATGATATCTAGAATGGAGGAATGTATGATCACTTATCTAATGGACAAGTCATTAACAAGGGTCATAGATCATCGGCAAGGTCAGAGTTCGATAGAAGCTTTTGAGAGCTACGATTGTCGGTCGGTTTTTGAAGTCATTCACAATAATAGTTTTAGACTTATCCAAGTGGTAGATTGTTGGATTAATGTCTAAGTCCATAACTATAATTTGTAAGACTTGACCCAACTCTGCATGGTACATTTGGGTTGCATGGAATCATAAACTTGGATAGACTACAATGAGAGAAATAACACTTAAGGTTGATTAATATATTATAAGTTCTAATATATTAATAGGATTATTTAATTAGTATTGATCAAGAATTAATCTATAATTAATTAAGTGATCAAAAGAAGACTAATTAAATATATGGGTTGATTGTGTAAATCATCCATACTTGTATAGTGGGCTAATGCTCCATGGATAATCAAGTTGGGCTAAAACCCGTAGGATGGTCCATGGATGCTCCATGGTGTATTTGAACCCATGGATCCAAGGAAATGGAAGGCCATGAAAATTTGGATTACCCTAATTGTAACAACTATATAAGATCATATTCTTTGGAAAAATCGGCTACTATGAATAATAAGAAAGGGCTAGCCGATTTTAGGAGTGTTCAAGTTTCTCTCAAGTTATTCCAAGTGTATTTGGTGTTGTGTGAACCATTTGAGGTGTCACACTTGAGGCATTAGGCACTCAAGCTTCATGAAAACATTCTACATCAAAGAGGTATGTATTCTATCTTGTTATATTCATTATTTTGTATGCTAGATTAGGATAATACCTTGGATGTTCATAATTGCATGTATAATAGAGAAAACATAGATCCAAGGTATTTAGGGTTGCATGTACACTTAGGAGTGTTAGAATGCTCAAAACCCAACAACCATGTAGGTTGTAGACAACTTAGGAAATAATATATTGCATATCGATTCTTCCACTATTTTGGATAAGGCATCCTTGTGGAATTCTCGTCTTGGCCATGTCAACAAGAAGCATATAGGCCAACTCCAAAAGGCTAGAGTCTTGGAGTCATTTGACTTATAGTCAGATGATAGTTGTGAATCTTATCTACTTGAAAAAATGACCAAGTCACCCTTCACAAGTACTTGTACTAGGGGTGAAGGTTTTTTGTGTCTCATACACACCAATGTGTGTGGGCCCTTCAAAACCTCCACAAGGGATGCTAACTGCTTCTATGTGACTTTTACTAATGATTACAATAGATATGGTTATGTCTACTTAATCAACCATTAGTTAGAAACCTTTGAGAAATTTAAAGAGTTTAAAGCATGATGTGGAGAATCAGTTGGGTAGGACGATAAAGATGATCCGATCCAATCGGGGTGGTGAGTATCTTAGTATCGAGTTCCTTGACTATCTTAGGGTATGTGGAATTGATTCAGAATTGACACCTCCTAGGACACCATAGCTGAATGGTGTGGCTGAGAGGCACAATCGAACCTTGTTAGATAGGGTTCGTTCAATGATGTGTTGAGATTTGTTGCCTATCTCATTTTGGGGGTATGCCTTAGAGACTACTGCCCATATCCTTAATCTAGTCCATACCAAAATAGGTTGCCAAGACACCTCACGAGATGTGGACTGGGAAATTTCCCACTTTAGACCACATCAAGATTTGGGGTTGAGAAGCTTTTGTGAGGCGCGAGACTCTTGGAAAACTCGAACCTCGAAGCAAGCAGTGTATTTTCATCGGCTACTTATAGAAATCCTTTGGTTATCTCTTTTATAGAACGAGTGACAATGTTGTCTTCGTGGCGAGGAGAGGAGTATTTCATGAGAGAGAGTTCATAAGCCAAGGAAACAATTGGATGCAAATTGATCGTGAAGAAATTCAAGAGTCAAGCGGTGAGGGAACCTGAAACACTAGCAATCCACCTGAGGAGGAAATTCTTTTTGAGTTGATTGATGAGTTTGTACCTCTGAGGTGTTCTACTAGAGTTAGGAATTTACTTGAGAATTATTATAGTCTTCATATTACTACAGAAGGTGATGCGTTTATCAGTTATAGTACACTGATAAATTTCGATGAACCTAACAACTTTAAGGAAGCCATGGCAGGCCCAGAATCTGCCAAATGGAAAGAGGCTATGTACAACAAGATTCAGTCTATGTATGACAATCATGTTTGGAACTTGGTTGACAATGTACCGAGATGTAAGACATTCGGGTGCAAATGGATCTTCAAGAAGAAGATCGACATGGATGGGAATATACACACTTATAAGGCATGACTGGTTGCGAAGGGCTTTACTAAAACTCCAGGAGTTTACTATGATGAGACCTTCTCACCAGTAGCGAAGATTAAGTCTATTAGGGTAATGCCAGCCATTACTACATTTCATGATTATGAAATATGGCAAATGGATGTCAGAACTGCTTTCCTTAACAGAAATTTGGCTGAGGATGTTTACATGAGTCAACTTGAGGGTTTTGTCAACGCAAAGTACCCTAATAGAGTGTATAAGCTTGAGAAATCCATCTATGGATTAAAACAAGCATCTCGCAGATGGAATCTTTGTTTCGATGAGAAAGTTAAAGACTTTGGCTTTTTGAGGAGCGAGGATGAGTCTTGTGTATATGTTAAGGCTAGTAGGAGCATAGTTAGCTTTTTGGTATTATATGTGGATGACATACTACTCATCGGAAATGACATCCTAACCTTGCAGGAGGTTAAGTCCTGGCTTGGGAAGTGTTTCACTATGAAGGACCTTGGAGAAGCTTCCTATATCCTAGGGATAAGGATATTGAGAGACAGGAGTAAGAGACTAATTTGACTTAATCAAACTACCTACTAGGATAAGGTGTTGAATAGGTTCGGCATGAAGGATTCCAAGAAAGGTGACTAACTGATCCAGAGTAACACTAAACTGAGTAAGATTCAGAACCCAAGTACAGAGGATGAGATAGCTGAGATGAGCCGAGTGTCATATGCTTCAACTATAGGCTCGATCATGTATGCTATAACTTGTACTCCCCCTGATGTGGCCTTTTCTTTGAGCATGGTCAGAAGATACCAAGGGAATCCTGGAAAGGATCACTGGACTGCGCTGAAGAACATTCTTAAGTACCTACGGTGGACTATGTACTGGGTCCTTACTCTTGGTGGGAGTGATGACTTGAGAGTGATGACTTGTACCATCTATAAAAGAGCCTATGGAGATTTTATGCGATAACAAGAGTGCAGTTGCCTCAGCTAAGGAACCAAGGGATCACGGCGGATTGATATGTGCATAATTAGTTAATTATTTAGCATACATTTTTATTCATTTTTAACTAATTATGTGTATAATGTGGACAAAAGGTACTTAATAATGCTTAAATTTTGTTTTTAGTCCATAAGACATGCTTGGGAGTAAAAAGGAACAAAGGGAAGTAATTAAAGACCAATGAGTGAAGAATGAAGGGCAAAAGTAGTCCTACTGGGCGAGTTCTCGAGCATATTCGGCGAGTACAAGAGAAGATTCCAGAAGATAAGTCAAGACTCCTGATTTGAGACAGATAATTAGAACCTACTCGTCGAGTTGGGTCTGCTACTCGCCGAGTACACCCTGTTTTGGGATAATTATAAATACCAACCCATCATCCGATTGGAAAAGACTTATGGCAATTTTGATAGCTGAACCTGCGACAAAGAATCCCTGGAGGAGCTAAGGAACCCTAATCTTCAATCCTTGGAAGAATCAAGGAAATTAGGTTAATCATTCCACTTAGCTTTAGGAATTTAAGATGTTTAGCTTAGTTAAATCTACTATTGAGTTTGTTTTTATCATGACTATGAACTAAATTCGTTTAGTTTCTGTTTGGGAAGACTAATTTGCTATTATGGTTATAATATACTTTTTGATTGATTATGATTTGGTGATTTTATTAAATTAAGTTTGTTAAAGAACCTTATGCATTGATGACAACTATTTTCTGTTAATTGGAAGGTAATTAAGTTGCATGAACATCTCTTGATTATTAACCTCATATGTATTGTGAACACTTGATCATATGCTTAGGAGTAATGAATATGAAATTAAGATTAATTAGAAAATAGGTAAGTTAATGTATGAGCTTGTTTGAGGAACCCACAAACAAGAGGTTAATTAAAATATCAACTTGATTAACCAATTACAAATCTTATTTAATCCAAATAATTGAACTAGGGAATTAGTTAGTTTAAATAATTGGCCACTACTTGAATTAATTAACTGTGTAAGGGTTAGGAGTAATGAACATGAACCTAACCACTATAGCTGGTAACCAATAATAATTAATTTGTCATAAAAATAACCATAGGAGTGAACTAGTTGAACCTAAACAGAAACCCTTGAATAGAATTGGTGAATTTGTCATTTGTTTTAATCGTTAGTTAGTTAATGGTTTTATTTGCTATTTTTAAGTTTCTAGTCTTATAAAACTAGAGAAAAACCCTTTTGACTTTTATTATATGCTTAGTTAAAATTAGTTATTAGATCAATTTTCATTCCCTGAGTTCGATACCCTACTTGTCCAACTATACCACTAAAAGACAGGGTCACTGCCTTTGTGTGCTTAACTCATTAATAAAAAGTAGGATTAAAACTAGTTGGTTTTACACACATCAAGTTTTTAGCGCTGTTGCCGGCGAACGGTTCTAAATAATTTATCTAATTTCTAATTTTTTCGACCCTTTGTGTGAGTTTACTGGCACAAAGTTAATTTATTGCACATTAGTAATAGTAGTTAGGTTTTAGGATCAAAATTAGTTTTTATTTTAAGTTTAGATTTCTTTAAAAATAACACTACTACTCGCCGAGTGCATTCGCACCTACTCGGCGAGTACAACAGAGTTTCAGATTTTATTTTTCATTTTTTTAAGTACAATTTTTTGTTCTTTTTACGTTGTTATCTTGTTTATTTCAGGACTTTCATGACCAGCGGATCAAACACCCCGCTGGTACCCACGTTTGAAGATCCCGAATCCGCTTTGAGAAGAAACAAAGGAAAAGATGTGGAAAGCTCGAATACACCAAGGAAGTCACCTTTGTCCAATTTGAAGACTATTTTTGGGAAGAAGAAGAGTAGAAAATCAGGAGCATCCAGTGCATCTTTGGCAAGCGAAGACCCGATCAAGGAAGACACCGAGTACGACACCAAAGAAGAAGAAGAACCCACGTACAGGCACGACTCCGATTCCGGTGACGAGTTAGCTCATACCATGGCTAACATTGATGAAATACCCATGGGAGAATGAAAGAAGAGGATCCGCGATGACACCGTCCTGGGACTTGTGCAGCCCGCAATTCCTGCTACTGCTACTTTTGAGCTAAAGGGCCACATACTTGCCCAACTCAAGGAAATTCCTTTCTATGGAAAAGACCACGAAGATGCCTACAAGCATTTGGATGAAGTTAATGATGTAGCTGATTACTTCAATGTTCCAAGTATGCCTCGCAAGACTCAGCTACTTCGCATGCTTCCAGTGACATTCAAAGGTGCTGCAAAAGATTGGCTCAAATTGCTTCCCCCCGGATCAGTCACCACATGGGCCAAGATGAAAGAAGAATTCATTAACCACTTTTGCCCACCTTCCAAGATAGCCAAACTGAAGAAAGCAATAGCTAACTTTGAACAACAAGCTGGAGAGTCATTATATGAAGCTTGGGAGAGGTACAAGAGCTTACTAAGCAACTGCCCACATCATGACCTAAATACCAAGCAAGAAGTCTCCATTTTCTATGATGGAGTCAATGTCACAACTAGGCAGTTACTTGACTCGCAAGGCCCGCTCACCAAAAAGCCACCCCCAGTGATCAAGGAATTAATTGAAGAATTCTCTAAGCACTCTAGAGAATACCACAACCTAAGAAATGATGTTACTAGGGGAGTCGCATATGCAGCTACTGAAGACTTATCCGTTGTCATGGCTATGCTAAAAACCATGGATATGAGGATGGATAAAATGGATCAAACAATCCATGCTATTCGGGTGGGTTGTGAAAATTGCAATGGGCCTCATCTTACTAGAGACTGCGACTTGGATGAAAATGGCAACAAAAAGGTGCAAGTATGTTACTCAAGTGGAGACCGATATGATGAAGACTGGCAAAAACCAAAGAAAGAGTGGCTCCCGTATGAAGAGTACAAGAAGGCTAAGGAGGAGAAGTACAAGCAGAAAGGAAGAGGTTTTTACCAAAAGGAGGAGCCGGCACAAGAAAGAACACCAAGTTTGGAAGAAATTTTTACCAAATTTGTAGTTGCTTTAGAAAAAAGACATAGTGATCATGATGCTGCCATTCAAGAAACAACAAATATCCTTAGAAACCAGCAAGCATCCATTCACAACATAGAAACGCAGCTGGAGCAACTTGCTCAACAAATAAACCAAAGATCACTGGGCAAACTCCATAGTAAAACCGAAAATCACTCACAAGGCGCGCACATAAATATAGTTACAACAAGAAGTGGGAAAATAATTACCCCTCTGGCCCCTATTCAGAAAGAAGCACCTAAAGAATCACAGAGGAAAGAGGCAGAAAATCAAGCAGAACATCAAAACTTTCAATCTAACAGCCCTACTCGCCGAGTACCAAACATGGACTCGGCGAGTACAATGCCAAATCCGAAAGAACAGGTCCCTGAAAAGCCCTATTAGCCTCCAATGCCATACCCATCCCGAGCTAAGAAGGAGAAGCGGGAAGAGGAGTACCAGAAGTTCCTAGATCATATCAAGACTCTTCAAATCAACATACCCTTCATTGAAGCTGTCGTCCAAATGCCCAACTATGCCAAGTTCCTTAAGGAGCTTCATACTAATAGAACGAAGATGGAAGAAGTGAAGAAGGTTGTCCTAAATGAAAAGTGTTAATCTGCTATGCTAAATAAGGTACCAAAGAAGAAAGGTGACCCGGGGAGCTTAACACTACCTTGCCAATTTGGCAGCTTAGCTACAATTCACGCCTTAGCTGATTCGGGAGCAAGTGTCAACCTAATGCCATATTCGTTCTTCAAGAAGCTGGATCTCCCGGAACCAAGGACAATTCGCATGGCAATCCATTTAGCAAACAAGACAGTCACTTTCCCAAGGGGCATATGCGAAGATTTGTTGGTCAAGGTGGACAAATTCGTCTTTCCCGCTGACTTTATTATTCGAGATATGGAGACGGATCCTCAAGTCCTGATCATCCTCGGAAGACCCTTCCTCAACACTGCGAGTGCTATAGTAGATATGCGGGATTCAAAGCTTACCTTGCGGGTAGGTGATGATTCTTTAACTTTTGGGGTTGATCAAGCCATGAAGTATTCAAGGAATAGTGACGACACGACTTTCTCAATCGACATGCTAGACGAACTATTGGAGGAGTGTGTAAGTGAAGATTCCAGCGAGTCCACAAGTGTTGATGAACAATTTGATGCAGAAAAAGACTTAATGGAGATCGAAAAGCTGCTGGAAGAAGCTGAATATGAAGAAATAATCAAGCAATCTGAAAGCCCTAGTTGCCGAGTAGGGTCGATCTACTCGTCGAGTTCCTCCTTTGAAAAGGAGGAATTCGTCAATTCAGCCACCAACTCACCGAGTACCTTACCCGCACTCGGCGAGTCTAGCAGTCAGAACCAAAAATCTGAGCTGAAAACATTACCTGAACATTTGGAGTAAACTTTCCTAGAAGAGGGCAACCAAAAGCCAGTGATTATAGCCTCTGACCTGTCCAAATCTGAAAAGGAGGAGCTTGTGCAAGTGTTGAAGAAACGGAAGCGTGTCATAGCTTGGAGCATCATCAACATCAAGGGAATAAGCCCATCTTATTGCTCTCACACGATCAATCTAGAAGAAGGAGTGAAGCCGGTTGTGCAGCACCAATAAAGACTGAACCCGAATATGCAAGAAGTATTCAACAAGGAAGTGGTCAAACTCTTAGATGCGGGAATTATCTATTCCATTTCCGATACACCATGGGTGAGTCCGGTCTAAGGGGTGCCCAAGAAAGGAGCAATGACGATCATAACCAACGAGAAGAACGAGCTAATCCCGACACGAACGGTAACCGGTTGGAGAGTGTGCATCGATTATCGAAAGTTAAACGATGCCACTCGAAAAGACCATTTTCCCTTAGCTTTTATTGATCAAATGTTAGAAAGGTTATCGGGCCATAGTTACTATTGCTTTCTAGACGGATTCTCGGGTTATTTTCAAATACCCATAGACCCAATGGACCAATAAAAGACCACATTTACTTGCCCAAGTAGGACTTTTGCTTATAGGTGCATGCCCTTTGGTCTATGCAATGCACCCGCAACTTTTCAAAGGTCCATGATAGCCATATTCCACGACATGGTGGAAAAATTCATGGAAGTCTTTATGGACGAGTTTTCTATTTTTGGATCTTCTTTCCATGATTGTCTTACAAACCTTGACTTAATGCTTGCTCGGTGTGAAAAAACAGACTTGGTCCTCAACTGGGAGAAATGCCACTTTATGGTCAAAGAGGGTATAGTGTTGGGCCACAAAGTTTCCAAAAAGGGAATTGAAGTGGATGGGACAAAGATGGACACCATTGCCAAATTACCCCCACCAACTAATGTGAAGGGCATTAGAAGTTTTCTAGGACACACGGGTTTTTACCGGCATTTCATAAAAGATTTTTCCAAAATAACTAGACCTTTGACACAATTATTATTATAGGATTCACCATTTAATTTTACTAAAGAGTGTTTAGAGGCATTTGAATTTTTAAAGGAAAAATTAACTAATGCCCTGATCATTGTTGCACCAAATTGGAGTTTACCCTTTGAAATTATGTGTGATGCTAGTGATTTTGCATTAGGAGTTGTCCTTGGTCAAAGGGTTGATAAGCACTTTAAACCCATATATTATGCCAGCAAGACTATAAATCCAGCCTAAGAAAATTACACCACCACGGAAAAACAACAATAGTTGTGGTGTATGCTTTTGATAAATTCCATCCATATTAAGTTTTATAAAAAACAACCGTTTTTACTAACCACTCTGCTATCAAGTATTTGTTTACGAAACAGGATACCAAGCCAAGATTGATAAGATGGGTGCTACTTCTTCAAGAATTTTACATAGAGATACGAGACAAAAAGGGAATGGAGAATGTAGCTGCTGACCATTTCTCAAGACTTGAAAACCCGCAATTGCATGAAGATAGAGTTGGCGATGATTTCTCGGACGAGTATATAATGGTCGCTGTGGGAGAAGAACCATGGTTTGCAAATATAGCTAATTACTTAGCTAGCAATGACACCCCAAAAGATCTCACAAGTCAAAAAAAGAAGAAATTCTTTTCTGAGATAAAATATTACTTTTGGGATGAACCGTATCTTTTCCGAAGCTGCGCGGATGGGATCATACGAAGATGCGAGTTCGGGAGTGAAAGCCGGAAGATATTAGAGCATTGCTATAGCGGGCCCATGGGTGGACATCACAGAGCACATTACACGGAAAAGAAGATCTTTGACATTAGGTTTTATTGGCCCACAATTTTTAAAGATGCAGCCCATTTTGTCAAAGAGTGTGATGCTTGTCAAAGAGTGGGAAACATTTCATCTCGAAATGAAATGCCACAACATAGTATCCAAGTGTGCGAGGTATTCGATGTGTGGGGGATCAACTTCATGGGACCATTTCCCATGTCTAGAGGCAACAAATACATCTTGGTGGCGGTGGATTATGTATCCAAATGGGCGGAGGCACAAGCGTTACCAACTATGACGGTCGGGTAGTGGTGCAGTTATTGAAGAAATTATTTTCACGATTTGGAGTCCCGAATGCTCTTATAAGTGACCGAGGCACGCATTTTGCCAATGATCAACTAAAGAAGGTGCTAAGGAAATATGGGGTAACCCATAACTTTTCTACATCCTACCATCCACAAAGTAGTGGACAAACCGAAGTGACGAATCGAGCTTTGAAGCGAATCTTGGAGAAATCGGTGGGGAGCAATCGCAAGGAATGGTCGAAGACGCTAGATGATGCACTTTGGGCTTTCTGTACAACCTTCAAAACATCTATTGGTACTACACCATATAGATTAGTGTATGGAAAGCAATGTCATTTGCTGGTGGAGATAGAGCATAAGGTGTTTTGGGCCTTAAAGATGTGTAACTTCAACACGGAGAGACTCAAGAGCAATCGGTTAATGAAAATGAATTCCCTTGAAGAGCTTAGAAATGATGCATACTCGAGTTCGGTGATTTATAAAGAGAAGACCAAGATGTGGCACAACAAGAGGATTAAAGAAAATAAAGAATTCCATGAAGGCCAAAAAGTGTTGTTCTTTAATTCAAGGCTAAAGCTTTTCTCGGGGAAACTCAGGTCAAGATGGGATGGTCCTATTCTGGTGAAGAAGGTGTTTCCACATGATGCTATAGAGCTATTGTTTAAAGATGGCACAACTTTCAAAGTCAATGAACATTGAGTCAAGAAGTATGAAGAAGGAGTCCCCAGGAATGAAGGAATGGAAGAATTGTTGTTGCTGGAAGGAATTGCAACCACGTAGAAGGGGAGGAGTCCAGCTAATGACTCCTTAAAAAGAAGCGCTTCCCGGGAGGCAACCCGAGCTTCAAGTTTGCATTTTCTTTTCCTTTACTTTATTTCTATTTTTATCGTTTTCATTCGTCTTCTTTTAAGAATATAGTTGCTTGAGGGCAAGCAATGTCTAGAGTGTGGGGTGGATGGTTAAAAATAAGAAAATGCATTATTTTTTTCCCAAACATTAAAAATTTTCAATCTGCAAGGGTTACTCGCCGAGTAGGCACGCATACTCGGCGAGTATCTGCCCAATTAAACGCAATAAACGCAATTTTGCATTCTACTTGGCGAGTAGGTCTCTTCTACTCGGCGAGTAGCCAATTTACACAGGTGGTTTATAACCTGTAAAAAAAAGGGTTTTCACCCATTTAATCCCCACACTCGCCATGCACAGCAGTCTTCAAGCCCCCTCTACGATTTTTCTTCAATTTCCACTCAATCTTCGTCTTTCCAAGGAAAAGGTAAGATCTTTTTACTTTAAACTCATCAAAGATTCAATATTTATCAATGAATTGCTCCTATTTTGCTTAAATTCGGATTTGGGGGGTTTCCTTAAATTCTAGGGTTCTAATTTTGCCATGAATTAGGCAATGTTAGAAGTAATTTATGTTAGATCCATGGTATATTGACTTAATACAACAAACCCCTGTGAACAATTAGGAGTTTTGCGCACCCTACATATGAACGATACAATCCAGTCCCGAAGTTCATCCTACTTGCCGAGTAGATGCTTCGGACTCGGCGAGTAAGCAGCCTATGCAGCCTTGTTATTTCATTTCAATTGCAGGGTTTTGCTTGTTTGCGTTTTCATTATGTTGTTTTGAAGATACCATGTTCAGGAGAGGGAAATCTTTGAGAAGGGGAAGCCAAGGTGAAATCCCGTGGCTCTCGTTCCGACAA
Organism: Lactuca saligna; assembly: GCF_052625555.1. Lineage (NCBI taxonomy): Eukaryota > Viridiplantae > Streptophyta > Magnoliopsida > Asterales > Asteraceae > Lactuca > Lactuca saligna. The sequence goes on along the minus strand of NC_136421.1, from coordinate 189,079,250 downwards.
ATTGCGTCCAAATCATCACAAGCCCGAGCCGAGAACAAACTAGAGGGGCTAAAACAAAAGGAAATTCATTTGCCTAACGTTGTAGATTTGGATTGGTTAGGCAAAGTGGGTTTGGAAGAGGAGCTCACTCCCTATTTGATGAAGGAGTGCAACTTGGGGGATAGCACCATCATCTATGGTGGTTGGTTGCAATTGTTCAAGATACAAGAACCGGTGTATGTTGAGCTGTGTTGGGAATTCTTTGCTACCATCTCATTCTGAGGTGGTAGTGAGTATTACAATCCCAACATGATTACTTTTTCCCTTGGTGGGGAGCTGCGACAGTGCAACATGGCAGAATTTTCTTAGAGGATGGGGGTTTATGACCAAAGCACCATGCTTACTGAAGACTTTGAAGCATTTCTGGAAAACTGCCACAAGGATCTTCCCGAGGGAGTGGTGGCCTCTACCTGGTGGAACACTATTGCCAACCGGGTGTACATTCCTTCTACCGCCCAGGAGGGTCATATTCGCTCACCAATCCATCGCCTTATCCACCGCTTCATGGATAGCACTATCAACATGCAGAAGGATTGGGACAAGGTCCCAACCATTGATATTTTCTATCTCTGGAGTATTATTACTCCTGATGCTTTCTGCAATCTACCCTATTGCATTGCCAAATTTCTTGCTGAAGGGGCAGTTAAGGAAAAAGTTAACTCCAAGATTAATGGAGGCATGTTTGTTACGAGGCTTGCCAAGTCGTTTGGGGTTTTAGACTTACAAGAAGCGAGGGCACTCACGGTCATTTACCCTCCACCGTTCAACACTACTTTGTACAGGAGGGCACGGATCGTTGAGAAGTTTGGTGACTCCTTTTCCATTCCACATGCGGACGAGCCAGCAATCCCCGAGGAGCCGGGAAGACGGGTACGGCAACGTAGCGAGCGGGTACGGGAAGATCCACCGGTTATTCCGGTGGAGGAGGATAATGATGGTTGGAATCAAGTGGAGTACCGGCTCTACCTGGACGATATCAGATGAGGGGTTAATTATAACAACCAATCGCTCGAGTATCTTTTTGAGAAAATGAACATTACGCCAAGACCCGGTCGGGGATACCCCTACATTATGAATTGGGAAGAGAGAATGATGCGGGGTGATGGAGGAGGAGGAAGTGGAGCTGGAAGGGAAGATATGGAAGAAGAAGAAGAATGGAGACTTTGTTTTTTTTTTATGTTTTGTGATGTATTGTTTTGGATAATTGTAAACTTGGATAATTTTTATTTTTGTTGGGATGATTATTACTTTCACTTTTAGTTGTTTACTTTCAGGGATGGAAGATTAGGAAGCATACTAAATTGTTGAGGGTCAAGTAAGGAATGAGAGAAGTTCAAGAAAAATTATACAAAGACTTGTCCTTAGGATTGAGTCCGTTAGAGTTGAGAGTCATGAAGAGTGTTGTTGCTGAAGGATTTAGAGAAAGGGTCAGTGAAATGTCCAATTTCACAACCCGAGGTCAAAGGAAAAAGAAATGGATTAGTTTTGGAAATGCAGTGCTTACTCGCCTAGTGCACAAACTCTACTCGGCGAGTACATGAGGGTATTACACGCATGGTTCCAAGCTGAGAGCTACTCGCCGATTACACGGCACTACTCGTCGAGTAGACTTGCGATTTTCAAGTTTCAAAGCTGTTTTGAGCACTTTCACTGCAGCATTTATCCAACTTTTATGAAGAGTTTTTACTGGGAATTTTCTAAGAAGTTTGTTCCGCGACATTTTGAAGCTGTCAACCACACGAGACGTTTGACACCCAAGACATGGATGAGCTGTTCCCATGTCTAAAGTCGACTGAAGATGGAGCTAAAAAGAAGAGTATCAACCCTATCGACTGCTACCCCAGGGGAGTTTGCTCCAATTCTCTCTATATTTGCATCTTTATTATACAATGAGGGCATTGCATAAAATAAGTGTGGTGTAGGGGGTTGGTCACATATTAGAAAATTTAGAATATTAATTTAGGCTAATTTTTAGCCAAAAAAGAAAATTACTTAGGAATTAATTTAGAAAATTTTGGTGAAAGCAATTAGGGTTCCGTGTTAGAATTGTGTTGATAATTGCATGAAAACCCAAATGTTTAGTTGAGCCTATATACGTTCTAGTGCATTTGCGGCTTCCTTATTCCAGTGAAATCATGAGACAAAAACACGACCTCGCTCAGCCTGAGGGATGCAGTATGTTTATCATCGTGTACCAGAAATGTATCTAGGAAAATTATTATCTTTAGCCAATAAAGGTTGAAGTTGAGCGCCCCTACTTAAGCATGTAGGGATTTGAATGAAACAAGTGAGGAACATGTAAAAAAAAAAACAAAAAAACAAAAAACAAAAAAAAAAAAAAAACAAAAAAACAAAAAAACAAAAAGAGTTTTTGGAGCATTAAAGTCAATAATCAAAAATCAAACAACAAAAGTGAAGATACCAAAAATCAAACAACAAAGGTGGTGAATTCAAAGAAAATTAAAAATCCAATGTCGAAGAAATGAATAATTCCAAAGAGCTCCAATGTGGTATCATAAATTGTAATTGTCTAGATTATGTATGCTTGGGTTGCTCAACCAAAAATACCTTGAGGTTAGGAGGTTTTCTGAGGATGGATTCGGAGGGATGCATAAAATGAGCATAGTTCGGGGTGAGTGGGAGAATGTTTATGAGGACTGTGAGTATTTGGAGTATGGGGGTATTTAGGACAATTTTGGACAAAAATGCGTGCGCTTCGGTCTTGGCATAATGGCTGGGATAGATTGGAGTTGTCATATGTGGTTCTAATATGTTAAAATTCAGTTTTGCTTGGGGGCAAGCAAAAGTCAAGTGTGTGATATTTTGATATTGCATAATTAGTTAATTATTGAGCTTATATTTTTATTCATTTTTAACTAATTATGTGTATAATATGGACAAAAGGTACTTAATAATGCTTAAATTTTGTTTTAGGTCCGTACGACATGCTTGGGAGTAAAAAGGAACAAAGGGAAGCAATTAAAGACCAAAGAGTGAAAAATGAAGGACAAAAGCAGTCCTACTCAGCGAGTTCTCGAGCATATTCGGCGAGTACAAGAGAAGATTCCAGAAGATAAGTCAAGACTCCTGATTTGAGACGGATAATTAGCACCTACTCGGCGAGTTGCGTCTGCTACTCGCCAAGTGCACCCTGTTTTGGGATAATTATAATACCAACCCATTATCCGATTGGAAAAGACTTTTGGCAATTTTGAGAGCTAAACCTGCGACAAAGAATCCCTGGAGGAGCTAAGGAACCCTAATCTTCAATCCTTGGAAGAATCAAGGCAATTAGGTTAATCATTCCTCTTAGCTTTAGGAATTTAAGATGTTTAGCTTAGTTAACTCTGCTATTGAGTTTGTTTTTATCATGACTATGAACTAAATTCGTTTAGTTTCTGTTTGGGAAGACTAATTTGCTATTATGGTTATAATATACTTTTTGATTGATTATGATTTGGTGATTTTATTAAATTAAGTTTGTTAAAGAACCTTATGCATTGATGACAACTATTTTCTGTTAATTGGAAGGTAATTAAGCTGCATGAACATCTCTTGATTATTAACCTCATATGTATTTTGAACACTTGATCATATGCTTAGGAGTAATGAATATGAAATGAAGATTAATTAGAAAATAGGTAAGTTAATGTGTGACCTTGTTTGAGGAACCAACAAACAAGACGTTAATTGAAATATCAACTTGATTAACCAATTACAAATCTTATTTAATCCAAATAATTGAACTAGGGAATTAGTTAGTTTAAACAATTGGCCCTTGCTTGAATTAATTAACTATCTAAGGGTTAGGAGTAATGAACATGAACCTAACCACTATAGTTGGTAACCAATAATAATTAATTTATCATAAAAATAACCATAGGAGTGAATTAGTTGAACCTAAACAGAAACCCTTCAATAAATTTGGTGAATTTGTCATTTGTTTTAATCGTTAGTTAGTTAATTGTTTTATTTGCTATGTTTAAGTTTCTAGTCTTATAAATCTAGTGAAAAACCCTTTTACTTTTATTATTTGCTTAGTTAAAATTAGTTATTAGATCAATTTCCGATCCCTGAGTTCGATATCCTACTTGTCCAACTATACCACTAAAAGACAGGTTCACTGCCTTTGTGTGCTTAACTCATGAATAAAAAGTAGGATTAAAACTAGTTGGTTTTACACACATCACAGATCTAGGCAGATAGATAGAAAGTACCATTTTATTATACATTGAATCAAAGGACTCCTCATGGAAAAGAGTGTATCATCATATGAGAACCCAGTAGATCCCCTCACCAAGGGACTGTGTAGGGTTAAGCCTCTACAGCATACGAGGCACATCGGGCTAAAGGATGATATTATTTTTAGTAACTTAGATAACTTTTTAAACTTGTAATAGTTGAAATGTAATTGACATTTGATGTTTAAATAAAAGGTGCTTTATTAACTACAATGGTACTGTCTTGTGTCAATCATTTAGTACTGTTTCAATTTGCATATTTTGACTTCTAGAATAATTATGTTATGGTATATCCTATTATTCAAAACTATCTAGAATCGATCATACTTTGGAAGTAGGTATTCAATGAAGATTGTCATGAATTGGATTTGTAGATTTGTCTGAATTGTATTGGACATAGAAATTTTGTTGCAACATTCACAAGTGCTCATAAGTTCTGAGTATTGGAATCAACCCACGCTCACATGTATCACATCATGTGATTTATCTCGAGTAACCGTGAGACGGTAATATTATATAAGTCTTCAAACCAAGAGATATGAGTTATTGAGTATGAGTTGGTTATAGTACTAAAACACATAAGTAACTTGAGGTTATAAAATGTGCTATTGTGTATAATTTGATGTTATAAAATGTGCTATTGTGTATAATTTGATGATTAGTACTAAAACACATAAGTAACTTGATGTTATAAAATGTGCTATTGTGTATAATTTGATGATTAGTTAGTACAAGCATATAACTCGAAGCTTATATGTTCCTTTTAGTCCTTGGAGGATTAAAAGCGATATCTTGGGACCTTCGATGATTTTGTTTTGACCTATGTATGTTAGTCCCAAAACTACAGATCCAAATCAGTAGTCAGTGAAGTAATAACAATCAAAATAGAGTGTAGAAGGAGTAGAAGAGAAATAACATCAAGAATGGACACATCTATTGCTCATATATGTCGGTACACCTTGAAAGTACACACACATACGTCACTGTTCAGCAACTAGTTCAATCTAACACAAACCAGGCCCTATAAATAGTACCCTCACTAGCACACGAGTATGCAGCCATACACGTGTGTGCGGCCGCACACACGAGTGAGGCTGCACACATATTCCAAGTTTAACCACTACACTACATTACATACACTTCCACCCTAAACAGATCTATAAAAAATTAATCCCTAACTCAAACCACAATATTATAGACTATCAATCTCCCCCTTGGTTTGAGGTTAGCATAGACTTGATCTTCATTCAGTTGGCTTCTCAAACAACTTTAGATCTGATCTTCCAATGTAGCCCATCCACATTCTTCGGTTAATGATTGTGGCAACCATTGCACTAAACTATTTAACAACCGCCTCCATAACCTCTTTTCTACATATAATCTAGTGACAAGACAAAGTGCGGATGTCCCTTTCCCTGAACTGAAGAAGATCTTTAGCACTTATCAACCTCAAGACTTGTTCTCGATCCTCGAATTTTATAGCAACAGTGACAGTTTCGTCGTCGTAAGCCCATAATTCCATTTTATCAAGATATCCCTCATGGAAGTACCGAGGGATAGGAATTTCCTTTTGCTGTTTAGTTGCAGGCCAAAGTATGATCTTCATAGGCTCGCCTGATTCTGGATCTAGAGTTTCTTTGTCTTTTCGGTACAAGGCTCTTGTAGTCTTCATCATTGGTAAGTTTTCCTTGACCTGTTTGTCAAGAAATCTTTTGAAGTTAGAGGCACTGGGATCTTCCGAGGGATTATGGAATGGAGCTCTCAATAGTTCAGCAAGATCCATTTTGGTCCAAGAGTTTAAATCATGGGTGCTCTTGTAATATTCAGGATTTCCTGAGTTCCTTTTCACAACCCACAAATTTGTTTCAGGATCAAAGGCCCACATTCGAATTCCCGACCTATCTCCGTACTCATCACCAAATTTTCATTTCTTGAGCTCCGTAACTGTTAGCACAAGGTCTTTGGCTTTGCGATTCTTGTTTGAATTCTTCATGAAGAGTAACCCTTTGCTTTTGTTGGTTGTTACGGTTCTCTTTCCCTGTTTGATTGTTATTCGGGCTTTGCTTCCTTCTGGCTCCTTTTCAAATCATTTGACAATAGAGGTTGTTCTAGGAGCAGGTGGATCGACTGGAAAGTCTTCAGAGACAGACTGTTTGGGGGCTGTGGGAGGATCATTGATTCCGTGTTGCTGTTGAAAAAGGGCTTTGACTTTTTCACCAAATGCTTCATACAGAACGTTCTTTAGATTGAAGTAGCTAGCATTCGCTGAACCAAGATTCATCTGTAGATCTTTAATCTATTTTCTCTACTCCTCATCCTTTGCTCTGATCTCTTCTCAAAGATCAGACGAAGAAGATTTATCATCACTTGTCTGATCCTCTCTAAATGACATTCCTTTGCCACGAGAAGAGGTTGGGCTATGTTGCGCCAGCTGTTTAGCCAGTCTTATTGAAGCTTCATCTAATGAAGGTCTGGTGGGAGAATATTCTGGAATTGATGTTGAGCCGCCTGTCTCAAACATAGAACTCGGCCTTCATCAGTTTGTATTGGAGAGTAAGTAGTAGTAGCAGTGACATTCGAGAAAACTTGATGTGCACTGCGCACAATGGGTACCTCCAGACTCGCAATTGATTGACTTGTTTCCATAGAAGACTGAGAGGTCTGGGGCTGAGCTAAATCAGGAACAATTGGAGCAGATAGTTGACACAGAGGGAGGAATCTCTGACATCACATCTCCTTGACTTGACGCATCCTCCATGGGCTTAGACGTGGAGAGTAGAATTTTGAGAGCATTTCCTTCTTCCCTAGGTTTGGTTGCTGAAGAGGCAACTTCATTGATTTTATTAAGGCAGTTGTTGAGGAATCCAGGAAAAGGACCAAATTCTTCATCATTAAGATGAAGCTCAATGTTTTTCGGGATATCATCACAGAACCGTGTGAAGTCAATTTCCTTCAAAAATTCTACATCACCATAGAGATTGTCATCATCATCCTCATGAGCAGATTTAGTTTCATCCTCCATATGATAATCATGCTCCTCCACCATTATGGCTGTAGGAGAATCATGAATTTCCTCAAACTCTAGTTCAGAGGTTGAATGCACAATGTCTTCAGACTCCGTAGGGATGGATTGATCTTCTGATTCCAACCGATCATTTTCTTCAAAAATTCCGAATTTGATCAAGGGGAACTTTCCTTCAAAGACGAATTTTCCACCTCTCTTCTGTTTCATTAGCCCAAAGCACTTAGACCAATGGATTTAAGATCCAAAGTTTCGTTTCCTCTTCGCAGCTCGGGATGCATAACATTGAAGATGATTTGCAGAAATCTTGGGTACATCAAAATTTTATCTCTCTTATTCTCCTCAAGATTTAGAACCAACTCATTCATTATAAACATCGAGAAGTTGAACTCAATTCCTGCAGCCAAGGTTGTGATTGCTCTAGTGTTAGCTGAGGAGATTTCATTTGCACCGGATCTCCTACCAGAAATACAGCTCACAAGCACATGAGCTAGATACTTCCAACAAGGAGGAAGCAATTTCTTGATGGTAGGGGGAAAACTTCCCACATACCCCATATGGTCTAAAATATCCTGCATTTTATGAATATTAATTTCCATGGAGAATTCTGATCTGTCATCGATCTGGAGTGACTACCGAATGATATTCTTTAACAATTGTACTTTCTTTCCTTCAATTGTAACTTCAATGAATTTTCCATCCTTTTTGTCCTTCTTCACATCTGCGCTTCTCCAGAAGTCTTTGATCAGGCTTTGGTAAATTGCAGGACATGTTGTTAATGCATGGACCAGACAACACTTCTTCAAACCATTAACAATGAACTTTAAATCATTGTGAGCTACGGGAGGACCTTCAAGGAAAATGGCTAAGTTGTGAAACTTGGCAAATTCTAGGTCTCCCATCTTAATCTGAAAAGAAACACAAGCAATCATTAGGGCACAAATGATTTTGATTATAACGGAGATTGTGCAACCGCATATGAAAGTTCACACAGCCGCACACGTGCAAGTGTGCAGCTGCAGCCACACATGCTCAACCGTTCACAATTCAATGTAGCCGCACACGCCCGTGTGTGGCCGCACACACCGTGTGCGGTCGCACTTCCAGACGAAACATTTGTTCCTTCGATCAAACAACAAACAATGATCGATTTTTCATGAAAAAATTGTTATGAGAGTCACGTTCATGAGATTTACCAGAAATGTGCTTCGATTTCATGAGATTTGATAGAATATTCAAAGTTTTAGAGAGAGAGAGAGAGAGAGAAAGAGAGAGAGAGAGAGAGAGAGAGAGTCGTGTGCGGTTGAGAAAGTAAACAATGGAAACAGTGCCGGTAAATTTTCACCGCACACACCCTTTATATACTAAAAAATTTTCATTTTCTCCCCTCATCTTTTTAATAATAATAAAAACGATCTCCATACTCAAGCATTTTTCAAGAACAAACCATTTTGAGGATTAAAAGTTTAAAAATTATTATTCCTAAGGATTTTAAAAATAAAACTAAAAGTAAACTTAATAAGATAAAAATAAAAATAAAAATAAAATAAAATAAAATAAAATAAAAGGGAAATACTAATAACGACAAATATTAAATTTAATCTTAATCCTATAAATTGTTTTAAACTTTTGAAATGAGGGATCTTGAGTTTGTTGCATTTGAGGTATGTTGTATGGTATTTTTTTGATGGGCTGCATAAGATTGAACTTGAGGAACATGAACTTGAGAATTTGGATGAGTGGTAAAGCATAACAAAGCGATGTTGTTGTTTTGAATTCCAAGATTAGTTGTAGAGTACAAGTTGACATGGTTGATCTCTCTTTGTTTATCATCAAGATCACAATCTTTGATGAGTGCCATTGTTTCGGCTAAGCTCAATCGGTTCAGGTCTTTAGTCTTTTTAATCACTGAGAAGTTCATGTCCCAGGTCTTTTAGCAGCTTTTTGCCATTGTTTCAGCTAACCATCACACCAGCAGAGCTCATTTCAGTGGTTAGTGTGATAAACCTTTGCAATTGACTTTCCAGTGTTTCTCCCAAGACGTAGTTGAACATGTTGAATTACTATCGGAGCATGTCTTGTCGGCTTTTCTTCATGTATTCATTTCCTTCGTAGACTTCTATGAGAGCTTCCCAAAATGCCTTTGCTGATGTGTATTCACGAAATCCTTGAGCAATCTCATGAGATAATGCCATGGTGAGTGTAGCGAGAGCCTTTTCTTGTTCCTCAACTCTTTCAAAGTCATCATCTGTGTAGTTTTCAACCTGTTTGTCAATTACAGTGCCATCTTCTAGAGTTAATGTAATCCGAATTGGACCTCTTAAAATACTTCTCCAAATTTTGAAATCTTTCATCTTGATATACTTTTCAACTCGATATTTCCATTAAGGAAATCCTTCTGCTGACAACAATCGAGGAATTCGAGTAGTTGTTCCCATAATTTCATCCAAATCTTGATGAGCAATCATGCTTTGAGATTCCATGTTGACAAACTTAAATGATTGTTACCACACACACAAAGTATAACGACACACAAAATTACCCTTAACCGCACACACAATTTTATACTTGACCGCAACTCCAACCGCACACTAAGCAGCACACTCAACACTACTTGAATTCAATTCAGTAAGTGTATTCGCACACACTTAAGAGCACACAGAACTTAACAGCAAACCCAACCACACACACTTAACAGCACAATCAACCGTACACACCTTAAAAACACACTCAACCTTACACACCTTAACAACACACTCAATCTCACACACCTTAACAGAACACCTCAAATAATTCAATCGCACACGCACACCTTCAACAGCTAACCACACACCTTCAACAGTTAACCACACACGCTAAAAAAATCACCCGCACATACAATTTTCTCAGATTTTTTATGGAACTTGATTTCAAACTATTGTAAACAATAGTCAAACAACAGTTCTTTGATCAAATCAGACAAATGCACTTCAAAAATAGTGAAATTTTGCAACCTCACACTCTAACATACTTCAATTGATACCAAATTGGCTCCGATACCAATTTTTAGTCCCAAAACTACAGATCCAAATCATCAATCAGTGAAGTAATAACAAACAAAATAGAGTGTAGAACGAGTAGAAGGCAAATAACATCAAGAATGCACACATCTATTGCTCATAAATGTCAGGTACACCTTGAAAGTATGCACACATACGTCAATGTTCAAAAACTAGTACAATCTAACACAAACCGCCCCTATAAATGGTACCCTCACCAGCAAACGAGTGTGCAACCATACACGTGTGTGCGGCCGCACACACGAGTGAGTCTGCACACATACTCCAAGTTTAACCACTACATTGCATTACATACACTTCCACCCTAATTAGATCTATACAAAATTAATGCATAGCTCAAACCACAATATTATAGACTATCAATGTACCGGGCCTGGTCAGAACTCAATTGATGTGTTCGATTAAGTTCTATGCCAAACAAATCAAAAATCGGGATACAAACTCCTGGAAAATAAGTACGACGTTATTCCATGTATTTGTCCGACTAATATCATGAACAGAGGATTAAATGCTGATATCATGGTAAATTATTCATTTTTATATAGTGGGCTCATGATCCATGATTCATTAGATTGAGCTAGGACCCATAGGGTGCTCCATGGAGGTTAAAACCCATCTATCGTGGAGGAAATAAAAAGTCATGCACATTAGGGTTTGCATGGTATAAACCTACATGTAACACATTATATAAAGGACCTCATAGTAAGTAAAATCGGTTACTAAGACAAAAAGGTGAGGGCTAGCCAAATTTTGTACACAAGTGTTCTTCTCTCAAGTTATTCTAAGAGTTGTGGTGTTGCGTGAAGCATTGAGGCATCACATTTTGGGTACTAGGCTCACAAGGTCTTAAGGAATCCAAGCTAGAAGAAAGGTATGTCATTCTACTATGTTTTGTAGTACATATACCCCATGATAAGTTGGCTAGGATGAAAACCTTGGAAAATGAAAGTTTGCATGTATAATAGAGAAAACATAGGTACAAGGCTTCTAGGGTTACATGTACACCATAGGAGTGTTAGAATGCTCAAATCCTATCAGGTATTCCTATAAACAACCATAGACAACAATATGCAAATTGTAATTTATAGTTATATTATTGTATCCAATCCTAAAGGTATACAAAACATTTGCCAACTTAGATCCAAGTAATTATCTAAAGTTATACTGAATACATAAGGAGTGCCATTAAGACTTAAAAATAACCACTTACTAAAAAATATAATGAAGGTGGGCCAACTACTTCGTCATTCCCAAATCTATTGCTCATTGATTCCAATCCAACTTCCAGATTGTATGGCTTCTTGATTGTATAATATCCTTATAATAAAAAGAAACACATGTATCGTTGATGAGTTAATCAATCTAACACACACACACACACACACACATATATATATATATATATATATATATAAGAAGATTATGAAACTCATAAATCATAAATGCATACAAATCACAATTACATACAAATCATTATTTCATTTTAGTGAAAACATGTTAAATATGGCCTTTGTTATGATATAATTTTCAAGCAGGTTTTCCATTATGCATATTTGTTCCACTCATACTTGTAATCACCTTTTGGTCCTAACTAGAACAAACGTTTCTCACTTACTTAAGTATTGCCAAATTTTAAAGTGATATTAAAATGATTTACTGGAGAACAAAATTAAGGCATATTAGTATACATACCATTAACACCAAAATAATAGGTTTTATAAACACCTTATCTATTTTCAGTTTTGCTTTGGCTGCACCACTGATTAAATATAATGTCATCCTAAGATTTTACTACACTACATTTACATTGCAATCACATGTGGGTAGAAACACAATATTTATGCATATTATACAAAAAAAATTCATTATATGAATGATTATCCAATTAGCCTTTGGGTTCAAAGAATAATAATTCAAAGAATTGATTATTGTGGTATTTAATAAATTCCAATATCAAACATAAGTGATTGTTCTTTAGTCCAATGACTTAAGCTTAACTTTAAATTCACCACTTATCTTTATGCATTATTATTAAATTCTACTTTAATTGCACTTGCATGTTAATTCATTTTCTAAAGTGCACTTAAAACAAAATATGAAAAAACCACATACCTTAGGGTCTAATTATGTTTAATTGAAATGTAATTTAGTATGACGTGTAGATCTGTTTTTTTCTTCATAATATAATATTATTGATATATTGATACCAATTAAATGAAACTAAAGATTCTCATATGCATATGTGCCAATTTTTTCCAGCAAAATAATTAGCCTTTAAACATTAGTAATATCAAATGTACTTAGAAACCATTTCAAATATAAAAGAACTATAATTAGTTTAGTGCCATCCATTCATATCCTTATTTGATATATATATATATATATATATATATATATATATATATATATATATATATATATATATATATATATATATATATATATATATATATCAGTGAGGGTAATCTTATTAATAACAAAATAATACGTAAATGCTTATGAGTTATACATAATAAAGAGAAAACGCAGTAAGAATAATCAATGTTTATTTAGGGCTAGATAATTAAATAGTCATACGCTAATTACTCTTCATGACAATAAATAGATGTTTTCAAATCGATTATTATTTAGCGAAAATAATCTAAATGAAAGTCACAGTAGTCGTTAAAAAGAGAGTATGGCTATAGATAATGTCCTAATTTGATTTCATATGAGGAATTTATGATTTTTGGAAGTTTCAATATAGCATTTCAGGACACAAAAATCGAAATAGAAATCGCTCCATTGTTAGGAAAAACAATGTAAGAGAGAGTTGAAGATCTCGTTAATATATATTTGTTAATAAAAAGACAATCGAAAATTGATATCGTATGAGAGAGTTATGATTTTATATCAACTTCAATAGTTTAGTCCTATAAAAATATAACCTTACAAAATAAATTGAGAATTAGTTGATCAAGTATAAATAAATGTTGTAGATCTCGTCGAGAGCTACATATTGATGTAATGAACGTTGAAAATTGAGTTTATATGAAAAGAATAATATTTTTCAAAGTTTTTAAAATTCGAGTGTGCCTAAGCATGTGTGGTGCGTGAAGCCTACTGACAAGCGTGTGTGGAGAGATGACACTTGTCCCCTGGCGAGAGGAATATCATCGCTGGAGTGCGCAAGACACCTGTACCATCCCAAAATTTAAGACAAAAATTTTCATTTTAATTAAGTAATTATAAAGGCAATAGTCTAAAAAGGTTCATAGTGTCACCCCATAGCAAAATCAATATGTCAATAATAAAAACATGTCATAATAAAACAACATCATAGTATAACTCCCAAAGATCTCATGTGCAGAAATCATGGTGTGATGCGCTGAGATCATGTCGACTCCTTTCCTTTTGAATAAGAGATACCTAAAACCAAAACTGAAAACCGTAAAAATGTAGCTTAGTGAGTTCCCCCATCATAGCAAATACCATACAATAAGCATACTACCAACCATATCCAGGTGTTGGCCTACCCCTCTAGTCTCTTTCAACTGGTAACCGCCTAACATATATGGGTGCTGGCATACCCCTTCGGTCTCTTTCAACCGGTAACCGCCTAACACATCTAGGTGCTAGCCTACCCCTTCGGTCTCTTTCAACCGGTAACTACCTAGTATATCTAGGTGTTGGCCTGCCCCTTCTGTCTCTTCTAACCGATCACGGGGACTATTTCACCCCTACCACTACGACATAATATCCTAGCATATAAACACATAAATCACATACTTCCTAGCATATCATGGTGCAGGCCTACCCCTTCGGTCCTTTCGACTGGATATAGGGTCTACTTCATCCCCTACCACTACCATATAATATAATAGCATACAAGCACATAAATCTCATCAAATATTGGCATACCAGACAATTATCACAAAGACAATCATCTCTACTATAAAACAACTAATAATGGGTCAACATTGGTCCCTTCAGCCCATTCATACCGGGAAGGTAACTCACCTCGAATACTGGAAAGTAGCAGAAAATCTCCGGCTCCGAATATCAACCTAACTCAAGCTCCTAAACAAAACAGATTTCCTTTAAGTACCAGTTTATACTAATAACCCCTTACAGATTAACTTTGGTCAAAGTGAAAGTCAAAGTGAAAGTCAAAGTCAAAGCTCCAAGTTGACTCGGCTCGTCGAGTTTTCCCTTCATCTTGTTGAGTTCTCAAGAATCATTAAATCATTAAATCACTAAATCATTAAATCGTGATCCAACTTGTCGATTTCCCCTTATCTCACAGAATTGTTATATCCCAGATCGACTCATCGAGTTTTTCCTATAACTCGTTAAGTCCCTCTTTTTTCCAACAGAGTCGGGACACTTCCAGAACCACTTGTTGAGTTCTCTTATGAACCCGTCTAGTTCTTTAGTCTGTCAGCTTTCTTAATGCAATAAGTCCTTGTTCTTCTAATCAATGCTCTATCTTCTGGATCCAAGCTAGAAATATGTATAGAAGCGTAATGTTTCCAACATTAACCATTAAGGACCTCTCCTAACACATAAAACTCAAACCTTAAGATATACCATAGGCGTATAGATCTGGAGTCTGGGGATAATTTGGTCACATAAAGGTCACATCTTTACTTACATGCATGACCTAATAGGGCTTAAAAGACCAAATTGATGGTCTAAAGGTTGCATGGGACTTCCATGGCCATAAAGTTGGCACCTTTATGGCATGAAGTCCCATCAAGAACCTAGATCTGAAAGGTTTACCCAAATGGGATGTCCAAATCCCAATTATCATTGTATTTGGACCAAAGCATAAAGCAAAAGATCCTAAAATTAGATCTAAGAATGCCATAGACAAGGTTGAAGCTTTATACATTAGATGAACCAGAAATGAAGCCCGACTTCTGGATGTACTCTCCTCTCACATGTTCTTGCTCCTACTTCAAGGTTCTCCTTCTTTGAATTCATCGAGAATGCTCAAGATTATCTCACAATCACCAAATTTGCGGTGCAATTCATCTCTACTCGTCGAGTTTGGGGCCTCCAACTCGTTGGGTTTCTATAGAAAAGTAAATACTTATAATTTCAATACATACTAGGAAATAAGCGTTACAATTCTCCCCCACTTATCTCATACTTCATCCTCGAAGTCTACCGCAGCTGGAAATAGCTTTAGGTATTTCTCCCCCATCTCATCCTCCGGCTCCCACATCCATTCCGAGCCCTTGCGGTGCTTCCATTGCACCTTCACCAACTCTACCCTCTTGTTCCTCAACTCCATTGTCTTCCTGTCGAGAATGGCTACCGGTCTCTTAACGTAGTTCAGGCTATCATTTACTTGAATATCCTCCAAAGTAACCACCACGATGTCATAGATTATGCCCTACGGCAAGTGCAAAACATGAAAAGTGTTATGGATCTGTCTTAGATCTTCCAGAAGATCTAACCTGTATGCCACCTTGCCCACCTGGCCTATAACCCTAAAAGGTCCGATATATCTGGGGTGTAGCTTGCACCATTTTCTAAAGTGGATTAAACCTTTCAAAGGTAACACCTTCAGAAGCACCATATCCCCAACGTGAAACTCAAGGTCTGATCGGCGTCTTTCGGCGTAGCTCTTCTGCTGACTCTGGGCCATCTGGAGTCTACTTCGGACCTAATGGATCTTCTTCTTCATCTTGATTACCACTTTGGTACTCCCCATGACCCCCTGTGCCACCTCACCCCTACATATCGGGATCCTGCACTTCCTCCTATAAAGCATCTCGAAGGGAGGCTGCTCAATATTGGCATGGTAGCTATTGATATAAGAGAACTCTGCCAATGGAAGGTAGGTATCCCAACTACCACTGAAGTTTAGGACATATGCCCACAACATATCCTCCAAAGTCTGAAGGTTCCACTCGCTTTGACCATCCATCTGTGGGTGGCAGGTCGTGCTGAAATATGCAGATGAGTTCCAAACTCATCATGAAACTTCTTCCAGAATCTAGAAGTGAAGCGTACATCCTTGTTAGAAATCACCGAAACCGACACCCCATGCGGAGCTAGTAACTCACTGATATAGATGTCTGCCAAATGCTCGGCCAAAATACTCTCCTATATCAGTATGAAATGTGTTTTCTTGGTCAATCGACCCACAATGACCCAGATAAAATCCGCCCCACGTGCAGCCCTGGGAAGCCTTGTAATGAAATCCATAATGATGCATTCCCATTTCCACATGGGAATCTCTAACGGCTACGTCCTTTTGTGAGGTCGCTGATGCTTGACTTTGACTTTCCTACAAGTAAAGCAGTGCTCTACATACCAAACTACATCTTGCTTCATGCAGGGCCACCAATAGAAGGCGCGAAGATCCTGATACATCTTCGTCGCCCCTGTATGAATGGAGAATCTCGACTTGTGCTCCTCCTCCATAAGAACCTGGAACACACCACCCCAGTAAGGTACCTAGACCCTATGATGCAAGGTTAACAATCTACAGCTATCATATTCGAATGAAGATACCATCCCTATTATCCACTCACACATTCGACGCTCTTCCTTCATACCCTCGACTTGAGTCTCCTGAATCCGTTCCAGCGGTAGAGTAAGCATTATCATCCTCGAGCATATATCCCGAATTGGACTCGTGTCACACCCCGAAAACCAAAGGCGGAAACATTTCCGGGGTTGACTCCATGTTGAGTATCAAATCCAATGCACATAGTAAGTAAAGTAGAACAACCATACATTACATATTGAAAAGTTTTGCAGTTGTTACAATAGTAAAGTTATACAGTTGTGATACATAGTATATAATAACAAAATGAACTGATCTTCTGCGCACTCCAACCTGGAACAAAATGATCTTCGGATACTTGTTCTAATGCTGACCTGAGAACACAAGCGGTTTGAAAATCAGCATAATGCTGGTGAGTTCATAAGCGGTTTTTGTTTTATGAAAATGTTTGAGTTTCCTTTCTGTTTCTGAAAATGTTACACACACCAAGAAAATCCCATATTTTCTTAATAAGGTTGGTTATCAAATCCAAAGTGTAAAGTAACAGATGTATACTGAAAACATGTTCACCCTTGTAAATTGTAAAATTTAGTTGTCTAAAATCTGTTATACGAATCTAGTTATATAAGAGTATTACCCCAGGAAAATCCCATATTTTCCTAAATGTTGATTACTAATGTGAAAGATGTATACTGAAAACCTGGTTGTCCTTGTGAGTGGTATTAGTTTTAACACGTATATAAAACTAATGTAGGTAAAGTAAACATAATTACCTGTTCATTATTACCATTTAGTAAATCTCTGTTATCCAAATTGCGAGTTCCATAACCATACGATAGACTAGACATGGCAATAATTAGTCCACATCACCTTATGACTTTCGTCACCCTTGAACCTTTCGGTTCAGCTGTAGCTAGCAGCCAGGTTTGGGGTAGTCAACCCCGTATAGATCTATACACTCAAGTCACGCTCTCTAAATCCCATAGATTCTGGTTACGGGTGTAGTCCTCCACTCGCGTATCTCTGTGGAGTGTTCGCCGAGGACGTGTCTCCAATCATACACGATTAACCAATTTACAAGTAATAATATGATAGTCCTCCACTCGTGTATATATGTGGAGTGTTATCGAGGACAAAACAGTGTACAGATATTATGTTCAAAAGTTCTAATGTCATGCTTCTAACTGATAAATGTGGAAAATCATTTGTGAAATATATGTAAAACATAACAGTTTAAAATTTCATTTCACAAATATATGTTTACGTGATCTGCATGTTGAAACGGCTATCGGTTGTAACGATCAGTGTTAAAAGCATATAAAATGTGAAACACACACATGAAAACAAGTTTTGAGTACAAGAAACCTCTTGTACTTTGCTAGTGTTTCCCCCCCCCCCCCCTTAACACAGTTAAAAACAGTGAAAAAGAGTAGAGGTGTGAACTCACCGCTTAATGTAGGGTTTAAGTGCCGACGGATGCCCTGAACGTCTATGGCCCCTATTATTCATGTGACGACACATAGATGAGTTAGAATTAAGGTGCTTCATGACTAAACATGATGGGAAAACACCCTTAGGGCTTGGAATTACTAAGAATAAGTACCCTAGGATCCAGGCTTAAAGATTTATGAAAGTTTAGGGCCAAATGTGGGCATTAAAGTGAGTGTACGGCCTTGAAAATGAGTGTGCGGCTGGGGTGTGCGGCCAGGATTGTGTGTGAGGCAGCACACAAGAGTGTGCAGCCGTACAGAGGGTGTGTGCGGCCGTACACAAGAGTGTGCGGCCATACACTCCTCATTTGAGTCCGTATGATGAATTTGAAGTGTTTGCTCTTCACACTTAGGAGATTTGAAGGTATGCTACCCCATATGAACGTGTGCGGCCGTACACCTTCATGGGATGATGAATATGATGAACATAATGAGTTTTAAGCTTGGAATTCAAGTGTTTACCACTATACTTAGCTTGAAGATGAAATAGATCACGATTATGAAGCCTTCTATGTGTTCTTGGTTGGTGATTTAGAGAGAGAAAGTAGAGAGAGGGAAGAGAACATCTAAATGAATGAATGATGGGTATCCATCCATATAAGAGTTTGAGTGTGAGGTTGAGGATGAGTGCGGTTGGGTGTGCGGCCGTACACATAGGTGTGTGGCCGCACACACCTTATTTGGTGTGTTTGGCCTGATTTTGTGATACTAAAGCACTTTCCAACCCTTCCTAGGACATATATCCAAGTTATACTAAGTCTAGAGCACCCATATGGAACCACAAGATGTAACAAAAGATAATGAACTCAAGTTTTATTGCTGAAACACATATCAATTACATGGTTAGAAGTTTCGGGTTGTCACAAGTCGCGACCGCATTGCGGCTGAGTGCATCAGCTACCACATTGGCCTTCCCCAGGTGAGAAAGAATCTCACATTCGTAATCCTTCACCACATCCAATGAACGTCTCTGCCTCATGTTCGGATTTGGCTGATCCATCAAGTACCTCAGGCTCTTATGGTCTGTGTAGATAGTACAGTGGATCCCATAGAGGTAGTATCTCCAAATCTTGAGGGCAAAAACAACCGCCCCCAACTCTAGGACGTGTGTTGGGTAGTTTGCATCAGGAGGCTTCAGCTGCCTCGAGGCGTAAGTGATGACGCGTCCCCTCTGCATGAGTATTGCACCTAAGCCTATGATAGACACGTCACAATACACTAGGAAACCCTTAATGCCCTTTGGCAGAGTCAATATCGACACCTTGCACAACTTCTTCCTCAAGGTCTCGAAAGCTGACTGCTGCTCAAACCTCCAGTGGAATGTCACCGACTTTTTGTTCAGTCGGGTCAGTGTAACAACAATCTTGGAGAAATCCTAGATGAATCTCTGAAAATAAATAGCCAGACCAAGAAAACTTTGAATCTTGGATGGAGACCTCAGATCCTCACATCTCATTACGGCCTCTACCTTGGCCGGATTGACCAATATACCATTCTGGTTGACGAGGTACCCAAGAAAATTCACCTCCCACAGCCAAAACATGCACTTGGGAGAACATTGTGAAAATTATATCCCTCATGAATGTCTCCAGCACTCCTCTCATATGCTCCTTGTGCTGGTCTTGAGTCTTGGAAGACACCTAGATGTCATCGATAAAAACTATCACAAACTGATCCAACATCAGGCTGCACACGCGGTTCATGAGATCTATGAACGCGACAAGATCATTGTTGAGCCCAAACGGCATCACTACAAACTCATAATTACCATAGCAAGTCCGAAAGGCTGTCTTCTACACATCGTTGTCCCTGACTCGCATCCGGTGATAACCTGATCACAGATTAATCTTGGAGAACAAAGATACACCCTGAAACAGGTCAAATAAGTCATCAATCCTCGGGATGGGGTAACGGTTCTTCACCATTACCTTATTTGTCACACCACGATACCGAAGGCATAAATGTTCCGGGGCGAAGGTGATTTCATGTTAAGTATCACAACCAATGTACATAGTAAGAAAAGTAAACAACCATTACATTACATATTAGAATTTACAACTGTTCAAAAGTAAAATGTTACAAGTGTTATACATATGTATATATGAACAAAGGTTAGGATGAGTCTTATGAACACTCCGTCTTCTCCAAAAGATCGCGGGTACCTGTCTAATATGGACCTGAGAATACAAGCAGTTTGAAAATCAGCATAAAGCTGGTGAGTTCATAAGATGTTTGTTTTCTGAAAATGTACAAGTTTCCTTTGGTTTATTGAGAAAGTTTGTTATCTAAGAAAATCCCATATTTTCTTATATGTTTAGTTGAGTTATCCGTTTATTATACGATCCGGTTATGTACAGTTTGTTATCCCAGGAAAAGCCCTTATTTTCCTAAAAGTAAAGTTTAGTTATTGAATCCAAATGTAATGTATAATTATCTATCATACTTGTTGTATTAGCTAGGTATTCTGATTTCCTAGTTATTCTACACTTGAATATATCGAGAGGCGTGCTTTCGTATTCGTATTCGTATCCCTATTCATATTCATATTCGTATTCCTATTCATATTCGTATTTGCATTTGTATTCGTATTCCTATTCGTATTTGTATTTGTATTTGTATTCGTATTCCTAATCCTATTCCTATTCCTATTTGTATCTGTATTCGTATTTGCATTCGTATTCGTATTTGTATTCGTATTATTAGTTTTGTATTTATCCTGTTCCTAGCTGTACTTTCGTATTTGTTCTGTTCCTAGTTGTATTTTCGTATTCGCTCTGTTTGTAGCTGTACTTTCGTATTCACTTTGTTCCTAGCTGTACTTTTGTATTTGCTCTGTTCCTAACTGTACTTTCATATTCGCATTGTTCCTAGCTGTACTTTCATATTCGCTCTGTTCCTAGATGGACTTTCGTATTTGCTCTATTTCTAACTGTACTTTCGTATTCGCTCTGATTCTAATTGTACTTTTGTATTCGCTCTGATTCTAATTGTACTTTCGTATCTATGGGAAGTTACATCAAGAATATTTTAAAGTTTTAAGATTCTTGCTTTTAACAGTAATGATGCATAAATACATTTGTGGAATATAAAATATAACATTTTAAAACGAGTTTCACAAATAACATGAAGGTTTATTCTGCAAGTGGAACAATTGGTTAATACAGTGTTCCGTGTTAAAAGCATAAAAAATATGAAATAGATCAATTGAAATCATAAGTTTGAGTACAAGATTTCCTTGTACTTTTGCTTGAATTCCCCCTGAAAAAATTGAAAACATGGAAAAAGTAGGGGTATGAACTCACCAATCACGGAATGTGTCGGTTTGGATACTAAAATTTAGTCCGGGGCTTGAACGCATGCGAGGTTCCAATGTAATATGGAAAGATACACATTTGTATCTAATTAGGCTTTGTATTACTAATTAATTGAGAATATACACTCGGAGATGCGAAAACACTTCATTCCAAGTGTTAGGAGTGACTCGGGTGACATCTAGGGACGTATATGGCTTGGATATGGAGTTTACCCTATAAGAGTAAACTCATAGGAGGGTTTACGGCCCTAATGACACATTCCCCATGAGTTTATGGCGGTAGACTCATGCTAGGGTGTTCTATGGTGATAAATGGTCTTATATCACTTGGGAAAATTGGCTAGGATCAAATCTAGGGCAAAGGAATGGATTAAACCATCATATGGACCATTTAATGGAGTTTATGGCAGTAAACTAAGAGTTTATGGCTGTAAACTCCACCACACACATTCCTTTCATGTTTTGATCGTCCTAGGTCCTTATAAGAGTTTCTAGCTAATTCTACAAGCCATGGAATGAGTTTAAGGTACCATTTGACCATGTTTTAGGAGTTTACGGCCTAAGAACTCATTCTTGAGGGGTTTACTGTCGTAACATTCTATGGGGGTAGTTTTGGCATGTTTAAGGTCTTTAACTTGATTGTGGTTGCTTCTAGACTCATTTCTAAGGCTTATGGTGTGTTTAAGTGCCATCTTAACACATAAAAATGAGTTTAATCCCCATGAATAGGTGTTTACGGTCCAAGCATGTGCTTGGGCCGTAAAATCATGTTGATATCCTAAATGATGAGTTTAAGGTGTTCTAAGTCCATGAAAATAGGTCCTTAAGTCATAACTAAGCTCCAAATGAGGTTTGGAAGGGTTTTAAGGCTCAAAACCCCTTATTACATGTGTTCACGGCCTAAAGAGGTTCCAGGACCGTAAACACATGTTTATGGTCCTATTACTCATACATTTCACGAATTTGAAGGCCAAAGGTGTTGTACTAGGAGCTAGGATACTTACCTTGATGATTTGAAGCTTGATTTGGGTGATTTTGGCTCAAAATCGAATTTTATAGAGAGAGTAGAGAGAGCATGTCACACCCCAAAACCAAGAACGGCGGAAACGTTCTGGGGCGGAGGACGTCATGTAAAGTATCACAACACAGTAAATGTAAATAAGCAAACAACATCATCCATTGCATTAAATATATAATTTTAATACAAGCGTGTTCTGTACAGTATAGACACCAAAAATAATGTATATCAAAATAATAAGGTGAGTCTTGAATGCGCTCCATCTTCTGAAAAGCTGGCCTCAGTACCTATCTACTGATGACCTGAGAATACAAGTTATTTTGAAAGAGTTTATCAGCAATAAGCTGGTGAGTTCATAAGTATTTTAGTGTCGGTATTTGTTATCCAAAAATGTTTGAACATGTATCAAGTTTAAGTTTGTAAAATGTATGTAAAGGTTTGTAAGTGTTTGTACAAGTTTGAATTTCTCAGAAAAACCTATATTTTCTATGAAAGTATCCTTCTACCAAGGCTTAACTGTTTTGTATGCTCGTTGTTGTAAAGTGTGTAATTTCCCAAGTGTAACTATCATTTAACAAAATATAGTTTGTACATTAACGTTTAAGTGAGGTTATCACAAAAATATGTAATGGGTAAATCATTGTAGGACTGTAGTTTTGTATTATAAGAACTACTGCTGTACTAACTACCTTAAACCGGATTTATATTAAGGTATAATGTGATAAATTGCACCATGCTATCGACTGGTAACAACGACATAATGAATGGTCGTAATAACGGAATGACGTTTGGCACCCGCAGACCTGCAGGTCCGGCTGTAGCTAGCAGCAAGGTGTAGGATAGTCAATCCAGTATAGATCTATATGCAAAATCACGCTCTCTCTCCAAGAGAATTTTGGCTACAACTCGGGCCATGACATTTAAGGCATGCTCTGACACGGTGGATCACAATTGTTAACGTGTTCATGTTTATGTAATGTTTCTCGTTCTAGTATAGTTGGATATGTCCTGTTTCTAGTATAGTTGTATATGTATTGTTTCTAGTATAGTTGTATATGTATTGTTTCTAGTATAGTTGTATATGTTCTGTTTCTAGTACAGTTGTATATGTTCTGTTTCTATTATAGTTGTGTATGCTCTGTGTTACCCCGATGGTAACTAGCTGTTGATATACTGATAAGTATGAATATGGAAGTACTTTTATGTCAATACATGTATATATGATATATAATTAATATTGAAACGACCCTCGGATGGTCACCCGAAATCCCACCATACCACATCTCAGTGCGCGAAAAGGAAATAGGGCGGATGGCCTTCCTAACCCTTTTAAACATTACTTATATATCCATACATATATGGGCATGAATTTAAAAGAAGTAAAACAAAGTTTAATAAAAGCATTTGATAAGTAAAAGAGTTTATAAAACATTTTGAAGTGAAACAGTTTGATAAATAGTTTGAACAGTGATAAAATCGTTGGTTTTCTAGTTATTAATCACATGTGATTAATGTAATCACATGTGATTGATGTAATAACTGTAAGTGTTTAACTTGCATACCCCCCCCCCATAATGTATTTAAAACATTTAAAAGCATTTCAAAGGTTGATTAAAGGGGTATGAACTCACTTGTGGTGAGTAGATTGGATTGATATATCGGGTACCGTGCTAGGTGGCAAACAGAGACTTGTTCACACGTATGAGCCTAGTTATCATATAATGAGCATATATATAACTAATTAGCCAAATAATAACTTAACAAAATAAGTTGAGACACTTAGGAACATGTAAACACTTTATATAAGTGTTATAGGTCCTAATGGTTGCATCTAAGTTGATACGGGACAAGGCAAAAGGGGTTTAATGCACCAATGACCTTGTATATGAGTTCACTACCCAACAAACCCCACCTTTGTAGTTTACAGTCATAAACTCCTTGAGTTTATGGCCGTGAACTCAACACTTGGTGGTTTTGGGTGTTTTGAAGTGCTATATTGATCCTAGAATAAGCCTAGCCTTGTTGGAATAATCCTTGAAGTAGTTTAAGGCCTTGGAATGCTCCTTTGGGGAGTTTACGGCCAAAGGACCATATCCCCTAGAGTTTACGGCCGTAAACTCCTATGGGGTGTTGGTTTTAATTCATTTAAGGGACTTGCACATGTAGGATAAGTTCCATGTTTTTGTTTAAGGCTAAAGGGGACATTAGGCACACATTTAAGCCTTTACTTGGAGTTTACGGCCCAAGAGATGTTCCTTGGCCGTAAACTCCCTTTAAGGGATGATTTTGATGTCATTTTCTCCCCATTCAAGTTACAAGTATACAAGGTTAATTGTCTTAAGGCTTTAAGGGTGTTTAGGGCACACTTTGCCCTTGAAAAAGGGGTTTACGGCCCAAGAGCATATCCTTGGCCATAAACTCCTAAAACCCTATGATTTTGAAGTGTTTTGGTGTCCAAATTAACTACAAGCATTAGATGGTAAATGTCCTTAAGCTTTAGGGGTGATTTAGGGCACTTATAGCCCTTAAAAAAGGGTTTACGGCCCAAGAGATATCCTTGGCCGTAAACTCCTATAACTAGGGGGTCTGATTGATTTCTAGCCTCAAATGTTTATACATTAAGTCCTTAACTAGTTTTCTAACAAGGAATCGGGACTAGGAAGCTTTTAGGCCTCGTTTTGGAGTTTACACCCCAAGAACGTTCTTGGGCCGTAAGCTCCCGGATCTTGTATTTTAGACATGTAAACAATGTTATAAAGCATATAACAAAGATTAAAACACATTTAGGAAAGTAGACTCACAATCCGGGATGAAGACCTGAAGATCCATCAGAGAGAAATGGCTTTTCTCTAGTTGGAATTGTGAATAATGAATTAATTAAATTCAGAAATCTATTTAACGTCCTGAAATATTTTGACAGAAAATATTTTTATTCCGGAAGTTGGACTATAACATTATGAAACTTGAAATGTTCAAATTTCACAAATCCAGGAGCATCCACTCTCCTGATATCTCCAGAAACGTAAACCCTAATGTACACAAATTTGTTCGGAAATGTCTGAAAATCACTGAACTGGACTGGCTTCTATTGAATAGATATTGTTCGTACAAATGGAAATTTCGGGTTGTCACATCATCCCCCTGTTAGAAGGAATTTTGTCCCGAAATTAGAATTTACGCAAATAAGAAGTTACAAATAACTAAGCGAAAAGATGAGGGTATTTCAGTTTCATCTGATCCTCGCGTTCCCATGTGAATTCCAGTCCTCGCTTGGCGTTCCAGCGAACCTTCACGATAGGGATACGACTTTGCTTCGTATATTTGACCTCATGGTCCATGATCTCCACTGGTTCTTCCACGAAGTTGAGGCTCTCGTTGATCTCGATCTCGTCGAGTGGGATTACGAGAGTCCCGTCGGACAGACAGTTTTTCAAGTTAGATACGTGGAATGTAGAATGTACGTTACGAAGTGTGTCGGGTAGATCAAGTTTGTAAGCTACGGGGCCGACTCTTGCGAGAATCTCGAAAGGCCCTATGTACCTAGGATTAAACTTCCCACGCTTACCGAAGCGTATCAAGCCATTCCAGGGTGAGACTTTGAGAAGGACTCGGTCTCCCACCTGAAATTCCAAAGGTTTTCTTCGTTTATCAGTGTAGATCTTCTGTCGGTCTCTAGAGGCTTTCAATCATTCACGGATCTGAACGATCTTCTCTGTCGTTTCCCGAATGATTTCCGGACCGGTAAGAGTACTGTCGGAAGCTTGCCCCCTGGGTAATTGGGTATCACCCACCTCAGCCCAACACAGAGGGGATCTGCACTTTCGGCCGTAGAGGGCTTTGAATGGAGCAGCCTTGATGCTTGTGTGATAACTGTTATTATAGGAAAACTCGACAAGGGGTAAATGAGTATCTCATGCTTTCCCGAAATCAATCACACAGGCTCGCAACATATCTTCCAGTGTTTGGATGGTCCTCTCACTCTGTCCGTCGGTCTGTGGATGGTAGGTTGTGCTCATGTCCAGCCTTGTTCGTAGGGAATGTTGCAGTGATTGGCAGAATCTTGAGGTGAACCTACTATCTCTATCGGAGATAATGGATATAGGCACACCATGTAGCCGTACGATTTCCCTAATGTATATTCTCGTAAGTTTCTCCATCTTGTCGGTTTCTTTGATTGGCAGGAAGTGTGCAGACTTGGTCAATCTATCGACGATAACCCATATGGTATCAAGTCCACCCGTTGTCTTGGGCAACTTGGTTATGAAATCCATAGTGATTCGCTCCCACTTCCATTCTGGAATCTCTGGTTGCTGCAGTAAACCGGAGGGCTTCTGGTACTCGACCTTAACCTTTGTGCAAGTAAGGCATTTACTTACGAAGGTAGCAATCTCTGCTTTCATATTAGGCCACCAGTGTAGCTTTCTAAGATCCAGATACATCTTATCTGAACCTGGGTGGACGAAATACCGAGTGTTGTGCGCCTCGGTCATGACCAAGTCTCGGAAACCGCCGTGTTTCGGTGTCCAGATCCGGTCCATGATGTATAAGGCTCCGTCACCCTTGGCTTCTAAATTCTTGTCCATTCCTCTAAGGGATTCACTCGTCACATTTTCAGGTATCATGGCTTCAAGTTGGGCCTCCTGAATTTGCTTAGACAAGTGTGAATGGATGGTTATTGACAATGATTTGACTTTGCGACCAGAATATTCTTTCCGACTCAGGGTGTCTGCTACAACGTTGGCTTTACCCGGATGATAACGAATATCACATTCGTAGTGACTGAGTATCTCGACCCACCGTCGTTGTCTCATGTTGAGCTCCTTCTGATCGAAAATGTGTTGTAAACTCTTGTGATCGGTAAAGATAGTGCTTTTCGTTCCATACAAGTAATGTCTCCAGATCTTCAGAACAAACACCACTGCTCCCAGTTCAAGATCGTGGGTCGTGTAGTTAACTTCGTGCATCTTCAATTGTCTGGAGGCGTAGGTGATGACCTTACCTCACTGCATCAGAACACACCCGAACCCTTGGTTCGATGCATCGCAATAGACTATGAAGTCTTCCATCACTTCAGGGAGAGATAGTATTGGCACGGTGCACAAGGCTCGCTTGAGCGTTTGGAATGCTCTCTCTTGTTTCTCTTCCCAGTCAAAGGCCACGCCTTTCTGGATCAGGGTTGTAAGAGGTTTCGCTATTCGGGAGAAGTTCTGAATGAATCTGCGATAGTAGCCAGCAAGACCTAGAAATTGACGAATTTCTGTCGGCGTCTTGGGTGCTGACCAGTTCTCAATGGCTTTAATTTTGGATGGGTCTACGTGGATTCTCTTTTCGTTTACCACGTGTTTTAAGAATTCGACTCTTCGGATCCAAAATTCACATTTCGAGAACTTCGCATAAAGTTTCTCCTTTCGTAGAGTTCCTAGAACTTGTCGCAAGTGATCGCCATGCTCTTCCTTACTTCGGGAGTAGATCAGGATGTCGTCAATGAAAACAATGACGAACTGATCCAAGTAAGGTCGACATACTCTGTTCATCAGGTCCGTGAAATCTGCTAGCGCATTGGTCAATCCGAATGGCATCACCACGAACTCGTAGTGTCCGTAACGAGTTCGGAAGGCTGTCTTTGGAACATCCTCCTCTAGTACCCGTAACTGGTGATATGCGGATCTTAGATCAATTTTGGAAAAATAGTTCGCCCCTTGCAGTTGGTCAAATAGATCGTCTTTGCGAGGCAGAGGGTAACGATTTTTGACCGTCAGTTTGTTGAGTTCTCTGTAGTTGAAACACATACGGAATGATCCGCCTTTCTTCTTAACGAACAAGACTGGTGCTCCCCAAGGTGAGAAGCTTGGTCTTATGAAGCTCTTGCTGAGCAGTTCGTTAAGTTGACCAGATAATTCCTGCATCTTTGCTAGTGCTAAGCGGTAGGGAGACTTGGCTACTAGGGTAGCTCCTGGGAGTAAGTCGATTCTGAACTCGACCTGTCGTTACGGAGGTAATTCAGGTAGTTCTTCTGGGAAAATGTCGAGGAAGTCGCTCACTACTACAATGTTCTTTAGTTCTTTCGTTTAGAGGCTCGTGTCGACGACGTGAGCAAGGAATGCGTGGTATTCTTTGCGCATATATTTCTGTGCTTGAATACTTGATATAATGCGAAGACTCGCACCAGGTTTGTCACCGTAGACGATAAGAGTTTCGTTAGACGGGAGGTTTAAACGGACTGCTTTCTCAAAGCACATGATGTCGGCGCGATGAAGACTCAACCAATCTATGCCGATGATAACGTCGAAACTTTTTATTGAGGTCGGCATGAGGTCGATTGGGAATGAATGGTTATCTAGAGTTAGGGTACATCCTAAGTATATGCTACTGGTGTTTTCTATTTTTCCATTAGCCATTTCTACTGTGAATTGTTCTTTAAGTGCTTGTGGTTGTTGTTTAAGCATGCAAGCAAATTTATGGTTCACGAAGCTTCGCTCCGCTCAACTATCGAACAGAATGCATGCATAGGAGTTATCGAGAAGGAACGTACCAGTCACCACTGTCGGGTTAGCAACTGCTTCCCCGTGGACTATAGCTAGTACCCTCCCAGCTCCTCCAGCATTTCTCGCTTTGGGGCAGTCCCTCTTATAGTGGCCTGTTTCGCCACATCCATAGCAAGTTGGGCTCGCACCGGATCCAGGGACTTGTGTGATCGGTTGTGCTGGGAACTTATAGAAACGGATGGTGTGTCCTTTTCTGTTGCAGTTAGAGCACTGCATTTCACGGCAGGGGCCGTTGTGGTGGAAGTTGCTTCTTATGTTGCACTTTGGCAAACTTCCAACATACTGCTTCATCAGAGCAGTAGCAACAGCAGAGGTTATCGCGGCATGCACTGCCACAATTTGCTGCTTCTTGGCAGCTCACTGCTTCTTCTTGTCATCCCAGAACATCCGCTTGGTGTCAGCGGGTTTGGAGGGTTCCAAGATGGCTAGGGTTGTTGTGGTTGCAGGGGTTTTGAAACCATGGTCAATGAGTCGCTATGCCAGTCGCTTGGCACTATCGAAGGTAGCGGGGTTTGATGACAGGACATTCCCCTGATACGGAGGCACTAGCCCCATATGTACCTTTCGATCTTTTTCCCTTCAGTGGGAACCATATTAGGGCAGAGGGCCACCAGTTCACTGAATCTGGCGATGCAAGCAACAATGTTGGTGCCCTTCATGGTCAGGCTCCAAAGCTCCTGCTCTAGTTTCTGGATCTCGCCCCTCGGGCAGTATTCCTCAATCAGGAGGTCTTTCATCGTTTCCCAGCCTATGTCGTTGGCCACAACGAGAGTTAGAGATTTAACGTGGTCGTTCCACCACATTAGGGCTTTTCCTTCAAAGGTGCGTGCGGCATATTTGACTTTGCTCGCAGCAGGGCAAGAACAAATTTCGAAGACTGATTCAGTCTTCTCGAACCATTGCGAGAGGGCAATGACTCCGCCGGTCCCATGAAAGGACTTCGGCTTACAGTTGGTGAAATCCTTGTAAGAGCACTCTCTCGAGCGCACAAGAGTTTCAACCGGAATAGAGTTTACAGGGGTTCCACCTCTGCTGGAATCAGTAGAGTGATACTGTGCCATGGCAGTTGCAACTGCTACAGCTACGACAGCATTTAGGGCTGCTGTATCGATGACCGGAGGTGGAGGAGGTGGTGTAGGTGTAGGGTTATTCCGGGGAGATTTGCGAGGAGGCATCCTTCAGCTATAAGTTTATAAAGATGAGAAAAGTGGTAAGAATCAATTTGTAAGTAATGTGCGAATAACACATGGACTAACTAACCATAGCCCAACAATTGAATGAGTGTTTGAGATCATAACAAGAAAGATGTATAGGAAAACCCAAGTGTAAAGATTCTTCCCACAGAGTAGGTTGTTGTCAATAATGCTGGTATTACTGATGTAACGAGTTCAATGAAAATTGACCTAACAGTAGGTCTTACATCATACCATACGGAAAGTTTGACAGTTCTTAGATTCCTAATTAGAGTACTGAAAGTTAGGAATATTTTACAGATAAGTGCTACTTAGAGCACAGATGTTAGAGGCTAATCCTTAATCCAAAAGATAATGATGTACTAGACATCATTTAACGGCGATGAGTATACCTTGGGAGAACCCTGAGGTCTCTCATTTGATGGACCACCTCTTGAAGGTGTCGTTCATGATTCCTTTGACAAGCTCGAAGTTCCATGACTTCTGCTTGAGAGGCAACCAGATGTTGCTGTAGGGTTTCATTGGTTCTCCGGGTCCGTTCCATGTCTTCTTCGAGACAGCAAATGCGAACTGTGCTGACACCAGAGTTGGTATCAATCTCCATGACCCGGTCGATGGCTGCTCGACCTTGCTCGACATTACGAGCTATTCTGCGGATAATGACAGGTAGAGCTCGGTCAGCAGAGCCACCATCGCTGACGTTGTAAAAGGTTCGGTCCCCAAAGTATGGTAAGGGTTGACCCTGTTTATCACTCCAACAATTCAAATTATCTACCCACAAGGGAGTGGGACATGGAAAAGCTGGTCGAGGGTTGTTATTCGAGGCTTGACCTACTGGAGGTAGGTTGTTGACTTCGGGCTCAGACTCTGATCCATCTGAGAAGCCTTCAGCTTGATGATCATCCAACGGAATTTGGTGTTCATCGTCAGACTCTGCTTCGAGCCATCCTACGTTGCCTTCATTTGGAAAGTACGGGTCGCCGTGATGGAATCCATCCATTTAAATCTACACGAGAAGAGAGGTATAAAGATATAGTATCTATGTAGTTAGGTGTACAAAATACACCTATAGTATTTTAAGTTTAGGTTCTATTGATCTTCTTGTGGTATTGTTGGTATGTTTTTAGACCCTTTAACACATCACAACCATTCTAGGGCATATGCTCATCACTCCTCGGACCAGCATAGTTGATCAGGCTATGCCATTCCCAGGACTGACCATATATCCCCGAGCATACCTGTGATATTTAACAATCGTAATACTTTTGTTCTTGTCGTTGTGACACTGGTTTTAGTATGAATGCAGACTAGTATACTTAATTAAATATTTTAATATTTAAAGTATAGACTCTTGGTCAGAGTGTGTTAATCCCGACTGGGTTTATAGTTTAGTATATCTTTTATGGGTTGATATACTTGATTCACTATAAACAATGCTCTGATACCAATCTATCACACCCCAAAACCAAGACCGGCGGAAACGTTCTGGGGCGGAGGACGTCATGTAAAGTATCACAACACAGTAAATGGTAATAGGAAAACAACATCATCCATTGCATTAAATATATAATTTTAATACAAGCGTGTTCTGTACAGTATAGACACCAAAAATAATGTATATCAAAGTAATAATATAGTTTTGAATGCGCTCCATCTTCTCAAAAGCTGGCCTCGGTACCTATCTACTGATGACCTGAGAATACAAGTTATTTTGAAAGACTTTATCAGCATTAAGCTGGTGAGTACATAAGTATTTTAGTGTCGGTATTTGTTATCCAAAAATGTTTGAACATGTATCAAGTTTAAGTTTGTAAAATGTATGTAAAGGTTTGTAAGTGTTTGTAAAAGTTTGAATTTCTCAGAAAAACCTATATTTTCTATGAAAGTAGCCTTCTACCAAGGCTTAACTATTTTGTATGCTCGTTGTTGTAAAAGTGTGTAATTTCCCAAGTGTAACTATCATTTAACAAAATATAGTTTGTACATTAACGTTTAAGTGAGGTTATCAGTAAAATATGTAATGGGTAAATCATTGTAGTACTGTAGTCTTGTATTATAAGAACTACTACTGTACTAACTACCTTAAACCGGAATTATATTAGGGTATAATGTGATAAATTGCACCATGCTAACGACTGGTAACAACGACATAATGAATGGTCGTAATAACGAAATGACATTTGGCACCCGCAGACCTGCAGGTCCGGCTGTAGCTAGCAGCAAGGTGTAGGATAGTCAATCCAGTATAGATCTATACGCAAACTCACGCTCTCCCTCCAAGAGAATTTTGGCTACAACTCGGGCCATGACATTTAAGGAATGCTCCGACACAGTGGATCACAATTGTTAACGTGTTCATGTATATATAATGCTTCTCGTTCTAGTATAGTTGTATATGTCCTGTTTCTTTATCTTTAAAACACCTCCCCAAAATTCATCAGAAGCATCAGTTTCAATAATTAAACTGTCTTCAATGTTTGGAAGATAAAGTTTTGGAAAATTGATTAAAACTTTCTTTATCTTTTTTATACCAGTTTTGGTGTGTGATGTGTACGGAATTTGTTGTTTAACAAAGAAGGGAATAAATATAAAAATTGTGAAAGAAGACTCTTATATCAATAAATGTGTGATTGTAAGGTAGTGAGTGATAAACTTACATAGATAGAAACTATTCAAGCCAGCCTGTATCGTTCTTTGGTCTGTGTGGTTGCTTTCCCTTTTGGCATCGTGCCTGTGGTACTGTTAATCATCGTCGACCTGACACTCTGTCACTTACAAGTTTCATGACTCTAATTTATATGAACACTCAAAAATAACAAAACAAATATTTATTGATAAAAGAGTTCCCAAAAAGGGAAAACTCTTACAATATTTTACATTTTATCCCTTCCAAGGGAGGAATTACTCACTAGACATTGAACTGAAAATTTAATAGATAGAGAGTGTTTTTTGTTGCACTCGTTATTGCGATGTCCCTAAAAGAAAACATAACTCTCAATTTATAGATACATTGAGAGGGTCTGATATTTTCCTATTATGTCAGGCATGACGTTTTTATCCACTAAATATTACATTATTGTGGACAACTGGAAAGCTTCTAATAATGGAGAAAAGGCATTATTATTTTGAGTGGCGGGGCCATTTGACACGTGAAGCATCTTTCTTTATGATGATGAGGATTTGTCATCTTCAGAGGGGGGTCCCTCCTTTGTCTCCGAATCTTTGCTTTCGCAAAAGTGACAAAGATGTTCTTCGAAAAGTTGTTCTGCATGTCGGCAGAAGTGCTGGCGTGTAGCATTGGATACTTCCATGTTATTTTTCATGAATTTTTCTCCAAACTTGGAGGCTTGACGAAGATCTTCTTGGCTGGTGTTGTTGTAACTCCAGCTTGTAATTATACAATGTGAATCGGTATAATTAATCTTTTTTTTTGAACCAGAGATAATTTCAATGATTTTTTCTGATATTCTTCTTAAACCATTGATGCGATTGGGATGAACAATTTCTGTGAAAGGTAAATCTTTATCTTCCATTGGTTGAGATTGTTCAATCTCTCTGTTGGCTTTAGAAAGACCAATTTCCAGAAAGTGGTATGGAGAAAGAGTTGATTCTTGAATCCATTCTGGGAGTGAAGAGATGCATCTGATGTAGATCGGATTATCTTTTGCTTTAAGTACTTTCTTTCGAAAGTTCTTAATGGATTCTACCATGCTGCTTGGGAAGAATTTGAGTTCTTGAAGGTTGCAACTTGGGTAGATATTGTCGATTAGTCCAGCTTGAAAGGCTTGGTAGACTAATTTTGCATCTGCTCCTTCGAGAAAGTTGAACAGACTTTTTGTTTTGTTGTCCGTAGTGAAAAACTTTTCATGAACAAGGTCTTCCGGGCATGCAGCTCTTGCTTTCTTCCAGATTGTTCTGAAATCTTCAAAAGAGATTTCAGGATAGTTAACCATTTGTTGAACGTCAATTGGAACGTCAAACCTTTGGTCTCTGTGGGCTTCTTTGACTTTTTGAATTTTTGGTCGAAGAAGTGGTTGGTTAGTCTTGCTTGTATCGTCTTGATAAGTGGCAAGGCTTAATCTTGCAGATGTTTCATTTCTGAATTTTTTGCAAGTAACTTTATCAACTTTACAGAAGGTTTCTGTAATTCCCCAGTCAGTATGAACACCGGCATGGGGTCCTTTATAGATTACATAAAATCTTTCAGCTTCTTTGTTAAGAGCTTTTTTGTAATCTGGTGTAAACTCCTGCACAGATTTGTTAGTGGGTGACAAAGTTTTCATTTTACTGATTCCTTCAGTACAAGGATTGGGATCAACCAATAAGCTAGTTTTTCCATTAGGAAGAGGAGTAGCTGTCTCCTTTATTATGCTTTTTAGCAAAGCATCAGCTTTCAACGGATTTGTTGATTCTTTACCATGTGTCGTTTGCACTGGAATAGCCTTTGTTTTTGAGCTTTCACTTTCCGGTACATTGGTGACCGTTGTTACTTGTTCATACAAGTTGATTTTCTGCTCAATTGCAGATAGCTCTATGAGGAGCATTTGTTTCTTCATCCTCAAAATGTTGAGGTCTTCCATTTTTGTAAACTCAATTTTTGTTTACTTTTCTCTCTAATCTCCCCCTCTCTTTTTTGTAGGTGAAGTTTTTGTGAGGAAATATGTCATGAGGATCATATCCTTTTATAGGGCTCGAGAGGAGCGAGTGAGATCATGGATGATGTAAGGCATACATGAAGTCACGAGTGAGGCAGTCTGCCAGTACGTTTTTGTTTCCTGCGAGATGTTCAACAGTGAATGTATATCGTGAGAACCACTCTTGACATCGTATTAGCCGGCCTAATTTGTTATCTCCTGCAATCTTCGTTCGGAGGAAATAAGTAAAATTTTTATTATCTGTACGAACCAGGAAATTTACTGGTGTTAAATATACAGAGAATTTTGTAATAACTCTTTTTACAGCGAGTAATTCTTTTTCATTGCTATGGTAGTTTTTCTCAGCTGCTTTGAAACTGCTAGAGGTGTACCTGCAAATTTGTTCTTCGTTTTTGGGGTTTTAGCTTTTAGAACACCTCCCCAAAATTCATCAGAAGCATCAGTTTCAATAATTAAACTGTCTTCAATGTTTGGAAGATAAAGTTTTGGAAAATTGATTAAAACTTTCTTTATCTTTATGATATAGTCTGTATCAGCACTTGACCAATTCCAAATGACATCTTTTTTTTAATTTTGCCTGTAAAGGTTTTCTCATGGCTGCAAGTTTTTCAATATATGTTTCAGCATAAGTCAAAACACCAAGAAATCTTTGTAGTTGCTTTTTGTCTTCTAAAACATTTGGAAAGTCATGTAAATGTTCAAGAATATGCTTTTGAGGACAATGAGTACCCTCATTTATTTCTAAACCCAAAAAATTGATTTTTGTTTTGAAAAGATGAGCTTTCTTTTTTGAAAGTATTATTCCATATTTTAAAATAGTTCTGAGAACATGTGTGACATGAACATAGTGTTCTTGTTCATTTTTGCTGAAGATCATGATGTCATCAACGTATACAGTGCAGAAACCTTCAAGGCCTCGAAGAGCGTTCTGCATGTGTCTTTGAAAAATACTAGGAGCTTGTTTAAGCCCAAAGTGTAGTACTTTCCATTGAAAGAGTCCATCAGGACATGTGAAGGCAGTGAGAAGCTGCGATTCTTCATCAAGTAGAACTTGCCAGAAACCTGACTTGCAGTCGAAACTTGAATAAATGTTTTTTCCTCTTAGAAGAGTCAAGAGTTCGTGCATATTGGGAAGATTATGCGAGTCTCCAATAGTTGCATCATTGATTGCTTTGTAGTTGACAACCATGCGCTTCTTTCCTCTTCTTTTCTCTGCTTCTTTATTGACAAGAAAGGCAGGAGACATATGAGGGGATTTTGATTCTATAATTAGTCTCATATCAAGTAATTCCTTGATTTGGTTGGAAAATTCTTCTCTATCTTGTAAAGAGTAAACCATAGGTTTTTCTCTAATAACCGTCTTGGGATTAATAAGTTTAATTGAAGCTTTCATCCATCCTTTGGTTTTATTTGGATCAATAGGATTTTCAGAACAAACTTTTTCAAGAAGATCCTCAATCTGTTTGAACCTGGTAGTTTGAATAGAAATAATCTTTTCTTTATTAATCCCTTCATGGGTTATATTAGTACCTGGAATTTGTTTTTCTTTAGAACCTTTTTCTTGAGTTTCAAGAAAACCTGGTTTTCCTTTGCTATAGGCCTCTGTAACCTTTTTTATAATTACCATATCATTATTAAGATGAAAGGCGATTCTATCTATCTATTGTATGAATGGTCCATAAACTTGACAGAAGTTGTTCCCAATTATGATATCAATTCCTGAATTTTGTTGGTAAATAGTGGGAACGTTGAAATGTTCTCCTGAAAGTTCGAGATTAATGTTTCTACAAACTTTATTAATTTTTATGGTTTCACCATTTGCAATAGTGGCACTAATTTCTTTGGGAGCGTTTTCCCAGAGTTCATCCGGAATGATGAATTTGCTTGCAAGACATAAAGATGCACCTGTGTCTACAAAACAATGTACTCTAAATTTTTTATATCCTTTAAAGTTAAGGAAGGCAGAAACATAGATAGAGTTTGGATTAGTAAGATTCATGATAATGGAATCATCAATCTTCTGGAGGTTTGCGCAAAAATGGTTAATCTCCTCCTCCCTGAAAAGTGGGGTCTGTATGGGACTAGTCTGAGTCATCCGTTGTTGATTCGTATTCATCAGTGTCTGATGAAGATTCTGTCTCAACATGATATATAAAAACATGTTGTGTACCATCATACTCTTCTTCAAGAGCTTCATAGCCCCCATTGTTAGCGGTTTGTAAAACCTTGACTTTGTCAGGGTATTTCTTTCTATTTGGACATTCATTGATCGTATTGGATCAATGAATGTCCAAACATTATCTTCCAAACTATATCAAAAAGATAAAGAAAGTTTTAATCAATTTTCCAAAACTTTATCTTCCAAACATTGAAGACAGTTTAATTATTGAAACTGATGCTTCTGATGAATTTTGGGGAGGTGTTTTAAAAGCTAAAAACCCCAAAAACGAAGAACAAATTTGCAGGTACACCTCTGGCAGTTTTGATATAAGAGTCTTCTTTCACAATTTTTATATTTATTCCCTTCTTTGTTAAACAACAAATTCCGTACACATCACACACCAAAACTGGTATCTTCCTGCTTGGAATTGGGATTTTAGCAAAATTTTTACAGCTCCGATATGGACCATTCTAATTTTTGATCTAATCTCAACTAGAATACTTTTTAAGTTATTGTTTATTTGTTCCTTAGTTAAAAGGGGTAGAAAGACAGGACTGCATCTTAGGTGCTGCAAAGGGAAACCTTGATTACCAAAAGTTTATGTTTTCAGTCTATCCAAAGTTTGCTCTGGATTTAAAATCTGCAAATATAGATAAAACCTTATCTTTTATACATCACTTTGAAAGAAGTGACCTTATGAGTCCAGGTGATAAACCATTCACCATAACATATCTTATAGGATATGCCCTGACCAACAGTCACCATAGCATAGACTATAAGAAAGACGAGTACATCGAACTTGATGATGTCTTTTCAGAAATAGGCCATGTCAAAGATAAACAATTCTGCGACATAAATCCTCAAGAAAACTCTTGGGTTTTAAATATAGCTAGAAATAAAAAAGCTCTAGGAGAAACTCTTAGACCAAGAATTTCTATGGATTCACTCCACATAGGAGAAAGCTCGGAAAGAAAAGATAATAATTTAATAAGAAACATGTCTTTAAAAATTGATAGTCTACGCCAGAATATCAAACAAATCACTGACATTATAAATGAATAATAAAATTGATTTTCCTCATTTCTATAAAAAAGGTAAAACAGTCAAAATTAAAACTCTTGACGATAATACTGAAAAGAAAGAATACATTTTATCTACTTCAGGAAAAGCCGGTATTCAAACAATTGTAAATCATTGCAATAATCTCAACCAGATCATTGCAAGATGCCTCTTAAAAACTTCAAAAATAAGCCATTATCTTGGTATTTCAAAAGATATTTCTGAAGATATTTCAAAAAATAAAATACCTTTTAACCAATTTAAAAACGATTTAGCCTTTATGGTTAAAAACAATCTTGATAAAAAAGATTTGGAAAAATTCTTGGAAGTTATTGAAAGACAAAATAAATTAACTATCAAGTTAACCCAGTCTATTGACAAACATTCTATTCTTTTAGAAAACTCTTTAAAAAACAACCAATTTGTTGAAGAAGTCGCCAAAAAGGCAAATATTGAGGGCACTCTTAAGGAAATCAACCTTAAGATCACTAATATACATGATCAGTTAAAACAACTAATAGGATGACCTCGATACCCGAGTTGAATAGATCAACCACCTCGATACCCGAGCTCAATAGATCAATCAACCTCCTTATGAAAAAATAGATGGTCTGATTATAAACTTGGACTTAATAGTCAATAAATACGTAACCATTTCCCAGTTGGAAGTAGCATCTGCAAAAATTATTGCAGACATTATTAAGGAGTTATCCGAAAAGATTGACTCTTGCCCTTGTAATAAAGACATTCTTGAGCACATCAAAAATATCTCCATCATAGAACAAAAATCCAAGCCAGGAAAATATTCAGGTCTTAAGAAATACTCACCTCCCAATCCTAGTGTTAGAAACCCTGACTTAGGAAGCTCAAAAAATTCCCAGAAAATTGACATTTTCAGGAAAGAGTAAAAATGAAAGAAACAATCTCTGAGAAACTCGAGAAATATTTCTTTAACCTTCAATTTGAAGATTATGATAAAGCTGACCAAAAACTTATTCAACTTTTATCATTAGAAACTGAAGAATGTGAAAAATTGTATCAAAAAGAACCCAAACTTTTTGATCAATATTTTATAATGACTAAAATAAATGAACCTGACACTGAATCAGAAGAAGAAGATAACTTTAAAACAAATACAAAGACTGTTAAGTTCGAATATTCGGATATGGAAGATGATGAAGCAGAATCTTCTTATACAGTTACAAGAAGAGGCAATAAAAAGAAATATGAGTTCAAAATGCCTATCCACAATGGTATTCCAAATAGTGGTCAAGGATCCAATACGATCAATGTACTCAATATTGATTGTATCCAAGATCTAAAACTCAGAGAAAGAGTTGTAGAAAAATGGGTTACTGAGATTTCACTAATCTTACAGACAAACCCAGATGAATTTGAAAAAGCAAAAAATGTTCTACTACTTTTAGAACACAAAACTGATGGAATTGTACAAAAATTCCTAAGAAACAATAATTGGAATGAAGAAATGCATGGTTCAGATCTTTTTGATAATATCATAAATTTCATATACACTACTTTCTTAGGTCTTGATTATATTTCTAATAAAGACTACACCATTAATAAGAAAGTTGACATAGCAAGAGTTTCAATGACAAAACTCCAATTACATGATATTAGTCTTCTCGACAAATACACTTGTATGTATAAATCATATCTATATGATATTCCACAAAGAAGTGAATATGCACAATGGATATCTGCTTACATCATGAAGATTCCAATTATTGGAGAAACCTGTACAGACAGATGGAAAAAAGAAGTTACTGGAGAAATCCAGCAAACCAGTCTTTCTTATGCAACAAAAATTGCAAAAGAAGAAATTGATAGAATATGTCAAGACAGATATAAACAACAAAAACTTAAAACAATAAGCAAAGATTGTTGTAGTATTCTCTCTGATTTCAAAAACATTGATATTGGAAAGAAAAATTATAATAACAAAAAGTATAAAAACAAAAAGAAATTCAAATCTTTTTGGAAAAAGAAAAGAAGAAAATTTTCTCCAGGAAAATACTTCAAAAAACCTTCAAAAGAAACACCTAAGAAGACTACTTCCTGTCCGCAAGGAAAGAAAAAATGTAGGTGCTGGATCTGCAATGAAGAAGGACACTACGCCAATGAATGTCCAAATAGAAAGAAATACCCTGACAAAGTCAAGGTTTTACAAACCGCTAACAATGGGGGCTATGAAGCTCTTGAAGAAGAGTATGATGGTACACAACATGTTTTTATATATCATGTTGAGACAGAATCTTCATCAGACACTGATGAATACGAATCAACAACGGATGACTTAGACTAGTCCCATACAGACCCCACTTTTCAGGGAGGAGGAGATTAACCATTTTTGCGCAAACCTCCAGAAGATTGATGATTCCATTATCATGAATCTTACTAATCCAAACTCTATCTATGTTTCTGCCTTTCTTAACTTTAACGGATATAAAAAATTTAGAGTACATTGTTTTGTAGACACAGGTGCATCTTTATGTCTTGCAAGCAAATTCATCATTCCGGATGAACTCTGGGAAAACGCTCCCAAAGAAATTAGTGCCACTATTGCAAATGGTGAAACCATAAAAATTAATAAAGTTTGTAGAAACATTAATCTCGAACTTTCAGGAGAACATTTCAACGTTCCCACTATTTACCAACAAAATTCAGGAATTGATATCATAATTGGGAACAACTTCTGTCAAGTTTATGGACCATTCATACAATGGATAGATAGAATCGCCTTTCATCTTAATAATGATATGGTAATTATAAAAAAGGTTACAGAGGCCTATAGCAAAGGAAAACCAGGTTTTCTTGAAACTCAAGAAAAAGGTTCTAAAGAAAAACAAATTCCAGGTACTAATATAACCCATGAAGGGATTAATAAAGAAAAGATTATTTCTATTCAAACTACCAGGTTCAAACAGATTGAGGATCTTCTTGAAAAAGTTTGTTCTGAAAATCCTATTGATCCAAATAAAACCAAAGGATGGATGAAAGCTTCAATTAAACTTATTAATCCCAAGACGGTTATTAGAGAAAAACCTATGGTTTACTCTTTACAAGATAGAGAAGAATTTTCCAACCAAATCAAGGAGTTACTTGATATGAGACTAATTATAGAATCAAAATCCCCTCATATGTCTCCTGCCTTTCTTGTCAATAAAGAAGCAGAGAAAAGAAGAGGAAAGAAGCGCATGGTTGTCAACTACAAAGCAATCAATGATGCAACTATTGGAGACTCGCATAATCTTCCCAATATGCACGAACTCTTGACTCTTCTAAGAGGAAAAAACATTTATTCAAGTTTCGACTGCAAGTCAGGTTTCTGGCAAGTTCTACTTGATGAAGAATCGCAGCTTCTCACTGCCTTCACATGTCCTGATGGACTCTTTCAATGGAAAGTACTACACTTTGGGCTTAAACAAGCTCCTAGTATTTTTCAAAGACACATGCAGAACGCTCTTCGAGGCCTTGAAGGTTTCTGCACTGTATACGTTGATGACATCATGATCTTCAGCAAAAATGAACAAGAACACTATGTTCATGTCACACGGGTTCTCAGAACTATTTTAAAATATGGAATAATACTTTCAAAAAAGAAAGCTCATCTTTTCAAAACAAAAATCAATTTTTTGGGTTTAGAAATAAATGAGGGTACTCATTGTCCTCAAAAGCATATTCTTGAACATTTACATGACTTTCCAAATGTTTTAGAAGACAAAAAGCAACTACAAAGATTTCTTGGTGTTTTGACTTATGCTGAAACATATATTGAAAAACTTGCAGCCATGAGAAAACCTTTACAGGCAAAATTAAAAAAAGATGTCATTTGGAATTGGTCAAGTGCTGATACAGACTATATCATAAAGATAAAGAAAGTTTTAATCAATTTTCCAAAACTTTATCTTCCAAACATTGAAGACAGTTTAATTATTGAAACTGATGCTTCTGATGAATTTTGGGGAGGTGTTTTAAAAGCTTAAAACCCCAAAAACGAAGAACAAATTTGCAGGTACACCTCTGGCAGTTTCAAAGCAGCTGAGAAAAACTACCATAGCAATGAAAAAGAATTACTCGCTGTAAAAAGAGTTATTACAAAATTCTCTGTATATTTAACACCAGTAAATTTCCTGGTTCGTACAGATAATAAAAATTTTACTTATTTCCTCCGAACGAAGATTGCAGGAGATAACAAATTATGCCGGCTAATACGATGGCAAGAGTGGTTCTCACGATATACATTCACTGTTGAACATCTCGCAGGAAACAAAAACGTACTGGCAGACTGCCTCACTCGTGACTTCATGTATGCCTTACATCATCCATGATCTCACTCGCTCCTCTCGAGCCCTATAAAAGGATATGATCCTCATGACATATTTCCTCACAAAAACTTCACCTACAAAAAAGAGATGGGGAGATTAGAGAGAAAAGTAAACAAAAATTGAGTTTACAAAAATGGAAGACCTCAACATTTTGAGGATGAAGAAACAAATGCTCCTCATAGAGCTATCTGCAATTGAGCAGAAAATCAACTTGTATGAACAAGTAACAACGGTCACCAATGTACCGGAAAGTGAAAGCTCAAAAACAAAGGCTATTCCAGTGCAAACGGCACATGGTAAAGAATCAACAAATCCGTTGAAAGCTGATGCTT
The DNA here is from genome assembly GCF_052625555.1 of Lactuca saligna. NCBI lineage: Eukaryota > Viridiplantae > Streptophyta > Magnoliopsida > Asterales > Asteraceae > Lactuca > Lactuca saligna. The sequence goes on along the minus strand of NC_136421.1, from coordinate 189,036,275 downwards.
TGCTAAAAAGCATAATAAAGGAGACAGCTACTCCTCTTCCTAATGGAAAAACTAGCTTATTGGTTGATCCCAATCCTTGTACTGAAGGAATCAGTAAAATGAAAACTTTGTCACCCACTAACAAATCTGTGCAGGAGTTTACACCAGATTACAAAAAAGCTCTTAACAAAGAAGCTGAAAGATTTTATGTAATCTATAAAGGACCCCATGCCGGTGTTCATACTGACTGGGGAATTACAGAAACCTTCTGTAAAGTTGATAAAGTTACTTGCAAAAAATTCAGAAATGAAACATCTGCAAGATTAAGCCTTGCCACTTATCAAGACGATACAAGCAAGACTAACCAACCACTTCTTCGACCAAAAATTCAAAAAGTCAAAGAAGCCCACAGAGACCAAAGGTTTGACGTTCCAATTGATGTTCAACAAATGGTTAACTATCCTGAAATCTCTTTTGAAGATTTCAGAACAATCTGGAAGAAAGCAAGAGCTGCATGCCCGGAAGACCTTGTTCATGAAAAGTTTTTCACTACGGACAAGAAAACAAAAAGTCTGTTCAACTTTCTCGAAGGAGCAGATGCAAAATTAGTCTACCAAGCCTTTCAAGCTGGACTAATCGACAATATCTACCCAAGTTGCAACCTTCAAGAACTCAAATTCTTCCCAAGCAGCATGGTAGAATCCATTAAGAACTTTCGAAAGAAAGTACTTAAAGCAAAAGATAATCCGATCTACATCAGATGCATCTCTTCACTCCCAGAATGGATTCAAGAATCAACTCTTTCTCCATACCACTTTCTGGAAATTGGTCTTTCTAAAGCCAACAGAGAGATTGAACAATCTCAACCAATGGAAGATAAAGATTTACCTTTCACAGAAATTGTTCATCCCAATCGCATCAATGGTTTAAGAAGAATATCAGAAAAAATCATTGAAATTATCTCTAGTTCAAAAAAAAAGATTAATTATACCGATTCACATTGTATAATTACAAGCTGGAGTTACAACAACACCAGCCAAGAAGATCTTCGTCAAGCCTCCAAGTTTGGAGAAAAATTCATGAAAAATAACATGGAAGTATCCAATGCTACATGCCAGCACTTCTGCCGACATGCAGAACAACTTTTCGAAGAACATCTTTGTCACTTTTGCGAAAGCAAAGATTCGGAGACAAAGGAGGGACCCCCCTCTGAAGATGACAAATCCTCATCATCATAAAGAAAGATGCTTCACGTGTCAAATGGCCCCGCCACTCAAAATAATAATGCCTTTTCTCCATTATTAGAAGCTTTCCAGTTGTCCACAATAATGTAATATTTAGTGGATAAAAACGTCATGCCTGACATAATAGGCAAATATCAGACCCTCTCAATGTATCTATAAATTGAGAGTTATGTTTTCTTTTAGGGACATCGCAATAACGAGTGCAACAAAAAACACTCTCTATCTATTAAATTTTCAGTTCAATGTCTAGTGAGTAATTCCTCCCTTGGAAGGGATAAAATGTAAAATATTGTAAGAGTTTTCCCTTTTTGGGAACTCTTTTATCAATAAATATTTGTTTTGTTATTTTTGAGTGTTCATATAAATTAGAGTCATGAAACTTGTAAGTGACAGAGTGTCAGGTCGACGATGATTAACAGTACCACAGGCACGATGCCAAAAGGGAAAGCAACCACACAGACCAAAGAACGATACAGGCTGGCTTGAATAGTTTCTATCTATGTAAGTTTATCACTCACTACAATACAATCACACATTTATTGATATAAGAGTCTTCTTTCACAATTTTTATATTTATTCCCTTCTTTGTTAAACAACAAATTCCGTACACATCACACACCAAAACTGGTATCAGAGCCTTGATAAAAATGGCATTACATTATAATAAAACACTTTACAGTGTAATTTTTGAAGATATTCATAATAAAGAAATGGAAATTTCTCAACATAAAGAAATACTTTTCAATAATAAAAAAGATTTAGTGCATATAAATTTCAGAATTCTACAAGCACAAAATAAACATACTCACGAATATATACCAAACTTGGTTAGTATACGTAAGTATCTCCTACATAAGCAAAAAGTTCATCAAGAACATCTTGATAGAAATAAAAAATTAGTTTCAGAACTCATAAAATTTATTTTAACTTATTAAAATTTTCTTAAAATGAATAAAGAATTTTTCAACAACACTGAAGAAAATAATTCAGAAGAAAAACAAATCTTAACTTATGTTGAATATGAAGATGGCTTTCATGCAAATCTTTTAATAAAACAAGACCTTCTCTCTCGAGTTAAGAAAATAGATTTAAAAATAAAGAAAAAAAACATTTTCAAAAATGTTCCTTCTAAACTTAGTATTTTAAATCCTCTTAAAAGGAAAAATGAAATCTTCTACTTTGTTAGTACTAAAGAAATGTCAGTAGACATAAAAGATACAATAGGAGCTGTCTTTCTACCCCTTTTAACTAAGGAACAAATAAACAATAACTTAAAAAGTATTCCAGTTGAGATTAGATCAAAAATTAGAATGGTCCATATCGGAGCTGTAAAAATTTTGCTAAAATCCCAATTCCAAGCAGGAATAAATTCTCCCATAAAAATGGCCATAATTGACAACAGAATTACTGACAGACAGGACTGCATCTTAGGTGTTGCAAAGGGAAACCTTGCTTACCAAAAGTTTATGTTTTCAGTCTATCCAAAGTTTGCTCTGGATTTAAAATCTGCAAATATAGATAAAACCTTATCTTTTATACATCACTTTGAAAGAAGTGACCTTATGAGTCCAGGTGATAAACCATTCACCATAACATATCTTATAGGATATGCCCTGACCAACAGTCACGATAGCATAGACTATAAGAAAGACGAGTACATCGAACTTGATGATGTCTTTTCAGAAATAGGCCATGTCAAAGATAAACAATTCTGCGACATAAATCCTCAAGAAAACTCTTGGGTTTTAAATATAGATAGAAATAAAAAAGCTCTAGGAGAAACTCTTAGACCAAGAATTTCTATGGATTCACTCCACATAGGAGAAAGCTCGGAAAGAAAAGATAATAATTTAATAAGAAACATGTCTTTAAAAATTGATAGTCTACGCCAGAATATCAAACAAATCACTGACATTATAAATGAATAATAAAATTGATTTTCCTCATTTCTATAAAAAAGGTAAAACAGTCAAAATTAAAACTCTTGACGATAATACTGAAAAGAAAGAATACATTTTCTCTACTTCAGGAAAAGCCGGTATTCAAACAATTGTAAATCATTGCAATAATCTCAACCAGATCATTGCAAGATGCCTCTTAAAAACTTCAAAAATAAGCCATTATCTTGGTATTTCAAAAGATATTTCTGAAGATATTTCAAAAAATAAAATACCTTTTAACCAATTTAAAAACGATTTAGCCTTTATGGTTAAAAACAATCTTGATAAAAAAGATTTGGAAAAATTCTTGGAAGTTATTGAAAGACAAAATAAATTAACTATCAAGTTAACCCAGTCTATTGACAAACATTCTATTCTTTTAGAAAACTCTTTAAAAAACAACCAATTTGTTGAAGAAGTCGCCAAAAAGGCAAATATTGAGGGCACTCTTAAGGAAATCAACCTTAAGATCACTAATATACATGATCAGTTAAAACAACTAATAGGATGACCTCGATACCCGAGTTGAATAGATCAACCACCTCGATACCCGAGCTCAATAGATCAATCAACCTCCTTAATGAAAAAATAGATGGTCTAATTATAAACTTGGACTTAATAGTCAATAAATACGTAACCATTGCCCAGTTGGAAGTAGCATCTGCAAAAATTATTGCAGACATTATTAAGGAGTTATCCGAAAAGATTGACTCTTGCCCTTGTAATAAAGACATTCTTGAGCACATCAAAAATATCTCCATCATAGAACAAAAATCCAAGCCAGGAAAATATTCAGGTCTTAAGAAATACTCACCTCCCAATCCTAGTGTTGGAAACCCTGACTTAGGAAGCTCAAAAAATTCCCAGAAAATTGACATTTTCAGGAAAGAGTAAAAATGAATGAAACAATCTCTGAGAAACTCGAGAAATATTTCTTTAACCTTCAATTTGAAGATTATGATAAAGCTGACCAAAAACTTATTCAACTTTTATCATTAGAAACTGAAAAATGTGAAAAATTGTATCAAAAAGAACCCAAACTTTTTGATCAATATTTTAGAATGACTAAAATAAATGAACCTGACACTGAATCAGAAGAAGAAGATAACTTTAAAACAAATACAAAGACTGTTAAGTTCGAATATTCGGATATGGAAGATGATGAAGCAGAATCTTCTTATATAGCTACAAAAAGAGGCAATAAAAAGAAATATGAGTTCAAAATGCCTGTCCACAATGGTATTCCAAATAGTGGTCAAGGATCCAATACGATCAATGTACTCAATATTGATTGTATCCAAGATCTAAAACTCAGAGAAAGAGTTGTAGAAAAATGGGTTACTAAGATTTCACTAATCTTACAGACAAACCCAGATGAATTTGAAAAAGCAAAAAATGTTCTACTACTTTTAGAACACAAAACTGATGGAATTGTACAAAAATTCCTAAGAAACAATAATTGGAATGAAGAAATGCATGGTTCAGATCTTTTTGATAATATCATAAATGTCATATACACTACTTTCTTAGGTCTTGATTATATTTCTAATAAAGACTACACCATTAATAAGAAAGTTGACATAGCAAGAGTTTCAATGACAAAACTCCAATTACATGATATTAGTCTTCTCGACAAATACACTTGTATGTATGAATCATATCTATATGATATTCCATAAAGAAGTGAATATGCACAATGGATATCTGCTTACCTCATGAAGATTCCAATTATTGGAGAAACCTGTACAGACAGATGAAAAAAGAAGTTACTGGAGAAATCCAGCAAACCAGTCTTTCTTATGCAACAAAAATTGCAAAAGAAGAAATTGATAGAATCTGTCAAGACAGATATAAACAACAAAAACTTAAAACAATAAGCAAAGATTGTTGTAGCATTCTCTCTGATTTCAAAAACTTTGATATTGGAAAGAAAAATTATAATAAGAAAAAGTATAAATAGTTGTATATGTTTTGTTTCTAGTACAGTTGTATATGTTCTGTTTCTAGTATAGTTGTCTATGCTCTGTGTTACCCCGATGGTAACTAGCTATTGATGTATTGATAAGTATGAATATGGAAGTACTTTTATGTCAATACATGTATATATGATATATAATTAATATTGAAACGACCCTCGGATGGTCACCCGAAATCCCACCATACCACATCTCAGTGTGCGAAAAGGAAATAGGGCGGATGGCCTTCCTAAGCCCTTTAAGCATTACTTATATATCTATACATATATGGGCATGCAATTTATAAGAAGTAAAACAAAGTTTAATAAAAGCATTTGATAAGTAAAAGAATTTATAAAACATTTTTAAGTGAAACAGTTTGATAAATAGTTTGAACAGTGAGAAAATCGTTGGTTTTCTAGTTATTAATCACATGTGATTAATGTAATCACATGTGATTGATGTAATAACTGTAAGTGTTTAACATGTATCCCCCCCCCATAAAGTATTTAAAACATTTAAAAGCATTTCAAAGGTTGATTAAAGGGGTATGAACTCACTTGTGGTGAGTAGATTGGATTTATGTATCGGGTACCGTGCTAGGTGGCAAACGGAGACTTGTTCACACGTACGAGCCTACTTATCATATAATGAGCATATATATAACTAATTATCCAAATAATAACTTAACAAAATAAGTTGAGACACTTAGGAACATGTAAACACTTTATATAAGTGTTATAGGTGCTAATGGTTGCATCTAAGTTGATACGGGACAAGGCAAAAGGGGTTTAATGCACCAATGACCTTGTATATGAGTTCACCACCCAAAAAAACCCACCTTTGGAGATTACGGTCATAAACTCCTTGAGTTTACGGCCGTGAACTCCACACTTGGTGGTTTTGGGTGTTTTGAAGTGCTATGTCGATCCTAGAATAAGCCTAGCCTTGTTGGAATAATCCTTGAAGTAGTTTAAGGCCTTGGAATGCTCCTTTGGGTAGTTTAAAGCCAAAGGACCATATCCCCTAGAGTTTACGGCTGTAAACTCCTATGGGGTGTTGGTTTTAATTCATTTAAGGCACTTGCACATGTAGGATAATTTCCATGTTTTTGTTTAAGGCTAAAGGGGACATTAGGCACACATTTAAGCCTTTACATGGAGTTTATGGCCCCAGAGATGTTCCTTGGCCGTAAACTCCCTTTAAGGGATGATTTTGATGTCATTTTCTCCCCCTTCAAGTTACAAGTATACAAGGTTAATTGTCTTAAGGCTTTAAGGGTGTTTAGGGCACACTTTGCCCTTGAAAAAGGGGTTTACAGCCCAAGAGCATATCCTTGTCCGTAAACTCCTAAAACCCTATGATTTTGAATTGTTTTGGTGTCCAAATTAACTACAAGTGTTAAAGGGTAAATGTCCTTAAGCTTTAGGGGTGATTTAGGGCACTTATAGCCCTTAAAAAAGGGTTTACGGCCCAAGAGATATCCTTGGCTGTAAACTCCTATAACTAGGGGTTCTTGATTGATTTCTAGCCTCAAATGTTTATACATTAAGTCCTTAACTAGTTGTCTAACAAGGAATCGGGACTAGGAAGCTTTTGGGCCTCGTTATGGAGTTTACACCCCAAGAACGTTCTTGGGCCGTAAGCTCCCGGATCTTGTATTTTAGACATGTAAACAATGTTATAAAGCATATAACAAACATTAAAACACATTTAGGAAAGTAGACTCACAATCCGGGATGAAAACCTAAAGATCCGTCAGAGAGAAATGGCTTTTCTCTAGTTGGAATTGTGAATAATGAATTAATTAAATTCAGAAATCTGTTTATAGTCCTGAAATATTTTGATAGAAAATATTTTTATTCCGGAAGTTGGACTATAACATTATGAAACTTGAAATGTTCAAATTTCACAAATCCAGGAGCATCCACTCTCCTGATATCTCCAGAAACGTAAACCCTAATGTACACAAATTTGTTCGGAAATGTCTGAAAATCACTGAACTGGACTGGCTTCTATTAAATAGATATTGTTCGTACAAATGGGAATTTCGGCTTGTCACAGAGAAAGTAGAGAGATAGTGGAAAGGCTTCAAATGAGGCTCTCTCAACTTTATATAGGCTAAAAGTTTGGGACATGGTGGAATTCTACCCAATACTATCGTCAAGCCAGGCTTTTGGTCGTACCCGATTTAATTATTTTTATAACTCGATGGAATAAAACAATTTTTTTTTTCAAATAATAAATTGGGGTGTTTCCATGGATTTCTAACGTATTTGGATAATTATTAAGTCATAATAACAAACTTAAAATTAATGACTTAAATTTAGAAACGAAACGGAAATAATTCAACACGACGAATTTTTAATGACGGAACGGGTTACGACGGCGGAACGAACTTCGGGTTGTCACATTATTCAACTCCCAGTAATCTATACACATCCTATGGGAGCCGTCCTTCTTCTTCACAAACAGGATCAAGGCTCCCCATGGCGAACTGCTCGGCCTAATAAACCCCTTGTCTAACAGCTCCTGCAGCTGTGTAGACAACTCCTGCATCTCGGGAGGAGTCTACCTGCCTTTCCGGAGGTATCCTAGGAAAATACTCCGAGAAAACATTTGGATACTCCTTCTCAACTGGCACATCATTCACAACCGCCTTACCCTTCTCCCGGGTATCCATAACATAGGCGATGAAACATGTACATCCCAAATGAAGGTAGCGTCTGGATTTCACTATAGAAAACATAACCACTCCATGATGCAATCTCTCACACTTAATCACCAGCTCTCCCCCACTTGGGGTCCTATCCCTAACCAACTTTTGCTCACAATCGTTCACCGCCCCATTAGGGCTCAACCAATCCATGCCTACGATAACTTTTTTCCTACGCAAAGGAATCACCAAAGCCACGAGATAACACTCGTTATACATCCTCAAGACACAATCTCTATAAACCTCTGATGCCTAAAAAGATCGATCATCCGCAATCTCGACCTCTAAAGAATAATCCAAGATACTCATATACTCGGAAAACCTCTTGTTGAGTGCAAGAGATACGAATGATCGGGTAGCCCCCCAAATCGAATAATACCATCACTGGAATATCGTTCATATGGAATGATCCAAAAATGAAATGGATAGAATATAAATAACAAAATTGACATGATAGAAAAAATTAGGGAGAAGAAACATACCCATCACCACATCTGGCGCGATACGTGCCTCCTCCACGGTCAGCTGGAAGGCTCGGCTCCTCACCACAGGAGCATCTAACTTGTCCTGGCGGCCATCTGTGATCTGCAGGGTCGCTGGAGCTGGTGCAACCACTGGTTCTCCTGATACCAATCTCGGGTAGCTGGCCTTTTATGGCCTTACTGATTGCAGTGAAAACAAAAGCATGTCTGATGTCTGAATGGTAGGTGTAGGAGTAGTACAATCCCTTCTAAAGTGCCCCAACTTGCTGCACATACAGCAACCTGATCCCCCTACCATGCAAACTCCCTCATGTGCCTTTCCGTATTTCCCACAGAGGCTCTAGCCCTCCTGGCCCGTCGACCTCGAGTCGAATCCCTTGGGTTTCTTCACCGAAACCCTAGTCTCCTGCCCAGTCTCCACCTTCCCCTTCCTGATGTGCTCTATATCAATCTCCCTCTCTCACACCCTAGCAATCATATCATCTAAAGTAGGGTACACCGAATAGCTGACATATTTTAGGATGTTAGCTCTCAACATATCATGGTACCAAGTCTTCTTCAACTCTTCATCACCCATGTACTGAGGCACCAACAAGGCCCTCTCCCTGAACTTGGTGGTCATCTGCGGCACCATCTTAGTAGAATATCTTACATCCAAAAACACTTTGGCCAACTGTTGAACCTCCACAACTAGCGCAAACGCCGCCCGAAACCTGGACACAAAATCTGACCAAGTCATGGCCTCAATGGTTAAGGCTCCCAAAATATGTTTGACTGCCCCCACTAGTCTCTAGCTTGCTCCCTTAAATACCCAGCAACTAATCTGATCTTCGACCCCTCAGGGTACAAGCTCGTTACTCGTGCAAACTCAATGTTTGTGATCCATCGCCTAGACATAATAGGATCTTTTACCCTAAAGAAGTCTAGTGCGCCGCATCCCCTAAAATCCTCCATCAGCTCAATGATACCCTCCTTAATCAACCCGAAAATCAATGGGTTCAACTCAAGGATTCCTCTCGTGATCTCATATGCAATGAACTCATGCACTCCATCATCAACCGGTTGGGAACCCATACATGAACCTGACCCAGATCCTGAACCTCCTACTCTGTAACGTGTCACCACCATTCTGAAACAAAATACACAATCATCAGGGTCATAAATATCATCGAGAGGCCTCACATTCTGCCACCCTTGGTTCCCTGCGGCTCCCCAAGAGTCAAGTACGGATCCTCTTCCTTCAATAGTACGGTTCTATACTACCTTCCACATCTATCTATACTTTCCCCTTAGTTTGACTTTGTTTACCAATGTTGCTTCCTATCAATGTATATAATTCTTAATCCAATAGATCATGTCACTAACATCTTCCTAGGCTTTCTCTAGGGTAATCTCCGACCCACTCTCTGCCATCAGTTGCATAAGAAGTCCCTACTATCTCTCCCTAACTAGCTCACGAATACCATTACATATTACTAATACCAAATAATTCTTCAAATAAGAGGTCCTACCCTACAACGGTTGGACTCAGACCAGTGCTACGAAATAAGGCTAGGCCTAACCTTCTGAAATTATTTAGTCCTTGTAATATGTAACTTAACATGTTCATTTACCAATTAATTAAAGATAACTACAAGTCCTAAAAGCACAAAGTAAGCAACATTCGAGCATTGAGTAACCAAAACCAAGCATATCCTAAACATGCCATCATCTTATTAACTAATCATTACTAGAATGCAGTTCAATAAGCACATTCAATAGGTATACAAGGCAACCTTTCTAGATCCTTGGCCATAATATAGCATATAGTTCAATGAGCACATATAGTATCATAATTTAACATGAATGGCCGATTGTACGGATCACACTCATTGTTCTTTCTAAAAACCCTTAATTTTTAAATTTTGTACAAAATATTTTTATTGTAAAAATCTCTCAAACCCTTGATTTGAGTCCAGACACACCTGAGAGTGTATCTGAATCCCTGAAACTACGGCTCTAATACCAGCTTGTAACATCGCAGAATTTTAGACTAAAAATTTCAATTTTAATTAAGTAATTGTAAAACTAATAGTCTAAAAACACCCACAGTGTCATCCCATATAAAAACCAATATGTCGATAATCAAAACATGTCATAATAAAACAACATCGGAGTATAACTCCCAAAGACCTCATGTGCCGAAATCATGGTGTAATGCCCTGCGATTATGTCGGCTCCTTTCCTTTGGAAGAAGAGGTACCTGAAAACAAAACTAAAAATCGTAAGCACGAAACTTAGTGAGTTCCCCCATCATACCGCATACCATACAATAAACATACTTCCACGTATATCTGGGTTCTGGCCTACCCCTTCGGTCTCTTTCAACTGATAACCGCCTAGCATATCTGGGTGCTGGCCTACCCCTTCAGTCTCTTTCAACTGGTAACTGCCTAGCATATCTAGGTCCTACCCTACCATTTCGATCTCTTTCAACCGGTAACTGCCTAGCATATCTGGGTGCTGGCCTACCTCTTCGGTCTCTTTCAACCGGTCACGAGGACTATTTCACCCTACTGCTACCATATAATAACCTAACAAATAAACACATGAATCACATACTACCTAGCATATGTGGGTGCTTGCCTACCCCTTTAGTCCTTTCGACCAGATACGAGGTCTGCTTCTCCCCGTACCACTACCACATAATATCATAACATACAAGCACATAAATCTCAGCAGATAGTGGCATACCATACAATTATCACAAATACAATCATCTCTACTAGAAACAACTACTAATGGGTTGGCATTGGTGCCTTAGACTAATTCATACCGGGAAGGTAACTCACCTCGAATACTGGAAAGTAGTTGAAAATCCTCAGTTCTGAATATCAACCAAACTCAAGCTCCTAAACATAAAATATTTCCTTTAAGTACCCTTTCATGCTTATAACCCCTTACGGGTCAACTTTGGTCAAAGTCAAAGTTTAAGTTAAAGTCAAAGTCAAAGCTCCGGGTTGACTCGACTCGTCGAGTTTTCCCTTCAACTCGCCAAGTTCTCAAGAATTATTAAATAATGAAATCGCTATCCAACTCATTGAGTTTTCCTCCAACTCACCGAGTTCCCCTTAACTCACAGAATTGTGATATCCCGGGACCACTCGTCGATTTTATCCAACAACTCACCGAGTCCCTCTTTTTCCAACAAAGACGGGACACTTCCAGAACAAGTTGTCGAGTTTTCTTATGAACTCGGCGAGTTCTTCAATCTGTCAACCTTCTTAATACACTAAGTCATTGTTCTTCAAATCAAGGCTATATCTTTACGATCCAACTTGGAAATATGTCTAGAAGGGTAATGTTTCCAACTTTACCTATTAAGGACCTCTCCAAACGCATAAAACTCAAATCCTAACCTAAAAGGGGTTAGATCCAACTCCAAAAGCCATCAAAACTTCGGGATAGATCATGGGGGTCATAGATCTGGACTCTAGGGACAATTTTGTCACGTAAAGCTCCCATCTTTACTTCTATGCATGACCCAATAGGGCTTTAAAAACCAAAATGATGGTCTAAAGGTTGCATGGGACTTCCATGGCCATAAAGTTGGCACCTTTATTCCATGAAGTCCCCTCAAGACCCTAGATGTAAAAGGTTTGCCCAAATGGGACATCCAATTCCCAACCACCATTATATTTGGATCATAACATGAAGCAAAATAGCCTAAAACTACATCTAAGCATGCCATAGACGAGGTTGAAGCTTTATACCTCAGATGAACTAGAAACGAAGCGCAACTTCTGGATCTACTCTCCTTTTACACGTTCTTGCTCCTCCTTCAAGTTCTCCTTCTTCAAATTCACCAAGAATGAACAAGATTAGCTCAAAATCACCAAAAATGGCTTAGGTTTTCGGGATTAGAGTATTGGGAAGTGGCGGTTGTAGATAAGGGTAATATATTGGGGTTAAGGTGTTTAAATAGGGTGCAAAACTCTAGAATTAGGGTTTCATTTCAGCCTGCCTACTCGTCGAGTTGAGGCCTCCCAACTCGTCGAGTAGGTTTCCATATATGCGGTCTAATTCATCTCTACTTGACGAGTTTGGGGCCTCCAACTTGTCGAGTTTGGGGCCTCCAACTTGTCGAGTTTCTATATAAAAGTGAATATTTATAATTTAAATACATACCAAGAACCAGACGTTACAACACGCATCTAACGGTGCGGTGTGCAAACTAAATTTTGGCCCTATAAATTGAGAAGCACAACTAATTCATTCATCACTCCACCAGAACCTCCCTCTGGCTCTATCTCTCTACGAATTTCGAAAATCACTTAGGTTTTAAAGTATTTAACTACACTCTGGAGTATCATAGAGTCCAGCTACTACGAGCACTAGAGTTAAGAGTTCTCCCAGTGCAATTTTTGGACTTTTGTTAGGAAAATCTCTATAAGTTATGCTACACTTATATCGCTTTTAGTGCAACTTATAGTTATATATCATAATCATTATTATGAAATTATAAATAAGATTTATCAGTCATTCCAAGTCATTATACTGACTTATCTATTTACGAGAACGATGTCTAGCCTAGATGTTGTGAGGTGTTTAATATGGGATTTCCAAATAATACACTATCTATAACAAATGAAACCTGCCTCCAATATTATTCTACCTAGTTATTCCTTACGTGATAGATCTTTATATAGACACCAAGATTAGTGAGGAATCTAGACTATTATTAATCACCATGAATATTAGATTAAGACTCAGTATTAATTATACGAAGGTCATATCAAAGGAAATGTCAAGGTGTGAGGCGGAGCACGACCAAATTATCCATACACCCACCTAAGTTCGATATTATACGATATGTGAATCAAATATAGTTCTATATATATATATATATATATATATATATATATATATATATATATATATATATATATATATATTAATACGTAAATATTCTATGTGAAATATATACATTAAAGTTTGAAAGTGTTGCCTAAGCGGAGTTGGTAATAGGTGCCTAGTAGTTTTTCAATTTAGTGAAATAAGACTTATTATAGTTTCCTAGTTCAATTAAGTTTGATATTAGGTAGTCTCATTCGGCGAATATTTGTAAGTTAGGAATAGAGAGTAGATTTCTGTTTTAAATCACTTTCAGGTGTTGGACATCATTCATTCTTGATCCAAGAGTACGGATTAGGTAGTAGCGGTGGGTCTGCGGCCACAATGTCGGCCCACCAGTAGGAGTTGTATGTTTGATGATTGTCTTTGTGATATTCATGTAGGTTTGCTACTACCTGATATGTTTATATGTTGGCATGGTATCTTATATGTGACAGTGGTAGTAGGAGGGGAATAGTCCCCAAGTTCGGTTGTTAGGATCGATAGGTAGGTCGGACGCCCCATATATGTCTGACAATATGTTTATGTTATGATATATATGATAGTAGCAGTAGGGTTGGAATAGTCCCCGAGGATCGGTTGTTAGGAGAGAAAGGTAGGTCAGCACCCCAGAACGGCTTGACACGGGTAGGTCAGCACCCCCATAATGGCTTGACACGGGTAGGTCAGTACCCTAGAATGGTCGTACTGGGTAGGTTGGCACCATAGAATGGTTGTACTGGGTACATCGGGCACCCCAGAATTTCCAGGTAGTATGTATGCTATGTGATTGTATGAAATGTGATACGATGGGGAAACTCACTAAGCTTTGTGCTTATAGTTTTCAGTTTTGTTTCAGGTACCTCTTCAGCGAAAAGGAAGGAGTCGGCACGGTAGTTGCACATCATACACACACACACATTGGATTTCTGCATTATGAGATTTCTTGGGATTCTACTCTGACAATCTTACTAATTTTATGATATGATTTTCTGACATGAGATTATGGTTACAAAAGATATGACTTAATGATGTTTACTGTTCAATGTTTTCCAAACCGTTATAGTAAAAGTTGAAATTTTTGGACTCGAAATTTGAGACATTACAAGAGAATCCTAACTTTTAGCTGAAGACCTCCAAAAATTTCAATTCATGCAAATGCCTAAGAATATACTGATTTACGATCCAAAACATACCCTCCAAGCCTGTAATCCCAACCATCAATCCAGTACCTAACCTACCTATAACCCAAGACCAAGAACTCTTAATTGCATCACAAAGCATCAGTACCACATCCATCCATTTGCCTACTTCCACGCTGACATATTACTGTCAAACACCGTGGCTAAAAGATCTGATGTTGGGTTTACATCCCAACTTTGACTGTCACAATCCTACTCAGTCCTTCGTCGATCTTGGAAAAATGGAAGGGCATAATCATTGTCGTATATAGAAACACTCCAATCCATCAATACACCACTCAATTTCCAACTGCAATTCCCAGGTCGATCATAACAATAATTTCTTTCTTTAGTCTTGCCACTCAATGCACGACATCAAAACCAACAAAATCATCGAGTTCTAAACTAATCAACCCAAACCGCTATCACCATTAGGCTTAAAATAATTACCAGACCCATCCTTATGCCTGAGCATCAATAACCAAAAGGTTAACTGATACGTGACCACTGCCATGAATCATGATCTCAAACCATGCTTAAAATAATTACCAGACCCATCCTTATGCCTACCCTCACTCTCTCAAGAGTGGCATATAATCCTCATGATGACCCGCCATATACTACACCCACTCATAAAACTTCCACCAACCTTGCAGCAATCATATATGCTAATCATACATACCACTAGATCTTATCGACGGTCGAATACTTGATTCTAACCTATGACCTTCATTAAACAATAAAAGGTAATAAGGCTAAACCAAACATTCTTAGGCTTTACAATCTTAGTTATGTACAACTGTGTTGCATACATTAAGCCACTACAGTAATGATGTCAATTTCAAATAAGGAAGACCCTAGAATATCAGACATCATATGATCAGGTAATTCTATCATGTAATTCCTAAAGATCCCTATCCTATCACTAGTATACTGTTCGAACATATCACAATATCAAGTAATAGTGTGGTAATTAAGTGTCTACTTATTAGCTTCGACTGATCGTACAAATCGCATCCTTTTTTTGGTTATTTGGAAAGCCACTGGGAAAATTATTTTTTAAGACCCTTACTTTGAAAATCATTTTTTAAACACTTTTCCTAAAGTTTTAGACTGGATTCAAATGATTTTTCCTCCGATTCTCCCAAACCAAGGCTCTGATACCAACTTCTAGCATCCATAAAAATCACAGCCAATTTAAACCTTTCAAAACAACCAATTTACTAATAAACATGTCTACAAAATCATTATTTCCAAAATAATCTTGAAAATCAAACTCTCCCAAGATCTAGTCAGTAGTAAACCCAAGGATGTGTACGGTCACGCCATCGCATTGCCACGGTCCTCATAATAACCAAAAAAAAATAAACAAAACTATAAGAACGAAGCTTAGTGAGATCCCCCAAAGTACCAACACACAACACATATGATATTCAAATAAATGCATGTAATAGGCCCACAGCTAAAGAATGGATTACTCCTAAGCCCACAATATGAGTCTAGCTTGCCTACCGGACCAACAACTCCTATTTAGCTCATTCCAAAGCCTACAACATAAGTCGGGATTGCCCTTAGGGCCCACACCTTATGTATTGTTTGCTCCCTGACCCAATTAGCCATCGGACTGGAATACCAATGTTAAACCCTCAGTGCAAGTCTGGCATACCAACCGGTCCTCAGCTCGTAACTGGAATGCTACTGATCCCTCAGTGTGAGTCTGCTATGCCCTTCCCGAACCTCATCTCATATCTGGAATGCTCCAGGGTTTGTTGGCTACAATACAAAGTAGTATAACCATAACCCAACACAACATGTCAACATATAACCGATAGCAAACATATACAGATAATAACGTAGACAAGATCACAGGTAGTCCTACAGATCTACCAGACTAACATCTCGATAATTAGCATAATCATGTAGACCTATTCCATACTTAGGAAATAAGTATATAGTAGGATATCAATCTAATGGGCTGGCCTTCGTGCCTTCGTCCTGCAAGTACAGTGAGGCAAACTCACCTCGATCCGCTAATAATCAAATAATTACTCGGACCGTCCAACCGAAAACTGCGACAACCTGAAATATCTTTTCTGAACAATCATTCACTACAATAGAAATCAAAACTGTTTCTGCTATTTGTTAATCATTTTGGGAGTCAAGTTAAGTTTTTTAAAGCTTAGTACTTCAAGGAATAACAGGAGAGAAAATGCCCTAGGTTCATTTTGCATCATTTCGCAAAAACTCCAAGAGTTTGGAGTTTTTGGCCCAAATACTGTTTGGACGAAAAACCACCATGATTATATATATGACACTTAGCCATATCTATCACTTTTCACTCTTTAAAGAAGAAGAACCGAAATCCTTTCAAGTATCATCCGATTTTTCCTTCTAAATCCTTAAAATGTAAGTGTTTCTTACCCTATCTAGTTGATTCCTTC
Source organism: Lactuca saligna (assembly GCF_052625555.1). NCBI lineage: Eukaryota > Viridiplantae > Streptophyta > Magnoliopsida > Asterales > Asteraceae > Lactuca > Lactuca saligna. The sequence goes on along the minus strand of NC_136421.1, from coordinate 189,019,465 downwards.
CATATTCAAGTGTTTTTACATGATTTCATCCATGAAATCGTTCCATTTATGTAGATCTTCAAGTGTTCTTAGTTACACCAAGAACACACACTATTGTTTTCGGCTGAAAACACCCTTCTTTGCTTCCATATTGTAAGTATCTATCTCTTATACTTGTTATCTAGTAAAGATACATAATTTAGAGCCTTGAAATTGCCATTTTTCCAAGAACAAAAGGGGTTCTCGGTTAGTGCATCTCCTTAAACTGAAAAACCTAAACAAATGTGTCTTTATGACTTTAAGCCTTCTTAATGCTTAGTTGTGAGCCTAGAACACTTATTTGCTTGTTGAAATCCTTTGGAAATAACATTATGCATCAAAGATCAAAGAGTTTTCGGCCAACCTTTGGACCGAAAACCTCTTGGATCGAAAGCCATATGGACCGAAAACCACAAGAAACATACCACTTGGACAAAAAACTCCCTTAAGTGGCTATCCAACTCTTTGATGCAACCCTTAGTACTTTTAGCACTTGAATCAAAGTGTTTTTCCGTGTCCTAGGGTGTTTTAACTTGGTTAATTAGTTGTTATATGACTAATTGTATACATATATGTGTTATTATATGATAAATAGGATCCGTGTGTGTGCTCAAGTCTTCACTTGACAATTAGCATCCTATACCATCCGTTCATCTAAACCACTCACTACAGGTGAGTTCATACCCCTTAATTAACCATCGAAATATGTTTACATGTTTTTAAATGCTTTATGGGGGGATACAACTTGAAACATGTTAATTATTAGATTAATCAAATATGATTAATAACTAGCATAAAAATGGATTTCTCATACTTTAAACTATCTTACCAAACAAATGACTTCAAATTGCTTATCAAACTATTTTACATGTCAAACTCTTTATCAAATTCACTTTATCAAACTATTTTACATGTCTACTACATATATAGTTATATAAATAAGGTTTGAAAGACTTAGGAGAGATAACCCACTTTACTTCCTATCCTTGTTTGGTTGTTGTCTTAAAGTACCCGGTTGTTTGTCCAAGTGTCGTTAAATCCTTAGTTATATATTATGTATATATGTATAGATATAAAGACTTTATCTCAGTTCATTACATTCAGTCATACGAACAAGTCTACTAATAAACTATAATAGGTATATTTTAGGGATATACTACTTACTACTTCTAGTCAAATGAAGCATACAAGGGTCAGTTCATTCATGAGTCATTAGTTATTACTATGAGAACATATACAACTATACTAGGATGAGAACATATACAAATATACTAGGATAAGAACATATACAACTATACCATGATGAGAACATATACAACGATACTATAGTGAGAACATATACAACGATACTATGATGAGAAACAATACATTACATATACAAGTATACTTTAACATAAATGTGATCCACTGTATCGGATCATGCCTTCATTGTCATGGACCAAGTTGTAACCAGAATCTCCTGGAGGCAGAGCGTGAGTTTGCACATAGATCTATACTGGATTGACTATCCTACACCTTGCTGCTAGCTACAACGAGACCTGCAGGTCTTCGGGTGCCAAATGTCATACCTTTTGACGACTTACATTGTCATGATTTCCAGTCGATAGTATGGTACAATTAATCACATAATACCTTGATATAGACCCGGTTTAAGGTACTTAGTACAATAATAGTTCCTATAATACAACACTACAGTACTACATTAATTTACCCGTTACATTTATTTGGTGATCACTTCACCTAAACATTAATGTACAAACTATATTTTGACAAATAGTTACACTTGGCAAAATTACACACTTTTACAAGAAACAAGCATACAAAACAGTTATGCCTTGGTAGAAGGCTACTTTTAGTAGAAAATATAGGATTTTCTAGGAGTTACAAACTTTTACAAACACTTACAAACATTCACATACTTTTACTACAAACGTTTACAAACTCGTACTTCAAACACTGTTTCAAACATTTTGATACAAACATAGAAAATAAATACTTATGAACTCACTAGATTTAATGTTGATAAACTCTTTCAAAATAACTTGTATTCTCAGGTCATCAGTAGATAGGTACCGATGCCAACTTTTGAGAAAATGGAGCGCATACAAGACTCATCTTATATTTTGATTTATGCTTTGGTGTCTTATATACTACAGAACACACTTGTATTAAAATTATATATTTAATGCAATGGATGATGTAGTGTACTTGTATACTATTATACTGCGTTGTGGTACTTTACATGACGTCCTCTGCCCCAGAACGTTTCCGCCATTCTCGGTTTTGGGGTGTGACCGAGCGGTTTCAGAGCATTGTTTATAGTGAATCTAGTATATCAACCCATAAACGATATATTAATTATAAACAGAATGGGATTAAAACACTCTGACTAAGAGTCTATACTTTTAAATAATAAAATATATAATTAAGTATACAATTTTGCATTCATACTAAAACCAGTGTCATAATGAAAAATGCAAAAGTATAACGATTGTTGAATATTACAAGTAAGCTCGGGGATGTCTGGTCAGTCTTGGGATTAGCATAGCCTGATCCACTATGATGGTCCGAGGAGTGATTAGCTTATGCCCTAGAATGGTTGTGATATGGCAACATGTCTTAAAACTTACCAAACACTACCACAATGAAAGCATTAGAACAGAACATAAGTTTAAAATACGATAGGAGAATTTTGTGTTACAATAATCACTTATCTGAGAACTAAAAACGTCTCTATCAACTAGGTCCATAGTCTTTATGTGCATACGCTAAGGTTATATGAAATTTAGGTGTTATAGACTCAGAATCTGTGATCTTTGCTTCACTTCCTGTCCTTGTTTGGTTGTGGATTTGGAGTTAGGACCACTTATTCGAAGGTCTATCCTACTTCGATTTCATATAATTTGTATACACTACACAAGTATTGACATAACTGATAAAGATCCTCTTATAATTATCCTAAATAGTATGTCTATTTTTATAAGATTCTTTTATCCCTTTTGTCGCGTAGATATCATGGTTAGGTTTCATCATGGCGACCCGTACTTTCCACCCTACGGCAATGCTGGATGGATTCAAGTAGAGTCCGATGATGAGCATCAAATCCCTTTGGATGATCATCATGCATAAGGTTTCTAGGATGGATCTGACTCCGAGCGAGAAGTCAACAACCTACTCCAAGTAGGTCAACCCCAATTAACAACCCCCGACCAGGGTTTCAGGGTCCTACACCCTTGTGGGCAACAAACTCGAATCGCTGGAGACGACGAAAAAGGTCAACCCTTACCCTACAACGGGGAGCAAAGCTTTTATAACATAAGAGATGGTGGCTCAGCTGATCGAGCCCTACTCATCATGGTCCGTAGAATTGCCTAGAATATGGAGCAAGGTCGAGAAGCCATCGGCCGAATAATGGAGATTGATGCCAACACTTGTGTCAAAACATTCCGCATTCTCCATCTCGAAAAGGCAATGGAAACGAACAGAAGGACTAATGAGACTCTGCAGCAACAACTAGCTGCCTCCTGAGCTGAATTCATAGAACTCCGAGTACGACAGACAGCTCATCAACGACACCTCCAAGAAGTGGTCCGTCAGATGGAAGACCTTAGGGTTCTCCCGAGGAAGTCCCAACGCCGTTAAAAGATGTCTAGCATGTCTTTTCTTTTGATTAAGGAATAGCGTTTCGCATATGTGCTATGTGAAGCACTTTTCTGTAAATTATTCCTATCTTTCAGTACACTATCTAGTCTACTCAGCTATCAAACATTTTCCCTAATATGGTTTGATGTAGGACCTACTATTAGGTCATTTTTCCCAAATTCATTTACATCAGTAATACCAGTAATATTTTCAGTTAGCTAATATGTTGGAAAAAATTGTACTCATGTGTTTTCCTACTCTTCTACTATGTTGCTATTTCAAAACATACACTCATTTAACTGTTGGACTATGGAGATTTAGCCCATTGAACACTCTCTTTATGCTTACAATTGATTCTAACCACCATGTACATCTTTCCTTTAAACTTATAGTTGAAGGATGCCTCCTCGCAAATCAATAAGACGTAATCCTCTGAGTACTCCAACTCCAATACCACCTCCTCCACAATTCAATGCGGCAGCTCTGAATGTTGCAGTGGCGGCAGCTGTGGCTACGGCCATGGCTGAATATCACTCCATTGATGCCAGCGGAGGTGGTACCCTTGTTAACTCTACTCAAGGTGAACTCCTTGTGCACTAAAGAGAGTGCTCCTAAAAGGACTTCACTAACTGCAAGCCAAAGTCCTTCAAGGGGATTGGCGGAGTCATTGCCATCTCGCAATGGTTCGAGAAGATGGAGTCGGTCTTTGAGATTTGTTCCTGTCCTATCGCGAGTAAGGTCATGTTGCCGCTTGCACCTTTGAGGAGAAAGCCCTGTCATGGTGGAACAACCATGTCAAGTCACTCACCCCTGTAGTGGCAAACGACATGGTTTGGGAAACTATGAAAGACCTCATAATTGAGGAGTACTGCCCAAGGGGCGAGATCCAGAAGTTGGAACAGGAGTTGTGGAGCCTAACCATGAGAGGCTCCAACATAGTCGCGTATAATTCTAGATTAAGTGAACTGGTGGCCCTCTGTCCCAATATGGTTCCCACCAAAGGCAAAAAGATCGAGAGGTACATCTAAAGGCTGGTGCCTCCGTATCAAGGAAATGTGTTAGCTTCACACCCTGCTACCTTCGACAGTGCAAAACGATTGGGACATCGACTCATCGACGATGTTGTCCAATCCCCATCGTCAACAACAACCATGGCCATATAAGAACCCTCCAAACCTGTTGATAATAAGCAGAAGTTCTGGGATGACAAAAAGAAACAACGAGCTTCCAAAAAGCAGCAGATTGTGGTGGTTCATGCCGTGATCACACCCGCTGTTGCTGCTACGGTGAAGCAGTACACTGGAAGTTTGCCAAAGTGCAACAAATGCAACTTCCACCACAACGGCCCCTGCCAGGAACTGTAGTGCTCCAAATGCAACAAGAAAGGACACATTGTCCGTTTCTGCACATCCCCGGCAAGGTCGATCACCCAAGTTCCCGATGCTGGTGTGGGTCAGGTGTCACACCCCGAAAACCGAAGGTGGAAACATTTTCGGGGTTGACTCCACGTTAAGTATCAAATCCAATGCACATAGTAAGTAAAGTAAAGCAACCATTACATTACATAATAAAGTTTTACAGTTGTTTCAAAAGTAAAGTTTGTACAGTTGTGATACATAGTATATATAAACAAAATGAAACGGATCTTCATGTACACTGTCTTCAAGAAAAAAGGATCTTCGGGTACCTGTTCTAACGCTGACCTGAGAACACAAGCGGTTTGAAAATCAGCATAAAGCTGGTGAGTTCATAAGCGGTTTTTGTTTGTGAAAATGTTTCAAGTTTCCTTTCTGTTTCTGATATGTTATGTATACCAAGAAAATCCCATATTTTCTTAAAAGTTGGTTGTTGTTTCACAAATGTAAAGTATATTAAGTTTGTACACTGAAAACATGTCTACTCATGTGAAAATGTATAGTTGGTTATCTGACTTGTTAAACTGTTCTGTTTACTTATCATATTTTACCAGGAAAGTCCCATACTTTCCTTATTGTATGTTACCAATTGTAAAAGATATAATGTTATCTAGTTTGTTACCAATTGTAAGTATTACCCAGGAAAGCCCCATGCTTTCCTGCATGTTGGTTTCTAATGTGAACGATGTTAAAGATGTAAAAGTTGTAAACGTGATTAGGTTCCATGTTACGTGATCTGCATGTTCAATTGGTTATCAGTTATGGTAATCAATAATAAAAGCATATGAAATATCAAACACACATTTGAAAACATGTTTTGAGTAAAAGAATTCCCTTGTACTTTGCTTGTGCTCCCCCCTGAAAACAGTGAAAACAGTGAAAAAGGGTAGGGGTATGAACTCACCGGACTAGGAAACGTGTCGGTTTTGAATACTAGACGTTCATTCGGGGTTTGATTACTCACGATGTCCCTATGTAAAATGAAATAATGTCCATATATATACAAATAGGGATACATTCACTAATCATATGGAACATTACACCCCAATGAGGTTAAACACCTCAAAACGAGCGTTTGGAGTGACCCGGGTAACATCGTCGGACGTGTAATGGCACTAGGGACTTAGGACTTGAGTTTACTCCCCAAGAGTAAACATTTAAAGGAGTTTACAACCATAGAACACATGCCCACATGAGTTTATGGCCATAAACTCATGTTGGTGTAGTTTTAAGTGTTTAAATGGCTTAAATGGACATGGGGATTGTTGGAATGGATTTATAAAATGCCTTGGAATGAATTAAATGTAATTATACCACAAAGAAGGGAGTTTACGGCCACCACCTTGGAGTTTACGGCCGTAAACTACCCATGGTCAAAAGAAATTGTTTTAAGGCTTAAGGAGCAATCACATGTGATTCTAATTAATTTTCTAAGGTTTGGTATCAATTTTTGGCTTCAATTAACACATTTATATGAGTTTACGGCCCAGATACATACTCTCTGGCCGTAAACTCCAATATGAGTAAGAAAAATTAGTTTTTGATTCTAAGAACAATCACATGTGATTCTAGGAATTTATCCAAGCCTTTGGGGTAGTTTAAGGCATCTTTTAACAAAGTTTTATGAGTTTACGGCCAAGGGTATGTTCCTAGGCCGTATACTCCTATAAATGACCTTTTTGATGTGTTTGAAACCCTTAAACTATTTTTAGATGCAACTAGATTTTACCACAAGGCTATTGGTTAAGTTTCAAGGCATTTGGACATGTTTTAGGGCACTAAATCCCCATTTAAGAGGAGTTTACGACCCAAGAATATGTCTTGGCCGTAAACTCACTTTTGTCCCCCAAAAGTCATGTTTATAGTGTTCCAAGTCTAGATTAGCAAGCCTTAAGGTCATATCTAAGTCCCAACTATGATTTGGAAGGGTTATTTGGCTCAGAAACCCCATGAACATGAGTTTACGGCCCAAGCTTATGCCTTGGCCGTAAACTCCTTCAAATGGCTCAAAATTAATGTCCAACATTGCTTAGGAGGGGTTTTAGGGCTTAAAAACCCATGTTATATGAGTTTATAGCCCATGAAGGTTCCATGGTCGTAAACTCATGAATGTGGTCTTAATCCATGTTTTGAACTCGAATTTGAAGGCTAAGAAGGTTACAATACAAGCTAGGGAAAGTACCTTAGAGATTTGAGGCCTTAAATTTGAGTTTTGAACCCTTAAACTTGGATTAAGGAGAGAGGTTAGAGAGAGAGTAGAGAGGAAGAAAAATATTCAAATGAGTGCTTAAACACGTTTATATAGGTCCTAAAACCTGAACACGGTGGAATTCTACCCGATACCGGCGTTAGACGAGACTTTTGGTCGTACCCGATTGAGTTGCCGTAAACCGATACGGTAATTTCTAGAAATATTCCGATCACTAAAGTTGGGTGTTAAAATGATTTCTAATTGTATTAAGACACCCATTATGTCATTTTAAATACGTACAAGTTAATGACTTAATCAAAAAGAAGGTCGGAAATCGAATTTGGAAACGACGATTGGTTGCATAAATTGTACTACGAAAGAGTTACAAAAGATGGTACGGAAATTTCGGGTTGTTACATTATCCCCCCCCCCCCCCCCCATTAAAGGGAATTTCATCCCGAAATTCAAAGTTTAAAACACAAGACAAGATACAAATCATGGATCTGGAAAGAGTTGTGGATACTTCTGTTTCATTGAATCTTCCAGTTCCCAAGTGAATTCTGGTCCCCGCTTGGCATTCCAGCGAACCTTCACTAACGGGATGCGACTTTGTTTTGTACGTTTGACTTCTCGATCCATGATTTTGATCGGTTCCTCCACAAGGTTGAGGTTCTCATTGATCTCGATCTCGTCTATGGGAATTGTTAGGGTTTCATCGAATAGGCACTTTTTGAGATTTGAAACATGGAAGACAGGATGAATGCTACTGAGTTCGTGAGGTAAATGAAGTTTATATGCAACTGGACTGATCCTGGAGAGGATCTCGAAGGGTCCAATGTACCTTCGATTAAGTTTCCCATGCTTGCCAAAGCGTACAGTGCCTTTCTAGGGCGAGACCTTCAACAGAACACGGTCTCCAACCAGGAATTCTAGTGGTTTCCGACGATTATCAGCGTAACTCTTTTGGCGATCTCGTGAGGCCTTCAGTCGGTTACGGATTTGAATGATCTTTTCGGTGGTTTCGAGGATGATTTCAGGACCAGTGAGAGCACTGTTGGGGACTCGACTCATGGCTAACTGTGTATCCCCCACCTCTGCCCAGCACATAGGGGATCTGCACTTACGACCGTATAGGGCTTCAAACGGAGCAACCCTAATGCTGGTGTGGTAACTGTTGTTGTATGAGAATTCGATCAAGGATAGATGTGTGTCCCACGACTTTCCAAAGTCAATGACACATACCCTAAGCATGTCCTCCAAGGTTTGGATTGTTCTCTCACTCTGTCCATCGGTCTGAGGATGATACGCCGTGCTCATATCTAGTTTGGTTCCAAGGGCTTTCTGGAGGGACTGCCAGAATCTAGAGGTAAACCTGCTATCTCGGTCAGAGATAATGGATATAGGTACACCGTGTAGACATACCACCTCCTGGATGTAGATTCGCACGAGTCTTTCCATCTTGTATGATTCTTTGATTGGAATGAAGTGAGCGGATTTTGTCAAACGATCGACAATTACCCAAATGGTATCGTACCCACTAGAACACTTGGGTAGTTTCATGATGAAGTCTATAGTAATCATCTCCCATTTCCACTCGGGGATCTCGGGTTGTTGGAGCAGACCTGAGGGTTTCTGATGTTCAACTTTGACTTTGGCGCAAGTCAGACACTTGCCCACGAATGTAGTTATCTCAGCTTTCATGTTTGGCCACCAGTATTGTTTCTTGAGATCCAGGTACATCTTGTCCGAACCTGGGTGAACAGAGTATTTGGTTCTGTGTGCTTCCTCCATGACTATTTCCCTGAATCCGTCGGATTTGGGAATCCAGATACGATTCATAAAACACTGAACTCCGTCACCTCTGATCTCAAGTTTCTTTTCCATTCCTCTCAAGACTTCATTCGACATGTTCTCGGGTTTGAGGGCTATTAACTGGGCTTCTCGGATTTGCATGGTTAGGTTGGAATGGATGGTCATCGTCTGGTTCTTCACTTTGTGGCTTGCACTATCCTTTCGGCTAAGCGCATCTGCTACCACATTGGCCTTGCCGGGGTGGTAACGGATTTCACACTCATAATCACTGAGTAATTCTACCCATTGCCGTTGCCTCATGTTTAAGTCTTTCTGATTAAAGATGTGATGCAGGATCTTGTGAACAGTGAAGATCGTGCACTTGGTTCCGTATAGATAATGTCTCCAAATCTTCAATGCAAAGACTACTGCTCCTAGTTCCAAGTCATGTGTATTATAGTTGACCTCGTGTGCTTTCAGCTGTCTTGAGGCATAGGCAATCACCTTTCTTCTTTGCATAAGCACACATCCTAAACCTTGATTAGACGCATCACAAAAGACAACGAAGTCCTCTGTCCCTTCAGGCAGAGACAGAACAGGCGCGCTGCATAAGGCTCTCTTCAACGTTTGGAATGCAGTTTCTTGTTTATCACTCCAACAAAAGGGTACACCTTTATGTGTTAGAGTGGTTAAAGGTTTGGCGATTTTGGAAAAGTTCTGAATGAATCGTCGATAGTAGCCAGTGAGACCCAAGAATTGACGAATTTCTATGGGTGTTTTCGGCGCCGACCAATTCTCTATCGCTTTAATCTTGGAAGGATCTACATGAATACCCTACTCGCTTACCACGTGACCGAGGAAAGTTACCTTTCGTATCCAGAATTCACATTTGGAAAATTTCGCGTATAGCTTTTCGGATCTAAGGGTCTCCAACACTAGCCTCAAGTGTTGCTTGTGGTCTTCTTCGCTTCGGGAGTAGACGAGGATGTCGTCAATGAACACGATGATGAATTTTTCTAAGAAAGGACGGCACACTCGGTTCATCAGGTCCATGAACACAGCCGGTGCATTGGTTAGACCAAAGGGCATCACTACGAACTCGTAGTGTCCATACCGAGTCCTAAAAGCTGTTTTGGAAACATCATTTTCATGGACTCGTAACAGATGGTACCCTGACCGAAGGTCTATCTTTGAAAAGTAGCTGGCTCCCTGGAGTTAATCGAACAGGTCGTCTATTCGTGGAAGAGGATATCAGTTCTTAACTGTCAACTTGTTCAGCTCGCGGTAGTCAATACACATCCCAAAGGATCCATCTTTCTTCTTGACAAACAGAACCGGAGCTCCCTAGGGTGAGGAACTCGGTCTAATGAATCCTTTACTGAGCAACTCATTGAGTTGACTGGATAACTCCTGGATTTCTGCTGTAGCTAATCGATATGGAGACTTTGCTACGGGGGTAGCTCCAGGAATTAGGTCAATACGGAATTTGACCTGACGTTCGGGAAGAATTCCTGGAAGCTCTTCGGGAAACACATCTGGAAAGTTACAGACTTCGGGGATGCTCGCAAGGTCTCTAACTTCTTGCTTCTCGTTGATCACATGGGCTAAGAATGCAATGCACTCCTTCCGTAGGAGCTTTCGAGCTTTGATGCAAGAAATGATATGAAGATTGGAACTGGGTTTATCGCCATAGATTACAAGAGTTTGATCCGAAGGAAGATTGAGACGGATGGCTTTTTCGTAACAAAGAATATCAGCATGATTGGGACTCAACCAATCCATGCCAATGATAACATCAAACCTCTTAATGGAAACTGGCATGAGATCTATAGGAAATGAGTGGTCATTTAGGGTAAGTGTACAATCTAAGAATACATCGTTAGCGCTTTCTTTCTCACCGTTAGCCATCTCGATGGTAAATGTTTCAGTTAGTGGTTGAGGATTAGGTTTTAGATTATGTTTGAATGCATGACTAACAAAAATCCTTTCAGCACCCGAATCGAAAAGAATACTAGCATATGAGTTGTCAAGAAGGAACGTACCCAAAACAACAGTGGGATCAACAACTACTTCCTCCCGTCCCATGGTTAGAACCCTTCCAGTGCTATCAGCAGTTGGCTTCTTGGGACAGTTCCTTTTAAAGTGCCCAACTTCTCCACATTTGTAGCAGGATTGGCTAACACCTGCTCCAGATGATTGGTTGGCTGATTGGATAGGAGTTTTGCAGAATCGAACCGTGTGCCCTTTCTTACCACAGTTGGTACAAGATAGTTCCCGGCAGGGGCCAGGATGATGATGGTATTTGCACTTGTCACATAGAGGAAGATTACCAGCATATTTACTGGTAGGAGTTGGAGACGTGGATCCCACAACAGAAGCAGCAGCAACAGGGGTAGTAGCAGCATGTACTGCTACTGTCTGCTGTTTCTTGGAAGATCCTTGAGTAGATTGACCCTTCTTCTTCTTCCAGAATTTTCTCTTTTCGCCACTCCTTTGAGTCGGCTCAGAAGTGGTAGTGATTTCCTTAACGTCGTCGCTGTGATCGATCAGAGTTTGAGCTAAAGTCTTGGCACTATCATAGGTATCCGGACGAGCAGCCAAAACATGACTCTTTTTCGGTTGGGATAACCCCCAAACGAACCTTTCGATATTTTTGTTCTCAGGAGTGACTAATCCTGGGCAGATAAGCGCGAGGTCATCGAATCGGGAAGTGTATGCAACGATGTCGGAACCTTTCATCTTTAGGTTCCAGAGCTCGTGCTCTAGTTTCTGCATTTCACCACGGGGGCAGTACTCAGCAATGAAGAGTTCTTTCATGGCTTCCCAGCCCATGGCATTGGCTACGGGTAAGGTTAGAGAATTGACTCGGCCATTCCACCAAGTCAAGGCTTTATCAACGAAGGTACAGGCTGCGAACTTGACTTTATCGGACTCCGCACAAGCACAGATTTCAAAGATGGACTCGATTTTCTCGAACCATCGGGATAAGGAAATGACACCTCCAACGCCATTGAAGGATGTTGGTTTCGCGTTCATGAAATCCTTGTAGGAACCCCCTCTTTGGTGTCCCTGGTTACCCTCGGGGATTTGAGATTGAGGACCACCTCCTGAACCACTAGGGTTCATTTGTGACATGGCTGCCACCATTGCAGCTGTCATGACCGTCTGGAGTGACGCTAGGTCAAATTGGGGAGGAGGTGGCGGCGAAGAAGGATTGTTTTTGTTCTTTGAGTTGGGTCTCTTTCGGGGAGGCATCTTGATCTAAAAAGATCAAGAAAGAGAGGATGGTAAGTCCTCTATATTGAATCGATAGATATGGCAGTTGTATGATCCGAATAAACGATTAAGCAGGAAAGAGTTATCAAAACAGATAATTTATCGCTAAGAATAATCACAGAAAGCCACTCGAACAAGGATTTCTACAGAGGATTGGGATCGAAAAATACTCCCATAGTATTTCATGAATTTATTACGACAATGGTTCGATGTTTGGGATATTAGGGTAAGTTTTAGGCATGCCGCATACCACAGTCACTCCCAAGCACATGTTGGCCGTGTCTCGAATGAATATAGTTGGCCAGGCTATATTGACCCTAGACACAACTACATAACTGCCCAGGTTTAACAATAGCACTCAACACCCAATTACTTATGTTCTTTTCTAATTGTGGTTACGGATGACGACAGTTCGGTATACTTGTATACTTTTGAAAATACTTGTAGTTTGAAGATACTTTTAGTTCAGAGCACTTAGGCCCTTTAGTGTTTATAGTTTTATACCATGTAAGGTTTGGTATACTTCATTCACTATAAACAAGGGCTCTGATACCAATCTGTCACACCCCGAAAACCGAAGGCGGAAACATTTCCGAGGTTGACTCCACGTTAAGTATCAAATCCAATGCACATAGTAAGTAAAGTAAAGCAACCATTACATTACATAATAAAGTTTTACAGTTGTTTTAAAAGTAAAGTTGTACAGTTGTGATGCATAGTATATATAAAAAAAATGAAACGGATCTTCATGTACACCGTCTTCAAGCAAAAAGGATCTTCAGGTACCTGTTCTAACGCTGACCTGAGAACACAAGCGGTTTGAAAATCAGCATAAAGCTGGTGAGTTCATAAGCGGTTTTTGTTTGTGAAAATGTTTCAAGTTTCCTTTCTGTTTCTGATATGGTATGTATACCAAGAAAATCCCATATTTTCTTAAAAGTTGGTTGTTGTTTCACAAATGTAAAGTATAGTAAGTTTGTACACTGAAAACATGTCTACTCATGTGAAAATGTATAGTTGGTTATCTGACTTGTTAAACTGTTCTATTTACTTATCATATGTTACCAGGAAAGTCCCATACTTTCCTTATTGTATGTTACCAATTGTAAAAGATATAATGTTATCTAGTTTGTTACTCTTTTTGATATGTAAGTATTACCCAGGAAAGCCCCATGCTTTCCAGCATGTTGGTTTCTAATATGAACGATGTTAAAGATGTAAAAGTTGTAAACGTGATTAGGTTCCATGTTTTTCCCAGGAAAGTCCCGTACTTTCCTGAATGTTAGTTACAATACATGAAAGATGTAAAAGATGTATAATGTGGTTCATTATTACTATAAGTAAATCTCTGTTATCCTAATTGCGAGTTCCATAACCATACAATAGACTATAACCTATGCCAAAGTAGTCCACATGTGGCAATAAGTAGTCCACATACTTATGACTTTCGTCACCCTTGAACCATTTTGGTTCGGCTGTAGCTAGCAGCCAGGTGTGGGGTAGTCAGCCCCGTATAGATCTATACACTCAAGTCACGCTCTCTAAATACCAGAGATTCTGGTTATGGGTGTAGTCCTCCACTCGCGTAGCTCGGTGGAGTGTTCGTCGAGGACGTGTCTCCAATCATACAGGATTAACAAATTTACTAGAAATAATATGATAGTCCTCCACTCGCATATATGTGTGGAGTGTTACCGAGGGCAAAATAGTGTACAGGTATTATTCAAATGTGTAATGTTATGCTTTTAACTGATAAAATATGGAAATCCATTTGTGAAATATATGTAAAACATAACAGTTTAAAGACCTATTTCACAAATATATGTTACGTGATCTGCATGTTCAATTGGTTATCAGTTACGGTAATTAATAATAAAAGCATATGAAATATGAAACACACATTTGAAAACATGTTTTGAGTACAAGAATTCCCTTGTACTTTGCTTGTGTTCCCCCCTGAAAACAGTGAAAACAGTGAAAAAGGGTAGGGGTATGAACTCACCAGACTCGGAAACGTGTCGGTTTTGAATACTAGACGTTGGTTCGGGGTTTGATTACTCGCGATGTCCCTATCTAAATTGAAATAATGTCCATATATATACAATTAGGGATATATTCACTAATCATATGGAACATTACACTCCAATGAGGTTAAACACCTCAAAACGAGCGTTTGGAGTGACCTGGGTGACATCTTCGGACGTGTAATGGCACTAGGGACTTGGGACTTGAGTTTACTCCCCAAGAGTAAACATTTTAAGGATTTTACAGCCATAGAACACACACATACATGAGTTTACGGCCGTAAACTCATGTTGGTGTAGTTTTGAGTGTTTAAATGGCTTAAATGGACATGGGGATTGTTGGAATGGATTTCTAAAATGCCTTGGAATGAATTAAATGTAATTATACCACAAAGAAGGGAGTTTACGGCCACCACCTTGGAGTTTACGGCCGTAAACTACCCATGGTCAAAAGAAATTGTTTTAAGGCTTAAGGAGCAATCACATGTGATTCTAATTAATTTTCTTAGGTTTGGTATCAATTTTTGGCTTCAATTAACACATTTATATGAGTTTACGGCCCAGATACATCCTCTCTGGTCGTAACTCCAATTGGAGTAAGAAAAATTAGTTTTTGATGCTAAGAACAGTCACATGTGATTCTAGGAATTTATCCAAGCCTTAGGGGTGGTTTAAGGCATCTTTTAACAAAGTTTTATGAGTTTACGGCCAAGGGTATGTTCCTAGGCCGTAAACTCCTATAAATGACCTTTTTGATGTGTTTCAAACCCTTAAACTATTTTTAGATGCAACTAGATTTTACCACAAGGCTATTGGTTAAGTTTCAAGGCATTTGAACATGTTTTAGGGCACTAAATCCCCATTTAAGAGGAGTTTACAGCCCAAGAATATGTATTCGCCGTAAACTCACTTTTTTCCCCCAAAAATCATGTTTAAAGTGTTCCAAGTCTAGATTAGCAAGCCTTAAGGTCATATCTAAGTCCCAACTATGATTT
The DNA here is from genome assembly GCF_052625555.1 of Lactuca saligna. Classification (NCBI taxonomy): domain Eukaryota; kingdom Viridiplantae; phylum Streptophyta; class Magnoliopsida; order Asterales; family Asteraceae; genus Lactuca; species Lactuca saligna. Next base: position 189,004,113 of record NC_136421.1, on the reverse strand, counting down.
GGAAGGGTTATTTGGCTCAAAAACCCCATGAACATGAGTTTACAGCCCAAGCTTATGCCTTGGCCGTAAACTCCTTCAAATGGCTCAAAATTAATATTTTAAATGTTATAAGTCCTTTCCATTAAGTCATTAAGCCATATCTAATGTCCAACATTGCTTAGGAGGGGTTTTAGGGCTTAAAAACCCATGTTATATGAGTTTACGGCCCATGAAGGTTCCATCGCCGTAAACTCATGAATGTGGTCTTAATCCATGTTTTGAACTCGAATTTGAAGGCTAAGAAGGTTACATTACAAGCTAGCAAAAGTACCTTAGAGATTTGAGGCCTTAAATTTGAGTTTTGAACCCTTAAACTTGGATTAAGGAGAGAGGTTAGAGAGAGAGTAGAGAGAGGTAGAAAAAGCTTCAAATGAGTGCTTAAACACGTTTATATAGGTCTTAAAACCTGAACATGGTGGAATTCTACCCGATACCGGCTTTAGACGAGACTTTTGGTCGTACCCGATTGAGTTGCCGTAAACCGATACGGTAATTTCTAGAAATATTCCGATCACTAAAGTTGGGTGTTAAAATGATTTCTAATTGTATTAAGACACTCATTAAGTCATTTTAAATACGTACAAGTTAATGACTTAATCAAACAGAAGGTCGGAAATCGAATTTGGAAACGACGATTGGTTGCATAAATTGTACTACGAAAGAGTTACAAAAGATGGTACGGAAATTTCGGGTTGTTACATCAGGCTTTGCTATGGATGCGGCAAGGTAGGCCACTATAAAAGGGATTGCCTCAAGGCAAGAAATGTTGGTGGAACAGGAAGGGTTCTGGCAATAGGCCAAGGGGAAGCAATTGCTAAACCTATGATGGTGATGGGTACGTTTCTCCTTGAAAACTCCTATGCATGCATATTGTTTGATTGTGGAGCGGAGAGAAGTTTCGTAAACCAAAGATTTGCACGCTTACTTAAACGACAACCACACGCACTTAAAGAACCATTCACTATAGAAATGGCTAATGGGAAAACTGAGAGCAAAAATAGCATATACATAGGATGTACCCTAACTCTAGATAGCCATTCATTTACAATCGACCTCATGCTAGTCTCGATTAAATTTTTCGATGTCATCATCGGCATGGATTGGTTGAGTCTTCATTGTGCTTACATTATGTGTTACGAAAAAGTTGTACGCCTTAATCTTTCGTCTAACAAAACTCTCATTATCTATCGTGACAAACCCGGTACGAGTCTTCGTAACATCTCAAGTATTCAAGCACATAAGTATTCACGTAAGGAATATCATGCATTCCTCTCTTACATTGTCGATACGAGCCTAGAAACGAAAGAAATAAATAACATCTCGGTAGTGAGTGACTTTCCCGACATCTTTCCAGAAGAACTACCAGGATTACCTCTGCAACGACAAGTTGAGTTCAGAATCTACTTAGTCCTAGGAGCTACCACAGTAGCCAAATCGCCCTACCGATTAGCACAAGCAGAGATGCAGGAACTATCTAGTCAATTTAACAAACTGCTCAACAAGGGCTTTATAAGACCAAGCTTCTCACCCTGGAGAGCACCGGTCTTGTTCGTTAAGAAGAAAGACGGATCATTCCGTATGTGTATCGACTACAGAGAACTCAACAAACTGACGGTCAAAAATCGTTACCCTTTGCCTGGCATAGATGATTTATTTGACCAACTGCAAGGGGCGAGTTACTTTTCCAAAATTGATTTAAGATCCGGATATCACTAGTTATGAGTGCTAGAGGAGGATGCTCCAAAGACAGCCTTCCGAACTCATTACGGACACTATGAGTTCGTGGTGATGCCATTCGGATTGACCAATGTGCCCGCAATGTTCATGGACTTTAATGAATAGAGTATGTCATCCTTACATGGATCAGTTCGTCATCATCTTCATTGATGACATTCTGATCTACTCTCGAAGTAAGGAAGAGCATGGCGGTCACCTGCGACAAGTTCTAGGAACTTAACTAATGGAGAAGCTCTATGCGGAGTTCTCTAAATGTGGATTTTGGATCCGAAGAGTCGAATTGTAAGGAAACGTGTTTAGCAAAGAGGGAATCCACATGGACGCATCCAAAATTAAAGCCATTGAGAACGAGTCAGCACCGAAGATGCCTACAGAAATTCATTAATTTCTAGGTCTCGCTGGCTACTACAGCAGGTTCATACAAAACATCTCCCGGATTGCAAAGCCTCTTACTACACTTGCCCAGAAAAGAGTGGCCTTTGACTGGAAGAGAACCAAGAAAAAGCGTTTCAAATGCTGGAACGAGCTTTATGCACCGCACCGATACTATCCCTTCCCAAAGGGATAGAAGACTTCGTTGTATACTACGATGCATCCAACCAAGGGCTCGGTTGTGTTCTGATGCAATGAGGTAAGGTCATCACCTATGCCTCGAGACAGCTGAAGACACACAAAGTCAACCACACCACGCATGATCTTGAGCTAGGGGCAGTTGTGTTTGCCCATAGCAACTGGAGGCATTACCTGTATGGAACGAAAAGCACGATCTTTACAGACCACAAGATTTTACAATGCATATTCGATCAGAAGGAGCTCAACATGATACAACGAAGGTGGGTCGAGCTACTCAATGACTACGAATGCGAAATTTGTTATCATCCAGGTAAAGGCAACATAGTAGCAGACGCCTTAAGTCGGAAAGAATATTCTGGTCGAAGGGTCAAATCGTTGACAATGGCTATCCATTCACACTTGCCAACACAAATTCAGGAGGCTCAGCTTGAAGCCTTGGAACCTGAAAACATGATAGGTGAATCCTTTAGATAAGAACTTAGAAGCCAAGGGTGGTCGAGCCTTATATTTCATGGACCGAATCTGGACACCGAAGCACGGTGGCCTCCGAGACTTGGTGATGACTGAGGCACACAACACTCGGTATTCCGTTCACCTAGGCTCAGATAAGATGTATATGGATCTTAAAAAGTTATAATGGTGGCCTAACATGAAAGTAGAGATTGCTACCTCTGTGAGTAAATGCCTTACTTGCGCAAAGGTTAAGGTCAAACACAAGAAACCCTCCGGTTTGCTGCAACAACCAGAGATTCCAGAATGGAAGTGAGAGCAGATCAACATGGATTTCATAACCAAGTTCCCAAGACAACAGGTCGACTTGATACCATATGGATCATCGTTGATAGATTGACCAAGTTTGCACACTTCCTGCCTATCAAACCAACTGACAACATGGAGAAGCTTACGAGAACATACATTAAGGAAATCATACAACTGCATGGTGTTCGTATATCCACTATCTCCGACAAAGATAGTAGGTTCACTTCAAGGTTCTGGCAGTCAAGGTTCCCTAGGAACAAGGTTGGACATGAGTACAGCCTACCATCCTCTGACAGTCAGACAAAGTGAGAGGACTATCTAAACACTGGAAGATATGTTGAGAGCCTGTGTGATCGACTTTGGGAAGGCATGGGATACTCACTTAGACCTTGTTGAATTTTCCTATAATAACAGTTATCACACGAGCATCAAGGCTGCAACATTCGAATCCCTCTATGGCTGAAAGTGCAGATCTCCTCTATGCTGGGCTGAAGTGGGCAACACCCAGTTAGCTAAAGGACTAGTTCCTGACAGCACTCTCATAGGTCCGGAAATCATTTGGGAAATGACAGAGAAGATCGTTCAGATTCGTGAATGATTGAAAGCCTCTAGAGACCGACAGAAGAGCTATGCCAACAAACGCAGGAAACCTTTGGAATTTCAGGTGGAAGGTCATGTTCTTTCGACAGTCTCACCTTGGAAGGGCTTGATACGCTTTGGAAAGCATGGGAAGCTTAATCCAAGATACGTAGCGTCACACCTTGGCTGTCGGTAGAAACACCGGGCGGTGTAACGTCATTTCTTGTATCATAGTTATCAACATCCTGAAAACACATGCATTTAAAAATACATCAACATAAAGTTGGTGAGTCCATAGGTTTTGACTCCATATAAAAATAATACATTCTCCAAGTTCAAAAGTATAGTTCTGAAAGTATCAGTTTGACTCTCTAGCGTATGGTATATATATCCTAGGTATAAAAGTTTACTTAACAAATAAGTAGTTTACCAATAAGTCTCATATACTATAAATATAAGTGTTTGTAATTCCATACAAATGAAAGTTGCTACGTATAAATCTTATTTCAATTCTATACGAGTAAAAATCACTAGTATAAATCTATTTACATTCTATACGAGTATGTGTGTTAGGTATAATTATCTACTTAATATACAAGTAGTACCTAGGGTATAAGTAAGGGGAAACTTATACATAACATTAATACTTGTATACGACAAAGTATAATGTTTCTAATAAATTACTACCAAGAGCCTGTAACCGCTGCTGCGACCCAATACCTCTGATAAAACACACTCATGATTTCCATGAGAAACAATACACTCATAATTTCTATGAGAAACAACACCGTACGCTTCATCGATACCGGAACAATAACAAGTAAAAGGATAGTTCGTCACTTGTTTATGGTTGACTGTAATTAACAATCACAAATGAGGTTGTCAACCCGTATACTAATTATACATGACTTCCTCGCTCACACGGGATTAACGGTTACAGTTCAGAGGATTTCTGATAAGATCCCCAATCTTAGTTGATGAATACAATTACTCATGTAGACTTCGACGACTTCCTATAGCCCTAACAACAAAAGCATTTTCGTGTCAAAAACCCTAATTTACTAGACTTTGCTTTTAAACATTACTCCTAACTTCATAACATTTAGGCAGTATAACAACTATAACTTGAAGTAAAACTAGGTTGTATCTTGACATAAAACCAATAACAACAGAAACATATAACATAACAAGTTTTATATTGACATAAAACCAACAATAACAATGTACATACTTTTTAACATATAGAGCATCCGAATATAACTTCGGAACTATATCGCACACAACATATATAGAATCTTAAGTATAACTCAAGATCTACATTAATATATTTCTATAACAATTTCATGCTAAAAAGTTGACAATAGTTGTATATATTTATAATATTATATTTAGAACAACTATATCTCGATTAATATAGCTATCTATATTGATACAAATAAACCATCATATAGACCTAATAGTAACATATATACAATATATAACATGTGTTTTCCCCCAAAAATATTAGAAAAGTGGGTCGTGAAACTCACCTTAGTAGCGTGATTATAGAATCTAAACAGTCAGAGGCTGGTCGCTGTTAGGCTGGAGAAGGAAAAATGGCCTTCGGAAATGACAGAGAATGAAATAGGAAGGTGAAAGGATTTAATGAGCTTTGATCGCTATTTATAGGGTGTTCTGGGGCCATTCACGTCATGAACATGATAGGTTTACGTCGTGAAATTCTATGAGTCATCCCATAGCCTTAACACGTGTTTTCTAGCTTTGATTAGTGTCTATTGACTCCTCACGTCGTGAATTTTTGATGCTCACGTCGTGAGTTCAGTCAAATTAGGGTTTCTGATAACTGCATCTTCGGAAGGCCATAACTTTTGCATACGAACTCCGTTTCCGGCGTTCTTTATTTGCATGCGTAGGTAATTCCGAGTACTACGGCTTTATTTTAGACTCAAATAGTTAATTCTAAGTCTATTTTAAATTCCTCTTGTTATAAGGAATTATAGCTTAGAAATTATCATAACTTCCTCACGCGAAGTCAGATTTAGATGTTCTCTATATTTTTGTAATCGTATCAACGTATACTTTGAGTTGTATCATGAAAGTTCATACGTTAACATGAATTAAATAGTAAGTTTATTGCATTACTAGTTTAAAAAAATCACATTACATGATTGGCATAATCACACGTGATTGTTATTGACCTAATTTTGACGGGTGTTACATTCTCCCCCTGTTAGAATAATTATGTACCGAAATTTATCTTGTGGATGGTATTTTGTTAAATAGTTGGGGGTATTTTTTTCATCTGATATTCACATTCCCAAGTATATTCAGGTCCTCATAAAGAGTTCCATCAAACTTTCACGATGGGAATACGACTTTGTTTTAATCATTTGGTTTATCGATCCATGATTTCGATAGGTTCTTCTACAAAGTTGAGTTTGGTATTGACTTCTATCTCGTCGAGAGGTACAACAAGAGTTTCATCCGAAAGACATATTTTGAGATTTGATACGTGAAAAACATCGTGCACATTACTTAGTTCTTAAGGCAACTTGAGTTGGTATGCGACGGAACGAATTCTTGTCAGAAAAAGGTCCTATATACTGTGAGTTTAATTTGCTTCGTTTCCTGAATCGATTTATGGATTTCTAAGGAGAGAACTTCAACATTAATTTATCTAAAACTTGGAATTCTAAAGGCTTACGTATTATGTCAGCATAGATCTTTTGACGATCACGTGCTGCCTTTAATCAGTCCTTAATTTGCATTATCGTTTCAGTTGTCTCGTGGATTATTTCTGGTCCAGTACATAAGGTATTTCCTATGAGTTCTCTGGCCATTTGCGTATCTCCAACATCTGCCCAACATATTGGGGAACGAGATTTTCATCCATAAAGAGCCTCAAACGGTGCAGCCTTGATGCTGGTGTGATGACTATTGTTGTATGAGAACTCAATTGATGGTAAATGAGTATCCCATGCATTTACAAAGTCAATAACATAGGCTCGGAGCATATCTTCTAAAGTCTGAATTGTTCTCTCACGTTGACCATCAGTTTGTGGATGGTAAGCTGTGCTCATATCTAGACGTGTTCCTAAGGATTTTTGTAGAGTTTGTCAAAATTCTAAAGTGAATCTACTATCTCGGTCAGAAATATTAGAATTTGGAACTCCATGCAATCTGACTATTTCCGTAAGATAAACTCTAGTCAGCTTCTCCATCTTGTCGTTCTCCTTAATTGGTAAGAAATGGGCGGACTTAGTCAATCTATCGACTATTACCCAAATAGTCTCGAACCCATTAGGAGTTTTAGGTAACATAGTGATGAAGTCCATTGATATTTGCTCCCATTTCCATTCAGATATTTCCAGTTGTTGAAGTAAACCGGAAGGCTTTTGATGTTCTGCCTTTACTCTAGAACAAGTCAAGCATTTGCTCACATAAGTAGTAATTTCATCCTTCAAGTTGGCCACAAATAATGTACTTTTAAATCTAAATACATTTTATCAGAGCCTGGATGCACGTAATACCTAGACTTGTGGGCTTCTTCTAAGACCAAGTCCCTGACTCCACCGAATTTAGGCGTCCAAATTTAGGTAATAAAGTGTCGCGTTCTGTCATCATTTTGTATAAGTTGCTTCTCCATTCCTCGTAAAGCTTTGTTCTTGATGTTTTCTTCTTTTAGAGCCTAAAGTTGAGCTTCTCTAACATGTGCGGTAAACTTAGAATGGATAGTTATGGTTAATGATTGTACCTGATGGGGTTTAATATATTATTTCCGGCTCAAGGCATTTTCTACCTTGTTTGCCTTTCCGGGATGATAACGAATCTCACATTCGTAGTCATTCAACAATTCGACCCATCTTCGTTGTCTCATATTAAGGTCTTTTTGTTCAAAGATGTGCTAGAGACTCTTGTGGTCGGTAAAAATAGTACACTTAGTATTGCATAATGTCTCCAGATTTCTAGTGCAAAAATTACAGCTCCCAATTCAAGATCATGGGTAGTGTAATTATGCTCATGCACCTTAAGTTGTCGTGAAGCGTAGACGATAACCTTTCTTCTTTGCATGAACACACATCCCAATCCTTGATTTGATGTGTCGCAGTATACGATGAAATCTTCTGTCCCCTCTGGAAGGGATAGGATTGGTATGCTACACAACATTTGCTTCAGTTTTTGAAAAGAAACTTCTTGTTTGTCTCCCCAGTTGGACTTCGTACACTTCTGGGTTAGTGTTGTAAGCGGATTGGCTATTTTAGAGAAATTCTCTATGAATTTGTGGTAATAGCCAGCAAGTCCTGGGAATTGACACACATCTGTTGGCGTCTTCGATGCTTCCTAATTCTTAATTACTTCAATCTTGGAGGGTTGGACATGAATCCCTTATTTGCTAACTACATGTTCTAAAAATTTGTACTTCTCTAATCTAAAATTCACATTTGGAGAATTTGGCGTACAACTTTTCTTTTCTTAGTAGTTCCAAGATTATTTGCAAGTGTTGACCGTGTTCTTCCTTGGTTCGTGAATATCTCAATATATCATCGATAATACTATCACGAATTTATCCAGGTACGGTTTGCAAACACTATTCATGAGGTCCTTGAACATTGTTAGAGCGTTGGTCAATACAAAGGCATAACTACGAACTCTTAATGACCATACTGAGTCCTAAATGTTGTTTTTGGAACATCGTCTTCTAGTACTCCAAGTTGATGGTATCCTGATCTGAGATCTATCTTTAATCTTCTAGAATCTTCATGTGTTTTAGTCTATCAAACACCATATCCAATTTTAGTTGTGCATCAGTCTAACCATAATTAAACATAGGTGATCAGTCTACATTTAGTTGTGGTTCGTCCCATGTACAATAAAACTCGACTAAGTAGTTTGACCTAAAAATTTGCATTGAATTTTTATCGAGGGTCTGTGTTTTCTATATTTTTGGTTTATACATGTGTTCTCATCGTTAGACTGAGTTTACTCATAACTCTATATCTTTGTGTTTGTTGCATGAACGGGTATTATTAATTATTGTTTGTTACTTCAGGTCTAGCTGATAAGGCACCGGCCAGTCAGGAAAGTCGGAGGGCAAGATCACTTTAGCATATAGTCGTTCTGAAATCCAGCAACCCAAGCAACATGTCTATCCTGTCTCCGCTCCCGTATGTAGTCCTTTAGTAGTATAATTTAATAATACTTTTTATTTGTAGATTAAGGGATATACCAAAACCTAACAGAGTAAGCCCTAAACTATAGTCGTGCTTTCCCAAGAAAGAACTAATTCACAATACTTAATAGCTTTGATACCAATCTGTCACACCCCAGCCATCGGAGGAAACACAGGGCGGTGTAACATCATTTCTTATATCATAGTTATCAACATTCTTAAAACACATGCATTTAAAAATACGTCAACATAAAGTTGGTGAGTCCACAGGTTTTGACTCCATATAAAAATAATACATTTTCAAAGTTCAAAAGTATAGTTTTGAAAGTATCAGTTTGACTCTCCAACGTTTAGTATATATATCCTAGGTATAAAATTTTACTTAACAAATAAGTAGTCTACCTATAAGTCTCATATACTATAAATATAAGTGTTTGTAATTCCATACAAACGGAAGTTGCAACGTATAAATCTTATTTCAATTCTATACGAGTAAAAATCACTACGTATAAATTTATTTCCATTCTATACGAGTATGTGTGTTAGGTATAATTATCTACTTAATATACAAGTAGTACCTAGGGTATAAGTAGGGGGAAACTTATACATAACATTAATACTTGTATATGACAAAGTATAATGTTTCTAATAAATTGCTACCATGAGCCTGTAACCGCTACTACAACACAATACCTTTGATAAAACACACTCATGATTTCCATGAGAAACAATACACTCATAATTACTATGAGAAACAACACCGTACGCTTCATCGACACCGGAACAATAAAAAGTAAAAGGATAGTTCGTCACATGTTTATGGTTGACTGTAATTAACAATCGCAAGTGGGGTTGTCAACCCGTATACTAATTATACATGACTTCCTCGATAAGATCCCTAATCTTAGTTGATGAATACAATTAGTCATGTAGACTTCGACGACTTCCTATATCCCTAACAACAAAAGTAATTTTGTGTCAAAAACCCTAAGTTACTAAACTTTGCTTTTAAACATTACTCCTAACTTCATAACATTTAGGCAATATAAAAACTATAACTTGAAGTAAAACTTGGTTTTATCTTGACATAAAACCAATTACAACAGCAACATATAACATAAGAAGTTTTATATTGACATAAAACCAACAATAACAACATACATACTTTTTAACATATAGAACATCCGAATATAACTTCGGAACTATATCGCACACAACATATATAGAATCTTAAGTATAACTCAAGATCTACATTAATATATTTCTATAACAATAGCATGCTAAAAAGTTAACAATAGTTGTATATATTTAAAATATTATATTTAGAACAACTATATCTCGATTAATATAACTATCTATATTGATACAGATAAACCATCATACAGACCTAATAGTAACATATATACAATATATAGCATGTGTTTTCCCCTGAAAATATTAGAAAGTGGGGCTGTGAAACTAACCTTAGTAGCGTGATTATAGAATCTAAACAGTCAGAGGCTAGTCGCTGTCAGGCTTGAGAAGGGAAAACGGCCTTTGGAAACGAGAGAGAATGAAAGAAGAAGGTGTAAGTATTGAATGAGCTTTGATCGTTATTTATAGGGTGTTCTGGGGCCATTCACGTCGTGAACATGATAGGTTCACGTCGTGAACTTCCATGAGTCATCCCATAGACTTAACGCATCTTTTCTAGCTCCGATTAGTGTCTGTTGACTCCTCACGTCGTGAGTTCAGTGAAATTATGATTTCTGACAACTGCATCTTCGGAAGGCCATAACATTTGAACACGAACTCCATTTTCGGCGTTCTTTATATGCACGCGTAGGTAATTCCGAGTACTATGACTTTATTGTAGACTCAGATAGTTAATTCTAAGTCTATTTTAAATCCCTCTTGTTATACGGCATTATAGCGTTAGAATTTATCATAACTTCTTCACGTGAAGTCAAATTTAGATGTTCTCTATATTTTTGTAATCGTATTAACGTATACTTTGATTTGTATCATGAAAGTTTATACTTTAATAGGAATTACATAGTAAGTTGATCGCATTACTAGTTTAAAAAAAATCACATTACATGATTGGCATAATCACATGTGATTGTTATTGACCTAATTTTGACGGGTGTTAACGTAGGGCCTTTCGAGATTCTCGCTAGAATCCGCCCTGTGGCCTACAAACTCAACCTACCCCTCGAACTTAGTAACGTACATTCTACCTTCCACGTCTCGAACTAGAAAAAGTGCCTATCTGACCAGACTCTTGTAATCCCACTCGACGAGATCGAGATCAACGAGAGCCTCAGCTTCGTGGAAGAACCTATAGAGATCATGGACCGTGAGGTCAAGCAGACGATACAAAGCCGCATCCTGATAGCGAAGGTTCGCTGGGACGCCAAACGAGTACCCGAATTCACTTGGGAGCGAGAGGATCAGATGAAACTGAAATATCCTCATCTATTTTCTTAGTTATTTGTAACTACTTATTTGCTCAAACTCTAATTTTACGATGAAATTCCTTCTAACGGAGGGAGGATGTGACAACCTAAAATTTCTATTCAGAACAATCATTCACTACAATAGAAATCAGAACTGTTTCTTCTATTTGTTTATCACTTTGGGAGTTGGTTTAAGTGTTTTAAAGCTTAGTACTTCTAGGAATAACAGGAGAGAGGATGCCCTAGGTTCATTTTGCATCATTTTCTCAAAAAGCTCCAAGAGTTAGGAGTTTTCGGCCCAAATATTGTTTGGACCAAAAACCCCCATGAGTATATATATGACACTTAGCCATATTTGTCACTTTTCACTCTTTCAAGAACAAGAACCCAAATTCTCTCAAGTATCATCCAATTTTTCCTTCTAAATCCTTAAAATGTAAGTGTTTCTTACCCTATCTAGTTGATTCCTTCCATATTCAATTGTTTTTACATGATTTCATCAACGAAATCATTCCATTTATGTAGATCTTCAAGTGTTCTTAGTTACACAAAGAACACTAAGAACACACACTATTGTTTTGGGCCAAAAACACCCTTCTTTGCTTCCATATTGTAAGTATATATTTCTTATACTTGTTATCTAGTAAGGATACTTAATTTAGAGCCTTGAAATTGTCATTTTTCCATGAACAAAAGTGGTTTTCGGTTAGTGCATCTCCTTAAACAAAAAACCCTAAAGAAAGGTGTTTTATGACTTTAAGCCTTCCTAATGGTTAGTTTTGAGCCTATAACACTTATTTGCTTGTTGAAAGCCTTTGGAAATCACTTTATGCATCAAAGATCAAAGATTTTTTGGCAAACATTTGGACCGAAAGCCATATGGACCGAAAACCTCAAGAAACATTCCACTTGGATAGAAAACTCATTTAAGTGGCTATACAACCCTTGGATGCAACCCTTAGTACTTCTAGCACTTGAATCAAAGTGTTTTTCCATGTCCTAGGGTGTCTTAAATTGGATAATTAGTTGTTAAATGACTAATTGTATACATATATGTGTTATTATACGATAAATAGAATCTGTGTGTGTGCTCAAGTCTTCACTTGACACTTAACATCCTATACCATCCGTTCATCCAAATCACTCACTACAGGTGAGTTCATTCCCCTTAATTAACCTTTGAAATACTTTTAAATGTTTTTAAATGATTTTTGGGGGATACACATGTTAGTTATTAGATCAATCACATTTGATTAATAACTAGCATACAAATGGATTTCTCATAATTTAAACTGTCTTAGCAAACAAATGACTTCAAACTGTTCATCAAACTATTTTACATGTCAAACTCTTTATCAAATTAACATTTGTATACTAAACCTTTCTTTTACAGTTTTCAAACTTATATATTGTTAAAACCATGTCTATTAAATATATAGTTATATAAATAAGGTTTGAAGGACTTAGGAGAGATAACCCACTTTACTTACTGTCATTGTTTGGCTGTGGTCTTAAAGTGCCCGGTTGTTTGTCCGAGTGTCGTTGAATCCTTAGTTATATATTATGTATATATGTATAGATATAAAGACTTTTATATCAGTTCAGTACATTCAGTCATACAAAGAAGTCTACTAATAAACTATAATAGGTATAGTTTAGGGTTATACTACTTACTACATCTAGTCCAATGAAGCATACAAGAGTCAATTCATTCAAGAGTCATTACTTATTACTATGAGAACATATACAACTATACTGGTATGAGAACATATACAACTATACTATGATGAGAACATATACAACGATACTATAATGAGAACATATACAACGATACTATGATGAGAAACAATACATTACATATACAACTATACTTTAACATAAATGTGATCCATTGTATTGGAGCATGCCTTCATTGTCATGGCTCGAGTTGTAACCAGAATCTCCTGTAGGCAGAGCGTGAGTTTGCATATAGATCTATACTGGATTGACTATCCCACACCTTGCTGCTAGCTACAGCGGGCCCTGCAGGTCGTCGGGTGCCACATGTCATACCTTTTGACGACTTACATTGTCCTGTTTTACAGTCGATAGTATGGTACAATTAATCACATAATACCTTGATATAAATCCGGTTTAAGGTAGTTAGTACAATAGTAGTTCCTACAATACAACACTAAAATACTACATTAATTTACCCATTACATTTATTTGGTGATCACTTCACCTAAACATTAATTTACAAACTATATTTTGACAATGATAGTTACACTTTGGAAAATTACACACTTTTACAAGAAACAAGCATACAAAACAGTTATGCCTTGCTAGAAGGCTACTTTTAGTAGAAAGTATAGGATTTTCTAGGAGTTACAAACACTTACAAACATTCACATACTTTTACTACAAACGTTTACAAACTCGTACTTCAAACATTGTTTCAAACATTTTGATACAAACATAAACACTAAATACTTATGAACTCACCAGCTTTAATGCTGATAAACTCTTTCAAGATAACTTGTATTCTCAGGTCATCAGTAGACAGGTACCGATGCCAGGTTTTGAGAAGATGGAGCACATACAAGACTCATCTTATATTTTGATTTATGTTTTGGTGTCTTATATACTACAAAACACACTTGTATTGAAATTATATATTTAATGCAATGGATGATGTTGTTTACTTGTTTACTATTATACTGTATTGTGATAATTTACATGACGTCCTCCACCCCAGAATGTTTCCGCCGTTCTCGGTTTTGGGGAGTGACAATAACCTCGCTCCAACTAGCAATAAATATAATCTTAATCAATAATTAACCCGATAACCCAAAATAACCTTAGGTCAAACTTGGTCAGCCCTAGTTAAAGAAAAGTCAACAGTCATGTTTCAAAAGTCAATATTTCTTTGCAGCGGAGTACGCCCTACGTACCAAGAGAGTACGCCTAGCATACTCTAATGTTGACCAATAGAGGGGCGATGATCGCATACTTGCAGCGTACCACTAAGTACACCTAGTTTACTCAGCCCAATCCTAACACTCTATTAAGAGCTTATTACATTAAGTTCTTACATCCAAAACTTAGATACAAGCCTAATATAATGTTTTAAGTCGTAAAGTTTCAAACTTTATGACTCTTACTAGCTATAAAGTGTTTAATATCCCAAACCCTAAGTTCTTAACAGAATAGGACATCACAACTCTTGCATGGAAGGGATAGAATGGCCATGATCACATTTTTATAGTTCATAATAGCTTTATAATGGATAAAGTTTCCAATTTTATCCATTAGAATGGTCCCAACCAACAAGATCTAGTCTTTAAGTCTAAAAGGGAACCAAAAGTTCATCTTTTTCAACTTAATCCATTAAGTACAATTCTCCAACTTTCAGATTTGAATCAAAATGATGTTTAGATGGATAAAATTTCAAACTTTATCCATAACAACGACACCAACTTTCAAGATCTAAACTTTATGCACAAAAATGACCAAAAGCTCATAACATCCAAAACTAGTTAGATCTAACAAATGCATCGTCAAGATTCAAACTTTATACATTTAGAAGAAAGATCAAGGTAAACAAAGTCCAAACCTACATGCTCCAATGCAACTAACACTTCTCCTCGAAGTTCCTTATTCTCCAAGGTGCACCATGCATACTGCAAAGCACTCAGAAACAACTTCATTTAGCACACAAGGATCAACTAGGGTTAGGGTTTCATGGAAGCGTTGTTAGATGGATGGAGGCTGAGAATGGAGTAGGTTTGGAAGAGTTAAAGAGCTTAAATGGGGCTCAAAATATGAAAATAGGGTTTAGGCACTGATTACGTATACCCAATGTACTCTTGGTGCCTTAATACACCCAGCGTACTCCAAATTGTACGCCAAGCGTAATTAGCACAACCCAAAACCATCCAAACTTCAAACATACATAACTTCTTCATTCTAACTCCGATTTTGACATTCTTTATATTCACGGAAAGGTAACAAGAAGATTTACTCTCCTATCCACTCATCCTTTTAAACAAGAACCTAATATTCATAAAAGTCGGAACTGACACTTTACCAAAATACCTCTTAGCGCTAAAACACAGAACGAACTCTCGGATCATTCAAATTACATTACACACACCCAAATAGGTCTAAATCTCTTTTCCTTAAAGTTCCTAAGCCTGATGATACTTGGTATTTGGGTCACCACCCCCACATAGGAAATGATTCGGAATAGGGATTTATAATTAAAGAAGTTCATTCAGTTATTATATATAAAAACATTGAATTCAACAAACAAATAACATATAAGGGTAAAATAGTGATTTTTATCATTTAGCACTAAATTTAGAGGTTCCAACCAAAAAATATTTAAAATTTTTGGTTTTAAGAATTCAAACCCTCATAGAAATTCATATCTCTTAATTGTTCAAATCTTAAGATTTCATGTGCTAAAATCGAAAATAACAAATATGAACATATTAGGTTTGCCAACGAGAGAGTGCAAGAAGAAAAAAAAAGGGGGAATTGTATTGAACTTTACTTTCAAGATTACAAAAATATCGTGAAGACCGGATGAAACCAAAGATATGAAGAAGTGAAACAACTTGACCTTGAAACAAGAACAACTAGATAAGAAAATTAATTTGATTTAGGGATTGAAATTTGGCTTCGATAAATAGTAACAAATCAAATTGCTAAGCTGAATATGACTACACTACATATAAATGAGCTACAACCCATATAAGTCACAATGTGTTTTATCTACATGTCATAAATGGGAATTCCATGTTATCAACTCATCCACTATCGAAAACTTTGCACCAGACAGTTTAAAAAGAAGTTATGTTTTATATTGTATACCAATATATAACATTGTTATTTTATACTATCACAAATGATGTAGTGATGGATTTGATGTTGATATAGTTTGTATGAAAGACCGTAATAAATGTTCAATTACATCATAGAAAATTGTCCTCAAAGCAGTGGTAAAAGCAGAAAGTTTGACTAGTGGTGGTACCAAAAAAAATTTCCAAACACATCTTAAATTATAGTGACACTCATATTTCAACTGACATTGCACCTAATAGAAAAACTATTTTTTTACACTAACGGTCAGAATCGGACCCCTTGGGCACCACATAAGACCGCCCCTCCCTCAAAGTATAATAAATGGTTAGAACAATAACATTTTTTAGAGCCAATAAATTTCCACATTTTTTGTGAAAGACTAAATGAGATGAAGAAAAATAAAATATGATTTTTTTTAAAAAAAATGAACAAAAATAATAGGAAATTTGTAGAGATAACCGGATAAAAAAAAAATAGTTTATCGGTAAAAAATGATTGATTTGAGTTTTTTTATTGGAAAGCTAGAATAAAATATCAAGACTTTGTGAAGATATTTCTTTAAGATTCGGTTAATCCATGTGAATATTCAATCCATAAAATTTTAATTCGTGTGAATAATCCATAAAATTTGAGCTTTTTGACCCTCTAGAGTCTACACTGATCAGAAGTGTACGAAAAGACAAGTTGCTGAATAAAATTATCTTTGTTTAACCATTTAGCTTGTTTTTTCGGTTGCATTTATTCTAAATAATTAAATTATCCGTGTCAAACGTTGTCTGTAATAATTAACCTAAATAATGCCTTTCGTCGATTTGGGTGACGAGTCCCTTTCTAGTATACGTTTTTAAAAAGAAAAGACTAATCAAATTAGATTTAATTAATGGCATCGTAGAATAAAATTGCTTAGAATCAATCATAAGCAGCCCTCTTGTATTTGTATGATTGTACCATAGACTTACATTAACCAACTTCATGACAAAACAACATAAAAGAACAAAGTTTTCCATATATATATATATATATATATATATATATATATATATATATATATATATATATATATATATATATATATATATATATATATATATATATATATATATATATATATATAGGTTCAAGTGAGACGGCCTAATTTTGTATGACCGTGAGACGGATTTTTTTATTTTTTGAATTTTTTTAAAATTTTTTTAGTTAATTAAAGTTCCGAAAATAATATTTAAAAAAAGAATTTTTTGATTTTTCCATTTATTTTGCATTTTAAAATTATTTTTTGGATTATGTACAATGTAATATTCTATTTAGAATATTTCACGTATTTTTCAAAAAAAATAGAACTTTTATTTATTTATTTTTTATTATTTTTATTTTTTTAGTTAATTCAAGTTCCGAAAATAATATTTAAAATAAGAATATTTGGATTTTTCCATTTATTTTGCATTTTAAAATTATTTTTAGATTTGGTCTCACGGTTTCACAAAATTAGAATGGTTTCAAATGAACCTGAACCTATATATATATATATATATATATATATATATATATATATATATATATATATATATATATATATATATATGTTCAAATGAGAATAAAAAAAGATTAAGAAACTAAGAACCAACTAATTAAATTTTAACCCACTTTTTATATCATACTCGTTATATTCAAAGTTAGATCTAGACTTGGATTTAGTCTCTCTCTCTCTCTCTCTCTCTCTCTCTCTCTCTCTCTCTCTTCAAGCTTCAATAACTCAACTAATGTCTCATTTTGATTTCCACCACCGGTTACTCCTCAACCGCCGCCATAACCACCCGGACGACAATGCGACCTCCAACGATCACGACTGTCGATGATCCGGTGACTGTTGTTGCTGATTACGTCAAACCACCATCGGATATATTACATTGATGTCAGGTAATGCCATTATAGTCAGACGGAATCCTTCAGTGTTTGCGACGAGCATCTAACCTCCGACGACCTGCATTGTTGTTGCTTCGGTTAACCGTCTTCATAACCATCGACGTCAGTCTTGTACCATCAGATCTGTGAGCTATGCTTCATTTCCAACCACCTTCCGACCCCTAACCTCTCCAAATCACCAGAAAACATTGTGTTGCCTTTCTCAACCTTTCAGATCTGAAGCAAAAGACGTTAGAAAAGTCGTCAACTGCCATTGGTCTTTCAGATTCGAAGCAAAAACACACTGCTTTCTTGGATTTGGTTAGATCTGGTCAGATCTAATGTGTTTGGTGTAATTTCAAGCGTAGATCTTGTTAGATCTGAAGTCAAAGACACAAGGATTTCTCAGATCATATTAGATCTGTTCAGATATATAATAACCAAAGACTCTAAAAAACATGACAATCTCAAATCTATAAATCACATCATATCGAAAACACTATGCACACAAGGTGTTTGATGAAATGCTTCAACGAGATCTGAATGTTTTTAATTTATGAATAAGTGATCAAAATTTTGTATTAAACTGTGAATTGTTGTCTGAAATGTGTATTATACTAGGAATTCTGATTTTTTGATGCATTAAGTTGTGAATTTTAGTGTTTGAAAAATTGAATTAAGTTTTGAATTAATATCGGAAATGTTTTACTAAACTGTGAATTATGAAACTTTTGTTATCTAGATTTGAATTTTATACACGTAAATGAGTTGTGAATGTAGTGTATTAAAGTATAAATTTTGTATATTAAGTTGTGAATTTTATTCATACTTTAATACAATAAATTCATATTTTAATACATATAAATGCCTCTAAATAAAAATGTCTAAATATAAGTTTTAAGTTGAGAATATGGATCTAAATATATAATTTTGTGTATTTAATTGTGAATTTATTGTATTTAACTATGAATATGCTTTATTAAACTGTGAATATTTTATATGAAGTTATAAATATTAGTTTTCAGTTAATAATATATAACTTTCATATGTATTAAATTATGAATTGGTTATATCAAGTTTTAAATTTTGTGTATTAAACTGTAAAAGTTTTTTTTAGTAAACTGTGAATTGACTATATTAAATTGTGATGTTTATCTGAAGTGTATTAAATTATGAATTTGTTATATTAAATAGTGAATTTTATATATTAAACTGTAATTTACTGTATTAAGTTTTGAATTGACTTTATTAAGTTGTGATTTTTTTATATACATTTGTGTTAAAATAATAATAATTTGTGAATGAATTTTTCTATTAACTTTATTATGAATGTAGTTTTTTGTTGTATTTATGTATTAGTTTTTAGATAATTAGTTTCTATTAAATTCAAATTGAGGGAATTAATATGTTTATTAAACTGTGAATATAGTATTTAAGCTGTAAATACATGACTTTATATATAGATATGATTTTCAATGAATGATAGCTACGACGGTAGCACAAGATGGTTGATGACAACATATGTTGGTGGTGATAGAGTTTTAGTTTAACTTATCTGAATATGTCAATTAGTGTAATATAGATTGTATTAAGTTGTGAATTTTGTATATTAAACTGTAAATTGATTGTATTAAATTTTATTTTAATAAATTGTGTGTGAAAATAAGAATGTATATATAAATGAAAATATTATACTATAAAAATTACGAATTTCCCTTCTTACATACCAAAATGACAAATATAATGATTTTTAACATATTTAATAAGTATTCACAACACATGTTACTTATGATAAGGGTTGTTAGGGTTCTTAATCTTTTATAGTTCTCATTTGAACTACTCCCTATATATATATATATATATATATATATATATATATATATATATATATATATATATATATATATATATATATATATGGGGATAGGGAATATACATTACAGCCCCACCTAAGCTTAGATACCGAACCTTTAAAATTTATCGTTTTATCATGCTAAATATACCCGGTTTGGTTTCACTTGGTAAATATATCATCCTTCATAACATTTCTTTCTTTCATTATCGTTTTACCATCTCTATTTTCTTTCTTCAATTATCGTTTATTACTTCACCCAATTGAACATTATTAAACCCTAAACTTAAACCCTAAACCCTAAATTTAAACCCTAAACCCTAAATCTAAACCCTAAACCTAAAATCTAAACCCTTAACCTAAACCCTAACCCTAAACCTAAACCCTCAACCTAAACCATAAACCATAAACCGTAAACCTAAACCTAAACCTAAACCCTTAACCCTTAACCCTAAACCCTAAACCTAAACCCTAAATCTTAAACCCTAAACTTTACTATATCGATCTTGAATTACATCTTGAAATATTAATCGTGAATCTATTAACCGTAATCTTTATATAGTAAAACAATATATTTTCAAGAGGTTTAGTACCTAAGCTTAGGTGGAGCTGTAATGTATATTTCTTTTTCCCTATATATATATATATATATATATATATATATATATATATATATATATATATATATATATATATATATATATTAAAAACTCATGAACGTATTACGAACTATATTTTTGTATTATGTAATTCTTAGAATAACATAAAGAATAACAATTTGCCCCAAAAGTAATCTAAATAGTGTGGTAATCGATCACTGTCGATCATTTTTAATATTATCATTAATTCATTATAAATGTGTCATATTTATATTGACAAATCAATCAAGTAATAAAATGTAATATTGCCAATCAGACCCCTCGGTATTATAAGCCCTCAACATGTAGTACGTATGTTATGAAAAAATATAAACAATTTATGGGTCGACAACGTACGGATATTTTTACAATTGTATTATATATTATTGTACTATATATTATTTTTATTAGGCTATAACATGTGGACACGACAGATGAAAAAGGAAAAAAAACCTATATATAAATAATAAGGTAATTATTAACCAATGAGAAAAATAAAATTATTAGTTTACATATTAAAACAATAAATGAATGATCATTTACTAATAGTAAATAAAAATTGACATAAAGAATAAAATTCTACAAATTGTTTATAAATCTCTAAAAGCTTTTTTATACACAATATTGAATGTTTTATTTGTAAGTCTACCATCTTTATCTCATATTAAGAATTTTAATCAATTTGCACTTTAGATTCTAAATAACACAATATACAATTAACCATGTGTAAAAACATGATTCCTAAGAAACAACCAACATTTATTAAAGAGTGTTGTTGACTCTTATTAATTGGCACTGCAAAATATACATCTAACAGAAATTATCTTTTTTAAAATTTGAACGAAATCTTGCTTAGGAAATAAAGTTGACATGTTAGTCATGATTATATATTAGATATAACTTTTTAATATTTCTTCTATCTCTAACGCTAGTATAATCCATATTGTCATTTGAATTTGTTAAATAGTAGTAAGCGCACTACAAGAAACGGGACCTATTGGGACGACAATTGTCGTCTCTATAGGTTAGAAAGTCGTCCCTATAGATGGTTGTGAGGACAAGTCGTCCCTATATGCCTTTGTCGCTATAGCCTCATCGCAAAGATAGTTTTTGTCGTCGCTATAGATACCATCGTTATAGATAGCTTTAGAGATGACATATCGTCATTGTGGTTCCTGGTCGTCGTCCCTATTGTTTGCCCTATAGAGATGACGTGTCGTCACTATAGCTAGACCTATAGCAACGAAATGATGTCCCCATAGATGTTGTACAAAATTCACATTCAACTTCTGTTTTATGTTTATTTTTCCAGTTTACTCAAACATATAAAATCAAAAACACTAAATTTAACTACAAAACATTAAACTGTCATACAATATCAAAACATTTGAATATTTATACAATTATTTACTAAAACATACTACATAATCTGAAATTGTTTAAAGGTTTCATAAAATTTGTTTACTTGCTTGCATCACCACCTTCACACCTGAAAACAAACAATTGGGAGTGTTTAATGATGGAAATTGGGAGTGTTGAATGTTGAGAATCCTGATAGTAAATGTGTACTTCCTTATTTTATATCATCTTACAGTCATCCCTTCAAAATAATCCAAATAGCATGTATTGATCAGAAACACGCAACATCATTTCCATCTTCTAGTGATGCAAATACAAGGTCAAAAAGGGAAGATCGTATGGAAACTTCTTGTAACAAGATTATTTCAGATAAAATTGCAACTCCTGATGCAAAGATAGTGACAAAAGGAGAAGAGGGAACAAAAGTTGTTAATGGTGAAATGGGTTCAGGTACAACTCCAATAGATAATACAATGTCAAAAAAGAGAAAGAGGCAGAGGAAAAAGAAGCAATACCATAATAAATTACCTGGTAGCAAGTGTTTTTTCATGTATAGACAGATAAGTGTTAAAGATTTAAAGGGTTCCTACAAAAGCCTGTAATAACTAAACTTATTATCTTTATAACAAAATATGAAACTAAGATGGTTTTTAAACTTTGAGATACTAAAACATTTGGATTATGAAATAATGATAAGATACAAGTCAGTAAACTTACCCGAAAATTTGCTTCTTTTGATTGAAGAGAATCCACAAGTATGGCATCATAACTGCAAAGATCATGCAAAAGAGTAAAAGATATTAATTCCAAGATAATGGATTAAAGAAAACTTTTTGTGTTTTATAAATGTGATGTATTAAAAAGGAAATACATACTTGAGCCACTAGCCTCCAAAATATTCACAAGAGCTCCAATATTTAGACAGTATACACATACATGCCCCTCTTCAAGTGAGTAAACATGTAAAAAAAATAGTCAAAATCTCTTGAATAAATTGATAAGTTTTAAAGTTTGATGACTGCTAAAAAAATGTACAAAACCTTCGGTAACAACAAAGAAAGCCAGTTCACATATGAATACGATAAGTTATTGTTTCTAATTTAGTTAATGTTCTTAAGTAAGTGACATACAACTTTCTAGTGCTTCATAATCCATACGGACAAGCTAGTCATCTCACTTTCATACATCAAATTTCTTGAATTTATTCTAAATATTTTCATTACTATGCAACTAAAATCATAGCAATTATAGAAGTCCAAAGTCTCATTAACAACAAAATTACCTCAATTTCATATCCAGTTGTTCTCAAAGCATTTGCAACAGTAAGAATTAACATTCGTTGTGGATAACTAACAGATCTGTAAAAATCTACAAAATGGAACTAATAGAAGTTAAAGCTGAAACAACAACGTAATACTGAAAACAAATAGTTATCGTATTTGAGTTTGTCCTTATCATCATCGTTAACCTATATCTTCCAAATTCAAACACATAATTGCTAACATTTACCTCAATAAACAGAGAATTACTGACCTCATAGTGGGAGTGGGTTTTTTATTCGATAGAACTCATAATCAGATGTGAAAAGGAAGTCGGTAGTCAGATTCGTCAGCGTTGAAACTAATCGTCATTGTTGAGCCTGACGATTATGTTCAACGACTAGTATCGGAATCTATGTAGAGAGAAAGAACATTCAAAGGGAGTGGTTGGTGAGGAAATCGTTGGAGGAGAAGCCAATGACTGGAATTAGGGATGGGAGAGTCGTTAATCTCTCTCTATCTCTATCTCTATGGAGAGTGAGCGTGAATGAAATGAAGAAGGTTGTGCTCCTGATTTAAGGCATAGACAACTATGGGGACGACAAGTCATCCATATAGCCTTCCCAAAAACGCGCCTTTCCTGCTTTCTTTCCTGCTTAACATATTGAGGTAAAAGGAAAATCAACTCTATGGAGGCGATATGTCATCCCTATAGGGCGTATATAGCAACGACATATGTCCTCTCTATAGATCCCATATATATAGATGCTTATTCTTATAGTGGCAATATATGGATATATTTTGATATAAATTTAAAGTCTTATTTTTTAAAAATATTGATTAATTTTTAAAATAGTAATGAACAATAGATTTAATATAAATAAGTAAACAATATTACATATGTCAAATAAAGTAAGAAAATTATGGTGTTGGTTAAAATGAATAGCATTCTTAGTAGCTATATGTTGAGATAATGACATGGTAGACATTTTGTTTGGATACACTATTATCCAAGTATAAATTCATATTATTTATTTTCTATCTTTGTGACATCTATGTTATTATTTGATAAATTATGACGAATAATAAAGTAAAGTTAAACATAAATTTTATAATTTTAAAGTAAAAGTTACTGGCGATTAGTAGCTTCTATGACTCGAATACATATCAATTTACGAATTGAACTATAATAAAATAGCATGGTAGTTCTAAATTGTAATTATTAATCAATTCATAATTTACATATGTATATTGTTTGCCTATAATGATTCAAATTAACATATACGATTTTTTGACGATACATAGGATGTTGTTTATGTCTAAATTATTAAATAAATATTGATACTGAATAATGAAATATAAAATTAAATAGACGTAAAAAGATTGATATTCACATATAAATATATCAATGATTAATTTATAAATTCATAAATAATGATTGGTAGAAGAAAATATATAAAATGATATTTTAAAATACCGTAAAATAAATATGACATGATTTTTAAGTTATAAAATATTATTTAACTTATATTTTTTTCTTATCTGTTAGGAGATTTTACACATAAAATTAGGTAAATATTTTTACTACCAATCATGTAAAAAATTAGAAAATAAACTTCAAATTATTTTAATGATTATAGTAGAAAAATAAATAAATATAATTTGATTATTTTATTTATTCATCTGATTTGTCTATATATAATAGTACTTTAATAATAGTTTACACGATTAGTACCTGAAAAACCCCAACTTTCGTATTTTTGAAAGACTCAAACTTTCATACTTCACAATATTATTACTCCAAAACATGCTACTTGCATATTCATAAAATCAATATTTTACATTGATAAAAGGATTACAAACTACTGGATACAAACCGATTATTACAAAGTGTTATATATTACATAACTACCCAGGATATTGTAATTTATACAAACATAAACAGAAGTACCAAAGTACTATCACAAACTATTCTAAAATTTTCAACAATATGTGATCATACTAGTTACTTATCACCTGCAATTGTTAAACATTGATAGGATAAACAGTGATGCTTAGTGAGTTCAATAATATATACAATATAACGTTATGTCGTATATATATACTTCAATATGGCAAAAGTAAAGAGGAACAACAAGACATATGTAAAATCATGTGACAAGCGTTCATATCAATCAAAGACTTTATTCAAAGATATACTTTTCAATGCCTGATATACATCAATAAAACTTTGGCCCAAATGGCATAGAAGAAATGCAATTTTTGATTAACATCTTGTTAGATTTCAGGCTTATAGTCATGTCTAACCATTTGCCAATGCCATATAATAGAAGTCATTCGCTTACGGAGACATGCTCTACATGGCCAGAGGCTACGTACCAGTACCAATGTGAATCTAAGTTCTTTCACTGATCACATGGTCAAAGGTATTACATTTGCTATAAACATAGCGAATAAAATAAAACGGGAAAATAACTCAGAATAATAACTCTAAAAAGCACATAGCACATATAACACATAACATACAATTGTTCCTATATATTGAACTCACCTTAAGTTAACCGGGGGTTAAAATAGTAATTTGGATAGCACTTCGGCTCTAAATATGACTTTCTATGTTGAAAACCGGGAGCTTAATTGAAAACCGGGCTCTGCGAAGGTAGGGCTTCAAAACCGAAAAGATAAAATTTTTGGGCTTCTCGGGAGCTTTGGGACGTGTTTCGGGTGCTAAAATTGATATCGGGTCTTCGGGAAAAGTCAAAATAGTGAATATATGGAAAAACGGGGTGAAAAGTGTGAATTTTATAATCTTAGCCGGGAGGGTTCGCACCCTCCTATTTATTGGGGACGAAGGTCTTCAACCGAAGGGAGGAAGGGCAGCTGGCAGCTCGCGAGAGGACCAGACGGTGCGCATGCGAAGGCTCCAGGTAGCTCGGCTCGCAGACAAGCACGCGTCGGACAGCGAGGCTACACGCGTCAGCTTCGGATTCGTTCAGTGCTTCGGTCCACTCAGAAGGCGACAGGAGCGCGAGGCGCGTCGGTAGTTCGGACGGGACATGACTCGGTGACACAGCAGCTTCGTGCGAAGGACATGGCCGAATCCGGACCACTCATGTGAGATTTCTCGGATTTTGAGCCCCGAACTTCTAAAATCGATAACTTTTGCATACGAACTCCGTTTTTGACGTTCTTTATATGCACGCGTAACTAAAATTACGCTCTACAACTTTCATTTAGACTTCGTCGGCTAATTTTGTCTTTATTTTTAAAATTATTATTTTTAACAGACCGGGACAGAAAAATCCGTTAAAAATTCATACCTTCTTCATCTGACATCCGTTTTCGTCAGACTTTTTACCATTGTACTACAAATGATGAGACCTTCGATTCTCGTTCTGGATGTATCGTTCAAATATCACTCGATCTAAAATTCGAGTTTTTAGATGTGTACTGCTAAGTTGAGACTTCGAAAAATTATAACTTCCTCATACGAAGTCAGATTTTGGCGTTCTTTTTATCGAATTTCTTAGTTTAACGAATACTACTACTTTCATTTAGATTAATAAGGCTAAAAAGTAGTTTATCAAAAACTCACTTTTTACATCATTCGGCGTCGTGTCGGCTTTATCGCGGATCTTCAATTGACCATAACTTCTTCGTTATAACTCGGATTTCGACGAGGTTTTCGCCTACAAGTTTCTAACGAGATTATTTACAACTTCCAATAATAAAATTTTACTTATTTAAAATTTTATATTTTCACTAAATTTCACTATTTGGCTTTTAATGGGAATCTGATAAGACTTCCAATATTTTCTGAGTGATTCTAAACATTTTTTTACTTCATTTCTACTAAAACCATCTGTTATAACTCAATACTCAATTTCACATAGTATTTCACAATTATATTCATTACAAAACATGAATTTAAAATGTGTATGTTACAAATACCTCCTCCTTTTGAGGATTTTGTCCCCGAAATTACATCGATTAAAATAAATGGGGATATTTTGCTTTTATCTCATTCTTATTCTCCCAAGTATAGTTTGGGCCTAGATGGTGTTTCCACTTAACAAGCACCAATTCTACTTCTTTATTGCATAGCTTAGTTGTTCTTTCATTTATGATTTCTTCAGGATCTTCAACATATCTTAACTTATTATCCAATTTCACCTCGGATAATGGAACTATCTCATCGTAGATGATCAAGCATTTGCGCAGATAACTTACATGAAACACATCATGAATACCTGCCAAATCTTCAGGCAATTCTAATCGGTATGCTTGCTTTCCAATTCTCTGGATGATTTTGAAAGGAACAACAAATCTAGGACCCAACTATCCTTTCTTCCCAAATTGCATAAGGCCTTTCCATGGGGATACCTTCAGCATCACGGAATCACCCACTTGGAATTCAATAGGTTGTCTTCTCTTTTCTGTATCTGACTTCTGTCGATCCTGGGCCAATTTCATTCTTTCTCGTACGATTTGAATCTTGTAGGTGGTGTCTTGAATCATTTCAGGGCCTCCAAGGATGTTCTGTCCTACATCACGCCAACATAACGGCGTACGGCATTTGCGACCATATAATGCTTCATATGGTGGCATTTTGATTGAAGTGTGGTAACTGTTATTATACGAAAATTCGACAAGCGGTAAGTATTTATCCCAGTTACCACCAAACTCCAAGACACATGCACGAAGCATATCTTCTACTGTTTGGATTGTTCTCTCCATCTGACCATCTATCTGGGGATGATAAGCGGTGCTAAGAGCAACTCGAGATCCTAATTCACATTGCATACTCGCCCAAAAGTGAGAAGTGAAGCGAGTATCGCGATCGGAAATGAACTTTAGTGGCACACCATGTCTTGCAACAATTTGATCCAAGTATACTTGTGTGTATTTCTCCATTGGAGTCGTTTCACGCATGGCGAGAAAATGTGCACTCTTAGTCAGGCGGTGGACGATTACCCAAATGCTATCATGATGTTTAGCAGTCTTTGGCAATTTGGTAATAAAATCCATGGACAACTCTTCCCACTTCCATACTGGAACACTAAGACTTTCTGGGATTCCGTAAGGCTTTTGGTGCTCTGTTTTGACTTGTAAGTATACTAAGCATTCCTGTACATATCTTCCAATGTCTCTCTTTAATCCAGGCCACCAATAATTAACTCTTACATCATAGTACATTTTACTTGTACCAAGATGTATTGACATTTTAGACTTATGAGCTTCATCTAAAATCTTCTGTCTTAATCCACCAATCTTTGGAATCCATAGCCGATTCTTAAATACTTTTAATCCTCACGGATCATCAATTAAAACATCAGCATAATGTACCATTCCTTACTTCTTCACATTTTACAGCTTTAAGGCCTCAAATTGCCACTTTTCTAGTTCATCAAGAATAGTGAACTTCACCGTAGTGTGAGTAATAGTATAACACATACTATTATGGTAAACCTTCCTGCTAAGTGCATCTGCAACCACATTAGCCTTTCCGGGATGGTACAGGATTTTGCAATCATAGTGTTTGATCAACTCCATGGCTCGTTGTTGTCTCATATTCAGAGTTTGCTGATTGAATATATACTTGAGACTCTTGTGGTCGGTAAACAATTGGCATTTCGTACCAAAAAGGTAATGTCTCCAAAGTTTTAGGGCAAATACCATTGCAACGAGTTCAAGATCATGGGTGGGATAATTCTTTTCATAATCTTTCAGTTGTCTTGAGGCATAGGCTATCACTTTACAACACTGCATCAACACACAACCGAGTCTCAATCTTGAAGCATCGCTATACACGGAGAAATCATCATTACGTTCTGGGAGGGATAATATTGGAGCATTAGTCAAAAGATCTTTTAGAGTTGAGAAAGCTTTTTCTTGAGCTTCACCCCATTCGAACTTCACTTCCTTCTGTGTAAGACTCGTGAGAGGTACGGCTATACGAGAAAAGTCTTTAATGAATCTCCGGTAATATCCCGCGAGACCTAAGAAACTTCGAATTTCGGAAGCATTACGGGGCACTTCCCAATTTTGAATGGCTTCGATTTTGATAGGATCCACGGATACACAGTCACTAGAAGTAACATAGCCATGAAATTGAACTTGACGAAGCCAAAATTCACATTTCGAGAATCTAGAATAAAGTTTCTCCTTTCGAAGAAGTTCTAAGATTTCACAAATATGAACGACATGATCAGCTTCAGACTTGGAATAGATTAGAATATCATCAATGAATACGATGACAGACTTATCGAGCATTGGGCGGCATACTCGATTCATCATATCCATGAATACAGCAGGAGCATTTGTCAAACCGAATGGCATGACAAGGAATTCGAAATGCCCATAACGAGTACGGAAAGCAGTCTTCGGTACATCTTGCTCTTGTACTTTCAACTGATGATAGCCAGATCTCAAATCAATCTTTGAGAAATAGCTAACACCCTGAAGTTGATCGAACAAATCGTCGATGCGAGGTAGCGGGTATTTGTTCTTGATAGTCACCTTATTCAGCTCACGATAATCAATGCACATTCCCATCGACCCGTCCTTCTTCTTGACAAACAATACTAGAGCACCCCAGGGAGAGGTACTCGGTCGAATAAATCCTTTGTCAAGTAATTCCTGCAGTTGGATCATCATTTCTTTCATCTCGGCTGGCGCAAGACGATAAGGAATCATTACAATCGGAGCAGCACCAGGCACAAGGTCAATTTGGAATTCTACTTGTCTGTCCGGAGGAAGTCCAAGCAGATCATCGGGGAAAACATCAGGATATTCGTTAACAATGGGAATATCATTTACAATTTTATTCTCCTTTCTTGAGATGTCAACTGTATAGGCTAGATAAATAGGACAACCTTTCGATATGAATTTACGAGGTTTGAGGAAAGAGGTTATTTTTAAGATCCTTTGTTCACCGTAGACATGAATAGGATCTTCCCCTTCAATAGGAATGCTTACCATCTTTTCATAACACAAGAATTATGCATGGTTCTTTGACAACCAATCCATGCCGAGAATAATATAAAAAATTGGGCAAAGAGATAGGGATTAGGTTAGCAAGAAAATTATATCCTTCAATTTCTATGACACAATCCCTATAGATTTTATCCCCAAGTAATGATATACTTCCTGCAGTATCTACGTGAAATGGTTGCGCGAGTGCATAGCAAACAGTTTGAAAAGAATGCGCAAATTCATAAGATAAGAAAGAATCCGTGGCATCAGGATCAAATAAGATGTGAGTAGGTCTAGAGTTGACAAGAAATGTACCCGTCACAACATTCGGGTCCTCACGTGCTTCCTCTGTGGTAATCTGGAATGCACGACCTTTAGCTTTTGGCACATCCTCCATTTTGGCTGGAGTATTCTTTGGTTATTGGACAGGGACTTGACTTCTCACCGGTTGTTGAACAGAAGCTTGACTTCCCGTCACTTGGCTGGTAAGAGTAGGGCAAAAACGCTTCTTGTGGCCAGTAATACCACATGCATAGCAAGTCACATCCTTCCTTGGGCAATCTAGCTTTATATGACCTGTTTCACCACACCCATAACAGACAATGGATTCCTTGTCTATTTTGCATTGACCCAGATGATTCCTTCCACAAACATGACATGAAGGCGATTGAATAGAAAAAGATTGTGACCAACCGCGGCCACGAAAAGCACTATGAGATTGTGCTTGCTTGCTAGGATCAGTTTGAATAGATTGAGCTGGTGGAATAGTGGAAACAGGAGTAGTTCTTTCAGTACGTGGATGCTTTAGAATAGTAAGAGTGGCACCACGTATCTCTAAGTCATGCTCACATCTTCGAGCATACTCAACGACTTTATTGAATGACAGAACATCCCGATTAACAACGAAATCATGGATTTCGTGTCGTAGTCCCTCCATGAATAATTGAATTTTCTCGTCTTCAGTTGGAATATGCTTCGTAGCAAACCTTGCTCTTTGATTAAACTGAGTTTCATACTCATTCACAGTCATCCCTCCTTCTTTAAGCTCAAGGAGTTCCTTCTCTAATCTTCTCCTCATATCTAGAGGACAATACTTCTCTAGCACACGAGTCTTGAACAATTCCCAGGATAAGTTCTCCTGGTCACATCCATCGAGAGCTTCATATGTTGCTTCCCACCAGACTAAGGCTTCTCCGATGAGCATTGTAGAAGCATAGATAGCCTTGTCTTCATCATCCACATGAGAGACACGAAATACTTTCTCAGTGTTCTGAATCCAAGTTAGAACAACTATAGGATTAAGGACACCAAAAAACTCTGTAGCACCACTACTCTTGAAATCTTTGAACGAGGGACGCTTCACCTTTCCGCTTGAAGATTCTCCATTGGCTTTCTCTTTTCCTTTATCATCATTCTTTTTGTGTTCTTCGAGAGTCTGTCGAATAACACCGGTAAGTTTACCTAAGATTCACTCCTCACGAGGAGATACTGGAGTATTCACTTCCTCGGGTTGA
Organism: Lactuca saligna; assembly: GCF_052625555.1. Classification (NCBI taxonomy): domain Eukaryota; kingdom Viridiplantae; phylum Streptophyta; class Magnoliopsida; order Asterales; family Asteraceae; genus Lactuca; species Lactuca saligna. The sequence continues at coordinate 188,972,474 of NC_136421.1, read as the reverse complement.
GGATCTCCACCAATCTCATGGGTATGGCTACTTACTTATTCAACCATCGATCTGAAATATGGAGAAAGATAGTATTTTAGAATATTAGGATTTATTATTACGTAATACTTTTACTCACATATTTCCTATGGTTTGTATCCCTATACTTACAATGATTAAGTTCATACATTGAACTTCCTGTAGTTTAAGTCTAAATACCAATCCGTGGAATTTAGTTCGCTTAAACTACTGCTTTGATACCATGGTTGATAGACCCCAACTTTCGTATTTTTGAAAGACCCAAACTTTCATACTTCACAATATTATTACTCCAAATCATGCTACTTGCATATTCATAAAAGCAATATTTTACATTGATAAAGGGATTACAAACTATTGGATACAAACTAACTATTACAAAGTGTTATATATTACATAACTACCCAGGATATTGTAATTTATACAAAAATAAACCGAAGTACAAAAGTACTATTACAAACTATTCTAAATCTTTCAACAGTATGTGATCATACTAGTTACTTATCACCTGCAATTGTTAAACATTGATACGGTAAGCGGTGACGCTTAGTGAGTTCAATAATACATACAATATAACGTTATGATGTATATATACTTCAATATGGCAAAAGCAAAGAGGAACAACATGACATATGTGAAATCATGTGACAAGCGTTCATATCAATCAAAGACTTTATTCAAAGATATAATTTTCAATGCTTGATATACATTAATAAAACTTTGGCCCAAATGGCATAGAAGACATGCAATTTCTGATTAACATCTTGTTAGGTTTTAGGCTTATAGTCTTGTCTAACCATTTGCCAATGCCATAGAATAGAAGTCATTCTCTTACAGAGATATGCCCTACATGGCCAGAGGCTATGTACCAGTACCAATGTGAATCTAAGTCCTTTCACTGATCACATGGTCAAAGGTATTACATTTGTTATAAACATAGCGAATAAAATAACACGGGAAAATAACTCAGAATAATAACTCTAAAAATCAAATAGCACATATAACACATAACATACAATTGTTCCTATATATTGAACTCACCTTAAGTTAACCGGGGGTTAAAATAATAATTTGGACAGCACTTCGGCTTTAAATATGACTTTCTATGTTGAAAACCAGGAGCTTAATTGAAATCCGGGCTCTGTGAAGGTAGGGCTTCAAAACCGAAAAGATAAAATTTCCGGGCTTCTCGGGAGCTTTGGGACGTGTTTCGGGTGCTAAAATTGATACCGGGGCTTCGGGAAAAGTCAAAATAGTGAATATATGGAAAAAGGGGTGAAAAGTGTGAATTTTCTAATCTTAGCCAGGAGGGTTCGCACCCTCCTATTTATAGGGGGCGAAGGTCTTTGGCCGAAGGGAGGAGGGGCAGCTGGCGGCTCGCGAGAGGACCAGATGGCGCGCATGCAAAGGCTCCAGGTGGCTCGGCTCGTAGACAAGCACGCGTCGGACATCGAGACTACACGCGTCGACTTTGGATTCGTTCAGCGCTTCGGTGCACTCGGAAGGCGACAGGAGCGCAAGGCGCATCGACAGTTTAGACGGGACAAGACTCGGTGATGCAGCAGCTTCGTGCGAAGGACGTGGCCGAATCCGGACCACTCATGCGAGATTTCTCGGATTTTGAGCCCCAAACTTCTAAAATCCATAAATTTCGCATATGAACTCCGTTTTTGACCTTCTTTATATGCAAGTGTAGCTAAAATTACGCTCTACAACTTTCGTTTAGACTTTGTCGGCTAAGTTTGACTTTATTTTTAATATTATTATTTTTAACAGACCGGGATAGGAAAATACGTTAAAAATTCATACCTTCTTCATCCGACATCCGTTTTCGTCAGACTTTTTACCGTTGTACTACAAATGATGAGACCTTCGATTCTCGTTTAGGATGTATCGATCAAATATCACTCAATCTAAAATTCGAGTTTTTAGCTGTCCACTGTTAAGTTGAAACTTCGAAAAATTATAACTTCCTCATACGAAGTCAGATTTTGGCATTCTTTTTATCAAATTTCTCGGTTTAACGAATACTACGACTTTCATTTAGATTATCAAGGCTAAAAAGTAGTATATCAAAAACTCACTTTTTACGTCATTCGGCGCCGTGTCGATTTTGTCGCGGATCTTCAATTAGCCATAACTTCTTCGTTATAACTCGAATTTCGACGTGGTTTTCGCCTACAAGTTTCTAACAAGATTATTTACAACTTTCAATAATAAAATTTTACTTATTTAAAATTTTATATTTTCGCTAAATTTCACTATTTGGCTTTTAATTGAAATCTTATAAGACTTCCAATATTTTCTGAGTGATTCTAAACATAGTTTTACTTTATTTCTAGTAAAAACCATCTGTTAAAACTCAACACTCAATTTCACATTGTATTTCACAATTTTATTCATTACAAAACACGAATTTAAAATGTGTATGTTACAGTACCTACATAATTGTTTTGGTTGAGATTTTATTAACAAGTTAATATAAAAATATTGCTTTACTATAAATTTAATTTTTATTTTCAACATTATTAAAATTTTATTAAATTGATAAGATAAAAGTTTTGTTTTGATTTCTATATTGATTATTTAAAATTTATATTTTTTAAATATTTTATATCTTATGTATGTGTAGGCATTAATTAAATTTATGATTTTATAGAAGGAATCATTCGGTATTAATTTATAAATTTTAGTCTAAATGATTATAGCAAACTAAACCATTTAAATAATATTTTAAATTGTTATTTTATAGTTAGATGAGTAATATATAAAAAAATCTATAAAAACATGTAAAATTCAAAAGTTTATATCAAACTAAAAAAAATATCACTTAAAAATAATTAGAATATTATTTTAACAATAATTGTTTATACAAAGGATTAATCTTGACAATTTCAACATTTTACCAATTAATATTTACATTATATATAAATTTTTACTATTTTACGTGAACAATTAGTTTTTTATGTTAAGTTTAACATTATATGGTTGAATATAATACTTTAGATTATAAATACAAAATTATAATTTTAACTATATAAACATTTCAATCAAGAAAAATGACAGTTTGAATTTAGAAATCATGTTTTGTAATTAAACAGATAATCTTGATAAAAATAGGGAATCTACAAAAAAAAGTCTTAAAATTTTGGCCAAATTTATGATTTAGTCCTAAATTAAATTTCACTTATAAAAAAGGCCAGATTACTTGCTATTACACTCACTTTAGCCCTAGGAACCAGTAATCATTATAATAGCCGGTTACCCCAGCTGGCTCGTCCTTATCACCCTCCACTAACCTCCCCATCACCCACTCCTCCCCTGTAAAAACCCTTTCTTACCCTCCAACGAAGCAAAACTCTACGAAAATGGCATCTTCAAGCTCGGTGAGAAGTAGGAGTTATAACCGGTCACGAAGGTAAGCATTAAGGACAACATGCTTTTGTGAAGACCCCATTGGTAAGTGGACATCATGGAGGCCAACAAACCCTGGCAGGAGGTTCATCGGTTGTCCTAATTTTCGGGTAACATGATGAGGAAAAAGATTGCAAGTATTTTGCTTGGGTCGATCCCCCATTACAAAACAACTGGTACAGAGATATGTTGATGGATTTTCACAGTAATGGCATTCAAGTAGACAATTAGTTCGTGGAAGAATTTGTAGAAGAAGCTATGGATTTTCACAACAATGGCATTCAAGAGGTTCTGTACAAGGTGAAGGTGAAAAATGGAAGATTGGGTTTTTTTGTGTTTGTTGGTGATTGTGTGGATTATGTTGAAGTAGTTTTAAGTTGTTGTAAAACTTTTAAATGACAGTTGGATGTAAGTTGTATGTTGTTGAATGAAAAATTGGTTTATTGATACGTACTGTTTGAACAATGTACAGTTGTAAGTGTATGATGTGAGCAAATGAAGGATGTTTTTCAATATAACATAATTACTAAAATGGATATGACTTATACATCAACAAAAAATACCAAAATCAGCCATGGTGTTAACATTGCAGCTATATTGTGTATTGTTTACAAAAGAAAGGGCATATTAACAAATTTAGCAAAAAGGGCTTCCTAACATATTTTCCCAAATAGCCCATATAACTACTTAAATCCTAACCAATCTAATCCAAACTAAGTGCTTTTTCTGGATCCATTCCTAATCCTTTCTTGTCAACCATAATTTTCTTCACCATGTTTTCAGTGATCCTTTCAGAAGCTTTTCTTCTTCTAACCTTGATTTGATTTCTAACCCTAACTTGAGTATCATCAACTCCCTCTTCATCATCCTCAACTCCATCTTCATCATTGTCCACCTATGATTCTTCAACTCCATCTTCTTAGTCACTCTCCTCCTTGTTTAATTTCATCATTGACCTCCTGTGTTTCTGGTACATGTTCACTCACAAAAGCCACATCCTAGCATGGGAAAATAAAAATCACTCTCAATGTTATAAAATATACCTTTGCAGCTTGTTTAGATTGGTGAAGCAAAGCATCAAATCCTTGAAGTTGTGATTGGGTGATATTAAGACACAAAAGGATCTCTGCTTCACTGTATTTTGACTCTCTAAGGTAACTCAAATCATGCAGTATTTGGTCTAGATCATCCATATCCAGACCATCACCTTCATCATCATCTTAACATCTGCTTCCTGTGTTTCTGGTACATGTTCACTGTTAACTGTAGGTGTTGTTTGGGTGACAAATTGACTCTCAACATTAGGTGTTGTTTGGGTGACAAATTGAGTCTTAATCTCAGGTTCTTTTTTTTCCTAGAACTTTCAGCTTCTTCATAAACATTGGTAGACCCTCTTCCACCACTTCCACCCCCTCTTCTACCACTTTTTCCACCACCTCTCCTAAGTCTTGTGCAATTGGTCAATTCTGGATTCAACGTTGGCCTCCCTGTTTTCTTCTTAGGCTTTGGTGTTGGTTTGACTTAGGGATTCTTGAAAGATACTTTATTGTGCCCCATTTGCATACAATTCTGACGTTGGACAGTTCTACCCTTAGAGGAGACTTGGGAGAACCTATCTCGATGCTCAGAGATATGCCTTTTCCTTTTCATACAAGGCCTTCCTGGCATCCTTCTTTTAACAGGTGATAGTGGTTTGGTGTAAGGTGTTGGTTCCCACATATTACTGCCATTAACAGGAAGGATGTTAGACTCATAAGTAGCTAAGAACTTGTTCTTACCAAACCATGTGCTGATAAATCTAGTTGGATCCTGTTGTGTGTAAATTATGGTTGCTTGGGCATGGACACAGGGGATCCCAGACAACTCCCAAAGTCTGCATGTACAGTACATCCCCTTTAAGTTCACTTCATATTAGTGGAATCCATTTCTCACTTAAAAGGCATTCAAACCACTAGGATGAACATACCAACTCCTGCAAACACATTAACAGTTTTAATTAGTATACATATTGAGTCTCAATACTAAACTCATACATTGTCTTAATTTTATAATACTTACTTGATATCAAAAGCAAACTCATCCATTTTCTTAATAGGTCCTGGACACACATTATTCACCCATTTACATGCTTCTTGCTTCAAGTTAAATAACCTTTCTGTCATATATAGTCTAATCTCCTCAAGCATGGCCAACAAAGGCTTCTTTCTGGCATCAAGTATGATGGCATTAAAACACTCTATCATTCTATTTTCAACAGCCTCACATGCCATTCCACCTTTAAAAAATACCCTCCACCAAGATTTAGGCTCCCTTGCCATCAAATGATCATAAGCAGCAGGTTTAACTTCTCTGATCTTCTCCATATTCAATTTTAAGTCTCCTTCAATAGTTAACTTAGCAATTGTCCAAAACATATTCTTGAACTCTATACCACTGAAGAACTTTCTGAAATTTGCATACACATGTCTTGCACATTGTCTGTGCTCCACACGTCGCAATACAACCTTTACAGCTTCCAAAAGACCCTATTAATTACATTAAAAAAATTTCATTACTAACTGCTTGATACATGTATAAATGAAATGAAAAAAAGAGATAATCAAAAACATTACCTTGTGTTGATCAGAAATAAGACACAAATCCAAGCCTCCTTGTAATTCCAGGTCATCATGTAATAGTTCCTGGAACCACTGTCGGTTGAGATTGTTGTCAATTTCAACTATTTCCCAAGAATTGGAATACACATGGTTATTTGTATCCCTCCTTATGGCAGTTAGCAGCTCACCTTTACATTGTCCTTTCAAAAAACTCCCATCAAGCCCTATAACTCTTCGACAACCAACTTTCCATCCTTCTTTGATAGCCTTAAAACATGTATACATTCTATGGAAATTAGTACTCTTATCAGGGTTTACAGTGACATATATTTGAAGTGTACTCGCTAGAATAGACCTCACCAGCTCATGTCCATAATCCCAAACTTTTGCATAGTGATCACTCAACTTTCCATATATTAATGAAATTTCCCTACACTTTGCTCTATAACATTTTGACCATGAAACCTTGCAATGGAACCTGCTTTGAATAATAGGTTGCATTTCCTTACCTTTTAGATTTGGTTTCCTAATCATCTCCTTTAAAAACTGCCTAGCTATCCATGTAGGATCCATAAGATTAGCACTACGGAAATTCCTAACATAGTGTAACATCCGGATTCCCAGGTATATTATTCTAATATTTTATTTTTGGAGTTTGTGAAGGAACTCGATGAGTTGATGCTTAGACTCATCGAGTAGGGTCGTGGATTATCATCTGGGTTCGAGACTGGACTCGACGAGTCCATTAGTAGACTCGGTGAGTCCATGCTGTTTAATTGAACCTAATCACCCGGGGTTGGAGCCTATTTAAGGGCTCCCTTGAGAGAACCCTAAGTGAACTAAATCGTTTGGGAGGAAGGAGAAGCTATATTTGATCTTTCCATCTTTGGTTTAGCAAGAAGAAGGCGATCAAGAGCAAGAGGAGTCTGAAGCAGGTGTGATTCTAGTGTTTTTAGAGTTCAGAGATTTCATCTTGTGGTATTTATCAGGACCTTCTTCAGTTTTGGTGTTGATTCTTAGAGTTAGGCTTTTCTAACCTCTTTTGAGGAGGGTTATGTGGAGCAATTGGTCCCTTCTCAAGTTTATGCTTTGGATCTAGACTCGAAGAGGTCCAGAGACCTTAAGCTTTGTAGCTTTATGAGTTATCTTGGGAGTCATGAGCTTAGAATGTCATTTTTGGGGCTAAATCACCAAATGAGACCATCTAGATGATATATAAGTGTCAAGGTTTGGACTTTACATGATTATTATTATTGGGAAGGCCAGATGTATGGATTAGAGGAGCAGATCTAACCTCAGGAGGTCAATGGAGTTTGTGTATGTCATGTAGTCACCGAGTTGTTCTTGAGACTCGGCGAGTTGAGTCGGGGTGGCCCCACGATTCATGCATGACGATTCGTCAAGTAAAGGGAGCGACTCGACGCGTCAAACAGGACTAAAGAGTTAGTGGACACATGTGGACTCGCCGAGTTGCCTAAGTGCAATCGACGAGTCGGGTCAAAGTTTGACCGTTGACTTTGGTTGACTCTTAGGGTTTAGTCAACAATGAGGGCCTCTGAGCCAAAGAAGGGGTAAAATGGTCTTTTACCCTTCTGAGGGGTGCCTAGAGAGGGTTGAGTCTAGTTCTGAGAGTTGTATTTATGAGAGTATTACTTTATGTGTTTAGGCGGAGGCTAGATCGTATTCCTACCGAGTCAGTGATTTAACGAGACATCTGAGGTGAGTCTTCTCACTATACTTTATCTTGAGTGGTAATTAGAGTTATGTGAAAGAGTTATTGTATGTTGTTATATGATGTGTTGTACTGCATTATTTCTATGTGGTTTATGTCATGAGTAGATCAGAGTATATCACAGTTAGAACCGAAAGGCTCACAGAGTCAGGACCAGAGGGTCCATTGAGTTAGGGCCCACGGGCCCACAAAGTTATAGCCTCGACTGGCTAGTATATTTTATGTATGGTATTTTGGGGAACTCACTAAGCTTTATGCTTACAGTGTTATATGTTATGTGTTTTTGAGGTACCAGTGATGATCGCAGGAAGGTGCCAACATAATTCGCACACACGCATAGGTTTTTATGTATTTTGATCTTGGGAAATATTTTGTTAAACAAAGTTACGATACAATGGGATTTTGTTGATAAATGTGTTTGGAAAAATGTGTTTAAAAATGTGAAAATTTGTTTTAAATTTTATAGTGTTACACACAGGTATGTTGCTCAACCATTTTTTATTTGGAATGATCTTTCAGTGCTCATCCATGAGGCCCTTACAACAAAGGGACATTGAAATTTCTTAGGGTCGCTTGCACATACAGCTACGAGCCTTACACTATCATAGTTCTTGAACATAATTGGATAACCCCTATTTATAGAGTAATTCGTCAAACAAAGCTTTAGTTGGTGTAGTGATTCATACCTCTCTCCAAGAACTGGCTTCATATTGTTCCATTTCAACTTCGGATCATGGGTTAAGTATTGAAACTGCAATTTGTCTTCATCTTTACCCTCACTATCACTCAGTTTTTCCTACGGTGCTTCATCTTCCGATATTCCTTCAAAATCATTTAGGTTTATCTTAGGTATGGTGCATTCGTCAAGCGCTTCGTCTGTGAGAGTATTTAGGAACTCATCTTTGCATCAGATTCTTTGTTTGTGTTTGAAAAACTCATCTAATTCCACGTCAATGGTATCAAAGTCATCTACTGTCTCCAGTATCACTACAAAACAAAAATTACTCAAATATTATAAGGGAAAAAAGATATTGGAGGATGACGTGGATTTTTCTTACCATTGATTCTTCTCAGGTAACGTTTTGCTTCGATGGAGGGTGAGAAAGGGTTTTAATAGAGGAGGAGTAGATAACGGGGAGGTTAGTGAAGGGTGATAAGGACGAGCCATCTGGGGTAACCAGCTATTATAAGGATTTCCGGTTCCTAGGGCTAAACTGAGTGTAATAGCCGGTAATCTGGCCTTTTTCGTAAGTGAAATTTAATTTAGGACTAAATCATAAATTGGATCAAAATTTTGGGACTTTTTCGTAGATTTCCCATAAAAGTATATTAAAACTGATTTTACGTAGAGAATTAACATTCCATGTTTTCATCTCTATTCAAAGAATTTAACATTAACAACAATCAAAATAATATTATAATTGAAAAATATTATAATTTAACATTAACAACAATCAAAATAATATTATAATTGAAAAACATTATCAAAAAGGAAAACCAATTAACGAACAAAAAGAAAGTAGAAACCAAAACATAATAAAAAATTAAAATAAATTAACATCATATTAGTGATATTATCATATCAATTAATTTAACTAGAAACCAACTATTAAGTATGTAATTTGACCTATAATCTTCTCCAATTTTGCCAAAAATATATAGAATTCGGGTTGTCACTTTATTTATTTATTTTTCTCTGAATTTTTATCTTCCAATTTCAATAATTTGTATGCCATAATTTAATTAATTTCTAATTAACTGCTAAAACTTTTATTCCTTTTATTAGGGAACTCACTTCTTGATTAATCTTCTTTATAAAGCTATTTCAACAAAAAAATAAACTTAGCTGTCAAATGAAAAATTCATAATACTTCCTCATGAGTTGTTTAAATGTAATCCATATGAAGTCACCAAATAGTATTTTAAAAGAAACCATCGAAAATGTCTGAAGGGACCAACTAATAATCATAGCAAATAGATTAACTTAAGTGATTTTAGAACCTGTAAACATATTAACTTGAAATATTTTAAAACATATAAAGATAATTTAACACTTGCATACATAATAAAAAAAATCATACTATATGCAAGGTTTTAAAAACATTGACTATATGTTGATATTTTATCAATTGATTCACTTTTCGAAACTGAGAAGGTTATGCTCTCACGATAGGGAAGCACATCAAGAAAAGTCATAATATGTACCAAATTGGTCAAACATCATCCTGGAATTAAAGACACATGAAACATTAAACACAACTTATCAGAAGAGGCCGTAGGAAACTCCAACCAATGTGAGTTATCAGTAGCAAGGAGAATATCCCGTAATAGCAATGAACTTTCTTTAACCCCATTAATAACCAAAATTAAAAGGACCAAACTTTTAACTCAATAACGGATTGTAATTGATGTGGTTCAGACTATACCTATCTAATTTTAAATTTATATCCAAGCTACTTATCTAGTATTGCACCTATAGGCAGTGTACCTAGTTGGATTATAGTATAGTAAAGTAAGTTGGTGTTGAATTCAAGGAAAGTATTTAATTAACTATGATAATTAATAAAATTAACCTAAAACAAGCAAATGTCTAAAAGGGGTTTTTATCTGATTTTTCAAGTTCAAACAAACTTAAACACTTAACTAACGATTTTAATCAATATACTAAAAACACTTTTGTTTACTTCGAATCCACTTCTTCTCTATGGTTAGTTACTGATTATAGATTATTAATGTTGGTTACTAATTATTATGTAATTAGCAATTCATGTCCATATTTACTAATATTTTAAAAAATTCATGAACAATCTTGTACGATCATACACAAGCAAAATAGATAATTAGATATTACTTATAGGTGGCTTATGCAAGATTTATCTAAACAAACACAATTATGGTTATAATTTATGTTCTCTAGCATAGCTAAATTTGTTTCTATTATTACTTATCTAAGATTTGTTTGATCCGAGGTATAGTAATTTAATGGTCACTAAATCAATAGATAATCAAGTTCATGTATTTTAATGGTCACTAAGCTACACTTAATTTGAATTTAAGCAAAAAATCACAACGTTAACATGCTTGGTAATGATAGTCAAACATAAGCACAAAACCAACTATTAAAATCCCTAAATTAATAAACTAAACCATAGAGTTAAAGTATCATCTAGCTAAATGAAATCAAATAAGTTCAACTACTTATGGCTGAAAACGAAAGCATAAGTTCAAAATAAATCGACATGATTAAAGTAAATCAAACCAACATGATGATGCATTCCTCAATCTCTTAATTTCGAAGCTAAATATCCTTTAAAGGAATGTTTTATGCACTTTTTAGAAATTTAAATCGGATATCTTAGAATACCTCAACCCCAAATTTCTCCAAAAGCCTCCTCAAATCGTTAAACAGAAGGAATATTTAGAGTTTTGGAAAATATGTTTCTCACGTTGTGATAATTGGTGTCTCACATCATGAGCTCAGTATACGTCCGTATCGGACAAGGATTCTACTTCCCACATTCTAATCTTCTTGAATAACCTCCTCATGTTGTGCGGTTGATTACCACGTTATGAGTTGGGTTTTTCACCAGAATTTTCTTCTTTTTGTCTTCAATCCTAGAAATTTCCAATTGTTGCCAATTTTTGTCCAAATTCTTCAAGAGTGTCCCATTTGGCTGCAAAATACAATTTAGTTCAATAAGTACCAAATATCTTTCCAAATAACCAAAATATTACTTAAAATGTATTAAGATATTGCCTAAAAATATGTAAATAAATGGCAATATCAAAATACCAAAAACTTATCTTTTGCTTTCTCTTAAGCAAAACTATTCATTTTTTAAGTCAAACTTTTCATCACCAACATCAAATAAGATAATCCATTTTTAACTGAACAATTATACTAAGACCTTAATGCGTATATTTGTGTCTAAGTTTCCTAAAAACTTCCGATACTAAATACTCACAATCCTTATGAACCTTTACCCCTTAACTTATACGACACTGATTTCTGCAACCCTCTAAATCTATCCTCAGAAATCTTTCTTAACCTCAATGTATTTTTGGTTAAGCTACCGAAACATACATAATCTAGAAAAATTACATCTTTCATAGCACAATGGAGCTATTGGAACTCTTCACTTCTTTGGTATTTGATCTTTGATTTCTTCTAAATCACCACATTTTCATTTGATTTTTGGTATCTTCAACTTTTTGATTCTTCAGAATTTTGATATTTGATCTTCATAATTTGATTTGTCCAAAATTCTAACAAGTTTTTGGTAATTTTCTTTCATATATATATATATATATATATATATATATATATATATATATATATATATATATATATATATATATATATATATACAGGGAAAAGATCAAATGAGAACACCTAAAAGGTTGAGAACGCGAGAACAAATATATTCATTTGTGATTTCATGTATTTATTTGTGGAGAAAAAATAAATTTTTATGCACAATCAACATGAATATGTTTTTTCTCTTCAATTGAAATTAAAGGCGTAAAAATTTATCATTTCTCCACAAATGAATACATGAAATCTCAAATGAATATACTTGTTCTCGCGTTGTCAACCTTTTTGGTGTTCTCATTTGATCCTACTCCTATATATATATATGTATATATATATATATATATATATATATATATATATATATATATATATATATATATATATATATATATATATATATAAGTCACATTTTTCGCTCAAATCCTACATGCTTAAGAAATGGAGCATAACTTCAACCTTTATTGGTTAGAGGTATCAGCCTATGTGCAATGACTACATAAGCTCACCTGGATAGATTTCAGGTACAAGCTGCAAAACTTATTATGCCATATAAACTGTCAGATTATCTTTCATTACTCATGGTTTTTTACTAAAACTTGGGAAGCCAGAAATATACAATAACATATGTTGGCTCAATTAATCGTTTGAGCTCGTATTGGATCATCCTATGCAACACTAACAACTTAAGTTTTAATTATTACTAGATTTAATGGTTAGATTAATATTTGAAATCTACTTGAAAATTTATAAAATTCCTCGAGATTTCCTTTTTCGACCCCTACCCACGCTTATTTCATAAAATGCCCTCATTATATGCATAAATAATAAAAAGGAATAAAAGGGATAAAAAATAACAGACTCCCCTAGGGTAGTAGTGGAGATATCGATTATGAACGCGTGTATAAAACTTGAACACCTTGAGTAGATGATTGGAACTTGGATCTTCTGAGATACATATATGTGCCATCAAAATGTGTATCAAAAACTTACATCTTCAAAAAGTGTGATTCATAGGATCTTCAAAACATAGCATCACGTTGTGGGAAAAGCATATGACACATTGTAAACTGGAAAGGGTATAATAAACATGCCATTTTTATTGCTCACGATGCGGTAAGAATGGACATAATGTAGTGTCGAAATAAATTGAATTGAAACTTGATGGCCTCAAACTCATGACGTGAGGTGTAAACGCTCACGTCGTGAGAACTGCATCCTCATAGAAAGCAATTTTGCAAAAAAAAAAAAAAAACTTCCATTCAAGTAATGTGCAAATGACCTTCTTAATGGATTAAGACGCTTCTAATTCCTCCTATTTTTCTATAACCTCTCTTTCCCTAATCTTCTTTTTCACACGAAATTCAGCCCACACTTATTAAAAATTATGGGCTTCAACTCGTAACTTTAAAATACATGACTTTTCTTAAGATGTTATCTCTATTCTCTCATTTTTTCTCTCGATATTTTAATAAATCTGCAACAAAACAAACATATGGTGGAAAGTAGAAAAACAACCATCACATAATTCAGTTACATGTTTTTAAAACATAAAAATAAAAACTAAGAATGAAACTAAAGTAAAACGATAAATTTTCTTCAAACATTGGGTTACCTCCTAATAAGTGCTTCTCTTTGTGAAAGTCTTGAGTCGGACTCTATATCCCCACTATGGTATTAGATGTAGGTACGATCTCCTTTTCCACCTTCAGTTCCCTCTACCTTTTCTTTTATGCTCGCACCCTTCTTAAACAAGCTTTCTTAGAATTTTCCTTTTTCGTTATAGAATTGCCTTCCTAGATCTTCCGTTTCATCCCTTTTATTCTTCACAACAAGTACAAGTTCTCATTTTTCTTTTTGTACCTCCTTAGCTTCGACATCCTCCTTACCCAAGGTTGGCTTGCTCACGTGTTGTGTAATTTCTTCTTCTTTAACACTTAACACAAAACTTTCTTTAGTTTCTTCACTTACTAGGGACTTTGGAGTTTTATAAGCAAAGACCTAAAAAACCATTGGAGTTGATGCTCTAGGCTTAGTATGCTTGACTTGTTCTATTAATTGAATTTCTTTTTCCGTAAATTTCAAAAACTCCTCATGCTCATTTTCTTCATCCATGAAATGTACTTTATTTTGAGAACATTCTCTCTTGAATCCATCTTCCACTCCAAATGTCGTTTCATCATCTCCCACTCGTAATGTAAGATTTGACTAGTGAATATCCACCAAGGCTGGCGCAGTATTAAGTAAAGGGCTTCCTAGGATAACTGGGACATCTTTATCCTACTTCATATCTAACACTACAAAATCTATTTGAAAAATAAATTTTCTAATTTTTCCTAAAATTTCCTCAACTATGCCTCGAGGATTTGTTACTGAATGATTGTCTAAATGAATATGCATTCTAGTAGCCTTTAATTCTAGAAGGTTGAGCTTTTGTTAAAATATACATGGCTTTAAATTTATCCTTACTCAATAATAGGCTACAACATTTGTCTTCATGCTGTTTCTGAATTAATATGGAAGTGTAAGGCGTCCAGGATCTCCTAACTTCCTTGGTATCCCTTCCATAATGAGCATGGAACCATGCTAACTAAGGACTACCTTGGACGTATTTTCTAATTGTTGGTGGGTGTCAATTAGATCTTGAAGAAATTTGGCATATTTGGGAATTTTTACCAATGATTCAATAAACACAGTATCGATAGGAATTCCCTTTACTTGATTCATAAAATTGATATGTTTTCTCTCCAGTTGGTGAACTTTGGCTCAAGAAGGAAACGAAAAAGGAGGCCAATAAGCTCGAACATAATTTTTTTTGCATAGACTAAGTCCACGTCATGAGGATTGAATCATCATGTCACGAGGTCGGTAATTCAACAAATTTTTTCTCTTTTGTTTTTATCCAATTTAGCTATGATTCGAGTTGCTTTATCTCTTCTTCCATGCCTTCTAAGAACTCATAAATCTTGTTGTAATGCCCTATTCCAAATCGTTACCCATTTGGGTGTGGGTGATGATATGTAGATGTTTTGGGCATTCAGATTTGGTTTTGGAGACAAGGGGTATTTTGGTAAAATGGCAGTGGGCTATTATTGGAAATTGGATTTGTGTTCGGGGAACTTGAAGTCATGTCGGAGTTGATAATACTGTGGAGCTTCTCAATACCTTTTCATGGATACAAGGATGGTCGGAATCAGAATTGTGACAAAGAAGTTATGACGTTTACAGTGAATTAGGGTTTGGGGAAAATCGTAGTACCCATGGCATACCAAGGTAGTACGTGGGGCATACTGATGCGAAGGTATGTATATGAGGCATAGCGAGGAGTACGTGTAGCATAGTGCGAAGTTGGGATCGGGGTGCGAGACCTCATATGCTAGACGTACAAGGAGTACGTTGGGCATACAGGGGTCAATTTGAAACCCGTTTTTTAGTTATATACCGAATATGAGCTTATTTTTAGTCCCTTTAGTTCATTTCTTAGCTAGGATCCATACCCTAAAAACAACATGTTGACCTTGTAGCCTCTTGGAGGTGTTCTTGAGCTATTGGGAGGCATTGATGCTCATTTTTGTCCTTGGGATGGAAAGAAGAGAAGCTTGATGTTTTTATTCATGGTGTGAAAGCTTTGGATCCAGAACCATCACCTTATGGGAAAGATTTTTGAGGTATCAATTTTGTGTGGCTTGTGTAATATTAGATCTCTTCATGGCTAGTTTATTATGATTTTGGTCTTATTTTTGAGTTATGGATGAGTTAGGTTGTTTAAGGGTTTATCCTTTTAGATTTTAGTTTGTTTTGGTATCCTTGAGCATAAAGGTGTAAGCTTTATGTCTATTATGGTGACATGTGTGCATTAAGTTAAACATTAAGTTCCTTTAAAGCATAAACAACTTCTTTTAGTCATGTATGAATGTAATGTTGGGAACTTTACATGGTATTGCAGCTCAAGGAGGTCATATATGTGTTTTCGAAGCTTTATCTAAATGGATTAAGTGAATCGGTTTTGGGCTGAATATGGTGAGTACGCTAGGTATACGATTAGGTACGTACATTTTACAAGCCTCCAAGCGAGTACACTTCATGTATGTGCTTTTACGCCCCACCTACTTGGTCTATTGCGGTTTGAGTATTTGGGCTATCTTTTTTTGGTTTGGTTGTTTAGGGCTTTGTTGGGCTAGCTGAGAATATGTGTTTTGGATTATGAAAAGATAATGAGATTTAGGGTAAGGCATATGTAAGGGTTTGGGCCAAATTTGGAATATTGCACAATTTGTTGGCTTTGGGTGATTATTGGTTTGTGGACCTTTATAAATAAGGAGTTTGGGCCTTAGTCTTAGACCAAACTGGGTGAGGCGTAAAATGGTCTTTTTACCCCATATATGGTTTAATGGATTCAATTTGGAATCCAATTAGATTCAGCTATCGAGGTAAGTCTCCTCATTATACTATGGGTCAAAGGCACTAACGCTGGACAATTTGGTTTATGTATATTAGGAAGACCATAGGGTGGCCCTTGGTATTTGTATGAAAGATTAGGGGGTGGCTCCTGGAAATCTGTGTGCAAGACCCGAGCTTGGACTCTAGAATTTAATTAGATAAGTAGTGGTATATTGTATTCTAGTTGTGTTTGTGATGCTTCCATGAAAGACTAGGAGGTGGCCCTTGGCATTTTTTTGTAAGACCTAGGGTTTTGGACCTTAACCTAGCACGATAAGAGCACAATACGGATCTTGGCATAATGGCAACACTATGGTTGGCGTATAGCACATCCTATTTCATGTTGATATGAATCACTCGTATGTTATGTAAGGCATGTGGTATTGGGGGGAACTCACTAATCTTTGTGCTTACAGTTTGTGGTTTATGGTTTCATGTACTTCTAGTTCGAAAGGGAAGGTCGCCGGTAGATCGCAGTGCATATGCTTGTGTTCTCCACAATTCGTGATTTTGGAAATGAACTCTTATAATTATTTTTATTTTGAAATACTCTAAATATTTGAAGAATGGAAAAATGAGTGTTTTGATTACGCTTTAAAAATGAAAATTTTCCTTCGTATTTTGGGTTGTTACAAGTTACTATCAGAGTAATGGTTTGAGTGATTCAGACATACTCTTGGCTATGCCTACTCTCAAACTAAGGATTTGGCGAAAATTTTCAGAAAATAAAGGTTTTGTTAAAAAGGTTTTGTTATCAAAGAAAGTGGTGTGATGCGTGCAATCGGTTGAGATCAAGTAAGTGGTTCCCAGAATACCAATACAAATTTATTATGATATATGCTATGATTATGTGAATTTCATGCTAGATTTAGGCTGAGGATCTGTTCAGGATTTCATGATAGGAGAGATGCCTTTACATGGCTGATTGTATGATCATTTAGAATGGATTGATTAGAGTATCTGGTTAGATTTTCCATTGTCTAAATGCTGCTTTATTTGTGATTTGTGGGACTCTTTTTGATAGTGACTTACCTAATAAGTGAATATGCTAAGTCACATGTAGCATAGGTTAAATAATATCATAGTGATGAATCTGAACCTATTGTGCAACTCTTGTTTGAGTCCAACCGTTTTATTGTTGAGTCTTTTACTCTAAAAATTATCTGATCTTTATTGCATGTGACTATATTCATGAGGTAGCTAGTTAACATCAGTGGGAGTCTTTCAGTAGCTGAGGGTTGGGTGAGGTTGGGAACTTAGGAGAGAGCCTAGGAAGTGCTTCAGTGGGTTTGTTTGTGCTGTTTAGTGATTTTTTGGTGCATTGGTTTGAGAAGGTGACTTAGAGGATTAAGGATAATCCTTGAGGAAAGTATGGATAGGTGTAGAAGGTAGTATTGGGATCGTACCCCTGAAAGCACAAGATCCATACTCGAATAGGGGGAGAGTCTTGGAGAATCTAATAAGCTTGTGGGAAGAGGATTTAGGAATATGTTATGATTATTTCCATGTTGTATTTTAGTTTGGTGATGAGCATTTAGGAAGGAGGTCCTGGTTTTGGATCCAGCTCAGATGCAAGTACTAAGTTGATTAGCGGCTAGATGTAGGAGTTCATCTAATCGGAGATTACTTGTGGTATTTTGTAGCAGAGTCTTGTGATCTTGGGTTTGGTCAAAGAAGGGATATTATAAATCTTGGATGAGCGCTTGGGTGTGTTTCGTGCTAAGGTTATGGTTATAGTCGGAGCTCGCACTCTTTCATTCCTTAAGTTTCATGCATACGGAGCACATATGTTCTATGGGGAGAGGGACCCATTGCCAGTAGGAGGTAGTTAGCGGATATGGCTAACGCATTCAAGACGAGTTTCTGACCCGCAAAGGTGAAGGTCAAATACGCTTCCTGCCTATTGAAGGACAGGACACAGTATTGGTGGGAGGAGGTTGGTCGTGAGGTCGGTGATGATGTTGTTGATGCTATGTCATGGGATGATTTTTTCAATCAGGTTCAGAGCTGAGTTTTTACTGGTGATTGAGGTATAGCAGTTGGAACTAGAGTTTCAAGATCTCCACTAGACTACTGTGACTGTGGCAGAGATCACTACCAAGTTGTACTAAAGGGCTTTATTGGTTTTGTAATATACAACAGACGAGGAAATGAAGAAGGTGAGGTGTCATGATACATTGCGGGATGATATCAGGTAGTTTATGATTATTTCAAGGTGCAAGACCCTAAAGGATTTCATTGCTAAATCCCCAGAGCAGGAGATCAATTTGGAGTACCTAGGGAAGAGAAAATGGTGCATGTAGTTGTGGGTCCCGGGAGATACCGAAGACTTCTCAGCAACATTTGACAGGCCACCATGGTCGGAGGCAGTACATCACGTGTAGGAAACTTCATGATGGAGTTTGTCATTCTAAGGGTTTGGGCTACTACAAGTGTTGCAGGGTTGGTCATGTTAGCTGGGATTACCCTAAGGGATCAAACTTGTTATGTTTTCACTACAACCAAGTAGGCCACAAGAAGGATTCCTGTTTGATGTTGAGGGGAGGAGTAGTGAGTGCACCTGCTCCGGCTACTATGAGGATCAATGATGGTCATGAGGGTATGGTTGAATCCCCAACAGAGAGGATTCGAGCATTACCGTGCCAAACAAGGGGGATTAGGACTCTAGAAGGTGATATAGTTGGTATGTTATCTTTCGCTTTCTTTTTAGTTGTTATAGGTATTTATGTCGTTTGGAATCTTGCATGAATTTGGGTAAGTGTTATCTTTGGTTTAATTGTCTGTTTATGTTGGGGTTATATCTTCAAGAATTGTTAGATGCCATTTGCATGTCGTGAAACATTGTGGGTTAGTGAAGGGTTGTATCTAGTGTAGCGAATTCCAAAGTGTTTGGTTCTCATTCTAGTTTTAATCAATATTGGTTTAGGGTATTATATGAAATTTCTACGGTCAGGATTTAGTGGGTTAGCTCACCAATATCGTTGGGGTTTTGTGGTTTTAGATTTTGTGCTTCGTTAGCCCTTGGGAGTGCCAAAGGAAATCGTCTATTGCCTAGGTTTTGGTCTTGTCACCAGAAAAAAAAAAATTCATGATTTGGGTGTTGTATCATCGGAATCATTTTGAGCTTTCATATTGTTTATATTTCAGGGAGTGTTCATCAGGTCTTCCAGGGTTGCGCGGTGTTTAGGTTTGGCTAGGAATGGGTCATTAGCATTAGTAAGTAAAGGTGGTGAGCGGTTCAGATATAAGGGGTAAGATGGAATCCTTCAAACCTTGTGTGTTGTAAGGGCTTAGTCAAATCAAAGTGGGGGAGAACCATTTGAATATCTGGGAGTAGATCAAGCATGAAACTAGGATGAGTTTAACATCCTTGTCGGGGAGAAAGGCGGCCTAAGTAGCCGTTTGGATTGATGATTGTGCGAGTTGGCAGTTCCGGAAACTTCCCAACAGTTAGTTACTTCCTTCTTGGTGATGGATAACATGCTTTTGGTAGAACCAGGTTGGGATTCCAATCATGAATCGAATTCAATTGGGTTCTTAATCAAGTGCACGTTCGACTCTAGGTATGTTCAGATTGATACGTAGCCGGTAAGACCATGGTCAGTGGCTATGACAAGTAGGGGTATTGTGAGACTTTGGGGTGACCTATAATAGCAGTAACTACTTGGTAGTTAGTGTAGGAGTATTGCACAGTTGTATGATGGCCAGTAGCATTCACTAGCTGGTAGTTAGTGTGGTAGTGTTGTAAGACTGTGGAGTGGCCGTAGCATTCACCTGTCCTTGTGCAGTGGTGAGTGTGTGACGAATTAGGAAATGGTAAGTCATTGGAGATCGGGTATGATATGATACAACAATTCTTTTATGTAGCATTCATTTTAGGAGTGGATTTGGTGGCGAGATGTTGGATAATTATCACCAGATAAGGTTTCTCTCGGGAGTCGCGTGGTCCGACTGTGTATGCGTGTGTTTCAACTCAACAGTCGGCCAAAATTCTGGTGTTTCAGATAGTTGGCAGACAAGTTGGGACCAGGAAGGTGTCATCTGCAGAAGTATATGGTCAATGGTTTTAATTTCTATTGTGCAGCTTGTTGGATAAGGTGTCTAACTCCATAACTTATTTGGTATATACTTGACCCGACCGGCATGGTCCATTTGGGTTGCATCTCATCCAAACTATTATGGATAATTTTATGAGAGTTATACACATATGTTTATTAATATATTATGAGTTATAATATAATAATATGAAGTTACGTTATTTAATTAGTTTTAGTCTTAAATTAATTATGAATTAATTTAGAGATTAGAAGGAAGACTAATTAGATTATGGGCTATTTGTTTTATATAGTGTGGGCTAATACTCATTTGTTAATGGGCTAGGCTTATGTGGAAGTCCATGGATGATCCATGGAGCTTTTAACCCATGGATCCTTGGAAAGGAAAAGACATGGGTTATTAGGGTTTCACCCTAACCATGCACACTATATAAGCATGCATATGGAGCATGAAATGGAGCCTAATGAGAAACTAGTGAACTAGTGTGTGTGTGCTTGTGTGTGGCCGATTTTATACAAGTGTGTATACTCTCTCAAAGTTTTCCAAGAGTTTGTGGTGTTTTGTGATTCCATTTGAGACATTCACACTATTGGTGCTTGGCCCTCAAACTCCTTAGAACCAAACTCATCAAAAGGTATGTATCTCTTCTAACTCTTTTATGTTGAAATGTTCCCCATGCCATGTTAGTGTTGGATTAGTGTCTAAGTCCATAACTATTTTGGTATGTACTTGACCCGATTATGAGCATGGTCCTTTTGGGTTGCCTTCACCATAGCAATATGTAGGATGATTTAAGGAGAGAAAGGTTTAAATATGATTTATTAATATATTATGAGAATAATATATTAAAGGGGAAATCATATTGTTTAATTAATATTAGTCAACAATTAATTAAGAATTAATTTTGTGACTAAAAGAGATTAATTAAATATAGGGGACTGGAGTGCAATTATTGGATAATTGAGTTATTGGGCTAAGGAATGCTAAAGGAATAAGGGGTGAACGAAATTATGATGGAAGCCCATCATATTTTCATCCATAGCCTTGTCCAGAAGGTTCCATTGGCTGCTTAGAGTTTAAGCTGTCCATTAGGGTTTTGACTGAAACCCTAGCAGCCCACACAAGTATATAAAGGACCCCTTAGGCCCCAAAAACGTGGACAACTGATTCTCTAGGGTTTCTAGTCGTTTTTGGGCAGCCTCCTTACTTCTCCTCTTCATCCAAGTTGCATATGGTGTTTGTGACTCCATTAGAGGTACTACACTTGTGGTACTTGCTTTCAAGAGCTAAGGAAATTCAAGGAACTAGTTGTTATTGCTATATAACAACAAAAGGTATGTATTCTAGTTTTATATATGAATTTCGAAAATTATAGTAGCATGCCAGGTTTCTTTTTGTGTGCATAAAGTTGTATAACTAATAGTGAAAACATAGATCCAATACTAGGGTTGCATGCACACATAGGATTGTTTGTATAAAACCCAACAGTGGTATCAGAGCCATTGGTTTTTGTTTTCAATTAGCTTTTATTCAAATTTGTGAACTTGACATATTAGGGTTTATGGCTAATAAACCCTAAAGGCTAGTAATTTTCGCAATTAGGGTTGCAAAACCCTAGATGGCGATTTTTGCTAGGGTTTCCCAAATCCTTTCCTTAGCCTCCAAGATTTTGAAATCTAGGGTTATCCAACCCTTGGATTTCGAAATTACCTCCTTCCCCAAGGTTAGATCCTAAATTTTAGGGATTTGGATAATCTCATATCTTGTAATTATCTTTTAATTGTTAAATATGGTAATTAAAGATCTTGAATTATCCCATCCCTTATTTTCGAGATTTAGAGAGGGATTCAAGGGATTAGGATATCTTAGATGTATAATTGGTAATTATCCTCATGATCTAGATAATCCCTTGTGATTTAATAATTTAAATTAGTTGTTTAATTTATGGTAATTATTAAATCAAGAGTTTTAATATTTAAAATTTTAATTTAAATGTCTTAAATTCGAAAATTTTAAGTGAGATTAAAACCTAATTGTTTTGAAGAGTTTCAAAACTTGCCCTCAAGTTTTGGAATTTAAATTGTTGATTAAAAGTTAATTTTGAAAGTCTAAATTCCAAAACCCTGATTTTGAAAAAGTTCAAATTAAACCCTTATGGTTTTATTAAATTAATTAAGTGTATAATTAAAAGAGATTTAATAAATCCATAATGATTTTGGTTAGTTAAAAGTATAATTTAAACCACCTAGTATTTTAAAAGTGTAAAATACACCCTTATACTATACATAACATTAAAAGTTTAATATTATATATGTATAACTAAAAAGTCAGTCTTACCGTTAGTAGGCCTCATTCACGAAACTAGTCTATAAGGGGTGTTTAAGGAAATTGCCTATAAAATGGTGATTGAATGGGTATCCACTCTTACCCACCGCACTCTTGACTAGTGGAGGGTCGTTAGCCGAACGGGTAGGATAGGACAGAAACCTTCCATTATAAGTATAATGAAGTACAAAGTAACTAAATGCTTTTTCAAATTCCCAAATCATAGTTACTTTAGGCAAAATGTGAAATTGTATGCTAACCCATGGAATTACACTTCGTACCCTTGTCAAACGTTAGTGGAGCGTGTGTGGTTAACCGACACACTAATTTGGGGATGACATTGGTAGCGAAGGGTGACTCGATGTTTGTCATAGATCAATGGAGCGTGTGTGGCTAACCGGCACATTGATTAGGTGATAGTAACATTGGGTGCACCATGTGATTCGTATGGTTATTTACACCTTGTTTGTGATCCTCGGCATCCCAGTCATAAATAGTAGGGCATAATCGAGATTAAACATGCCATTGAAAAGTTCAATGAATCTCAAAAGATCTAGGAGTTTCAATTCATTTAAAACTTAAACTTCTTTTTCGTTTTTCATGGTGGAAATTGGTAAATCGTCATTTACCTACCTTCAGATATTCTGCAACTAGATTACGGCATCCCTCTTCTAGGTTGTAGAGTATTGTGTTGGATCCTAGCTTGATGTTTCATTTGGGTGTTGCATCAAGAATTCTAATCAACTCAACTTGAATTTTCTCCCGTTTTGTAGATGTCTGAATCTTACAATGGTCTTCCCAAATCCTTTGGAACAAGCTTTCCAAATGAAGATGACGTTCCGAGATACGATCAAGGAAATGAGAGTCATGCTTCACTTCCTCCACCTCCTCCAATTATTCTCCCTGACCCACAAGTTCAAAGGCTTGAAAAGTTCAAGCTCACTCAAGCCCTTTTGGCAAGTAAACACGAAGATGGGAAACCTGTGTGTGCGGACGTCTTAGAGATGAAGTCATACATTGATAGGTTAAACATGTTGGGTGTCGAGATTTCAAGTGAGTTGGCTGTTGACTGGGTTCTTCAGTCACTTCCTGAATCATATAGTGAGTTCGTTAGAGAGTACTATATGATGGACCACGACGTGACCCTAATTGATCTCACCTATTTGCTTATAGCTACTGAATCAGCAATGATTTGGCGTGCTGGTCAAGCAAATTTTTCCAGTGAATCAAACTCCCAAACTTCAATGGACACTGGCAACATTGGAAGTCCAGAAAGAACTAAGTCTGTGATTGTCCGATGTGTTGTGCCAAAGGAGTCTATTTGCTTTTATTGCCAAAAGAAGGGGCATTGGAGACGAAGCTGCCCTAATTACCTGAGAGATCTAAGAGATGGGAGAGTCAAGACGTATGGCTCTGCTTCAGGTAAAATCCATTAACTAACTCTTTTAAGTTCCTATTCTAGATTCTTAATACATGATGTGATAAGATTACATTTTGATGAGCTGAATCTGATCATGAAGAAATGGATTTCGATCGCATTACTTGAAGAATGGATTCTTGAGCTACAACTTGGAGTTAGAATAGATTGTTAACATAGTTTTTCAATTGAATTGCATTGTAAGGACAAGTTTTTTTTCCGCAATAAAATAAATTTTGATTTTGTCTTATTTATTTATCCTTACAATGAAATATATGAAAAATTGATGTTCATGTACTTCTATTATTAGCAAAATGGATTTGATTCTTAATTATGGAAATGTCAAAAGTGTACCAAATAGGGAGACTTTCTCATCGCCCAAGTTTCAATTGGACAGAAACTTGGAATCATGCAATGTGTATTGTATGATGAATGGAAAACTTTCACATTTGGGAAACTTAGACTAATTCTTTGGCAAAGTGTCAATTGAAAGACTAGGAGATCAAGTACACTAGGTTGTGCGTTGATCAAGTCCACCACAAGAGTGACAAAGATATTCGTCATGATTTACTAAAGCTTAGTAAATATGATTATACTTATAAGATTAAGTATAATTCTGAGTTGATTGAAAAAGTTTCAATGAATAGTAGAACGAATAAAGAAGAATCAAGTAGGCAGAAAGATAAAAGTTTCTCTATTCTAAGAAGAAGGGAGAGTACCTTTTATTGTGTTTTATGATAAGTCTTAAAGATTAAGAACCGTGCCTCAATAGATCCTCTAAGTGAGTCTTAGTGCAATTGCATGTCTAAGAAGAGGTATCAAGTATTGTAGAAATGGTTAAGTCAATAAGTCAATCATACTTCGTTCCAATATCAAGTCTTAGAGTCAAGATTTTGACATTGAGTGAAAAGTCTTAAGTAGGTTTATAACACTCATCAAATGTGGAATTTGGAAAAGTTTTCTTATTCTTGCACATTTGAAATTGGTAAGTTGTGATGTCTTGGATAAGACAAAGACCAACTAGGACTAATTGTGTGAAGTGTTTTGTCTTGATAAGAACTACACTAACTCTTGAATATTTGTTTGTCAAGAAATGTTTCTTGACAAGAGAATCTTATATGTCAAAAAGTCAGTGGGAGTCTTAATGGTCTTGAAAAGTTTCAAGAACAAATCAAGAATAAACCTTATCGATCATCACTAGCACACGACTTGAGGTTTACAATCTATCGTGCTGACATTATTTTGTTTCTGTGCCATTCCAATTGAGTTAATTGTGTATATGAGTTCTATGAGTTCTCATTTGAATACATACTAAAGCCTTAGTCGATAGAAAGTACATTGATATGTAAGGACAAGTTACTTGGAAGACATGGTGGGCACTCGTGTTACCATAGGGCATGAAATCAAGATTAAGAAAGTTCAATCCGTATGAGTTCGGATTTGTCGCGAACCTTGGTTTTGGCAAATTAACATGGATAGGAACTCATACACCATAAAATCTAAGTGTTATAAGATTCCCTCCTTCATGAAAATGACTGTGAGGAAATGCTTTCACTAAGAGAGATTTTAAGAAGATAGCGATTGTGAAAATTGTATTCTCAAATTCGATTATCGTTACGGCATCCCTTTCCATAGTTCGAATTGTGAGATTTGGCAATTAGTTTCAACATTTGGAACTTAGTAACATAAGTTATGAATTGTTTAAACACACATATGAGCTATCTAAGGCAAAGGTGTATAAGGTTAAGAAGCTTAGATAAAGGCTTATCGAAGCATCTAGTAGTAGAAATATGAATTTCAGAAGTTCAATAGGCATTGTTTTCTGGAAGTTCATTTGTTTTCTGAATACATGTCAAAGCTAGTGGGAGCATAAATGTTATGCTTATATGATAATCATCATGATAGTGGGAGCATAAGTGTTATGCTTGTATGATTGTTATGGCGAGTATTGCAAGTTAGCAATATTAATTATAGAAAAACAAGGATTCCATTTGCAAAGTTGCATGGGTTGAAAAGTTGGTTTGCTATAATTAAGGGAGAGAATATTATACTTCGTTTCAAAATCTAAAGCTTAGATTAAGAAATTTTAATATTTTCAGTCAAAGGATACATTGTGTGTTCTTAAAATTCAATTATGATTACGGCATCCCTCTTCATAGTTCGAATTGTGAGAACATGACACATAAAATATTATGGCAAAAGATTGGTAAAGTATCATATCTTTATGTAAGACATTATGCATCGTGTCCCATACGCTTCGGGTATAGGATCGATTGTAAATGCTATAGTATTTTACCATTCTAAAATTTTCCAAATTTCTAGCGCATTAAGAGGGAAAAAGGAATAGAATTGGTTTTGACTGAAAGAATTTAACAACTATCAAAGGACGATCCAAAGTTCGCTGAGGATTGATCGCTTGTAAGTAGTTGGAAGTATGGTATTGGATGGACCTTATCGACATTATTATGAATAGATAAGATTCTATTAAGAATGAGTTGTCATATGGCAAATGTGGAAATGTTTTCATGTTGGGAGTTGGATATTGAGAGTCTGTGCCTAGATTAGAAACTTTTATGCAAGAAGGATGTTCAAAGGAATGTACTTTGAATGTGAGACTTCACATCTATGGAATTGTCTTGTAACAATTTCTAAGAAAGTACTTTGTAATTTCATTAGCTACGTCTTGGTGACTTTTGTGCTATGATTTTGCAAAGGGATCGTTGCATAAAATGTTAGAATCTAGCATATTCTAGTAGTGGCAAGAACCTTGTGTTCTTACACTAATAATTAGGATTAAGGAATTGTGAAATGAGCATCATTGGAAAAGTTTTCAGGTGATCTATTTCACAAAGCATGGACCATAGGAAACACGGTGTGCATGCTTAGAGCATGGGACAATTGTTGTTGTAATTCAAGCAATGAGTTGATTATCCGAAACATTAAATGATAAATAATGAGTAATCAATATGGTGGATAAATAGAAGGGTTTTATTTACTCTCACAAGTTTGGGGCCATATAGGATTAAGTATTGTTGTCATGTTTCAATTTGCATGTTTTGACTTCCAGAATAACTAGGTTATTCAAACATCCACAGTTGGTTATACGTTGGGAGTAGGTATGAATAAAGACTGTCATGAATCTGTCTGTAGATTGTCTGAAGTGTTTAGACATGGTACAAGTTTGCTGCAGAGTTCGTGAGTGCTTTGATAAGATTAAAGTATTGGATTAAACCCACACTCACTTGGATCACTTCATGGTTTTATCACGAGTGATTAGTGAGACGATAATATTATATATTCTTGAAACCGAGACATATGAGTTGTTATTTGTTGGTCGGTTGCACATTGATAATAAGTAAACGCACCAGTAACTTGGTGTTATAAAACTTATTGTTGTGTGTGATTCGATCAGTAAATGCAAGCGAGCATTTGAGTCAAAGTTTATCCATTCCTTTTACCCATAGTGGGATAAAAGCGATATATGTGGGCCTCTCGATGATTTAGTGATGACACCTAAGCGGTTGGCCAAGCCGGGACTAAGTTGATGTGTTCAATTGTAGTCTGTTGTCAGTCGTCATAAATTGGAAGTCGGGAAACAGTATAGAGAGAATGATTGAAATTCATGTCTTATGTCTATACGATATCTTGAGAATGGAGGAATATATAATCCCTTATCTAGAGGACGCGCTATCTGATAAGATCAGAGTTGACAGCGGCTTTTGAAAGCTACGATTGCTGATCAGGTTCTGAAGTCATATGGAAAATAGTTATTAGACTTATCCAAGTGGGAGACTGTTGGATTAGTGTCTAAGTCCATAACTATTTTGGTATGTACTTGACCCGATTATGAGCATGGTCCTTTTGGGTTGCCTTCACCATAGCAATATGTAGGATGATTTAAGGAGAGAAAGGTTTAAATATGATTTATTAATATATTATGAGAATAATATATTAAAGGGGAAATCATATTGTTTAATTAATATTAGTCAATAATTAATTAAGAATTAATTTTGTGACTAAAAGAGATTAATTAAATATAGGGGACTGGACTGCAATTATTGGATAATTGAGTTATTGGGCTAAGGAATGCTAAAGGAATAAGGGGTGAACGAAATTATGATGGAAGCCCATCATATTTTCGTCCATAGCCTTGTCCAGAAGGTTCCATGGGCTGCTTAGAGTTTAAGCTGTCCATTAGGGTTTTGACTGAAACCCTAGCAGCCCACACAAGTATATAAAGAACCCCTTAGGCCCCAAAAACGTGGACAACTGATTCTCTAGGGTTTCTAGTCGTTTTTGGGCAGCCTCCTTACTTCTCCTCTTCATCCAAGTTGCATATGGTGTTTGTGACTCCATTAGAGGTACTACACTTGTGGTACTTGCTTTCAAGAGCTAAGGAAATTCAAGGAACTAGTTGTTATTGCTATATAACAACAAAAGGTATGTATTCTAGTTTTATATATGAATTTCAAAAATTATAGTAGCATGCCAGGTTTCTTTTTGTGTTCATAAAGTTGTATAACTAATAGTGAAAACATAGATCCAATACTAGGGTTGCATGCACACATAGGATTGTTTGTATAAAACCCAACAGTTAGATAGGTTATAAACCTTGGAAAATTTATTATTTTGCATGTATTTAGACAAACATAGATCCAAGGTTTATTAGGGTTGCATGCACACTTAGGAAGTGTTAGATTGCTCAAAACCCAACGGTGGTATCAGAGCCTAGGCTTGCTTGTTTGATACTTGATGCAAAATAGTGAAAAAAGTCGAAATCG
Source organism: Lactuca saligna (assembly GCF_052625555.1). Classification (NCBI taxonomy): domain Eukaryota; kingdom Viridiplantae; phylum Streptophyta; class Magnoliopsida; order Asterales; family Asteraceae; genus Lactuca; species Lactuca saligna. The sequence goes on along the minus strand of NC_136421.1, from coordinate 188,943,382 downwards.
TTGTTGTCTGCATGGTGGACTCGCCGAGTCCATTGGGGGGACTCGACGAATCCAAGGCAAACTTCAACCTACTCGTCGAGTAAATTCATGCACTCAACGAGTAGGATCGAAAGAGTGCAGTTTTTCGACTTTTGCTGCTGGAAATGGACTAGAAACATTACCCTAAACTGTTTTGGTGTTATAAAACTTATTTTAGTTGGTGTAATGGTTGTTCTAATCCATTTACAATAGTATATATCAAAATTCCATGATTTTATGTGTTCATATAATTCTTGAATTTTTGATGATCATGTTCATGTTCTTATGAAATTAGAAAATGATAGGAATTATTTGCTGAATTGTTTAGGATTAATTCTTGATCATTTATGTGTTTTAATGGAGTCCATAATTTGTCCTCAAGTTATGGATTTCCAAAGGTCACTCTTATTTAACACACACTTAAAACACATAAGTTACATGAAAATGAAGAGTCTTCATTTTTATGAACCCTTAATTCATAAGTTATGAAATGAAGAGTTTTGCAAAGTTACAAAACTTGCCCTGAAGTTTTGGAATTTGTAAAGTTTCACACACTTTAATAAACTTTAATTCCAACCCTTAGAGTTTTAATAGTTAAAATTCAACCCTTATACTATTTATAACATTAATGGTTAATTATTATATATATGTATAAGAATAAGTCGTTTTACCGTTAGTAGGCCTCATTCACGAAGCCGGTCTATAAGGTGGGTATAAGGTTGTTGCCTATAAAATGGCGACTTAATGGGTGTATACTCTCACCCACCGCTTGCTTGATCGGTGGAGGGTCGTTAGCCGAACGGGTAGAACAATTACTTTAAATCCTCATTAAAAGTATAATGAATATTATAAAGTAACTAAACTCTTTTAATTCCCAATCTTAGTTATTTTAGGAAAAATGTGAACATGGTGCTAGTCCATGGAATTCACACTTTGTACCTTACCAAGTCGTTGGTGGAGCGTGTGTGGTTAACCGGCACACTAACGAGGACTAGTAAGGATCACGAAGGGTGACTTAGTGTTTGTCATAGATCAATGGAGCGTTTTTGGTTAACCGGCACATTGATTAGGTGATAATATTAAGGGTACCAAGTGAATTAGCATGGTTATTCACACCTTGTTTTGTGATCCTCGGGATCCCAGTCACAAAACTTGAAGAGCACAATCGAGATTGAAACATGCCATTGAAAAGTTCAATGAATCTCAAAAGAATCTAGGAATTTCAAATCCAATTAAACCTAATAAATCATTTCATTTTCATGATGGAAATTGGTGAATCGTCATTCACCTACCTTTCAAATATATTATTACTTAGATTACGACATCCCTCTTTTAAGTGTAATATATTGTGATTGGATCCTAGCCTTAATATTACATTTGGGTGTCTTATTAAGGATCCTATATATCTAATCTAAACTTACTCTCTTCTTTCAGATGTCTTCCAACACTAATGCTTCGGGATCTAACTCAACTGGTTCTTTCTCTCTCATGAATCTTTGTGGGAGGGTCATCTTTGATGGTTCCAACTTCATGGATTGGATTAGGAACATCAGGATGGTTACTCGTTATGAGGACAAGGAATATGTCCTCGATAAGGAGTTAAAAGAACTTCATGAGTCTACTGCTACTCCTGAGGAGATCGCTGAATTCCGGACTCATGAGAGAGATGCTACTAAGGTGGCATGTATCATGATGGCCACGATAACAGCCGAGCTCCAAAAGTCGTATGAAGATTTCTACCCTTTTGAGATGCACCAAGAGCTGATGGAAAGGTACCATCAGAGTGCTCATCAGGAGCGGTATGAAATAATCTCCTCCATAATAACTACCCGCATGAAGGACGGTGAATCCATCACGGGCCACATGAAAAAGATGCAAAGGTATGTGGACCGTTTGCTAAAGCTGAATGTTAGCATCCCCGAGGAGTTGGCAATTGACATCATTTTGCACTCCTTGCCTTCTTGTTATGATCATTGTCGAATGACATATCATATGAACAAGGAGGAAGTTACCCTCAGCAAGCTTCAAGGACTCTTGAAGACCGCGGAATCCAGTCTTAAGGGTAAGGCAGTTGTTACCTCTGCTACTCCTACTCCAACATCTACCCCTGTTTTAGCTATTGGGCAAGGCAAAGGGAAGAAGAGGAAGCACCCTTCGAAGGGTACCAAGGGAAAGTCTCATGAAGGCTCCTCATCGAAGACCAAGAGCGGTTCTATCACTCCTTCTGCCATTCCAAAGGATGCTGAATGCTTTTATTGCCATGAAAAGGCACACTGGAAGCGAAACTGCCCTAAGTACTTGCAGGATCTAAAGGATGGGAAAGTGAAACCCACCCATGCAGATATTTACACTATATTGTCTAATTACTCAACATATTCTAACTCTTGGGTGGTTGATACAGGATGTGGTATTCACATATGTTCTGATTTGCAGGGCCTAAGAAGAAGTGAGAATGTGGAGCACGGGAAGATAAACTTGATCATGGGGAATAGGAAGGCTTCACCTGTTTCCAAGATTGGAGTTTATAGTTTGTTGCTTAATAATGGGTTGAAATTAGATTTGAATAAATGTGTGTACTCGTCTGAAATGGCGAGGAATATTATTTCTTTTCATGCTTTGTACAAAAAAGGTTTTACTTTTACGTTTGATAATGAATGTGGTGGTATTAATGCTTTCTTTAATAATGTGTTTTATTTTAAAGCGTTACCTTGTGATGGTGTCTATGAAACTGTGTTGATTGTAGACAACTTAGGAAATAATGTGTTGTATATTGATTCTTCTACTAGCCTAGATAAAGCATCAGTGTGGCATTGTCGTCTTGGACATGTAAACAAGAAAAGCATAGTCCAACTCCAAAAGAGTGGAGTCTTGGAATCATTTGACCTTAAATCGGATGATAATTGTGAATCTTGTCTACTTGGAAAGATGACAAAATCACCCTTCACTGGAACTTGTGAGAGGGGTGAGGGTTTGTTGGACCTAATACATACTGATGTATGTGGGCCATTCAAAACCGCCACAAGGGATGCTAATCGGTATTATGTGACTTTTATTGATGATTTTAGTAGATATGGGTATGTCTACTTAATCAAACATAAGTCAGAAACCTTTGAAAGGTTTAAGGAATTCAAACAGAAAGTAGAAAATCAATTGCATAGGAACATTAAGATGCTTCAATCTGATCGAGGTGGTGAGTATCTTAGCACCGAGTTCCTTGACTATCTTAAGGAGTGTGGGATTGTCTCACAATTGACTCCTCCCAGGACACCACAACTGAATGGTGTAGTTGAGAGGCGTAATCGAACTTTGTTGGACATGGTTCGCTCTATGATGAGTCGAGTTTCGTTACCAATCTCTTTTTGGAGGTATGCCTTAGAGACTACCGCCCATATCCTTAATCTAGTCCCTACAAAGAAGGTTACCAAAACACCTCATGAGATGTGGATTGGGAAGGTTCCCAATTTGGACCACATCAAAATTTGGGGTTGCGAAGCTTTCGTGAGGCATGAAACTCATGATAAGCTTGAACCCCGAAGTGAAAGGTGTATTTTCATCGGCTACCCACTACAAGAAAAATAGCCTTTTACGACGTGCAAACCACGACACTCATTGATTTATGTTATGCAATGGAGAGTGACGTTAAAAAAGCATCATCTCTTCAAAAAATTTAAGGATTTAGGTCACGCATTATTGCGTGCCCTTAAATTAGCGTCATACGAGAAAAAATTTAAAACACGGAGGGCACTGTATCTTAAATGAGCGTCCTCTATGAGTGTCACTTTATAATTTTAATGAAAGGCGCGTTTAGTAGATAGGGGGGAAAATGAAATCCCTAAAATTTTGAACACCCGCCTTCTTTTTTATCCTCCACTTTTGTATCCTTCTTGCCCTAATTACGATCCTTTCTTCCCCCTCCATAGATTCGACTGCTGCCTTGCCTAGTTATCGACACTCCTTCCTTCGTTCGTCCCTTGCCTTCTTCGCCTGACAATATCTCAAGAAGTACAACTCTGAAAGCGTACAAGCTGCTATCGGTTTCGCCATAGAGTTCTGCCATTCCAAAATCGCATATTTTCGCGTTGAGTGACTATGATTGGGTTACAATTATGCTTGAGCCGACGATTGGGTTACAATTATGCTTGAAAGTGTGAAGAACTTACATGCTCCATCTACTTATATCCTAGAGCCGACGATTTAGGACCTTACCGCTTCTCATCCCACACAGCGCCGGCGATTTAGGGCCTTACAAGCCCTAGCTCGGATTGAACTAAGAATTTAGCGAGAGAAATCAAGATTTTTGGTCATCATCATCACGTTTGCATTAGCATCCATAGGCTACAGATCTCAAATTCCTCTTCGGATCCTCGTAATTGACCTTTCCCAAGATCTCGATTTGATCAAACATACATATAATTGCAGTCACCGGTCTACAACCTGGTTATATAGTTCATTTTTGCACTAAACATCTCAGGATCTGATCGAGCTCTCTCGCGGTTTCGTTCCCCTTCAAGAAATCTCTTCCCTCTCCCTCTCTCGTAAACCCACCAATTTCTCGCTGAAAGCACGCGGCCTTTGAATCAGGCATCTATTTTGAAATTTTTGTTCCAGGAAGAAAGGGCTCGCCTTCTTACCCAGGTCTATTTTCCTTCATCTTTTATTTCAACGATTGCTCTGTTTCATCTTTCTTGGTTAGATCATGTCGATTATGCATATGGGTGGGTTATTACACTTTAACGCTCCTTTGAAATTAGTTAGGGTTACATACGAAAAGAAAGAAAACCCTAATCTGAAAGAGCTTTTAGGGTTCTTACAGACCTTCTTCAAGTACCTTCAACATGGTTACGTAGCTGTAGATTACTCACTTTTTTCTTCTCTTATCTTTCCTCTTTGCTTTTACAGGTAATACGACATGATAGTCTGGTACAACTCTTGCTTCTTGGCAGGATGTTACAGGGGACCACCAAACTTGCATGGAAATTTTCACACCATCCGGCTGCTACTGGTATGTTTTTCACAGTCATGCTACTTGGACTTAAATTCTGCACATGCCAGTATGAAGGGAGCCTACAAAATGTTAGATTGGGAATTCAGCTGCTGGAAGATGGGATTTATCGGTATTACATTCAACTCGTCTTTCTTCATAATATAACATTTTTTATTTTAATTTAAATTCTGAAGTGGAAAACTGAAACCAACTGCAGGGCTGCATTAGGCTGGTTTGCTTACGAACCTGAATGGTTTGAACATGATCATGGAAATTTTGCACACATCGAGGCTCAATCTGTTAATTCATTTGTTCACTATCTCCAAAACGATCCAAAAGCACTGGGTGGGGAATATGGGGGATCTTTTCTTGACATGGTAAGACACCGATATTGCTATTTATCATGTTGTGTTTTATGATTTTTTATTAACAATGAACAATCTCAGAAGGATCACTGTCACCCTGTTTGGGGACCAATGGAGAACTATGCAGCTTGTAGAGATAAGAGGAAGCAGCTACTTTTAACGTTATGCCAGCATGAAGCTGACAGGCTTGAAGTTTGGGCGCAACCTGTTAACTACAAGTAATTTCATCAACTGCAATTTTGCAACATGTGATCTCTTTCATCTTTTATTAGTTATCAAGTCCATTACATGTTCATAATAAAATACTATATTCTCATGATTTGTATTTCAGGGCCCAAAAGGTGTGTGTCTGTTTTCAAAAGGGCCCACATATTGTTTTACATTTATATTTACTATTTTATCCTCTTCTTTTGGCAGACCTCATGACCGAGTCCCTTTGAAAGACATGAAAGCAGATTGGAAAACCATGACATATCAAGAACTACCATTGGCCAAGGCTCGTCTACATGAGCTAGAATGAGTAGCATCAAGTCGACAAAATGAGGTTATCATTATATAATAATTCATATAGATCCTTTCTCATCTGTTTTTTGGTGAATAATGAGATTCTAAGTTAGTTGTGTGTGTGATGTGGATGATGCAGAATTTGATAATGCAGCATGTAGAGCATTTAGCAGGGGATTTGATTCATCTGTTTCAAGGGATATTAAGATATGCTCCATTAGAGAGGGTAACAACATGTGCAACATTAACACATCCTTTCTACACCAGGGACAATCTGAGTAGACGATACTAGCTGCTGCTAACAATATCAAAACAAAGTATGCGGCGGTCAATCTAAATCTGCACACAGAAGGAAGGAAGGATGCTTTTGCTATAGATGTTTTTATTTCCCGAGGGTATGTTTTGAGTTCCTACTGCACTGCTGTGTGGAAACCCCACCCACACATCTTATTGACCACCTTGAAGTCAAATTTATGTACAAAGTACAAACAAACAAACAAATGTAGAAAAAGAAAAGAGAGATGATTACAAGGTATGTGAAAGAGGAATGGGCATGGTTATGTTCTTTATCCAAGGTATTTTGGTCTTCTCTTTCTCTTTCTCTCTCTATCTCTCTCTCTCTCTCTCACACACACAAAAACACATGCATACACAGCATGAAGGATCTTTAAGTTTTTAAACATTGAGAATAAAGTGTTCATTGTATTTCAGTTTATGGAGAGACAGCTGGTTGACTGTGAATGATCTTATTTTACAGACACACAAGGTATTAGTGACATACAATTTCATTGGTATTTCACTTTTTTTTTTAATTTAATTTAATTTAATTTAATTTTGTTCTCATTTTCTGTGCATACGTGCTTCATTTTGAGCAGTTTCTGTGTAGTTGAATGCTGGATTTTGATCTCTGGTTTCCCTAATAATGCTTTGCATTGAATGAAAGAAGTAGCAATGTATCATCACTGATCATGACACAACACCGAGAGGTCATCTTTAACAAAATTATCTTTATTATATGTGAATTACATGACAAAAATTTCAAATAACTTATAAAGATTTCTTTTTTCAGAAAATCAACTTATAAAGACTGATCAAGTGAACATACTGATTAGATCACTTCTCCTTAAGCAACAACAAAGTCTGGAACAACTTCAAATAATGCAAAGGGTGCAGGCACAAATGAGGGTTCAAGAAAGAGGTATTTAACTTTTTTTTTGTTACACATACTTGTTTTTTATGCTCGCATTCATGGGATTAGTATTTATATATTTTTGGGAATGAAACATTACCATTTTCTCCTTAGGGACCCATAAAGAGCTACAGATGGTAGGGTTTCTGCTAAGAGGGCTTCTGATGAGATCACTTCTTAATTTACCTGTTTATATTTGAAACTGAAATGAACCTGTTGATCATAAGAAGTTACTTGAAGATATGAAGTCAGAAGCAATGAAGAATTTTGTTGTAGAAGGTCAACAAGTGTTGTTGACCATGGAAGGTAAGGATTTGACTCTAGAACAACAGAAAGAGCTTAACGAAATCAGGAAAAAGAAAAGTATATTAATTCGTGAACATAGAATCAAGAAAAGCACAGCTGAAAGCAGACCAATTGTTCCAAGAAAATTTGATAAGACAAGAGATTTACATCTGAGAGAAATGGTCATCATTAGGGCTTGATCCATCAAAAGCAGTGTAAAGGGTGAGAAGTGAGTCAAGGGGTAGAAAGAGGGAGTGGTCATCTAATTTGTTTGTAAATTTTTGTTAAAACTTCTATTGATTTGTTTTATCTTTCCATGGAACGATTATTAGTATGACATTAAATTTATGCAATGGATTCTATTTTTTCTCTATGATATTTTATTTTCTATAATGAAACATTAAATAAAAATTTAATTTGAAAATAAGTAAATCTATAAATAATATTTTTTCTAAACATTTAAAATTATGATACGCAAAAATGTGTATCGTCTTCATTTATGACATGGCCTTTCTTGACGGGGGCTTTCTTGATACGCATTGCGTGTCATTAACACGCGCGTCGTAAGGTTATGACATGCCAATGCGTATCGTCTTCCTTTATGACAGGGCCTTCCTTGATACGCATTGCGTGTCGTAAATGCGTGTCGTAAATGCGCGTCGTAAATGAGCGTCGTAAATGCGCGTCGTCTCTCTTTATGACAGGGCCTTCCTTGACGCGCATTTGCGCGTCGTCTGTGCCTTTTACGACGCGCAATGAGCGTCGTAAAAGGCTGTTTTTCTAGTAGTGACCCACAGAATTCCTTCGGTTACCTCTTCTACAGACCCAGTGAGAATGTGGTCTTTGTAGCACGAAGAGGGATCTTTCGCGAGAAAGAATTTATAAGCCAAGGAGATAGTGGGAGGCAGATTGATCTTGAAGAAATTCAAGAATCAATTGGTGAAGGAACCTCAGACACTAGCAATCAACCTGAGGAGGAAACTCCTGTTGATCCAGCTGACGAGTCTATACCTCCGAGGCGTTCCACACGGGTTAGGAACACACCTTCGTTTAATTATGGTTTTCATATTACTACGGAAGGTGATACGTTTATCAGTGATAGTACACTGGTAAATTTGGATGAACCTAGCAGTGCTAAGGAAGCCATGGCAGGCCCGGAGTCTGCTAAATGGAAGGAGGCTATGGACAGCGAGATACAGTCCATGTATGACAATCAAGTTTGGAACTTGGTTGACAATGTACCAGGCTGTAAAACAGTCGGGTGCAAATGGATCTTCAAGAAGAAGACAAACATGGAAGGAAAAGTGCATACTTATAAGGCTCGAATGGTTGCGAAGGGTTTTACTCAAACTCAAGGTATTGATTATGATGAAACCTTCTCGCCGGTAGCAAAGATTAAGTCTATTAGGGTTATGTTAGCCATTGCAGCATTTCATGATTATGAAATATGGCAAATGGATGTCAAAACCGCTTTCCTTAACGGAAAGTTGGCTGAGGATGTGTACATGAATCAGCCAGAGGGTTTTGTCAGTGCAGAGTACCCTAATAGAGTATGCAAGCTTGAGAAATCCATTTATGGATTAAAACAAGCATCTCGTAGCTGGAATCTTTGTTTTGATGAGAAGGTAAAAGAGTTTGGCTTCTCGAGAAGCGAAGATGAGTCTTGCGTGTATGTCAGAGCTAGTGGGAGTATAGTTAGCTTCCTGGTACTATATGTGGATGACATACTACTCATAGGAAATGACATCCCAACCTTGCAGGAGGTTAAGTCCTGGCTTGGGAAGTGCTTTGCTATGAAGGACCTAGGGGAGGCTACCTATATCCTAGGGATAAGGATATTAAGAGAAAGGAGTAGAAGACTAATTAGACTTAGTCAGAGTATCTACTTGGATAAGGTGTTGAAAAGGTTCAACATGGAGAATTCCAAGAAAGGAGAATTACGGATCCAAAGCAATACCAAACTGAGTAAGACTCAGAGTCCGAGTACAGAGGCAGAGATAGCTGAGATGAGCCAATTACCGTATGCTTCTGCAATTGGCTCAATCATGTATGCTATGACTTGTACCCGTCCTGATGTGGCATTTGCTTTGAGCATGGTCAGCAGGTATCAGGGGAACCCTGGCAAGGCACATTGGACAGCGGTAAAGAACATTCTTAAGTACCTGCGGAGGACTAAGGACTGGATCCTTACCCTTGGTGGCAGTGATGACTTGAGAGTATTAGGGTATAGTGATGCTAGTTTTCAGACTGATAGGGATAATTTCCGCTCTCAGTCAGGCTGGATCTTTACCTTAAATGGAGGGGCAATCTTGTTGGGCTTAGAAGATTGCGTCTTTTGGGCTCGTTTGTTTTTACCTCTTTGTATTACGGTTTGGGCCTGTCCAACCGTATGTCTTTTATGCTTTGTATATAAGCTTATGCTTGCATGCATATTAGGTTAAGGTTTTAGAGATCTGAAAATAGCGATACATCTAGACGACAACAGGTTTCTTTGATCGTTCTAGTAACCTTCCAATCCTCTACAGTTGATGTTCTTAATCGAGCTCTTCTGAGGATTTTGTTTAATCATTCGACACGTTTGATTCAATCTTGTCTTGTTCTTTTATTATGTTCATATCGTCATTGTTTAGTTACTTGTTCAAGATCTAATCGATCTTTATAGATTAAAGGTTTGTTTAATCTCAACAATTGGTATCAGAGCAGGAGGCTGTGTAATTGATACACATCTTTTCTGTGAAAAAGATTTTCATTAGGGTTTTTCCGCAATCATTAATATTTATTGAGCCGTCATCTTTATTGACGTATCTTGATATTTATTATTTTGCCCTAATCTGCTTTATTACAAGTCTGATCTTTGAACAGGTTTTTACGATCATAATGGACGCGACACAATCAAACGTTATCAATATTTCAAACAGCATTGGTTCGACGACAAGGATTCCGATCATATACACCAACGATTATGAAGTATGGGCACATCATTTCGAAGACTACGTTATTGGGTCGGAGGAAAATGGGTATTTGATTTGGGAAGCCATCACCAACGGACCGTTTTCTCATTCTGCAACGTCCAGAGTCATTAAAACTCAAAAAGAATACAATGATCTGCTTAAGGACGTGAAAGACATTGCACAAGATGAAAAAGACAAGTTCCAATGCAATATCAAAGCACTAAGATTGATCCGGTTTGCCCTTCAGTCCGATACATTCAGATTGGTTAGCTCTTGCACGACGGCGAAGGATGTATGGGACAGACTTCGTGAATTGTATTCTACAGACGAAGATCTCGAACATTCTATTCAAACTCTGCTTCTATCTGAGTTTGGTGAATTTAGACAAGGGGCTGAAGAATCTGTAACCCAGACATTCGATCGCTTCAATCATCTTCTCAGCAAGATGATCAAACATGATATCGAAAGGAAGCTCATCGAACAGAAAGTTACATTCCTGAATGGTCTAAGGTCTGAGTGGAGAGCAGTAGTTTCCACAGTTAAAGCCCATGAGCAATTTAAATCATACTCTTTGGCGAAACTGGTGGGAATTCTCAAGTCTCAAGAGAAAAACGTGGTGCAAGAAAAGAATGTCGTTTCTGGTCTCGGTTCGTTGGCTCTCTTGTCAAAAAGTAAAGCCGTTATGGAGGATGAAGACCTCAGCCTGGAAGAATATGATCTCACATCAGAAGATTATGCCTTGATGGTATCCAATCCCAAAAGGTTCATAAAGAAGAAATTTCCCAGCAACAAAAACCGAAACTGGCAGGGAAGTTACAGCTCAGAAAAGGTGGTTAATGAACCGAAAGTTGAGGAGCACAAGAAGGAACCAAAGGTTGACGGCGACTCTGTAGTGAGCTGCTTTTACTGTGGTGGGAAAAACCATTATGCTAAGGACTGTGTCCTCAAGAAAATGGCTGAGAAAGATGATGGAAACGATGAGGAAGCTGTGTTGCAGAAAAGGCTAGATGAGTTGAGAAAGAAGAAGTCTGCTGCTAACCCGCCTTGTAATGCCCTTATTGTGCAGGGTTCTGTTCCAGGTGATGAGTTCGGTAGCACGGAAGTTTGGTCTACTGACTCAGAAGACGAGGAAGTGAGGCAGCCTACTCATGGAAAGGCATTCGTGTCTAAGGAAGAAGGCAGTGGTGGTAAATGCCTTATGGTTTCTGACGTATCTCAATTGAGGGGATACAACACCGATGGAGGCAATGATGGACAGAATGCAAAAGAGGATATGTGCTTCACAGCCAAACCACTTAGCCAGCAGTTCAATGAGCTTGATGAACTGATAAAGAAGGTACAATCTGTTTTTGTTTCATGTAAAATACCATCATCCTCTTATGAGAAATAACTAAAAGGTGTTAATACAAGAATATCTCATCTAGATAGTAGCTTAACTCAAACTCGGGTCACAAATTCTAACCTAACTGATCAATTGAGCAGGGCAGCGTCGAAGAGTGAGGAGCGGAGAATGTGGATAGAGTTAAAGGAATCGGAATTAGTCAGAGTTAAAGATGAAAACATTTATTTGCAAAGAGACAATTTGAAATTGTTAAAACAACGAAATGTTTTTTGTTTAATTGCTAAACGTCTGTATTCTAATATTACTCAGCTCCACTTGGATTGTGAAATAGGCCAAAGAATTCACCGCATGATTTTGCCCTTCCTGGAATTTAAGGAAGATGAAATCGATGCCGAAGCTTATAACTGTGAAAGTGTGATATCATCTGATAACATAAATCCCACCTACATGTATGGACTGGACAAAATTGAGTCCTTCATTAAATCTAAAGACCACAAGCTCATGCTTAAAAATCTTTTGGATGAAAATGACAGACTTAAACTGAGGACCGAAACCATGCAAAAATTTGACTCTTTAAACACCAAAGTAAGCTCAGAAAACAAAATTGATGTTGAAAATGCATCTGAGCTTGATGAGGATGACAATATGAGTGAAATTTCTGTAGAGGACACGGTTGACTGCTCAGAATTTATTAAAACCGAGCCAGAAAATCACAAGAATCTTATTTCTGAAAATTCGGTAGAGTTCGCTCGGTTGTCCCATCAAAAATCCCCAAAATTAGTTGAGAAAGTTGTTGTGTATCAAAAGGTCAGGACTACTCCAAATCAAGTATACAAGGTAACAGGAGTAACTGAACATCAAACAGCCGAACTTGCAGCCATTGTAGACAAAGACAATGCTGATGGCTGTGATGAATACTTCTGGGAAGCTCCTATTGATAATGCAGACGAAACCATTGGTTTATTTGAACGAACTTCATGGAAGAGCAAAGGAAGATATATACCCGAACCTTTGAATAAGCCAAACAACTTCAGTGAGCCGAGCACTAGTGGTACAAAAGATACTCCTCAGAAGGATGTTCACTCACCAACAGAAACCATTCCTTCGGCTTCTTTAGCTCAAAGTAATTCCACCGCAGTTCAAATGGAACCAATCAAGGGGTCAGCAAAAACAAAAGCAAATGTTCATCATCAACCATCTCAGATGCGGAACAGGAAGATAGAAAGGAACATCAGATACCGGAAGAACCTTTCGGAAAGGAAACAATTTTGGCGTTCCCAGAATGCATACTTCACTCATCAAAACAAGAATCTAAAGTATGAAGACATTCCTGAAGAAAAGCATGAAAGTCCCAAAAACCGAAAGCCGAGGTTCGGTTCACAAAAGGACAACAACCGAAAGCAGAAGTTCGGTTCTGAAAAGGATATCAACCAAAACCAAAGGTTCTGTTCCAAAAGTGGCTCGAACCAAACACAAAGGTTCGGTTCTGAAGACAAAAGAGTTCAAAACTCTAAGGTCGGTCACTCCAATGATCAAAAACAAAAGGGTCACCTAAAGTCTCCTTCTAAGTCTGATTCTTTTCATTCTTCCAATTCTTCTTCATCCTCAGTTTCATATCAATCACGTTCTAAATCTCATTCATCAACTGAGCAAAAGTGGAAGCAGAAAGTCGATAAATCCACATCAAAGACCGAATCTAACTCTACTAATCTTAACAAAATAAAAGTGTACACCATTAAAAGGAAAGATAAAACAACTCTCGTAAAAAGAACTTTTCTTGTTGATATCTCTCTCATTGCTCCTGTTTCCATGCAAAGCTCACGTGGACCCAAGAAACTTTGGGTTCCTAAATCTCTCTAAATTTTGCAGGTTATAAGTGACGAGCAGTTTGATGAAGAATGGTACATTGATAGTGGCTGCTCACGTCACATGACAGGGAGGAAAGAAGAGCTTAGGGAGTACAGATCGCTTGCAAATGGTGGCAATGTCAAGTTCGGAAACAATTCTTTCGGCACCATAAAGGGATACGGGATGATAACCAATGGGGACTTCTCTATAAGGAAGGTGGCTTATGTGGAAGGACTCCAACACAACCTCATTAGTGTATCTCAACTGGTTGGAGGTACAGGTCTCAAAGTCTCATTCGATGATGAAGGTTCAGAAATTATAGAGAAAAAGTCAAATAAAATAATTCTCAAGTCAGAGCGAATGGGTGAAATGTTTCCCTTAAACATGAAACCCATCAAAGGAAACCCAGCTGTATGCTTATTGTCAAAAGCGCAATCCGATGAAAGCTGGTTGTGGCACCGAAGATTATCTCATCTTAACTTCAAAGACATCAATCGTCTTGTTACAGGAGGTCATGTAAGGGGCCTTCCATTACTCAAGTTCGACAGGGATCATCTATGTGCTGCATGCGAAATGGGAAAGCAGAGTCGTCAAAGTCATCCATCTATTATCAACACAAAAGTTGTTGAACCACTCGAATTAATTCATATTGATTTGTGTGGTCCTTCATCTATCGAAAGCATCGGTGGTAGCAAGTACATTCTTGTTATCGTTGATGACTTTTCTCGATTTACATGGGTGTTCTTTCTAAAGCTCAAATCTGAAGCGACTCAAAAGCTGAAAACGTTTATTACGCAAATTGAAGTACAACTCAAAAAGGTTGTTCGCAACATCCGAAGCGACTATGGTCTCGAATTCAAGAACAGGGAGTTTGAAGAGTTTCTTGCAGAGAAGGGAATTAGTCATAATTTCTCAGCTCCCTACACACCACAACAGAATGGAATAGTCGAAAGACGAAACCGATCCTTGTGTGAAGCTGCCCGAACTATGCTAAGTTTTGCTTCTTTACCTCTTTATTTTTGGGCTGATGCTATTTGCGCTGCTTGTTTTACACAGAACAGGTCATATCTCAACAAAAGGTTTGCACTCACCCCATATGAGATATTGAACAACAGGAAGCCAAATGTGAAATTTTTCCATGTGTTCGGCTCAAGGTGTTTCATCTTCAACTCCAATGAACACCGCAACAAGTTTGATGTCAAAGCCGACGAAGGAATTTTCCTGGGTTACTCTCTCACATCCAAGGCATACAGGGTCCTAAATAAGCGTTCAAGAAAAATTGAAGAGACGTATTATGTGACCTTTGACGACTACTATGTCAAGAAGCTACAGGCTAAAGAAAATATCACTGGGGAAATCTTTCCTCTAAATGGCATGACTACAGTCTCGGTCGCTAATCTATTTGAGACATTTCTGGAGCTCTTTGACGAACCAGAGAATGCTTCACTCTCTGAAGCTGGTGCAGCAGATAACAAAGTAGATCATATGGAGCAGATTGTTGAAGATGCTGCAAGGAGAATGTATGGGGAAGAATCAATCAGTAACGACTCTCCTTCCAACGAAGCTCAAGTCGAGGGGGAGCCATGTACTCAAATCGAGGGGGAGCCAAATGCTCAAGTCCAGGGGGAGCCAAATTCCACAACTTCAACCGAAGAGGTCTCAACACCAGTAAGCTCAGGTCCACTAGAATCACACGAACCTCATATCTTCCAAAGTACACCAACTGAGGTAGAACATGACGATGTGACACTCGGTTATGACAGCCAATCTGAACTAGAAGAAATAATCAATGCCGATTTAGACCCAACCGTTGATCCAAATTACCCTCCTCTTATCAAATGGACCAGAGATCATCCTGTCTCTCAAGTAGTTGGGGATGTATCTGAAAAGGTTCTGACCCGATCACAACTGAAGGCAAAACAGACTTCCTTATTTTCAAAGGTAGAGTTTTGCATGTTCAATTCATTCGTATCAAAAGTTGAACCAAAGACAGTTAACACTGCTCTCGACCACTCTGATTGGGTTCAAGCAATGCAAGACGAGTTGAACGAATTTGAAAGAAACAAAGTCTGGCGCCTAATTCCAACTCCTCCAGATGCTTCGGTTGTTGGTCTCAAATGGGTCTTTAGGAACAAAATGGATAAGGAAGGTAATGTTATACGGAACAAGGCTCGTTTGGTGGTCAAGGGATATTGTCAAGAGGAAGGGATAGACTACGAAGAGACTTTCGCTCCAGTAGCTCGGCTAGAATCTGTTAGAATATTCCTAGCTTATGCTGCTCACAAGAACTTTGAAGTTTTCCAAATGGACGTCAAGTGTGCATTTCTCAATGGAGAACTTGAAGAGACGGTGTACGTAGAGCAACCTCCTGGATTCGTGAACGAAAAGCATCCAAATCATTGCTATATTCTGGATAAAGCTGTGTACGGCCTTAAACAAGCTCCGAGAGCCTGGTATGAAACGCTTACAAAATTTTTAAAGATGTCTAAATTTAAACAAGGTTCGGTTGACCCAACCTTCTTTCGCAAAAAGGAAGGTAACCACCTTATGATAGTTCAAATTTATGTCGATGATATCATCTTTGGCTCCACAAATCCAAGCTTAACAGCTGAATTCAGAAAGCTGATGGAGACTAAGTTTGAAATGAGCTCAATGGGTCCTATTAACTTTTTCCTTGGTTTAAACATAAGACAGGGACCCGAAGGCATCTTTATTAATCAGGAAGCTTACACGAAGACTCTCCTAGCAAAGTTCGGTATGATGGGAGACTCAAAAGTCAAAGTCCCAATGGCATTCGGCACTAAGCTTACCCCATCTCTAGACAAACCAGCTGTTGATATCACGCTCTATCGTCAAATGATTGGATCGTTAATGTATCTTACTGCTAGCAGACCTGATATCATGTTTTCTGTATGTTATTGTGCTCGATTTCAGGCAAACCCCCGTGAACCTCACATGCTTGCAGTGAAGAACATCCTCCGATATCTCAAGCGAACCACCTCCTTAGGTCTTTGGTATCCATCCAACTCAGGCTTCTTCGTTCAAGCCTATTCTGATGCTGACCTTGGAGGATGTGGACTCGACCGAAAAAGCACGACCGGTGGATGTCAATTTCTTGACGGGAAGTTAGTTAGCTGGCAATCCAAGAAACAGACATGCGTGTCGCTATCTACAGCCGAAGCAGAATACATTGCAGCCGCATCATGCACATCACAAGTGATTTGGATCCAAAGTCAACTTCGAGACTATGGACTCAATATGAAGAAGATCCCACTATATTGTGACTCCGAAAGTGCAATTAGGATTTGTCATAACCCAGTGCAACACTCCAAAACCAAACACATAGCACTACGGTATCACTTCATCAAAGATCATGTGGAAGATGGAAATGTCGAAGTTCACTTCGTAAGAACCACTGATCAGCTGGCTGACATCTTTACAAAAGCTCTTCCTGAAGCATCATTCAATCAGATATTGCAAGGCTTAGGCATGATGGTTGCAGAATCGGTCCCAAATCCTCATGTCTCTATTTAAAAAAAAAAAAAAAAAAAAAAAAAAAAATTTCAAGAACCGAACCTAACAGACCGCTCGGTTGCTCTCTGTTCTGGTCAAATTCAAGAACCGAACCTAACAGACCGCTCGGTTGCTCTCTGTTCTGGTCAAATTCAAGAACCGAACCTAACAGACCGCTCGGTCACTCTCTGTTCTGGTCAAATTCAAGAACCGAACCTAACAGACCGCTCGGTTGCTCTCTGTTCTGGTCAAATTCAAGAACCGAACCTAACAGACCGCTCGGTCACTCTCTGTTCTGGTAAAATTCAAGAACCGAACCTAACAGACCGCTCGGTTGCTCTCTGTTCTGGTAAAATTCAAGAACCGAACCTAACAGACTGCTCTGTTACTCTCTGCTCTGGTACAATCAAGGAACCGAATCCACCAGACCGCTCGGTTACTCTCTGCTCTGGCAAAATCAAAGAACCGAACCTAGCAGAATACTCTGTTGCTCTCTGCTCTAGTAACATAACGGAACCAAATCAACCAGATCGCTTGGTCTCTCTCTGCCTCTACAATATAGGCGCTCATTCAATCAAACCGCTCGGTTCTTCCAAATCTCTGCTTCTTTTCTTTGTCTATATTTTATTTTTTTTATTTTCTTTTTCAGAAAATTCAAATTTAACAAAAATATTTTATCTTTCTGTTTTTATTTCTTTTTCAGAAAATTCAAATTTAACAAAAATATTTTATCTTTCTGTTTTTATTTCTTTTTCAGAAAATTAAAAATTAACAAAAATATTTTGTCTTTCAGTATTTATTTATCTCTAAGTAAATTTCAAAATTTCAAAAATATTTCATATTTCTAGTATATCTACTTCTTGCTCAAGTGAATACAAGTATCTTCTTATGGAACGTTCATCCAGGTATGTTTTTCTCTTATAAGACTAGTTAGACGTCCCTAGAAGCATGCTGCTGTATGTTGTCTCAAGCCTCTATGACCTTGAGCATGCCTTAATGATTCGATCAATACCTATCGTTTCTTCCCAATCAGGCTATTCTCTCATATTCGGTCTAGAGCTACCTTCTTTTACTCATCTGAAACATGAGTTGCTCTGCTTTGTCCCATTTATGTAGCAGAAGGTACGTTCGGTCTCTTCACCATCTCTTCAACTTCTTCACTTACATTCGCTCCCCAAAGTAACCCTTGATGCTCTCGGTCTTTACCACTGAGGCTTATGGTTGCACAACATCTGAGTTCATGATCTTAGATTCGATTACCACGTTCTGAGTGAAACCCAAAATCCAACACCTAAATAGAATTGACGGTGAGTTATTAATTCAAGCTTTTACTTGGAAATCTTCTTTATGAGTGATCTTTTATGAAACTGTCTCGTCCTAAGACATTTCTTCCCAAAGAGATCCAGTTTAATTTATTTTGAGATTTCTGTCTATATCATTCCCATCACAGAATACTTCCCACCTACCTGTTCAACAGATCACATCGGTCTCACAGGTAACTCTACCAACACTTAAGTTTTATGTCAAGACTTAATGTTTGGATTGAGTTCAGCCACCTCTCAGCCATCATCAGAAGACGCCTTTCATTGTTTCTCTAAAAACAACTGATCGTATTTCTCGGGATACCACACAAACACTTCAGGTCTCTCTTGACTCTGAAGGAAGCGATTCTTGCCCGGAATCTTCTGCCTTCTGTCTTTTATTTAGACAACACGCACTACCAAACACATTAGACTTATTTCCTTGTCTTTCACACTCTTATGCACGGAATTATTTTCCCACATTCTAATTACTGTTTGGCACATGGTTCTAAGTCTCAACTGTAACCAAACAAGGGCACAAGGGATTTCAAACGGTACGAAAAAGATTTGGGCGCGTGCAAAGGATTCGTTTCAGCCCCACGTGTGCTGACGTCTTCATTGAATACACCATAACTTCTAATCGCGCTTTTTCAGGCGACGTTTTGGGTTCCTAATCATCACGATTTTCTCTCTCCTGGGAACGGTATAAATAAGACGTGATCGTGTTCTTTGGCAGTTACCTCTCAAGGCATTATCTCTCTGAAAAAGTTGCCCCTGTTCATCTTCTTCCAAAAACTCAACAATGGCGACTTCTTCTTCCACTCACGATCAGTCTGCTTCTTCTTCTTTTCTTGCAATCAAACCAGATCAGAACATGATCATAGAGTTGTCTCCATACGTCTATGACTCATATATGCTCTACGTGGTGGAATGCCTCACATATTCCCCATTGGTATTGGCATTAACGCAGGTGGAGGCAGTTCCTATGTCCCTGCTATCTCAAGTCTACTCCACCGCAAGCTATGACAAACACAAAGACCGTATCTATTTCTCTATTCACGACAAGAAGACTTCCGTTTCCAAAGCACGGTTTTGCTCTCTTCTAGGGCTTGCCGTAGATGCTTCTGTTATTTCACCAGACTTCATCACAACCGCCCAGATTTTTAAGATGATGTACGAGATGGGGTATACAGATGTTCTAACATCTGTTGGCAAAGTCAAGAAATCATGTCTTCCATCTCAGTGGAATGGATTGCTTACCCTTTTAATTAAGGGTTTAGCGGAGCGATGTGGTGGTTCCGACACCACTAGCAAAGGATTTCTCACAATGTTGTATGGGCTTTACAACGGGATCAATCTGGACTATGGGTCGATTCTCTGGTCTCAAGTGGTTCAGAGTCTCAACTCTACCGCAAGGCACTCAGAAATTTCATGCGCCAGGTTTTGGACCCTCATCACCAGGAGAGCCATTGATTCTCTTGACATCCCTGTCATGAAGGATGTTCTTATGGCTTCAATTGCTACATACCACACCAAGAAAATCATTCTCTCAGATCCAAGTAAGTTCCTCCACTATGGACTAATCCCTGAGTCCATGTACAGATGTGTCACGCCCCACAGCAAGATTATGGCGGACTACAGCTCCAGAACCCCCCTGCCTCCTAGGGTTCTTTCCGAGGAACAACGTGCAGCTCTTGAGGCTCTGGATCAGCCTGCTAACCGAGGCAAAAGAGCGAGCAAAAAGGAGAAGGCTGAGATGAAGGAACCCGCACCCCAAAAGGAGAAAAAGAGAAGGTCCTCCAAACGCAAATCCGAGGCAGAGGCACCTTCTCAGCCGAGATCGAAAAAGGTCAAGAAGATGGCTAAAAGAGCCAAATGATCTCCTTCTGAATCAAAACAGAATGCACCATCCGAAACAGAAGATGTTGATCCTCAACCCGAAACTGCACCCGTTTCTGTTCCAACATCAATTTCCCAAACCACAACCGAAACCACTATTCCTTTCACCATTTCTCAACCTTTATCTTCTATCTCCCAACCTATTATCACAAAATCTATCACCATCACCACAACCCAACCACCAGTAACGGTCAACGTATCTGATACGGGGGCTGCTTCTGTGGTTGAAACCCCGGTCATCAACCCTCAATCCTCCCCTTCTCCATCTTCCAACTCCGGTGCTACCCTAGGGGGTGATGATGATGAATTTGATTCCATCTATTACAGCCCTTACCGGATCCCTACCGACACCGATACAGATACCCCTGTGTCAAGTCAGCAACTTCAAGAGATTCACGCAAAACTCGACAGTCTGCTGGCTGACAGTAAAGCATATGGGGGTGCTGTGCTGAAGGCTTTCATGGAGTCAGCAATCCAGACTTACACCGAAGCCTTGGATCGCTCTACTGACGCTGTAGACAATTCAGCAGCCTCTTGCTCCAAAGCCACTAAGGAAGTTTCTGAGGTTGTTCATACAACTCAGATCTTTCTTGATTCTCTCAAGGCTCATGCTGATTCAAATGCTTCCAAATTTCAAGCGTCAGTAGACTCGTTCGCAGCCACCCTTCAGGGAGAAACCAGGAAATTTGAGGCTCTGCGTGCTGACCTCAAAACTGAATCCACTTCAATTCTCAAATCTTTGGATTCACGTTTTGCCTCTTTAGCAGCCGCGAGCACCCTGAAGGAAGAAGTTATCAAGCACCAGGCAACTATTGACTTACAGAAAGTTCAACTGGCCCAGGCACAACAAGAAATCACTTTACTTCAAACTCAACGGGCAGTTCTTCAGAGTTGCGCTGGTGACGTTAAAAATATGTTAACCGGTGTTCTTGACTCCCATGATCCCTTCCTAACCCTCACTATTCGTCAGCATCTCCAGGCGAAACTCCTTCCGGCGATCACTATCCTAAGTGAAATGAAGGGTGTCTCGGAGATGCATGTTCTTCCGAGACAAGGGGGAGAGGAAGGTATGTCCAAACAAGAACCGAAGGGTAATGTAGCTTCGGGTTCTGGTAAACATGTCCTAGTTGAGAGCGAATCAGAATCAGATGAAACCATTACTGAAGCTCTTCAACGCAAGAAACGGGACAGAGAGCTTGATGAAACATTGAAGATAGCTCGTGAGGCAGAAGCCAGAGAAAGGAAAATCCGGGAGGATGAGGAGGCAATTCAAGCTAAAAAGACTCTGTTCCCAGATTGGGACAGAGACACACTCATCACTCAAGCAATTGAGTTTCCTTCTATTTATTGGTTGGAACCGATTGCATCTTTTGAGTGTGAAAACTCCAAAGACTCGCAGTTCGACATGCCCATTACGCGTAAAGCCTTCACTTTTCACTGCTTTGATGTCACTGCAAACGTCCCTCATCCGAACCCGAAGGTTGACAGGGAGCTTATCGATTTCTATCTGAAATTCGGTCAACCTCAGTACTTGACTTGGAGTGCCCAGAAAATTATTAGAGTCAAGGTACTGAAACCAACCCAGGCTGGGAAATTTGTAAACGTCAATTTCAAAATCAACAGAGGAACTGCCAACACCGAACATCTTATTTCTCTGGCAGATCTTCCCAGTCTGAACCCCCACGATTGGATCTTGCTATACAACATTCTTCTCTCCAACCAGAGAGAATATGAACCAATTCTTTCTCATCTTAAAAGAATGTTGGCTTCCTATGTCCATGAGCTGGCCACTATGGATCAGGAAATAGCAAAGGTGATGAATAAGAAACCGACTGTCAAGCCCACTTCCAAAACCGGAGATGTCCATAAAATGAAGTTGGGGCAGATTGATTCTTCCAATCTGACAGTTATGTTCACAAGGGGGGATAAGCACAAGTTTCTGTTTGCGTTGGTAGACAAGCATCTGTTCTCTACAGAGTGTCTGGAGCACATCATCAATATCATTCACCGATGCAAACAGAATACAACAGCAGATAAGAAGAACTTTACAGATATGCTTCGTTGGTATATTACCTTCAGGCATCATATTCTAGCTTTGATACCGAAAATTTTTCAAACGGTAAAGAAGCCATCTGCTTTGAAGACAGAGTGAAGATCTCGCCCCAAATTGACGCAAAGGGGGAGATTGTTGGGCTTAGAAGATTGCATCTTTTGGGCTCGTTTGTTTTTACCTCTTTGTATTACGGTTTGGGCCTGTCCAACCGTATGTCTTTTATGCTTTGTATATAAGCTTATGCTTGCATGCATATTAGGTTAAGGTTTTAGAGATCTGAAAATAGCGATACATCTAGACGACAACAGGTTTCTTTGATCGTTCTAGTAACCTTCCAATCCTCTACAGTTGATGTTCTTAATCGAGCTCTTCTGAGGATTTTGTTTAATCATTCGACACGTTTGATTCAATCTTGTCTTGTTCTTTTATTATGTTCATATCGTCATTGTTTAATTACTTGTTCAAGATCTAATCGATCTTTATAGATTAAAGGTTTGTTTAATCTCAACAAATCTCTTGGAAGAGTTCCAAGCAGGAGACGGTGGCTGATTCTACTTGTAAATCAGAGTATATAGCAGCGAGTGAAGCAGCAAAGGAGGCGATATGGCTAAAGAACTTCATCGGAGACCTTGGAGTTGTACCAGCTATTAAGGAACCTATAGAAATTTTCTGTGACAACAATAGTGCGGTTACCTTAGCCAAGGAACCAAGAGAGCATGGCAGATCCCGACACATTGACAGAAAATATCACTTCATAAGACACAAGATTGAAGAAGGACTCCTCGTGGTAAGGAGGATATCGTCGGATGAGAATCCTGCAGATCCCCTTACGAAGGGACTGACGAGGGTTAAGCATTTTCAGCATGCGAGATGCATCGGGCTGAGGGACGATATTAGTTTTACAGATTAGATAGTTTTCCTGAAACTTGTAAAATGTAATCGACGTTTGATGATGAATAAAATTTGTGATTTATTTATGAGTAAAGTGTTACTATCATTGTCAATTATTTACTATTGTTTTAGTTTTGCATGTTTTGACTTCCAGAATAATTAATTTATTCAAACCTCCATAATCGATCATACGTCGGAAGTAGGTATGAATCAAGATTGTCAGGAATTGGGTTTGTAGATGCCTTAAAGGTGTTTAGACATGGCAATGGTTGCTGCAACATTCATGAGTACTCATAAGTTATGAGTATTGGTATAAACCCACGCTCACTTGTATCACTTCATGGAATTTATCTCGAGTGATCGTGAGACGATAACATCATATAAATCTTTAAACCTAGAGATATGAGTTGTTACCTATGAGTTGGTTGTGCATTGATTGCACGTAAATGCATCAGTAACTTGATGTTATAAAACGTGCCTTTGTGTACAATTCAATAAGTAGTAGAACAAGCATATCAGTCGAAGTTTATCTGTTCCTTCTAGAAATAGAAGCGATATCTGGGCCCCTCGATGATTTTGTGTTGACCCATGTACCAGTCCCAGTCAGAACTAAACCGATGTGTTCAGTGACGTTCTTCGTCAAACAAATCGGAAAATCGAGAAACAACTGCTAGACAATAAGAAAGACATAGTTCCATGTGTTTGTCCGGCTGATATCATGAGAACAGAGGATTATGTGATCACTTATCTAAAATGGCGCTTCATAGTTCAACAGAGTCTTCATAGTTCGAGGGAGTTTTCGAGAGCTACGATTGCTGGTTGGTTCCTAAAGTTATAGGCAAATATAGTTATTAGACTTATCCAAGTGGGAGTCTGTTGGATAATGTTTCTAAGTCCATAAATTATTTGGTATATACTTGACCCGACCGGCATGGTCCATTTGGGTTGCATCTCATCCAAACTATTATGGATAATTTTATGAGAGTTATACACATATGTTTATTAATATATTATGAGTTATAATATATTAATATGAAGTTACGTTATTTAATTAGTTTTAGTCTTAAATTAATTATGAATTAATTTAGAGATTAGAAGGAAGACTAATTAGATTATAGGCTATTTGTTTTATATAGTGTGGGCTAATACTCATTTGTTAATGGGGTAGGCTTATGTGGAAGTCCATGGATGATCCATGGAGCTTTTAACCCATGGATCCTTGGAAAGGAAAAGACATGGGTTATTAGGGTTTCACCCTAACCATGCACACTATATAAACATGCTTATGGAGCATGAAATGGAGCCTAAGGAGAAACTAGTGAACTAGTGTGTGTGTGCTTGTGTGTGGCTGATTTTATACAAGTGTGTATACTCTCTCAAAGTTTTCCAAGAGTTTGTGGTGTTTTGTGATTCCATTTGAGGCATTCACACTATTGGTGCTTGGCCCTCAAACTCCTTAGAACCAAACTCATCAAAAGGTATGTAATCTCTTCTAACTCTTTTATGTTGAAATGTTCCCCATGCCATGCTAGATAGGTTATAAACCTTGGAAAATTTATTATTTTGCATGTATTTAGACAAACATAGATCCAAGGTTTATTAGGGTTGCATGCACACTTAGGAAGTGTTAGATTGCTCAAAACCCAACACAGCTCTCATTTGAGTCTAACTGTGGTAGGAAGGAGTCTTTTACACGGATTATTATCTAAGCCTTCTATCAAGTATAAGTGTTCTGCAGGAGTATATGGTCAATGATTTTCGTTTCCCCAAGGAAGCGTCAACAGTGGGAAGTAGTTTTTTTTGTCTGCAATTCATTATCGAATTGGAATGGTAGTGGTTCAATGTGGGCGGTCAGTCGGGGAGTCAAAACAATTTGAGATTTCGGGTTTCGAGAAGGGTAGAGGTACCTTTCTGTAACGATTTAAGTTTTGTTCTTCTTCAGGTTTTGTGAGTTCTGCTAGGGTTGGTTTTTATTGCCTTGGCAAGGCTGTGGTATTCTTGGGATTATGGTCGTGTTGCTTAGGTTGTTTGGCGTGTTGGTATCACAATCATTCTAGTTAAACAATAATCATCAGTTCGGAAAATCATCATGGATGTGGTACAGTCAAGCTGGGCCTTTCGCTTTGGAGCTGGAACTACGTGAAAATATTTAAACCACAAAACTGTAAGAACAAAGCTTATTGATTCCAGAAAATACCACATAGCATACATAATATCGTGACCCGCCCGCTTATCGGGCCCTGCCCGTCATAATGCACCCCTCCAAACTCACAAACGAATCTCACTCAACAAACAAATGGGCCCAAGCCAACATACAATGCAAAATCACAAAGACAAGTAGCATCCTGTATAGTATAGTGAGAAGACTCACCTATCTCACGAATACGGTGCTACAACATACCTATCGCTTCATATAAGGTGCAAACCTTGATTATATTCTTAAACTAGGTCAATAATACGTATACGGTGCTACAACACACACCTATCATATCATATAAGGCTAACTTTCGACTATATTCTAGATCTAGCTACTTGTGCAAAAGTTAACCTAGATCAACAAGTCAACAATCAATGTCTACTGTTCAACTCAACCTTATAGAGTCGTTACCTTTGTGGATGTTTATTAGATATATTTTGACAGAATAAGACAAAGTAGTCAGTTGACTCCCCAGTCGCCATGTTGCGACGACCATATGTCATGTTGTAGGAACTGAGTCTCAACAACTTAATTGATTAACATATTTTCCATCCATTCCACGTTCTCCAATGCTTAGATCTGATTTTTCTGAAAGGGCTTGATGCATAAAGTTTCCAACTTTACCCATTAATACATCCCAATAAACCAAGATTTTAAAACCTTGGTCCTTAATGGCATCTTAAGGCTTAAAGTCAACCATTAATAACTTAATCCGTAAAGTCGAAAATCCACAATTTCCATAAGAGTTTCCTACTCCTAAAATACCATAAAATCATTGCTTTATGGACATGCATGTCTAATGTATGTGTCTTCGCAAACTAGGTCAAAACTATGATGAAATAAACTCAAACTTAAGTATAAGACTGAAAACTCCAAGCAACCATAGATCTAGAAAATTTAACAACAAAGGACCTCAAGGATTCATAAAGTTTCCAAATTTATGGAATTCATTCCTTCAAAATTCCATAACATAAAGAAAAGGGACAAAGAACTTTGATCTAGAAACATGCAACCAACAAGCTTGAAACTTTGACAGTTACAAAGGACAAAAAATGGTGCTTGTTGATGATGATGAGGATTGATAGATGAAACTGATAGCTTCATTTTATTTACTTCTTTTTATAATTTTTTTTGAAGAATTGGGCTCAAATTGAAGAAATATTGAACAAAAATGGGCTAGAAGCTGATTGGACCCGAACTGGGCCAATGGATTAGCTGTGAGGGCCCACAACTTGAAGAAGCTCAAAATTCTGTTGCAGTCACGCAGCCCGCATAAGATTCCCAACGGCCCGCGTGGATTCTTGAAGGGGGCAATTTCGGGATTTTACCTAGAGCTCTATCTTGGGAAGGTTGGTGTGCCTCTTCAGCCTTATCATTGACATTTGATTTGGAGGCTTTCTCTATGGAGTTTAGAGAACTTTTGAAGGCCAAGAACACCTCAAGAACATCTTCTTTTCATCTCTTGATTCTTGTCAAATGTTTGGTACAATCTTATCTAACTTTTTTTACTTCAGTTTAGCCATGCTTGGCTAAACAAATCTTTGTTGACTTTTGTTTAATCCTTTGAACATTTGTTGAATATTGAAGAATCCATGAAATCATTCTTAAATCTTTATGGAAATGTTTGTGTTTCAACATATTATCACTACTTGTATGTTTTAGTTCATGAGTTCAAATGTGTTTGTGGTGATTAGTTGGCTAATTTCTTGATTAAGTAAATGATCCTTAAATTAGCAAGCAACAAATGATTTTTGTGTTGTTTTTGCTTCACATAATCATGAAAACCTTTCCACCAACATGGTGGTGAAAGAAATTGACCCTTCTTGGATTTGGTGACTTTTTAGTTCTTAAGGTTAGTTGACTTTCACTAATTACATGCTTAATGGAAATTGTGACTTTGAATAAGGAAATTGTTATGAGCTTCTCTAACCATTTTAACAACTAAGAAAAGTCTAGGTAATCTCAAGCTTCGTGGATTACTATAGCCAAATTAAGGATTTAAATAAAGTATTACACCATTGGATTCTAATGATATGTTCATCAAAAGTCAAAGTGAGGAAACCTTCTGTCAACCATCCTTCTCTTAATGATTTTACATCAAACCCTTATTTTGTTGAAATTGTTTATTTAAATCTTAGTTTAATTCTAGTTGATTTCAAGTATTTCAAAAGACCAAACCCCCATATTTAATTTATTGTCTTCCTCAAGTATTTTTACAAAAAGATTTTTCATAGAGTTATAAAATTGAACCAATCTCCGTGGATTCGATCTCTTTACCACTATACACTATTTTAGTGTGTAATATTTAGGGTTATTATTTTTGTTGGCCTCGACAACCACCAGAAACAATGCACCAAATGAGCTTCCTTCTCCATCAAATTGCCAAGAACACCACAAAATTCTTCAAAATCTCAACAGGGAGGCTAGATCTCATTAGGGTTAGAAAAGAAGGTTTTTAGATTAATAGTGAGCAAACCCTAGCTCATACTTTCCATATATAAGGTGTAACGTCCCAAAAATTAAGACCAAAAATTTCGAATTTTATATTAATAAAACCATTATTCAAAAACATATTGTAAGACCATAGTGAAATCTAAGTATCTCAATAAACATCCAAATACACCAGAATCATCAAAAATGCAGAGCAATGTAGTCTGTGCGATGCAATAATCCCGAGCTCTTTCCATGCAAACTAGAAGTACCTGAAACATGAACTAATAACCATTAGCACAAGGCATAGTGAGTTCCATAAAATAACACATACCATACATATCCAAATATAATCGGCCCCGCCTGACATCGAGCCCTGCCAGGTAAACATATCAGAAAACAAATATGTTGAGTTATGTAGAAAACTAGCATACAAAACATAATAAACCACAGGCTAAAATTGGTACCTTCGACCCACCAAACACAGGGAGTAAACTTACCTCAAGCTACTGCATCTCAATAAAATCTCGGACTGCTGATTTGAAAATGCCCCCACGCTACCCATGTAAAATAATATCCTATTAATAATTGGTCCATAATCCAAAACTGGAATCCTCGTCGAAAGTCCAACCCTTATGGTCAATCAAAAGTCAAACATCTAAGTACGCTTAGCGTACTTAGGCTTACACTTAGTGTACTCTTTCCGGGGATAGTACGCAACAAATACTCCATAGATGACCAAACCAATACATTAAGCACTTAATCGGTTAAGCCATTAAGGAAAACTCTCCAATCTTATCGTAAGTTGTGAATTAACATGTAGAGTTGGCAACTTTACTCCCATGCTTGACTTAATGGGGCTCAAAACTTAAAAAGAAGCATATTAATGATCCTAACACATGCATGAACCAATATAACTCATAAAGGTTGAATTTTTATAGACAAGGGACCTCAAAGGTGCTAAGATGTAACATCTATGGTTTTTTGAGTAGACCATAAAAATGCTCAAATAATGCTCAAATAACACCCTAAGTTGGACCTAGAATAAGGAACCATCAACTAGAGAGCTTTTTTAATTCAATTGGCTTGCAAAGATGATGACGAATCTGGCTCTACAAGCTCAACCAACTCTTAAGAAACCTCCAAGTATTTTTCTTCACTACTTCACCAAAAACACCATAAAAACTTACTTCCTAGCTCAAATCACACAAATTGCAATTACAGTTTCGATCATTAGGTATAAAGAGATTGAGGCTATTCATTAGGAGGTCTAAGGGTTTCATAAGTTGTTTAAATAGGGTACAAGCCATAAAAATTAGTGTTTACCCCTGCATTGCACATGCCCTGCATACTTCTACATGCATCCAACGTATGTGGGTGCATCCATGATCCAACCAACATGCTAGTATGCTAAGCATACTCATAGAGTACGCCCCGTGTACTGAGATAGGGACTAAAATAAGAGAAATTTTGCATTAAGGGTTTAAAAAGAAACATACCAATAATCTCAAATGCTACAATTCTCCCCAACTTGAATTAGAATTTGTCATCGAAGTCCACTACCCCAAATAACTCCCAGTAGTGCTCCCTCATCTCGCTCTCCGACTCCCACGTCCATTTTGAACCTTGTGGTACAGCCACTAAGGTTTCACTAACTTTCCTCAAGGTTTTTCGTCGTTTTTTCAAGAGTCACCACCGGTCTCTCGATATAGTTCAGGCAATCATCTACCTGAATAACCTCAAATAGAAGCACCATGGAATAATCCACCAAACATTTTAGCAATTGAGAGACGTGAAAGGTGCTATGGATCTAACTATGCTCCTCGGGAAGATCCAAGAGATAAGGAACCCGACCCACCATGGAAAAAACCCTGAAATGAATGATATACTTGGGGCCTGACTTGCCTTTCTTCATGAATCGAATAAGACCTATCCAAGGTGACACCTTAAGGAGAACCATATCCCCAAATTGGAAATATAGATTTGATCGACACTTGTTGACATAACTCTTCTATCGAGTTTGTATTGTCTGGAGTCTACCCCGAAACTACTGGATCAACTCGGTAGTCTTGAGTACCACTTTCGTACTCCCCATGCCTTGCTGACTGACCTCACCCAAACATATTTGACTTCTACATTTCCTCCAATAAAGCATCTTAAATGGAGGTCGATAGATGCTAGCATGATAACTATTGTTATATGAAAACTTTGCTAAAGGGAGATACATCTTCCAACTCCCACCGAAATACAATTCACATGCCCGAAGTATATTGTCCAAGGTTTGGATAGTCTGCGTGCTCAGTCCGTCGGTCTGCGAATGGAAAGTCATGCTGAAATGCAAACGAGTACCCAACTCCTCATGGACCCTCTTCAGGAACCTGGAAGTAAATTGGACATCCCTATCTGAAACCACTAAAATTGCACTCCATGTCATGCCACAACCCACCTGATGGATATATCGGCCAAATTCTGCGTAGAGATACTTTCCTGAATCAGAATAAAATTCATGCTCTTGGTCAATCGATCCATGATGACCCAAATCAAATCCACTCAGTGTGTTATCTGAGGCCACTTCATAATGAAATACATGGTGATCGCTTCTCATTTCGAAACATGAATATCTAGTGGCCACATCTTGCTATGAGGCCACTAATACTTAGGCTTGACATTCCTATAACTGAAGCACCTCTCTACATAACAAGCTGCATCCCACATCATATAGGGCCACCAATAGTCAGTATGAAGATCTCTAACATCTTCGTCGCCCTAGGATACAAGGAGAATCTTGATTTGTGCATATCCTCCAACAGAACCTGATGTGCACCACACCAATAAGGAACCCACACCCTCCTATTCATCACACCCCAAAACTGGAATGGCAAAAATGATCGGGGGAAAAGGACATGATGTATAGTATAACAACAATTTCATAATAGTAATCAAAGTACAACAACCATGTATTGATAAAGTATAAGTTTTTAATTATGTGCTCAAATCATTGGATATTGACACGAAAAATGTAATACAAAAGCTAAAGACATGTATCTATGAAGGTCCGTCTTCTCAAAACCTGTGGATACTTATTTATTGGTTTCCTAAGAATATAAGTAGTATGAAAAGAGTGTCAAAAATTAAGTTGGTGAGTTAATAAGCATGTTTGTAACTGAAATCTGTTTTCTATTCCTTGATAATGTAAATATGTTTTCTTAGAAAATCCTATATTTTCTATTGTAGTATGTTGTAAGCAAAACGTGTGAATGTTATTGTACTCTAAAGTTGTATAATGTAGTTTAGTTCACTTAAAACCATGAAAAGTATGTTTTCTCTGCACTGAAGTATTAATTTGTATTTGTTCCTGTTATGAAAACTATGTATTTGTAATTGTTTACTTTTACTAACTGTACTTTTAAAATACTGTATTATAGTTCTATTATTAAATAAAACTATGTGACGTTGTTTACTTATTCATACACTAATCATTTTATTCAATACCAAATTGGGAGTTATTATAACCATGCTTAATGACATAATATGGCCTGAACATGACGTTATTCATGCGTCACAATCGATACGACATTTGTCACCACAGGCCTGCCGACCTAACTGTTACAAGCAACTTTGGTGCAGGATTTTTCAATCCTGTATAGATCTATACACAAGAGTCATGCTATCCCTCCAGGAGACTTTGGTTATTATTTCAGGACTTGGTTGGTACTTAGATATGTACTTAAAGCTTGTCTCATACATGTATCTTGATGATTACACATTGAATAATGGAAATTTACTTTGAAATGAAAAAACTGTAAGTATGTTTCATAACTATATTTAATATTGTTTATAAGTTTGTGTTTTTCCATAATGTATTATGAATATGTAAAGTAATGCATATGGTCTATAAACTATACCCGCTATAGTTTATATGCTTGTTTTTTCTTTTTTGTAATCTAAACCTTGAAAGCAATGTGTAAGTTTTATAAAATTTCTGTATTATAGTTTATATGTTCATGTTTTACTATAATGACAACCTTTGTCAAATATGTCACATCCGTAATATGGTTGTTCCTTGAAATCCAATGTTTATATTTAGAAGGTGCTAAAACAGTTTGCAAAAATTATGTTTTTGTTTAACGAGTTTGAAAATCATTTTATACTTATATAAATATAATATTTATATAATTGGGATTAAATAAACATTCAAGTAAATAATTCTACACTAAGTCCACAACCAAACAAGGAACAAGAAATGGAGTTAAATTCCAAATTCTAAGCCTGTTGAATCCTATATATATATATATATATATATATATATATATATATATATATGGTGATTGAATGTGGCTGTTTAGTGGTTCTCGGTGAAGAACTATTTCTGAGGTGAGTGTTTTCGGTTAGGAACTCCAACCAAGAAAAGTGGTTTTCAGCCGAAAACATAAAAACTATCGAGGGGGTTTTCAGTCCGTGTGAGATTTCAGTGTTCTACGTTTGTGGTCCGAAACAGGCTTGCGGTGCAAGGGGTTTGGACAAATTCTGAGGGTTTTCGGTTGAAACCTATTTTCGATCTGATAGAAGCGATGGCTTGCGAAGGTTCTTGGTTGGGAACTATTATCGGTCCGAGACTTAGAAGATACATGCGAGACTTCTCGGTTTTTGGATGATTTTACTTCTTAGTCTTAAAACACTTTAATAAAAGGTTTATATATACCAACACTATTAATTTAATTTTATTAAATTAACAATACAACCATTTTAACTTTTATTTGATATTTTTGAGTTTTGTTGACTTTTAGAAGATTGAAAATAACGGGTTGTCACATTACAATGGAGAGTTAGTAACCCTCAGCTATCATAATCGAAGGAAGCTTCCTAGCCACTATGGACTCACTCTTTTGGTGCTCTTCCTTCATAGCCTCAACCTAAGCCTCTCGAATGTGCTCAAAGAGTGGAGTAATCACTCTTATCCTTATATAGATATCCCTGATAGGAGCTGTGACCGCCTTGTGGATGAGAGCATCAACCACTTTATTGACCTTTCCTAGATGTTAAAGGATCTCACAATATTAATCCTTCACCACATTTAACAACTTGCGTTTCCTCATGTTCAGATTTGGATGATCTATCAAATACCTCAGGCTCTTGTAATCCGTGTAAATAGTATAGCATACCCCATAGAGGTAATGTCGCCAAATCTTGAGAGCGAAAACCACATACCCCAACTATAAGTAATGCCTCAGATACTGCGCCTCATGAAGCTTTAGTGACCTCGAAGCATGTCACTCCTCTACATCAGAACTACACCGAAACATCTGATCGATGCATCACAATATATTACGAAATCCTCAACACCTTTAGGCATAATCAGAATCGGCGCCTCACACAATCTCTGTGTCATGGTCTCAATAGCTGCGTAATGCTCACACTCCCAGTGAAGAGTGACAGTCTTCTTTGTCAACCGATTAAGAGTAACCGCTATCTTGGAGAAATCCTGAATGAACTCTGATAGTAAACTAGCAAACCATGGAAACTTCGATTCTTAGATGGAGACCTCGGAACCTGTAACATCATCATGGCCTTTACCTTGGCCGGATCAACTAGAATACCATCTGGTTGACAAGGTGCTCAAGAAACTAAACCTCATGCAACCAGAACTCACACTTGGAGAACTTTACATATAGTCTCTCCCTCCTCACTGTCTCCAATACATCCCTCAAGTGGTCCTCTTGTAGCTCCTGGGTCTTGGAATAGACCAGGATGTTATCAACGAATATAATCACAAAGCGATCCAACATCAGACTGTATATGCGGTTGATGAGGTCCATGAACATGGCTTGACGATTAGTGATCCCAAAGTGCATCACCACGAACTTGTAATGACCATAACGAGTCCGAAAAGCTTTCTTCTGCATATTCTCCACTCTGACCCTCATCTGATGATAACCTGAAAGTAGATCAACCTTGGAAAACGAAGATGCACCCTAAAGTTGGTCAAACAAATCATCAATCCTCAGGAGTCGATAAGGGTTCTTTACTGTTAGCTTGTTCAGCTCCCGATAATCAATAAACATTCGATGCGACCCATCATTCTCCTTAACAAACAAGATCAATGCTCCCCATGGAAAACTGCTCAGTTAAATGAACTCCTTGTCTAACAGATCGTACAGTTGTGAAAACAACTCCTGTGTCTTTGGAAGGACTAACGGATATGGTGCTTTAGCTATCAGAGCCACATCCGGAACCAAGTTAATCCAAAACTCCACTTACCTCTCCGGAGGCAATCCAGGAAAGTCCTCTGGGAATAGATCCAGATGTTCCAGGACAACCGACACATCATCCATAGTTTCCTTACCTTTCTCCCGGGTATCCAATAACATAGGTAACATGTCTGGAACAAGGCTGATATAGATAGCTTTTTGTTGTAGCTGCTGAACATAGAATCTGCCGATGTTGGGCACTCTCTCCCTGAACAACTAACTCTCCCCCACTTGGGGTTTGATTGCATACTAACTAATGCTCGCAATCAATCATCGACCCATTGGGACTTAACCAGTCTGCCGCGATGAACTCTTGAAGGACTCACATAATGGAAATCGCTAAATTCCGTGCTAAGTTCAAGGGACACGAAGGAGCATGTAGCACCCAAATCAACCAAAAGATAAGCAGACATACGATTAACTAAAAATGTCCCTATAGATGATCAGATAAAAGATAAGCATAAACAAAGGAAGCATTAAAATACATGATAAAAATACATACCAATAACCACATCTCGTGTCACTCGAGCCTCCTCGGTTGTCAACTGAAATGCCCTTCTCTTCACCACCAGAGCATCCACCTTGCCCTGGCAGTCATTGGTAATCCTTAAGGTGGTTTGATTGGAAGCAACCACTAATGCTCACTTCAATCTAGGGAAATTGGCCTTCTTGTGGCCTTTTAATTTTCAATTGAAGCATTTGAGCGCTCTTCGAGTACAACCCCTACTATCATGTCCATTCTGGCCGCAATTAAAGCAGCACCTTGCCTTCTTATGATAGCTCCCCTCGTGAGACCTCCCACACATGTATTAACGTCCCCGACCCTACTAGCCCCCCAATCATGAATGAAAAGACTTGGGCCTCTTCGCTTGGGGCCTAACCAGTCAATCATATCCCCATTAGGGCCCAACCAGTCAATACCCACAAACTCCTATTCTTAGGCTCTAGCAATCATGTCCGGTAGGGCCCTGTAACTCGATATGCTAAAAAATTCCAGAATGTCATCCTGGATGATGTCATGGTACCTTTGTTTCTTCATCTCCTAGTCTGTGGAATATTGAAGAACTAGCAAAGCTCCCTCCCAGAACTTGGCGATGATATCCATTACAATCTTCGTAGCCTGGCGAAGGTCCTGAAACTCCATAGCAAACTGTTGCACCTTAATGGATGGTGGAAACTCAACTTTGGATCTTGTCACAAACTCATCCCAAGACATGGTCGCCATGACGTCAGTTCCCAAAGAGTGTCCAACCTCCTCCCACCAATTGCGAGCTTCATCCCTTAGAAGGTAGTATGCAAACCCGTCATCGAGCTATCAGAGCAGAAACACGTTCGTTGAGCATTCTCCATGTCAGCGACAATGGTTGGTTAGCAATGAGGTCCTTCTTCCCAAATAACTATGGGGCTCCACAAGCTTTGAATTCCTAAAAAGAGAGAGTATAAGTCCCCAACTGACTGTTGCAGTCTCAACACAAAACTCCCTAAACGGTCATCCAAAATCTCCATAATGTCCTCCTTGACAGCACCTGACATCACATGATTAGCCTACATAATACCAAGAGTTATCTCAAACATGATGAACTTACATCTCCTCTCATCAATTACTTCGACACTAGAGCCGTTACTTGAACCTCCTCCCCAAGTGATCTGCACCACACTGAAAAAAAAACATACAAACAATTAGAATACACTCAAGTGAACTCTCACACAGAAAGCTCGTTAATTTCAGCAAGACCATCCTTGACATGAGTATCGAGACTATGCTTTCAGTAGTACGGTCCCAATACTACCTGCCACAACTATGCATACTTTCATAAAGAATCATCCTTACTCCTCTAAGTCACTTGACCATGGAAAAAATCATAAACCTTGTATTAAACATCATACACGACATTCTATAGTACTTCCTAGACTCTCATAAGAATCATCATCTCACTTGACTCTAAACCACAAGGAACTTCTACCAATACCGCTTGTCACTCCCCCAAACTAGAACGATGGAAACGTTCGAGATTGGAGGACTTCATGTACAATGTCACAAAAATTGTATAATGATAATTAAAGCAACCACAACCATTACATTAATAAGCTAAAGTATTTACATCTGTTAGATCCATAGTTTGTATGACATCATAGATGTCTTACAAAAGTGTAAAAACGTGACTCTAAAAGCTCCATCTTCTCAAAACCGGCGAGTGTACATCTCTCACCGGTTCGGTTAGAATACAAGTGGTTTTGAAAGTGTATCAACATTTAAGTTGGTGAGTTCATAAGTACATTTTAGAGACGGAAAAACTTGTCTCGGTTCTTTGGAAATGATAGTATGTTTAACCAGAACATCTAATATTTTCTATAGCAAATGTAATTTAGTCACATAAATAGGTAAATCTATTTAATGTACGTTCCTTTTAATTGTATATTGTATTAGTGTACTTAGTTCAATAAAACTAGTGTATCATAACTATATTTGTATGAAAACCCGGTTACTACCAGTTGTAATGTAAAGTAGTGCACTGTAATAGTGTTTGTAAGAAAACCTCTGTATGAATGCCTGATCACTACTAGTTGTAGTTTGAACTAGTGTACTATATGAAAACCTTTGTATGAAAGCCTGGATACCACTTGCAGTAATGTAAAGTAGTGTACTATAGTTTTATTAATTAAAATAAAACCATTGAAGTAGTATCAATCCTGTAAACAAATGTTTTAGTTATACTGTTGTGAGTTTCATATAACCATACTTGATATGACCTAGTGACCTCTACCATGTTCTTCAGGCGTCCGAAAGTTATGACACTTGTCACCCCAAGCTTGCCGACCTAACTGTAGCTAGCAGTTCAAGTGTGGGATTGTCAGCACCATATAGATCAATACATAAGTTTCATGCTCTCCCTCTAGGACACTCTGTTTTTAAAGTATATGATTTATTTTGGTACACTAAAGGATACCATTAAAGTAGTGCCTCATAACCCTGTATAAACTAGTTTACGTTTAGTGTAGTAGTGTCCTATTGTACTTGAAAATTTTATATATTACCTCCTAGTACTGTACTTTGTAATGTAAAATAATTATACTAAACTAATTATTTAATAGTGTATGCTCGAATCAATGTATTAGAGTAGAGTTCCATAAACTATACAGATTACAGTTTATATATTTGTTTCTGAATAGCGTTCTTGATTTTGTAAAATAAAGTAATGTTTCCAAAACTATACCTATTATAGTTTGAATGTATGTTCTTGTATCGGTTCTTGTACTTAGTTAAATAATGTAGTGATTTACAAACTATACCAATTATAGTTTAAATGTAATCTTTTGTAATGTACTGAAAACTTTTCCAATTTAGTGGTATGAAGGAAAAATACACTTATGTTCGATTTCTTAGAAAAGGGTTAAAATATATATAAATATTTTGATGGAATATAGTGAATACTCGATTCGAATCAATTGCAAAGGTTTAAAAAACTGTTTGAAAACGTTTGTATAAAACAAAAAATTCCTTTTGTTTTACATGTATCCCCCTACTAAAAAATTTGAAAATTTAGGGGTATGAACTCACCACTAATGTGAATTACCTTAAATTGCGATTTGTAGAGAGGATTGTCGGGTAAGCGTATGTGCAAATAACGTTATCCTAAAAATAATGATAGTCGACATCATATTTAAATTAATAAGAAATTAATTGAAATAATGTGTTAAATAATTAATTAAATAGTAATTAAAATGTTAGGCAACACATTAATTAGGTGAGGAATACTTACAAAAATGAATTAGAATTAATTAAAGTGTTGAAAAGGGGTTTTTGGTTGCACAAGTGGAGTTTTCGGTGGGCTTGGGAGTGTTTTTGGTGTGATAATGTTCTTGGTGTGTGTTTTTGGTGTTCTTGGTGAAACTATGAAGATTTGAAGAAATCTTATCAAGATTTGAAGATTGGTTGAAAATCTGGGTGAAAACACTTGAAGATTGAGAGAGTTTTTTGGATGACTTTTGAGAGCAAAATGGTCATGTATTCGGTGAGAAAAGTAGGAAATGAATTGAGTGTTTGGCTATACTTATATATATATAAGGAAGGTGTTCAGTCTTAATGGGGCAAAGTTGAGTGTTTTTGGTCATACATAGTAGGCTTTCATGGAGAATTCGGTCCTAAGATAAATGGAGAAAAGGGAATTCGGTCTTCGTGCCAATGGAGAAGGGAAATCGGTGTCAAGTCAAAGTGGAAAAAGGAATTCGGTCATGGAATTTCCCCATTTAGGGTTTTCGGTCTGGGATTGAAATAAGATTCCTGAGACCAGAAACAACGTTTATACCTCATATTTTCATGAATTAGACTAATTATTATATTCTAGAATGAATAATTTCAACCCTGATTTAAACTACTCTAAACTCTGATTGAACTAGTGTCAATTTCATTAACTTTTTTTTACTCGGAACAATGGGTTGTTACACTATCCCACCATTAAAGGGAATTTCGTCCCGAAATTCTTTCTACAATGAGTACATCATGGACTAGGGTGGATACTTCTGTTGCATCCGGTCTTCACGCTCCCAAGTGAATTCAGATCCCCGCTTGGCATTCCAGTGAACCTTCACTATCGGTATGAGACTTTATTTCGTTCGTTTGACTTCGCTATCCATGATTTCTACTGATTGTTCCACAAAGCTAAGACTGTTGTTCACCTCGATTTTGTCAAGTGGAATTACAAGAGTCTCATCAGATAGACATTTCTTAAGATTTGTCACGTGGAAGACAGTAGGTATGTTTTTAAGTTCTTATGGTAAACGAAGTTTGTATGCTACTGGGACGATTCTAGAGAGAATCTCAAATGGCCCCATGTACCTTGGATTTAGCTTCCCACGCTTTCCGAAGCATATCATGCCCTTCCAGGGTGAGACCTTCAACAGAACGTGGTTGCCAACATGGAATTCAAAGGGTTTTCGTCTCTTTGTCTGCATAGCTCTTTCTTCTATCTCTAAAGGCTTTTAATTGTTCTCGGATTTGGCCA
The DNA here is from genome assembly GCF_052625555.1 of Lactuca saligna. Lineage (NCBI taxonomy): Eukaryota > Viridiplantae > Streptophyta > Magnoliopsida > Asterales > Asteraceae > Lactuca > Lactuca saligna. The sequence goes on along the minus strand of NC_136421.1, from coordinate 188,904,361 downwards.
ATCTATTATGTGGTTTCTTGAATGATCTCCAGACCAGTGAGAGTTCCACCCGGAACTTTCCATTAAGCTAGCTATGTATTACCCACTTCGGCCCAACACAGAGGGGATCTGCGCTTACGAACATAAAGGGCTTCGAATGGGGCAACCTTGATGCTAGAGTGGTAGTTGTTGTATGAAAACTCAACTAGTGGGAAAGGGGTATTACATGCCTTACCAACGTCGATTACACAGGCTCTAAGCATGTTTTTTATTGTTTGATTGCTTCTCTCACTCTGGCCATCAGTTTGTGGATGGTAGGTTGTACTCATGTCCAACCTAGTTCCAAGATCTTTCTCTAGTGAGTGCTAGAATCGTGAGGTGAATCCACTATCTCTATGCTATATAATAGATATAGGCACACCGTGATGTCGTACTATCTCTTGGATGTAAGTTCTGGTTTGTTTCTTCATCTTTTATGTTTCTTTGATTGGAAGGAAACGGGTGGAATTGGTTAATCAATTGACGATTACCTTAATAGTATCATGACCACCCAGGGTCTTGGGCAACTTCGTAATGAAATCCATTGTAATCCGCTCCCACTTCCATTTACATATTTCTGGTTTTTGAAGTAAACCTGAGGGCTTTTGATATTCTACCTTGACCTTGGCACAAGTTAGGCACTTTCCCACGTAGGTAGAAATTCGATATTTCATGTTCGACCACCAATACGGTTTCTTGAGATCCAGATACATCTTTTCTGAACCTGGGTGAACAGATTATCGAGTCTTGTGTGCTTCATTCATGAATACATCCTTGAAACTTCCAAAATGTGAGGTCCATATCTGGTTCATGAAATAATGAACTCCATCTCCCTTGATCTCAAAGTTCTTCTCCATTCTTCTTAAAGCTTCACCCGCCACATTTTCTTGTTTTAAATATTCGGTCTGAGCCTCTTTGATTTATGTGTACAGATGGGAATGGATTGTCATGGGTAATGCTTTCACTCTACGACCTGAGTACTCCTTTCGACTAAGGGCATCCGCTACTACATTGGCTTCGCCGGGAGGACAACAAGTTTCACATTCGTAATCATTGAGTAGCTCTACCCACCGTCCCTGTCTCATGTTATGTTCTTTCTAATCGAAGATGTGTTGGAGTATTTTGTGGTCGGTGAAGATAATGCACTTGGTACCGTAAAGGTAATGTCTCCAGATTTTCAGTGCAAAGACCACTGCTTTCAACTGAAGATCGTGAGTAGTATAGTTGACTTCGTGTGCCTTAAGTTGTCTCGAGGCATAAGCATTAACTTTTCCTCATCGCATAAGCACACAGTCGAGCCCCTAATTGGATGTATCATAGTACATTAATAAATCCTTTGTCCCTTCCAGAAGAGACATAATTGGTGCGCTGCACAAGGCTTGTTCAAGGTTCAGAACGCAATGTCTTGTTTCTCTCCCCAACTAAAAGTTACACCTTTCTGAGTCAGGATATTAAGCGGTTTAGCGATTCAGGAGAAGTTTTGTATAAATCTGCGATTGTAGCCAGCAAGGCCTATGAATTGACGGATATCTTTGGGCGTTCTCGGTGCTGATCAATTCTCAATCACCTTTATTTTGTATGGGTCCACCTGTATTCTTTCTTCGCTAACCACATGACCAAGGAAGTTACATTCTTAATCCAAAACTCGCACTTTGAGAATTTTGCTTATAGCTTCTCTACCCTTAATGTTTCTAGAACTTGCCTCAAGTGTTGAGTATGTTCTTCCTCACTTCATGAATAGATAAGTATATCATCTATGAATACTATCACAAATTTGTCTAGGATGGGATGACACACCCGATTCATTAGATCCATTAATATTGCGGGTGCGTTGGTTAGACCAAAGGGCATCACTACAAACTCTTAGTGTCCATAACGAGTTCGGAATGTTGTCTTGGGAGCATCACTATCCTGGGATCGTAATTGATGGTACCCTGATCTCAGATATATCTTACAGAAGTATCTCACTCCTTGTAGTTGGTCGAGAAGATCGTCTATTATGGGTAGAGGGTGGCGATTCTTAATGGTGAGCTTGTTTAGTTCATGGTAGTTTATGCACATTCGGAAAGATCCATTCTTCTTCTTCACGAACAAGAACGGTGCTCCCCGCGGTGAGAAGCTTGGTCTTATGATTCCGTTACTGAGCATTTCATTTAGTTGGACGGACAATTCCTGCATCTCTGCTCGTGATAGACGATACAAGATTTAGCTATGGGGGTAGCTCTAGGGATCAAGTCGATTCAAAACTCGACTTGGAATTCGAGAGGGAGTCCTGGAAGATCTTCTGGGAAGATATCATGAAAGTTACCGACTTCATGGATGCTCTCCAGGTCTTTAACTTCTTGTTTTTCATTAACTTCATGAGCTAGGAATGCATGGCACTCCTTTCACAAATATTTTTTGAGCTTTGATGCACGAAATAATATGAAGGTTCTTGCTGAGTTTGTCTCCGTAGATAACGAGGGTTCGCCATTTGGCAGATTAAGACGAATGGCTTTTTCATAGCAAAGGATATCAACATGATGAGGAATTAGCCAGTCCATGTTGATAATGACATCATAGCTTTTTATGGAGACCGACATAAGATCTATTGGAAAGGAATATTTGTTTAGAGTGAGAGTATAGCCTATGAATATGTCATTAGTGCTCTCTTTTTTACCTTTAACCGTCTCGACAATCAATGTTTTGTTTAGTGATTGCCATTTGTGTTTGAGCAAATGTTTTAATTTACGGCTAACAAAACTCCTCTCCGCACCACTATCAAAGAGAGTGCATGCATAAGAGTTGTCGAGGAGGAACACTTGTAACTATGGTGGGATTCTCTACTGCTTCCTCTTGGCCCATGGTTAGCATTCTCCCTGTATTTCCAGCGTTTCTTGCTTTACAGAAATCACTCTTGTAATGCCCTGTTTCACCACACCCATAATAGGCATGGCCTACTCCAGCTCCGAGGGTTTGAGCATTAGGTTGTGCAGGTGTCTTGCAGAAGTGGGTTGTATGCCCCTTCTTGTTGCAACTAGTGCATTGCAACTCTCGACAAGGTCCATGATTATGGAAACTGCATTTGTCATACCCCGGGAGGGTTCTAGCATATCTACTGGTTGGTGCTTCGGTAGTGGCAACAGCAGCATGAATGGTAGCAATGAGGATTGTCATTGTTTGTTGTTTCTTTGAGGGTTCCTGTGGAGATTGGCCTTTCTGCTTGTTCAAGAATTTCTTCTTACAGTCACCCTCTTTGGGTTGATCGGGAATGATTGTCACGGGGTTGTGGTGATCCCCATAATCCACCAAGTTCTGTGCCAGATGCTTGACACTATCAAAAGTGAGTGTTTTGGCAGTTAAGACATTTTCTTGAGTTGGGGGTGTCAATCCCCATATGTATCTTTCAACCTTCTTGCTCTCCGGGGTGATCATCACGGGACAGAATACAACAAGGTCACTAAACCTAGCAGTGTAAGCAGCAACATCGGATTCCTAAATCTTCAGATTCCAGAGCTCCTATTCTAGTTTTTGCATTTCACCCTGCAGGCAGTATTCAGCTAACATTAGTTCCTTCAAATCGTCCTAACTCATAGTATTGGTTACCGAGAGAGTCAGGGATTTGACTTAGCTATTCCACCAAGTTAGAGATTTATCGGTGAAGGTGCATGCTTCAAAATTTACTTTTCTAGACATGGAGCATGCATACATCTCGAATATTAATTCAGTATTTTTGAACCAATGTGTAATGGAAACGATACCTCCAGTGCCATAAAAGATTGAGGTTTAGCATTGATGAAGTCGTTGTATGAACAATCCATCGAGTGTCGATGACTGCCTCCTTGATTAGAAGTGTGGGCACCACTACCAATCCCTCTAGTTCCACTCGCATTTATTTGTGTCATGGCTTCTGGCACTGCAGCAGTTACTGCTGCTTGGAACACGGCAGGATCATACTAAGGAGGTGGCAGTGGTGGTGGATTCTTTGGTGGGTTGTTTTTCTTCATATTGGACTTCTTTGGAGGTATCTTTCTCTAAAATAATTGAAGAGAAAAATGATGATAAGTCCCCAATAGTGATCATGAGTCAGGTGATATTGAATAAGGTATATCTTGTCCGGACAACTATAGTGTTCGATTAAGCGATTTACAGTGGAAGTTTACTTAATATAAGTAAACAATCATCGTGAAATTTATAGCAACACTTGGAATGAAATTATATGATGTGATTTGTGCTTGATCTCCCCATAATCACATAGTGTACACAGATTGTATATAACTAAAACCAAATAGACCTTCAATTAAGTGATCTACTCTAAGTCCACAACCAAACAAGGAACAGAAAGAAAAGCTATAACACCTATTCTATGTCTATAAAATCTTATTTATATATACCTTATATGTATACATTTAGAAATTATAGATCCATCAAAAAAGGTTCTTTGTTTTCTTATGTTTGGTTCTAGTATTGTAGTGCTATAAAGTACCCCTATAGTATTTTAACTTTTATGTTTGGTTCTAGTGTTTACTTTGTATAAAGTTTTGGTAAGTTTCAGACTTGTTCCACCACCACAATCACTCCCAAACACATGTTGGTCGTATATTAAATAAATATAGTTGATTAGGTTACATTTATCCTAGATATGATTACGTAACTATCCAGGTTTGACTAGAGCATCCAACATCTAAATACTTTTGATTTGTTCTTCTTGTGATACTATTTCTGGTATGTATGTATACTTGTATACTTTTTATAAAATACTTATAATTTAAAAGTATTCTATTAGTTCAGAGTGCTTTGTCCCCAGAGTGTTTATAGTTGTATATCATGTAATGTTTGATATACTTAGTTCACTATAAACAATGCTCTGATACCAATATGTTACACCCCCAAACCGGAACAACAAAAATGTTTGGGGGCGAAGGACGTCATGTACAGTATCACAACAATTGTATCATAGGAATCAAAGCAACCACAACGATTACATTGATAAGGTAAAGTATTTACATCTGTTCGATACATAGTTTGTATGACATCAAAAGTGTATAACAAAAGATTAAAATACGTGACTCTAAAAGCTCCGCCTTCTCAAAACCTATAGCTGTACATGTCTAACCGATTCCCTGAGAATACAAGTGGTTTTGAAAGTGTATCAATATTTAAGTTGGTGAGTTCATAAGTATGTTTTACTTATGGAAAAACATGTCCCGGTTCCTTGGAAATGATAGTATGTTTATCCAGAAAATCCAATATTTTCTATAGCGAATGTAATGTAGTCTCATAAATAGGTAAAACTATTTAATGTATGTTCCTTGTAATTGTATACTGTATTAGTGTACTTATTACTAGAAAAATAATGTACTGTAACTGTATTTGTATGAAAACCTGGTGACTACAAGTTGTAATGTAAAGTAGTGCACTGTAATAGTGTTTGTATGAATACCTCTATATGAATGCTTGGTTACTACCAGTTGTAGTCTAAAATAGTGTACTATATGAAAACCTTTGTATAAAATCCTGGATACCACCAACAGGAATGTAAAGTAGCGTACTGTAGTTTTATTAATTAAAAGAAAACCATTGAAGTAGTGTCAATCTCGTAAACAGATGTTTTATTTATACTGTTGTGAGTTTCATATAACCATACTTGATATGACGTAGTGACCTCTACGACGTCCTTCAGGCGTCCGAAAGTTATGATATTTGTCACACCAGGCCTACCGGCCTAATTATAGCTAGTAGTTTAGGTGTAGGATTCTCAGCCCCGTATAGATCTATACAAAAATCTCATGACCTCCCTCCAGGAGACACTGGTTATACTCTATATGATTTAGTTTCGTACCCTGATGGATACTATTGAAGTAGTGCCTCACAACCCTACATTAACTAGTTTACATGTAGTGTAGTAGTGTCCTCTTATGCTTGAAAATTTTATTTATTACCTCTTAGTAGTGTACTTTGTAATGTAAAATAATTATACTTAAATAAATATTTAGTATTGTATCCTTGAATCAATGTATTAGAGTTGAGTTCCATAAACTATACCAATTATAATTTATATATTTGTTTCTGAATAGAGTTCTTGAATTTGTAAAATAGAGTAGTTATTCCCAAACTATACCTATTATAGTTTGAATGTATGTTCTTGTACTTAGTAAAATTGTGTAGTGTTTTACAGACTATACTAATTATAGTTTAAATGTAATGTTCTATAATGTAGTGAAAACTATTGCAATTTAGTGGTATGAAGGAAAAATACACTAATGCTCGACATGTTACAAAAAGGTTAAAATTAAATAAATATTTTTATGAAATTTCGTGAATACTCAGTTTGAATGAATTGCAAATATTTTAAAACTGTTTGAAAACCATTGTATAAAACGCAAAAGTCCTTATGGGCACTTGATTCAAACTGAATATTCACGGCATATCATAAAACATTAGGATTTTTGGAATCGGGCACTTTCTACCCATGCAAAGTCATAAAGATGTAGGGATATGAACTCACCTCAAATGTGTGTTAGCTTGAATAGCGAGTTGTAGAGATGATCCTCAGGTAAGCATATGTAAGAATAGCGTTATCCTAAAGATAATTATATTCGACGTCGTATTTAAATTAATAAGATATTGATTTAAATAATAAGCTAAATAATGAACTAAATAATAATGAAAGTGTTGGATAACACTTTAATTATGTAACGAATACTTACAAAATTTAATTGGAATTAATTGAGTGTTGAAAAGGGGTTTTTGGTTGAACAAGTGGAGTATCCGGTGGGCTTGAGAGTGTTTTCGGTGTGATAATGGTCTTGGTGAAACTATGAACATTTAAAGAAATTTGATGAAGATTTGAATATTGGTTGAAGATGTGCATGAAAACGCTTGAAGATTGAGAGGGTTTTTTGATGACTTTTGACAGCAAAATGTGTGTGTATTCGGTGAGAAAAGTGGGAAATGAATTCATTGTTCGGCTCTAATTATGTATGTAAGGGAGGTGTTCGGTCTTAATGGGCCAAATTTGAGTGTTTTTGGTCATAAATTGTGGGCTTTCATGGAGAATTCGGTCCTAAGATAAATGAAGAAAAGGCAATTCGGTTTTCGTGCCAATGGAGAAGGGAATTTGGTTTCAAGTCAAAGAGGAAAAATGAATTCGGTCTTGCAATTTCCCTATTTAGGGTTTTCGGTTAGGGATTGAAATAAGATTCTTTGGACCGAAAACAATATTTGCACGTCATACTTTAATGAATTCGACTAAGTATTATACTCTAGAGTGAATAATTTCAACCTTTATTTAAACTAGTGTAAACTCTGATTGAACTAGTGTGAATTTTATCTACTTTTATTGACTTAGGACAACGGGTTCCTACACCGTTGGTTTCCTTATGCATGTAAATTATACACAATATGGGATCTAGTAGACTATCGAGTAAATGATTCTAGCCCAAGCCTAAAACTAGACAATGAACAAGAATTAAGGCTAAATCAGTCATTTTGGGGCTATATGATCCTAATCGTATTAAACTTTTAACATAAACTTAACAAATAACTTTGATGATATTGCATCCAATCTCCCTTGGCTAAAAGACATCACAAAAATCATCCACATCTATGTTGTAGTTCCTGAAGATATATTTAGCCTTAATCTAGCATGCAACTCACATAATAACATACTAATCTTAATACTCTTGTGCGGGTATTTTGGGAATAACTTACTTGAGCTTGGAAGACCGCACACATTGCACCCCTTTCATTGTAAAAATATTTCTGCAAAGATTATTTCCTTTCAAAAATCAATTCCTCAGTTTGAGTTCAGACATACCAAAGAGTGTGCCTGAGTCCCTCAAACCATTTCTTTGATACCAAATTGTAACATCCAAAAAATAATGATAAAAATGTTCATTCAAACATGAAATGCATATATAAATACTTGTTTTCCCAAAATCAGTCATAGCAAAATATGTCACAATCATAAGAGTAAAATAATAATCATTAGTGTGGAAAATCATCGGGTGATTCGGTGAAATCAAACCATACCCTTCCTTTTGGAACTAGAAGTACCCAAAATGTTTAAACCATGTAAGTCCCCAAAATTGCTTGTGTATCAATCAGATCCAATTGATGGTGCGGAATCCCAATCAATTGGATGATGTCAGATCAAATAGAAGAGAAGGAGAAGAAGAAGATAATGAATCTAATGATGTATTGATGTGAATTATGCTCCTTACAATAGATTCTCTCACACACACACTTCTTCTCTCTAGCTTTCTCTCTCTATACTAGCCTTCTCTCCTAACCGTACACTCCTACATGCACACTCTATTTATATGGACCTCCAGCCATACACAGGGTGTGCGGCCGTACACACGTGTACAACCGTACACACAAAGCGCGAACACATACAATATTACATAAAAATATATTTTCCTAGAAAAGCAAAGTATAAACCATATTTTTGACATAGTAATCTCCCCCTTGGTTTATAGCTTTCTTTTCTAAATAACCCAACAAACTCCCCTAAAAATTAGCTGGCTTTTCTTGTTAATCTTCATTGGGAACTTGGCTTCAGCATTAATCTTCAAATTCTTCACAGCTTCAGGATGAACATATGAATCTTCTATGAATGACTTCATCTTGAGCGGTTGGGCATTTTCTTCAAGATTTGATTTTGATCGCACATTGGGTGAGGAGGCTTGATAAAAGGATTCTTGAAAGATAGCACTTTCAGCTTGAGAATCTTCAGAGAGAACAGAGAGAATGAATCTTCTGGATCACTTCAATAGGTACATAGATAGCAGCAAATTGATTGAGGAGGCTTCAATGCAATATGTCACATAATCTTCAATTTCAGCTTCATCTTGCTTCTGGGGTTGAAGGATTGAATGTTTAAAGAATAATCTTCATTTCTTGCTTCTTCGAATGAAAATTCTTCGATGCTCACGGATGAAGCCTTGGCTCAGAAATCTTCAACACAAACTCCGTGAGTCTTATCTATACCTGAAATCACTTTTCAAGAAACAAAAAACTAAACGAAAAATCAACACACAAAATTAACATAGAAACAAAAATATTTTTGGATTTTCTGATTTTTCTGAACAAGAAATAACACTATTTTTGGATTTTTAATTTTCTGATTTTTGTTTGATTTTTGAATTTTTTTTTTTAAATTCTCCCCCTAAATATTATGCATAGAGGAATACTATTAACAAATTTAACAAAAATAAAATGATATCTAACTTTAAGAATGATTTGGGATGAAAGTTTTTAGACAGCCTTTATCCGCTTGTCGGTACATTCTATCTTCACGTCTTTGTCTGGTCGATCGCCGGTATTGTTGTCCACTTAAACACGAAAAATTGTGACAAAATTAGGACATACTATAAGTGACAAGACAATGTGATCCTAAGTTTCTAGATATTATATCTGATCCTAAGTTTGTAGATACTATATCTTAAGGACCATTCAGCTGACGACGACCAGGGATATTGTTGTCCACCTAAATTGAGCAGCGAGATCTATAGACAATCTTTAAGTGTTCAATTTTAATTGTACTGGAACATGTTTCCCGCTTCCTGATATGCCTCAGTAATCAAAGACTTCCAGAGTACTCCTTACATCGGGTGAGCAGACCATCATTAAGAGAGAAGATAGATTCAGATTATTATCACTTATAGTTTTAGAGGGATTCAGAAGTAGAAGGTTGCATATGCTGTGTACCAGGTCGGATGGTTAATCACGCAAAGGAGAAAACATATGGCTAACAGATAAGAAGAATTTCATAGATATAATATGCAGAGAAATAGATTTGCATATGTTGCAGTCCAGGTTGGATCTCTTCCAATCACGCAGAGGAGGTAACATATGACTAACAGTAATAAAGAAAGAAAATGATTTTCTACATACCTATTCATCGGAATTTACCAGTCGCCCCATCAATACCGGAATTAAGGACAGAATCCGCACATCGAGGAAAAGTTAAACCACGATTCCAGATATAGGTTCATTTAATGTGACGAGTAGATTCCCATATATATCTCCCTGCTCAACCTATCCAAGCGTCGTATTGTCAGGCTGAACGGAACTAACTAGGTCAAGATTTATCAAGTCTCTAGATTCCTTAAGTTCATCTGCACCTAGTCAAGTTTGTTAAATTCTTCGTGCCTACCGACGCATCAAACCAGAGCATAGACCCATCAACTTTGGTACGCAGACTCAGATTGTTCGTTATCAATCACTTCCCTAAACATCTCCCTCAAGTAGATTCCATAACCATCATATTATAATTTTTTTTTTAATTTTTTTTAAATTTTCTAATTTTTGTTTTGTTTTTATTTCTCCCCCTAAATTTGTGCATAAGAGTAAATGCTCAAATTTAAACTATCCTAAAACAAAAATTTGTCTTTAAAGCGAATCAGGTTAAGAAAAACTCAGGAGTATAGAGAAGAAAACTCAAACCGTAAGTCACCGATTGAATTTGCATCCAGAAGGTTTGAGAACAACGCACATATTCTCAGAACAGATACGAAAATTCTTCATATCGTTAAGCACAAACCCCGTGAGTGATCACTTCCTTTCTTCCTTTCCCACAATGACACATACTCTCGAACAATGTTCTGGGTGTTGTACAGTTGAGAGATGTTCCCTATTAAGTGCAAGGAACAGCCACTACCAACAAACCGAAGTCTGATGATATGCCACCACAGCTGCTCCAACACAGAGCGGGATCAGTTGGTCTTTGGAACCCAGTCCATTTTGAAACTGGGTTGAACTTTGTCATCCTTGCATGGTACTCTCTCCCATGACATGTCCTGCTTATCACAAACAGAAGATGAAGAAATATTATAGTCGTTAGAAGATTTGGGAGAGTGAGCCTTTGGAACCCATTTGTAGTTGGGTTTAACCCATTTCTTTTTCAATCTGATGGGTGGTTCAATACTTGCTTTTGATCTTGATGTCGACCGTTGAGATGAATTTGATTTTGGATTCATGGGAGCATCTCTTGGATTTGGCTTCTTGGTCGACATTCCCTTCTTGACCTTGGGATTTGATTTCTTGCCCTTGGGAGTTGAACTCTTGCCCTTCGTGGCATTCAAGTCGCCATTGTCTGAACATGAACTTGAGGGGTTTCTTTTGAAGTATCTCCCTCTTGGCGTGTTCTGCCACCCTTGTGCATAGTAGGGAACGTATGCTCGATTAGGACAATTTCTGGCAATATGTCCAGGTGTTCCACAGTGAAAACATGTCTTTTTCTTCACTGTGGAGTTATTTCTTCCTGCCCCTAGTGGCGTATCTTTGCCTTGTCTCTTGTTTTTCCCACACGCACAGTTGCAACAGGCACTCTGTTTAGCTTGAAATGGTGGCCTGTATTTACGAACAACATGTTGATCAGAAGTAGTTGAGTTCGAAGCAACAGATTTAGAGTTTAAGGCGATGTTGGTTTGTTCAATAGTTTTCTCCTTGTTCTCATCCTCTACTACTTTACCTGCACAAGAAGTAGAATCATTAATATCGTTCATCTCAACATCCTCAGTTGGCCCTGATTGTTCAGTCTTAACTGAAGCTGGAGCAGGGTTTTAGCAATACTGAGCAGACATTTCTTCCTTATTGGTCTCAAGGATTGGGTTATAATTGTGATTAAAAGGAGGTGGCACACTGTGATACCCTAGACCCATGGTTTGATTATCTTTAAAACTCAATTGATTTTCTACTAAGGACTCGACTGTCTTACTTGATGCAGTATAATTTTTGAAAGTAACATCTATTTTTCCACACTTTATTTTCAAAGCATCAAGTTCTTCAGTTACAGCAGCAAGTTTGCGTTTAATGTGATCATAATTTTCACACTTGTTGCTGTAATCTTCTTGTAATTTCCTAAAGTCCTTAGTATTGGCCTCTAATTGTGCTTTTAAAGGTTTCTGACCTTTCCTTAGAGTATAGCCTTCATATTTAAGGTCCTCATTTTCCCTTTTTAGCAAATCAATTTGTTCGCGAAGAAATTTAATCGTAGCTTTACAAGATGGAGTACATGAAACTTCATTTACCGGAATTGATGTGGAACTCATTTTGTTTATTTTGTTTATTTTTTTTTATTTTTTTTATATTTTTATATTTTTAATTGCCCTTTGACTTAAAAATCGAGAAAGTCAACCTTAAAAGTCAAATTTAAAAAGTCAACCTCAAAAGTCAAACCGAAAATCCAAATTTGAAAAATTAAAAATCAAACGAGAATGTCAAAATTTAAAGTCAAAGGTCAACTTTTAAAAGTCAAAGTTAAAATTTTAACTAAAAAGTCAAAAATAAAAGTTAAAAGTTAAAAACTAAAATTTTTGGGTTGAAAGAGGATTTTAAAAATAAAATTTTGAATTTTTGGGTTAAAAATGTGAAATTTCGAAAGTTGAATCCGAGAAGAACTGGTTATTATTTAAACATCGAAGGGATGACACAAAGACTTTGCTGGTTGAGTTTGTAGAGCGCAATGTTGAAAAACCAGAGGTCCCGTGTTCGATTCCCGGCAACCTCAATTCCCTTCACCTTTTTTTAATACAAAGCTGTTGTGCGAGGTTGCTGCGAGGACTACAACTTCGAAGCGAAGATGTTCAACCCCACACGTCCAGACCGCACACCGAGGCTGCTGAGCCGCACACTGCGAGCCGTATACTCCGAGCCGCACACTGAGCCGGCCGCACACTCCCGAGCCGCACTCACTGAGCCGCACACACTGAGCCGCACTCCTTCAACCAGCAGCACACCTTCAACCGGGCCGCACACATTCAATAGATTCGCGAAAAAACGATGTTTTTCACCCTTTTTTGCTCTAAAACTCGATCAAAAACTCGTTTTTATGAAAAATCCAAAGAAGTAACCCCCTTAATTTTCCGATATCTATCCAAAAAACCTATCCTCTTTTCAAAATAAGATCAAATAAGCTCCAGATCTGAAAAAAATTGATTGATACAACCAAGCTCTGATACCAATTGTAAGTCCCCAAAATTGCTTGTGTATCAATCAGATCCAATTGATGGTGCGGAATCCCAATCAATTGGATGATGTCAGATAAAATAGAAGAGAAGGAGAAGAAGAAGATGATGAATCTAATGATGTATTGATGTGAATTATGCTCCTTACAATAGATTCTCTCACACACACACTTCTTATCTCTAACTTTCTCTCTCTATACTAGCCTTCTCTCCTAACCGTACACTCCCACATGCACACTCTATTTATATGGACCTCCAACCATACACAGGGTGTGCGGCCGCACACCCTGTGTACGGCCGAACATAAGGTGTGTGGCTGTACACACGTGTACGGCCGTACACACAAAGCACAAACACATACAATATTACATAAAAATATATTTTCCTAGAAAAGCAAAGTATGAACCATATTTTTGACCCAACAAACCATAAAACTAGAATCACAAAGCTTAGTGAGGTCCCCAAAGTACCATGCACCATACATAATATTTGGCCCCACCCATCATAATCAGCCCTGCTTAACATACAAACGAACCTAGGATAGCATAAAAACGGGCCCTACCTAAACTACAAATAGGCCCCACCTAATATACAAACGGTCCCCTCCTAACATACAATGCGCAATGCAAGAGTCACAAACACATCTACTGTAACAGCCCGTCATTTCAAGTCAGTAAAAATCGAGTCTCGTAACCTCTTTGAGAAAGGAATTAGAATATCATCGAAAAATGAAGTATTCAAAAATGATATTTGGAGTACGTTATGTGGTAGGTATCGTCTTAAGGTTTCCAAACATATAAATAACACAAAAATCCGAGTTATAACGAAGAAGTTATGACCATTCTAAGTTTTCCGACAAAAACCGGCAATACGAAGTTATATAAAAATGCAAAGTTTCAATAAAACACTTTCTGACCTTAGGTGTCTAAATGAAAGTCATAGATATCGTTAAACTACAAACATGCATAAAAAGAACGCTCAAATCGGACATCGTATGAAAAAGTTATGAATTTTTAAAGAAATTCCTTAATCACGTCATTTTAATAAATAAATAATAAAAATAATTTCCGAATTTGCCAATGGAATCTAAATGAAAGTTGTAGATAGTAGTCTCACCTTCGCGGGGATATAAAGAACGTCGAAAACTGAGTTCGTATGAAGGAGATATGAATTTTTGAAGTTTGATAAATAATTTTTATATAATTTTTATTAAAAAGTTGGTATTATCCGAAGTAGTCAGCATCTAGGGCCGAAGTACGCGCCGTGTACCCTCGTACACCCCGCGTACTCGAGGCCACGACCTCGAATCGTCCACGTTGCCCCTATGCAAGCCTTCCCCCCCCCCCCCCCGTCCCGTCCGAAGCGTTGCAGCCGAGGATGTGGTCAGCAGTGACGTCCCGTACGCGCCACGTACGGGAGTACGCCCCGCGTACGTGGGTCTTCCACCCCCTATAAAAGGGATGCGAGGGATTCCGGAAAAATTGCTCATTCACTCTCCTTTTTCTTGCGTTTTGCCTCGTTTTTCGTGCTCGCACTACCCCGAAGCCCTGGTGATTTGGTGCAAGTCCCGAAGGTCGATTTTACTCCCGAGAAATCCCGAGAATCCCGAGGAAAATCCATTTCCCGAGATGAAACTCTGCCAGATTTTCCATCTTGCTATCTTCAAACTTTCAAGTGAGTTCATACCCCTTTCAAACACACTTTAAATACATTTTAAATGCTTTTATACTCTTTTAGGGGGGAATACAAGTAAACATACGGTTATTATCGTGTATTTTATAAAGTTTCACTTCGCTTGTTTTACCGAATAAATCACTTGGAACTCATTACTATTATGGAAAACTCTTGTCATACTTTGTGTTCATTAGACTTATGCAAAGTATATAATGATTTCAAAGTACCTTTCATTGTTAAGTCGTTTTATACATTCTAAAAGCTTATGATTTATGCTTTGGTAAACATTGTGAAAAAAGATAAACTTCATGTGCAAAAACTATCACTTTAATACAGGCTTAGTTGAGAATCCATGAGACGTGTATATCTTCAAACGTTACTTTTCCTTATTAGAAAGTAATGTTGCAAGTCCTGTCTATAACCAGAGTCTCCCGTTCGGAGAACGTGTCAAATGTGTATAGATCTATACGAGAAGTCATGATCCCGCGCCCTGACTGTTAGCTACAGTTCGTCTTTTGGGGTGACAGTTGTCATAACGCTGCGACGCCTGAGGAACGTCGTTACAGGCATATTATGTTTAGTATGGTTATAAAACTCATCGGATATACAATTATTATGGTATTATGCTTTTATGAACGAGTGACTGTTAAAACTATTCTTCATCTAACAAATGCGATCTTCGTATAGCTTTATTATATAAAACTATGACACAACTTTTAAGAACGTCGTTTTCTTGCGATTTTCGGTCTTAGAGACTGCCAATCGTGTTAGAAAAATAAGGGTTTTTCTTGTATACAAACCAAACAACTAATAGGAAGATAAGGGATTTTCCTGGTGCAGTTATTTACAACTTATGACACGAACATTCATATGCATTTCATACTTTATAAGAAAATAAGGGTTTTTCCTGGAAGACACAACAAATCATATCTCAACCATTAGCGAAAATATGGGATTTTCTGGATCTAATACATTCATTTTCAACATAACAACTCAAAACTCTTCACACTTGAATTACTGAGTTTTCTTGAAAACATACGCCCATTTTGGAATGGCATCCAATTTTTCTAAACTACTTACAAACTCACCAACTTAATTGTTGACACTTTTTCTTTGAATTAACTTGTATTCTCAGGGAACCGCTAAGCAGGTTTGGGAATCAACTTTTGGGATTAACGCGCTGGCGTTAATTGCTTCTTTTGAATGATGTTTATGTATTTATCTTTTGAACATGTAATGAATACAATTATGTAAACATCTTGGAATCTTTAATATATATGGTGGTGTGTAATTTCCTTTCTATGAACTGTTATGATACTGAATATGACGTCCTCCGCCCCCGAATGTTTCTGCCGTTCTGGTTTGGGGGTGTGACAGATTGGTATCAGAGCTTTGTTTATAGGGAATTAAGTATATCAAAACCATTTCCTTTTTGGTATACAACTATAAACTCAACTGGGCAAAAACACTCTGAGAAAAGTCATACTTTTGAAATTAAATTTATTTAGTTTTAAGGTAGGCATGCAATCATCTTATACTAATAACATTTCATAGTAAATAACTTTAGATGTATTATAAATAAGTTGTGCGGTACAGGTACGCCTTGGGACATGTAATCGGAACTGGGAAGAATATAGCCTGATCAACTATATTTGTCCAAGAGCTGACGGACGTATGCCAAGGAGTGTCTGCAGTGGACAACAATTTTAAAACTTACCAAAAGCACATCATTACATAATACTAAGGGAGTTGTTTTGTTGCCGTCAACCATTAAACTTAAGGGTAAGTTTGATGTGCTCTATCTTATAGTAAATTTTTAACCTTATTCTCGTACAGTCTAAATGGCGGGATTCCAGCACCCCAATGACCCCTACTACCCTAACCAAGGTAATGGAGGACAGATCGAAGAAGATCCTGAAGAAGACGAAGAGCCTATGGAGTTGGAGGGAGGGGATGACTCTGGCACGGATTCGGAGCCAGAAATTATTAATCCACTAATCCTACAACCTCCCGTCCACGTGAGGAACTTCCAAGGACCCACTCCTATGTGGGGAAGTCACCTCCATCATTGGAGCCAACAACAAAGCTTACGCCCTCCCTACGGTATGTGCCGAGACTTCTATGATGTTAGAGGCGGGGGATCAGCTGACCGAGCACTTCTGGTCATGGTTGGCAAACTCGCCAACCAGTGCTATCAATCCGGAGTGCAAGCCAACCGAATCCGAGAGGTCAATGTGGAAGTACAAATCCACACGGCCGATATCAACCGCCTAGAGATGTTGCAGAACGAAATCCACAATCGCACCGAAGAATTTCAAGCACAAGAAAATGCGGCCTTCGCAGAATTGAGGGAACAACAAGATACGTTTGATAGGCGCCTCATGGAGTCGAAGCAGTCCGACACGGAGTCGAGCTCCAAACGCAAAGCGCGCCGCAAGTAGTACTTGCCCGACTCTCAAATTTTGTTATAAATTAGGACTTCGGATAAAAGTATTAATTTCTTTAAAATTGTTCTGTAATCGGAGGCCTTTAGAAAGGTCAAGAACTTTTGTCTAGACCCCGTTGTAACACAACTATATGTTTAATATATATAAGGGTATCTCCCTTTTCTTGTTGTTAATCATGCGCAATTCGTTCAATTCATTGGTACATCTATTCAAACTTTACTTTCAAGCTCAAAACATTGTGTCGGTCAAACCCAATTTCTTAGAACTATTAGAAGTTAACTCAATATAATTCAACTCTGAACTGCGAAAACTTATAAAATTTTCATTTTTCCTTTGGCAGCGCGATGCCTCCTCATCCAAACCTAAGGCCCAGGACGGGCACGGCACCACTACCACCTCCACCACCAATTTATGATCCAGCCATGGTCCAGGCTGCTATCACAGTAGCAGTAACTGCAACCCTCTCGCAAATAAACTCCCACAGAAATGGAGGGGCGGGAAGCAGCACAAATCATCCAAATCATGGCACTAGTCATGGCCAAGTAAGAGAATGCACTTACAAGGAGTTCTCTAACGCTAAGCCAAAAACTTTTAATGGAATGGGGGGACTTATTGCACTAATTCAATGGTTTGAGAAGACCGAAATGGTCTTCGAGATCTGCTCATGCCTAGAAGCAAGCAAAGTCAATTACGCTGCTTGCACTTTCATAGATTGAGCCCTCACTTGGTGGAAAAGCCATGTGAATTCGGTGACGCTCGCTGTCGCCAACGCCATGAGTTGGGACGATCTGAAGGTTCTACTACTGGAAGAATACTGCCCAAGGGGCGAAGTGCAAAAGCTTGAGCAGGAGCTCTGGAATCTGAAAATGACTGGGTCTGACCTAGTCTCCTACACAGCTAGGTTCAACGACCTCGCTGCACTGTGCCCTACCATGGTCAACCCAGAATCAAAGATTGTTGAAAGGTACATTTGGGGGTTGTCACCCCAGATTCAAGGGTATGTCCTAGCTTCCAGCCCTGTTACCTACAACAGCTCTAAACGACTAGCTCAGCAACTCATCGACCACGGAGTAAAACACGGTACCATTTCAACAACTGCAAATCCATCTAGGGAGGCTCAGGGCCAGAGTAGGCCTTGGAACAAAAGGAGGGGACAAAGCCTCCAGGAAAACCCCAACAAACAACAAGTAATAGCGACCCACGCTATGACTGTACCTGCCAACCCTGCCCCCACAAGCTCATATAATGGGAAACTTCCTAAGTGCAACCGATGCAACTTCCACCACCACGGTCCTTGTCATGATCTTCAATGCACCAAGTGTAATAAGAAGGGACATACAACCCGCTATTGCAAAGAGCAAACCCAGCCATCCATCCCCACTGCTAATACCGGGGTAAGCCGTGCCTGCTTTGAGTGCGGAGACACGGGGAACTACCGCAGGGACTGCCCAAAGGCAAACAACCGGAATACCAGCAGAAGGGGTCGAGTTTTCGCAATGGGACAAGATGAAGCCATTGCGGACCCTACTGTTGTTACAGGTACGTTTCTTCTCGATAGCTCGTATGCATGCATTTTGTTTGATAGTGGAGCGGAAAGGAGTTTTGTGAGTCACGACTTTAAAGGCCTGCTAAAATCAATACCACAATCATTAAGTGAACCATTCATAGTAGAAATGGCCAACGGGAAAACCAAAGGCACTAAGGAGATATACTTTAACTGCACCCTAACTTTAAACGATAATCCATTTTCAATCAACCTCATGCCAGTCTCGATTAAGAGTTTTGATGTCATCGTTGGCATGGATTGGCTGAGTTCTCATCATGCGGACATTCTCTGTTACGATAACGTCGTTCGCCTTAATCTGCCAACTGGCGAAGCTTTCATTGTCTTGGGCGACAAACCCAGTACCACTCTTCGTATCATCTCAAGTATCCAAGCTCGGAAATGCCTACGCAAGGAGTGTCACGCGTTTTTGGCACATGTTGTAGATGTGAAACGCGAAGTCCAGGACATCAAGAATGTGCCCGACGTATGCGATTTTCTCGACGTTTTTCCCGAGGACCTTCCGGGAATACTTCCCGCGAGACAAGTTGAGTTCAGAATTGATCTGGTTCCCGGAGCTACCCCAGTAGCCAAAGCACCCTATCGATTAGCCCCGAAAGAGATGCAAGAGCTATCCAGCCAACTGAATGAACTACTTGGAAAAGGATTCATCAGGCCGAGCTTCTCGCCATGGGGAGCACCCGTGCTGTTCGTGAAAAAGAAGGACGGATCATTCAGAATGTGCATTGACTACCGAGAACTCAACAAACGTACCATCAAGAACCGCTACTCCCTAACCCGAATCGATGACTTATTCGACCAACTCCAAGGAGCTAACTACTTCTCCAAGATCGATCTAAGGTCGGGATATCACCAGCTGCGAGTCCTGGAGAGTGATGTTCCCAAGACGGCCTTCCGAACGCGATACGGACATTACGAGTTCGTAGTGATGTCGTTCGGACTAACCAATGCCCCGGCCGTATTCATGGATCTAATGAATCGGGTATGTCGTCCATTATTGGATAAATTCGTGATAGTATTCATAGACGACATACTCATTTATTCAAAGAATAAAGAAGAGCATAGTCAACATCTGAGGCAAGTTTTAGAGACGTTACGGACTGAGTGACTGTATGCAAAATTCTCAAAATGTGAGTTTTGGATTAGAAAGGTGGAATTCCTCGGTCACGCGGTCAGCAAGTGTCACACTCCAAAACCGATAACGGCGGAATACGTTTCGGGGTGGATGACGTAGTGTACAGTATCATCACATTTGTATAATAGTAAAAGCAAGAATCATACAACCATTTCATTCATATAGTAAGTGTATTTACAAGTGTGTTTTGTAAAGTTTGACAAACACCAAAAGTAAACAACAATAAGAGATGGGTCTTGTATCCTCCATCTTCTCCAAAAATGCTGCTGTTGTACCTGTCTATCTTTGACCTGAAGATACAAGTTATTTTGAAAAGAATATCAGCATAAAGCTGGTGAGTTCATAAGAGTTTTTAGTGTGAGTACTTGTATAAAAGTATTAGAGTCATTAGTATGAAAACTGAAGTTTTGAAATCATAAATAGTGGTAAAACCTAGAAAATCCCATATTTTCCAGAACTGTATAGTAAGTGAAAATCTTTAAGAAATATGTTGTTTCTATCTTTGAATGTCATTTATCATAGAAGTGTAATAGTGACTCATCATTATGTAATGTAGTATAGTGAGTTATTCTTAGAGTATATAATAGTGGTGCAGCATCCTTTAGTATTAGATACTTATTTACTTCGGGATATTACTTCATCTTTCTTTTAGTATTTTAGTGCGGTTATAGTGTCTTTCTTAGTATATTCCCAATAGTGTGAGTAATAGCGAACCCCCATGACCTTCCCAGTCATGCATAGTGTAGTAGAGTAACAGCATCCCTGGGCCTGAGCGGCTCGGACTGAAGTTATCAGTCGGGATGTAATAGCGTCTGCCCCGTATAGATCTATACATATAGTGTCGTCTTCCTGTCGGACAACTTCGGGCATAGTGAATAGCGTATAGTGTATCCCGTAGTGGATTAGTGAGTTATCTCATGATTAGTGCATTCTCTTGTATTATAGTGTAGCAATATTTCGTATAACTTGTATTGTATTCTCTTATTAGTGTATTGCTTCATAGTATAGAGAATTATAGTAGTGTAGAGTAATAGTGGAAACTAGGGATAGAGTCCTTAACTATACCCATTATAGTTAATTTAGTGTATGTGGTTCTAGTCAAGTAGTGATTCAGGTAATTAATGAATTAAGAAGTACTCATAATCTGTACTAATATATGAGATATATAATTAAGAAATCAATGACAGTCGGATGGATAACTACCACCCTAAGTCCACAATCAAACAAGAAACAGGAAATAAGGCGAGCTATCGGTCCTAAGTCTTTCAAATCTTACTTATATAAATATATCAGTATGATTACATTCTTATAAAGAGTTTTATTTAACAAAAGTATTGTACGAAAGGAACATCTAAAACTTGATTGTTAATCCAAGATAGTTTTGAAAACAATTGATTTATTTATAAAGCATAGTGATAAATCACATGTGATTTGAACTACAGATTGTGAATCACATGTGATTAACTCTGAAATCTGAAAAATAGTCTTGTATAACTTTTCATAAACATGTATATTCAACTTGTATCTCCCCCCTAAAACATATAAAACATTTGAAAGTTTCATTAAGGGGTATGAACTCACCTGAAATCGCGGAAATCGGGTAAATCGGGTAAATCGGGTAATAGTGTCAATTGAGCGTTTGGTACCCAATAACCTCTTGAGCACCTCCTAGCAATCTAATGTCCTTTGAAATATGTATTTACAAGAAGTTAATCATCTTATGCCTTTCATTATAGTATTTGGACATTCTAGCATCGTTTTCGGGGTTTTAAGGCCTAGAAAGGGTTCCCGGGAGTGGTACAAAGTCATGAATGATTTACAGGAGGGTCCACGAGCTCACTCCCTTGGAGTTTATGGCCCAAAATCCATCCTTTGAGAGTTTACGGCTGTAAACCCCCTAGGTTTGGCCGTAAACTCTTGTGGCACTCCAAAGTGTATGTTTAAGGTCTTATTTCACTTCCTTGATTTAGTGGTGTGTGTCTTGGACCATTTTAAGGGATTAAACATCATAATTTGTGACATTTTTGGGGAGTTTACGGCCAAGACTTGTTCTTAGGCCGTAAACTCTTGTAAACCCTTTAAGATGTATGTTTTAATGGTACAACAAAGTTTCATATACCTTAGATAAATCCTAGAAGGCCCTATAGTGAGTTTGGGACAATTTGGCATACATTTTTGGGGAGTTTACGGCCCAAGAATATCCTTGGCCATAAACTCTTCATTTTGTGTCCAAATGTGAAGTTAAATGGTACAACACACTTCCAAAGGCCTTAACTAAATTCCTTACAAGCACTAGGGTAGTTTAGGGACTTGTTTGACACAAATTTTTGGGTGTTTACGGCCCAAGCTTAGCCTTGGCCGTAAACTCCTCTTTTTGCCATCAAATGATGTTGTTTGATGCATTTAAGCCTTCCTTGTTGTCAAGTCTAAATTGCCAAACACCCTAGATGAGTTTTTGGGACTTTAAACAAGTGTTTTTGGGGTGTTTGAGGTGTTTACGGCCTAAGCACAAGCTTGGGCCGTAAACTCCTTTTTAGGCTCTAATTCTTTGTGTTTTGGTGTCCAAAGTCCCCTAGGTTTATGCCTTAACTAGTCCATAAGCTTAAAGGAAGGAAAAACAAGGCTTTTGGTATGATTTTGGGGGTTTACGGCCTAAGGAGCTTCTTAGGCCGTAAACTCCTTTATGGTCCTTGATTCTCATGATTTTGGACTCTAAAAGCAGTAAAGTATGATTAGATTAAGTTAGGGGATGAATCCTTACGTTTGGAAGTCGGAAATTCGCGGATTTGGAGTCGATTTCGGTTCTAGAGAGAGAAAGTAGTGAGAGAGAGGTGTAATAGTGGTAAAAGAGTCCAATTGAAGTGTTCAAGTGTTTTTATATGTCTCGGGTATTGTACCCGATACACGGCTACCCGATGCTAAAGTTTAACGGGGTTAAAACTTTTTACCCGGGTGAAGTGGTTGAAACGGTAATACAACCCTATTAGGTTAAACTAGATTAACACGTATGAGTTATATTACTTATAATGATATTAGTACATGCATATAATTAGATATTCGGATATTAACAATTCCAAATATTACATAAAATAACGTACGTTAACGTATTCCGTTAGTGAAAATGGGATTTGTAACAGGAATAGATTTAGGGTTGTCACATCATCCCCCCGTTAGGGGAATTTCATCCCGAAATTTTAGAATTTATACATATAAGAGTTACAGTACAACTACGTGAAGAGATGGGGGTATTTGAGTTTCATTTGGTCTTCGCGTTCCCAAGTGAATTTCGGTCCTCGCTTGGCGTTCCACCGAACTTTCACAATTGGGATACGGCTTTGCTTCGTTCGTTTTACTTCTCGATCCATAATCTCAACAGGTTCTTCCACGAAGTTGAGGCTCTCATTGACCTCAATCTCGTCAAGGGGAATTACGAGTGTCTCATCTGACAGGCATTTCTTCAAGTTAGAGACGTGAAAGGTAGGGTGTATGTTGCTTAGTTCGTGAGGTAGGTTGAGTTTATAAGCTACGGGGCCGATTCTAGAGAGAATCTCAAAAGGCCCTATGTACCTTGGGTTCAACTTTCCACGCTTTCCAAAGCGTATCGTGCCCTTCCAGGGTGAGACCTTCAACAGGACTCGATCTCCCACCTGGAATTCCAAGGGTTTTCTTCGTTTATCGGCGTAGCTTTTCTGTCGATCCCTAGCGGCTTTGAGTCGTTCGCGTATCTGTACAATCTTCTCGGTCGTTTCTCGAATGATCTCCGGACCAGTGAGAGAGCTATCAGGAACTCTTCCTTTAGCTAGTTGAGTGTCACCCACCTCAGCCCAGCATAGAGGGGATCTACACTTGCGGCCGTAGAGGGCTTCGAATGGGGCTGCCTTGATGCTCGTATGATAACTATTATTATAAGAAAATTCCACAAGAGGTAAGTGTGTGTCCCATGACTTACCAAAGTCAATTACACAAGCTCGCAGCATATCCTCTAAGGTTTGAATCGTCCTCTCGCTCTGTCCGTCGGTCTGCGGATGGTAGGCTGTACTCATGTCCAGCCTCGTCCCTAGTGCTTCTTGCAACGATTTCCAGAACCTAGAGGTGAATCTACTATCTCTGTCTGAGATAATAGAGATAGGGACGCCATGTAGTCGTACTATTTCTTTAATGTATGTTCTAGTGAGTTTCTCCATCTTGTCCGTTTCCTTGATGGGTAGGAAATGTGCGGACTTAGTCAACCTATCGACAATGACCCAAATAGTATCTAATCCACCCGTTGTCTTGGGAAGTTTGGTTATAAAGTCCATTGTGATCCGTTCCCACTTCCATTCTGGTATCTCAGGTTGTTGGAGAAGTCCTGATGGCTTCTGATATTCAACCTTGACTTTCGCGCAAGTGAGGCACTTACTCACAAATGTGGCGATCTCCGCTTTCATGTTTGGCCACCAGTATAGCTTTTTGAGATCCAGATACATCTTATCTGAACCTGGGTGGATGGAGTAGCGAGTGTTATGCTCTTCCCTCATAACCAAATCTCTAAAACCTCCATGGCGTGGAGTCCAGATCCGGTCCATGAAGTAGTAGGCTCCGTCATCCTTTACCTCCAAATTTTTATCCATTCCACGTAGAGATTCTCCCAACACGTTCTCGGGCTTTAAGGCTTCCCGCTGAGCCTCTTTGATCTGCGTGGAGAGATGCGAATGAATAGTCATCGTCAACAACTTGGTCTTTCGACCAGTATACTCCTTCCTGCTCAGTGCATCTGCTACTACATTGGCTTTTCCCGGATGATATTTAATTTCACAGTCGTAATCGTTAAGTAGCTCGACCCATCGACGCTGCCTCATGTTGAGTTCTTTTTGGTTCATTATGTGTTGCAGGCTTTTATGATCAGTGTATACCAAACTCTTCGTCCCATATAAGTAGTGTCTCCAGATTTTTAGTGCAAAAACAACCGCTCCTAACTCGAGGTCGTGCGTAGTGTAGTTCGCCTCATGGTTCTTTAGCTGTCTCGAGGCATATGCGATAACCTTACCCTGTTGCATCAAGACACAACCGAGCCCCTGGTTGGATGCATCACAGTATACGACAAAATCTTCTATCCCTTCGGGAAGGGATAATACTGGTGCGGTGCATAGGGCTCGCTTCAGGGTTTGGAATGCCTTCTCCTGTCTTTCCTCCCAGTCGAACGGTACTCCTTTCTGTGTCAGCATAGTGAGAGGTTTTGCAATCCGAGAAAAGTTTTGAATGAATCTACGGTAGTAGCCAGCGAGGCCTAGAAATTGACGAATTTCCGTAGGCGTCTTCGGTGCTGACCAGTTCTCAATAGCTTTAATCATGGAGGGATCCACATGAATTCCTTCTTCACTAACCACGTGACCTAAGAATTCAACTCTTCGGATCCAGAATTCGCACTTAGAGAACTTCGCATATAACTTTTCGGATCGCAACATTTCCAAGACTCGTCGTAAGTGATCCTTGTGTTCTTCCTCGTTCCGAGAGTAAACGAGGATGTCGTCAATGAAGACGATGACGAAATGATCCAGGTATGGACGACACACTCTATTCATCAAGTCCATGAATATTGCGGGGGCATTGGTCAGTCCAAAGGGCATCACTACGAACTCAAAGTGTCCGTAGCGGGTTCGGAAAGCTGTCTTCGGAACATCTTCCTCGAGTACCCGTAACTGATGATACCCAGATCTAAGGTCAATCTTGGAGAAGTAACTTGCTCCTTGTAGTTGATCAAACAGATCGTCGATACGAGGGAGAGGGTAGCGATTTTTAACCGTGAGTTTATTGAGTTCTCTATAATCGATGGACATCCGGAACGATCCGTCTTTCTTTTTCACGAACAAGACTGGAGCTCCCCAAGGTGAGAAACTCAGTCTTATAAAGCCCTTGCTGAGCAGTTCGTTGAGTTGGCCAGATAGTTCTTGCATTTCGGCGGGCGCTAGACGGTAGGGCGACTTAGCTACGGGGGTAGCTCCTGGAATTAGGTCGATTCTGAACTCAATCTGACGTTTGGGAGGTAGGCCGGGAAGATCCTCCGGAAAGACATCAGGGAAATCGCATACTACGGGAATGTCTTTTGGATCTTTCGATTTCTGGTTAGGGTCAACGACATGGGCAAGAAAGGCGCGATACTCCTTGCGTAAGTATTTCTGAGCCTGAACACTGGAGATGATACGAAGGCTCGTACTCGGCTTATCTCCATATATCAAGAGGGTTTCGTGATTTGGAAGGTTCAGACGAATGGCTTTGTCGGAACATAGGATATCGGCGCAATGGAGACTTAACCAGTCCATACCAACAATGATATCGAAATTTTTGATTGAGACTGGCATAAGATCGATTGGAAATGAGTGATCGTCTAACATGAGAGTGCAACCTATGTAGATTTCGCTAGAGTTTTCTGTTTTCCCATTAGCCATTTCTACGATGAATGTTTCTTTTAGTGGTTGAGGGATTTGTTTGAGTAAGTGTTTAAAGTTATGATTTACGAAGCTTCTTTCTGCACCACTATCAAATAAGACACAGGCATAGGAGTTGTTGAGAAGAAACGTACCCGTGACTACTGTGGGGTCTGCTACCGCTTCATTGTGACCGATAGCGAGTAGCCTTCCAGTTCCTCCAGCATTTGTGGTCTTTGGACAGTTTCTCTTAAAATGACCCGCCTCTCCACAGCCATAACAAGTTGGGGTCACTCCCGTACCAGGAACCTACGTGATAGGTTTGGGAGGGGCCTTACAAAATCGGACAGTATGGCCTTTTCGACCGCAGTTGGAACACTGCAGTTCACGGCAGGGGCCGTTGTGGTGGAAAGGGCACTTGGGACACTTGGGCAAGTTTCCACTGTAAGCTTTTGGCGGGGCTGGAGCAGCTGGAGTAGTCGGGGTGGTGGCAGCATGGATCGTCACAATTCGTTGGTCCTTTGAGGAGATTTGATTTTTCTTGCCTTTCATCTTATCCTATCGCTTCCTCTTTCTGTCAGATGAAGCGGGCGGTGCAGTGGTTGTTGTGGTTGCTGTCGCCGGAGTGAAGGGGATTTCCTGGTTGATCAGACTCTGGGCCAATTCCTTGGCGCTATCAAAAGTTGTAGGGCGTGAAGCTAGAACATTTCCTTGATACGGGGGCACTAAACCCCAGATGTACCGTTCAATCTTCTTGTTCTCTGTAGGGATCATATTGGGGCACATAGCTGCCAAGTCGCAAAACCTGGCCGTATAAGCTGTTATATCAGTCCCCTTCATCTTGAGGTTCCAGAGTTCTTCCTCAAGTTTCTGAATTTCTCCCCTAGGGCAGTACTCTCCTCTCATGAGGTCCTTCAGAGTGTCCCAGCCCATAGCATTGGCTGTGACCAAGGAAAGTGAACTAACATGGCCGTTCCACCATGTCAAGGCCCTGCTGGTAAGGGTATCAGTAGCGAACTTGATTTTGCTCTCCTCGGGACAAGAGCACATCTCAAACACCGCTTCAGTTCTTTCGAACCATCGGGATAATGTCAGAATTCCTCCGGTACCATCGAAGAAGGTAGGTTTACAGTTCATGAAATCCTTATAAGTACATCCCTGCACTCGATGATGGACTTCACCGAACCTGGAGTTACCACCGCTCGCATCCCCAGAATTCATTTGGGCCATGGCTGCTGTCACGGCCGCAGTTACCGCTGTTTGAAATAACACCGGATCGATCTGTTGAGGAGGGGGTGGTGGAGTAGGGGTTTGAGTTGCAGGTCTTCCTCTGGCGGGACGCTTTCGTGGAGGCATCCTTTACTTGAAGAAGTATAGAAATGATAGCAATAGTAAGGGCCTATTGCGAATATAAATAGAGTGTTTCGTGGACTAAATCAACATAATCCAAGATCAAGATGAGAGTTATAGCAATAGAGAAATCAACTGCCAATATATTGGTATCCATGATGCAACAGAAGTTCATGAAAATTTGACCTAGCAATAGGTCTTACATCATACCATAGAGAAAAGGTTTGGAAGTTTAGAGGTTTGACTAGAGTACTTTCAAGCTAGGAATGTTTACAGATAATAGATCTACGGAACATAGAGTGGATAGGTTAATCCATTAAACAAAAGATAGAGGTAACTAGACGTCTTCTACTGGCGACGGTTACTTGTCGGGTGAATTCTCAGTTCTGCTAGCTGACGCATAACTTCTTGAAGGTGTCGATCATGAGTCCTTTGGCGTGCACGGAGTTCTCTAACTTCAGCTTGGGATGCAGCCAGCTGGTGCTGCAGAGCCTCGTTAGTCCTCCTTGTCGTGTCCATGGCTTCTTTGAGTTGGCGGATGCGAACTGTGTTGAGATTTGAGTTGGCATCCACTTCCACAACTCGACCTATTGCAGCTTGACCTTGCTCGACATTCCTGGCAATCCTTCGGATCATGATGGGCAGAACCTGATCTGCTGATCCACCTTCGTTTATGTTGTAGAAACTTCGGTCCCCATTGTATGGCGTGGGCTGACCCTGCTCTTCGCTCCATCTGTGCAAGGATATGGCCCACATAGGAGTGGGGCCCTGAAATGTCGGACGGGGGTTGGGGTTTGGGACTCCAGGGGGTAGGTTATTAACTTCGGGCTCGGAGTCGGAGTTATCCGGAAAGCCTTCTGCTCGGTGGTCATCCAAGGGGATTGGGTGATCATCGCCCGACTCTTCCCTGAGCCATCCCCCATTACCCTGGTTTGGGTAGTACGGGTCGCCTGGAGGGTGGAAGCCAGCCATGGTATCTATGCGAGAAAAGGGGAAAAGAAGGTTAATAGGCGTACTAACCTAAATTACTTATAAGACGATCGTCACGAGTTGGACCAATACTTGCATAATGCATACTAATTACATGTGATTGGGGCAGGATAGTCCGTCGAATAAGTGACCCTAACTCTAAATCCACAACCAAACAAGGAACAGGAAGTAAAGCAAAGATCACAGATTCTAAGTCTATAACGCCCTAGTCACATGTAACCGGAAAGTATCCATTTAGCGACTATTGCTCCATCAGTAACGACCCTTTTTAGTTCTCACAGATGTATGTTTTTAGAGGTACAGAATACTCCTATAGTATTCTAATGTTAATCGTTATTGTGGTAGTGTTGGTAAGTTTTAGACTTGTTGCAATACCACAACCAAACTTAGGCACATGCTAGTCACTCCCAGGAAAACGTAGTTGATCAGGCTACATCCCCCTAAATGTGACTATATGTCTCTAAGCTCAATTGTGCTATCCGGCAATCTTAATACTTTTGTTTGGTTCTAGGACGATACTGACTTTTGTGTTTTATAGTGATGTGTGTATATATACTTAGTTAAATCTTCTAGATACTTAACCGTATATATTTTTGGTCAGAGTGTTTTAGTCCCGAAGTGTTTATAGTTCGTATATCTTTTATAGGTTGATATACTTGATTCACTATAAACAATGCTCTGATACCAATCTGTCACACCCCAAAACCGATAACGGCGGAATACGTTTTGGGGTGGATGACGTAGTGTATAGTATCATCACAATTGTATAATAGTAAAAGCAAGAATCATACAACCATTTCATTCATAAAGTAAGTGTATTTACAAGTGTGTTTTGTAAAGTTTGACAAACACCAAAAGTAAACAAAAATAAGAGATGGGTCTTGTATCCTCCATCTTCTCCAAAAATGCTGCTGTTGTACCTGTCTATCTTTGACCTGAAGATACAAGTTATTTTGAAAAGAATATCAGCATAAAGCTGGTGAGTTCATAAGAGTTTTTAGTGTGAGTACTTGTATAAAAGTATTAGAGTCATTAGTATGAAAACTGAAGTTTTGAAATCATAAATAGTGGTAAAACCTAGAAAATCCCATATTTTCCAGAACTGTATAGTAAGTGAAAATCTTTAAGAAATATGTTGTTTCTATCTTTGAATGTCATTTATCATAGAAGTGTAATAGTGACTCATCATTATGTAATGTAGTATAGTGAGTTATTCTAAGAGTATATAATAGTGGTGCAGCATCCTTTAGTATTAGATACTTATTTACTTCGGGATATTACTTCATCTTTCTTTTAGTATTTTAGTGCGGTTATAGTGTCTTTCTTAGTATATTCCCAATAGTGTGAGTAATAGCGAACCCCCATGACCTTCCTAGTCATGCATAGTGTAGTAGAGTAACAGCATCCCTGGGCCTGAGCGGCTCGGACTGAAGTTATCAGTCGGGATGTAATAGCGTCTGCCTCGTATAGATCTATACATATAGTGTCGTCTTCCTGTCGGAAAACTTCGGGCATAGTGAATAGCGTATAGTGTATCCCGTAGTGGATTAGTGAGTTATCTCATGATTAGTGCATTCTCTTGTATTATAGTGTAGCAATATTTCGTATAACTTGTATTGTATTCTCTTATTAGTGTATTGCTTCATCGTATAGAGAATTATAGTAGTGTAGAGTAATAGTGGAAACTAGGGATAGAGTCCTTAACTATACCCATTATAGTTAATTTAGTGTATGTGGTTCAAGTCAAGTAGTGATTCAGGTAATTAATGAATTAAGAAGTACTCATAATCTGTACTAATATATGAGATATATAATTAAGAAATCAATGACAGTCGGATGGATAACTACTACCCTAAGTCCACAATCAAACAAGAAACAGGAAATAAGGCGAGCTATCGTTCCTAAGTCTTTCAAATCTTACTTATATAAATATATCAATATGATTACATTCTTATAAAGAGTTTTATTTAACAAAAGTATTGTACGAAAGGAACATTTAAAACTTGATTGTTAATCCAAGATAGTTTTGAAAACAATTGATTTATTTATAAAGCATAGTGATAAATCACATGTGATTTGAACTACAGATTGTGAATCACATGTGATTAACTCTGAAATCTGAAAAATAGTCTTGTATAACTTTTCATAAACATGTATATTCAACTTGTATCTCCCCCCTAAAACATATAAAACATTTGAAAGGTTCATTAAGGGGTATGAACTCACCTGAAATCGCGGAAATCGGGTAAATCGGGTAAATCGGGTAATAGTGTCGATTGAGCGTTTGGTACCCAATAACCTCTTGAGCACCTCCTAGGACCCTAATGTCCTATGAAATATGTATTTACAAGAAGTTAATCATCTTATGCCTTTCATTATAGTATTTGGACATTCTAGCATCGTTTTCGGGGTTTTAAGGCCTAGAAAGGGTTCCCGGGAGTGGTACAAAGTCATGAATGATTTACGGGAGGGTCCACGAG
Source organism: Lactuca saligna (assembly GCF_052625555.1). Lineage (NCBI taxonomy): Eukaryota > Viridiplantae > Streptophyta > Magnoliopsida > Asterales > Asteraceae > Lactuca > Lactuca saligna. The sequence continues at coordinate 188,873,346 of NC_136421.1, read as the reverse complement.
CTCACTCCCTTGGAGTTTATGGCCCAAAAGCCATCCTTTGAGAGTTTACGGCCATAAACCCCCTAGGTTTGGCCGTAAACTCTTGTGGCACTCCAAAGTGTATGTTTAAGGTCTTATTTCACTTCCTTGATTTAGTGGTGTGTGTCTTGGACCATTTTAAGGGATTAAACATCATAATTTGTGACATTTTTGGGGAGTTTACGGCCAAGACTTTTTCTTGGGCCGTAAACTCTTGTAAACCCTTTAAGATGTATGTTTTAATGGTACAACAAAGTTTCATATACCTTAGATAAATCCTAGAAGGCCCTATAGTGAGTTTGGGACAATTTGGCATACATTTTTGGGGAGTTTACGGCCCAAGAATATCCTTGGCCGTAAACTCTTCATTTTGTGTCCAAATGTGAAGTTAAATGGTACAACACACTTCCAAAGGCCTTAACTAAATTCCTTACAAGCACTAGGGTAGTTTAGGGACTTGTTTGACACAAATTTTTGGGTGTTTACGGCCCAAGCTTAGCCTTGGCCGTAAACTCCTCTTTTTGCCATCAAATGATGTTGTTTGATGCATTTAAGCCTTCCTTGTTGTCAAGTCTAAATTGCCAAACACCCTAGATGAGTTTTTGGGACTTTAAACAAGTGTTTTTGGGGTGTTTGAGGTGTTTACGGCCTAAGCACAAGCTTGGGCCGTAAACTCCTTTTTAGGCTCTAATTCTTTGTGTTTTGGTGTCCAAAGTCCCCTAGGTTTATGCCTTAACTAGTCCATAAGCTTAAAGGAAGGAAAAACAAGGCTTTTGGTATGATTTTGGGGGTTTACGGCCTAAGGAGCTTCTTAGGTCGTAAACTCCTTTATGGTCCTTGATTCTCATGATTTTGGACTCTAAAAGCAGTAAAGTATGATTAGATTAAGTTAGGGGATGAATCCTTACGTTTGGAAGTCGGAAATTCGCGGATTTGGAGTCGATTTCGGGTCTAGAGAGAGAAAGTAGTGAGAGAGAGGTGTAATAGTGGTAAAAGAGTCCAATTGAAGTGTTCAAGTGTTTTTATATGTCTCGGGTATTGTACCCGATACACGGCTACCCGATGCTAAAGTTTAATGGGGTTAAAACTTTTTACCCGGGTGAAGTGGTTGAAACGGTAATACAACCCTATTAGGTTAAACTAGATTAACATGTATGAGTTATATTACTTATAATGATATTAGGACATGCATATAATTAGATATTCGGATATTAACAATTCCAAATATTACATAAAATAACGCACGTTAACGTATTCCGCTAGTGAAAATGGGATTTGTAACGGGAATAGATTTAGGGTTGTCACAGCAAGGAAGGAATCCACGTGGATCCATCAAAAATCAAGGCTATCAAAAACTGGTCTGCACCAACTACACCAACATAAATTCACCAATTTCTAGGTCTTGCTGGTTATTACCGAAGGTTCATTCAGAATTCATCCAGCATCGCAAAGCCTCTTACCGCCTTAACCTAGAAAGGTGTGACCTACAATTGGGGAGAAAAGCAAGATGCTGCATTTCAGACTTTGAAACAGGCCCTTTGCAGTGCGCCCATCCTTTCTCTTCTAGAAGGGACCGAAGATTTTGTGGTGTATTGCGATGCTTCAAAGCAAGGGCTGGGCTGTGTACTAATGCAGAGGGGAAAGGTTATTGCATATGCCACACGACAACTGAAAACGCATGAGGTCAACTACACCACTCATGATTTAGAACTTGGGCTGGTGGTCTTCGCTCTTAAAATCTGGAGACACTACCTATATGGTGCCAAATGCACTATCTTTATAGACCACAAGAGCCTACAACACATCTTCGACCAGAAGGAGTTGAACATGAGACAGCGATGTTGGGTCAAATTGCTCAACGACTATGAATGTGAGATTCGCTATCATCCAGGAAAGGCAAACATCGTGGCAGATGCCCTTAGTCGTAAGGAGTACTCTGGCCGAAGAGTGAAGTCATTAGCCATGTCGATCCATTCGCACCTGTCAACACAAGTCAAGGAAGCTCTAATAGAGGCCTTGAAACCCGAAAACATGACAGGTGAGACCCTTAGGGGAATGGACAAGAATTTAGAAATCAAGAATGACAGAGCACGCTACCTCATGAACCGAATATGGACACCCAGGTTTGGTGGACTTAGAGAGGTAGTTATGAGCGAGGCACACAAGACTCCATACTCCGTACACCCTAGGTCAGAAAAGATGTATCAAGATCTCAAGCAACTCTACTGGTGGCCAAACATGAAAGCAGAGATCACTACATATGTGAGCAAGTGTTTGACTTGCGCCAAGATCAAAATAGAACACCAGAAACCCTCAGGACTACTCCAACAACCTGAAATTCCTGAGTGGAAATGGGAGCAGATTTCCATGGACTTCATAACGAAACTGCCCAAAACTCAGAGTGGCCAAGATACTATTTTGGGTAATCGTCGATAGATTAACCAAGTCCGCTCATTTCTTACCGATCAAGGCAACTGATAAAACGGAAAGGTTAGCGACAATCTACATCTGAGAGATCGTACGACTCCATGGAGTGCCAATGTCTATCATCTCGGACAGAGACAGCAGATTCACATCTAGATTCTGGCAATCATTGCAAAAATCCATGGGAACAAGATTGGACATGAGTACAGCCTATCACCCTCAAACTGACGGACAGAGTGAAAGGACGATCCAAACCTTGGAAGACATGTTGCGAGCATGTGTAATCGACTTTGGTAAAGCATGGGATGTTCACTTACCTTTGGTCGAGTTCTCTTATAACAATAGTTATCATACTAGTATCAATACTGCTCCATTTGAAGCCCTTTACGGCCGTAAGTGCAGATCACCTCTGTGCTGGACGGAAGTGGGCGACACACAATTAGCAAAAGGTCTAGTTCCTGATGGCACCCTCACTGGTCCAGAGATCATCAGAGAAACTACTGAAAAGATCGTGCAAATACGAGAACGACTGAAATCCTCGAGGGATAGGCAAAAGAGCTATGCCGACAAAAGACGGAAACCCTTGGAATTTCAGATTGGCGATCGTGTACTACTGAAGGCCTCACCCTGGAAGGGCATGATACGCTTTGGAAAACATGGGAAGCTAAATCCTAGGTACATTGGACCCTTCGAAATCATTTCAGGAGTTGGTCCAGTGACCTACAAACTCCGACTTCCAATCGAGCTTAACAAAGTACATCCAGTATTCCACATATCAAACCTGAAGAAGTGTTTGTCCGACGAAACACTTGTAATTCCACTCGATGAGATCGAACTAAATGAAAATCTTAATTTTGTGGAAGAACCCGTCGAGATCATGGATAGGGAAGTTAAACTGTAACAACCCGAAATTTGTTCGTCGCCAAAACCCGTTCTACCCGGAAGGTCGTCGTTATCAGATTCGTTCTGTTTTCTCTTTGGAGTTAATTATATAAACTTATATGTTTATTTTATTTTAATGAGTGTCTAAATCACTCAGGAACTCTTGTAATTAGCCCGAATATAATTATCTCATAAGTTTTAAAAATGTTCCCGCCGGGTGACGGTAACTTAATCGGGTGCGACCAAAAGCTGCATTTAACGTCGGTATCGGGTAGAGTTCCACCGCGTACAAGTTTTTAGACCTATATAAACGTGTTTAACCTATCATTTGAAGCTTTTACCTTCTCTCTCTACTCTCTCTCTAACCTCTCTCCAAAATCCAAGTTTAAGGGTCCAAAACTTAAATTTAAGGCTTCAAATCCTTAAGGTACCTTCCTAGCCTTAATCTATAGCATATTTAGCTTCCAAATTCGACATTTAATCATAAAATGGGACAACATATATGAGTTTACGGCCCAGGAGGCTGCCTAGGCCGTAAACACCATTTTGAAGGGTTTTTAGCCCCTAAACTCCTTCCTAAGCTCATTTGGACTTTAGATATGGCCAAGGGACTTCAAGATATGGACTTTAAACAATTAAAACATGAATTTTGTGATGTTTAAAGGAGTTTACGGCCAAGGATCATTCTTGGGCCGTAAACTCATATAATTAGGGTTTTCATGCCCTTAAACCCTTCCAAATCACTTATATGGCTTAGTTATGAATTATAGAACCTTGGTTTTAGCATTTGGACACTTGAAACATGATTTTTGGGGGACTTATGTGAGTTTACGGCCAAGGCATGTGCTTGGGCCGTAGACTCCATGATTCATGGTGTTAGAATGCAAACCAAACAACCCTAAGGCCCTTAGATGAATTTTAGAAGTCCTTCTATGCAAGTTTTAGACCTTGAAACACTTGGTAGCACCCTATAGAAGATTTTACGGCCATGAGAGGGGTCTCATGGGCCGTGAACTCCATAAACCCCTCAAATGTCGCATGCAAACTCATGTAAGGCCTTGGAATAATTCTATTAATCACATGTGATTTGTTTTGGAACCATTTAACATCATTTTCTTGGAAAAATAGGGGTTTACGGCCATGGAGCCATGCTAGGCCATAAACTCCCATAAATGGGTCTATTTGATGTTTTAAAATCATTTCAAGTCCTTAAACCAAGTCTAGAAAGTATCCCCTAAGTGTTTGAAGTCCAAATTGCACCATAAACCACCCATCATGAGTTTACAGCTATAAACTCATGGGGAATGGGTGTTTTGACCGTAAACTCCCTAAAGGGGGTGTTCCTTTGAAGTCCCAACTCATTTCCTAAGTCCCTCGCATCATTCATGTCCCTAAACGCCACCCGGGTCCCTCCAAACGCTTGTATCGGAGTGTTATCGCGACTTGAAGCATTTGTCCCTATCCAACAATCAATCTAAGTCCTAATTAGATACAAATGTGTATCTTTACATCATAATTAGGAACCTCGTGTGTTTACAAGTCCCGGCTCAGCTCTTAGCATCCAAACCGTCTCATATCTCGTCCGGTGAGTTCATACCCCTACGGCTTTTTCACTGTTTTCAATGTTTTCAGGGGGGGGGGGGGGGAATACAAGCGAACTATAACTGTTTTCAAATCATAACATTGATATGTTTCAAATTATATCTGACAAACTTATAAACTCTTTTACTCCTTATGTATTTTGCTGAGCATAAGGAATGACTATTCAATTACAACTAAATGGATTTTAGTTAAGGAAACAATCAAACTAATCAAATTATTATGGGAATAATTTGGGGGTCTTTATTGTTCTTTCTATCATATGTTGATATCCATATAAAGTTATTAGATAAACTATGTCTAATTCAGTTTATCTCCGTATTATTTGAATGTATTGTCAGATAATTTCATGTATGTATCTATATTTACTGTACTATGTTTCATAGTCTTCTGTATATCGATATCGTATGAGAAACCTGTGAATAGCTTAGTACCAGTTTGTGAGATAGTCACTACCCTTTATGGATGATCAGTAAATCCTCCTTGGAAGTGTAACCAGAGTCTCCTAGAGGGAGAGCGCGGAATTTGTGAATAGATCTATTCGGGACTGACAATCCCACACCTTAACTGCTAGCTACAGTTAGGCGGGCACGCCTGGGGTGACAAATTTTTGGATATCGTTTCGACATCTGACAAACCTCAAGGAGGTCACGTTGTCGTATTAGTATGGTTACCCGACTCACAACATGTATTAATATCAGCTTATTCACAGTTTGGGTTTAGAAACTATATCTCGTTCGGGATAGTGATCCCATGGTTTTGCATCTATATTTTATATCTCTTTCGGGATTGTGATCCCATGGTTTTGTTTCTATATCTCTTTCGGGATAGTGATCCCATGGTATTAACCAAACTATTTTGTATCTAGTTCGGGATAGTGATCCCATGGTTTTATGCCTATAACTTGTACGGGATGTCTTTCCCCATGGTCTTTAACTATATCTTATACGGGATAGTGATCCCATGGTTTTGTATCTATAACTTATATGGGATAGTGATCCCATGGTTTTCTAAATCTATATCTTATACGGGATAATGATCCCAAGGTTTTGTATCTATATCTTATACGGGATAGTGATCCCATGGTTTTCTAAATCTATATCTTATACGGGATAATGATCCCAAGGTTTTGTATCTATATCTTATACGGGATAGTGATCCCATGGTTTTCTAAATCTATATCTTATACGGGATAATGATCCCAAGGTTTTGTATCTATATCTTATACGGGATAGTGATCCCATGGTTTTCCAAATCTGTATCTTATTCGGGATAGTGATCCCATGGTTTCAATCTATATTTACATATATACATCAACTTATCTCGTGTTTAGTCCGGGATGACAGTCCCATGATCTTAAACCTGTACTTTCAAATGTGTCAACTATCTTATATGTCTTTCGGGATAGTGATCCCAAGATTTTCATTATATAGTTTTGTGTGTTAAACTATACTTTGTGATATACAACTGATCTTAGAATTAGGAATATACAGGATTTTCCTGGGGTAAAATACAACAGATAATCGAATTGGTAACAAATGATAACTAAACCAACTTCACATAAGAAAATATGGGATTTTCTTGGATAACAAATCTTTTCGGAAACTAAAGGAAATCGATACATTTTCATAAACAAAAACCGCTTATGAACTCACCAGCTTTATGCTGATTTTCAAACCGCTTGTATTCTCAGGTCCAAGTTAGACAGGTACCCGGTGATATCTTTTGATGAAGACGGAGTGCGTGGAAGACTCGTCTCAACTTTTGTTAATATGATGCATATGTATATTTTGTATAACTTTACTTTTGAAACAAATGTAAACTTTCACATATATGTAATGTAATGTTTGTTTACTGTGATTACTATGTACATTGGATTTGATACTCAACTTGGAGTCAACCCCGGAGACGTTTCCGCCTTTGGTTTTCGGGGTGTGACAGATTGGTATCAGAGCCCTTGTTTATAGTGAACGGAGTATACCAAACCTTACATGGTATAGAACTATAAACACTAAAGGGCCTCAGTGCTCTAAATTAAAAGTATCTTCAAAACTATAAGTATTTTCAAAAGTATACAAGTATACCGAACCGCCGAAATCCGTAACTACAAGTAGAACAAAACATAAGTAAATGGGTGCTGTACGCTGCGGTTAAACCTGGGCAGTTATGTAGTCGTGTCTAGGGTCAGTATAGCCTGGCCAACTATATTCATTCGAGACACGGCCAACATGTGCTTGGGAGTGACTGTGGTACGCAACATGCCTAAAACTTACCTAATATCTCAAACAACGAATCGTTGCTGTAGCGAACCATGAAATACTATGGGAGTATTTCTCGAGCCAATCCTACGTAGAAAATCCTCGTATACGCGATGTTACTTGATCATTCCGCTAGTGATAAAATGTTCTGTCTTGATAACTCCTTCCTGGTTTATCGCTTAGTATGATGCTATATCTGTCTTGATAAGATATCCCTTGTCCCATATCTCTTGATTCAATTCAGAGGACTTATAATCCTATCTTTCCTGATCTTTTTAGATCAAGATGCCTCCGAGAAAGAGACCCAGCTCGAAGAACAACGAAAATCCTCCTCCTCCGCCACCACCTTCTCCTCAATTTGATCTCGCATCACTTCAGACAGTTCTGGCTGCTGCAATGGTGGCAGCTATGTCACCAATGAATCCCAGTGGCTCCGGAGGTGGTCCCCAACCTCAAAATCCAGAAGACAGCCAGGAACACCGAAGAGGGGGTTCCTACAAAGACTTCATGAACGCGAAGCCCACAACCTTTGATGGCACTGGACGTGTCATTTCCCTGACTCGATGGTTCAAGAAAATCGAGTCAATCTTCGAAATATGTGCCTGTTCGGAGTCTGACAAAGTCAAGTTTGCCGCCTGCACCTTCCTTGATAAAGCCCTGACTTGGTGGAACGGCCGAGTCAAATCCTTAACCTTACCTGTAGCAAATGCCATGGGTTGGGAAGCTATGAAGGAGCTTCTGCTTGCAGAATACTGCCCTCGGAGCGAAATTCAGAAATTAGAACACGAACTCTGGAACCTTAAGATGAAGGGTTCCAACATCGCTGCTTATACTTCAAGATTCGATGATCTAGCATTACTCTGTCCAGGAATGTCTTGACTGCAAAGCCAAACACGTACGACAGTGCTAAATGTCTTGCAAAAATCTTGATCGATCACGAAGACAACTCTGATGAGGAAGCTACCACTCCTGAGTCAGACACAAGTGGAGGTGAAAGTAAAAAGAAATCTCGGAACAAGCGAAAGGCCCTGAGTGCGAAAGGGTCTTCCAAGAAACAACAAACTGTAGCGGTCCATGCTGCTACTGCCCCTATTGCTGTCTCAGCTGTTGGATCCACAGCCCAAACTCCCACCAGTGGATACACTAGTACCCTTCCTTGGTGTGGTAAGTGCAACTACCATCACCGCATCCTTGGTCCATGTCGCGAAAGGAGCTGCGACAACTGTGGCAAGAAGGCCCATCTGTCTCGAACCTGTAGAAAACCAGCCAAATCAACGAATCAATCATCGGGGGCAGGAATCAGTCCGGCCTGCTACAATTGTGGTGAAACAGGGCACTTCAAAAGGAACTGTCCCAAAGTAGCTTCCACCACTGATCCCTCTGTCGCCGCAGGTATACTTCTCTTTGATAACTGATGAGATTAAAGATTCTTTTAATATGTGAAGATCGATTAGATCTTGAACAACTAAGTAAATAACGACGATACAAACACAGTAAAATAACAGAACAAGATTGAATCTAACGTGTCGAATGATTAAAACAAAATCCTCAGAAGAGCTCGATTAAGAACATCAACTGTAGAGGATTGGAAGGTTACAAGAATGATCAAAGAAACCTTTAGACGTCTGGAAAAATCGTATTCTCAGATCGCTAAAACCTTAACCTAATATGCATGCAAGCATAAGCTTATATACAAAGCATAAAAGACTCACGGTTGGACAGGCCCAAACCGTAATACAAAACAATATAAGTAGACGAGCCCAAAAGACGCAATCTATAAAGCCCAACAATCTCCCCCTTTGCGTCAATTTGGAGCAAGATCTTTATTTATTACTTGGGCCAGCAGCCGAAACTGGTACCTTCTTCACAGTACTAAACAGACACTTGGTGATGGAAAGAATGGTCTGTCTAAACCGGATGTACCAGTTAATCATGTCTTCAAAATACTTAACATCATCGGCCGAGTTCTCTTTACACCGTTTAACAATAAATAGCACATGCTCCAAGCAGGTTGTGGTGTAAAGATGCTTATCAGCTAAAGCGAAGAGACATTTCTGTCCTTCCGCTCTAGTGAACATAACTGTGTTACGTCTTGGGTCAATCTTGCCCAGCTGCATTTGATTGAGATCACTGGCCAATCCCACAGGAGCAATTTTGGGTTTCTTTTTGAAGACTGTGGCGACCTCCTGATCCATAAGGGCAACCTCCATGATGTAGCAGATTAACATCCTTTTGACATGGTCTAGAATGGGACCATATTCAGCTTCATTGGTCAAAAGGATATTATACAGGACGATCCAATCATGAGGATTTAGATTCGGTAGATCTGCCAGAGAGATGAGATGAACAGATTTTGCAGATCCCCGAATCAGTTTGAACCGAACGTTTATAAAACGTCCCTCAGTGTAAGGTTTTAGCACCCGAACGTTGACAATCTTCTGAGCGCTCCATGTAAGGAATTGAGGACGAGCAGCCGTCAGATAAAAGTCAATGAGCTCCCTGTCAAGCTCAGCGTTCGGGTGAGGGACCTCAAAGATATTAGAGAAGACGTGAAAGATAAACGCCTTTCGAGTCAGCAGCATATCGAACTGCGAATCGACAGTGTTGCTGCAGTCGAACGATATAACCGGCTTGAGCCATAAGATGCTGGGTGTTTCGATGGCCTCTTTGATTAAGCGTTCCCTGGTCCAGGCAGGGAAGAGAGTCTTTCGGTTCTCAAGGAGATCGTGGGCTTCTTTTTGGTTGCGTTCGGCTTTGGCAGCCTCACGCGCCTCACGACTGGCATCATCACCAACCTTGCGACTGTTCTTTCGTTTCAAAATGTCGGCAATAGTTTCCTTGTCGCCTTCTTCATCTTCGTCCTCAGCTATATTTTTACCTTTGTTCTTCACACCCGAACTTAAAATTTGATGAGTTGAAGATGGTTCAGTTGTGTGAGTAGCTTTGGAGGAAGGAGGTGGTTTTGAACTTGTCTTCTCATCTCCCCCTTGTTTCGGAATGGACACAAAACTTGGGAGGCCTTCGACTTTGTTAAGTAGATCGATGGCTGGAGAGAGCTTTTCAGCAAGGGATCGCCTCACCGAAAAGTTTAAAATTGGATCGTGTGCTTCCAGGATGTTTGAGATGACAGCGTGGACATCCGAAACACACGTCTTAACCACCTCCCGTTCAGAGCGAAGATCTTCCAGCTCTTGTTGAGATTGAGAGAGTTGAGTGGTCTTGACCTCAAGTGCAGTTGTTTTTAAAGCCAGATCGTCCATTAAAGAACGCTCGGATGTCAGATCTTCTTGTAGCTTGACGAGACGAGCATCAATGGAGGCTGTAAAAGCCGAGTTGTCGTCGCTTATGTTTTTACGTAGATTGGCGAACGAAGGCAACTCCGATGAGACAAACGAGACCAATTGTTGGACAATCGGTTCCAAAGATGCCTTTGTAGCAGCTGCACTTTCTTGCATGGACTGCAGTAGAACGGAGGCATCAGAAAATAGTTTATCGACTTTTTCGGTCGCTACCTCACAAGCTCGGGTAGATGCCTGAATTGCAGCAGTTGCTGAGGCTGCTGAATCATGTTGACCCCTGGTGAAGGCATCAACAATCTTCTGAAGTGAAGCTTCAGACAGGATTGATTGTTGGTTGGACGAGGAGGCGAGAAGGAGATCAATATTCTCGTTGAGCTGTTTGAGATGTTTCTTAGTGACTGGTGCATCATCCTCCTCGTTACTCTGAACTTGAAACGGACTATAGTAGACCGAATCAAAGATCATGTTGTCTCCCCCGAGATAAGGGTTTTCACCATCAGAGGCATTGACATGAGATGAAGAGGGTGGAGAGGTTGGGGGTGTGGAGGGTTTAGTAGGAGAAGGTTGAGTGGGTGAAGGTGTAGTTTCGGTTGGTGGTTCTGTATGGGTAGTTTCGGTTGTGTGGGTTTTGGGTTGAGGAGGTTCGGCTACATGGGGTGATTCAGTGGTAGTGGTGAAGATTTGTGGAGGAGAAGGAATTGGGGAATTGGGTATTTCAATCTCTGGGGTAGGGGATCGAGGTGGTGTATTGCCTCGTGGAGGAGATGCATCCCCTTGAGAGTCGTCAGAGTCCGAACTCTCACCCTCAGAGTCACTCGAAGATGACGGTATAATAAGCTTTCGCTTTGGTTGAGTCTTCCTCTTCTTTGGTGGGGGGGAAGGTGCAGCTTTTGTCTGTTTCCTCTTCTTAGGAGAAGGCCCCTTTGAAGGTTTTGTTGCTTGCTTTCCTTTGTCCGCCTTTTTACCTTTGCTCAGTGGTTTATCTGCATCATGGATAGATCTGAGCATGTCCGGGGACAGATCCCTTGGACCAGAAGGTGTTAGCTCCTTGAGCTTTCGAATCAACCTGCTATCCGAAGGTACATTACCATACATGGACTCCGGAATAAAGCCAATAAAGGAAAATTTGGAGGCATCTGAGATGATGATCTTCTTGGTGTGGAAAGTACCAACGGAAGTCATCGATGCACCTTCAGCAGTGGGAACGTCGAATCTGTCCATGGCCCATTTAGTGATCAGAATCCAGAATCGGGCCAATGAAACTTCAGAGTGTCTGGATGAAGATGAGAGGCTCTGAATAAGTTGTTGCCATAGAACAAACCCGTAATCCAGGTTGATCCCATTATAAACTCCATACAGAATGGTAAGGAACAGACGACTGGCACTGTCGGAACCTGAACTTCTCTCCGACAGTCCCTTGAACAGGACTGTAAATAAACCGTTCCATTGAGGCGGTAAGCAAGACTTTTTGAATCTGGCAACGGATGTAAGTGTTGGATTAGTGTCTAAGTCCATAACTATTTTGGTATGTACTTGACCCGATGGTGCATGGTCCTTTTGGGTTGCCTTCACCAAAGCAACTTGATTGGAGAAATGAATAAAGAGAGAGAGGATAATATGATTTATTAATATGTTATAAGAATAATATATTAAAGGAGAAATCATATTTGTTTAATTAATATTGGTCAATAATTAATTAAGAATTAGTTTTGTGATCAAATGTAATTAATTAAACTAGAGGGGCTGATTTGTAATTATGTGATAGTACAAAATAAGGTAAGGATTATCTTATATATATGGTGAACGAATTTGAGGTGTAAATCCCTTAAAATTCGAGTATGATAAGGATTCAAGGAGTATCTTATTGGTTGCTTAATGGATAATCAACTAGATAAGGATAATGACTGAAACCCTATCTCTACACCTATATAAACACCCCTAGGGCCATGAATTCGTGAATCCCTTCCCAAGAGGTCCTAGATACGAATTCTAACCTCTCACTTCTCTCTTTATACCTTCTCCACTTGCTTATGGTGTTTGTAAGCCATTAGAGGAGTGACACTTGTGACTCTAAGCCTTCCAAAGTCAATACAAGGAGATTTGGGATTGTTATTGCTACATAACAATCAAGGTAACACTATAAACTTATTCTCATGTTAATATGATTATATGTATGCTAGAATTAGGGTTTATAGTCTTGGATTCAAAGCATGTACAATAGTGAAACCTAGATCCAAGCATTAGGGTTTGTATGAGCACATAGGATGTCTTATGACCAAAACCCAACAGTGGTATCAGAGCCTAGATTGGTTTCAATTGTATTGATGCATATTTGATCGAAATAAGCACTGAAAATCGATTTTTTGAGTTTCTGAGTGTTTGACTCGCCGAGTCACTTGGTGAACTCGCCGAGTCAGCTGTACTCGACGAGTCCAAGCCCAGACTCGACGAGTCAAAGTGTCTGACAGCTCGTTTTCGCGATTTTCTTCCTGTTTTGGCTTTGGATAATTACCATAAACTTGTTTTTGTGATAAAATCCGAATTTTTTCATTATTATGTGATTATCCTTACCTAAATAGAAGATAATTGTCAAAATTTAGATAATCACTTGTTTTATTAGATAAAGTTTGATTATTTGTAATTTAGATTTGAATTATCTTGTGAAATAGTTTCAATTAATCCCTTTAGGTTTTATAGTTTAAATTTGAACCCCAAAAGTTTTGTTGTTTTGAAATTTAAATAGTTAAAACCCTAATGTTTTGAAAAAGGTTTCAAAACTTGCCCTCAAGTTTTGGAATTTAAAAGTTGATTAAAAGTTTAATTAGAAATGTTAAATTCTAAAACTCTAGTGATGTTTTGAAAAGTTCAAATCACACCCTTATGGTTTTATTAATTAATTAAGGAGTATAATTAAAAGAGGTTTAATAAATCCATAAAAGTTTAGGTTAACTATTTAATAGAATTAAAGGTGTAATTGTTAAAGTTAACCACACAGTATTTTAAAAGTTATAAAATACACCCTATACTATATATAACATTAAAGGTCTAACATTATATATATGTATAACTAAAAGTCAGTCTTACCGTTAGTAGGCCTCATTCACGAAGCTGGTCTATAAGGGGTGTTTAAGGAAATTGCCTATAAAATGGCGATTGAATGGGTATCCACTCTTACCCACCGCACTCTTGACTAGTGAGGGTCGTTAGCCGAACGGGTAGGATAGGACGAAACCTTCCATTATAAGTATAATGAAATACAGAGTAACTAAACCGCAAATTCCCAATCTTAGTTACTTAGGCAAAAGTGAATTGATGCAATTCCATGAAATTACACTTTGTGCCCTTGCGAAGACGTTAGTGGAGCGTGTGTGGTTTACCGGCACACTAAATGGTTCTAAGCAAAGGTAGCAAAGGGTGACTCAATGTTTGTCATAGTTCGGTGGAGCGTGTGTGGTTTACCGGCACATCGAATAGGTGATTGTAACATGTGAGGGCACCATGTAGTTCGCATGGTTATTCACACCCGCTTTGTGATCCTCGGCATCCCAATCACAAACAAGAGGGGCATATCGAGATTTAAACATGCCATTGAAATGTTCAATGAATCTCAAAGGATCTAGGAGTTTTCATAGATTTAAAACTTAAATTTCTTTTTCGTTTCTCATGGTGAAAACTAGTGAATCGTCATTCACTTACCTTCAAATGTTCTGCGATTTGGGTTACGGCATCCCTCTCCCGAGTTGTAGGATATTGTGTTGGGTCCTAGCCTTGGAATTTCATTTGGGTGATTTACCAAGGACTCAATCAATCAACTAACTTGAATTCGTTTTTCTCCCGATGTCAAAGTTCGACAACTATGGTCTTCTCAAATCCCGTGGAACAAGCATTCCACATGAAGATGATATTCCACGATTCGATCGAGGAACAAGAAATCATGCTTCACTTCCTCCTCCTCCTCCAATTATTCTCCCTAACCCACAAGATTGTAAAATTGAAAAGTTCAATATCACTCAAGCCCTTTTGGCAAGTAAACATAAAGAAGGAAAGTCGGTGTGTGCACACGTCCTAGGGATGAAGTCGCACATTGATAGACTAAGAATGATAGGATCCATTGTCGGTGAAGAGATGGCTGTTGATTGGGTTCTTCAATCACTTCCTAACTCATATAGTGAGTTCATAAGAGAGTACTATATGATGAACCGCGACGTGACCCTTATAGATCTCACCTATATGCTTATTGCTGCTGAATCAGCAATGGTTTGGCGCAATAGAAAAGCAAAGTTGATTGGTGAATCTGCCTTCGACACCTCTGTGGATATAGACAATGGCAATGAAAGACATGCAATGATCGAAAAGTTTGATCATAAGAGAAAGGCGATGTCTGAAGTAGTTCCATGTGTTGTTCCAAAAGGAGTCAATTTGCTTTTATTGCCAAGAGAAGGGGCATTGGATACGAAGCTGCCCTATTTACCTAAGAGATCTAAGAGATGGGAGAGTCGAAACGTATGGCTCTAATTTAGGTAAAATCCATTAACTAACTCTTTTAAGCTTCATTCTAGGTTCTGAATACATAATGTGATAAGATTACATTTGATGTTTAGAAGGATCAAAGAAAAGAAAAGAAGCTTAAGGGAAGAAGTGAGCAGAATCTAACCATGAAGGAATGGATTTCGATTGCGTTTCTCGAAGATTAGATTCTTGAGCTACTACTTAGAGTTAGAATTAGATTGCTAAGAAAGATATATTCGCATAAGTTTTTCAAAGAGTTGCATTGTGAAGGACAAATTTTTCCGCAATAAAATAAATTTTGATTTTAAATTTTATTTATTTATCCTTACAATGGCGTGTATGAAAAAATTGATGTTAAAATTATTAGCAATAATGGATTTGGTTCTTATTATGTTATGGAAAGTCAAGAATTTACCAAATAGGGAGAGTTTCTCATCGCCCAAGTTTCAATTGGACAGAAATTTGGAATCACGCAACTTGGTTGCATGATGAATGAGAAATTCCATATTTGGAAATTAGACAAATTCATTGACAATGTGTCAAGTGAAGGACTAGGAGATCGAGTACACAAAGTTGTGTGTTGATCAAGTTCACCATAAGAATAACAAAGATATTCGTCATGATTTACTAAAAGGCTTAGTAAATATGATTATTGTCACACCCCCGAACCAGACGGCGGAAACGTCCGGGGGCTTGCCGTGACTCAATTGTATACCATAACATTGAATATATATGAAACATAACAACATTCGTTACCATTCATCAACATAGTACAACCAGTAGTGTTTACATATCAAACATTGTCTAACATTACATTCCCAAAAATTAAATTGTTTGATTCATACATAAATAAACCGCAACCGTCACTGAATGTGATTTCCCTTGATTCACTGGTTCCCTGAGAATACAAGTATTTTGAAAAACGTCAACATATGAAATGTTGGTGAGTTCATAAGTAGTGTTTGAAATCGAATGTTTGTATTGTTTGTAGAACCACCAGAAAATCCGATATTTTCTGAAAAGATAAGTTTCCGAAAACGTTTGTGAAGATCCATAGGTATGCTTGTTTGTTTCTATACTTGTAAAAAAAAATGTTCGTTTAGAATGTATGCATTTCAAATTTGTAAGTATTGAAAACCCTAGGAAAGCCCGATGTTCTCCTAGTTCCTTGAATTACGTGATGTTACATTGAAACCATTGCATAGCGTATAGTGTCAGTCCTAGGCGACGTTGGAAGGTTTTCGAGCAGGATTATTTACTACAAACCCGCGTTACACAAACGCCCAGTTTATAGTTATACTAACGACTCCGAAGGCGTCGTCAGTACTAATCGCGTTATCCAATCGCCCTGACTAGGTGAAGTCCCACATCCGAAGAGAAAGAGGTCACGAAGACCCCGGTAACTCCATTAGCCGGTTGGGGATAAAATGTACGAGGGGTCCCAGACCCGCCTCGCATGAAATGTAGACCTTACTAGCAAGACCAAAGGACCCTTGGGGACCGGTGGTATACAAGCCATTGAAAGTCCATTTACGTTGTGTCGGATCGGTAAAACCCAACACTCCGTAAAAAAAATGTCTTCGGGCCTTAAGATCAGGTCATTGGGCTAGCTAGGCTCAACGAACAAGATTTTACACTTGTGGGGCCCAAAGATGGTGCATAGACGTCTGTGCACACTCGCATGTGTATGTATAACCAAACGTTACTTGTATGAATCGTAGTGTTAGTAGTTGTAGATTTTTATTGGCTCGAGACCGAGCCAATTCGTTTAACAACGACTTTTGGTATTGTAATGTATTGTATTTCGTTGATAGTCGTGGTGCCATCATTCGATCAAATTGTGTATATTGAACTAGCCTTGAAATATTCCTGTTTTCAGCCCCTCATCATTTGTAAAATTTACATTTTTAACCATTTATATTAAATACTTCCCGGTTTAGTCCTTAAACTATTTTTCTTGACATTTTAACACCAAAAATTATTGAAATTAATATTTTTCAACATGTTTTTCATAAAAACAGTTTAAGTTCTTAAAAATGCAGTTTTCACGGTTTTAACCCCTTCTTTTCGCAACTTTTACAATTTTGGCCCAATTTGGAAAATTTTTGCAACTTTGGTCCTTTTTAAATTTAAAAAGCATTTTTAACCTTTGAAAAGGGGTTGGAACACTTATAGTCCACTGTTTTACAGAAAGTTACAGTTTTGGCCCTCCAAAACATAAAAATTCGCATAATGGGCCTTATTGGGCCGAAAGTTACATTTTTAGCCCATTAAGCTTAAAATTTATGATTTTAGTCCCCTAAATGAGTATATTTCCAGAAATTTACTTATGAAAACTGTTTTGGCACACTTCATCCATCAGAATCTGTGAAATGACGATTTGGGCCCTTATTTTTGCATTTTTCACATTTTAGGCCCAAAATTTGTGTTTTTAACCCAAAGAAATTATTACTAAACTACTTAGCCATTTTTCTTGTAGCACTTTGTGTTTAGAAATATATTTGAAGTAAAAATCATGTAGCACAAGTTATATCTCGGTTTTGATGAGTTTTGAGGCTAGATCCAACATAAAAACACATAAAAGCATACATATAAGCATGGAAATCATACAAGGCATACAAACACATATAGATCTACACTTTCACTTGTATTCCCCCCCCCCCCCCCACAAAACTCATAAAAACAGAAAATAGGGGTATGAAGCTCACCTTGGGGTGTTTGTTCGGTTTTTGCAAGGAAAATGGAAGGAAAAATGAAGTGTTTTTGGTCTTGGCTCCCTTTGATGAAGATCTCGAGTTTTGAGATGGTTCTAGGGTGCAAGATCACGATTTTAGCATAGATTAGGAAAGGATTTTGATAACAAAAGAATTTAAACCATAGATCTATGCATAATCTTACCTTAGATGATGATTTACTTGCAAAATCCTCTTGGAAAGTCCCTAATTTTCGAGATTTTTGGAGAGGGGAGGAAGGAGAGTTCTTGAGTGAATCTAGAGAGAAATGAAGATATTTTTGGTGTGTGTGGTGTTGCTCTCGGCCGAACAAGAAGAGAAGAGAGAAAAGAAGTGATCTTTGACATGATGTTTGCTTGGAAACATGAGTTATATGCATGGAAGTCCAACATGTAAAGGTGAGGTGGCAACCCAAGGTCAACTCTCCCTTTTCCTTGGGCTTGGGCCGAGAATTTGAAGGGAAGAAGGAAAAATTGGGCTTTTTGCCCCTAAGCCCAACATTAGAGGTAGTTTAGGGTATTTATTGGCCTTATAAAATAAAATTGTGGTTTTTATGCTTTGTTAAGCTAGGTTAGGTTAAATTATGGATCAAAACTTGTGTTTTATTTCATTCTAGGTTCTACCTAGCCCAAAATATTGAAATAAACGAATGTGGGTCTAATTAGAGCCCAATTAGGGTCCTAAACCCATGATAGTCCAATTGGAAGCTTATTGGTCCATTTGGATCCAATAAGGAAGTCCTAGTCCAAAGTGGACTTAACAAGAACTTCTAGGGTCTCCAATTGTTTGATGACTACTTATAGTACTTGTATCTTGCGTTTGATTGAAGTTTTTGATTCACATTAGGTTGAATGCATAGATTACATGGCTCAAAATTTACAGTTGTGACATCATCCCCCCGTTAGAGGGAATTTCGTCCCGAAATTCTGTTTGAAAGCTAGATTTGAGAATGCTAGAATAGGTGAGGGTACTTTTGCTTCATTTGATCTTCGCGTTCCCACGTGAATTCTGGCCCACGCTTTGCGTTCCACCGTACCTTCACGATCGGGATGCGACTCTGCTTAGTACGCTTCACCTCCCTGTCCATAATTTCGATTGGTTCTTCGACGAACAGGAGATTCTCATTGATTTCGATTTCGTCAAGAGGAATGACAAGGGTTTCATCTGATAGGCACTTTTTCAGATTAGAAACATGAAACACGGGGTGTACACCGTTTAGCTCTGCAGGTAGTTGTAATCTGTATGCTACTGGACCTATTCGGGCGACGATTTCGAAAGGTCCAATGTATCGCGGGTTCAGCTTTCCCCGTTTTCCGAAATGTATAACCCCTTTCCAGGGTGAGACCTTCAACAATACTCGATCACCGACCTGGAATTCTAAGGGCTTTCGCCATTTATCAGCTTAGCTCTTTTGCCGGTCACGCGATGCCTGTAATCGAGCTTTGATCTAGACAATCTTTTCTGTGGTCTCGCGAATAATTTCCGGTCCCGTTAATGCTCTGTTCGACGTATGTGTTCCTGCTAGCTGGGTGTCACCTACTTCAACCCAACATAACGGTGATCTACATTTACGCCCGTACAGTGCTTCGAAAGGGGCCACCTTAATGCTCGAATGATAACTATTGTTATATGAAAACTCAATCAACGGTAGGTGGGTATCCCAAGACTTTCCGAAGTCTATCACACATGCACGAAGCATGTCTTCAAGCGTCTGAATGGTTCGTTCGCTTTGACCGTCCGTTTGTGGGTGATACGCTGTGCTCATATCGAGATGAGTTCCCATTGCCTTGTGGAGTGACTGCCAAAAGCGTGACGTGAATCTACTGTCCCTATCCGAGATGATAGATTTTGGTACTCCATGAAGTCTTACAATCTCTCGTAGGTACAACCGCATCAGCCTCTCCATCTTGTAGGACTCTTTGATCGGCAGGAAATGGGCAGATTTCGTCAGTCGGTCGATGATTACCCATATGGTATCCAAACTGTCCGACGTCTTAGGCAGCTTGGTCACGAAGTCCATAGAAATCCCCTCCCATTTCCACTCAGGGATTGCCGGTTGCTGTAACAATCCGGAAGGTTTCTGGTATTCCACTTTTACTTTGGCACACGTAAGGCACTTACTAACATAAGTTGCGATTTCCGCCTTCATGTTAGGCCACCAATAGTGCTGCTTAATGTCCAAATACATCTTGTCCGAACCAGGATGAATGGAGTATCGTGTCTTGTGGGCTTCCTTCATAACGATCTCCCTGAATCCTCCGATCTTTGGAACCCAAATACGGTTCATGAAGTAGTATACCCCATTCTCTTTGACTTCCAGGTTCTTCTCCATTCCGTGTAATGCCTCGCTAGTTCTATTTTCCGTTTTCATAGCCTCTGCCTGGACTGATGCAATTTGAGTGGTCAGATGAGACTGAATGGTTATCGAGTGCGTTTTCATACGGCGATTTGTGTACTCCTTCCGACTTAATGCGTCAGCTACCACGTTGGCCTTGCCTGGATGGTACTTGATCTCGCATTCGTAGTCGTTTAACAACTCCACCCATCTTCGTTGTCTCATGTTCAGCTCCTTCTGATTCAAGATGTGCTGGAGGCTCTTGTGGTCTGTGAAGATGGTGCACTTTGTACCGTACAGGTAGTGCCTCCAAATTTTTAGGGCGAAGACCACGGCTCCCAGTTCTAGGTCATGGGTTGTGTAATTTACTTCGTGCGTCTTTAGTTGACGGGACGCATATGCTATCACTCTTCCACGTTGCATGAGAACGCAACCTAAACCTTGATTTGACGCGTCACAGTAAACTACAAAATCTTCCGTTCCTTCGGGTAGAGATAGTACAGGAGCGCTACAAAGAGCTTGCTTCAAGGCTCGAAACGCAATCTCTTGTCGGTCTGTCCACTTGAATGGCACACTCTTTTGCGTAAGTAAGGTAAGTGGCTTGGCGATTTTAGAGAAGTTTTGGATGAATCTCCTATAGTAGCCTGCTAGGCCTAAGAACTGACGAATTTCGGTGGGCGTAGTCGGAGTTGCCCATCCTTCCACAGCTTTGACCTTAGAGGGATCCACATGAATTCCATCTTGGCTAACTACGTGACCGAGAAAATTCACGCTCCGTAGCCAAAACTCACACTTAGAGAGTTTGGCGTAAAGCCTTTCCGATCGCAGCGTCTCTAGGACTTGTCGGAGATGTTGGCCATGCTCCTCTTTGCTTCGAGAATAGACGAGGATGTCATCGATAAACACAATGACGAAGTTGTCCAAGAACGGTCGACAAATTCGGTTCATTAGGTCCATAAATGCGGCGGGTGCATTTGTTAGACCGAAGGGCATTACGACGAATTCATAATGTCCATAGCGGGTTCGGAAAGCGGTTTTAGGAATATCTTCTTCTCGGACCTTGAGTTGATGGTATCCGGATCGTAGATCAATTTTAGAAAAATAGCTAGCTCCTTGGAGCTGGTCGAATAGATCATCGATCCGAGGGAGTGGGTAGCGGTTTTTAACAGTGAGTTTATTCAACTCTCTGTAATCGATGCACATTCTGAAAGATCCGTCCTTCTTCTTGACAAAGAGCACCGGAGCTCCCCATGGCGAGTAGCTAGGTCGGATAAATCCCTTGTCCAGAAGCTCACTGAGTTGGCTGGACAATTCCTGCATTTCAGCAGGTGCCAATCGATATGGTGATTTAGCGAGAGGAGTTGCTCCTGGGACGAGGTCGATTCGGAACTCAACCTGTCTCTCTGGGGGTACTCCTGGGAGATCTTCAGGAAACACGTCCGGGAATTCACACGCTACCGGAATGTCTTGGATGTTAATTTCTTCTTTGGTCTTGTCCACTATGTGGGCCAAGAACGCTAAGTTGTTCTTTCGCAGATGTTTTTGTGCTTTGATGCACGAGATAAGACGAAGATTCGTGCTAGGCTTGTCTCCGTAAATTACTAGGGTTTCGTGATTCGGGAGACGAAGGCGAACGGCCTTCTCGTGGCACAAAACCTCAGCATGGTGGGGGCTTAACCAATCCATGCCGATAATCACATCGAAACTCCTAATTGACACTGGCATCAGATCTATTCGTAAGACGTGTTGGTTAAGGGTTAGGGTACATCCAGTGTAGATTTCTCTAGTGGATTCGGTCTTCCCATTGGCCATTTCCACCGTATAGGTTTCATTCAGCTTTTGGGGTTGTTGTTTTAATAAGTGTTTAAACTTCTCGCTTACGAAACTTCGCTCCGCTCCGGTATCAAATAAGATGCATGCATAAGTGTGGTTTAGGAGGAACGTACCGGTCACAACTGCGGGGTCCTGAACTGCATCACTCTGACCCATAGTCAGCATTCTTCCTGCTCCTCTATTTCCTGAGTTGTTGTTGTTGTTAGGGCAGTCTCGACGGAAATGTCCCGTCCTTCCACACTCGAAATAGGTGTGGCTAAGCCCTGCATTGTTGCTACCGGCATTGGTGTTGTTGTTATTGCGGGGGTTGTTGTTGTTCTGATTGTTTCCCTGATTCTGGTTCTGAGAAGGATAAGTCCTGCAGAACTTTGCAGTGTGTCCCCTTCGGTTGCAACTGGTGCAATGGAACTCCCTACATTCTCCTTGGTGATGGAAACCGCACTTGTTGCATTTGGGATGAGTACCAGAATAGGGTTTTGAGGTATTTGAAGCAGCTGAGGTTGGAGCATGTGATGTAACTGGTACCGGCGCAGTGACAGCGTGAACTGCCACCGTTTGCTGCTTTTTAGAGGCCTCGGGGCCCTGACGCCCCTTTCTCTTGTTGTTCCATCCTTTCTTACCATCACCCTCCTTTTTCTTCTCAGCCTCTACCGGTTTCTCGCCCTTTTTGTGGTTATGATCATATAACCTCTTTGCCAATCTCTTCGCACTGTCAAAAGTTTCAGGGTTCGCAGCTATCACGTTCCCTTGAATGGGGGATGTCAGTCCCCAAATGAATCGTTCAATCTTCTTTCCCTCTGATGTGATCATACCCGGGCACAACAGAGATAGTTCGCTGAATCTCGATATGTAAGCATCGATGTTCCCATTCTGCACCGTGAGATTCCATAGTTCCTGCTCCATCTTCTGTATTTCGCCTCGGGGGCAGTACTCGGCCGTCAACATCTCCTTCATTTCTGCCCAGGGAATAGAGTTGGCGACAGGAAGTGTCATAGCTTCTACATGACCATTCCACCAAGTGAGCGCTTGGTCCACGAAAGTGCAGGCCGCGAACTTCACTTTCATCTGCTCGGGGCACTCGCATATCTCGAATACCGACTCTACCTTCTCGATCCATCGCTTTAGGGCGATCACTCCTCCGGTACCGTTGAAAGTTCGGGGTTTAGCGTTCGCAAAATCCTTGTAGGTGCACGTTTTAGTGAGTCCTTGGTTCGCCCCGTTGTTCGAACTTCCAGATCCTTGCCCGTTACCTCCTCCGTTGTTCCCTCGGTGAAGTTGTGCCATAGCCGCTGTGACTGCAGCAGACACGGCTGCCTGGAAAGCAGTGGAGTCAACTTCCGGCGGGGTTGGTTCGGGATTTCCGCGAGTAGCTGGGCGAGGCATCTTTCTGTCACGAAACGGAAAGATGTTGAGTGTACGTGGTTTCCGTGAGGTGGCGACTCTACTAACTAGGTGTATGGTACGAACCTAAACGTTACTATTATCAAGCATACAATCATAACGTCTCAACACATAACAACTGAGAATATCATAGCAAAACACACAGAAGTTTATTAATATTATCCGCATTTAGTACAAGAAAATTTGCTCGTAGGAGCATACATAAGTAATGCTAATCCGACAGCATAACGGCTCCATGAGTAGTGTAGTCACTTAAACATAGAGCCGGAGTACGTAACATAGTTCCTAATGATCTACTATGATAAGTCTACCCCTAACCGCGATGAGCTGCGTCAGGAGGTGGTGCTGAGGATGTGGATGCTCCCTGAAGACGAGCAACCAAGCGTTCCGCGTCCCGGAGTCGAGACTCCCACCGAACCTATCTCATGTGAAACTCTCGAAGGACGTCACGCGTCTCCTGCTCCGCACGCTCGACCCTAGTCCTCAATTGGTGTACCTGATCCGCAGTGTCCTGGGCAAGATCGCCCGTATTCCGTAACCGTTTCACCATGACTGGAAGGGCTCGATCAGCCGGCCCTCCGTCTCTCAGGTCAAAGAACTCGCGTGACATGCCGTACGGGGGTCGCTGTCCCTGCTGTCTGCTCCATCTCCAAAGGTCAATACCCCAGGGAGGTGTAGGGCCAGTGGGGCCCACTCGATATGCAGGCACCCGGATTGGGTAAGGGGGGTTGATGACTTCGGACTCCGCATCCGAATCACCCCCGTCGCTATCATCGAGCTCCTCTTCGAAATGCTCTTCGTCTCCTTCGGGTTCGACAGGCTCGCCTTCGGCTTCTGCCTCCGGTTCCCCGTCAAGTTCCTCCTCGGGGTCCTCCTCGGGTTCCTCTTCAGGCTCTTCCTCAGGTTCCTCCTCAGGCTCCTCCTCAGGTTCCTCCTCGGACTCCTCTAGCCACCCGTTGTTTCCCTGATTAGGGAAGTAGGGGTCTCCCGGGTGATGAAAACCAGCCATGCTGTCTGCGCGAGTACGTACATATGCTAACATTATCCTAGGATGCTATGACTATTGTACAGACTAAGCAAACATTCTCTTTTTGGGTGATAAGGGTATAGATTTTGGTTCTCTAGCTATCCCGATCTCTTCAAGACGTGTGTTAGTTTTACCTTGGAGAGAATGTAGTTGATCAGGCTACATTCACTCCTTGGTATCCCTAAGAACAGTCCCGAATTAACCGAGATACCAGTATTATTGTGTTTGATTCGACGTTAGGTTCTTATCCCTAATGCAAGCAAGTGTGTTTTATTTACTTGTGTTGTTCAGAGTTATGTTAGTCCCTCTTTTTGGTTTATAGTTGCATATCAATGTATGGCTCGACATGCTAGTTCACTATAAACAAAGCTCTGATACCAACCTGTCACACCCCCGAACCAGACGGCGGAAACGTCCGGGGGCTTGCCGTGACTCAATTGTATACCATAACATTGAATATATATGAAACATAACAACATTCGTTACCATTCATCAACATAGTACAACCAGTAGTGTTTACATATCAAACATTGTCTAACATTACATTCCCAAAAATTAAATTGTTTGATTCATACATAAATAAACCGCAACCGTCACTGAATGTGATTTCCCTTGATTCACTGGTTCCCTGAGAATACAAGTATTTTGAAAAACGTCAACATATGAAATGTTGGTGAGTTCATAAGTAGTGTTTGAAATCGAATGTTTGTATTGTTTGTAGAACCACCAGAAAATCCGATATTTTCTGAAAAGATAAGTTTCCGAAAACGTTTGTGAAGATCCATAGGTATGCTTGTTTGTTTCTATACTTGTAAAAAAAAATGTTCGTTTAGAATGTATGCATTTCAAATTTGTAAGTATTGAAAACCCTAGGAAAGCCCGATGTTCTCCTAGTTCCTTGAATTACGTGATGTTACATTGAAACCATTGCATAGCGTATAGTGTCAGTCCCAGGCGACGTTGGAAGGTTTTCGAGCAGGATTATTTACTACAAACCCGCATTACACAAACGCCCAGTTTATAGTTATACTAACGACTCCGAAGGCGTCGTCAGTACTAATCGCGTTATCCAATCGCCCTGACTAGGTGAAGTCCCACATCCGAAGAGAAAGAGGTCACGAAGACCCCGGTAACTCCATTAGCTGGTTGGGGATAAAATGTACGAGGGGTCCCAGACCCGCCTCGCATGAAATGTAGACCTTACTAGCAAGACCAAAGGACCCTTGGGGACCGGTGGTATACAAGCCATTGAAAGTCCATTTACGTTGTGTCGGATCGGTAAAACCCAACACTCCGTAAAAAAAATGTCTTCGGGCCTTAAGATCAGGTCATTGGGCTAGCTAGGCTCAACGAACAAGATTTTACACTTGTGGGGCCCAAAGATGGTGCATAGACGTCTGTGCACACTCGCATGTGTATGTATAACCAAACGTTACTTGTATGAATCGTAGTGTTAGTAGTTGTAGATTTTTATTGGCTCGAGACCGAGCCAATTCGTTTAACAACGACTTTTGGTATTGTAATGTATTGTATTTCGTTGATAGTCGTGGTGCCATCATTCGATCAAATTGTGTATATTGAACTAGCCTTGAAATATTCCTGTTTTCAGCCCCTCATCATTTGTAAAATTTACATTTTTAACCCTTTATATTAAATACTTCCCGGTTTAGTCCTTAAACTATTTTTCTTGACATTTTAACACCAAAAATTATTGAAATTAATATTTTTCAACATGTTTTTCATAAAAACAGTTTAAGTTCTTAAAAATGCAGTTTTCACGGTTTTAACCCCTTCTTTTCGCAACTTTTACAATTTTGGCCCAATTTGGAAAATTTTTGCAACTTTGGTCCTTTTTAAATTTAAAAAGCATTTTTAACCTTTGAAAAGGGGTTGGAACACTTATAGTCCACTGTTTTACAGAAAGTTACAGTTTTGGCCCTCCAAAACAGAAAAATTCGCATAATGGGCCTTATTGGGCCGAAAGTTACATTTTTAGCCCATTAAGCTTAAAATTTATGATTTTAGTCCCCTAAATGAGTATATTTCCAGAAATTTACTTATGAAAACTGTTTTGGCACACTTCATCCATCAGAATCTGTGAAATGACGATTTGGGCCCTTATTTTTGCATTTTTCACATTTTAGGCCCAAAATTTGTGTTTTTAACCCAAAGAAATTATTACTAAACTACTTAGCCATTTTTCTTGTAGCACTTTGTGTTTAGAAATATATTTGAAGTAAAAATCATGTAGCACAAGTTATATCTCGGTTTTGATGAGTTTTGAGGCTAGATCCAACATAAAAACACATAAAAGCATACATATAAGCATGGAAATCATACAAGGCATACAAACACATATAGATCTACACTTTCACTTGTATTCCCCCCCCACAAAACTCATAAAAACAGAAAATAGGGGTATGAAGCTCACCTTGGGGTGTTGGTTCGGTTTTTGCAAGGAAAATGGAAGGAAAAATGAAGTGTTTTTGGTCTTGGCTCCCTTTGATGAAGATCTCGAGTTTTGAGGTGGTTCTAGGGTGCAAGATCACGATTTTAGCATAGATTAGGAAAGGATTTTGATAACAAAAGAATTTAAACCATAGATCTATGCATAATCTTACCTTAGATGATGATTTACTTGCAAAATCCTCTTGGAAAGTCCCTAATTTTCGAGATTTTTGGAGAGGGGAGGAAGGAGAGTTCTTGAGTGAATCTAGAGAGAAATGAAGATATTTTTGGTGTGTGTGGTGTTGCTCTCGGCCGAACAAGAAGAGAAGAGAGAAAAGAAGTGATCTTTGACATGATGTTTGCTTGGAAACATGAGTTATATGCATGGAAGTCCAACATGTAAAGGTGAGGTGGCAACCCAAGGTCAACTCTCCCTTTTCCTTGGGCTTGGGCCGAGAATTTGAAGGGAAGAAGGAAAAATTGGGCTTTTTGCCCCTAAGCCCAACATTAGAGGTAGTTTAGGGTATTTATTGGCCTTATAAAATAAAATTGTGGTTTTTATGCTTTGTTAAGCTAGGTTAGGTTAAATTATGGATCAAAAATTGTGTTTTATTTCATTCTAGGTTCTACCTAGCCCAAAATATTGAAATAAACGAATGTGGGTCTAATTAGAGCCCAATTAGGGTCCTAAACCCATGATAGTCCAATTGGAAGCTTATTGGTCCATTTGGATCCAATAAGGAAGTCCTAGTCCAAAGTGGACTTAACAAGAACTTCTAGGGTCTCCAATTGTTTGATGACTACTTATAGTACTTGTATCTTGCGTTTGATTGAAGTTTTTGATTCACATTAGGTTGAATGCATAGATTACATGGCTCAAAATTTACAGTTGTGACAATTATACTTACAAGATTAAGTGTAATTCTAAATTGATTAAAGGGTTTAGATCAATAGTAGAACGAATAAGAAGAATCATATAGGCAGAAAGATAAGAGTTTCTCCATTCTAAGAAGAAAGGAGAGTGGCTTTTATGCTTTATGATAGGTCTTAATGATTAAGAACCATATCTCAATTGATCCTCTAAGTGAGTCTTGGTACAATTGTATGTCCAAGAAGAGGAATCAAAGATTGATGAAATGGTCAAATCAAGAAGACAATCATACTTTGTTCCAATAACAAGTCTTAAAGTTAAGATTGTGACAATGAGTAAAAAGTATTAAAGGTTTATAACATTCATCAAATGTGGAAAGTTGTGATGTCTTGGATAAGACAAAGACCAACTATGACCAATTTATGAAGTGTTTTGATACAAGCTACACTAACTCTTGAAAATTTGTTTGTCAAGAAATGTTTATTGACAAAAGAATCGTATATGTCAAGGAGTCAGTGGGAGTCTTAATAGTCTTGAAAAGTTTCAAGAACAAATCAAATAAACCTTATCGATCATCACTAGCACAAGAGTTGAGGTTTACAACCTATCGTGAAGACATTATTTTGTTTCTGTGTCAATCCAATCGAGTTAATTATGCATGTGAGTCCTATGAGTTCTCATTTGAATGCATAAAAGGCAAGGACCTTGATCAATGAAAGGTACATTGATAGGAAAAAGGTAAGATGCTTAACTACTTGGAAGACGTGGTGGGCAGCTGTGCTACCATAAGGCAAGAAATCAAGATTAAGAAAGTTCGATCCATATGAGTTTGAATTTGTCGTATACTTTGGTTTTAACAAATTCGCATGGATAGGAACACATACACCGTTTAAATCTAAGTGTCATAAGATTTCCTCCTTCATGAAAATGATTGTGAGAAAATGCTTTCACTAAGAAAGATTTTAAAAGATAGTGATTGTAAAATTGCATTCTCAAATTCGATCATGGTTACGGCATCCCTTTCCATAATTTGAATTGTGAGGTTTGGCAATTAGTCTTAATTGTTAAGACACACATATGAACTATCTAAGGCAAAAGTGTATAAGTTCAAGAAGCCTTGATAAAAGATTATCAAAGCACTAAGTATTAGAAACATGAACTTAAGAAATTCAATAAGTATTGTTTTTCTGAATGTTAAGATGTTTATGATACATGTCGAAGCTAGTGGGAGCATAAGTGTTATGTTTTATAATAATCATCATGATAGTGGGAGCATAAATGTTATGATTGTATGATTATTAAGGCACGTATTGCATAGTTGGCAATATTAATTATAGAAAACAAGAGTCATACTTTGCAAAGTTGTAAGAGTTGAAAGGTTGTTTTGCTATAATTAAGGGAGAGAATATTATGCTTCATTTCAAATCTAAAGGATTAGGTTGTGGAATGTTAATAAATTTAGTCAAAGGTACATAGTGTGTTCTTAAAATTTCGATTGTGATTACGGCATTCCTCTTCGCAATTCGAGTTTTGAGAACATAGCAAATAAAACATTATGCGTCGTGTCCCATACGCTTCGGGTATAGGATCGATTGCGAATGCTTTAATGTTTGACCATTCTAAAATTTTCCAAATGTATAGTGCATTTAGAGGGAAAAGGGACTAGAATTGGTTTTGACTAAAATAATTAAACAACTATCAAAGGACAATCCAAAGTTTGACGAGGATTGGTCGCTTGCGAGTAGTTGGAAGTATAGTATTGGAAATTATGGAAGTGTTTCCATATTGGATGGACGATATCGACATCATTACGAATAGATAAGATTCTATTAAGAATGAGTTGTCATATAGAAAATATGGAAGTGTGTCCATGTTGGGAAGTAAAATCTATGTCTAGATTAGAAACTTTATGCGAAAGGATGTTCAAAGGAATGTACTTTGAGTGAGAGACATCATATCTAAGGAATTGTCTTGTAACAATCTCCGATAGAGGAATTTGTAATATCATTGGCAATAGTCTTTGAGACTTTGGTGCAGTGACATTACAAAAGGATCGTTGCATAAAGTGTTAGAATCTAGTGTATTCTATAAGTAACAAGAATTTGACATTCTTACACTTAAGAAAATGGATTTGGTGTTGTAAAATGAGAATGATTGGAAATGTGTTCAATTTGTCTATTTCGCAAAAGTAAGAACCATAGGTAAACATTGTGTTCATGCTAGGAGCATGGGACAAGTGTTGGAATTCAAATGCGAAGTTGATTACCCGAAACGACAAATAATGAGTAATCGATATGGTGATAAATAAAAC
The DNA here is from genome assembly GCF_052625555.1 of Lactuca saligna. Classification (NCBI taxonomy): domain Eukaryota; kingdom Viridiplantae; phylum Streptophyta; class Magnoliopsida; order Asterales; family Asteraceae; genus Lactuca; species Lactuca saligna. The sequence goes on along the minus strand of NC_136421.1, from coordinate 188,843,399 downwards.
GTGTTTGTTTATACTCAAAGGTTTGAGGCCATATGGGATTAGTATTATTCTTGTGTTTCACCTTGCATGTTTTGACTTCCAGAATAATTGAGTTTATTAAGAATAATCGAATTATTCATACGGGCCACAGTCGTTCATATGTTAGAAGTAGATATGAATGAAGATTGTCGTGAATTGGTGTGTGGATTGTCTAGAAGAGTATTAGACATAAGCAAATGTTTGCTGCAACGTTCATGAGTGCTTATGAATATGATTTGAGCATTGGATTAAACCCACGCTCACTTGGATCACTCCATGAATTGTATTACGAGTGATTGGTGAGACGATAACATCTTATATTCTTGAAACCGAGATGTTTGAGTTGTATCTTGCGAATCGGTTGCACATTGATAATATGTAAACGCACTAGTAACTTGGTGTTATAAAACATATTGTTGTGTGTAATTCGGTGAGTGAGTGCAAGCGAGCATTGTATCAAAGTTTATCCGTTCCTTTTATCCAAAGTAGGATAAAAGCGATATCTTTGGGCCCCTCGATGGTTTAGTGATGACATACGTAAATGCTCGGCCGGGCTAGGGCTAATTTGATTTGTTCAATTAGTCTGTCGTCATAAATCAGAAATCGAGATATAGTACAAAGAGAATGATTAGAAATCATATCTCATACGATATCTAGAATGGAGGAATATATATGATCCCTTATCTAAGGAAACGCGTATCTGATATGATCAGAGTTAACAGCGGCTTTGGAAAGCTACGATTGCAGATCAGGATCTGAAGTCATACGCAAAATAGTTGTTAGACTTATCCAAGTGGGAGACTGTTGGATTAGTGTCTAAGTCCATAACTATTTTGGTATGTACTTGACCCGATGGTGCATGGTCCTTTTGGGTTGCCTTCACCAAAGCAACTTGATTGGAGAAATGAATAAAGAGAGAGAGGATAATATGATTTATTAATATGTTATAAGAATAATATATTAAAGGAGAAATCATATTTGTTTAATTAATATTGGTCAATAATTAATTAAGAATTAGTTTTGTGATCAAATGTAATTAATTAAACTAGAGGGGCTGATTTGTAATTATGTGATAGTTACAAAATAAGGTAAGGATTATCTTATATATATGGTGAACGAATTTGAGGTGTAAATCCCTTAAAATTCGAGTATGATAAGGATTCAAGGAGTATCTTATTGGTTGCTTAATGGATAATCAACTAGATAAGGATAATGACTGAAACCCTATCTCTACACCTATATAAACACCCCTAGGGCCATGAATTCGTGAATCCCTTCCCAAGAGGTCCTAGATACGAATTCTAACCTCTCACTTCTCTCTTTATACCTTCTCCACTTGCTTATGGTGTTTGGAAGCCATTAGAGGAGTGACACTTGTGACTCTAAGCCTTCCAAAGTCAATACAAGGAGATTTGGGATTGTTATTGCTACATAACAATCAAGGTAACACTATAAACTTATTCTCATGTTAATATGATTATATGTATGCTAGAATTAGGGTTTATAGTCTTGGATTCAAAGCATGTACAATAGAGAAACCTAGATCCAAGCATCAGGGTTTGTATGAGCACATAGGATGTCTTATGACCAAAACCCAACAGTAAGAACCTCCGTGTATCCCATGTTGTAAAACATGTTATACATATGACCAATTTGTATGGACTCCGGATGGACCCTGGATGAGTCAGAAGCAAATCCGAGCAGAGAGCAGAAACGAGGGCGAGAAACGGAGGTTTTGTGGTCTCCAATCTCGAAAAATACTCGGTCGACAGCCTTGTCGTAATATGCAGTCGCGTAGACCTGCGATAGGGTCGTCATTGGCACCGATGCGATTCTGGATAGTGCTGGTTCGAGTTGTGAATATTTTAAGCACTCTATGACCGGCGACATGTAAGGATCGTATGCCTTTGGGTTAAGATCAATTACCAAGCATTGCTGTGGGCGAATGGGAAGGATTTGGGATGTAGCATGAACTGAAGAGGAGTCAGCCATGGATGCAGGTGTGAAGAAGATGATGAACAGGAAACTGTATGGGAGAGTTTGTGTTTTGGAAATTTTGAGAGTGGTAAAGAGGTAAAAGGAGGTATAACGGGCTATTTATAGTGGGTGGGAAGAGAGAGAAAGATCGTTTCAAATCTCTTATGGATGACAGTTGGGACGGGCGATGATCACGTAGGAGAGAGTGTGTCAGATTCCTAGGACCACGCCGCCTAATAAGCGCTGTTTCATAGGGACAAGCCGTTACTGTTTAACCACGAGCATTAAATGCCACAGGACAAAGAAAAACTTAGGATTTTAAAAGGAATGTCCGTTAATATTACGATCAACCATTTATAGAGAAATGTTGAAAGGCTTCTTTTAATTAGGCTAAAAACGACTGGTTTAAAAAAAATAAAATCTCAGAAAGAAAGATAAGGACAAGATCCCAGGGGAAGAAAAGTTATGGGTTAATAACATTTTCATAGGAATCACATAAAACTGGAGATTTTAATATGGTACTTTCATCAATTCTTTAGTAAAAGCTTGAACAATATAATTGTTCACCGTCAATCCGTTAGGTGTTGAATTTTGGGTTTCACTTAGTTCGTAGTGTCACAAAACTAAGATCATAAACACAGATGTTGTGCAACCATAAACCTCAGTGGTAAGTGCTGAGAGTCTCAAGGGTTACCATGATGGAATGAGTGAAGTGGAGAAGAAATAAGAGATGGTGTAAGATAACAAAAGTACCTCGACTGCGAGAAGAAGGACCAAGCAGGATGTTCTTAACTCATATGAGAAAAGAGTGAGGTAGCTCACGATTAGAATAAATGAAGTGGCCTTATTGGGAAGACAAGGTTTGTGTATACCGGGTCATGAAGGCCTTTATTCAAAATCTTATGAGGCTTGAGACACATACAGCAGCATGCTTCTAGGGACATGTAGGAAGTTTATAAAATGTATCCACATAAACGAATAATAACAAAAAAAAAAATTTGGAATTTTTGAGGTAAACCGAACCCGAACCTTCAGTTGGTTTCGGTTCTGGAAAATTTTGAAAAACCGAACCCGAACCTTCGGTTGGTTTCGGTTCTACAAAATTTTGGAAAACCGAACCCGAACCTTCGGTAGGTTTTGGTTCTAGAAAATTTTGAAAAACCGAACCTGAACCTTTGGTTGGTTTCAGTTAAGAGATTTTTTTTTTTTTTTTTTTTGAATCAAACTAGTAAAAACAGAATTGTACATACAATACACAACATTGAGAAACTATCTTTGAAGAAATGAGTGGGTTAGATAGTTGAAACGAACCCTAACGTTCGGTTGTTATGTTTATGTTTGAGAGGTAGCGTGAGGTACTGATTCAGATTCCATCATACCAAGTCCTTGCAATATTTTATTGAATGATGTTTCAGGAAAAGCTTTTGTAAAGACGTCAGCCAGTTGATCAGTGGTTCTTACGAAGTGAACTTCGACGTTTCCATCTTCCACGTGATCTTTGATGAAGTGATACCTTAGTGTTATGTGCTTGGTTTTGGAGTGCTGCACTGGGTTATGACAGATCCTAATTGCACTTTCAGAGTCACAATATAGTGGGATCTTCTTCATATTGAGTCCGTAGTCTCGAAGTTGGCTTTGGATCCAAATCACTTGTGATGTGCAGGATGCAGCTGCAATATATTCCGCTTCGGCAGTAGACAGTGACACGCATGTCTGTTTCTTGGATTGCCAGCTGACTAACTTCCCGTCAAGAAATTGACATCCATCAGTTGTGCTTTTTCGGTCGAGTCCACATCCTCCAAGGTCAGCATCAGAATAGGCTTGAACAAAGAAGCCTGAGTTGGATGGATACCATAGACCTAAGGAGGTGGTTCGCTTGAGATATCGTAAGATGTTCTTCACTGCAAGCATGTGAGGTTCACGAGGATTTGCCTGAAATCGAGCACAATAACACACAGAAAACATGATATCAGGTCTGCTAGCAGTTAGATACATTAACGATCCAATCATTTGACGATAGAGCGTGATATCAACAGCTGGTTTGTCTAGAGATGGGGTAAGCTTAGTGCCGAATGCCATTGGGACTTTAACTTTCGAGTCTCCCATCATACCGAACTATGCTAGGAGAGTCTTCGTGTAAGCTTCCTGATTAATAAAGATGCCTTCGGGTCCCTGTCTTATGTTTAAACCAAGGAAAAAGTTAATTGGACCCATTGAGCTCATTTCAAACTTAGTCTCCATCAGCTTTCTGAATTCAGCCGTTAAGCTTGGATTCGTGGAGCCAAAGATGATGTCATCGACATAAATTTGAACTATCATAAGGTGGTTACCTTCCTTTTTGCGAAAGAAGGTTGGGTCAACCGAACCTTGTTTGAATTTAGAAATCTTTAAAAATTTTGTAAGCGTTTCATACCAGGCTCTCGGAGCTTGTTTAAGGCCGTACACAGCTTTATCCAGAATATAGCAATGATTTGGATGCTTTTCGTTCACGAACCCAGGAGATTGCTCCACGTACACCGTTTCTTCAAGTTCTCCATTGAGAAATGCACACTTAACGTCCATTTGGAAAACTTCAAAGTTCTTGTGGGCAGCATAAGCTAGAAATATTCTAACAGATTCTAGCCGAGCTACTGGAGCGAAAGTCTCTTCATAGTCTATCCCTTCCTCCTGACAATATCCCTTTACCACCAGACGGGCCTTGTTCCGTATAACATTACCTTCCTTGTCCATTTTGTTCCTAAAAACCCATTTGAGACCAACAACCGAAGCTTCTGGAGGAGTTGGAATTAGGCGCCAGACTTTGTTCCTTTCAAATTCGTTCAACTCGTCTTGCATTGCTTGAACCCAATCAGAGTGATCGAGAGCAGTGTTAACTGTCTTTGGTTCAACTTTTGATACGAATGAATTGAACATGCAAAACTCTACCTTTGAAAATAAGGAAGTTTGTTTTGCCTTCAGTTGTGATCGGGTCAGAACCTTTTCAGATACATCCCCAACTACTTGAGAGACAGGATGATCTCTGGTCCATTTGATAAGAGGGGGGTAATTTGGATCAAAGGTTGGGTCTAATTCAGCATTGATTATTTCGTCTAGCTCAGATTGGCTGTCATAACCGAGTGTCACATCATCATGTTCCTCCTCAGTTGGTGTACTTTGGAAGATATGAGGTTCGTGTGATTCTAGTGGGCCTGAGCTTCCTGGTGTTGAGACCTCTTCGGTTGAAGTTGTGGAATTTGGCTCCCCCTGGACTTGAGCGTTTGGCTCCCCCTCGACTTGAGCACTTGGCTCCCCCTCGATTTGAGCTTCGTTGGAAGGAGAGTCGTTAGAGATTGATACTTCTTCATACACTCTCCTTGCAGCATCTTCGACAATCTGCTCCATGTGATCAACCTTGTTATCTGTTGCACCTGCTTCAAAAAGTGAAGCATTCTCTGGTTCGTCAAAGAGCTCCAAAAATGTCTCGAATAAATTAGCAACCGAGACTGTAACCATGCCATTTAGAGGAAAGATTTCCCCAGTGATATTTTCTTTAGCCTGCAGCTTCTTGACATAGTTGTCGTCAAAGGTCACATAATACGTCTCTTCAATTTTTCTTGAACGTTTATTTAGGACCCTGTATGCCTTTGATGTGAGCGAGTAACCCAAAAATATTCCTTCGTCAGCTTTGACATCAAACTTGTTGCGGTGTTATTTAGAGTTGAAGATGAAACATCTTGAGCCGAACACATGGAAAAATTTCACGTTTGGCTTCCTGTTGTTCAATATCTCATATGGGGTGAGAGCGAACCTTTTGTTGAGATATGACCTGTTCTGTGTAAAACAAGCAGCAGAAATAGCATCAGCCCAAAAATAAAGAGGTAAAGAAGCGAAACTTAGCATAGTTCGGGCAGCTTCACACAAGGATCGGTTTCGTCTTTCGACTATTCCGTTCTGTTGTGGTGTGTAAGGAGCTGAGAAATTATGACTGATTCCCTTTTCTGCAAGAAACTCTTCAAACTCCCTGTTCTTGAATTCGAGACCATTGTCGCTTCTGATGTTGCGAACAACCTTCTTGAGCTGTACTTCAATTTGCTTAATAAACACTTTCAGCTTTTGAGTCGCTTCAGATTTGAGCTTTAGAAAGAACACCCATGTAAATCGTGAAAAGTCATCAATGATAACAAGAATATACTTGCTACCACCGATGCTTTCGATAGATGAAGGACCACACAAATCAATATGAATTAATTCTAGTGGTTCAACAACTTTTGTGTTGATTATAGATGGATGACTTTGACGACTCTGCTTTCCCATTTTGCATGCAGCACACAGATGATCCCTGTCGAACTTGAGTAGTGGAAGGCCCCTTACATGACCTCCTGTAACAAGACGGTTGATATCTTTAAAGTTAAGATGAGATAATCTTCGGTGCCACAACCAGCTTTCATCGGATTGCGCTTTTGACAACAGGCATATAGCTGGGTTTCCTTTGATGGGTTTTATGTTTAAGGGAAACATTTCACCCTTTCGTTCTGACTTGAGAATCACTTTATTTGACTTTTTCTCTATGATTTCGGAACCTTCATCATTGAATGAAACTTTGAGACCTGTACCTCCAACAAGCTGAGATACACTAATGAGGTTGTGTTGCAGACCTTCCACATAAGCCACCTTCCTTATAGAGAAGTCTCCATTGGTTATCATCCCGTATCCCTTTATGGTTCCGAATGAATTATTTCCAAACTTGACGTTGCCACCATCTGCAAGAGATCTGTATTCCCTAAGCTCCTCTTTCCTCCCTGTCATGTGACGCGAGCAGCCACTATCAATGTACCATTCTTCGTCGAACTGCTCGTCACTTATAACCTGCAAAATTTAGACAGATTTAGGAACCCAAAGTTTCTTGGGTCCACGTGAGCTTTGCATTGAAACAGGAGCAATGAGAGAGATATCAACAAGATAAGTTCTTTTTACGAGAGTTGTTTTATCTTTCCTTTTAATGGTGTAAACTTTTATTTTGTTAAGATTAGTAGAGTTAGATTCGGTCTCTGATGTGGATTTATTGACCTTCTGCTTCCACTTTTGCTCAGTTGATGAAAGAGATTTTTGAGAACAAAAAGAATCAGATTTAGAACGAGATCGAGATGAAATAGAGGGTGAGGAAGAATTAGAAGAATGAGAAGAATTAGACTTGAAAGGAGACTCTAGGTGACCCTTTTGTTTTTGATAATTGGAGGAAACAACCTTAGAGTTTTGTTTTCTTTTGTCTTCAGAACCGAACCTTTGCGTTCGGTTGGAGCTGCCTTTGGAACCGAACCTTTGGTTCTGGTTGATATCTTTTTCAGAACCGAACTTCTGCCTTCGGTTGATATCTTCTTGTGAACCGAACCTTGGCTTTCGGTTTTTGTGACTTTCAGGCTTTCCTGCAGGAATGTTTTCATACTTTAGATTCTTGTCTTGATAAGTGAAGTATGCATTCTGGGAACGCCAGAATTGTTTCCTTTCAGAAAGGTTTTTCCTGTATCTATTGTTCCTTTCTATCTTCCTATTCCTCATCTGAGAAGGTTGATGATGAACATTTGCTTTCGTTTTTGTTGACTCCTTGGTTGGTTCCTTTTGAACTGCAGCGGTTTTACTTTGAGCTGAAGAAGCTGGAGGAATATCTTCTTTTGGTGAGTGAACATTCTTCTGAGGAGTATCTTGTGTACCACTGGTGCTTGACTCATTGAAGTTATTTGGCTTGTTCAACGGTTCGGGTATGTACCTTCCTTTGCTCTTCCATGAAGTTCTTTCAAATAAACCAATGGTTTCGTCTGCATTATCAATAGGAGCTTCCCAGAAGTACTCATCACAGCCATCAGCATTGTCTTCGTTTACAATGGATGTAAGTTCAACTATTTGATGTTCGGTAACTCCTGTTACCTTGTATACTTGATTTGGAGTAGTCCTGACCTTTTGATACACAACAGCTTTCTCAACTAATTTCGGGGACTTATGATGGGACAACCGAGCGAATTCTACAGAATTTTCAGAAATTAGATTCTTGTGATTTTCTGGCTCGGTTTTAATAAATCCTGAGCAATCAACCGTGTCCTCTACAGAAATTTCACTCATATTGTCGTCCTCGTTAAGCTCAGATGCATTTTCAACATCAATTTTGTTTTCTGAGCTTACGTTGGCGTTTAAAGAGTCAAATTTTTGCATGGTTTCGGTCCTCAGTTTAAGTCTGTCATTTTCATCCAAAAGATTTTTAAGCATGAGCTTGTGGTCTTTGGATTTAATGAAGGACTCAATTTTGTCCAGTCCATACATGTAGGTGGGATGTATGTCATCAGACGATATCACACTTTCACAATTATAGGCTTCGGCATCGATTTCATCTTCCTTAAATTCTAGGAAGGGCAAGATCATGCGGTGAATCCTTTGGCCTATTTCACAATCCAAGTGAAGCTGAATAATATTAGAATACAAACGTTTAGCAATTAAACAAAAAACATTTCGTTGTTTTAACAATTTCAAATTGTCTCTTTGCAAATAAATGTTTTCATCTTTAACTTTGACTAATTCCGATTCCTTTAACTCTATCCACATTCTCCGCTCCTCACTCTTCGACGCTGCCCTGCTCAATTGATCAGTTAGGTTAGAATTTGTGACCCGAGTTTGAGTTAAGCTACTATCTAGATGAGATATTCTTGTATTGACATTTTTTAGTTCTTTCTCAGAAGAGGATGATGGTACTTTACATGAAATAAAAACAGATTGTACCTTCTTTATCAGTTCATCAAGCTCATTGAACTGCTGGCTGAGTGGTTTGGCTGTGAAGCACATGTCCTCCTTTGCATTCTGTCCATCATTGCCTCCATCGATGTTGTATCCCCTCAATTGAGATACGTCAGAAACCATAAGGCATTTACCACCACTGCCTTCTTCCTTAGACATGAACGCCTTTCCATGAGTAGGCTGCCTCACTTCCTCGTCTTCTGAGTCGGTAGACCAAACTTCCGTGCTACCGAACTCATCACCTGGAACAGAACCCTGCACAATAAGAGCATTACTAGGAGGGTTAGCAGCAGACTTCTTCTTTCTCAACTCATCCAATATTTTCTGCAACACAGCTTCCTCATCGTTCCCATCATCTTTTTCAGCCATTTTCTTGAGGACACAGTCCTTAGCATAATGATTTTTCCCACCACAGTAGAAACAGCTCACTACAGAGTCTCCGTCAACCTTCGGTTCCTTCTTGTGCTCCTCAGCTTTCGGTTCATTAACCACCTTTTCAGAGCTATAACTCCCCTGCCAGTTTCGGTTTTTGTTGCTGGGAAATTTCTTCTTTATGAACCTTTTGGGATTGGATACCATCAAGGCATAATCTTCTGTTGTGAGATCATATTCTTCCAGGCTGAGGTCTTCATCCTCCATAACGACTTTACTTTTTGACAAGAGAGCCAACGAACCGAGACCGGAAACGACATTCTTCTCTTGCACCACGTTTTTCTCTTGAGACTTGAGAATTCCCACCAGTTTCGCCAAAGAGTATGATTTAAATTGCTCATGGGCATTAACCGTGGAAACTACTGCTCTCCATTCAGACCTTAGACCATTCAGGAATGTAACCTTCTGTTCGATGAGCTTCCTTTCGATATCATGTTTGATCATCTTGCTTAGAAGATGATTGAAGCGATCGAACGTCTGGGTCACAGATTCTTCAGCCCCTTGTCTGAATTCTCCAAACTCAGATTGAAGCAGAGTTTGAATAGAATGTTCAAGATCTTCGTCTGTAGAGTACAGTTCGCGAAGTCTGTCCCAAACATCCTTCGCCGTCGTGCACGAGCTAACCAATCTGAATGTATCGGACTGAAGGGCAAACCGGATCAATCTTAGTGCTTTGATATTGCATTGGAACTTATCCTTTTCATCTTGTGCAATGTCTTTCACGTCCTTGAGCAGATCATTGTATTCTTTTTGAGTTTTAATGATTCTGGACGTTGCAGAATGAGAAAACGGTCCGTTTGTGATGGCTTCCCAAATCAAATACCCATTTTCCTCCGATCCAATAACATAGTCTTCGAAATGATGTGCCCATACTTCATAATCGTGGGTATATAAGATCAGAATCTTTGTCGTCGAACCAATGCTGTTGGAAATATTAATGACGTTTGATTGTGTTGCGTCCATTATGATCGAACGACCTGTTCAAAGATCAGACTTGTAATAAAGCAGATTAGGGCAAAATAATAATTATCAAGATACGTCAATAAAGAGATGACGGCTCAATAAATATTAATGATTGCGGAAAAACCCTAATGAAAATCTTTTTCACAGAAAAGATGTGTATCAATTACACAGCCTCCTGCTCTGATACCAATTGATGAGATTAAAGATTCTTTTAATCTGTGAAGATCGATTAGATCTTGAACAAGTAAGTAAATAACGACGATACAAACACTGTAAAATAACAGAACAAGATTGAATCTAACGTGTCGAATGATTAAAACAAAATCCTCAGAAGAGCTCGATTAAGAACATCAACTGTAGAGGATTGGAAGGTTACAAGAATGATCAAAGAAACCTTTAGACGTCTGGAAAAATCGTATTCTCAGATCTCTAAAACCTTAACCTAATATGCATGCAAGCATAAGCTTATATACAAAGCATAAAAGACTCACGGTTGGACAGGCCCAAACCATAATACAAAACAATATAAGTAGATGAGCCCAAAAGACGCAATCTATAAAGCCCAACAATAACTCTTATACCTGATACTCTTTCCGATTCCAGTATTTAGAGGGAAAACTGTTATCTATCTATTTGAACGTTTTCTAAGCTCAATCCTTCGTATGTCATCGAAATGTGTATCCTCGAGACGACTAACCAATGAGATTGAGAACACTAACTTCGTACCTATAGATTGAATCCTCAGTCCAGAGGACTATTCTGTTCCATTCGGTTAAATGGGAAACCTTTCGCGAAAATATTTTGATGCTACGTTTAACATGGAATGACGGAGTCTCATTCATGTTGTTATCTTGGTTTCGAGAGGGTCGCCTGTCTATATCTTTTTCCTCGACCTAACTCTCATGATCTTCGGCGTCAAACTTTCGTATTGTGTCATGCTTTAAAACTCAAGTGGTTTTCCTGGTACGAATTACCACACATCCCTCGTTTCTGTGGTCCTTGAGAAACGAAAAGTTAGTAGCCCTTTCTACTAAATGTCTGTCCCGAAAAGTTAATTCCACATCATACTTTTCGAGATCTTCGTAGAGATTGATTCTACAATCTTCAGGGTTTGGATGGTCATAGAACTTGTTAACATCTATCCAATACATCATGTCTCGAATCCTTAGAAGCTTCTACCCAACGAAACCCTAGTGATTCACTAGAACGCACAGTAGAGACCCGATTCCACTTGAGAAAGTGAAGATCCGAAGTAGCAAATCCATTCGAGTCTCATTTCAAACTCATGATCTATATCTTATTCTTTGAATTTCGGGAAGAAATTCCCTCTAACGGGGAGATAATGTAACAACCCGAAATTTGTTCGTCGCCAAAACCCATTCTACCCGGAAAGTCGCCATTATCACATTCATTCTGTTTTCTCTTTGGAGTTAATTATATAAACTTATATGTTTATTTTATTTTAATGAGTGTCTAAATCACTCAGGAACTCTTGTAATTAGCCCGAATATAATTATCTCATAAGTTTTAAAAATGTTCCCGCCGGGTGACGGTAACTTAATCGGGTGCGACCAAAAGCCGCATTTAACGTCGGTATTGGGTAGAGTTCCACCGCGTACAAGTTTTTAGACCTATATAAACGTGTTTAACCTATCATTTGAAGCTTTTTCCTTCTCTCTCTACTCTCTCTCTAACCTCTCTCCAAAATCCAAGTTTAAGGGTCCAAAACTCAAATTTAAGGCTTCAAATCCTTAAGGTACCTTCCTAGCCTTAATCTATAGCATATTTGGCTTCCAAATTCGACATTTAATCATGAAATGGGACAACATATATGAGTTTACGGCCCAGGAGGCTGCCTAGGCCGTAAACACCATTTTGAAGGGTTTTAAGCCCTGAAACTCCTTCCTAAGCTCATTTGGACTTTAGATATGGCCAAGGGACTTCAAGATATGGACTTTAAAAAATTAAAACATGAATTTTGTGATGTTTAAAGGAGTTTACGGCCAAGGATCATTCTTGGGCCGTAAACTCATATAATTAGGGTTTTCATGCCCTTAAACCCTTCCAAATCACTTATATGGCTTAGTTATGAATTATAGAACCTTGGTTTTAGCATTTGGACACTTGAAACATGATTTTGGGGGACTTATGTGAGTTTACGGCCAAGGCATGTGCTTGGGCCGTAAACTCCATGATTCATGGTGTTAGAATGCAAACCAAACACCCCTAAGGCCCTTAGATGAATTTTAGAAGTCCTTCTATGCAAGTTTTAGACCTTGAAACACTTGGTAGCACCCTATAGAAGAGTTTACGGCCATGAGAGGGGTCTCATGGGCCATAAACTCCATAAACCCCTCAAATGTCCCATGCAAACTCATGTATGGCATTGGAATAATTCTATTAATCACATGTGATTTGTTTTGGAACCATTTAACATCATTTTCTTGGAAAAATAGGGGTTTACGGCCATGGAGCCATGCTAGGCTGTAAACTCCCATAAATGGGTCTATTTGATGTTTTAAAATCATTTCAAGTCCTTAAACCAAGTCTAGAAAGTATCCCCTAAGTGTTTGAAGTCCAAATTGCACCATAAACCACCCATCATGAGTTTACGGACGTAAACTCATGGGGAATGGGTGTTTTGGCCGTAAACTCCGTAAAGGGGGTGTTCCTTTGAAGTCCCAACTCATTTCCTAAGTCCCTCGTGATGACATTAAACTAACCTTTAATCTATAAAGATCGATTAGATCTTGAACAAGTATATAAACATAAACAATATGAACGCAATAATATGAATAAGTCAAGATGGAATCAAACGTGTCGAATGATTAAACAAAATCCTCAGAAGAGCTCTATTAAGAACATGAACTGTAGAGGATTGGAAGGTTACAAGAACGATTAAAGAAACCTGTTATCGTCTTGATGAATCGCTATTTCACAGATCTCTAAAAACCTTGACCTAATATGCATGCAAGCACAAACTTATATACAAAACATAAAAGGTTCACGGCTGGACAGGCCCAAACCGGAATACAAAGCAACTTAAGCTATCGAGCCCAAAAGACGCAATCTTCAAAAATAATCTCTAGCCCAAAAATCTCCCCCTTTGCGTCAATTTGGAGCGAGACCTTTACTAGTTACTTGGGCCAGCAGCTGAAGCAGGTACCTTCTTCTTCACGGTACTAAACAGACATTTGGTGATGGAGAGAATGGTCTGTCTAAACCGGATGTACCAATTAATCATATCTTCAAAGTACTTGATGTCATCAGCCGAGTTCTCTTTACACCATTTGATAATGAATAACACATGCTCCAAACAAGTTGTGGTGTAAAGATGCTTGTCAGCTAAAGCGAAGAGACATTTCTGTCCTTCCGCTCTAGTGAACATAACCGAGTTGCATCTCGGGTCGATCCTGCCCAATAGCATTTGGTTGAGATCACTGGCCGATCCCACAGGAGCAATCTTTGGTTTCTTCTTGAAGACTGTGGCGACCTCCTGATCCATTAGGGCAACCTCCATGATGTAGCAGGCTAACATCCTTTTGACATGGTCTAGAATGGGACCATATTCAGCTTCATTAGTCAAAAGGATATTATACAGGACAATCCAATCATGAGGATTTAGATTCGGTAGATCTGCCAGGGAGATAATATGAGCAGTTCTTGCAGATCCCCGAATCAACTTGAACCGAACATTTATAAAACGACCTTCGGTATAAGGTTTCAGCACCCGAACGTTTACAATCTACTGGGCGCTCCAAGTAAGGTATTGTGGACGAGCAGCCGCCAGATAGAAGTCAATGAGCTCCCTGTCAAGCTCAGCATTCGGGTGAGGGACTTCAAATATGTTTGAGAAGACGTGGAAGATGAACGCCTTTCGAGTCAGCGGCATATCGAACTGCGAATCGACAGTGTTGTTGCAGTCGAACGAGATAACCGGCTCGAGCCATAAAATGCTAGGAGTTTCAATGGCCTCATTAATCAAACGTTCCCTGGTCCAGGCAGGGAAGAGAGTCTTTCGGCTCTCAAGGAGATCGTGGGCTTCTTTTTGTTTGCGTTCGGCTTCTTCAGCTTCTCGCTCCACACGACTGGCATCTTCGTCAACCTTGCAACTGTTCTTTCTTTTTAAAATGTCAGCAATGGTCTCCTTGTCTCCTTCTTCATCTTCTTCCTCAGCTATGTTTTTGCCTTTGTTCTTCACACCCGAGCCTAAGGCTTGACCAGTCGGAGATGGTTCGGTCGTGTGAGTAGCTTTGGAGGAAGGAGGTGGTTTCGATCCTGACTTCTCATCTCCCCCTTGTTTCGGAATGGAAACGAAACTAGGTAGCCCTTCAACTTTGTTGAGAAGATCGATGGCCGGAGACAGTTTTTCAGCAAGGGAGCGCCTCACCGAAAAGTTTAATATGGGATTGTGTGCTTCCAGAATGTTGGATATAGCAGCGTGGACATCCGAAACACACGTTTTGATCACCTCCCTTTCAGATCGAAGATCTTCCAGTTCTTGTTGGGAGTGGGAGAGTTGAGTTGTCTTGAGCTCAAGGGCGGTTGTTTGGCTTGCCAGATCGTCCATCAACGAATGCTCGGTTGCAAGATCTTCTTGTAGCTTGGCGAGGCGAGCATCAATGGAGGCACGAAGTGCCGAGTTGTCGTCGCTTAGGTTTTGGCGAAGAGTAGCAAACGAAGTCAACTCCGATGAGACAAAGTTGGCCAATTGCTAAACAATTGGTTCCAAAGATGTCCTGGTGGCATTGGCGCTGTCCTGCAAGGACTTCAGCAGGGCAGAAGCGTCAGAAAATAGTTTATCGACTTTTGCGGTCGCTGCCTCACAGGCTCGAGTGGATGCATCAATGGCAGCAATTGCTGAAGCCACCGAATCATGTTGAGCCCTGGAGAAGGCATCAACAATTTTCTGAAGGGCAGCTTCAGAAAGAGAGGACTGCTGGTTGGAAGAGGAGGCAAGAAGTAGGTCAATCTTCTCGTTGAGCTCTTTGAGATGCTTCTTTGTTACTGGAGCATCATCCTCCTCGTCACTCTGAACCTGAAACGGACTATAGTAGACCGAATCAAAGATCATATTTTCACCACCAGGATAAGGGTTTTCACCCTCAGAGGCATTTTCAGGAGAGGAAGGGGGTGGTGAAGTAGGGGGTGTTGTGGGTTTGGTAGGATCAGGTTGAATGGGTGTTGGTATAATTTTGGGTGGTTGTTGAGTATGGGTAGTTTCGGTTGTATGGGTTTTGGTTTGTGGTGGTTCGGTTACGTGAGGTGATTCGGTTGTAGTTGTAAAGATTGGTGGAGGTGAAGGAACTGGGGAATTGGGAAGTGCCATCTCTGGGGTAGGGGAACGAGGTGGTGTGTGGCCTCGTTGAGGAGAGTCGGCTCCTTGAGAGTCGTCAGAACCCGAACTCTCACCCCAGAGTCACTCGAAGAAGAGGGAATAATAAGCTTTCGCTTCAGTTGAGTCTTCCTCCTCTTTGGCTGTGGGGATTGTGCAGCTTTCGTTTGTTTCCTCTTTTTGGGAGAAGGTCCCTTTGGAGCTTTGGACGCATGCTTCCCTTTTCCCGCCTTTTTGCCCTTGCTCACCGGTTTGTCGGCATCATGAATCGACCTGAGCATATCCGGTGTCAGTTCCCTTGGACCAGATGGCCTTAGCTCCTTGATCTTCCGAATCAACCTGCTGTCAGAGGGCACATCGCCATACATTGACTCCGGGATGGAGCCAATGAAGGAAAACTTCGATGCATCTGAGACGATGATCTTCTTGGTATGGAAGGTACCAATAGAAGACATCGATGCACCGTCAGCAGTAGGAACATCAAATCTATCCATGGCCCATTTTGTAATCAGGATCCAGAATCGGGCCAACGACACCTCAGAGTGTCGGGATGATGAGGAGAGACTTTGAATAAGTTGTTGCCATAGGACAAACCCATAGTCCAGGTTAATCCCATTATAGACCCCGTACATTATGGTTAGGAAGAGACGACTTGCACCGTCTGATCCTGAGCTTCGTTCCGACAAGCCCTTGAAAAGGACTGTAAATAGGCCATTCCACTGTGGCGGCAGGCATGACTTTTTGAATTTAGCAACAGAGGTAAGAACTTCTGTGTATCCCATGTTGTAAAACATGTTATAGAGATGGCCAATCTGAATCGACTCCGAATGAACTCTTGAAGGGTCAACAGCAAACCCTAGCAAGGTGCAGAAACGTTGGCGAGAGACTGAGGTTTTGTGTTCTGCAATCTCGAAAAACACCCGATCGACGGCCTTGTCGTACTATGCAGTCGCGTAAACCTGCGATAGAGCCACCATTGGCACAGATTCAATTCTGGAGAGAGCCGGAACAAGTTGAGAATACTTCAAACATTCTATGACCGGCGACATATAGCAGTCGTACGCCAGTGGGTTAAGATCAATGACCAGACATTGTTGTGGGCGAATGGGAAGGATCTGTGAGGTAGCATGAACAGAAGAGGAATCAGCCATTTTTGCAGGTATGAAGAAGATGATGAACAGGAAACTGTTTGGGAGTATTTGCGCTCTGGAAATTTTGAAGGTGGTAAAGAGATAAAAGGTGGTGTAGTGGGCTATTTATAGTGGGTGATAGGAGAGAGAAAAATCGTTTCAAATCTCTTATGGAAATTTGAACCGGGTTGTTGAGTGACAGATGGATGACAGTTGAGGCGTGCGATGATCACGTAGGAGAGAGAGTGTCAGGTTCCTAGGATCACACCGCCCAACAAGCGCCGTTTCAGAGAGACAAGCCATTACTATTTCCACACACGCATTTAATGCCACAGGACAAGAGAGAACTTAAGGTTTAAGAGTGGATTCCCGTTAAATTACGATCAACCATTTATGAAGAAATGTTGAAAGGCTTCTTTTAATTAGGCTAAATAAGGGTGGTTTGGAATAATATAAAATCTCAGAAGAAAATGAAAAAATGGATCCCAAGGGGAGAAATGTTATGGTGTTTAACAATTTCATAGGAATCACACAAAGTAGAATTTGAGATTTTAGTAGGGTACATTCGTCAATTCTTTAGTGAAAACTTGAGCAACTTAATTGCTCACCATCAATTCATTAGGTGTTGAATGTTGGGTTTCACTTAGCTCGTAGTGACACGAGACTAAGATCATAAACACAGATGTTATGTAACCATAAACCTCAGCGGTAATTTCTGAGAGTCTCAAGGGTTACTTTGATGGAATGAGTGTAGTGGAGAGGTAAAGTGGAGATGGTGTAAGAGAACGTAGTACCTCTGCTGCGAAAATAAGGACCAAGCAGGAAACTCTTAACTCATGTGAGAAAAGAGTGAGGTAGCTCACGATTAGAATAAATGAGTTGGCCTTTTTGGGAAGACAAGGTTTGTGTATACCAGGTCATGAAGGACATTATTCAAAATCTTATGAGGCTTGAGACACATACAGCAGCATGCTTCTAGGGACACTTAGGAAAATCATCAAATTTATCCCCATAAATGAACACGAACACACAAGAAAAAAATATTTTTGGATTTTTTGAGATTAAAAAAAAAATTAAGCAAGAAGAAAAGAAAAAGAAAAAAAACTTTGGAAAGAATATGAAAAACCTTGGAAAGAATATGAAAAACTTTGGAAAGAATATGAAAAACTTTGGAAAGAATATGAAAAACCGAACCCGAACGTTCGGTTGGATTCGGTTCAAAAAATATTTGAAAAAACGAACCCAAACCTTCGGTTGGCTTCGATTTAGGAAAATTTTGAAAAACCGAACCCGAACCTTCGGTTGGTTTCGGTTTAGGAAAAATTTGAAAAACCGAACCCGAACCTTTGAAGGGTTGGTTTCGGTTGGGTTTTTCTTTTTTTTTTTTTTTTTTTTTTTTTTAACACAAGGAAAAACAAAATTTTACAATAAATATATGACAGAGAAAGACTACCTTTGAAGTAATGAGCGAGTCAGATAGTTGAACCGAACCCGAACGTTCGGTTGGTTTCGCTTCTTACGTTTGAGGTTGAGAGATAGTGTGAGGTACTGACTCTGATTCCATCATACCTAGCCCTTGTAATATTTTATTGAATGATGCTTTAGGAAGAGCTTTAGTAAAGACATCAGCCAGTTGATCAGTGGTTCATACGAAGTGAACTTCGACGTTTCCATCTTCCACGTGATCTTTGATGAAGTGATACCTCAGTGCTATGTGTTTGGTTTTAGAGTGTTGCACTGGGTTATGACAGATCCTAATTGCACTTTCAGAGTCACAATATAGTGGGATCTTCTTCATATTGAGTCCATAGTCTCGAAGTTGACTCTGGATCCAACTCACTTGTGATGTGCAGGATGCAGTGGCAATGTATTCCGCTTCGGCAGTAGACAATGACACACACGTTTGCTTCTTGGATTGCCAGCTGACCAACTTCCCGTCAAGGAATTGACAGCCACCAGTTGTGCTTTTACGGTCGAGTCCACATCCTCCAAGGTCAGCATCAGAATAGGCTTGAACGAAGAAGCCTGAGTTGGATGGATACCATAGACCTAAGGAGGTGGTTCGTTTGAGATAGCGCAAGATGTTCTTCACAGCAAGCATGTGAGGTTCGTGTGGGTTTGCCTGAAATCGAGAACAATAACACATAGAAAACATGATATCAGGTCTGCTAGCAGTTAGATACATCAATGAGCCTATCATTTGGCGATAGAGCGTGATATCGACAGCCGGTTTGTCTAAAGATGGGGTAAGCTTGGTGCCGAATGCCATTGGGACTTTGACTTTTGAGTCTCCCATCATGCCAAACTTTGCTAGGAGAGTCTTCGTGTAAGCTTCCTGATTAATAAAGATCCCTTCGGTTCCCTGTCTTATGTTTAAACCAAGGAAAAAGTTAATAGGACCCATTGAGCTCATTTCAAACTTAGTCTCCATCAGCTTTCTGAATTCAGCTGTTAAGCTGGGATTCGTGGAGCCAAAGATGATGTCATCGATATAAATTTGAACTATCATAAGGTGGTTACCTTCCTTTTTGCGAAAGAAGGTTAGGTCAACCGAACCTTGTTTAAATTTAGACATCTTTAAAAATTTTGTAAGCGTTTCATACCAGGCTCTCGGAGCTTGCTTGAGGCCGTACACAGCTTTATCCAGAATATAGCAATGATTTGGATGCTTTTCGTTCACGAACCCAGGAGGTTGCTCCACATACACAGTTTCTTCGAGTTCTCCATTGAGAAATGCACACTTGACGTCCATTTGGAAAACCTCAAAATTCTTGTGAGCAGCATAAGCCAGAAATATTCTAACAGATTCTAGCCTAGCCACTGGAGTGAAAGTCTCTTCATAGTCTATCCCTTCCTCCTAACAGTATCCCTTTACCACCAGACGAGCCTTGTTCGTTATAACATTACCGTCCTTGTCCATTTTGTTCCTAAAAACCCATTTGAGACCAACGACCGAAGCATCTGGAGGAGTTGGAATGAGGCGCCAGACTTTGTTCCTTTCAAATTCGTTCAGTTCTTCTTGCATTGCTTGAACCCAATCAGAGTGATCTAAGGCAGAGTTAACTGTCTTCGGTTCAACTTTTGATACGAATGAGTTAAACATACAAAACTCAACTTTTGAAAATAAGGATGTTTGTTTTTCCTTCAGTTGTGATCGGGTCAGAACCTTTTCAGATACATCACCAACTATTTTGAGAAATAGGATGATCTCTGGTCCATTTGATAAGAGGAGGGTAATTCGGATCAAAGGTTGGGTCTAGTTCAGCATTAATCATTTCTTCTGGCTCAGATTGGCAATCGTAACCGAGCGTCATATCATTATGTTCCCCCTTAATTGATGGTGTTTCTTGTGGTACTGAGCTTACAGGTGTTGAGGCATCTTCGGTTGATGAAGGACCTTCGGTTGAAGTTGTAGAATTTGGCTCCCCCTGGACTTGTGAGCTTAGCTCCCCCTCGACATGAGAGTTTAGATCCCCCTCAACATGAGAGTTTGGCTCCCCCTCAACATGAGAGCTTGGTTCTCCCTCGACATGAGAGCTTGGCTCCCCCTCGACAGAAGCTTTGTTGGATGGAGAGTCGTTAGAGGTCGATTCTCCTTCATGCATTCTTCTTGCAGCATCTTCGACAATCTGCTTCATATGATCAACTTTGTTGTCTGCTGCACCTGCTTCGAAGAGTGAAGCTTTCTCCGGTTCGTCAAAGAGCTCCAGAAATGTCTCGTATAAGTTGGCGACCGAGACTATGACCTGGCCAGTTAGAGGAAAGATTTCCCCAGCGGTGTCTTCTTTAGCCTGTAGCTTCTTGACTTAGCTGTCATCAAAGGTCACATAGTATGTCTCTTCAATCCTTCTCGAACGCTTGTTTAGGACCCTGTACGCCTTGGATGTGAGTGAGTAACCCAGAAAAATTCCCTCGTCGGCTTTGACATCAAACTTGTTGCGGTGTTCTTTAGAGTTAAAGATAAAACACCTTGAGCCGAACACGTGGAAAAATTTCACATTGGGCTTTCTGTTGTTTAGTATCTCATATGGAGTGAGCGTGAATCGCTTGTTGAGATAGGACCTGTTCTGTGTAAAACAAGCAGCCGAAATAGCGTCGGCCCAAAAATAAAGAGGTAAGGAAGTGAAACTTAGCATAGTTCGGGTAGCTTCACACAAAGATCGGTTTCGTCTTTCGACTATTCCGTTCTGTTGCGGTGTGTAGGGAGCTGAGAAATTGTGACTTATTCCCTTTTCTGCAAGAAACTCTTCAAACTCCCTGTTCTTGAATTCAAGACCATTGTCGCTCCTGATGTTGCGGACAACCTTCTTGAGCTGTATTTCTATTTGCTTGATAAACACTTTCAATTTTTGAGTCGTTTCAGATTTGAGCTTTAGAAAGAATACCCATGTAAATCGTGAAAAGTCATCAACAATAACAAGAATATACTTGCTACCACCGATGCTTTCGATAGATGAAGGACCACACAAATCGATATGAAGTAATTCAAGTGGTTCAACAACTTTTGTGTTGATTATAGATGGGTGACTTTGACGACTCTGCTTCCCCATTTCGCATGCAGCACACAAATGATCTCTCTCGAACTTGAGCAATGGAAGACCCCTAACATGACCTCCAGTGACAAGTCGGTTGATATCTTTAAAATTGAGATGAGATAATCTTCGGTGCCACAACCAGCTTTCGTCGGATTGAGCTTTTGACAACAAGCATATAGCTGGGTTTCCTTTGATGGGTTTAAGGTTTAAGGGAAACATTTCACCCTTTCGCTCTGACTTGAGAATCACTTTCTTTGTCTTTTTCTCTATGATTTCAGAACCTTCATCATCGAACGAGACTTTGAGACCTGTACCTCCAACAAACTGAGATACACTAATGAGGTTGTGTTGGAGTCCTTCCACATAAGCCACCTTCCTTATAGTAAAGTCCCCATTTGTTATCATCCCGTATCCCTTTATGGTGCCGAAAGAATTATTTCCAAACTTGACATTGCCACCATTTGCAAGAGATCTGTATTCCCTAAGCTCCTCTTTCCTCCCTTTCATGTGATGTGAGCAGCCACTATCGATGTACCATTCTTCGTCGAACTGCTCGTCACTTATAACCTGCAAAAATTAGGCAGATTTAGGAACCCAAATTTTCTTGGGTCCACGTGAGCTTTGCATGGGAACGGGAACAGTAAGAGAGACGTCAACTAAATATGTTCGTTTTATAAGAGTTGTTTCATCTTTCCTTTTAATGGTAAAAACTTTTATTTTGTTAGGATTGGGTGTGTTCGGTTTGGACTCTGGTTTGGATTCATTGACCTTCTGCTTTCCCTTTTGTTCAGCTGACGAATCAGATTTTTGAGAACAAGCGGAATTAGCTTTAGAACAAGATGGAGACGAATTGGTGGAAGTAGAAGAATTAGAAGAACGAGAAGAATTAGAATGAGAGGGTTTGGATTGAGAGGACTTCCTGGCTTGAGACTCTAGGTGACCCTTTTGCTTTTTATCATTGGAGGGACCGTCCTTAGAGTCTTGGTCTCTTTTGACTTCAGAACCGAACCTTTGCGTTCGGTTGGAGCTGTCCTTGGAACCGAACCTTTGGTTTCGGTTGAAATCTTTTTCAGAACCGAACCTTTGCCTTTGGTTGTTGTGACTTTCAGGCTTTCCTACAGGATTGTTTTCATACTTTAGATTCCTGTCTTGGTGTCAGAAATATGCATTCTGGGAATGCCAGAATTGTTTCCTTTCAGAAAGGTTCTTCTTGTATCTATTGTTCCTTTCTCTCTTCCTATTCCTCATCTGATTAGGTTGATGATGAACATTCGCTTTCGTTTTTGGTGTCTCCTTGGCTGGTTCCTTTTGAACTACAGGAGTTTTACTTTGAGCCGAAGGAGTAGAGGGAATGTCTTCTTTTGCCGAACGATCATTCTTCTGAGGAATATCTTTTGTACCACTGGTGCTTGGCTCATCGAAATCGTCCCGCTTATTCAAGGGTTCAGGTATGTATCTTCCTTTGCTCTTCCAGGAGGTTCTTTCAGATAAACCAATGGTTTCGTTTGCATTATCTATTGGAGCTTCCTAGAAGTACTCATCGCAGCCATCAGCATTGTCTTCATTTACAATAGCTGTGAGTTCAGCTGTTTGATGTTCGGTTACTCCTGTCACCTTGTATACTTGATTCGGAGTGGTCCTGACCTTTTGATATACAACTGCTTTCTCAACTAATATTGGGGACTTTTGATGGGACAAACGAGCGAACTCTACAGAATTTTCAGAAATAAGATTCTTGTGGTTTTCAGGTTCGTTTTTAGTAAATTCTGAGCAGTCAACCGTGTCCTCTACAGAAATTTCACTTATGTTTTCGTCCTCGTCAAGCTCAGATGCATTCTCAACATCAATTTTGTTTTCTGAGCTTACGTTGGCGTTTAAAGAGTCAAATTTTTGCATGGTTTCGGTTCTTAGTTTAAGTCTGTCATTTTCATCCAAAAGATTTTTAAGCATGTCCTTGTGGTCTTTGGATTTAATGAAGGACTCAATTTTGTCCAGTCCATACATGTAGGTTGGATTGACGTCATCAGACGATATCACACTCTCACATTTGTAGGCTTCGGCATCGATTTCATCCTCCTTAAACTCTAGGAAGGGCAAAATCATGCGATGGATCTTTTGGCCTATTTCACAATCCAAGTGAAGCTGAGTAATATTAGAATACAAACGTTTAGCAATTAAACAAAAAACATTCCGCTGTTTTAACAATTTTAAATTGTCTCTTTGCAAATAAATGTTTTCGTCTTTAACTTTAACTAAATCTGACTCCTTTAACTCGATCCACATTCGCCGCTCCTCACTTTTCGATGCCACCCTGCTTAATTGATCAGTTAGGTTAGAATTGGTGACTCGAGTTTGAGTTAAGCTACAATCTAGATGAGAATTCTTGTATTAACATTTTTTAGTTCTTTCTCATATGAGGATGGTGGTACTTTGGATGAAATAAAAACATATTGTACCTTCTTTATCAGTTCATCGAGCTCAGTGAATTGCTGGCTGAGTGGTTTGGCCGTAAAGCACATGTCCTCCTGTACCTTCGGTCCATCGCTTCCTCCATCGGTGTTGTATCCCCTCATTTGAGATACATCTGTCACCATGAAGCATCTTCCTCCACTGCTTTCCTCCTTTGCCACATAAGTCTTTCCATGGGTAGGCTTCCTCACTTCATCGTCTTCTGAGTCGGTAGACCAAACTTCCGTGCTACCGAACTCGTCATCTTTAACCGAACCCTGCACAATGAGAGCATTAATAGAAGGGTTAGTGGTAGAATTCTTCTTTCTTAACTCATCCAATCTTTTCTACAACACAGCTTCCTCATCATTTCCATCATCCTTTTCAGCCATCTTCTTAAGGACACAGTCCTTGGCATAGTGGTTTTTCCCACCACAGTAGAAATAGCTTATTCCGGAATCGCCATCCACCTTCGGTTCCTTCTTATGCTCCTCAGCTTTCAGTTCATTGTTCATCTTTTCAGAGCTGTAACTTCCCTGCCAGTTTCGGTTTTTGTTGCTGGGGAATCTCTTCTTTATGAACCTCTTGGGATTGGACACCATCATGGCATAATCCTCAGACGTGAGATCATATTCCTCCAAGTTGAGATCTTTATCTTCCATCACAACTTTACTTTTAGATAGGATGGCCAACGAACCAAGACTAGAAACGACGTTCTTTTCTTGCACCACAATCTTTTCTTGGGACTTAAGAATACCCACCAGTTTCGCCAAAGAGTATGATTTAAACTGCTCATGGGCTTTAACTGTGGAAACTATTGCTCTCCATTCAGACCTCAATCCGTTCAAGAAAGTAACCTTCTGTTCGATAAGCTTCCTTTCAATATCGTGTTTGATCATCTTGCTGAAAAGATGATTGAAGCGATCAAACGTCTGGGTCACCGTTTCTTCGGCTCCTTGCCTGAATTCTCCAAACTCAGATAAAAGCAAAGTTTGAACAGAATGTTCAAGATCCTCGTCTGTAGAGTACAGTTCACGAAGTCTATCCCAAACTTTCTTTGCCGTCGTGCATGAGCTGACCAACCTGAATGTGTCGGACTGAAGAGCAAATCTGATCAACCTTAACGCCTTAATATTACACTAGAATTTATCCTTTTCATCTTGTGCAATATCCTTCACGTCCTTTAGCAGATCATTGTACTCCTTTTGTGTCTTGATCATTCTGGACGGTGCAGAATGAGAAAACGGTCCATTGGTGATGGCTTCCCATATGAGGTACCCATTATCCTCCGATCCAATCACGTAGTCTTCAAAGTGATGCGCCCATACTTCATAGTCATGGGTGTATAAGATTGGAATCTTTGTCGTTGAACCGATGCTGTTGGAAATATTAATAAGGTTTAATTGCGTCGCGTCCATTATGATCGTAAAAACCTGTTCACAGATCAGACTTGTAATAAAGCAGATTAGGGAAAAACAATAAATATCAAGATACGTCAATAAAGAGATGACGGCTCAATAAATATTGATAATTGCAGAAAAACCCTAATGGAAATCTTTTTCACAGAAAAGATGTTTATTGATTACACAGCCTCCTACTCTGATACCACTTGATGAGATTAAACTAACCTTTAATCTATAAAGATCGATTAGATCTTGAACAAGTATATAAACATAAACAATATGAACGCAATAATATGAATAAGTCAAGATGGAATCAAACGTGTCGAATGATTAAACAAAATCCTCAGAAGAGCTCTATTAAGAACATCAACTGTAGAGAATTGGAAGGTTACATGAACGATTAAAGAAACCTGTTATCGTCTTGATGAATCGCTATTTCACAGATCTCTAAAAACCTTGACCTAATATGCATGCAACCGCAAACTTATATACAAAACATAAAAGGTTCACGGCTGGACAGGCCCAAACAGGAATACAAAGCAACTTAAGCTATCGAGCCCAAAAGACGCAATCTTCAAAAATAATCTCTAGCCCAACACCTCGCATCATT
Organism: Lactuca saligna; assembly: GCF_052625555.1. Lineage (NCBI taxonomy): Eukaryota > Viridiplantae > Streptophyta > Magnoliopsida > Asterales > Asteraceae > Lactuca > Lactuca saligna. The sequence continues at coordinate 188,817,789 of NC_136421.1, read as the reverse complement.
CATGTCCCTAAACGCCACCCGGGTCCCTCCAAACGCTTGTATCGGAGTGTTATCGCGACTTGAAGCATTTGTCCCTATCCAACAATCAATCTAAGTCCTAATTAGATACAAATGTGTATCTTTACATCATAATTAGGAACCTCGTGTGTTTACAAGTCCCGGCTCAGCTCTTAGCATCCAAACCGTCTCATATCTCATCCGGTGAGTTCATACCCCTACGGCTTTTTCACTGTTTTCAATATTTTCAGGGGGGAATACAAGCGAACTATAACTGTTTTCAAATCATAACATTCATATGTTTCAAAATATATCTGACAAACTTATAAACTCTTTTACTCCTTATGTTAGTATGTATTTTGCTGAGCATAAGGAATGACTATTCAATTACAACTAAATGGATTTTAGTTAAGGAAACAATCAAACTAATCAAATTATTATGGGAATAATTTGGGGGTCTTTACTGTTCTTTCTATCATATGTTGATATCCATATAAAGTTATTAGATAAACTATGTTTGATTCAGTTTATCTCCATATTATTTGAATGTATTATCAGATAATTTCATGTATGTATCTATATTTACTGTACTATGTTTCATAGTCTTCTGTATATCGATATCGTATGAGAAACCTGTGAATAGCTTAATACTAGTTTGTGAGATAGTCACTACCCTTTATGGATGATCAGTAAATCCTCCCCGGAAGTGTAACCAGAGTCTCCTGGAGGGAGAGCGCGGAATTTGTGAATAGATCTATTCGGGACTGACAATCCCACACCTTAACTGCTAGCTACAGTTAGGCGGGCATGCCTGGGGTGACAAATTTCTGGATATCGTTTCGACATCTAACAAACGTCAAGGAGGTCACGTTGTCGTATTAGTATGGTTACCCGACTCACAACATGTATTAATATCAGCTTATTCACAGTGTGGGTTTAGAAACTATATCTCGTTCGGGATAGTGATCCCATGGTTTTGCATCTATATTTTATATCTCTTTCGGGATTGTGATCCCATGGTTTTGTTTCTATATCTCTTTCGGGATAGTGATCCCATGGTATTAACCAAACTATTTTGTATCTAGTTTGGGATAGTGATCCCATGGTTTTATGCCTATAACTTGTACGGGATGTCTTTCCCCATGGTCTTTAACTATATCTTATACGGGATAGTGATCCCATGGTTTTGTATCTATAACTTATACGGGATAGTGATCCCATGGTTTTCGAAATCTATATCTTATACGGGATAATGATCCCAAGGTTTTGTATCTATATCTTATACGGGATAGTGATCCCATGGTTTTCTAAATCTATATCTTATACGGGATAATGATCCCAAGGTTTTGTATCTATATCTTATACGGGATAGTGATCCCATGGTTTTCTAAATCTATATCTTATACGGGATAATGATCCCAAGGTTTTGTATCTATATCTTATACGGGATAGTGATCCCATGGTTTTCCAAATCTGTATCTTATTCGGGATAGTGATCCCATGGTTTCAACCTATATTTACATATATACATCAACTTATCTCGTGTTTAGTCCGGGATGACAGTCCCATGATCTTAAACCTGCACTTTCAAATGTGTCAACTATCTTATATGTCTTTCAGGATAGTGATCCTAAGATTTTCATTATATAGTTTTGTGTGTTAAACTATACTTTGTGATATACAACTGATCTTACAATTAGGAAAATACGGGATTTTCCTGGGGTAAAATACAACACATAATCGAATTGGTAACAAATGATAACTAAACCAACTTCACATAAGAAAATATGGGATTTTCTTGGATAACAAATCTTTTCGGAAACTAAAGGAAATCGATACATTTTCATAAACCAAAACCGCTTATGAACTCACCAGCTTTATGCTGATTTTCAAACCACTTGTATTCTCAGGTCCAAGTTAGACAGGTACCGGGTGATCTCTTTTGATGAAGACGGAGTGCGTGGAAGACTCGTCTCAACTTTTGTTAATATGATGCATATGTATATTTTGTATAACTTTACTTTTGAAACAAATGTAAACTTTCACATATATGTAATGTAATGTTTGTTTACTGTGATTACTATGTACATTGGATTTGATACTCAACTTGGAGTCAACCCCGGAGACGTTTCCGCCTTTGGTTTTCGGGGTGTGACATAAACAAACTAAAAAGAGTCGCATTCCAATAGTAAAGGTCTGATGGAATGCTAAGAGGGGACCTGAGTTCACGTGGGAACGAGAAGATCAAATGCAACAGAAGTATCCACACCTCTTCCTCAGCCCCTAAGACTCTTCTTTTGTATTAAAATTTCGGGACGAAATTCCCTCTAACGGGGGGATGATGTAATAGCCCGTCATTTCAAGTCAGTAAAAATCGAGTCATGTAACCTCTTTGAGAAAGGAATTAGAATATCATCGAAAAATGAAGTATTCAAAAACACTATTTGGAGTACGCTATGTGGTAGGTATCGTCTTAAGGTTTCCAAACATATAAATAACACAAAAATCCGAGTTATAACGAAGAAGTTATGACCATTCTAAGTTTTCCGACAAAAACCGGCAATACGAAGTTACGTAAAAACGCAAAGTTTCAATAAAACACTTTCTGACCTTAGGTGTCTAAATGAAAGTCATAGATATCGTTAAACTACAAACATGCATAAAAAGAACGCTCAAATCAGACATCGTATGAAAAAGTTATGAATTTTTAAAGAAATTCCTTAATCACGTCATTTTAATAAATAAATAATAAAAATAATTTCAGAATTTGCCAACGGAATCTAAATGAAAGTTGTAGATCATAGTCTCACCTTCGCGGGGATATAAAGAACGTCGAAAACGGAGTTTGTATGAAGGAGATATGAATTTTTGAAGTTTGATAAATAATTTATAAATAATTTTTATTAAAAAGTTGGTATTATCCGAAGGAGTCAGCATCTAGGGCTGAAGTACGCGCCGCGTACCCTCGTACGCCCCGCGTACTCAAGGCCATGGCCTCGGATTTGTCCACGTCGCCCCTATGCGAGCCTACCCCCCCCCCCCGTCCCGTCCGAAGCGTTGCAGCCGAGGATGCGGTTAGCAGTGACGTCCCGTACGCGCCGCATACGTGGGTCTTCCAGCCCCCTATAAAAGGGATGCGAGGGATTCTGGAAAAATTGCTCATTCACTCGCGTTTTTCTTGCGTTTTGCCTCGTTTTCCGTGATCGCACTACCCCGAAGCCCTGGTCATTTGGTGCAAGTCCCGAAGGTCGATTTTACTCCCGAGAAATCCTAAGAATCCCGAGGAAAATCCATTTCCCGAGACGAAACTATGCCCGGTTTTCCATCTTGCTATCTGCAAACCTTCAAGTGAGTTCATACCCCTTTCAAACACACTTTAAATACATTTTAAATGCTTTTATACTCTTTTAGGGAGGGAATACAAGTAAACATACGGTTATTATCGTGTATTTTATAAAGTTTCACTTCGCTTGTTTTACCGAATAAATCACTTGGAACTCATTACTATTATGGAAAACTCTTGTCATACTTTGTGTGCATTAGACTTATGCAAAGTATATAATGATTTCAAAGTACCTTTCATTGTTAAGTCGTTTTATACATTCTAAAAACTTATGATTTATGCTTTGTTAAACATTGTGAAAAAGGATAAACTTCGCGTGCAAAAACTATCACTTTAATACAGGCTTAGTTGAGAATCCATGAGATGTGTATATCTTCAAACGTTACTTTTCCTTATTAGAAAGTAATGTTGCAAGTCCTGTCTATAACCAGAGTCTCCCGTTCGGAGAACGTGTCAAATGTGTATAGATCTATACGGGAAGTCATGATCCCGTGCCCTGACTGTTAGCTACAGTCCGTCTTTTGGGGTAACAGTTGTCATAACGCTGCGACGCCTGAGGAACGTCGTTACAGGCATATTATGTTTAGTATGGTTATAAAACTCATCGGATATACAATTATTATGGTATTATGCTTTTATGAACGAGTGATTGTTAAAACTATTCTTCATCTAACAAATGCGATCTTCGTATAGCTTTATTATATAAAACTATGACACAACTTTTAAGAACGTCGTTTTCTTGCGATTTTCGGTCTTAGAGACTGCCAATCGTGTTAGAAAAATAAGGGTTTTTCTTGTATACAAACCAAACAACTAATAGAAAGATAAGGGATTTTCCTGGTGCAGTTATTTACAACTTATGACACGAACATTCATATGCATTTCATACTTTATAAGAAAATAAGCGTTTTTCTTGGAAGACAAAACAAATCATATCTCAACCATTAGGGAAAATATGGGATTTTCTGGATCTAATACATTCATTTTCAACACAACAAGTCAAAACTCTTCACACTTGAATTACTGAGTTTTCTGGAAAACATACACCCATTTTGGAATGGCATCCAATTTTTCTAAACTACTTACGAACTCACCAACTTAATTGTTGACACTTTTTCTTTGAATTAACTTGTATTCTCAGGGAACCGCTAAGCAGGTTTGGGAATCAACTTTTGGGATTAACGTGCTGGCGTTAATTGCTTCTTTTGAATGATGTTTATGTATTTATCTTTTGAACATGTAATGAATACAATTATGTAAACATCTTGGAAACTTTAATATATATGGTGGTGTGTACTTTCCTTTCTATCAACTCTTATGATACTGAATATGACGTCCTCCGCCCCCGAACGTTTCCGCCGTTCTGGTTTGGGGGTATGACATCTACCATCCTGTATAGTATTTCGAGAAACCTAACTTGTCTCATGAAGTTAGCAAAAAAACAGATCAATGCTATGTAGACAGTGCTACAACACACCTATCGAATCATATGAGGCCCTATCTTAGTCCGTATTCTATAACTAGAAATTTGACCAAAAGTTAACATGGGTCAACATACAAGTCAACAGTCAATATCAATTGTCCAAAAGTTAACGCAAGGCGTACTCTATGTATGCTGGCCATACAAGATGAAGACTCAAACCCTAATTTTAGGGTTTGCACCCTATTTAAAAGTTATTAACTCCTAAAATCCCCTAAATTCATCAGCCTCCATCCCTATTTTTGACCCTAGCTAACCCTAATCTCTTGTATGAGAATTTACGACCTTGAGTGTGTATTTTGGTGATATTAAAGGAAGAAGAATGAAGTGGAATCTTGTTGGGAGCTCAAAGACAACCTAGATCCAGAAGCACGTCATCATTTTGCAATACTTGGAGGTAATATGCTCATATCTTGATGAAGTTTTTCTTAGATCTTGTTAGCCATAGATTTGTGATCATTTTGGTCCCATAAGCTTGGTGTTTATGAGTATGGTGTATTATAAATCATATCAGCTATCCTTTCAAATGTTTTGGAGATTTTAGAGTAATAAAAATGTAATCTTGGTCCTTAGTATCCTTCCTTTAATGGGATGTGTGACAACCCAAAGTTCGTTCCATTATTTGAAACCCGTTTTTGTTAACAAAGCCGTTAAGATTCCAAAATTTGCTGTTAACTTTCTTTTAATTAAATTATTGCGACTTCTATTTAATGTTTTAATAATGTTAGAATAAATTTTAAAAACATTAAAATATTTTCTATTTCATTTAGAAAATATTTAGTTTTATTTAAGTCGTAATTATGGCAATTTTATCGGGTGCGATCAAAAGCATCGTATAACGTCGGTATCGGGTAGAATTCCACCGTGTTCCAAACTTTCAGCATATTTAAGGTTGGGAGAGTCTCATTTGAAGATTTTTTATTCTCTCTCTACTTTCTCTCACTACTCTCTCTCTCTCTAGAACTCGAATTGGCCCAAAGACCTCATTTCAAGCTTCATTTTGGTAAGAAATCTATCCTAGCATGTTTCTAAGCTTGTTTATCATTCAAATTCATGTTGGAATCACTCAAAAACATCCATCGACATGTGTTTACGGTTGGGGACCCTCCCAAAACTGTGAACACCTCATATGAGGGTTTTGAAGCCTCAAAACCCCTCCAAAACACTTCTAGGGCTTAGATTCGGACTAGAAACTTGCATGCATGAGCTTAGGACCCCAAAATCGCACAAAATGAGGCCTGGACATGAGTTTATGGCCCAAACATGTTCTTGGACCTTAAACCCTCATTCATGGACCATAAACTCATGTTAATGAGTCAAAATGCCGTTAAACACCTTCAAAATGCTTCCATGGGAGTGTAGAACCTCATAAACCTTCATGGGATGCACCAAAACATCATCAAATGCATGAAACTTGAGTTTACGGCCCAAGAACATTTTTGGACCGTAAACCCACCTCCTTAGACCGTAAACACCCAACAAAGGGTGTTAAGGTGCCTTTAATCCCTTGAAAAGCTTAGTTTTGGACCTAGAATCAAATGTGATTGAATTACAACCATCAAAGCCCTTAATTCATGGACAAACATGAGTTTACGGTAGTAAACTCATGAGTTTAAGGTAGTAAACTCCCCAAGAACATCTCCTTAGACCTTAAACTCATTTCCCAAGGCCATTTCAAGTCCCGATCACTTCCTAAGCCATGAAATCGACCCTAGAACCTTCCCGTGTGTTTACGGCCGTAAACTCATGAGTTTACGGCCGTAAACTCATGGGGAATGAGTCATTAGAACTGTAAGCCCTCTTATGAGTTTACTCTTGAGGAGTAAACTCCATATCCAAGCCTTATCCGTCCCTAGATGTCACCCAGGTCACTCCAAACACTTGATTTGAAGTGTTTTCGCATCTTGGAGTGTATAATCATATCTAATTAGTGATTTAAAGTCTAATTAGATACTTTTGCATATCATTTCATACGACATAGGAACCTCATGCATTATCAAGCCTCGAACCGACACTTAGCATCCAATCCGACACGCTTCTCGACTGGTGAGTTCATACCCCTACCCTTTTTCAATGGTTTTCAAATGTTTTCAGGGGGGAATACAAGCAAAAGTACAAGGATATCTTGAACTTAAATTCATTACTTCATTTTAAATGGTTTCATAATTCAGATGCTTTTAAGAATTGAAAACCCACTAACAAATTGTTTTAACTTGTAGAGTTATTTGTTCAAACGATTTCAATTCTTGTTATATACTGTTATGTTTTACACATCACAATTGATCGTTCATATTTATACTGATAGATATTATAAAACATTTGTAATGTTTGTAATAAAACACCTAGGCTCGAGTGTAAGGGATAGACACCTTTAGAAAACATAAATTAGTTGTAATGTCCTTAATAAAACACCTAGGCTCGAGTGTAACGGACAGACACCATTAGAAAACATAAATTAATTGTAATGTCCTTAATAAAACACCTAGGCTCGAGTGTAAGGGACAAACACTATTAGAAAACATAAATTAATTGTAATGTCCTTAATAAAACACCTAGGCTTGAGTGTAAAGGACAGGATCCATTAGAACTTAGATAGTCATAGATACTACTTCCCTTAGGCACGAGAAGTAAAGGGAAATCTTAAAGATTGGAGACACGTCCTTTGTAACACTTCCTTAGCTCGAGAGAGTGGAAGACTACCTCTGTAACCAGAAGATCCGAACATAGGGGAGCGTGGCTTGGGTGTATAGATGTATACGGGACTGACAATGCCGCACCTGGCTGCTAGCTACAGCCGAACGGAAAGGTTCAAGGGTGACGAAAGTCATAGAAAGGATACTGGCCACGACCCGAGTCATATCTAGTCTGAAGTATGGTTAAGGACTCGCAATCAAGATTATTAACACTTTACACTTATTTATTAGTTTTATGTACGTAATAAAACTAATGTACATTTAAGGATAATCGGAATCGGCAACAGTTCACATACCCACACATTCAGGAACACATGGGGTTTTCCTAGGGATAACATTGAACAAAATTGGAATCGGAAACAGCTCACACACCCACACGTTCAGGAAAACATGGGGTTTTCCTGGGGATATCATTGAACATAATCGGAATCGGTAATAGTTCGCACACACAGAATTGATAACAGTTCACACACACACTCATGTAGGGAAATATAGGATTTTCCTGAGTAACAGTAGTATGTAACCAGAAAAGTGTAACAAGTTAGATAACTAAACTTTACAATTCACAAGCACAATTATGATTTCAGTGTACATCTTTTACATTACAATTTGGATTTGGTAAACATTACTTTTTAAGAAAATATGGGATTTTCTTGGATAACCGCTTTTTCAGGAAACCAAAGGAACTCGTACAATTTTCAAGAAAACTAACCGCTTATGAACTTACCAGCTTTATGCTGATTTTCAAACCGCTTGTATTCTCAGGTGCGCATTAGACAGGTACCCGACGATCCCTTTTGGCGAAGATGGAGTACGTAGAAGACTCGTCTCATTTTGTTCATATATACTATGTATCACACTTGTACAATTTACTTTTGAAACAAATGTAAACTTTTATATATGTAATGTAATGGTTGTTTACTTTGCTTACCATGTGCATTGGTTTGATACTCAACGTAGAGTCCGCCCCGAAAATGTTTCCACCTTCGGTTTTCGGGGTGTGACTGATTGGTATCAGAGCCCTTGTTTATAGTGAACTAAGTATACCAAACCTTACATGGTATAAAACTATAAACACTAAGGGGCCTAAGTGCTCCGAACTAAAAGTATCCTTCGAAGTATAAGTATTTTCAAAAGTATACAAGTATACATAATCGTCAAGATCCGAAACTACAAGCAGAACAAAACATAAGTAAATGGGTGTTGTATGCTACAGTTAAACCTGCGCAGTTATGAAGTCGTGTCTAGGATCAATATAGGCTGGCCAACTATATTCATTCGAGACACGGCCAACATGTGCTTGGGAGTGACTGTGGTCTGCGGCATGCCTAAAAGCTACCCTAGTATCCAAAACATCGAACCATGGTCGTAGTGAATCATGAAATACTATGGGAGTATTTCTCGAGCCAATCCTTTGTGGAAATATTCATTCATGCGTTGTTCCTTGATCATTCCTTTAGCGGTAATTTATCTGTTTTGATAATTCTTTCCTGCTTTATCGCTTATTCGGAATATATATCTATCATATCTCTTGATTCAATCCAGAGGACTTACCATCCTCTCTTTCTTGATCTTATTAGATCAAGATACCTCCAAGAAAGCGACCCAACTCAAAGACCAATAACCCTCCGCCACCACCTTCTCGTCAAATCGATCTTACAACACTTCAGGCAGCTGTTACTGCGGCAGTGATAGCCGCCATGTCACAAAGAAACCCCAATAGTTTAGGAGGTGGTCCCCAACCCCAGAACCTAGAATATAGTCAGGGACACCAAAGTCCTTCATGAAACCCCAATAGTTCCTATAAAGACTTCATGAATGCAAAACCCACGTCCTTTGATGGCACTGGAGGTGTCATTTGCCTCACCTGATGGTTCGAGAAAACCGAATCAATCTTTGAAATTTGTGCCCGCTCAGAATCTGATAAGGTGAAGTTCGCCGCCTGCACCTTTATCGACAAAGCCCTGACTTGGTGGAACAGCGGAGTCAAATCCTTAACTTTACCCGTAGCTAATGCCATGGGTTGGGAGGCCATGAAGGAACTTCTGCTGGCTGAGTACTTCCCTCGGGGCGAAATGCAGAAGTTAGAACATGAACTTTGGAACATGAAGATGAAGGGTTCCAATATTGTCGCTTACACTTCCAGGTTCGATGACCTGGCGCTACTCTGTCCGGGAATGGTTACCCCGGAGAGTAAGAAGATAGAGAGATTCATCTGGGGGCTGACCCAGCCAACAAAAGGGAATGCCATAGTTGTGAGACCAGACACATATGACAGCGCTAAATGTTTAGTACGAATCCTAATAGACCATAGTGATGACTTTGAAGAAGCATCTACCACTCCCGAACCGACAGAGAGGAGTGGCGAGAAAAGAAAATTTGGGAAGAAGAAGGAAAGTCAGATATCACAAGAGTATTCGAAGAGGCAACAAACTGTGGTAGTTTACGCTGCTACTACCCTTGCAACTATCTCTGTTGTTGGATCCTCAGCTCGAAAACCCGCCAGTAGGTATGCTGGAACCCTTCCTAGTTGTGACAAGTGCAACTATCATCACCTTCCTTCCGGTCCATGTATAGAGGTATTTTGCAACAGTTGTGGCATAAAGGGTCACATGGCGAAAAACTGTAAGACACCAACCCAATCAACCAGTCAAGCTTCCGGAGCGAGTATTGGTCAGGCCTACTATGGTTGTGGAGAAGTTGGACATTACAAGTGAAACTGCCCTAAGGCAATAACATCTGGCAACACCGGAAGAGTTCTAGCGATAGGACAAGAGGAGACAGCCACCGATCCCACCGTTGCCACATGTATATTTCCCTCGATAAATCTTATGCCTGTGATTCTTTTCGATTCTAATGCTGAAATAAATTGTTAACCGTCCATTCAAACATCTTTCTAAACCTTATCCTTCATTAGTAATCGAAAACGTGTACCGTCGAGATGGTTATCAAGTGAGAAGGAGAACACTAACTCCATATCCATAGATCGTATACTCAATTTGGATTATTATTCCTTTCCATTCGATCTAATGGTAACTTTTCATGAAATGCTTTGATGCCATCTTTGGCATGAATTGACCGAGCCTCATTCATGTTGTTATCCTTGACTTCGAAAGTGTCGTCCGTCCGAATCTTTCCCCCGACCTGACTTTCGTGATCATCGACATCAAACCTTTGCATCTTCATGCATCAAAGCTTAGAAAGTTTCCCATGTTGTAACAACCCAAAATTTCCGTAGCATCTCTTGTAACTCTTTTGTAGTACAATTCACGCAACCAAACGTCGTTTTCAAATTCGAATTCCGATCTTCCGTTTAATTAAGTCATTAACTGGTATGTATTTAAAATGACTTAATGGGTGTCTTAATACATTTAGAAATCATTTTAACACCCAACTTTAGTGATCGGAATATTTCTAGAATTTACCGTATCGGGTTACAGCAAACTAATCGGGTACGATCAAAAGCCTCGTCTAACGCCGGTATCGGGTAAAATTCCACCGTGTCCAAAACTTAGACAATATATAAAGTGTTTTAGGACTCCATTTGAAGCCTTTGGCCATTTTCTTATAGAACACTCCCAACCTCTCTCCTCATCCATACTCAAAGGTCCATAACAAAGATTTAAGGCTTCCAATCAAAGAGGTAACACCCCTAACTCGTTATTCAACCTCTTTAGCCTTCAAATTGATGTTTAAATTATGTTTTGGGACCAAGAACATGAGTTTACAGCCAAGGATCATGCTCGGGCTGCAAACTCCTCAAAATGGGGTTTTTGAGCCAAATTACCCTTCCAAATCATAGTTGGGACTTAGATATGATCTTAAGTCTTGCTAATTGGGACTTGAAACACATTAAACATGAATTATAAGGGACAAACAAAATTTTACGGCCGTAAACTCCTCTTAAAGGGGGATTTAATGCCTTTAAACATGTCCAAATGCCTGGAAACTTAACCAATGGCCTTGTGGTAAAATCTAGATGCATCTAAAAATAGTTTAAGGGTTTGAAACACATCAAAAATGTCATTTATAGGAGTTTACGGCCTAGGAAGATACCCTTGGCCGTAAACTCATAAAACTTGTTAAAGGATGCATCAAATTCACTCTAATGGCTTGCCTAAATTTCTAGAATCACATGTGATTGTTTTAAGCATCAAAAACTAACTTTTCATGAGTATAGGAGAGTTTACAGCCATAGAACATGCCTCTAGGCCGTAAACTCCTAAAAGTATGTTTAATGGTGTTCTAAATTCATAACAAGGCTTGGAAAATTAACTAGAATCACATGTGATTGTCGTTTGTAGCTCAAACCATTTTTCTTGGCCATGGCCGTAAACTCCCTTCTTTGTGGTATAATCACATTAATTCATTCCTAGGCATTTTAGAAACCCATTCCAATAATCCCCATGTCCATTTAAGCCATTAAACACTCAAAATCACACCAACATGAGTTTACGGCTGTAAACTCATGTGTGGGTGTGTTGTGTGGCTGTAAACTCCTTAAAATGTTTACTCTTGGTTAGTAAACTCAAGTCCCAAGTCCCTAGTGCTATTACACGTCCGAAGATGTCACCCGGGTCACTCCAAACGCTCGTTTTGAGGTGTTTAACCTCGTTGGAGTGTAATGTTCCATATGATTAGTGAATGTATCCCTAATTGTATATATATGGACATTATTTCATTTTACATAGGAACATCGCGAGTAATCAAACCCCGAACCAACGTCTAGTATCCAAAACCAACGCATTTCCGAGTCCGGTGAGTTCATACCCCTACCCTTTTTCACTGTTTTCACTGTTTTCAGGGGGGAACACAAGCAAAGTACAAGGGAATTCTTGTACTCAAAACATGTTTTCAAACGTGTGTTTCATAATTCATATGTTTTTATTACTAATTACCACAACTGATAACCATTTGAACATGCAGATCACGTAACATATATTTGTGAAATAGGTTTTTAAACTGTTATGCTTTACATATATTTCACAAATGGTTTTCCACATTTTATCAGTTAAAAGCATGACATTATACATTTGAATATAATACCTGTACACTGTTTTGTCCTCGGTAACACTCCACATATATACGCGAGTGGAGGACTATCACATTATTACTAGTAAATTTGTTAATCCCGTATGATTGGAGACACGTCCTCGGCGAACACTCCACAGAGATACGCGAGTGGAGGACTACACCCGTAACCAGAATCTCTGGTATTTAGAGAACGTGACTTGAGTGTATAGATCTATACGGGACTAACTACCCCACACCTGGCTGCTAGCTACAGCCGAACTAAAATGGTTCAAGGGTGACGAAAGTCATAAGTATGTGGACTACTTATTACCACATGTGGACTACTTATTGCCACAGGTTTCAGTCTATCGTATGGTTATGGAACTCGCAATTAGGATAACAGAGATTTACTTATAGTAATAATAATGAACCATTGTATACATCTTTTACGATTTTTACATCTTTTACATCTTTCACGTACGGTAACCAACATTCAGGAAAGTATGGGACTTTCCTGGGGAAAAACATGGAATCTAACCACGTTTACATCTTTTACATCTTTTACATCATTCATATTGGAAATCAACGTGCAGGAAAGCATGGGGCTTTCCTACACTTACATAACTAGAAAGAGTAACAAATTGGATAACATTACATCTTTTACAATTGGTAATATACAATAAGGAAAGTATGGGACTTTCCTGGAAATACACGATAGGTAAACAGAACAGTTTAACAAGTTGGATAACCAAAATTTACATTTTCACATGTTTAGACATGTTTTCAGTGTACAAACTTACTATATGTTACATTTGTGAAAAAATAACCAACTTTTAAGAAAATACGGGATTTTCTTGGTATACATAACATTTCAGAAACAGAAAGGAAATTGGAAACATTTTCACAAACAAAAACCGCTTATGAACTCACCAGCTTTATGTTGATTTTCAAACCGCTTGTGTTCTCAGGTCAGCGTTAGAACAGGTACCCGAAGATCCTTTTGCTTGAAGACGGTGTACATGAAGATCCGTTTCATTTTGTTTATATATACTATGTATCAGAACTGTACAAACTTTACTTTTGAAACAATTGTAAAACTTTTCTTATGTAATGTAATGGTTGTGTTACTTTACTTACTATGTGCATTGGATTTGATACTCAACGTGGAGTCAACCTCGGATGAGTATTTACATTAAAACTTTTAGTAGTTAAGAACATTCTCAAGTGTCTGCGAAGGACAAAGGATATGATTTTGGTCTTTGGAGGCACTAATACATTAAGAGTGACATGGTATACCAACGCCAAGTTTCAAACAGACATAGACAACTCACAATCTCAATCTGGATGAGTATTTACATTAAATGGTGAAGTAGTTACTTGGATAAGCTCCAAGTAAGACACATTGGTTAATTCTACGTGTGAATCACAGTACACAGCAATAAGTAAAGCATCAAAGGAAGCGACTTGGTTGAAAAACTTTATCATAGATCTTGGAGTAATTCCAACCATTCTGGAGCCTATTAAACTTTTTTTTTGCAATAATGAAGGAGCAATTGATTTGACTAAAGAACCGAGAAATCATGGCAAGTCAATAATTATCAATAGAAAGTACCATTATATCAGACATAGAGTTGAAGAAGGTCACCATATTGTGAAGAGAGTTTCATCGGAAGAGAATCCTGCAGATCCTCTCACAAAGGCTTTGAGCATGGTTAACCTTAATCATCATGCTAGAAGCATTGATTTGAGAGATGATACTGGTTTTAGTAGTCAGAAGATTAGTTTAAAACTTGTAACAAAAATAAATGCAATTAATATTTGTTGACTAAATAATATAGTTTATTTATGACATTTGTTACTGCGTTGTCAATTATTTATTCTTGTGTATCGTTTTGAATGTTTTTACTTCTTAAATAATTTAATTATTCAAATTCCACAGTCACTCATATTGTGGGAACTAAGTAGTGAATTAAGAATGTCATTAATTGGATTGTAGATTTTCTAAGGAAGTTAAACATAGAAATTGTATTGCTACTATATTCGTGAGTATCTAGAAATGGAGATTTGAGTATTGGATAAACCCACACTATAAGAATTACTTCATGCATTATACCACGAGTAATTCTAAGATGATAATATCTTATACTTTTGAGATAGAGATATATGATTTATAATTTGCAAATTGGTTTTCTATTGCTATTGCAAGGACGTATTAGTAGCTTGATGTTATAAAACGCAGTATTATGTATTATTTGGTGAGGAAATGATACAAGCATATGGGTCAAATTTTATTTCTTCCTTTTGCCCTAACCGGAAAAGCGATATCTATGGGTCCCTTGATGATTTGATGATGTACAATGATATTGATTCTAATCCAGATATCATGTAAATATGATATCTAGTAGAATGGATGAATATTTGATCACTTATCATAGGACAATTCATTGTTTAACTCAGAGATAGATAGTTGCTATGGAAGCACTCTTTGATGTTTAATTTAGAAGTTATACTAGTAATTACAGTTATTGATTTATCCAAGTGGGAGACTGTTGAATTAGGTATCTAAGCCAATAAATAGATTAGTATATACTTTAATTATTAGTGATGTTCTTTTGGATTACCCTTAAACCTAGTAATTGAATATGATGACTTTTAGATAGAGAGGGAGAAAGAAAGAGAGAGAGAGAGAGAGAGAGAGAGAGAGAGAGAGAGAAAGAGAATGATGTATTGATTTATTATATTATTAATAAATAGCAATACATGAATTAATTAACATGTTATGAAAATAAACACTACTAGAAAACAGCCCTTTAATGATGCGCAAACAATGACACGCGGTGATTTACGATACGCAAAAGCGTGTGCCCTAAAAATAATGTTATCTCTTCAAAAATTTGAAGGATAACGGACATGCTTTTATGCGTGCCCTAAAATTAATGTCGGACAAAAAAAAACACAGAGGGCACTTATTTAAAAATGGGTGTCATCTAGAAATGTCGCTTTATATTTTTTTAATTTAAGGCGCGTTCTCTTCTTTTGTAGCTGGGGGGAAACGAAAATCCCAAAAGTTTGAAAGGCCGCCATTGTTACCCTCTGCCTTATCTCCATCGTTCTTCTCTCTCTCTCTCTCTCTCTCTCTCTTTCTCTCTCTCTCTCACTCTCTCTCTCTCTCTCTCTTTCTCTCTCTCTATCTCTCTCACTCTAATACCTAAAAAAACCTTAATAACATCACCAATACTCTTTTTTCCCACAAAAGAATCATAATATGATCCCATCTTTTGAACAAATCAAACCCTCAGGGGTTCTCGACGAAAGAGATACCGCTTCATATGAGCCCTAATTTCTTATCTGAATTCGTTAACTTCTTTAAATGGTTCTCAGACTTCTTTCTCTCTCTACATTTTCTTCTCCTTCATTTCTCGATCCCCAGAAGGTCAGGAGAACGCTGTGTCTACAATCAGATTTCTAGGTCGTAATCATGAGAGCGTTGAACACCGGTGTATGCTCGGTGTTTAAGGTCCCATGAAAGAGTAAGCAGTTGTCGCCTAGGTTGTATCATTCGATTAACACAATTCATCAAACCCTTGAATCGTAAAGGAAACCTAGCCCCCACAGCTTTCTTCACACTTCACCTACTCAAATCTCACCTCACAAAATCTCACCTCACGCTCTTATAGTTCTCTGTTTTTTGTGACTCGTTTGATATGTTTGATATGTTTGATGCTACTTTAGATCATCAAGATGAGGACAAGTTGAATATCGAGAGGTATTTTTATGGGCGTGAAGCTCTAAATGTGATTGCATGTGAAGGAATGCAATTGAGCATTCCTCCCCTGGGCTAATTCCCCTACCCATGGCCTTCTTTACTCCAAACCAGGTGTGAACATATATTTATGTGTATATATGTAAGTTAATTCATCGATGGTTGATTAGGTGTGTTTATGTTTTCAGTTGATACATATTAATGCTTATTTGATCAAGGAAGTGGCAGGAACTTACAAAATGGTTCCTGTGTTAACCATGTTTAGTCAAAAATTGAATTCTTTTACAGTTTCAGTCCTTGGAACCTTGAAATAAAGACTAAAATCGAAATGAAACCTTGAAATTAGGACCATAACTGGAAAATGCGCCAACTTTGGACCAAACATGATAAACATCAGAAAGCACATAGACCATTTTTGTAATGTACTCTAATTTTAGGTTGCAAGGGCATTTCAAGCAGCGCCTAAACTTCTATGTTTGAAGATAAAGTTTCACTTCTACGTTATGCTTTGCAAAGGGCTTTTCAGGCAGCACCTAACCGGCTTATGACTAAAAATACCTACCTGGCTTTATTGGGCGCCTCGGTATGACGTCATATTCAGTATTGTATATATGAATTTTTTTCCCCTTTTAACAAACTAAAAAATAGTATCTTTTTGTACCAGTTAAATGCATCCACAATAGATGAGGGACTAAACTTATATGACTCACAACATCGCTTTGAGCACTCACAACTTCTGTTGGTTCTTTTGAGTTCACTTCCACATGCGCCAAAGACTTTTCAGTGTCGCGTATTACAGGTACTGTTGTTTCCATTTCTACCCTTGTCCCTAGAAAATGTATTTTGTATATTTACTTCTCCATTTGATTTCAGGATCTTCTGATTTTGGCTTGCAGTCATGTTGTTTCCATTTATACCCTTGTCCCTGGGGAGTATCCTTATATTCTTATACTCATTTCACATCTTCTATGTGTATATATATATATATATATATATATATATATATATATATATATATATAATTTCATTAGCTTTTCTATCTTCCTCCAAATATATTTAGTCGATCGGAGCCAGGAGAAAAACTCGTTATAGGTTGTCGAAAAGCAACAATTTCTGCTGAAACACAGGTATAATTCTTTTAACACACACATACATACATACATTTATGCATGTATTATGTTAATGAGTGAATCTCTATGAAAAAAACAAGCAGAAAGGTGAAACGGAAGCTGTCAATGGTGTAATATTTTAAGGTGAGCTCTGATCTTATTAATACAACTCAACAAAGATATGAATTCAAATAAAATTAAAATAAAAATAAAAATTGATTTTATAGGATGTAAAGTCGGATCGATTGAAGCAACTATTGAAAGAGACCGAGAAGTATCTCCATAAGTTTGGATCAGCAAAGCCTTTGAAGTAGATAATGGTCTAAATGATAATAGTGAATTTACTATTTGAGAATGAAGACGAAACAGATCAGGCCAAGGTATCTTCTATCTTTTGTTACTTTACACTCTTATAACCTTTGTTTGACTTTTAATATCTTATTAATAAATAGTTTGGCTTCTACAACATTACATGGAGAGCAATGAAAAGTACTATTTGATGTTTCATAGGTAGTTAATTAACTTTTTTATTTCCTTTTATGTTATTGCTCTTGGCTTTAATCAGTTGTTTTATTTTTTCAAACTCATTATCGGTTCAATGTTGTAGTGTTAAAGAACTTCTAGCAGATGAAATGTGCCTGAGGAAAACTGTTCAGGTAGTATGAGGTATAGGTGGGCAAAAGAATTAGTCCAAACTGATCCTAAAAATATGTATATGAACTAAATTGGTCCTGGACCAGTCTTAGACTGTTCAGTCTGGACAGAAGTCCTACTTTGTCCTTCAAAATGTTACACATGGCAGTCCAAAACCGATCCTAAACAGGCCCAAAATTAAACTGGTCCAAAAACAAACCAGTCTCTTTTAGATCGAATCCAAACCAGTCTCTTTTAGATCGAATCTAAACTATGAAAGTGGTTTGTTCTATGCCTCTATTCAACCCCAAAATCTAACCTTTTCATGACAAACAAACCCCATTTCTTTTAATGGTAAGTTTTAAAAGATCAAGGGTGTAGGAGTCTTTGGTAATGATGCACAGGATACATATATTCCAGTAGAAGTGTAGAGATACTATTTGCTAACTAATAGACCAGAGGTGTAACTTTTATTCAGTATATAAATTAAAAATGTGATCTCTCACTTTTTCTCTTGTTTCCTTCTCTTTCATTGATTATTGGGTTTACTTGTGTAGTTATCAGACATATTATTCACATGGACAGATCTTCAAGCAAAACTCAACACTGAGTTGCTGAATAATTTAGGCAATTTCATTAACCGTGTCTTGAGCTTTATTGCTAAAGATCCAGGTTAGTAATTGGCACCCGTTTAACCTAAATTAATGGGATTAAGATTTTATGGGTGCAATTTATATTATTTTATACTTTCATGCCCTAAACCCTAAACCCTAAATGCTAGGTTCGTTTCTTGCACTACTATCTTATCTTTTTTACTTGAAAGTGGTATGAAGTGAATATTTGGATATGATGTTGAAGATTGATTATTGGTGATTTTTTTATTGAATCTGAAAAGTTCAATTTCTGTTGACAGATTCAAGAGGTGGTGGAGGTTCAGGATAAAATTCCATCATTCTGGATGCTCCATCTGTTATCAAACACACTAGGAGATAAAATTGGTGCTTATGTGGAACAATATGTGGAGACACATCTATAGCAGGTCAAGTTGCTGCACTTGTCCTTTGCCACACCAAAGAACTAGCTTATCATGTCAGATTTTCATCTGTAACCCTCCAACAATTTGAAAATGTTAATTTTCACCCATGTCTTACTCTTTGTATCTTGGGTGAGATTTGTTGCAGAGAACTAGCTTATCAGGTAACTAGCTTTCTCATTTCTATAAATTATACAAGATTGTATCTCATGCAAAATATTTATAATGTCTCTGTTTTTTATTGTTGAACAAAGGAAGGATACCCTTCAATATGATGTCCTTGTTCAAATAATTGAGTTTATAACGTGCAAGTTCTGGGTACCCTTCAATATGATATTCTTTTCATTTAATAATCTCATCTCATTAAATGAAATCGTTGCACCGAATCTTCTTGTTTGGTTTGCGGTTGATCAAAATAATTTTTCGTTTTTCATACTGCTGATTTTGATCCTAGTCAAGACTCTTGGGTAATGAGTTTCATTAGAGTTTTTTACAAATTTTCTTTTTATGCATATGCCTCCAACAAAGCCACTTAGTGAAATGATGCAATTCTAGTATGTGTAAATATTGAAGAAGCTAAGTGTTACTTTTTCTCTTTGAGGGAATAATAATATTCACTGATATTATGATATATGATGTTGCCTTCTCAGGAACTGAAGTCAATGTAAGTCAAAAACATGAGAAATATATAAGATCTACAGGAAAAAATTACTGATAGATGTGTCTGGATGACTTCATGAATACATAAGGGTAAAGAAGAAGGTGATGTGATGATTAACTTATTACTAAAACTTTTAACATTCTTTTAACATAAGTGCTAATACATTTTGGGTGTTATTTGGTGAATCTTTGTTAGGCATGTGCTATATCAACTGATGAAAAATATGTTAATTTATATCTCCATCATTATACAGGTAAGATTGGTGAAAAATAGGGACAACAATGAAATCAAGGGTTTTTGTATTAATTTGTAGCATTCAGGCATCCATCGAATCCATTCATGACTCTCTTGCTGAGGCATTGGTTAATTTGACAGAGGAGGTAGAGTTTCCTTTCTTTTCATTATGTTATACATTTTGCATGATAAATGTCTATATTACCCTTTGATCTCATATGCTTTTTTTTTGGTGCAGTGTGAAAAATTATGGTCAAAAGTGTATGTTGTCTGGCCTAAAAGCAGAACTAGAAGCATTAAGACGAAGGCACTCTGATGTACTGTAGTTGATGGGTGAAAGAGATGAGGAGGTAAAATTACCTTTTCAATGTGAGTTGCTGCATCTTTAGCCTTACTTACAGTTCTGACTTCTGACTTCACTTATATACCTCTATGTGGTGTTTATAGAGAATTATCCATATGCTCACACAAATTTTTGTAGCTGATTACACATTAATTTAATTATGCAGGTTTTGATGTTTTTGATGGAAAAAAATAGTGTTAATGCTCTTCATAGAAAAGTATGTTGGTATTTTAGGAAATTTGGCTAATAATTTAGTTAATTATATAAAAAATGTTGAAATGCTACATTTTTCTACTATTGGAATGATTATTTGTATTACATTAACTTTTGTGCAATGTATTGTATTTTTTGTATATGATATTTTATTCTCTATTATGAGACATAAAATACAAATTTAATTTGAAAATCAGTAACTCTATAAATAATTTAAAAAAAAAATTAAAATTACGATATGCAAAAATGTGTGTGGTCTTCATTTATGACATGGCCTTTCTTGATAGGGGGTTCCTTGATACGCATTGTGTATCATAAACAAGTGCGTCGTAAGGTTACGACACGCAAATGCGTGTCGTCTTCCATTATGACAGGGCCTTCCTTGATACGCATTGCGTGTAATAACCGCGCCTCGTAAATGCGCGTCGTCTCTCTTTATGACAGGGCCTTCCTTGACCCGCATTTGTGCGTCGTCTGAGCATTTTACAATGCGCAATGAGCGTCGTACAAGGCTGTTTTTGTAGTAGTGAAAATATTAATTAGAAATAGTATTATTTAATTAAGAATGAATTATTAATTAGAATTAATTTTGGGATTAATTGGATTAATTAAAAGTGAAAGTGTTAAAGTGTAATTATGCAATAGTTGAACATGAGAGGGTCCATAACCTTCCTCGGAAGGGGTAGACGATTTTAGGGTATTATAGGGCATATGGAATAGAGAAATTAAATATCCTCCTACCTTTTATTCCTACTTTTCTTCCTACCTATTTAAGGTGATGACAAATGTACAAATTTAAAATGTCAATCAAATTTAAATTTAATTTAATAAGACTTGTCACCATTTAAAATAGGTAAGAGCATAGTAGAAACAAAAAGTGGGAGGCTATTTAATTTCTCTATGGAGTATTCCTTACAAATAAATAGGAAGTTGGATAATTACTAATCTGGATTAATATTATTTTATTCGGATTATAGTTATCTAGTGTTTCCAAGTTACACTATATAAAGAACCATTGACCTTTTATTTTAAGCCACTCCTCCTTTCCTACAGTTAGCCGAAAATTCCATCATCCCCTATCCTCTCTCAAGTCGCTTTGTTTCTAGGGTTGGGTATGAACCAACAAAGACATGCTATTTTTAGTGCTAGTTTCCAAGCAACTACAAGAAGGAATTTTTGATTGTTTACAACAATCAAGAGGTATGTTTTCTTCTATGATTATTGAAATTACCTTGGGTTATTAGGTTCTTGTTGTTCAATATTGTTATTTCAATACAGTTATAACTTGATCTAATAGGTTGCTTGTACCCTTAAGTGTATAAGGATTTATCTGCGTTATCACATGTAAATCCCATCACATATTATCTTTCTATATTATACATGTTATCATTTTTTAGACTATATAATAGGTAGTTGGGTGATACTATTTTACATGATGGCCAACGTGATGGTCTTAGGACATAAAGGTGATGGAGTCGGGGATCAATTACCTCAGGTAGGCTTTGGTCGTAGATAGCACGCAGGGGATGATAAGTCTTATCATGATATATTTATTAGCTATTTTTATTCATTTATTATAAACTTAAACAATCGTGACTAATATTTTCAAGTATATTTCAGCTGAGCAACTAAAAAAAGAAGAGGATTACCTAAAAGCATCCAACTATAAAAGCTGATACGAGCAAATAGGGGAAAGCTCGTCGATTTGGACTTTGTCAGAGAGCTCACATTTCCCCTGTCGGGAAACGTGACAACATATTTATGCATGAGATTAGGAGGTATATGTGGCAGAACATCCCTATTAGCATATCTTTAACATACCTAGGCGGGACAATACTTCACCCCCCTTTAAGGAATGCCATAGTCGTGCATCGAAACGTAAATTATTTATATGATAATATAATTAGTGTTTGAAAAATACATAATACCTTACTCAAAGAGATCAATCAACACACTCAAGCTTCCTTTGAAGCAAGCAGTCTAACATTAGAGTATATAAAGTTTGTTTTGAATGAATTTTGGGTGTTCGACGCAGCTATATCAGAGGCATCACGCATAAACCTTATACGATTGTGTCTATGTACGATTAGGAACAATCACTAGCACAACCACCACCACAATCACAAGTAATTATTAGCTTAAGTGTATTTGGAAAATACATAAGAATTATGTTTTACTATATTTTGAAATTACAATATTATAATGGAAGAACGAAAAAAAGTACAATCGTATAATGTATATAGAATATGTGTAGTAGTTAGCTTGGTTATAGTTTAATATGCTGGTATTTTGTAGTTTGGTAATTGTTAGTTTAGTATAAAACGATGTTATAATGGAAAATGGGAAAAAAGTACAATGCTATAATGTATATAAAGGATGTATGTTTAACCGTGTGTGCAAAGTACAATGCTATATTGGGAATAATTAGGATGCCATAATCATCATAACTTTATTTTGTAAAGTAGAATGCTATTATGAAATGTTTGCAATTTATTTTGTTTCACTAGAGTTGAACGTGTTGTATACAATGCTAAAAGACCAGGCCTATAGTGTGACACTAGAAGAGTCGTTACAACGTTGCAGCCAAGAAATAAAGACGAAGCAAAGGAGGGGATGATGATGAGGGATAACTACTTTTATAATGTACGAAATGTTTTCTTTGCGATACTATTTTAGGTTACTATTTTGGATATATTGCACTATGATTGGATGTATATTTAGGATCGAATGTTTGGATTAATATTTTGGATTAGATGGCGTATATATTATCAAGTGGTGAATGTTTTGAATTATTTTTCTACAAAATGATGTTTTCTAGCAGTTTGAATACTTGGTATTCTGTTTTTATTTTCAAATTTTAATGTTCAATACTACAACACATAGAAAAATACAATTAGCAGCAACGCCTTTAATGGCGACGGACCTGAAATAACGGCCACATATGGTGATTTATAGTGAGGCACCATCGACAACCTTTTTGCGAGGACAGGTCGCCGTAAAAGCTATTCACAATGACATACCGAACATTTAGCGGCTACGCCAATCACTGCTAATACACACGTTTCTTTTCGCATAGATACCATTTTCAAAAATATGCTAGAGGGTCCATTTTATATATATATATATATATATATATATATATATATATATATATATATATATATATATATATATATATATATATATATATATATATATATATATATAAACTCTTGTAATTCAACATTTTACTACCTATTAAAATATGCTAGAGGGTCCATTATAAAAACATTTAAATTTTCATATAAAATATGATTTTACTACCTATGAAAATATTTATATCGTTTATATTATTATATTAAATAAATCTTGTAGTATTTAAAGGTTTAAATGTCGTGGTCTAACTTTCTTATATATTAACACATTTTACTCGTATTTAAATGGTTTAAATTTAATTCAAGAGTAGTTTTTTATGACCTTCATTTTTTTTTAATATGATAATATTTGTTCAATTCAATATTAAAAACTCTTGTAATTCAACATTTTAAAATTTTAAATTACAAGTCAAATATATTTATGTTGTACTATTTAACAAAATCCTAACAAACAAAAAATATAGTAATTATTAAATTCATATTTGGATATCTTGAATTTTATAAACCAAAAGTACAAATAAATACATCAGAGACTAAATATTTTGGATCTTAAGGCTAACAAAAAAAATTTAAACCAAATAACAAATATTATGTATTGCTAGGTTTAAAATATTCTAACCACCTCCGTGATGTATATTACCATTTCTGAATTACGAAAATTAAAAATTAAATGATACCATATTTATATATTCGAAATAAACTTAAAATCAAGATAAGCCTTCTACTTTACATTTCCAGATGTGCAAGCCACACAATAATATATACATAGCATTTAAACTAATAAAAGGTAACCAAAGTGGCTTATAAACCAAAACATTACATTCCAATGTTAATTGAGATGTTAAATTCTTCGGTTCATGTCTCCTCTGTCAAATTTATACACAGGTGATCTATTATGAGGGCCAACTATGCATCACTTGTTAGACCATATATGTCACACCCCAAAACCAAGAACGGCGGAAACGTTCTGGGGCGGAGGACGTCATGTAACGTACCACAACAATGTAAAGTAGTAAACAAGCAACAACATCATCCATTGCATCAATAGTATAATTTTAATTACAAGTGTGTTCTTTCATAATATACAATAATAAAATGAATAATCAGAATAAGATGAGTCTAGACTGCTCCGTCTTCACAAACCTGGTCGTCGTACCTGTGTATTTGTGACCTGAGAATACAAGTTATTTTGAAAGCGAGTATCAGCCAAAAAGCTGGTGAATTCATAAGTATTAATGTGTCTTTGATTTGTAAAACTTGTAATGAAAGTCTTGACATTGTTTTGAAAGAAAGTTCGTATAAGTGTGGAAATGTTTGTCAGTAATGGAAAGCGTTTGAAAAACCCTAGAAATCCCTATGATTCCTATTAGTATAGATGAAATCTTCTACCAAGACCTAACTGTTTTGAAAGTAGCCTTCTACCAAGACCCGACTGTTTTGAAAGTAGCCTTATACCAAGACCCGACTGTATGACTATTATTATTAATATAAGAAATTGTATCCTTTTGAACTAGGATACACAAATATGATTCACCTCATCGATTATGTGAATGACTCACAAGGTAAAGGTAATAATAATATAAATAACTTAAGTATTATCATTTTGTACTATGATAAATAACATTGTTAACTGAAGACATCCGTAGATGTACATTTACCTCTGTAGCTAACAGGTGGGTGTAGAAATAGTTAGTCCCTTAATGTATACCTGTAATGGTATCAACCGTAGACATCCGTAGACGTGCATTTACCTATGTAGGTAACAAGGTTCTATGAATGGTTAGACCCACAAATTATCCTTTGGTATTAGGATAGTAAGTCCAATCTATCTCATCGATTATGTGGTTGTATCACAAAATAAAGATAAGACTGAGGATTATATAACATGATCTATACATATAAAATGTAATAGTAACTCATCATATATTATCTATGTAAAAGTATCCATGTAAGAGTATATGAACGTATACCTTTGCTACCCAAAGGTACTGAACTGACTGATTAGAACTATTATGTCTATATATGTACACATGATATATAACTGATATTTAAACGACCTTCGGACAGATACCCGATACACTACTAGACCACATCCCAACGGGGAAAAGGAAATAAAGCGGGTTAGCGTTGCTAAGTCCTTTAAATATTATTTATATAACTATACATACACATGCATGCTTTTAACAAGGTCTCTATGTCAAGTATACAAGTAAGTCTATCCAAGTAAGTGTATCTCTACAAACAACATGTATTCGTATGGCCTCATGAATGAACTGACTCTTGTGTGATTCCTCGTACTAGGAATGGCAAGTGGTATTTCCTAACTATAGCAATTATACTTACTTGTAATGAACGTGTATAATCCAAGTATACCTTTGCTACCCAAAGATATTGACCTGACTGATGGAACTTTTATGTCTCCATATGTATACATGATATATAACTAATAGTTAAATGACCTTCGGACAGATACCTGATACCCTACCAGACCACATCCCAACTGGGAAAGGAAATAGAGCGGGTTAGCCTTCGTAAGTCCTTCAAACATTACTTATACAATTATACATATCTAGGCACGCACTTAACAATTTAAAGTATAAAAGAAGTTTTGAAAAACATTTAAGGGTTTTGAACAATAAATAAATATTAATGACTTGATGTCATTTTAAAAAGCATTTCAAAAGTATATCCTTTGATAACAAAGTATAACACAGTTTTGTAAAAACCTTTGTAAAATTTAACAACTAAGAACGATGACTTTGATATCAGTTTATAAAACGTTTTGGAAAGCCATTTATAGAAATTTGTTTGGTAAAACAACTAACGTATAGTAAATCCATTTGCATGCTAGTTAGTAATCACATGTGATTGATATAATAACTAATCATGATTTAACTTGTATTCCACCCCCCACCCCATAAAGCATTTATAAACATTTAAAAAAATTTAAAAGGTTAATTCAAGGGGTATGAACTCACCCGCAGTGAGTGGTTTGTTCGGAAGTGTCGGACAAGGTGCTAGGTGTCAAGTGAGGACTTGAACACACACAATGGTCCTAGTTATCATATAATAAACATATATGTAATCTAATTAGTCAATTAATAACTAATTAATCAAGTTAAGACACCCTAGGTCATGGAAACACTTTGATTCAAGTGTTATAGGTACCAAAGGGTTGCACCTAAGGGTTGTATGACATAGCATTGGAGTTTATGGCCTATTAACACCCCTTAATGGAGTTTGCCGCCCATGACCATTTCCCCATGAGTTTAGGGTCGTAAACTGATGGTACTAAGTGCCAAATTGTGTTTTGAGGTCTTACAAGTCATCATTGGGCATCAAATGATCAAGTCCAAGCCTTAGGAAAGCATTAGGGGCATAATAAGACCACCTTGTGGAGTTTACGGCCAAATGATCATATTCTTATGTGTTGTAAACTCTCTTAGGGACATGTTTTGATTGTTGTTTAAGGTCTTAAACATTTCTAGGAAGGTTCAAGGTTGGCATCCAAGGCTTCGGAAGGGACTAATGTCCATTTTACCACTTAAAAAGGCAGTAAACTCCTTTGTTCTTGTGTTATTTGATGATTTTCAAGTGTTATAAGGGTCATACTAAGCATACAAGAAGCTATAGAAGTGCACTTACAAGATCGGAGCTCGATTGGGTGTTTAAGGTCCAAGAACACTAGTGTGTGTTCTTGGTGTTTTGAAGATCTAATGAAAATGAACAATTGAATGGATGAAATGATGTATAATCACTAGTGGTTATGATATAACAACAAATCAAGCCAAGAAGTACTTACGTTTTTGGGAAATCGGGTGAAAGACGGGATGGTAGTTGAGAGTGTTTGGAGTTTGCTCTTGAGATTGCAAGTAAGAAATGAGGTATTTTGGAGAGTAAACTCATGCTTAAGGCATGAGTTTACAGTTTTGGAAGGATTTATGGCCCAAACATAAAAGTTTGGCCGTCAATTTCCTAACTACGTGGTACTTGCGGTTTTGGAATTTCAAGACTCGAGACGACACTTCCTTTCACCTGTTCGTTTAAAGAATAATTATTAAAATAATCAAAAGAACTTTAAATTTGCTAACAAAAAATAAAAATGAACTTGACTTATAATTTGAAGTGATTGACTTCAGGGTTTGACCGAACGAAAATTTCGGGTTGTCACAATATATCGCCTTCCTTTACTTTGAGCATTGACAATTGCCAACTGCATCAACAATACAAAAACCACTCAAATGAATAAGTGTAGAGACACAAAATATATTTGGGTTATTTGTGAATATAATAGCTTAAAAATAGCTAAATGTATATATTCAAATTCAATCACTAATGTTATAAGAGTAATATACATGATACAGATTTCAACAAAAACGAACAATTGACATTGCATCAGTATGTGTAACCTGCTAAAATTAAGATAAATGAAGTTGGGTATATGTATATCAATAAAGAGACATAATTTATGAAAATTGTAAATGAAGTATTTGTATAAAAATAGAGACGTCTAACCAACAGATCCAAAAATACCATGTTTAAAAATAAGATATTAACAAAAAGACCCATTTGAACTTATAGTTAATATTGAAGATAATGGTTTACCTCATCTGGTAGAAGAACCAATCCTTCTTTCTTGAAAAACTCCACAATTGTCACCTTCCTGAGATATCCCTCCAAGAATACCCATCATTATTTCCCTTTCCCCTTTTAGCTATATTTAAGTTTCAAATGACAAGGTCAAAGCTAGTAAAGCTATTAACTGAAGCAAGAAATTTTAATTAGTACCATATCTAAAATCATGCATGTTAAACCTCTCTTTCACTTGAAGTTCAATAGCCTCCATGAAGAACAACAAACATCCACATCCATTCACACACACATAAATAACCATTCACACACACACACACACCTGTTCAACCACATAGATAAAGTTAGACACACATAAAATCAAATAAGCACATACACACAAATCCAAATAGATAAACACATACATATAAAGAAATATATGATTTCAGATCATTAGACTTACACATCATAAAAGCCATTAGCTCATTCTTCCCCTGTTTCAAGAAAAAAAACAATTAAAAAGCCTCAAAAACCACCCAAAAAATTCAAGAAAACAACCAGCTTGCTTCCAATCAGGCATATATTAAAAAATGCTTATCTTGGACACCCCAACAGTAGCAACCATGGAACATTACAACATAAGAACAAAATATAGAGGATGAACTGGCTAGAATTTGTTGATTCTGAGAGGATCAAGAGAAAAGATTGATATCTCACTTGAAAATGATAATTAGAGAAAAAATATGAGAGCTCACACAAACACACCTACACTTTCAATAAACACATACACACAGATATACATGGATTTGTTGAACAAAATAATATAGCTTAAAACTCGTAATAAGAAAAAAATAGGAGAGCCTTACCTCCTTATGGACCTGTATTTGAAAACATAAAAACCAAAAGAAAACAACCCAAAATGGGATGGTGTTAAAAACTCTTCTTATTTGGGGATGCCGGGATAGAAGTCGAAATATGGGGAAAAACAACTAAAATGAGTAAAAACCCAAAGATTTGTATAATATAGTATAGATATAAAAGAAGGAGATAAGATTCATGTAGTTAGATTCACTTCCGTGAATCACATATAAGATCTGAGCTCGTTATTGCCCTGGGATGGTAGAAACCCTAGGACTGGTTACTAAGATAAAATACATTAAAAGACATCTTAAAAATTTCGATCTTTCAGTTTAAAAAAACAAATAAAAGGAACCATAAATCTCCACATAATCATGATAGAGATAAAGAAAAAAAGAGAATGAGTTTCAAGACGATGATTTTTACCAACATCCCAAGAACGCTACATGGCCTATAGATAACATATCTGCGATAGGAAGCTAGAGGAGAAACACTACGAGCATGTTAAATTAGGTCTGATTATAAGCACAAACACAACCATAAATGGTTGTTTCTGATTTTTTTTCCGTTTGATTTTTTGTCCCAACCCGAGTTTGTTCAACAAACACAAACACAACCAGAAATGGTTGTTTCTAATTCTGAACCGGAATTCGTTACAGAAACTCAGCCCACTCGAGCAGCGACTAAAAGAAAAGAGAAGGCGGAGGCTAGATGTTGGGAACCTTTGGAAGCGTTAGTGTTGGCACAATCTTGGATCGATATTTCAGAAATGCGACGGTTGGAAAAGACCAAAAGCATGACTGCTTTTGGATGCGCGTTTTACACAGGTTTCATAAAGGAATGAACCGTGGAGAATATCGTTCAAAACATCAAGTTTACTCCAAATGGGGGAAGATGAACAAGGAAGTCATGTTGTTTAATGACTTGTGGAATAACATGAAACGTCAATGGAAAAGTGGAGAAAGCGATCAAGTCATTTTGAAGAAAGCGTTGAAAGTGTATCAAAAAGAAAATCTGAAGGCTTTCAAATTTCTTGAAGTTTGGAATTTTTTGAAAGATAACAGGAAATGGCTGAGTAACAAAACATCTGACCAACATATCGACAGTGGGTCAAAATGCAGCAGAACATCTGAGTCCGACCACACTACATCAGATGCTCGTGTTCAGTTTGATCTAAACGAAGATGAACTTGTTCCAGTTTGACCACCTTCCCAACCATTGGGAACAGACAAATCAAAAAGCAAAGGCAAAGGCAAAGCGTCGGATTCAGATGATTTGAAAGAAATGGGAACCGATATGAAGGATATAAAAGAGACAATGAATAAGATTTTGAAAATTGCTTCTGAAAGAGAGCTTCGGAAACAAAGGGAGAGCGACATGCGAATAGTAGCAATGGACACGTCGAATATGACTGGGGCCGAGCTTAAAGTGGTTTTGGCGATGAAGGAGGAAGTGAAAAACCGTTACATGAATCGTGGCTAATTTCTAGTTTTTTTTTCAAGTTTTTAATAGTTTCTTGTGTGTTTTTTTTAAGTTGTTGGTTTTTTGTTTCTACTTTGTTTTTCTAAATTTTTAGGTTTTTTTTTTTTTTAAATTAAGTAATGTATGGTAGTTGTATTTTTAATTAATGAAATATTATGTCTTTAAAATTATGTTTTTTTATTAAAAAATAAGTTTTATTAAATTAAAATAGTTAAAAAAAAACAAACAAAAAAAAGGAAAAAAAAAAAAAAAAAAAAAAAAAAAAACTAAAACTGTGGCACCACACCCTTGGTGTGGCAAGAAAGCACACTTAAGTGGTAAAAAGTGATGTGGCGCCTACGTGGCGACGGAGGGAGTGCGATTTCGGTGGCACCACTCCCTCCAGCCTTAGAAACTTCCTAGGTGCGTGTGTGTATGTCATTGAGCATTCGAGGTTTGTATAAATGGTGCGAAGGAAAGAACAAATTGGATTCTTACCGGGAGGTGTGAAGCAGCGGCCAAAGGCAATGAAACAATAGCAAACGACAACGAGCGAGGCAGACTAAGTGATAAAAAAGTCACTGATCCTCCTCTATCCCTTCAATATTAGATTCAGGGATAAAAAAGTCCAATATTTTTTTAAGTAATCCGATAGAATTCTTAAGTGGAAATATAGCGCCCGTAATTAAATCATGAAATCACTAAAAATAAACGAGTATGTTAACATATGGAATTATATAGATATGAATAATTAAAGTTAGATGCTGCTTTCGAGTATTAAAAGTAGCATGTGCCTTATATGCGTAAACGTAATTTTATCAACAGTACACTAACCCATCATCTTTTTAATAAAGAAGTATCGCATGATTCGGTGGATGAATAAAAAATTTAATTGAATAACTATTTTTTTTGACTCCAATAGCCCACCAAAGTAGACCACCAAGGTGGATGAATAATTATTACCAATATCGAAGTCTATTTTTCGTATATAAAAACATCGCATTACATTGTTCATTCATCCTAGGTAGACCATAAGTGTGAAGTTTTATCACATCCAAATGGCCTCCGTTGAACCAATATTGATCCCAAAGTCCGAAGAGTCAGAATGGTACCAACAAATTAGTATGATCTTTTATTCACAACTCGACACCAAACTTGAAAACCCTTCTGCTTCCATCTTTTTAATACCTGAAAACATAATCAAACAAAAGCCTGGAGCCTATGAACCACAACAGATAGGGTTGGGGCCAAAATATCATTTTCAGCCATGGCCTTATAAGAAGATGGAACAAAGAAAACTTACTGCTGCAAAAAGGCTACTACAGGACTGGAAAGGCTATAAATTTCATCAACAGATCATTCAAAAGTTATACGGCCTTATTCCAACCATCCGAGCATGCTACGAGACATTCCTCCAAGATGATAACTTTTATTTGGCCTGGATTTTGGCCATTGATGGTCTCTTCTTGCTTTATCATTTCCATACCTACAACAATGGTGTGGACTATGATCATGAGGAAAGAAATGAACTAGAAGAGAAGAAGAATGAATCACATGAACATATAATATCTTTGGAAGTTGATCCGACAAGAAGATTGTTCGCACAGGATCTAATGATGGTCGAAAACCAAATCCCTTTTATGGTGTTGCAGGAACTTGATAAGGCTTTGCATCCATCTTCAGGTGATTCTATCGATTCAGTTTATGACTTTTCTCCTTCCATATATCGATCTTTTTGTGACACACATTCGCCACTTGAGTTGTGCTCACCATCACAAGCTCCTACTCTTGTAGACCACCTGCTTCATTATATGTATTGTTCGATTGTGATCAATATCCCTGAAAAGGCTAATCAGATGCCTCACAAAAAACCAACCTTTGTTTATCGCATGGGGGAAGCAGGTGCCTGGCATTCTAAAGAGGAAAAGGGCGTCTTACTTCCTTCTGGAGAACCACTTATCGATACTTCTTTAGGAAAACTGAATATCCCCATTGTTAACTTCGTACAAAAAATTCCTTGGGAAAAGGTCTTTCCATTATACGAAAAAACCGTGACATCACTAGAAACCTTCTCTCATGATAAAACTGAAATCCCTTCAGTTTCTAAACTACATGGAGCTGGATTCAAGTTTCACCTCTTACCAAAAGACGAAGGCTTTTGGAAAATAGATAGTAAAGGGAAGGATATTTCCCTTCCTTGTATTACTTTGCATACGGACTCAGAGGTTATATTAAGAAATTTAGTTGCGTACGAAATGATAAAGGCCAATTCCGATAGCTTCCCACTTACTGAATACGTGGGGTTGATGTGTGGGCTTATCACGAATGTAAATGATGTCAAGCTTCTTAAAAGACAGAAAATTATCGGTGGTGACTTGCGTGAGGATGAAGTTGCTAAATTCTTCATTGGGATGAGTACTTCTACACAGACTGTGAAAACCAGAAAGAAATCCGTGTTGCAAGAAAAGATAGTCGAAGTTAACAGAGTTTATGAAAGTAGGCGGAGGATGTTGTACGTGCTTATGAGGAAGGTATCATATTGGTTGCTGCTGGTTTTAAGAGCTATTAGCATTTTTGCAGGAGCTTCGTTGAAGATTTTAGCTTTCATCATCAGCCTTGCAACAGTGTTCCTGTTAACATCACAAGCTTATTGCGAGGCTTATGGCTGCGCTAAAACAAAGGTCTCGTTGTTGACGCTCAGTACTTGAAGCCACACTGCGTATTGAATTTGGGCTAACTATAGTTCGATCTTATAATGTTACTCTTAATCTAATTAACTTTTGGATTAAGTTACATCAATGGTCGTTACACTTTCTCAATAAATGCAGATTTTGTGCATAAGCTTCATTTGTTTAATTCACAGTCCCGATTTTGTTTATTTGTCATACACACTAATATAAAAATGGGCGTTACCGACCACCAAAACCGTCGGTAATCTGTCTACCGACGAAATTGCAACAGAGCCAAATGCGTCGGGATATATTGGTTGTTAATTGTCGTGACGAATTTCCAATGGCCACGGAAAATATTAGCGACAGATTTTTCCGTAGGTGATTTATAACCGATCACCGACGGAAATATTTTCGCAACAGATACCGTCAGAATTTGTTTGCAACATATTACCGATGGAATAACTCCCTAATGGATTACCGACAGATTATGTATGATAGACTACCAACGAATATTAGCATTATAAAATTATTTTTTATAAGTTAATGAAAAATTTAAAAACAATTATATATTCAACAAAGAAGAATCTAAAAGCATAGACCAAATCCATATTTTAAAACCAACAAATATAAAGTAATTTTTTTTCAATATTCGACATACGTTAAATACATATTTTATATATCCATATTCAACATTATATGCATAACACTAAAAATAGTCTCCATCTATGTTGAAGAAGGCATCTATAAGTGTGGATTCGAGACCTATGATTGTGACCGAGAGTTGTTAGTCGGAGATATAAGTACCATTAAGTCCTTATAGATTGATTTTAGAGACAAGCTTTGCTGATTTGATTTCTCTATCTTTTCTTTAACTTCCCCACAACTCGACAACATAAATCATGTGGTTGTTTAAAAATCAATTTTAATCTTTTAACATCTAAATTACAAAAACATAATAATAATAATAAAGTTAAAATCCACATTATTCTTTTACAAGGACTTCATGATTAGATGTAATGTTTTGAGGTTCCAACTGACATGAATATTATTATCAGTGGAACCAAATTAACATGAACATAATGAACACGTACAAAACTGTATCAAAAACGGTACTTATTACCATTAAAACCATCTTCCTATTCCATAAATAATAAAAAATTAAGTATAAAGGGGTAAATTCAAAAAATGGCAACCTACTTTCACTTCTTTATATTATAGCATTATACTTTTATTTGCTATAAATCTGATAGTTTTTTTAAATCTACAACTGTTGTAATAAGTAATGAAAATAGGATGCTATAGCAAACAAATCAACGAAAGTACGTTGCTATCTCTTGAATAAAACCCTAACCAACATGCATCATTAGAACATCCACAATGGGGGATTAATAAAAGTTGAATAGATGATGACTAGAATTGAATAGATGTTTAATGGAGTGTCATTGATGATATGGAGGAGAGTTGAATGAGAGAGTTGTATGATCATTGAGTGGTTGAATGGATTTAATATTTTCTTTTTAAATTAAATTTCAAACCAAATATAAGAATCCATTAAACTTTGTAGACTTTAATGGAATGTGGATGTTAAAGAGTATAGTTGAATAAAAAATGAAATGTCGATATGGCAATGATGTGGCAATCCATTGAACTCAATAGATTTCAATGGATTGTGGATGCCCTTAGGAACACTTCCTCATATAGAAGCTTTCTAGATGGTTGTTATCATTGAGATATTTGAGACATTTTAGCAAGTATTCATGAGCAAGTTTTTTCCATTGATGCAAGTCTCTCCTTCATTCAACAACCTTTGCATTCTTCTCTAAAATCATTAACTTGCGAGGGAAGAGAAGGATGGGTCCTATATAATCCAATAAGCGACCCAATGATTACTTTGAGAATTGAAAAATGATATAAATAGTGTTAGCCTAATAAGATTTTGGGCTTTATCTTGTATTGGGTTTTATGATTAGGTCTTTTAGCTAGGAAACCCTAATTACCTAATCTATATATTATGTCTTTCCCTTTCATTGTATTTGTAGTTTTCTTTGATAATAATACGAAATCCTAGCTATTATATGTTTTTACATGGTATCAGAGGTCGGTTAATTATCTGTACTTTTCGTTTTGTGGGGTGAGTTACTGTTCGTCGGTCCAGTTCACCGACTACTATTCATCGGTACCGTTCACCGATTATTGTTTATCGATACTGTTCATCGAACATTTTTCATTTGGTACTGTTCATCAAACACTATTCATCAAGCATGGTTCACGTACTGTTCGTCGAGTATTGTTCACGGTATTATTCATTACACTGTTCACATGCACTCTTCATCGACACTGTTCCAAATTTGGGTATGGTTTTCTTTCTCGTTTCTGTATTCGTTTTGATTTGATTTGTTTATTTGTTGGTTTTGAGGGTTTCGTTTCGTCTGTTGTCATTGTTGATTTCGAGATCTTGATTGTTTCTGCTGCTACTCGTATTTAATGTTTAACTGATATTGAAATATGGCCCCAAGAAACGATTTTTTTCAGTCCATTAGTATTCAACTTGATGGCAAAAACTATGCCTATTGGAGTTATGTTATGAAAAAATTATTGCGAGGCAACACTATGTGGGGGTTGTTACAGGTGACAAGAAGAAACCAACATACGATAAGGTTGATAATTATGCAACCTTACTGGATTCATGGGAGACTAATAACTCCAAGAACATTACTTTGATTAATAATTCTATTATCCAGTCTATTGGTACTCAATTGATGAAGTATGACACAACAAAGGAGGTTTGGGATCACTTGGCTAGGTTTTATACTCAGTCTAACTTTGCAAAGCAGCATCTGAAAGAGTTTGATATTCAAGCCCTCCAAAAGAACAATCCCAGTGTTCTGGAATTTTACGCAACTATGTCGGATTTGTAGGATCATTTAGCTCTTACAAAACCAGATGTGTTGAAGGCTTTTAAACCTTATATTGATAGAAGGGAAGAGCAATGTTTGGTTTAGTTCTTAGTGGCATTATGTATAGATTTTAAAGGTCTGCGTGGATCCATCTTGCATCATACACAATCACCTTTTCCCACTGTTTATTCGGTTATTCATGAGTTGATTGCTAAAACTCGTATCAAGTCGTATGCTGACAAGCTCCCAAAACAGGCACTTCTACTGTTTTTGCTATTCCAAAATGACCTCAGTCTTCAAAGCAAAATCCTCCTAGAGTTGCATTTGATGAGTCTGCTTTCTGTAAAACGAAGACCCATTGGAAGGCAAATTGTCCTTTGCTTACGAGCAACGGAAATCAAAAGCAACAGCAAACAAGATAACCATCACAACCTCAGTCTTCACAACAGAACAAGTCTTTTGGATAGTGACGTCCCTCATTTTCATATTTTAGGCCACCATAATATGTTTCTGCTACACATTCAGTTGAGAATGAAACAGATTTCACACTACCATCAGCCTTGGATCCACAGATCGTTGAGCATTTCAGTCAGCTCTTAGCTACCAATCCAACTAACATGTCAGCATCCATGTCTCATTCAAATCTGTCTTCATCCAATCGGTCATGTATTCCTTCATCCTTGTGGATATTGGAATCTAGTGCATCTCATCACATGTCACCACCTTTGTCATCTTTTGCTTCATTATCTTCTCATACACATGTATATGTTATGTCTTCTAGTGCTACATCCATGTCAGTACAGGGTGTTGGTTCTATTGTCACTCCTTATATATCTTTAACGGATGTGTATTACATTCCTACACTTGCTTTGAATCTTGCATCGGCCAGTCAGTTGTGTAAATTTGTTGTTAGGTCGTCTTTTCTAATTCATTATGTTGTATATTCGATCTCAGAGGGTGATTGTGATAGGCTGTAGAGATGAGGAGCTCTATGTTTTAGAGCAACTACACGTTGTTGATATTGTTGCATCTAGTATTGATTTGTATTCTTTTCATTTAAACCCTTCATCATTTGTTTTTGATCTTTGCCATTCTCTTTTTGGCAGGTGTCAGCGTCTCATTTATAGTTTTTGGTTTAGGCTCTTTGAAATTTGATTATATTTCTCTTTGTTGTGGTTGTAAACTAGGAAATTTCCTGCTTTACCATTTAATAAAAATGTCACTCGTTCTGTTGCATCCTTTAATATCGTGCATTCTGATGAGTGGGGTCCCTCTCCGATCACCTCTAAATATTATTTTTCATCCATTGATGATTACACTTGTTATACGTGGGTTTATTTTATAAAGCGCATGTCTGACTTTTTCACCATATATAATGAATTTAGAGCTCTTGTTAAGACTCAACACTCTACTTTCATAAAATGTTTTTAGTGTGATTTGGGAGGAGAATTTCCCTCCAATGATTTTAAACAAATATTAGGATCTGATGGCACTATACATCAATCATCTTGTTATCGTTGATGTTCCACAACGACATCAGTCTTCAAATCAAAATCGTCACATAGTTGCATTTGATGAGTGTGCTTTCTATAAGAAGAAGAACCATTGGAAGGAAAATTGTCCTTTGCTGAAGAGAAAGGGAAATGAGTAGTAACAACAAACAAGATCACCAGCACGGTCTCAGTCTTCACAGTAGAACAAGTCTTTTAGACAGTCACGTCACTTGTTTCCATCTTTTAGGCCACCACAATACGTTGCTGCTACACCTTCAGTTGAGAATGAAATAGATTTCACACAACATCATCCTTGAATCCACATATTGCTGAGCAGTTTAGACAGTTCTTAGCTACCAATCCAACTACCATGTTAGCTTCCATGTCTCATATAGGTCTATCTTCATCCAACACATCAAATATTCCCTCATCCTTGTGGATATTGGATTTTGGTGCATGTCACCACATTTGTGATCCTTTACTGCATTATATTTTCTTACACATGTCTCTGTTATATCTGTTAGTGCCATTTCTATGTCAGTAGAGGGTGTTGGTTTTATTATCACTCCTTATATATCTTTAACGTAAGTGTATTATATTCAAACACTTGCTTTTAATCTTGGATCAGTTAGTTAGTTATGTAAATCTGGTTGTTGGGTCTTCTTTCTGATTTATTTTGTTGTGTAAAGGACATTAGGTCTTAGAGGCTGATTGTGATAGGTCGTAGACTCGTGGAGCTCTATGTTTTGGAACAGCTACATCTTGCTCATGCTGTTGCATCTAATGTGGATTTGTCATCCTCTTGTTTAAACCCTTCATCGTCTGCTTTTTATCATTGACATTATCATTTGGGACGTGTGTCAGCGTCCGTTTATAGTTTTTGATTTCCACCGGTGTGTTATGCACCTTAAAATTTGATGATATTTCTAATTATTGTGGTTGTAAAGTAAGAAAATATTCTACTTTACCGTTTAATAAGAGTGTCACTCGT
Source organism: Lactuca saligna (assembly GCF_052625555.1). Classification (NCBI taxonomy): domain Eukaryota; kingdom Viridiplantae; phylum Streptophyta; class Magnoliopsida; order Asterales; family Asteraceae; genus Lactuca; species Lactuca saligna. The sequence continues at coordinate 188,779,199 of NC_136421.1, read as the reverse complement.
TCTGTTGCTCCCATTAATATTGTACATTCTGATGTATGGGGTCCCTCTCTGATCACCTCTAAAATAGGAGCTAACTATTATGTTTCATTCATTTATGATCACACCAGTTATACGTGGATCTATTTTATTAAGCGTAGGTCTGACTTTTCCAGCATATATAGTGAATTCAAAGCTCTTTCCTCCAATGATTTTACACAATTATTGGCATCTAATGGCACTATACATCAATCATGTTGTACAGACACTCCTCAGCAGAATGGTGTTGCAGAAAGAAAACATCAACATCTCCTAGAAACTGCCAGATCCTTACTACTTTCTGCTCAAGTTCCGAATATGTTTTGGGGAGAATATGTTCATACCACCACATATATTATTAACCGCATTCCTACTGCATATACTTCGGGGAAGTCTCCTTATGAAATGTTTCTTGGATAACTTCTAGATTATTCTTCATTACGAGTGTTTGGGTGTATGTCTTTTTTCTTGAAGCCTCATATAGAGAGAGATAAGTTGTCATCAAAATCAGCACTTTGTGTTTTTCTAGGATATGGTATTGGTTTGAAAGGTTATCGGTGCTATGATCCTTTAAATCAAAAACCATATGTCTCTCGCAATGTCACTTTTTTGGAGCATATTCCATTCTATAGCATTCTTGTTCAGCCACATGATTCAACCCGAGAGGAGCTTCATACTATTTATCTGTTTAGCATTGACATTGATGATTCACCACATGTCACTAATCCACCACCTGTCACTAATCCTCTTCCTTTAGATCAACATGACCCCCTCCATCGAGACCTTATCGTAATAAGAACTCCACAAAGCTTCCTTAAATTTTCTATTCCTCTGACTTACCAGTTTTGCCTCCTTTATTGCTAATATACATCGTCTCTTTGAGCCAACATCATAAAAAGAGGCCGTTTCTGATCCCCTTTAGCAGATCGCTATGACTGAGGAACTTGCAGCTCTTTATCATACTCAAACATGGGATCTGGTTCCAACTCTACCCAGAAAACACACGATTGGTTGTCGTTGGCTATATAAAATTAAAATGAAGTCTACTGGATCCATTGACCGTTATAAAGCCAGACTTGTTGCAAAAGCGTAGGCGCAATAGACTAGTATGGATTATGACGAGAGGTGTGCTCTGGTTGCAAAAATGACGACTGATCGTGCGTTAATTGTAGGTTCTTCCATTTGCTAATGGATGATTTATCAGATGGATTTAAAAAATGCTTTCTTGAGTGGTGATCTTCATGTGGATGTATATATGTCTCCTCCGCCTAGTATTGCTCACCAACTAGGTGAAGTTTGTCGACTTCATAGGGCAGTATATGGCCTCGAAGAAGCACCTCATTCTTGGTTAGAGCAATTTTCTACGGTGATTACTTCAATTGGTTTTCAACCATGAACCATGACTCGACTCTATGTATTCGAGGTACAAATGTAAATCTGATTATTCTTTCCTTGTATGTCGATGACATGATTACTACTGGTGATGATCATGATTATATATGTAACACCCCATTTATTAGATAATAATAGATAAAATTTTATACGAATTGTAGCCCTTAAATCCATAATTTTAGTGGGGTGTTAGTTTCCGGGAGCTACATATTACAATTTTAGAAGTTAGGGGTTAAAAGTGTGAGTTATGGATTGGTTTTGTAAGTATTTATGAAGGCGGGGACTAAAAGGTAACTTCTGGGACTTCATTTGAAGATATTTTGGAGGCTAAGGAGTTGTTTGGTAAATTAGGGTTCAATTTTGAAATGAATATATGGAAGCAAGGGCCTATGGGTTCAACCCCAGGACCATCGTTGCCGTCGGCAATGGTTTTTGGTCGCCACCTCAACTCGTTCTAGCATTACCAACGGATGGGTGGTTGGATTCTCCTTCCGAGACGTATGGTTTGAGTGTTGCTGGCCGAAAATTGAGGAAAATAACCACCATGGCCGCTAGCCTTGGTGGCCATCGCTACTGTCGCCTTCCTGTGGTGCTGCCGCCGCCATACGCCACAGGATGGGTGGTTGGCTTCTCCTTCCGATTAAAAGACGTGTAGGTGTGCATGTTTCAGTTTGTGGGCGTGTGTGTTTGGCTAGAATTCTTGGAAAAGGCATCACCAGCACTGTGAGGTTGTGGCTGCCACCATCGGCAACCACAAGGGTGGTTGTGTGTGTGTTTTTTAGCTTAATGGGTGTGTGTTATTGGTATTTTACTTTGTTTGTTGTAATTTGTAACGGAATAATCAAGGAAAACTAAAAAACCTCCACCGTAGGGTGGTGGTTGCCGCCACTTGCCGCCACCGTGTTGGGTGGTGTTGTGCTTACTTCTGTTTGGATTGCTTATGGAGTTCTTGGACTCGATCAGACTAGAACCCTAACCGCCACTGTGAAGTGGTGACCGCCGCTGCGAGCCTTCATTGACCACCACTACCCGACGTAGTGGCCGACTAATGAAACTCTAATGGGCCATATCAGACCGTAATGGGCCTAATGAAACCCTAATTGATCTAAATACTTAGTTTTGGGCCTATTGGGCTACGATTGGGTTGGAAACCCTAGTTAGCGTTTAGAAAAACCTAATGTTAGATATATGGGCCTTGGACTTACCGGGACCCACATTTAGGACATTGGAATAGAATTGTGAATTACACACAATCACACGAGATGATTTATCTAGTAGATTGATGGACTTAATGGATAAAGTCCTTAAAGGGTTAAGTGAGAAACATTTAACCCTAATCGTTATTTTATGTAAAAACCCTAATTTCACTTGCGCCTTAAGTTCGGCCATTCCATTAGGCTTTAGTGATTGGGCAAATAATGGGCCATTCAAGAACAATCATATGGAGTAGAATAATTGGATGGGCTTTATGGTAAGGCCCATATGAGGGGTTGGGTCTAATTTGGAAAATTGGGCTGTATGTGGGTCATAATTGGGTCTTCATGATTATAAGGTATTAGGCCATTAGAAATGTCAAATGTTGGTCTGGACTAAATGGTTGGGCCTTAAGGTAAGACAATGTGAGGATTTTGGGCCTGATTTGGAAAATTGGGCCATATGTTGGTCCTTGGTTGACTATTTGACTTTTAAGCCTTCAGATTATGAGTTTGTGCCTTATTCTTGGACCAAGCTAGGTTAGGATTAAAATGGTCTTTTTACCCTAAGTGAGGATTTTAGAATTATGTATTAGAAGCCAAAATAGCTAATTGGGTTTTGTTTTGATGTTGATAGCTTGGAGATCTGTCAGCCAGTAGCCCGAGATTTATTCACGGTACTTCAGCAGTGCGAGGTGAGTTTCCTTCAGTAGGAACGGGTCTAAGGCACCAAGGTCGGCCCGTATATGAGATATTTTAGTAGCTGAGTGTGGGTGGGGCCCAAATCTCATAGTATTATTCCAGTATGCATATATGACTGTTTGATAGAATTGGATATACTTGTTGTCTGTGTGATACTTGTATGCATGTCAATCGTTGAGTGTGGATGGGGCCCGAAACTCATAGTAGTCGAGTGTGGGCGAGGCCCGAATCTCGTAGTATTATTTGAGTAGATTTATGTGCATGTTTGATAGAGTTAGAGATACTTCTATGTGATACATGTATGCATGTCAGTAGCTGAGTCTGGGCGGGGCTCGAATCTCAGAGTAGCCGAGTGTGGGTGGGGACCGAATCTCGTATACAGCAGAGTGTGGGCGGGGCCCAAATCTCCTAGACAGTGGAGAATGGGCGAGGCCTGAATCTCCTATACAACAGAGTGTGGGCGGGCCCCAAATCTCCATGGGTGTGGGTTGGGCCCGTATATCCTATTTGCATGTTATGTGTATGGTATGTGGTAGCTTGGGTAGACTCACTAAGCTTCATTCTTACAGTTTTCATTTTTGATTTCAGGTACTTTTGATAGCGGAGGGAAGAGCTCGGGAAGACAGCATGACACACACCATTGATTTTAGACTGGGATGTTTTACTATGATAATTTGATACTTTGTTTATAATGTTTTTAAATATTGACTATGCTTGATGAAAATATTTGATAACTATGGTCGTACTTAATGATTTGAAAACGAAATTTTTGGACTATATTTTTGGGATGTTATAAGTTGGTATCAGAGCCTTGGTTTCAGGGATTTAGGCACACTTTCGGGTACGTCTGAACTCAAACTAAGTAATTAGTATAGAAGATTTCAAAAGAAAAACCATGTTTATAAAAGGATTTTTAGAAAAGAAAAAAAATTAGAAAAAGCAAAAAGAATTTTGAAAAAGAGAAAAGGGTGTGGTGCATGCAATTAGCTGAGCTCATGTACTCCCAAATTACCCATACAGGTTTATGTTATGATATGTTTATGAGAACTGCATGCTAGATTAGGGCTAAGGATCTAGCAAGGATGTCTTATGTTCCTACTATATTGTATCAGCTTTATGAACTGCATGCTAGTACAGATTAGTCAGTATAATGGTCTAATTAGTATACGCTTGATTATGTTACTTAATGCTCAAATGCTACTTGCTTTGCGCTTTTAGGAGTACTACTTATCTTTTACGAACTAGTAAACGAATATATTAAGTTACATATTATGAGGATTAAATAATTTCAGAAGGTTAGGTCTTGCTCTATTTTACAGCTCTTATTTGAGTCCAACTGTTGTCGGTTAGGATCTCTCATTCGAAGAATTATCTAGTCTTAATGATATGTAATGGTATTCGCAAGCTAGTTAGGGGGAGGTAGCTGGAACTTCTTATGCAGCTGATGGCAGAGAGTGGGATGGTGATTACCCTAGGAAAAACCTAGGAAGAGAGTAGTGCGTGAGGCAGCAGTAGCAGTAGAAGGGACTTGGTGGAGTCAAGGCAGTTCTTGAGGAAAGTATGGATAGATGTGGATGGTATTATGGGCCCGTACTACTGAAAGCAGAGGTTCCATACTCAAATCAAGGAGGATTGAGATAAAGTCGGGAACTTGGAGTGTTTGAGATCCCTCGAGTTATGATGAGCATTCAGATGGTTGTTATGGATGCTTCGAGCATGGTGGCGTTACATGATAGGCCAGTTAGTAGTACGAATGCTGGTAAGGGATCTGGTTCGGGCTCGAGAGCTAAATAGCTTGATGATCAGAGGTAGGTTATGCACCTTGTCTTCGAAAGAGTTCAGTATAGGATTGGACCATTGTGGAGGTTTCGCGATCCATACACGATAAGTTACCCGACATCTTTGGGCATGTCGCTGATAGGGTGACCACTAAGTTCCAGAGTCGGACAGCAGTTGTTTAGATGATCAATAGGTTTTTCAGGGTAACTCAAGAACATGAGATTGGTTAAGATCGACAGCCAGGAAAGAGGAAATGGGATCATGGTCTGAGACGACGACCTAAGTAGTCAGATGTGAATACAGCTAGTATCAGAGACTCATGGAGTCATATTGATTGAACGAAAGTTGAAGCAGGCAGTTCAATGCTTCAGCCAGTTCGGTGTTTCAGGCAGTTAGTGCTTCAATCACTTTAGTATTATAGGCAGTTCAGTGCTTCAACCAGTTCAGTGTTTTGGGCAGTTAGTGGTTCAGTTAATTCAATGCTTTAGCAAGTTAAGAGTTTCAGGCAGTTCAGTGCATCAGTTAGCTCGATACTTCAGGCAGTTAGTGCTTCAGTCAGTTCAATGTTGTAGGCATTTCAGTGCTTTAGTCAGTGTTAGTGGTTTGGATATATCTTCAAGAGATTTAATATGTCATGTTTATACTATGGATCATTAGTGGTTAGTAAAAGGTTGTTCCCTATTGGCAGGATGGGAACGCTCAGTATTATCTTGGTTTATGGTTGGCATCGGTTCATGGGTATTATGTAGAAGGTCTGCAGTCAGGGCTCCGCACGACAGTTATACAGCACCTTCAGGGTTCAATAGTTTGAGTAACCGTTATTCCATGGTGTTGGAAACACAATGGAAATGGAACGTTGGTGAGGTATGGGATGGAGCATCTAACTTTTGATTTTCAATATTTGAGTGCGGTACCGTTGCAAGTGGCAAGGGCTGCCGGTTTCAATGGAACTCGAGGAGTGCTCTGTCAGTATTTAGGAGATGTGTTGATTTAGCTTTAGCTAGTTTTGGAACACCAGTAGTGGTAGGTGTTGGTTTCCAGTAGATGGATCATTGGATGGTAGGAAGGATTGGGAATCCTCTCCATTTTTGTGTGATGTAAGATTTTAGTTAAACCCAAGTGGGAGAGAATCACCCAGATGTTCAGGATCAGGAGTGGGTGCAACAATAGAATGACTTTTCATCCCCGTTGGGGAGGAAGACAGATAAGCGGTTGTATGGAATCAGGATAGTGTGAGTTGGAAGATCGGAAAACTTGCTAATAATGAGATCATGTTCTCAGAAAACTTGATAGCAGGCCTTAGAGAATCAGGTTGGGGATTTCAATCTAGACATGAGTTCAGTTTGGGATGCTAGGTCAGGTGTATGCTCGACGTTGGATGTGTTCGGTAAGGTAATAAGCGGTAAGACAGTAGTTAGTGGTTGAGCTTGTATGGAAAGTTATGTAATATTCTGTGATAGCTGTAGCATTCATTAGCATCTAGATAGTGTGGGAAGTGATGTACAACTGCGAGACAGCCATAGCATTCTTCATGCTATCGGATAGTGTTAGAAGTGTTGTAAGTCTGCAGGTGTAGCCGTTGCATTCACAAGGTTTCCAGATAGTGTTAGAAGTGTTGTAAGTCTGCGGGCGTAGCCGTAGCATTAACAAGTTCATTAAGATGAGTTAGGCCCGGGTGGGTCAGTTTGTAGGATTGTGGGAAGGCCACAACATGATCAGAATTAGGAAAGGGTAGGTCGAGCACCCAGATATTCTCGGCAATGCTCAGAAGGTTTAGACCGAAATGGGTAGGTCGAGCACCTAGATATGCTCAACAATAGCCGGTTGAATCAGAACGAAAGGTAGGCCAGCACCCTGATATGCTTGGCAGTACTAGTGTCTTAGGATATTATGCGGCAATGATTTTGTTTGGGTGGGACCCGAGGGAGAGGCCTGTATGATTATAGCTTTGAAGGTGGGACCTCGGAGAGACCATTGGGTCAAGGCATAGGATCGGGTATCCTAACATTTATAGAGCCACATTGGCAAGATAACTAGTGACGACTATTAACAGACAAGGTTTCGTTCGGAAGTCGTGTGGAGCGACCGTGAAGGAGTCGTTTGGGTCCCTGACCAAGCCGGGACCCGATAATTCAGATGACTAGTGAATGAATTAAAACCAGGGAGGTCTCGATAGGTTTTGGAAAGCAGTCATGTGGTAGCATGCTATTTCAGGCAGTTTCATGGTTTTGGCAGAATTAGTATTAGTGTTTTAGAATTTCATGTATGAATGGGTAACATATTTCTTGAGTTGTGCTAAGTCAGTCACAGTAGGTTTCTAGGAGCCTTGGCTAAAGTATAAGTGATCTACAAGGATAATTCGGTCTATGACTCTGTTTTCCAGTGGGGACCTCGAGTTATTAGAAGTTGAGTAATCAGTTGAGAGACAAGTGGATTGGGTTCAACAATAATGAATCAATATGGGGAATCTGTCCGGGGGACAAACCATATCGAAACTACAAACTTCGGAGGGATTAGATGCAGTTACGTGGCGAGGAATTCGTTCATCCTTGGGTTTTAGAATCCTACAAGGAATGGTTTTGGTTGCCTTGGAAAGACTAGGATATGCTCGGGCTTGTGGCCATGATTTTTCAAGTTGTCTGGTGTGTAAGGAATGGTAAGGAATGATTTCGAGGATGAAATCTAATTTAAGTGGGGGAGAGTTGTAACACCCCGTATATTAAATGAATAAATAGATAAAAATTTATATGAATTGTAGCCCTTAAATCCATAATTTTAGTGGGGTGTTGGTTTTCGGGAGCCGAATGTTACAATTTTAGAAGTTAGGGGTTAAAAGTGTAAGTTCCGGATTGGTTTTGTAAGTATTTATGAAGGCAGGAATTAAATGGTAACTTTTGGGACTTCATTTGAAGAGATTTTGGAGGCTAAGGTGTTGTTTGGTATATTAGGGATCAAAATTTAAATGAATTTATGGAAGCAAGGGCCAAAGGGTAAAATTCGAACTTAAATTGATAACAAAATTTATGAGGAGGGGCCGATCCTGCAAAAGTGTACCAAAGTTTGTATGAGGACACGGGATATACCGGTGACCCCTTCCCCATCGTTTCCTGGACACAAACCCTAAACCTAACGGAACATCTATAACCGCCACCCTCAAGGGACTCCCCAGCCGCCACTGCAATACTGAGCCTGTTGTCATCGCTAACTCGCCATCGGAATGCCACCTGTTGCCGGCAACATCGTGAACAACCGAGAGGTGCGCTGAAAACCAAAGATTAGATACAAGGACGATGTTACACGGTCCATGAGCAACTAGAAGACTCTCGATATGCCAACAACACAACATTCTTCGTTCCTCCTTATGGGATCGACGTCAGTTGCCACTGGCAATGGCCTTTTATCGCCACCTTAACTCGTTCCAACGTCACCAGTCGCCTAGTTGGTGGTCGGGAGTGGTGGTCTCATGTCAGGCGTGGGTGGGTGTTGCTGTTGAGCCTGAGACGTATGGTGCGAGGGTTGCTATCCGGAAATCAAGGAAAATAACCATCATGGCCTCCAACAATGGTGGCGGCTGCTACTGCTGCCTTCCCGTGGTGCTGTCGCCGCCATACGCCACTAAGTGGGTGGTTGGCTTCTCTTTCCGAGCAAAATACATGTAGGTGTGTGTGTTTTAGTTTGCAGGCGTCTGTGTTTGGCTGGAATTCTCCGAAAAGGCATCACCAACACCGTGAGGTGGTGGCTACCACTATCTACCACCGCCAACCACCACAAGGGTGGCTGTGTGTGTTTTTTAGCTTTGTGTGTGTGTTATTGGTGTTTTTCTTTGTATGTTGTAATCTGTAACAGAATAATCAAGGAAAACTCAAAAACCACCACCGTAGGGTGGTGACTGTCACCTCTTGCCGCCACCACCCGCCGTGTTAGGTGGCGGTGTGCTTAGTTGTGTTTGGATTGCTTTTAGAATGCTTGGAACCGATTGGACTAGAACCCTAACCGCCATCGTAAGGTGGTGGCCGCCGTCGCAAGCCGCCGTTGACCACCAGTACCGAAGGTGGTAATGGGTGGTGCCCGACTAATGAAACCTTAATGGGCCTTAGTGGGCCTAATGAAACCCTAGTTAATCCAAAGACTTAGTTTTGGGCCTATTAGGATACGATTCAGTTGGAAACCCTAATTAGGGTTTAGAAAATCCTAATTTTGGATATATGGGCCTTGGACTTATCGGTATCCAAATTTGGGCCATTGCAAACGAATTGTTAATTACACCCAATCACACCATATGATTTATCTATCAGATTAATGGACTTAATGGATTACGTCCTTAATAGGTAAAGTGAGAAATACTTAACCATAATCATCATTTTATGTGATGGCTTTAGGGTAAGGCCCACATGAGGGGTTGGGCCCAATTTGGAAAATTGGACCATAGGTGGGCCATAATTGGGCCTTCATGATTATGAGGTATTGGGCCATTAGAAATGCCAAATGTTGGTCTAGACTAAATGGTTGGGCCTTAAGGTAAAACTATGTGTGGAGTTTGGGCTCGATTTGAAAAATTGGGCCATATGTTGGGCCTTGGTTGACTATTTCACTTTTGGGCCTTCAGAGTATGAGTTTAGGCCTTAATCTTCAACCAAGCTAGGTTAGTGGTAAAATGATATTTTTACCCCCAACTGGGGATTTTAGAATTATGTATTAGAAGCCTAAATAGTTAATTGGGTTTTGTTTTGATGTTGATAGCTTGGAGATCTGTCAACCAGCAACTCGAGATTTATTTGCAGGAGTTCAGCAGTGTGAGGTGAGTTTCCTTCAGTAGGAACAGGTCTAAGGCACCAAGGTCGGCCCATATATGTGATATGTTAGTAGTTGAGTGTGAGCGGGGCCCGAATCTCATAATAGCTAAGAGTAGGCAAGGCTAAGTGTGGGCGGGGCCCGAATCTCATGATATGTTAGTAGTTGAGTTTGAGTATGGATATGTGATTTTTTTGATATAATTGGATATCCTTGTTGTTTGTGTGATACTTGTATGCATGTCAATAACTAAGTGTGGGCGGGGCCCGAATCTTATAGTATTATTTGAGTAGAGTTATGTGCATGTTTGATAGAGTTAGAGATACTTGTTGTCTGTGTGATACATGTATGCATGTCATTACCTGAGTGTGGGTGTGGTCCTGAATCTTAGAGTAGCCAAGTGTGGGCGGGGGCCGAATCTCGTAGACTTCAGAGTGTGAGCAGAGCCCCAATCTCCTAGACAGCAGAGTGTGGGCGAGGTTTGAATCTGCTAGATAGCAGGGTGTGGGTGGGGACCGAATGTCCATGAGAGTGGGCGGGGCCCGTATCTCTTATTTTCATGTTATTTATATGGTATGTGGTAGCTTGGGGAGACTCACTAAGCTTCGTGTTTACAGTTTTCAGTTTTGATTTCAGGTACTTCCGGTAGTGGAGGGAAGAGCTCGGGATAATTGTATGGCACACACCATTGGTTTTAGCCAAGTATGTTTACTCTGATAATTTGATACTCTTATTATAATGTTTTCAGATATTGACTATGTTTGATGAAAATATTTGATAACTATGGTTGTACTTAATGATTTGAAAACAAAATTTTTGACTATATTTTTGGGATGTTACAGTACAGAGTCTCTATAGTTTGATTTGGCTCATTGTATTGCTATGAAAGACTTGGGGTTGCTACGTTATTTCTTGGGGATTGAAGTTTCTCAATCTCCGTAGGTTATCTTTTATCTCAAACGAAGTATATTTCAGATTTGTTTGAATGTGCACGACTCACGGATAATCGAACAATTGATATGCCTATAGAGAGTAATGCAAAGTACTCTCCAACTGATGGTGTCCCATTATCAGATCCAAGCCTTTATCATACAATTGTTGGGAGTTTGGTTTACCTGATTGTCACTAGACTGAATATTGCTCATGCAGTTCATATGGTTAGTCAGTTTGTAACTGCTCTTACTACTGTTCATTGTAGAGTTGTTCTTCGTATTTTGAGATATTTACATGGTACTCAGTTCCACATGCTTATGTTTCCATCTACATCCTCTCTTGAAGTACGTACCTATAGTGATGTAAATTGGGATAGCGATATTTATGATCATAAGTCCACTACTAGGTATTGTGTTTTTCTTGGAGATTCAATGATATCATGGAAAAGCAAGAAACAAGATGTTGTTTCTCGATCTTCTACAGAATCTGAGTATCAAGCCATGGCTATCGCCACTTGTGAGATTGTTTGGTTGATATGACTTTTTGAAAATATGGACGTTCACATCTCTTAGACTACCCCTTTGTATTGTAATAATGATTGTGTGATAATGATTGTCAATAACTCAGTGATTCATTAGCACACAAAGCACATTAAGATTGACTATTATTTCAGACGTCATCATCTTCATAAGGGCACTATCTCCCTTCCTTACGTTCCTTCCTCTTTGCAGAAGACTGATATTCTTACGAAGTTGTTGCATTGTAAGTTTGAGGGAGGATGTTAGCCTAATAAGATTTTCGGCTTTATCTTGTATTGGATTTTATGATTGACTCTTTTAGTTAGGAAACCCTAATTAGCAAGTATATATATATTATGTGTTTCCCTTTCATTGTATTTCTACTTTCCATTGATAATAATACAAAACCCTAACCGGTATATATTTTTCATTTATTAGTTTTCAAATAGGTGTGCTTGTGAGGGTTCCTGGCCATCCGGCCTTTTTGCCCTCTATTATTGTAGAAAAGGCCAAATCAGTCATTATGGTGGATATTGTGTAGAAATTTAGTTTTGAACGGTTGGCCTTGTTTGTGGTACAAATATTCCGAAATTTTGGAGAGAAATATATCACTTGATTAACTATAATGTGTGAAATGCAAAAAATACTAGCAAACTCTCATTTTTATTGTTTGTTGCATGATCCCACTTAGTTTCTGTATTAGCACGTTGAAGAACCTACTTGTGTTCTAAAGAAGTTGACCCAAGTGTTTAGAAGGTTGACTTCTTGTTTACATGAGCCAATGGATTTTACTAGCTCATCTTCCTATATAATAAATAAATAAACTCTATTAGGAGAAAAAAACGTAAATGTAAAATTAATTAAAATGATAATGGAAACAAAAACAACCTTTGTTTTCAAGTGAGCAACAAGATGATCATTAGGTTCAAAATCATTGGTTCATAAAATTAACCACTTTCTTCCCTGACATAAGTCGAACTTATTAGTTATTACATTACCATGATTGTGAAAATAACAAATCATTTATATATTTAATAGATACAAACCCTTTTTAATTCAGTTTCAAGCTCGTTTCTTTGTTTCACAAGCCAATTCCTATAACAGAATCGAGATAGTGAAAAAACAGATATTTAAAAAAAGAAGCCAAAATCTTAATTAAAGCAAATAAGAGGCCAAAAAGAAGTTGTAAGTACCGGAAAATACCTTCTCCAATTCACTAACTTCACCAGCTTTAGAGATACGAACATATAAAGCCTCCGAAACAAGACAACATTTAAACTCACAAACTAAGCACATATTTTGAAAAAAAGATAATATGTCTAAAAAAATAATTAAATACCTGTAATCAGAAATATGCTTCTCAGCTTTTGTGAGGAGCTAACAAGAGATTCAGCTAATATTTTCAATTTATCCACCTTGTTTAGAGCAAAAAGACAACAATATTAGACAAAACATTTTAATGATCACTTTCTAAGAAAATAATAATCAAGATACTTTTTAATCATGGATTTGAGGAGTTTCTCCACAATAAAGCAACTTCTCTTTCAGTAGAACCCCATCTACTCTAAAGAACAAACCCGAATATAGGCTAGAGCCTTCTTCAAAGCCTACTAATAGAACATTAAAAAAATAGATTCTGATTATAAATATGCAATCACTACAAGGATAACGGTCTATGGCGACGATATGTATCCCGACGACTAATGTCCTCGCGAAAAGTAGAGCTATGCCGACGACTTTTCGTCACCACAACTTTTGCCAACTTTGAAAATTTGTTTAACCTTGAATAGATACGGCGGGAACGATGACTTTTTTCGCGGTCTTTTGAAAACCTTTGTGGACAACATGTCGTCGGTGTAGATTACAACAAACTGTATTTTTATTTGTTTTTATTCTCTGGTTCAGAAAACCGAAGCGACATAGTTTTTTGAAAGCCATACCGACGAGTTATCGTCGGCATGCCAACATGGCGATCTAAATGAAATACCTTTACCAACGACTTGTCGTTGGGACAACTTATTTATTTATTTTTTATTTTTTATTTCAACAAAAAAAGCGGCGTCGTTATGTAAACCCTATACTGACGATTTGTCATCAACATAGGGATTTAGCCCTCACATACAAAAACCAGGTTTTATACTGGGAGGTGTAATATGACCCAGCTTAAAGCGAACAAACGGGCTTTATGGTAGATTTAAAAAAACCCGAATTATATTGACATAACCGGGTCTTTTGATTTTAAATGAGTTTATGTATATATATACAATGATTAAAGAGTTTGTTGAAAAAATGAGAATGCTATTTTCAATTTGTAATTACATACAGATTATTAAATATGGTGCCATGTCACTAGTGCTATGATTTGGAAATAAACACGTCAAAAAAAAAAAAAAGGGGGTGGGGGGGGGGGGGGGGGCATGGGCAGACATAGAGTTTGGTTTTTTGAAAAATTGGATCCTTTGGTCATCTTATAAACCACTCCTTGTACCCATAGAACAGGTTTGTATTAGAAAAACCGGGTTATATGAATAGTACACTGCCATTTAACCTAAACCACTGTTAGTTTCCAACACAATAAAGTTGTTTCCAACTTTCCATGTTCTAGGACCTGTTTTTCAAAAACCGGGCTTTTTTACGTGAAACGTGGTGATATACTGCCAAGATCAAGATCAATTTCAAATCAAGTTGATATAAAGGTGTAATCAAGCCAGTCAAGTTTATATACTATTAAGATTAAGCTCAATTTCAAATAATAACTAGAATACAGTTTTTCAACCTTGATCGATTATGTAGTAGTGGATGCAAAATTACAATTTTTTTTTACATTAAACTAAACAAGATTACTATTACCAATTATTTCAACAAAAAAATAGTCGGAAGACTTACATTTAAAATCATTTAAATAAAAACTACAAACAATATACAATAGTCAATAATATAAACAGGTAAACAAAAAGAGTCTTGGGCTCCAAAAATCTCATTCTTAAAGTTTCAATTATTTACTTAACAGTACCTACAAAACATATAACATGCAATAAAATTATAATAAGTCGATCACATTAATAATAACCAGATTTGCAATAACAGTTTTTAATCAATTCTTTTATTTCCTAACAGCTTATTAGGATTCTTCCCGGCATCCATCATCCGTTCATTCTTGAGTTGGCACTTGAAATTTGATTCTTGAAACAAGTCTTCAATTTCTATCTCAAGAATCTAGTCAAATCTATGCAGAAATTGGCAGAAATTCAATAATCAAATTAGAAATTTGTATGCAGTTGAAATCTGATGTAAGATTATATAATGCTTAGTTGCAATGTTTAACTCGTCCAGAAAACCATCAGGTACAATCAAAGACAAACTTTCGCCTTTAGTTCTCTAATAGGATGTCTTAAACATACTTTCAAAACAAGTCACACTAGGAAGCCATATGATCCGTTTTCAACAAGCAAGTGTTTTTACTTCATTTAGCAAGGTCTTTTTACTTCATCTAGCAAATGCAAATGTGGCTTAATGGCTTTTTTTTTTGTTTTGAACAACTATGACTTTATTAAGCACGCACAAGAGGAAGTTGGAACAAAGTCTAGTATTAAGCAACAAGAAGAGCCAAAGAAACAAAAGCTAAACTAAACAAACAAAAAGAGAACTAAAAGCAATATGAAAACACCCCACAAGGGTAAAAAGGTCCAAATAGCAAAGTTGTATCCCACTAGCAACCTAGAGAGCACTGCAAACCACGACAAAAGCAAACAGATGAATAGAAGCAGAAAACTTCAGTCAACAAGTACCACACCAAAAAATGCCAAGCACGGGAAAAATGGTCAATAAACCAAAAAAAATCCCCACCAAAATGTAGAAATCAAATAACAAGGAGCACAAATAGAACCGGAGAAGATCAAGAAAGTATGCCAGCAACTCCAAAAGAACACCGGATAGATGATGCCTGCATATTTCACTATTCAATATCCTTATCACGTTGAAATTCATACTCAGATACTTAACCGTTCATGGATAAAACTTTAAATTTTAAAGTTTAAAGATATTGATAAAAACATGGACCGAAAGATAATGATCACTAATTCCAATGATTATCTACTTAATTTCTATATTTTCTTCCATTGACGCACACATAAAAACAGATGAAAAAAGTTGTATTTTTTCATCAATTAGCATACACAAAAGTCAAATGAAATTACACGTGCAGAGATTTGATAAATCTTGTATGAAGGAGATGAAAATTGTATGATACAGCACACGTATTCTTCTTCACTAAGTCTGAGTATGTATCTTTAATCTAATTGTAGACTTGTAATGTGTTAATTTAATCATATGCTTAATTTAGAATTTTCGGTTTTTTTAACAGTTGAGGTTTATGGTCAGCCTTAGATTTTCACATTTGAGTCGGTTAATGTTTAATTTTTGAAAACTTACATCAAAGTTGAGAAGAGTCAGAATCTGCGAACGACATAGACCATTGCACAGGTTCAGCTTCCTCAACAACGAATTCAAACCACAAGTGCGCGACCATCAACCGCAAAGGTTGTTATGGAAAAAAAAAACATGCCTAACCAAAAGATCAACAAACCAAAGCCAATAGAATCACTTCGTGAACTTTTGAAGACCAACCTAGTGGTTCATGTGGTAGCCGATGCTGGATATCTAGAAGCTGTGACTTTTGATTTTCAGTTATATATGAAGATTATTATCGTTTGTTGAGAAAACAAACAACTGATTTGTCCATCATAACAACTTGGCAGATGAAAGTGCATTCAAATTTTACTATTATTTATTTCCATGATATTTTCTTTTTAGGCTGCTTATAAGATATGACTTGATTGTAATTTTTTTGTAATATTGTTTTTAGCTTTCTACACTTAATGCTTCAGAAACGCATGGGAAAGTGTGCTTACCTAAACCCGTATAAGATTCTTGGGAAAGCATGTCAGGAAACTCCGATTGATGTCGTCAATTATCTCATTGATGCGATGCAACTTCATCATGGAAAATCGTTTCTTATCGCACCATACCTGCAAAAGTATCATACATTGCTATCTATATTAAAAGTTATTTCTTTTTTTTTTTGCGTTTTTATACTAAAATTTCAAAACATTACTACTACGCATTAGGTCCTCTTGGTGATTTTCCCTTCAAATCATATTGTATAATTTTGGATTCTCTGATGAAGTCTATGAAAAATCTGTTTGATAACTACTACTTGCTCCAATTTTTGGAAAAGTAAGAAATTTGACAAGAAAATAATATTCTTTCTATAAGTTTGAATACCACTATGTTGCTTGTTTATTTTTAGGTCTTTTGAGATGTATTAAAAGAACACATCAATTCTAATTGTATGGAAGCTCACTGAGGTAATCTATCTTATTACTTATCCACTAGCTAGATGTAGTTTGGTATGTGATTTATGTTTACCTTCTATCACAATTTTAGTGAAACCAAGCTGGTGTATTAGAACGTGAGCTAAGTAGGCATTATGTAATGAATTTAATCTTTGATTTTTTGTTGAACAGACAACATGGATTTCCGAGTAGGGTAAGTACTTCTTTAAAAGAATTTTTTATTCTAAAGCAAGAAACAAATTGTTTCGTTATTTAGTATTTTTAATTTTATTTTCATATAGTTTGGTATCCTTTGGAATGACAAAACTGCATTTGAGGAAAAGGTGTTGGTTACAACTATTGCTACATAGGCTAGAGAATTTCTAAAAAAGTATATGAATGATGTGGTTGTCTAAAAGTGCATATAAGGTTAGTTGTTAATCTTTATAACATCCTACTTTTAGTTTAAGGATTGTTTTCTAAATTCAACTCTTTTAAAATGCTAGACAAAAAACTAATTATTTGTTGTGTTTTGTTTTTTCAGTGGGGATGAAGGATAGTTGTTGTGTTTTGTTTTTAAGTGAGGTTGGAGGATAGCTGCAACACTTGATTATTAGAAAAAACCTGGGAAAATAATTTTATTTTTGAATTTATTTATGTAAATTATATGTACTATGAAATGACCAAATCAAGGAGTTTTTAGCAGCACTTAAGCATGTTTTTATCGATGACTATAATGATTGGTTATTTAACATGTTTATAAAAATATAAATTCTTCATCAATGCATAATTTTTTATTTGTTTTGAATGTGTGCTTTAGATGCAAGTATCAGTTTGTGTTTTTTATCAATTGTTTTCTTTATATTATGGTTATTTGAATAAAGTTGGCACCAATTGAATTCTTATAACCATCCTTGTTGGTCATTTTTGGAAGGCTAAAAAAGACCCGATTATTTGAATGCAACCGGTCCATATTTAGTCTTTATATATGACCCAGTTTAGGGAATGGAACTGGGCTCTTTTAGCTATATATGACCTGGTTTTGTATGGTTGGACCGCGTCCTAATATGCATATATGATCAAGTATTAGGCGTTATGTTCCTCTTAAATGTCCCAGTTTTATGAACAATCAAGTTCTTTTGTGTTAGATAGGAGCCGATTTTAAAACCGGATTCTAATCCTTTTACCACATAGGTCTCGCTAGCTTTAGGACCCTGTTTAAGACCGAGTTATTTAAATGAAATAACCGGGTCCTATAAGCTTTTTTGTAGTAGTGCTTATAGAACATACCATTGTGTTCTCATTTGCAGCAACGGATAATCCTCATTGTCTCTCGATTTGCAAAGACGAAAACCAGTCAATAACATCGGTGACGACCAACAAGCTTTGTTTTTGGGCATTGATGTCTATTTTGTTAGTGATTGTTCATGTTTTCAACTCCAAATTTGAGGGTTTTTTGGTGATTGGTTGTCACAGCTGTTCACCACCATGGTTCCTTCACCACCATCTTTCCTTCACCACATTCGGCCACCACAAACTCCTGCCAGCTTCTCTCCTTTTCCATTAGAATAGGTATGGATGGAGCAGGTTTTATCCATCTTTTTTTCTCATTTTGTGTTTTTCCGATGACCAGCAGGCACCATCGGAGGACCACCATCAAATGTCACCACTAGATTCCGTCCATCATTGCAAGAAGAACAAAAAAGGTTAGTTTTTTTATTTGATTTTTGTTGAAATTGAAATTTTTTGTATAACATTATATGAAATTGAAACTGAAATTGATTTCGAAAATAATTGAAACTGAAATTGATTTTTAGTTTAAGTTTCTTCTTTATAATCATCAAGAGCCCAGAAACACCCGCCCGAAATTGATTTCGAAATTAATTTCAGGTTGTCCCCGTTTTGGGACTGCTTTTTGAATATTTTATCTCATTTAGGATGTGAATCTGTATTGCATTATTGTTTGTTTAAGAAAATTTTAGTTGTCCCCGTTTTGGGACTGCTTATCGAAATTAATGTCATGTTTCGGATTTGGGCTACACTATTTGCAAATTTGGGTATGGTTTTCTGCCACAGTGTCGATCAACAAAGCTCGTTCCTGAAACTTGGCAGTGATCTCGGCCACAGTCTCGTTGGTCTTGTGCAAATCATGAAACTCCCTCACTAGTCGTTGCACCTCAATAAGTGATGCAAACTTCAAGTCGAAACGCTGAACAAATTCGATCCATATCATCTCAGCCATTTAGCTGGTCCCATCTGGCTAGTAAGCTCACCCCACCAATCTCGGGCCCTATCCCTCAGCATACAAGAAGCAAACCCAACCATTGCCACATCGAGGGAAGAACAATTACGCTATGAATTCTCGATATCCGCCACCTAGCATCGACTGACAATGGGGTCTCTGACCCCGAAAAACATCAGCGCCCCGCACACCTTGAACTCCTGGAATGAGGGAGCTGGGCTCCAATCAGACCTACAACAATCTCAGCCATGAATGATCTGAGTGTTTCCACCATGATCTCCATAATGCCCTCCTTGACCGCCTCAAAAATGACTGGGGTAGCATCAAGGTTTCCCCTAGTAACCTTGGCTGAAATAAGATCGTACAACCTCTCATCAATGACATCAGTAGTGTCTCCTGATCGCGCCTCGGATCTAGATATGATCTGGGTCCCACTACTCCAAATCGTGTCACCACCATGTTGAACTGAAAATATCATAACTCACAATGCTCAGGATTTCAATATAAGGGATCTTCCTACACCGTTCCTTCTTGAAGTCGTCAGATCTAACATTGGTTCGAGTATAGGTCCTGTGCTTCTAGTAGTACAAGCCCAATACTACATTCCACACCAACTTGTACCTTTCCCTACTGGTCTACCTGATAACTCTAATTCATCACAAAACCAAACAGCACCCCACAAATACCGCATATATCAATCTCAGGTTGTCCTAAGATTTACTCTACTCATATCAATCAAACCAATCATAACAGGTTACCTTTATGCATGCAAATTGTACACAGAAAATGATCAAATAGACTTTTGAATAAAATATTCTACCCTAGCACCACAACCAAACAAGAAACAGGAAAGAAGACCAAATCAATCATTTTGGGGCTACAAGTTCCTAACCGTTTACAATTTTAAAAGCATACACATAGCAAGTTCCATATAATCAGCAAAACTTAAATATCAGTATAACATGGCTAACATATTGAGGAACTACTTACTTGGCTCGGCTGATCATGCGCATTTCACTCTCATCTTTTCATTGCTTTTAGAAACCTTTTATGTTACTTTTGAATACAATTTTACCATTGCCTTAGTTTGAGTCCCGACACAGTCAAGAGTGTGCGCGAATCCCTCAAACCAAGGTTCCGATAACAACTTGTCCCGACCCAAATTTTGCAAAGAAACTTTTTCATTTTTAATTAATAAAACACATTTGCATAAACCATAAAATCCCTACATAATTGTTTTCAAATCAACATTCATTACAACTTTATTCAAATCACAAGAGTGTCCAAAAACATATCATTAAAAGAGACATAGAGTGCACACCACGCCATCACGCCTTGCCCTTGACCTTGGGCTCAGATGTACCTGAAACAAATCAACAAACATTAAGCTTTAAAGCTTAGTGAGTTCCCCAGAGCATATCCACACACAATCATATATAACATAACGTGCTACCTAAATAGCTATACAAATCACATAAGCCAAGCATACAACAGATATGCATGTCGTGGGCTCGTCCCCCAGGTCTTACTCCAGGATGCCATGGGCTCCCCATATGGCCTTATACCTAAGTGTCATGGGCTCTCCCATGGTCTTTGATAGGAAATCCATGGGCTCTCCGCATTTTCTTACATCTAAGTGCCATGGGCTCTCACATGGTATTTGTTTGGAAAGCCATGGGCTCTCCACATAGTCTTACATCTAGGTGTCATGGGCTCTCCGAAGGTCTTCATTACCAATTTGTCACATATAATACAAGCATACTTCCTAGCTAATACCAACTATCATACAAAATAATACTATTACAGCTAGGACACCACACTCATGAAATGGGCCGGCCTTGGTGCCTTATACCCATTGGTATGGTGAAGAAACTCAGCTCTATCTGTTGAATGTGAAAGTTTTTCTCCTAACAATCTATAGCCTCCCATGTTGAATAATAATAACAATCAATGTTAGGACTCTACTTAATAATAAAGGAACCCAAACCCCAAATCCTTCCATAAGGTCCAGTTATTCTTTCTTTGTTAATGGACCCAAAGTCCATGTTCAAAATCATTAACGGGCCTATTGGCCCAATAAGGCCCAACCAATATATCCATGGCCCATAATAGTGTTGGATTAGTGTCTAAGTCCATAACTATAATTGGTATTTACTTGACCTGATTTGGCATTGTCCATTTGGGTTACATGGCATCGGAAAAATTAGATAGACAAAATGAGAAAAGGGATACTAGTGATTTATATTAATATATTATAAGTTCTATTATATTAATATGAAATCATGTTATTTTATTAGTATTGGTCAAGAATTAATTTAGTGATAAAAAAGGAACTAATTAAATATAGACTGTTATATATATGGTGGGCCAGGTTCATTTAGGTTGCGCTAAGCTTGCATTGATAGTCCATGGAGTTTTTAACCCATGTATCCTATGGAAATGAAAGGTCATGGGTATTAGGCTTTACATGAATGTAACCCTAATGCTCCACACTATATAAAGTGGTCTTTGGTTCATGAAATTCACACTAGTGTGTGAGAAAATAAGAGTGGGTCAATTTCAAGTGTAAACCTAAGTATCCTTATTCTCAAGTTATTCCAAGTTGTTTTTGGTGTTGTGTGATTCCATTTGAGGTACACCACTTGGGGCACTAAGCTCTTAAAGGTTCCAGACTTCAAGCTCCATCAAAAGGTATTTTATCTAACTACGCTTTGTAGTATATTTGCTTCATATTATGCTAGATAGGATTAAAACCATGGAATATTGATTATTTGCATGTATAATAGAGAAAACATAGATCCAAGGTTTATAGGATTGCATGTACACTATAGGAGTTTTAGAATGCTCAAAACCCATCAGTGGTATCAAAGCCTATGCTTGTTTTCATTTATACGTGACGCAAATTGCTAAAAATCGAAGTTTATATGATGTCTGGTTAGCTGACTTGCCAAGTACATTAAGGGACTCGACGGGTCTATGTGCAAATTTATCCAACTCTTCGAGTTGGCTCATTCACTCGACGAGTTGGACCCCCTGACAACATATCTTCAAGTTTTATGGCTGGAATTGGTCTGAAATCATTACCTTAAACTGTTTTAGACTGATAAACATGTTTTTGATGTGGTAATGATTATGGTAAACCAATTTCAAGGTTATTATCAAAATTTCATGATCTATATGTGTTGATGTAATTCTTGAAATTGTTGATATGATTGTTCATACACTTATGAGTTTTGGTAGATCATAGGAATTATTTGCAAATTGTTGTTAGTTAATTTTTGATCTAAATGTTTTTTAATGGAGTCCATAATTTGTCCTCAAGTTATGGATTACCAAAATTCATTTCGTTTAAAGATCCATTAAAGATCCATAGGTTACATAATTGAAGATTCTTTTCTAATAAATAGTTTTATGGACTCCCTAACTTGTCCTCAAGTTATGGATATTCAAAAGTCTCTTCATTAAAACTTTTTAAAACCTTAATTAAACTCATAATTTATGATCATCCAAAGTTTTTTTTTTAATTGTTCAAACTTGCCCTAAAGTTTTGGAATTTGTAAAGTCTCACACACACTTTAATTCCAACCCCTAGAGATTTAAAAGTTATAATTCAACCCTTATACTTTATAGTATTATAAGTTATATATATATATATATACATATATATATATATATATATATATATATATATATATATATATATATAAGATCAAGTCAGTCTTACCGTTAGTAGGCCTTATTCATGAAGTCGGTCTGTAAGGGGGGTATAAGGTTGCTGCCTATAAAATGGAAGCTTAATGGATGTCCACTCTCACCTACCGCTTCCTTGACTGGTAGAGGGCCGTTATCCAAACGGTTTTGACAGTACTCTAATTCTCCCTTCATTATACGTATAATGATAAATATAAAGTAACTAAACCTTTTATAAATTCTCAATATTAGTTAGTTTAGGAAAATGTGAATTGGGTGCTAACCCATGAAATTACACTTTGCACTTGCTTAAGTCATTAGTAGAGTGTGTGTGGTTAACCGACACACTAACCTGGATTTAACAAGGTTGTCAAAGCGTGGCTTAAGTTTTATCATAGAATTGGAGGAGCGCGTGTGGTTAACCAGCACATCGATTAGGTGGTAAAAATTAAGACTACCAAGTATATTTTCATGGTTATTCACACCTTGTTTTGTGATCCTCGACATCCCAATCACAAAACTTGAGAGGGCACAATCAAGATTGAAACATGCCATTGAAAAGTTCAATGAATCTCAAAAGATCTAGGAGTTTCAAACCAATTAAAACCTAATTTCTATTTATTTTTTAAGGTGGAAATTGGTGAATCGTCATTCGCCTACCTTCAAATATTTTATAGCTTGGATTACGGCATCCCTCTTCCAAGTTATAAAATATTGTGTTGGGTCCTAACCTTAGTATTTCATATTGGGTGTTCTATTAAGGACTTAAATCTACTAACTTGAATTTCTCCCATTGTAGTCATTTGGTTCAGACAACTATGATCTTCCCAAATCTCATGGAAATCATACTTCTCTTTCTCCATCTCCTCCATTTATTCTACCTAACCCATAAGCTCAAACACTTGAAAAGTTTAAGGTCACTCAAGCCCTATTAGCAATGAAACATAAATATGGAAGACCTGTGTACTCATGTCTTGAAAATGAGGTCACACATTGACAGGTTGAGAATGTTGGGTGTCTCTGTCCCAAGGAAGTTGTCTATTGACTGGTTTCTTCAGTCACATTCTGAGTCGTATAGTGAGTTCATTAAGAGCTACTATGTGACAGATCAAGAAATGGCCCTAATATATCTATCTTATTTGTTTGTTTCTACTGAATCAGAAATGATTTGGTGCATTGGTCAAGCATATATGGGTGGAAGGTCTATTTCTCAAACTTCCTTGGACATTGACAATGGTAACATTGGAAGTCCAAAAAAGCTTTCTCTTCCCAATGGAAAGGGATCAGCCTTGGTTAACCCGATTAACCAAAAGGTAAAGGAAAAGGCTAAGAATGTGGTAGTCTCATGTACCATTCCCAAAGAGTCTATATGTTTTCATTATCAAGAAAAATGGAATTGATTGCGAAGCTGCCCTGGCTACCTGAAAGATCTGAGAGAAGGAAGAATCAAAAAGTTTGACTCTGCATCAAGTAAGTCCACTATCTAACTCTATTAAGTTCCTAATTGATGATTCTTAATACAAAATGTGTCTAGGTTACATTTTGATGTTTGGCAGGATCAAGCAAAAGGAAGGAAACTTAAAGGAAGAGTATGTTGAATCTGATCGCGAAGATGGATTTCAATCGCATGGTTCGAAGATCGGATTCTTGAGCTACAACTTAGGAGGTATGATAGATTCCTAGGAAATATGTAATAGCATAGTTTTCATTTAAAGTTGCATTGTAAGGAAAAACATTTTTCCACATTTTAGTAAATAAATAAAATTTTGTTTTATATCTCCTTGCAACGACATTTATAGAAAATTGACATTTGTTTGTTTCTAGAAATAATGGAAATATAAATTTGATTTTTGCATTTGTGGTAGTGTTTAAATTTACCAATTAAGGAAAGATTCTCATCACCCAAGTTTCAATTGGACCGAAACTTGGAATCATGCAATTTGTATTGTATGATGAATGAGAATTTTCATATTTGGAAAATTAAGACTAATTCCTTTTTCACATGTATATGTGAGCCAAGTGAGGGACTAAGGGATCAAGTACACATTCTTGTACACTGGTCAAGTCCACCACAAAAGCTCGATAAGACTATTTGTCATGATTTACTAAAGTTTAGTAAACATGGTATACTTACAAGTTTAAGTATAATTCTGAAGCATTGGAAAAGTTTAATGTATGGAAGAATGAATGAGAAGAATTAAATATGGCAGGAAGATAAAAGTTTCTCAAATCTAAAAAGATGGGAGAGTAGTTTTGTTTCATGTTTTATGATCATCTTAACGATTGTGAGACCATATCATAATTAGTCCTCTAAGGACATCTTAGTGCATTCTTATGGTTAAGAAGATGAGTCATGAATTATTGAAATGGTTAAATCAAGAAGATACGTCATACTTCATTCCAAAACAACTCTTAGAGTTATATTTCAAGATTGTAACTTGAGTTACACATCTTAAAGAAGGTTTATTAACACTTGTCAAATGTAAGAGTAAAATGTGTTCTACTCTTGTACATTTGAAATTGGTAAACTATGATGTTTTGGATAAAACAAAGACCAACTAAGGGAAATTGTGTGAAGTCTTTGTCTTGATAAGAATCCGCACTATCTCTTGAATTTTTTTTTGTCAAGGAATGGATCTTGGCTAGAGAGTCTTATATGTCAAGAGGACAATGGGAGTCTAAAAGATCCTGAAAGAGTTTCAAGATCTAATCATGAATAAAACATGTAGTTGATTACGAATTGAGGTTTATAACCTATCGTGTTGACATATTCCTATTTCTATGC
This sequence comes from Lactuca saligna, assembly GCF_052625555.1. NCBI lineage: Eukaryota > Viridiplantae > Streptophyta > Magnoliopsida > Asterales > Asteraceae > Lactuca > Lactuca saligna. Next base: position 188,753,826 of record NC_136421.1, on the reverse strand, counting down.
CCATTATAGTTAACGTTAGCTTCACATATGAGTTCTAAGAGTTCTTAATTGGTTGCATAAAAACTTGGAAGCAATGACAGGCCCTTGTGCTGCTAGGTGACAAGAAGTTAAGACTGCGCGAGTTCAGTCCATATGAGTTTGGATTTGTCACTAATCTTCTCTTGTGATTACGGTTTTGACAAATTCACATGAATAGAATCATATACACCATAAAATTTAAGTGTCATAAGGTTTCTCTCATATTCATGAAAATGATGGTGAGGAAACGCTTTCAATAAGTGATTTTAAGTAGATAGCAATTCTAATATTTACATTTCTCAAAGTCGTTAGTGGAGCGTGTATGGTTAACCAGTACACTAACATGGACTTTTGAGGAATGGCAAAGCTCTAAAAATTAAGACTATGATTACGGCATCCATTTTCATAGTTCTGAAATTTTTTAGACACACATGTGTGCTATCTAAGGAAAGGTGTATGATTTTGATAAAGTTTAACCAAATCATCTCGTATTAGAAGTCTGAACTTTGGTAAGAGAGTCAATAAAGTACTGATTTCTAAAATTCCAGCTGATTTTTTAGTACATATCAAAGCTAGTGGGAGCATAAAGGTGATAATTATCATGTTAGTGGGAGCATGATAATTATGATAAGTGTTGCAAGTTAACAATATTAATTATAGAAAAAAAAATTAAATTAGGAAAAGTTGTTTTGCAATAATTAAGGGAGAGGAAATTATACTTCATTTCAATGCTAAAAAGCTTAGATTTAGATTTTAATCATCTTTTGTCAAAGATATATATATATGAATTTTATGTTAGAATGGTTAAACTTAAGGAAATTCTCTCTCTCTCTCTCTCTCTCTATATATATATATATATATATATATATATATATATATATATATATACATATATATATATATACATATATATATATATATATATATATATATATATATATATTGCATTCTCAAATTTCGATTATGATTACGGCATCCCTCTTCATAGTCGAATTATAGAAACATAGCAAATAAAAAATATTGTAGGAAAAGACTGATCTAGGATCATGTCTTTATGTGAGATATCATGAATCGTGTCCCATGTGCTTCAAATATAGGATCAATTACATGTGGTATAATATTTATCCTTTCAAAATTTTCCAAATGCCTAGGGCATTAAGAAGGGAAAAATCTAGAATTGGATTTGACTAAAATGATTAAGCCAATGTCGAGGACAATCTAAGGTTTAGTACCAAAGATTGGTTGCTCATGGACAATTGGAAGAATATTGTAAATTTTTTATGGACTATATTGACATATTCTGAAAAGAGGCAACTCTTGTTCAGAAGAGATAGTCAAAATGGGAATATAGAGATGTCTCCATCGGTGGAAGTTATTCAATTTGTGTAAGATTAGAAACCTTAATGCAAGAAGGATGTTCCAAGAAATGTATTTTGAATGTGAGACTTCATTTCCATGGGATTGATCTCCATTGGAATACTTCGTAATGTCTATTGACAAGTCTTTGTGACTTTGTGCAAAATCATTACAAGAGGATCAGTGCATGTAAGTTTAAAATCTAACGGATTTCGGTAAATGGAAGGAATTTGGAATTCTTACATTTGCAGTAAGGATTTGTGATTGTGAAATGAGAATCATTGGAATTATGTCCAATCGATCTATTCCACAAAGTAAAGATCATAGACAAACATAGTGTGTATACTTGGTGTACGACATAACTCACTACAAGAAAAAGACCCTTTTACGACGTGCAAAACACGACGCTCTTTGATTTATGTTACGCATTAGAGAGCGACATTAAAAAAGTGTCATCTCTTCAATAATTTTAAGGATTTAGGTCGCGTATTACCAAGTGCCCTTAAATTAGTGTCTCATGTAAAAATATTAAAAACACGGAAGACGCTTGTGCGTCGTCTGTGAATGTCGCTTTATATTTTTTTTAAGAAACGCGCGTCTCGGAGGGAAAATGAAATCCCCAAATTTTTTAAACCCCCACCTTCTTCTCCCTCGTCTCCACCGCTCATTTCCTCTACTAGCCTCAAATTATGGATCAATTGCTTCACATCATGTTTAAGGTTAAGGGTTTGAGATTTCTTCCAAATCGACCCTCACACTAAAATTATGGATCAATTTTTTAAACCCCCACCTTCTTATCCCTTGTCTCTAGAAACGCACCGTCATCGAATCTTCAGACCACCACTATTCTCGCCTCCATCGTCGCCAGTGAGAATGATCTACTTGGACCCTGAAAAAGAGAGCAACGAAGGGGAAGATGTGGTGGTGCTCTTGTATGATTGATTTCAGCCCCTTCGCGACCACACATGGTTCCCATCAAAAATTATGTTTTCACCGTCTCTTATATCAAATACCTATTACACCTCCTTCATCAATTCATCAGTTTTCTTCCCCATCGGCTACGGTTCTACTGTATCGATGCTTTCTCGACGTATTGGTTACTAACACTGGTGGTAGAAGAAGACGGTGGATCGGCGGTACCATACCAAGCGTTTATACAGGTAAACTCCAACTCTCTCGATTTCTGCCTTTTTTCAGTGAAAACCGATTAATTTGTGGTTAGTTAGGGTTTTTCCCATAGTTTCAAATTCGCTCAGATGGCTACGAACCCCGTACCAAATGGATTCGTACCTAATCGGGGTACGAAAGCATTCCAAACGATTCCCGGATTGTAAATCGGTACGAAGTCAAGATAGTTCCAAATCGGTACCTGGAACGAGTTTATTTTTGCAATCCAGTAGTTTCAAAACGCAATTATGGGTTCAATTTATGAAATTAGTATGCCGATTTCTGATTTTTAGTATTACATTCATCATAAAACTGTAGTTAGGGCAATGGCATTGAACGTGGGCATGCTTGCTTCCTATGATCAAAGTGTTGAGTTCTTCAAAGACAATCTTGGTTTTGTGAAGCAGCTACAATTGTAGGTAAGATCAAATCACAAAACCATAAAACCATAAAACTGTAATAAAACTACTAAAACAGAACTGAATGAAAGGGGCATCTGTTCAGGAAAAGGATAGCATTTGGGAACGCTGGATAAGGAAGCAGAAGCAAGGGAAATCCAATAGTACGTGTAGTCTAGAGTGAACATTATTTTACTTCAAAATTATTATTATGTTTATACCATCTAAAAATGAAATATTCATAATCATATCTAAGGATGTATTTCACAGAGAGGTCTACAGATGACAACTTGAGAAAAGAAAGCTTTGATGGAAGTAGGAAAGACATTAATGCAGCCATTGACCGGATTTGTGAGTTCACAGGTGAGAACATTTTTCAAAATCTATCATATCATGGTCAGGTATTAGTTATATCCAAGATCTGAGTTTAACTTTCTTCCATGATAACTTTTAACATTTTACAGGAACTAAGATAATTTTATGGGATCTAAGGGAGCCATTCATTGAAAACGTATATAGACCTAGTGTTTCAGAGTCCAGGTTAGAAACAACACTCATTGAGCCTCTTGATGTGGTATGTCTATCATCTAATAAACACTTTTTTTTAAAATTATTATTAGATAATAATAAATGTTTAATGTGTTTACAGGAACCAAATCAACTATGTGATATCATTGTGGAGCCACTAAGAGATCGAATTGTAAGAATCTCTATCATCTCCTAGAATCGGACACTGAACCAACATTTGATATTTTGAGATGTGCATTTATCGATCCAACACCAAAGAATTCTAGATCTCAAAGTCAAGATCTGTCCTAAAGACTGTATATGTTCTTGTTATTGTTATCAAAACAGGAAAAGTTATTAGAACATGGCCTTCAAAGGACGATACAGGTCGTATACTTGAGTTTATTTCTATTTTTATGCCCTGTGGAGAGGCTAAAATCTCAAAGGAATTAGTAGGTCATATATTCGAGTATTTGACATTAGATGCTGCATTCCGCTAAATATTGAGTGCAAAAATAATGATATTAGTAAAAAAAGAGAAAAATAGGTTCTAGCACTTTTGGAAGTTTTCCCAGAGATAGATTTGGATGATAGATAGCTATAATACATGTGTGAAAAAGCTCATTTTTACCAGGTTCTAACCATTCTCTCTCTCTCTCTCTCTCACACACACACACACACACATACAAAGGAATGCAATATGTGACTAACAGTTGAGTTCATGTATTAATTATAGGTTTGTGGCTTCATTCATAACAGCAAACACCAATATATAGCTACTATTGATAGCTTTATGAAATATGTGGATGAGCCAATTCATGCTTTCTCTATCAATGATTCTTCTTCCACTGTTCAAGTCGCTCCTTCAGTTCTTTTAAATATGTTTTTGAGTCAGTCACTATATAGTTACAGTTTTCGTTTTCTTGTGTTTCTACTGAATTTCATATGTTGTGTGTATCAGAATCTTCCAAATGATTTCAAATAAGCTTCTTGTTGTGCCCTCTCCAATTGGTGGAGTTCTTGTAGTCTGTGCAAATACTATTCATTATCATAGCCAGTCAGCATCATGCATATTGGCTTTGAATAATTATGTTGTTCCAGGTAAACGTTTATGATATTGACAATTTTCATGTGTGAAATTACATTTTTTGTTATTGATGGCAACTTTTCTGTAATCAAATATAGAGTAAATAGATATGGTTATAAGAGTTTTTCAAATTCTTTTAATCAAATATAGAGTAAATTAGATGTTTTTCCCCTTTGTTGTGGAAGTAAGAGTTGAAGGATTTTGTTCCAGCCGCCATTGATGCTCTGGAAGAGGTGGTTAATGATTAATTGGATCTTGAATCTTGATAGATTGTTCAATAGATGTTTATAGGTGAATATTGATGGTTTCACTTTGCCGCAGTTTCTATTTTTGGTTCCACCTCAGTAAGGGCAATTTCGTCCACGGGGACAATGCATGCCCCCTGGTCAAAGTCAGCCAACACAGTTTTCTCAGCCACATTAGCAAATGTCTCCACGAACCTAGTATTCTTGCAACTGCATTCTCGACAATGACATGCTTTCTTCACTTTACATTCATCAACATCTATGTTCAATAATTCATCTTAATTACCAAATTACCCTTCTAAAACCCATCCACCATTTCATTATTTCAAAAATATAAAATTTATTTACCTTCACAAGTTTTCACATCATCGCCTTTAAACCCCAAAGGACATGCACATTTCCCTTTTTCATTATCATGTTACAAGAATCCATGATTCCATTCCATACTTTTGTGATTCCATTCCATCATATTCATATTTAGTGATGTGTAAGTGCTTTGATTTCCAGTTTTTTCTAAAGTTTGGTGTTATTTTAGTATTTCATCTTCTTGATAAGTGGACTAGGTGATCGATTGTCTTTGTTCTAACAATTTGTTTATATATTTTTTTAGCTTTTTGGTAGGATGCACTTGATCACATCTAAGCTTGGATAGTTCTCCCCAATCTTTGTTTGGATTTTAAGGGTAACAACATATTCTTGCTTCTTTACAATTACCTTTCGTTATTTTTTCTTTATCTTACAACTTATTTTTTCTCCTTTAGACTGTGAAGTATTTCAACAATTAGCAATTTGAAGCTGATGAGCATGATAAGTATTTAAAGAGTAAGTAGTTTTTATGTTACTCTCCTCACACAAATTTATTTATGTGAAAAGGGTAAAAAAAATAAGTTTTATAATGTTTACCTCAGGGTATGAAGATGCTCCCTTGAAGACACAATGTAGTGCATGATTTGGGAGGTACCCAACTTGCATTTTTTTATAAATATCTTGTGCTGTAAACTTCTGATAATGACAATGACCCTTAACTTTGTTTTTAGGTTTTGCTTGAGTCGATTGAAATGACATGTGATCCAACCTATCTTGTTAATTTTGTGGAGTTATATACTGTGTTGGCTTCCTTTCAATCTCATGAAGGAAGGGTGAGTGTTATTCTAGTTTACATGTTTTGAAGTACTTGCATGATTTTTTAATTGTTACATGTCTCAAAGTAGATGTATTCTTTAGCTGTAGATATTGAATTCATTATTCCATTAATATGAAATGCAACTAATAGATTCTATATGATTAACTTATGAGGTTTTTGAGAAACTGATTTCATGTTACAGGTCCTAAACTCGCTTAATGGGATAAAAGACATGAAGTCACCTCTAACATCAAAAGCCGAGTATGTCTTCTCCTATGATCTTACTGCTGGAATAATATTATTTCCTTTAGGGTCTAGAAATGGGATTAGTAGCAAGCAACATTGTATTTAAACTACACATATCTATTTTCTCTTGTTTTGTTTTGTAGATACATGTTGTCAGGTCGGAAGAGAATGATGTGGGATATTAGTTTAATAAACATCAAGATAATTATTCACTAGGAGAATGGGAAGTCAGAGATACATAAATTGGTATTGATTTCTTTTTAAATTGTCATACGAGGTTCACATTATTATTATTTGTATTTGTATTAACTTCAAACCTTAACATACACAGGTACTTGGATTAATAGCTGTCACCTTTTCATCCAATCATGATGTTAGCTGTTTTGCACCAGATATCAACGTACCTTCTCAATTCATGAGGAATTTAATAGATGACAACTCTTCAAGTGAGCTTCTAGAAGGAACTCAAATTCAAGATTTGTATGATCTCTTGGAAATTAAACTAGTCGACTTCCAGGTCACCTGTCAGCATTTTCTCTCTCATTTTCACTCAACATCTCACATTTCACATAACTGACTGACTGATGTGTGACTTCCTGCAGATAAACTTGTTTGTGCCATTCTATCCTACTTATTATTTTCCTATTCTGGAAAACCTCAATGCTTCTTCTGCTTTAGCATTATGCATTGTTCAGGATGAATCATTATTGAAAGCAATGGAGGTAGGTATTTTTACATTATCCTACTAAAAGTTCAAAATTTTCACACACCTGTCACCATTAATAATAATAATTGGTTTCAATGAATCTCAATATCAATGTTACATAATCCTTGATTGAGGTTACTTTCAGAACACTTGTAATGGTTTCTAGCTATTTTCTCTAAAAAGATTCTATTTTGATGCCAGGTCATACTCACAAATGCAACAACAATGTCATTTGAAGTCAGATTCGATATCCCATTTGGTGTATCTCCCAAGATTCTGGACCCTGTATATCCAGGACACAAGTTTCCTCTTCCTCTACATTTAGCAGAATCAGGTCGGATAAGATGGCATCCATTAGGGAATACTTACTGGAATATTATTTCCTATAGGGTCTAGAAATGGGATTATTACTAATAACAATAGATAATTACTTTGCTCTTCATGGGATTTTCAGGTATTATGTTACTTGGCTTCACTATTTCCAAAAAACATAAACTTGTTTTGGTAAGATGAGGTACCAATGCCCCCGGAGTTCTGGCACCTTCCATCTTTACTTCCTATGTATCCAGGTTAATCTACTCGTATTAATTCATGTCTCAAAGTGTGTATTCCAATATCAGGTATCATGATTTGTTTATTTACAAAATTTTGAAATAGGGTCTTGTTCAATGCTTTAGCTGTGTTTGCTCTAAGGGAGATCAACATATCAAAAGTAAGTTATTTTTTTCACCCTTTTATTTAATATTTTTGTGATTGAATGAAAGTATTAATGAAAGTAATTGACAACCCTTTTTCTGTAAATGATGTTGTGATTGTGGGAGAAGTGTTGTGTTTTTCTCTGTTGCTAGGTAACCTTCTCAACAACAGCATTCTACTTAAGTAGCTAGGTGAGTAATAAAGATTAAGGGAGACTTGTAATCATGTTTGGCATTCCTTTCCAATAAGAAACAGAGTTGTATGATTATTTGTTAGTTTTATAGGAATGTATAACCCATGTTAGCAATGTATTATTTTTGTTTAACATTTGAATGATTCTTTGTATGACATTATAATTTGTGCAATTTATTTTATTTTTTGAGTATGAAATTTTATTTTATATTATGCAAAATGGATTGTATTTTTTGTATATGATATTTTATTTCTATTATGAGAAATTAAATGCAAATTTAATTTAAAAATTAATAAATATATAAAATTTTTTTAAACATTTAAATTTACGATACGCAAAAATGTGTGTCATCTTCATTTATGACATGGCCTTTCTTGACAGGGGCTTTCTTGATACGCATTGCGTGTCATTAACACGCGCGTCGTAAGGTTACGACACGCGAATGCGTGTCGTATTCCTTTATGACAGGGCCTTCCTTGATACGTATTGCGTGTCGTAAACGCGTGTCGTAATTGCGCGTCGTAAATGCGCGTCGTCTATAGACGACAGACGCGCAAAAGCGTGTCGTCTCTCTTTATGACAGGGCCTTCCTTGACGTGCATTTGCGCGTCGTCTGACCCTTTTACGACGCGCAATGAGCGTCGTAAAAGGCTGTTTTTCTAGTAGTGACTATTGTTTGGACAAATATAGTGTGTATGCTTAGAGCATGGCATGACTATTGTTTTGATACAAGTATAAAGTGGATTAATTGAAACATTATATAATGAATAATGTGTAATCAATATGGTGATAAATAAAAGGTAGTTTATTTATATTCATAAGTTCTGAGACCAGATTTGATTCGATTATTCTTGTGCTTCACTTTGCATGTTTTGACTTCCATAATAACTAGGTCATTCTTCCTGAATGACTAAGTTATTCAAACCATCCACAGTTGATAATACGTTGGAAGTATGTATTAAGGCAAGGCAATCATGAAGTTGGATTGTAGATGTCTAAGGTGTTGGAGATAGCAAGAGTTGCTACAACATTCATGAGTGCTCATAGGTTCTGAGTATTGGATTAAACTCGCGCTCATTTGAATCACTTCATGGATTTTATCACGTGTGATCATGAGACGATAATATCTTATATTCTTCAAACCTAGAGATATGAGTTGTTGACTATGAGTTGGTTATACATTGATTGTACAAAAATGAATTGGTAACTCGATGTTATAAAACGTGCCTTTGTGTATGATTCAACAAGTAGTAGAATAAGCATATGAGTCTAAGTATATCCATTCCTTTTACCCTTGGATGGATAAAAGCGATATCTATGGGCCCCTCAATGTTTTAGTGATGACACCCCTAAATGCTTGGCCAAACCTGGACTGATGTGATTTATTTAATTAGTCAGTAGTCATAAATCGAAAATCAGGACACAACAAATGGATAGAGATAATAATTATAATCCACGTCTCATTTCATATGATATCTAGAATGGAGGAATATATGATCCCTTATCTAATGGACAAGTCATTGACTAGGTCAGATTTTGGTAAGTCCATGATATGGCTTGTAGCATTCACCTAGAACGAAGTGGACTTTCTTATGTTCGTATGTTGGTCAAATATGTCATCCCTTGAGGACTGTTGGAGCCATGTTGGCGAACAAGCAACGGTAACATTTTTCAGATAGACTCTTGAATGGAGCCTCGTGGTACAATCTCGTGAAAGGCTATCAGCTACAATAAATGATTGGAAAATCCAATACATCGGTTAAATGGTAGGTTAGCTCGAGACTCGGGAGATCTTTAGTAGATCGAAAATATGGATGTTTGGTAACAATATAATTCAAGGTCAGAATAGTTTCATTTGGTTCGGATTAAGAATTCGAATATATTATGGATGTAGTATGTGATAATTTTATCTTTTGAGAAGACAAACACTGTTTAAGGTTCCTAGTGTTCTGGCAGAGCAGTTGGGTTTTCTTTCGATTGTGGAGGAAAAAATTATAAGGTTAATTTCTTTGGCAACATGTCTGATTTTATGCTAAGAATCGGCTCTAATAGAAGCATTATAAGAGGGTCGACTAGTATGACAATGCAAGTAGTAAGGAATAACTTCTAGGACGAAATCTCATTTAAGTGGGTGGGATTTGTAATCCCCTATTTCGGTCCATTTCTAAATTCAAGGTTGTGGATAGGAATTCAATCATTTAAAGGATTTATGATTTGAGAAAGTAAATTTGGGCCTTATTAAAGGTTGAAAATATTGCTTTTAAGGTCTAGCCCTTGGTTCATATGTTGGACCCAAAGGGAAGACAATGGATCTCTTATAGAATGGGCTTCTAGCATGAATTAAAAAATCTTAATTCGATATTCTTTAAGTCAATACTCATTAGATAGGATTTTGGTGCTTTGCAATACCTTTCAAGTCATATAAAGAATGCCAAAAAAGGAGTTGGAATGAAGAAGTTATGGTTGTGTGAAGTTAAGATGAAAATGGGGGTTGGTAGTACATTTTTTGTACCCAATGGGTATGTGGGGCATACATCACTTATGTTGGACATGAATTACATTGAATATGTTGGGCATACACAAGGAGTATGTAGGGAATGGAAACTTATTCAGGGTTACCAAACAATAAATGATTGGAAAAAAATATACATCATTTATGTATTGGATTTTCCAATCATTTATTCAGGGTTACATCGAAAATATGGATGTTTTGCAAAAATAGGTGATTCAAGGTATGTCTCCCCAAAAGAGAATGGAAACTTATTAAGGAAGAGACGTCGTGTGATCTCCCCTCCAAGGAATCAAACATCTCAAAATTCCCTATTTCTACCTACAATTCTACTGCTATGCCCACTGTATCGGTGGCTGATGGATCCACATCTGCTCCTATTGACCTAAATGTTTCACTTATTTTGATGCCTCAGGAGGATTCATGCATCGATTGTTTCTCCTATTCTAAGGAAAAGGAACTAACAGTTGAAATTGTACAACAAGTAGGTTTCAAGATCTGTTCAGATGATCCAATCCTCAATGAGGTGATGGATGAGTCTGGAGAGGGCTTGGGCATAAATTAAGTGCATCACTCTAAATGTGAGAGGTCTCGGGGAAGACCACAAGGTGAATTGGATTCAAAGACTTAAGTACAGATATAAAATCTCGTTTTTTGGAATTCAAGATACCCAAATGTCAAACGTTGAGCGGATTGATGTTGCTAGATGTTGGAGTTCCAATGAGTTTGAGCATGCAGGAGTTAATGTAGTTGGAAGATTGGGGGGGGGGGGGGCTCCTAAGTATATGGGATAAGAAGCTCTTCTCGGTCGTTAAGATAGTCGAATCTCGATACATTCTTATTATTTCTGGGTGTTGGGCCGACATTTCTATTCTGATTAATTTTGCTAATATTTATGGTCCTCAGCAGGTCTCTGATAAAGCTAAATCATGAGATGACTTGATTACTATCAAAAACAGCAAAGTTGGAGCTTGGGTTTTCCTTGGGGACTTCAATGCAGTCCGCAGACGTGATGAAAGATTGTTTTCTCAATTTTGTCCAATCACAACAGCATCATTCAATAACTTCATTGTTGAGGTGGGCCTTATTGATCTAAAAATTGGAGGCTATAAGTTTACAAACTCTTGTCCGAGGGAACTGAAACTTAGCAAACTAGACCGTTTTCTTTGTTGCTCAAACTTCATTGATTCTTTTCCCTCGTTATCCGTGACAGCTTTAGACAAGGAATTATCTGATCATTCTCCGGTCCTACTTTCCTCAGTTATGGTGGATTTTGGTCCATCACCTTTTAGATTTTTTAATTCTTGTATGGATAGAGATGGTTTCAAACAAGTAATTACCTCAGCTTATTCCACCTTCAAGGGGTTCGGGAGTCCATACTCTTTCTTTGCCACCAAAATTAGGCACGTGAAAAATGCAATCAAAGAATGGAGAAAGAAGGAATTTGGGAAAGAATAGGAGAATCTTAATCAAATTAAAAATAAAGTGTGGGAACTGGATACTTTAACTAATGCTGAAATTGGCAGAGGGATTCAAGAAAATCGAAGATTTGGAAAGGGGATCAGTTAAGGATCTAAAGCAGAAATCTCATATTAGATGGGCTGTGGATGGGGACGAAAACGCAAAATTCTTCCATGCATATGTTATTAATAAAAATAGGAAAAATCAAATTACAGGATTGATGATTAATGGGTGCTGGTCTACCAACTCGGATGTAATTAAATTGGAGGCCTTTCGTTTCTTTAGTTCTAAATTCCATGGAAAGCATCCTTCCCGTCCCAAACATTCAAGAAGTCAGTTTGTGCGACTATCTCTTGCTGATTCTCAATTCCTTGAATCTCCATTTTCTCCGGAAGAAATCAAAGCTGCTGTATGGGCCTGCGGTAGTGACAAAGCACCAGGGTCCGATGGATTTACTTTTAAATTCATTAAATCCCATTGGGACTTCCTTGAAGAGAATATAATTAATTATGTGAAACACTTCGAACATGTGGGTGCACTATCTCCAAGTTGTAACGGTTTGTTTATTTCTTTGGTCCCAAAACCAAGGATCCCCTGAAGATGAACGGTTATAGACCCATTAGTTTGATCGGATGCCTCTATAAGATCGTTTCTAAACTCTTGGCGACAAGGTTAAAGCAAGTGGTTGGTGCTACCATAGGAGAGGCTCAGTCAACATATGTGGCTGGGAGAAACATCCTTAATAGGCCTCTCATTATCAATGAGGTGTGTTCCTAGGCAAAGAATTTGAAGAAGAAAATTCTGTTGTTCAAAGTTGACTTTGATAAAGCCTTCGACTCCGTCAACTGGGACTACATCGATTCGACACTACATCAAATGGGTTTCGGGATGAAGTAGCGACATGGATTCACGGTGGTTTATCTTCTGCTAAAGCCTCAGTCTTGGTCAATGGGAGTCCTACAGAAGAGTTTAAAATCATGAAAGGTGTAAGGCAAGGTGAACCCCTGTCGCCTTTTCCCTTCATTATTACTATGGAAGGGTTGAATGTGGTGTTGAAAGAAGCATGTGAGAAAGTCATCTTCAAAGGTGTGAACCTCCATGAAAACTGCCCCTGTATATCTCATCTCTTTTATGCCGACGATGCACTCTTCATTGGTGAATGGTCAAAGACAAATATAAGTAACCTGACTCGCATCCTTCATTTCTTTCATGCTTCTTCGGGGCTAAAAGTAAATTTCAACAAATCTCGGGTTTTCGGCATTGGTGCATCGCAACTACAAGGAAATTGATGGGTGCGTCTTCTTGGGTGTGAGCCATCTACCCTCCCGTTTACATACTTAGGGGTGCCAGTGGTTGCTAACATGAAGTTAAAGAAACATTGGAGTCCGATCATAAATAGATTCAATGTAAAGTTATCAGATTAGAAAGCTAGAAACTTGTCTTTTGGAGGGAGACTTACTCTTATCAAGTTGGTGCTATCATTCTTACCTTCATATTATTTTTCTCTTTTTGTAGCTCCAGGTGAAATTCTTAATGAATTGGAGAGGATTAGAAGACGATTCTTATGGGGTGGCATGAAGAACTTAAGGAAAATCCGTTGGGTCGGCTGGGACAAGGTAACGGCTGCGGAGGATATGGGAAGTCTTGATGTTGGCTCCTTAAAAGCATTCAACATTGCCTTATGTTGTAAATGGTTGTGGCGGATGAAAACAGAACCAAACTCATTATGGGCCAAGGTGATTCGAGTTATTCATAGGCTTGACAACAAAACATACGACTTTCTTGCTAGTAGATCAAGGTCAGGTGTCTGGTGCTCTATTGCTAAGATAAAACTTGATCTGGTCAAGCACAATATTCCTTTTAATGTTGTCGTAAGAAGAGGTGTAAGCTCAAGGGAGGCTACATGGGTGTCTGATTTGGCAAATGGAGGGCGATACACAATGGTGAGCATGAGGCAGGGGATCGATAATTCAATCTCCTCTACCATCATGGGTCCTTTCCATTGGAACAAAGTTGTTCCCCTGAAAGTATCATGTTTTGCTTAGTGTGCAAACTTAGATCGGATCCCTACAAACAGTTAATCTTCGCAAACGAGGAATTAGCAGTGTGGATAATAATTGCAGCTACTGTGGTGTAATGGATGAGACCACCGATAACTGATTATGTAGATGTCCTGCTGCGTGTTCCATATTGGATCAGGTGTTCAGATGGTGTGGAATCCAACATTCTACTTTCTCGTATGTTTCTGAGATTCTGGATTTTTCCTTTAGCTGGGGAACTTGTCCGAAGAGGAGGATGTTAATCAACATTTGCTATGGTATGTTTTGGTGTACATAGATAGCTCTTAATGACAGGGTGTTCAACAACATAAAAACATTTCCAAAAAGAGTGGTGGATATAATTAAATCCATACTGTATTTATGGTTTAAATATAGGAGAAAAAAACAGAGTATGTAATTGGATTGATTGGACTGTCTGCCCTTTCTCTTGCATTTCAAAGGGGTATTTTCTTTTTTTTTTCTTATACTCTTTCCGGCGGGTTGTTGCCTAGTCCCTTGCTAGGGTGTCCTCTTTTTTATTTAATATATTTATCGGTTCCAAAAAAAATATATTATTATTATTATTATTATTATTATCATTATTATTATTATTTTTATTATTATTTTATATGTGTACATAATTGATGAAATACCAGTGATCACACATATGTATCTGTAGGTTCAATAATAAAGATAATTATAATTGTAACAATACTTATACTTATATAATAGATAGTAATTATTAACAAGTAATAAACTGTTAAATAATTATTTTTTGATTAACTATAAAGATAATTACAAATAATAATAATAATAATAATAATAATAATAATAATAATGATGATGATGATGGTTATTGTTATTAAAATAAATAGTAACTAATAATATTATCAAGAATTAAATTATTTTGTACATAACTATTTTCTTATAAAGTATAAAGATAACTGTACATAATAATAAGAGTAATAATAAAAATAATAATATTAATAATTTTAATAAATTGTAATTAATAATAACATGAAAAACTAAAGTAGTGGTAAATAATTATTTTCTTATTAATTCTTCTTATTATTTATAATGTAAATTTGGAAATAAATTTTTTGATTCATGGGTAATTACCGAATGAAAACCGAGAAGTTCTAAAATAACATTATTATTTCATTAAATATCCATTGGTAGTTCCGATAGATTTTCTATGACATGATAATCGGTTGGTATTAATATTGTGTTAGTAATTTAGAATTTCCTATTTGGTCAAAATTCGTTAGAATCCTATTGATTCCGACATAAATTTCCATTCGTAATATTTGTCGGACATAAGGGGCCTTTCTAGTAATGTGCCACACAAACACCTTCTCTCACTGATGGTACCGAGCAAAAACATGTCGACCTCGGCATGTTTATGCCTACTCTCTCATTCCTCTTTTCTTCCATTCTTGCCACTTCTTTGTATTCTCCCTATTCCTTTTGTAATTAAGGTGAAAATGTACCACTCCTAAGTGGAAATGAGTCACCACTTCCAAAAGCCTTATATATATAATATGGTATATATGAAGGTCATATTTTTTGATGACCATATACAATAACTTGGTTAATCAAGATTAATTAAGAATGAAACCCACATTAATTTAAAAAATCACTTGGAATAAAGAAGCCATTGGAATTGGGAATTAAAGCCGCACTTACGAAGTACTGTCCTGTGTGAAGTCGTCTTATTCAATCAATTTTAACTACCAAATTTGAATAGATTCATTATAATATGGGTTTTATTTGTTTTTGTCATATGTGTATTTTACAAAAAAATAAATAAATAAATAAACCTTTTCTTTATTTATAATTGAGCATGTACGGAAATGAAGAAATTGTTATATGTATTATGGGAAAAAGTTTATTAATAGAACAACAAGGACCTCGATTTTATGCAAGTTTCAGTTTTATAATCATAATCCTCATTAAAATATGGAGAAATTCTTAGAAAAATGTACAATACCATGGATTGGAATTGGGAATCACGTGATGTGATTAAGACAAAAACCTACTCCGACCAAGTAATTAATAAACTATAACATAAAACATCTTAATTATAGAGATACTAGACGCTACATTAGTTAAAAAATAATATTCCAAAACTTGAGAAAAATAAATAAATAAAGGAAGCACCTCAGTTTATTAGAGCTCTCTCACGTCTCAACACATAGGTGATCTCTGGGGAATGCCCTTTCTTCTACTTATGCTTGAGGCCATATCCTCTTCAGAATGAACCGGATTTGATGATATTCTTCCACAAGTGTAGAGTCCACTTCTCTTTTTTCTAACAAATTTGGTGCACATCACGCTGATGTTTTCTGAACTCGATGAACCTGAGCATGAGCTCATCGGGTCCTCATAATCCATGATGGTCGAATGAGGCGTTTCATTTGTCATATCATCATCTCCATTATCATTTGGAATGAAGAAATCTGGACCTAGTTGTAAGGAATTGCATATCCTTAAGAATGGAGTGAGGTCTCTATAATGTTTAAGCACAAAGTCCACCTAAAACATTCAAATTGAATTAAGTTCATATATAATTCAATTCGCATGAAGAAATTATACAGTGAATTTTATTTTCCTATAACGTCTTTTCTTGCCTTCGTAAGATCGCTAGTATATGTTACAAATTGGAGCTAGAGTTTACCTTTAAATATTTGATATAAACAAAGACAATACACATCCCATGTCAAAGTTAATTGTCAATTCACAACACCCTTGATCAAAAACATTAACGAGCAAATTGTAGCATTGTACCAAAGTCATTGGTCAAACATGTCTTCTTAATAACGTCACAAATGATTAACGTGCTTTTGGTCAACAGAAAACAAAAGATAATTATGTTAACCATACGTGCTCTCTATTTTTAAATTAAATGTTATAGTATTGGTTTTAGCACGTTTCAACGTTCATTGCCACAAAAAAATTTTAAGCCAAAGTTATATGAAAAATTCATCTGTAAGTTATATATATACACTCATATAAAAACGAGGGATGCATTTAATTACTATCGAGCTTAGCTTAATAGAATGATAGTCAAAACTCAATGTTAATTTTCTTTTGTAAAGTTATTGGGATTATTGGTTTTTGCAGAACAAAAACGTCCCATCTATGAGATACAAGCAAGCATTATTACATAGGCATGATAATCGATGACAACACACAACAGAAATATATGACAGGAAAGAAAACCCAGAAATTCTTTTGAAATTTGAATCAGTTTTTGTGTTAATGTTCTATTTGTGTTTAGTATAAAAAACACGACGCCAAACCGTGTCATGTTATTGTTTCAATTTTGATGTGATATTAATATTTGTTTGTCATGTTTATCATTTTTCGTATGAGTAGTTGTTATGTATCAATATTTAATTTATGTTATCTTATTGTTGATTTTTATGTTTGAATTGGATTATTTTGGTGTTATTGCGCTTACTATTTTCCAATGCCGACTAGGAGGCAAAAAGTGAAGGTTAATTATGTTATGTTGTATTAAATTCTGGATAATTCCGGTTGTAAGAAAAATTGAAGTTTTGATAATCGATGAATTCTTGAAGATCTAAAGGTCTAATGAATGTACAAAATCTAAATTCTACCATTAGGGTGACAGCTTCTTTTGCCTCCTTCTAGCGTCTCGCAAGTAACTTTTAACAAAATCCAACGTTCAAAAAAATTGTTCATATTAAAATTTACATAATTGAAACGTTGAGTAACTACAGCCATAAGGAATAAAAGAATTGTAATAATAGAACATTAATTGTACAATTTTCTTTTTACTTATCAGTATTTTCTATTCCAACAACTTCATTTCATATTTTTAACGACCATCAACATCTCTCATGACAATAAATGAGAAAATAAAGATTCCCGTCAAAACATTCGAGTTTCGAATCATGAAAATTGTGCATGCTATTTTAGTTAAAATAGAGGAAATAGGAGCTGAATTACCTTACACCCTAGAGAGCAATGAATGAAAGGTTCTTGAAGGCACCTATCACAAGAAGTACAAAAATTCCCAGAGCCCTTAAGTTGCCTGTTTTGAGGTCTCATCTTGATAAACACCACTTTTGCACTGTTGATGGTATAAGCCTAAAAAAAATTAGGAGCCAAATTAACAAATATTGGATTGAATTATGATGTAAACCCTTCTGATTAATTTTAGCTTAGAATGCTCAATTCTTAATTAATATGTTCTGTTTTTTTTTTTTTTTTTTTTCTAATTATACCTGAACATTTGAGCAGTCAATAAGTCGCTCTAATTCTTCCAGCCTTACCACATCATGATATACATAACGACGAACTTGAAGAAGCCTATGTAATCGATGAAAGTGAACACAGTGTGGGCAGATACTGATGCAACAATCCAAACAGCATATATTCTTCTCGTTCTTTTTTAAGTGTTCATGAGTTGAACATGCTGTGAAGAATTTTTGCACGTAGAGAGCTTCTAACCAGGCCGGCTTAAGATTTCCCTGCAATCATAGAGTATAATACACAACTCATAAAAACTTTCAATAATGAAAAAGGATGGAAACACATAAGCAATTAAAAATAACATGAATTGAGAAAACTTTTATATAGATAAAAACTTCTATATCTTTATACCATGATCAGATAAACTGTAGTTCTAGCAATAGTTATACGAAGAATAGTGTTGAGCAAAAGAAAGAAGTGATAAGAGGATGAGTATTTATTACAGGAAGTGTGTGTCGGGTGTATATATATATATATATATATATATATATATATATATATATATATATATATATATATATATATATATATATATATATATATATATATTCAATTCAAGATCTTTTACAAACTCATAATTTGACTATAACAAGAATACTTTTTTTCTAAAAATTTCTGTTAAAAGATATTTATTCAACTACAAAATGCTTAAATAAATTAGTTTTGTTGAAAAAAATGTATACATACGACGTCCTAGTTCCAAAATATTATGTTTTTTTTTTCGAAGTATTTTAGAACAAAATGCTTATTCATAAACATTTTAGAGGTATATAACTTTTTTTGAAAACAATGTGTGAAAAGTAATTCTTATATATTTTCAAAATATTCAAATGTGCAAATACATACATGTATGTATATTGGGAATTGGTCAAATAAGAATCACCAAAAACTTAGAAAACATTAAGAAAAAATAGAAAACTTTCATATCTAGCTAACGACTGTGTGTGAGCCCAAACAAGAAACTGTACTAATAAAATAATCATTAATTATTACGTTTTCATATTGCTGTTCAAAAATATATAAATATGACTACCCAGTTGAGTAAAATTTGAGTTTAACCGAAACAAAATTAGCTACATACAAAACACTTGTTCTAGTTAATTTTACGGTGGCGGTAAGCAAACCCCTTAATTTGATTTGCAAAGTAATTAAGTTAAAGAGTAAAATATGAGAGCGAGAACGTGGGTATTGTTCCCATGCTTCACGATATTGGCTTCGTTTCTTGAACTACTCTTTTAGGTTAATATAAATTAATGTAGTAGCCTTGGATTATGAGCTCTCTCTCTCATATATATATATATATATATATATATATATATATATATATATATATATATATATATATATATATATATATAGAGAGAGAGAGAGAGAGAGAGAGAGAGAGAGAGAGAGAGAGGCCAACTTCTTTTGGGAACCTAAAGATTTGTAAAAACTTATGAACTCATAATCAGTTTATCATTTTTCAACACCAAAAAATGTCAATTTTTATCAAATGGTTCGTCTAATCCATATCAAAACTCGAAAAATAAAGATTTAACCATTCTTTTTCTTAAAAGTGCTCACGAGCACAATCAGCAGTTATACAGACTATTCATAACCACAATTAACAATCATATAGACTGTTAATAAGCACAAACAACAATCATAAGAAGTAGTGATTGCTCATCAGCAGTCCATATGATTGTTGATTGTGTACATCCACAGTCCATATGACTGATGATTGTGCTAATCAGCGATCAACAGTCCATATAACTACTGATTGTGTATATATGTAAATCTCGAAAAAAAAAATTGTTTAATCTTTTTTTGAGCATAAATATGGTTAAACGCACTATTTAGAGAAGATTTGTGTTTTAGGTTTTGAAAGATGAAGAGTTGATTATGAGTTCGTGAGCTCGCAAATTATCCCAAATCTTTTGTTATATATATATATATATATATATATATATATATATATATATATATATATATATATATATATATATATATATATATATATATATATATATATATATGTGGTAAATTACACCAATCGTCCATCGTGCATATGGCAGAAAGTGTGTTTAGTCCTTATTTTTAAACATTAACTCGGATCGTCCGTCGTTTGTTTAAAATTTGCACGGTTCATCCATCAAAGAAGAATTTGTTGAGTTTTTGTCCGTTCCATATTTGAAATGACCATATTGCCCTTATGTATTTATTTTTCAGTTAATCTGATAATTTTATTCTTATTTAAAATTTAAAAAGTAAATTGACCCCTCACCCCACCCCATCCCACCCCACACACCCGTTATCATCCTCTCCTGATTTGCTCTTCTCCGACCACCCCAATTTTCACCTATCACAACTAGTTCCCAAATCTGAAACATGTACCAAATGGTTTTAGAATTTGGAAATCAATTAGAAATCAAAATCAATCGAAGATTGAACCTGAAACCCCATATAGTTCTGATTTCCAAACCCACAATCTAACCCGAAATTAAACCCATAAATCGTACCTTGAAATCAAATCTACCATCGAGACGTAGAGAGTGGGACAAGAATAGAAGATAGGCGGAGAAAGAAGAAGGGCATTAGTGAAACTGATGATGGTGGTGTGGTGGCGGTTCTTACCTTGATGATGATAATGATTGAAGATGATGGTGGTGGGAACCCCGATGAACAGAAACAGATGCAGTAAGTCTTTGTCGCCGAAAAAATAAATTTGGTGACATCCTTGCCGCCGGAAAAACGAATCTAGTTCCCTGACTAACAAAACCCTTGACACAATCTCTAGAATAACATCTACAGAAGATCTTTATACACCATTCTTCCATATGTGTCTCAGAGGAAGGTTTTAAAGGGTGTAGATCGTGAAACCCTAGAGCCATCATCACCACCTATTCACTTGAAAAACTTTATGGTCTCACATTCATGCCACCATCTCAATCTACGATGCTGCTTTAGGTCTACACCATCATCATCATTAACTATGTAGATCGTGTCAAGTCATTTAACATGTTGGTTGTTTCCGGTGAAGTGAGGATGGTAATTGGAGATATAGGGTTGTTCGAGTATATAGAGGTGGTCGGAAGTCCATTGACATTCTTGCGTTTCTCGGCGAAGCAGCGGTGATATGTGGTGGGGGGGGGGGGGGGAAGGGGGGGTTGGATGTAGGTTTTAAATATACGAAAAAGATGATCAACTGGTATTCTAAAATGGGTGGGCCAAAATAATTTATTATATAATTTTTTAATATGTTAATAAGAAAACACATAAAAAATAAATGAAAAAAGAAAATTATAAGGGTAAAATAGTCTTTTTATGACATCAGGGACGAAGCATGCAATTTTTTACGATATAAGGGACGGTCCAAGTTAATTTTTGAAAATATGGACTAAACACGCTTTCTGGCATATGCACAAAGGACGATTGGTGTAATTTACACACACACACACACACACACACACACACACATATATATATATATATATATATATATATATATAGAGAGAGAGAGAGAGAGAGAGAGAGATCTAGAGAGAGAGAGAGAGACTTAAGTTATTGTATTGTAACTATCTATTGTATTACTGTGGTATTTATTGTAAACCAATCATTTTAGTTATTTTAAGAGAATGAATAATGCATATTATTGAATTAAAAGATAATTGAAAAGTAACATTTAATTTCTTGATAAGAGTATTTTAGTAAATTAACATAAATTTTTAAAAAAATTGCAGATTTTTTGGAATAACTAATACTCTAAACTTCAAAATCTGTTTGTTTTTTTTTTTTTTTTTTTTTTTTTTTTGTATAATAATTTTATTATTTCGGACAATTAAACAGAATATGATTATGGTTATATTGAAAATGAAAAACATTTTATTATGATGTTATCAATATTACTAAAATTATTAATTACATTTATTGTTAAAAAATACAATTATGAATAAAAATTACATTTATTTTGAAATTGTTAAGTAGCACCTAACATTCTTGAAATTGTTGTAAGAATCATCCTCTCTTTCTTGTAACCACTTTATCTTCTATTCTAATCCAAAATACACTTGATCTTCTTCCAAAATCCAAAATGCGTTTGATCTTCTTTTCGAATCCAAAATACATTTGAAAAAAATTATTTTTGCAAGCTCATTTAATTCCAACCAATATAGAAAAACTGCACTTCACTTGATCTTCTTTAAGAATCCCGAACAAATGAACCGATTTGTTTGTAATTAAAAAAATTAGAACTAACACATTATTTATATACATATAAACACATTATGATGAAATATATTTATAATAAACATTATGGTAGAATACAATATATATCATTTAAAATATCGGCTATAATTCTGACATTATCATCATAGCTTCTTTCATGGGTGATGATATTTCCACTGTTATAATTTATTAATCCACTTAAAATAAAAATATTTTGACCATTATGCCGTTATTTAAAATTTAAAAATATATAGATTAATAAGAATACCTAACGACGCGACGAACGCGATTCTTCTTGCCATACGACGGTTGATTCTCCTACGTAGTCACCGTTCGAAATCCGTCGCCACTTCACCGATTTTCGCTGCTTCTTCTTCGTTTGTCGAAACTAAAGAAGTTGGAACCCTAAATTAAGAACATAGCATAATCACATGTGTTAAGGCCACAAACAAATCTTAAATTCTCTTTTTTTTTTCCATATGTATTATATATATTCCAGGAACTCAATTTTTTTTCCAAAACTTTCTTCGTGCGTTTTGAAAAGTAATTCAATTAGTTTCATTGTTTATTCCATGGTAATCCTCAAATTATAATTATAAAGTAATTATTTTGTATTTCTCATGTTTATTACCACAACCCCACCGGAGTAAATTAGGTTGGGATATTTGTGTTTCAAAAACAAGAAAAAAAACCCTTCAAAATACACAATCAAAATTCCAAATTCCAATATCACTCGGTGAGAGGTATTTTATTTTTTCTTAAGCAAAATCAAAAACAAAAAAAATTCAATTCCAGAAATTCATAATTGAAATCAAATCATGTAATTCAAAATCTCGGTGAGGCACATATTTTATTAATTGTAAAGAAACCAAATTCAAAGAATTCTAAATAAACCATTTTCAATACCAAATAATAAAACTCATTATGATGCGGGTCGAACGTAATAAAAATATTTTGATAGACTACAAATCGGACTAGCTTGTATGTTTGGTATGTTGGCACCACCCGTCATCTCGAACCTATAAATAAAACAAAAGCAATTATTGTTGTTGATGTGATGTGGTAAACCTACAGCCGAATTGGAGAGATCACCGCGAGCAATTGTGCCCTCGAGGACGCACCGAAAATCAAGTCAATGGTCTGTTGTAAGGAGATTTGGAGAGCATATTAGCCAAATGGTGAAATTGCCTTATAATAGTATGGTTGTCGGCCTTAAATAGGAACATCTAGGTGATGCATCCGCCTTCGAGGGACAAGAATCTTAGTCCTAATATGGGACAATCACGCCCATGGGATGGGAAGCCCACTGCTCCCTCTTCCCGAAGCATGATTAATACAGGTAGGATGTTGGTGGTGGTGCATGTACCACTAAGGTTGTCGGTTAATATTATTTCGTCGCTAGGAGACTTTCTGTCACACCCCGAAAATCGAAGGCGGAAACATTTCCGGGACGGACTCCACGTTAAGTATCAAATCCAATGCACATAGTAAGCAAAGTAAACAACCATTACATTACATATTAGAATTTACATTTGTTCAAAAATTAAGTTGTACAAGTGTGATACATATGTGTGTGTGTATATATATATATATATATATATATATATATATATATATATATATATATGTATATATATATATATATATGTATATATATATATATGTATATATATATATATGTATATATATATATATATGTATATGTGTGTATATATATATATATATATATATATATATATATATATATATATATATATATATATATATATATATATGAACAAAAGCAAGATGTGCCTTCGATGTACTCCGTCTTCGACAAAAGGATCATCGGGTACCTGTCTAATGCGGATCTGAGAATACAAGCATTTTAAAAATCAGCATAAAGGTGGTCAATTCATAGGCGGTTTTTGTTTTTCTGAAAATGTAAGAGTTTCCTTTTGGTTTCTGAAAATGTTACGACCCAAGAAAATCTCATATTTTCTTATATGTAAAGTTTAGTTATATGTTATTTTACACGGTTCTGGTTATGTTCAATTGTTATCCCAGGAAAATCCCATATTTTCCTAATGTGAAAGATGTATACTGAAAACCTGGTTATCCTTGTAAAGTGTATGTTAGTTCACCAATCCAAAATGTAATGTAAAAGATGTACACTGAAAATGTATTAGTTTTAACACGTATATAAAACTAATAAATACCAAGTAAACTAGTTACTAAACCCATTATTACTAAAAAGTAAATCTCTGTTATCCAAATTGCGAGTTCCATAACCATACAATAGACTAGATATGGAAATATGTACTCCACATCACCTTATGACTTTCGTCACCCTGGAACCTATCGGTTCGGCTGTAGCTAGCAGCCAGGTGTGGGGTAGTCAGCCCCGTATAGATCTATACACTCAAGTCACGCTCCCTATCTAAGAGATTCTGGTTACGGGGGCGGTCCTCCACTCGCGTATCTTTGTGGAGTGTTCACCGAGGACATGTCTCCAATTTATAAGAATAACAAATTTACTAGTAATAATACTGAAAGGTCAAATGACTATGCTCCACTCGCGTATCTCTGTGGAGTGTTACCGAGGACAAAACAATGTTCTAAGTTCAAATGTTATGCTTTTAACTGTTATAATGTGGGAAAACATTTGTGAAAATATAAAATACAACAATTTATAATGTTTTTCACAAATAATATGATAATATATTTTGTAGGTTCAAACGGTTGTTTGTTACGACTGTCAGTGTTTAAAGCATATGTAATATGAAACACAACACATATAAAACAAGTTTTGAGTACAAGTATTACTTGTACTTTGCTTGTATTCACCCCTTGAAAACAGTGAAAACATTGAAAATGGGTAGGGGTATGAACTCACCAGACGAGAAAACGTGACGGTTTGGATGCTATGTGTCGGTTCGGGGCTTGATAACACGTGAGGTTACTATATAATATGAAATGCTATACAAACGTATCTAATTAGACTTTAAATCACTAATGAGATATGATTACACACCCCAATATGAGAAAACACTTCAAACAAGTGTTTGGAGTGACCCGGGTGACATCTACGGATGTATAGGGCTTTGGAAAATGAGTTTTCTCTTAAAGAGTAAACTCCTTAGGGAGTTTACGGCCTTAAGACCATGACCATATGAGTTCATGTCCGTGAACTCATGAATATGGGGTATTATGGTGCTAAATGGTCAATTAACACATGGGAAGGGTTGCTATGATTTAATCTGAGGCATAGGAATGAGTTTTACCACCAAAAGGACCATCAACGGGAGTTTACGACCCTAAACTAGGAGTTTACGGCCATAAGCTCCTATATGCCCATTCCTTTCATGATTTGGTGGCCCTAGATCAATCACATGTGATTCAAACCAATTTTACAAGTCTTAGGATGAATTTAGGGCATCATTTGGCTAGTGTTTATGAGTCTACGGCCTAGGAACCCATTATAGGGGGGTTACGGCCGTGAACTCTCCAAGGGGTGGTTTTCATCTAGTTTAAGGACCCTAAGTCGATTGTGGTTGATTTTAGAATTTAATCCAAGGCTATTGGTGTGTTTACTCTCCATGAAGGTGAGTTTACGGCCCAAGCATGTTATTGGGCACTAAACTCATGTTTACTCCCCAAAAATTTGATTCAAGGTGTTCTAAGTCCAGTACATTAAGTCATATAGCCATATCTAAGCTCCAAAGGTCGATTGGAAGGGTTTAAAGGCTCAAAAACCCCTTATATGTGTGTTTACGGCCCAAGCATGTTCCAGGGCCGTAAACACATGTAAATGGTCCTAAATGATTGTTTAACCACGAATTTGAAGGCCTAAGATGCTAATTCATGAGTTAGGGAAGTTACCTTAGTGATTTGGAGCTTAAATTTGAAGATTTTCGACTTGAAACTTGGATTGGAGGAGAGAGGTTAGAGAGAGAGAGAGTAGTGAGAGAGAGAAAAAGCTTCAAATGGAAGCTTAAACCACTTTAAATAGGTTCCAAGTTTTGGACACAGTGGAATTCTACCTGTTACCGGCGTTATACGATGCTTTTGGTCGCACCCGATTAAGTTACCGTAACCCGATATGGTCGAGTCTAAAATATTTCCGATTACTAATATGGAGTGTTAATATGAGTTCTAAACAGGTTTAGGCATCCATTAAGTCATAATAGACATCCCATAATTATGACTAAATTTAACGACGTAACGGAAACGAAGTTGGAAACGACGAATATATTAACGAAAGGGTTACAAATGATGTAACGAACTTCGGGTTGTCACATTATCCCCCCGTTAGAGGGAATTTCGTCCCAAAATTCAGAATTAAGATACAAATCATGGATCTGGGAAGAGATGCAGATACTTTTGTTTCATCGAGTCTTCACGCTCCCAAGTGAACTCCGGTCCCCGCTTGGCATTCCAGTGAACCTTCATTATCGGGATGCGACCTTGTTTCGTGCTTTTGATCTCTCGATCCATGATTTCGATTGGTTCCTCCACAAAGTTCAAGTTTTCGTTGATCTCGATCTCGTCTAGGGGAATCACAAGGGTTTCATCGGATAAACACTTTTTAAGGTTTGAGATGTGAAAGACGGGGTGCATGTTGCTAAGCTCGTGAGGTAATCGAAGTTTATAAACTACTAGACCGATCCTAGCGAGGATCTCGAAGGGTCCAATGTACCTCGGGTTAAGTTTTCCATGCTTTCCAAAGCATACCATGCCTTTCCAGGGCGAGACCTTCAACACGACACGGTCTCCAACCTGGAACTCCAGAGGTTTTCGTCGGTTATCAGTGTAACTCTTCTATCTATCACGTGAAGCTTTCAATCGTTCTCGGATCTAGATGATTTTCTCGGTGGTTTCACAGATAATTTTAGGACCAGTGAGAGAACTATTAAGGAATCGACTCTTGGCTAGCTGCGTGTCCCCTACCTTGGCCCAGCACAGAGGGGATCTGCACTTACGACCATAGAGAGCTTCGAATGGGGCAGCCTTGATACTGGTGTGGTAACTGTTGTTATACGAGAACTCTATCAAAGATAGATGTGTGTCCCATGACTTTCTAAAATTGATGATACATGCTCTAAGCATGTTTTCCAGGGTTTAGATAGTTCTCTCACTCTGTCCGTCAGTCTGAGGATGATAAGCCGTTCTCATGTCTAGATTAGTTCCAAGAGCCTTCTGAAGAGACTGCAAAAATCTGGAGGTAAACCTGCTATCTCGATCAGAGATAATGGATGCAGGTACACCATGCAGTCGAACTACCTCCTCGATGTAGATCCGCGCGAGTCTTTCCATTTTGAACGATTCTTTAATTGGGATGAAGTGAGCGGACTTTGTCAAACGATCAACAATTACCCAAATGGTATCGTACCCACTCGGACACTTGGGTAACATGGTGATGAAACCCATGGTAATCATCTCCCATTTCCAATCGGGTATCTCGGGTTGCTGGAGCAGACCCGAGGGTTTCTAGTATTCAACTTTCACCTTGGCGCAAGTCAGACACTTACTCACAAACGTAGCGATCTCGACTTTCATGTTTGGCCACCAATATTGTTTCTTGAGATCTAGATACATCTTGTCTGAACCTGGGTAAACATAGTATCTGGTCTTGTGTGCCTCCTCCATGACAATATCCTTGAATCCTCCAAACTTTGGAATCTAGATTCGGTCCATGAAACAATAGACTCCGTCACCTCTGATCTCAAGTTTCTTATCCATTCCCCTCAAGGCTTCACTTGATTTGTTCTCATGTTTAAGGGCTTCTATCTGGGCGTCTCGGATTTGCATGGATAAATGGGAATGGGTAGTCATCGTCAGTGTCCTCACTTTACAGCTTGAACTTTCCTTTCGGCTAAGGGCATCTGCTACCACATTGGCCTTTCCGGGATGGTAGCGAATCTCGCACTCATAATCGTTGAGCAGCTCTACCCATCGCCGTTGCCTCATGTTTAAGTTTTTCTGATTGAGGACGTGCTGCAAGCTTTTATGGTCAGTGAAGATTGTACACTTGGTTCTGTAGAGATAATGTCTCCAAATCATCAGTCCAAAGACTACGGCTCCTAACACCAAGTCGTGCGTGGTATAGTTGACCTCATGTGCTTTTAGCTGTCTTGAGGCATAAGCAATTACCTTTCCTCTTTGCATAAGCACACAACCTAAGCCCTGATTAGACGCATCACAATAGACCACAAAGTCCTCTGTCCCTTCGGGTAGGGACAGAACAGGTGCGCTACACAAGGCTTGCTTTAATGTATGGAACGCGGATTCTTGCTTTTCACCCCAACAAAAGGGTACACCTTTCTGTGTTAGAGTGGTTTGGGGTTTGGCGATTTTGGAAAAATTCTGGATGAATCTTCGATAATAGCCGGCGAGACCCAAGAATTGACGGATTTCTGTGGGTGTCTTTGGTGCCGACCAATTCTCTATCGCTTTAATCTTGGAAGGATCCAAATGAATTCCCTCTTGGCTTACGACGTGACCGAGGAAAGTTGCCTTCCGAATCCATAATTCACACTTGGAAAATTTCACGTACAACTTTTCGGATCTAAGAGTGTCCAACACTGATCTCAAGTGTTGTTTGTGATCTTCTTCACTTCTGGAGTAGACAAGGATGTCATCAATGAATACGATGACGAATTTGTCTAATAAAGGATGAAACACCCGGTTCAGCAGGTTCATGAACACTGCCGGTGCATTGGTTAGACTGAAGGGCATCACTACGAACTCGTAGTCTCCACACCGAGTCCTGAAAGCTGTTTTGGAAACATCACTCTCAAGAACTCGTAACTGATGGTACCCTGACCGAAGGTCTATCTTTGAGAAGTATATGGCTCCCTAAAGTTGATTGAAGATGTCATCTATTCGCGGAAGAGGATATCGGTTTTTGACGGTCAACTTGTTCAGCTCACGGTAGTCGATACACATCCAGAAGGATCCATCTTTCTTCTTTACAAATAAAACCAGAGCTCCCCAGGGTGAGGAACTCGGTCTGATGAACCCTTTCCTGAGTAACTCGTTGAGTTGGCTGGATAACTCCTGCATTTCTACTAGAGCTAGGCGATATGGAGACTTGGCTACGGGGGTAGCTCCAAGAATTAGCTCAATGGGAAATTCGACCTGACGTTCGGGAGGAATTCCTGGAAGCTCTTCTAGAAAGACATTAGGAAATTTACAGACTTTGGGGATGCTCGCGAGGTCTTTAATCTCTTGTTCCTCATTGATTACATGGGCTAGGAATTCTTGGCACTCCTTTCGCAAGAGCTTCTGAGCTTTGACGCAGGAAATGATGCGAAGGTTGGAGCTGAGTTTATTGCCATAGATCATGAGGGTTTGACCCGTAGGAAGATTTAGACGGATCGCTTTTTCGTAGCAAAGGATATCAACATGATTAGAACTCAACCAATCCATTCCAATGATGACATCAAAGCTATTTATGCAGACTGGCATAAGATTGATGAGAAATGAATGATCGTTCAGGGTAAGGGTACAACCTATGAATATGTCGCTAGCGTTTTCTTTCTCACCGTTAGCCATCTCGACGGTAAACGTTTCAGTTAATATTTGGGGATTAGGTTTTATATTATGTTTGAACGAATGACTAACAAAGCTTCTTTCAGCACCCGAATCGAAAAGAATACTAGCGTAAGAGTTGTCGAGAAGGAAAATACCCGAAACAACGGTGGGATCGGCGACTGCCTCCTCCCGTCCCATGGATAGGACTCTCCCGGTATTATCAGATGTCGCCTTCTTGGGTCAGTTCCTCTTGAAATGCCCAACTTCTCCACAATTATAGCAGGCTTGACCAACACCTGCTCCAGAAGATTGGTTTGCGGATTGGGCTGGTGCCTTGCAAAATCGGACTGTGTGCCCCTTTTTACCACAGTTGGTGCATGATAGCTCGCGGCAGGGGCCGGGGTTATGGTGGTATTTACACTTTTAACACTGGAGAAGGTTACCAGCATACCTACTGGTAGGGGTTTGAGCTGTAGATCCCACAACAGAAGCAGCATCAACAGGGGTAGTAGTAGCATGGACTGCTACAGTCTGCTGTTTCTTTGAGGATCCTTGAGAAAGTTGGCCTTTCTTCTTCTTCCAGAACTTTCTTTTCTCACCACTCCTCTTGGTCGGTTCAAGGGTGGCGGTTGTTCTCTCAACTTCATCACTGTGGTCAATCAGGGTCTAGGCTAAACTTTTGGCACTATCATAAGTATCCGACCTCGTAGATGAGACGTTTCCTTTGGTTGGTTGAGTCAGCCCCCAAATAAATCTATCTATTTTCTTACTCTCCGGGGTAACCATTCCCGGACAGAGTAGTGCCAGGTCATAAAACCTCGAGGTGTATGCTGCAATATCGGAACCCTTCATATTCAGGTTCCAGAGCTCGTGCTCTAACTTCTGTATTTTGCCCCGAGGGCAGTACTTAGCTAGCAGAAGTTCTTTCATTGCTTCCCAACCCATAGCATTGGCTACAGGTAGAGTCAGGGATTTGACTCAGCTGTTCCACCAAGTCAGGGCTTTATCGATAAAGGTACAGGCTGCAAACTTTACTTTATCAGACTCCGAACAAGCACAAATTTCAAAGATGGATTCGATTTTCTCGAACCATCAGGTGAGGGAAATGACACCTCCAGTGCCATCAAAGGATGTGGGTTTTGCGCTCATGAAATCTTTATAAGAACCCCCTTTTAGGTGTCCGTGGCTATCTTCAAAGTTTTAGGGCTGGGGACCACCTCCTGAACTACCAGGGTTCATTTGTGACATAGCGGCTATTACTGCGGTAGTAATAGCTGTCTGGAGAGTTACGAGATCAAATTGAGGAGATGGTAGTGGCGGAGGGTTATTGGTCTTTGAGTTGGGTCTCTTTCTTGGAGGAATCTTGATCTAATAAGATCAGGAAAGAGAGGATGATAAGTCCTCCGAATTCAATCAAGAGATATGACATTTATATATTCCGAATAAGCGATAAAGCAGGAAAGAGTTATCAAAACATATAATTTATCGCTATAGGAATGTTCAGGGAACAACATTTGAATGAAGATTTATACAAAGGATTGGCTCGAGAAATACTCCCATAGTATTTCATGATTCGCTATGACTATGATTCAATGTTTGGGGTATTAGGGTAAGTTTTAAGCATGCTGGACACCACAGTCACTCCCAAGCACATGTTGGCCGTGTCTCGAATGAATATAGATGGTCATGCGATATTGATCCTAGACACGACTACATAAGTGCCCAGGTTTAACCGCAACATATAACAGCCATTTACTTATGTTTTGTTCTACTTGAAGTTACATATCTCGATAGCTAGGTATACTTGTATACTTTAGAAAATACTTATACTTTGAAGTATACTTTTAGTTCAGAGCACTTAGGCCCTTTAGTGTTTATAGTTTTATACCATGTAAGGTCTGGTATACTTCATTAACTATAAACAAGGGCTCTGATACCAATCTGTCACACCCCGAAAACCGAAGGCGGAAACATTTCCTGGGCGGACTCCACGTTGAGTATCAAATCCAATGCACATAGTAAGAAAACTATGAGAATATAAGCATTTTAAAAATCAGCATAAAGCTGGTGAGTTCATAAGCGGTTTTTGTTTTTCTGAAAATGTACGAGTTTCCTTTTGGTTTCTGAAAATGTTATGACCCAAGAAAATCCCATATTTTATTATATGTAAAGTTTAGTTATCTGTTATGTTACACGGTTCTGGTTATGTTCAATTGTTATCCCAGGAAAATCCCATATTTTCCTAATGTGAAAGATGTATACTGAAAACCTGGTTATCCTTGTAAAGTGTATGTTAGTTCACCAATCAAAAATGTAATGTAAAAGATGTTCACTGAAAATGTATTAGTTTTAACATGTATATAAAACTAAGAAATACCAAGTAAACTAGTTACTAAACCCATTATTACTAAAAAGTAAATCTCTGTTATCCAAATTGCGAGTTCCATAACCATACAATAGACTAGATATGGCAATATGTAGTCCACATTACCTTATGACTTTCATCACCCTTGAACCTATCAGTTCGGCTGTAGCTAGCAGCCAGGTGTGGGGTAGTCAGCCCCGTATAGATCTATACACTCAAGTCATGCTCCCTATCTAAGATATTTTGGTTACGGGGGCGGTCCTCCACTCGCGTATCTCTGTGGAGTGTTCACTGAGGACGTGTCTGCAATTTATAAGAATAACAAATTTACTAGTAATAATACTAAAAGGTCAAATGACTATCCTCCACTTGCGTGTCTCTGTGGAGTGTTACCGAGGACAAAACAATGTTCTAAGTTCAAATGTTATGCTTTTAACTATTATAATGTGGGAAAACATTTGTGAAAATATAAAATACAACAGCTTATAATGTTTTTCACAAATAATATGATAATGTATTCTGTAGATTCAAATGGTTATTTGTTACGACTGTCAATGTTTAAAGCATATGTAATATGAAACACAACAAATATAAAACAAGTTTTGAGTACAATTATTACTTGTACTTTGCTTGTATTCCCCCCTTGAAAATAGTGAAAACATTGAAAATGTGTAGGGGTATGAACTCACCAGACGAGAAAACGTGACGGTTTGGATGTTATGTGTCGGTTCGGGGCTTGATAACCTGTGAGGTTCCTATATAATATGAAATGCTATACAAATGTATCTAATTAGACTTTAAATCACTAATTAGATATGATTACACACTCCAATACGAGAAAACACTTCAAACAAGTGTTTGGAGTGACCCGGGTGACATCTACGGACGTATAGGGCTTTGCAGAATGAGTTTGCGCTTCAAGAGTAAACTCCTTAGGGAGTTTACAGCCCTACGACCATGACCATATGAGTTCACGGCCGTGAACTCATGAATATGGGGTATTATGGTGCTAAATGGTCAATTAACACTTGGGAAGGGTTGTTATGATTTAATCTGAGGTATATGAATGAGTTTTACCACCAAAGGGACCATCAAAGGGAGTTTACGACCCTAAACTAGAAGTTTATGGCCATAAGATCCTATATACCCATTCCTTTCATGATTTGGTGGCCCTAGATCAATCACATGTGATTGAAACCAATTTTACAAGCCTTAGGATGAATTTAGGGCATCATTTGGCTAGTGTTTATGAGTTTACAGTCCAGGAACCCATTCTAGGGGGGGTTACGGTCGTGAACTCTCCAAGGGGTGGTTTTCATCATGTTTAAGGCCCCTAAGTCGATTGTGGTTGATTCTAGAATTTAATCCAAGGCTATTGGTGTGTTTAAGTGGCTTTTAAACACTCAAATATGAGTTTACTTTCCATGAAGGTGAGTTTACAGACCAAGAATGTTCTTGCGAAGTAAACTTATGTTTAATCCCCAAAAATTTGATTCAAGGTGGTCTAAGTCCAGTACATTAAGTCATATAGCCATATCTAAGCTCCAAAGGTCGATTGGAAGGGTTTAAAGGCTCAAAAACCCCTTATATGTGTGTTTACGGCCCAAGCATGTTACAAGGCCATAAACACATGAAAATGGTCCTAAATGATTCTTTAACCACGAATTTGAA
The DNA here is from genome assembly GCF_052625555.1 of Lactuca saligna. Lineage (NCBI taxonomy): Eukaryota > Viridiplantae > Streptophyta > Magnoliopsida > Asterales > Asteraceae > Lactuca > Lactuca saligna. Next base: position 188,720,037 of record NC_136421.1, on the reverse strand, counting down.
GGCCTAAGATGCTAATTCATGAGTTAGGGAAGTTACCTTAGTGATTTGGAGCTTAAATTTGAAGATTTTAGACTTGAAACTTGGATTGGAGGAGAGAGGTTAGAGGGAGAGAGAGAGAGAGTAGTGAGAGAGAGCAAAAGCTTCAAATGGAAGCTTAAACCACTTTAAATAGGTTCCAAGTTTTTGACACGGTAGAATTCTTCCCGATACCGGCGTTATACGATGCTTTTGGTCGCACCCGATTAAGTTACCGTAACCCGATATGGTCGATTCTAAACTGTTTCCGATTACTAATATGGAGTGTTAATATGAGTTCTAAACATGTTTAGGCATCCATTAAGTCATAATAGACATCCCATAATTATGACTAAATTTAACGACGTAATGGAAACGAAATTGGAAACGACGAATATATTAACAGAAAGGGTTACAAATGATGGAACGAACTTCGGGTTGTCACACTTTCTTCAAGGTCGACGCCTTCTAGGTTGGCACGACATCACTCCCGCCCAGTCTCCAGCGTAGGTTTCGAGGCATCACCTTCTAGGCTGGCATGGGATGCTAACCTAAAACATTTTAAATAAACGCTTTTACAACCCCAATTCCGTGTTTAACTGTTGGGAACCTCTCCCAAAAGTTCAGAAGGTATTCTAATCGTCCAGAAACCCTTTTAGGTTGTTTTTTGAAGGTGAAGAATCGATTTGAACCGAATATTTTAAGCATCGAAGTGAGAAGCGTTACAATATCGAATCAGTTTTCTTAATAATCATGTTTAGTATATCGTTTCTTGTGTTTTTTGTTTGTGATTATCTATTATCGGGTAAAATTCTAATATTTTCACTAGACTATGTGTAACCTAATGATTTGGTGTGATTCTTTTGTACGAATATAAGTTTTTATTCAATATATCATGTTTGTTAGATCAAAATCCATATGTGTTAAATTTTTTATGTTTATTACTTATTGATAAAGTTAGTAGAACTTACACTATCAATCTAATTTTATTAGCTTGTTTGATAGTTGTTTTATGACCATTAGATAATTATAACTAGTATTTAACAAATCCTAGAGTTACAACGGGAACCTTCATGTGTAGGAAAGCTTTTATCGACTAACTTATGGTTATTATTGACTTTAATAACTATTGAAGTTGATTCCTCTATCAAATTTTCCATAATACGAACTTAATTATACTTGTTTAGATAATCATCTTTATAATTATACGATTTAGTTTTTCGACCAAGATAACTAATAATTTAGAAATCAGTAAACATAAACTAATATTCATTGAACTCAATGGAATATATCATATTTGAAGGTGAAATCAAAATCTACGTGAAGAGATCTTTATCTCTTCTATGTTTAAATCCATTATCTCGTTTTATTAGTTTTAATTATGAGTTCAATCAAACCCACTTTTTATTTTATTGTTTATTGTTTGATTACCATTTGAATATATCTTAATTAAATTCCCATTCTCCGTATGATCGACACCAATTGTTACCAAAATGGTACTGTCACACGATCATGTCCACTACCTATAATATGTAATGGTTTAGCTGTGATAAATTATGATTTTATAAATTTAAAACTTGATAATTTATATATATAAACTAAACACATCAAATATATATATATATATATATATATATATATATATATATATATATATATATATATATATATATATATAACATTAAATCTGAATGATAAATATAATGTGAATGTATGACTGAATCTGAATTTGGATCGTTGGATTAAAATCACTAGTTAAGAGTGTATGCCGATTTTATTATTTTATGAATTAAAAATTTAATTAAATGGTTGATAATATCGTTAGCGGGGATAATTGAGTCATTATTTTTGTCATTTAAAAAGGATGTGTTAATGTGTTAATATGACATGCGTACACCCGATTATTTCGATGCAGCAGCTACTTTCATTCAATGTTAGTAGCGAAAAATATTAATGATATGATCATATGAATATATGATTCCCCAAAACAAATAAATTATTCATTGTAAAAGATATTAATTCTTAAAATACTGTAGACCTATAAGAAAGAAGTGATAAAGGGTTTACAATCTAAGCAAAGAAGCGACCAGTGCCTCAAGAATTGAACAATGGGTAAGGCGATCAAGCTCAAGGTTAAGAGAGAACATCAAATTGAAGTTCACAAACACAACATCTACTCTACTTTGGATCAACGATGACAACGATGATTTTTTCGATCCACCACTGGCGGTTAAATTTTATTTGTTTACAATGTATTCTTCAAGAATTAAAGACAAAGTTCACAAATATTTTTTATTCTTTAAGAATGTAACAATATTCTTGGAAAATTATGTATGAATTATAGTTTATAACAAGTTAGGGTCTAAGAAGGTTAGAGTTTGGAAAAGCTTGATCATTTTTCACAATGTTAAGGGGATTTGAGTTTGTTGGGTTTGGTGCTTCTTAGTATTCGTTTTTCTTATATTTTTGTGTTCTTGTACAGTTAATGATATAAGAATAATTGGTTGATTACAATGCTTTTGTTAGTTTAGATGAATTGGTTCTATTACAATTGGATCGTAAACCGGTTTTGGTTGTAAAGGACACGTACAAAAGTAATGTAAGGGAAAAGTTGGGTTACAAAATGGTTACGCTGGTTTTTGTTGTAAAGGACCTTTACAAAAGTAATGTAAGGGAAAAGTTGGTTTACAAAATGGTTATGCTTGTAACGTTTGTAAATGAAATTTTTTTGGTTGTTAGATTAATTACGCAGTCATTTATGTGTCAGTATATTGGTTTGTAGCTGTTCATGGCTTATATAACAATGCATTATTTTTGAATGTAAGACTATTTAGTACAGTAGGGTAGTAAAATAACAAAATTGTTATTTGATAATAATGCGAAATGAAAAGTAAATAATAAGACATCAAATTCTATGAGAATAAAATATGTGTGTAAAATGGTTTAGTTATTGATATTGTAGATATTGTTTCTTCTTTAAGAATGTATCCGTATTCGTCAAGAATTCAAGTTTAAGTTCACAAATATTGTTTATTCTTTAAGAATATACTCATATTCTCCGACTGTGAATGTATAATGGTGTAGTTCTTGATATTGTAAATATTGTAAAATAATTTTAATGGGTTAGGTAATTGAATAATCAAGTTGTTAACTTGTTTTCATTGACGGAAGGTATTTTAATAGAACAACCTCCCTAACTAGAAGGAGAAGGTCATAAAGAATTACCAATGGTAGAAGTCATTATAGAATAGGAAGCAGCTATGATTGAAGAGAGGACTGTAAATCAGAAGCAAAGAAAAATGAAAGACAATGTAGAATCACCAAAGAAGGGTGTAAAAGCAAAAAGTAATAAAGATGATAGGGGAATTTTGTTGAAATCATATAAAAAAGCAAGTTTAATGTAGTTACAAAGGGTAATACAAGTTAGAAAAACACATTTAGAATTTGCATATAGATTTCAATAAAAGTTTCTAGATCTAATCGAAGTAATAAAATTTAAAAATCATGCCCATAACAAAAAAAAAACTTGTTAAATTGCAAAACGAGGATGAAATCAACATGAAATCACTAAATCTGAGTAGAAGAAATAAAAAATTTGTTAGATTGAAAGAAGCTAGGAAAAGAATTGTCAAATTACAAGAAACCGGGACTAAGTGCCTATTTTATTACTAATAAGATAAATATTACCTCAAAAGTATGTGTTCATATGTTTCAAGTCGGACTATAATTGAAAACCGTGATGATCTCTTGATTGTTAGGACTTGGGTTACACTACAACCGGTAAAACTCGAAAAAACTTCAAACAACACAAGATATTGAACAAAAAGAATGAGATTAGAGTTCTTTTAATAGAGAAGAAATAGGACAGAAAGAGGATTTCACTATACTAGACCATTGATGGAGTCGATTTAGGGTTCCAACGTTGCGGGTTTAGCGATGGTTCAAATCTATTAATGGAGATTAATAATGTATTCTTAGGTTTTCACAACTCGTATTCATAACTGAGAGTGGCCCATAGGGCCACACCAGACAACGATGACCACGAAGAAACCTTCTAGTAACCCTTCCAGCCCAACGACTACGAAGGAAGCCTTATAGCACCTCTTCCAGCCCGATGACTGGATGGAAAGCCTCCAAGCGACAAAAACAATATTAGTTGATAACCTAAGTTGTGTAAGTACCACAACCAACATCTTACCTAAAATAATCACGGCATGAGATAGGGAGCAGAAGGCTTCCCCTCCAATGGGTGTCAATGTCTCGTGTCAAGACTGACATTCTTGTCGCCTTAATGAGTTCAAAAACTCTTAGATCGATTAGATCTTTCACAAGTACGATAAAAGTAATCAAACAGTTTAAGATCAATATGAGAAAGAACACAAAACAGAATCAAACTTATGCTTATGATTCAAAACTGAGTCATGCCTCAGTAGAGCTCGATTAAGAACTTCCGTTGTAGAGGCGAGCTAGAATTTACAGTAGATATGAAATAAAAGCAATGAAAGCGATATCCTCTAAGTCTGCATGCATGCAGCTTATATACTAAACTCTAATACAAAATTATGCACGGCTGGACAGGCCCAATACCGGCATTCAAACTAGGCTATGGACTGAGACCATGACGCAACCGAATAGAGTCAACAATCTCCAAATTTGCGTCAAATGAGGCAAGAGATTATTTCTTCTGAGCAGGCCTCACTGTCTTTATAACTTTAAACAGATTAGGAATAATGGCAAGAAGAGTCTGTCGGAACCAAATGTACCACCTCAGCATGTCAACAAATAGTTTCTTATCAACAACATTGTTCTGGTCACACCTCTGTATGATCTCCAAGATATGCTCGAGACAAGACGTCGAGAAGAGGTGTTTATCAACAAGAGTGAACATACATTTTTGACCTTCGCCCCTGAGAAACATAACCATGTGATACTGTGAATCAATCTTCCCCTGGATCACAATATTAACATTGCCAGCTCTACCCATGGGCTTGATCGTTGGTCGCTTGTGTATGGCATAGGCAATCTCCTGGTCCATCTTCACTACCTCATGTATGTGGCAAACAAGCATACGCTTGACATGATCGATTATTGGCTGATACTCCTGAGGATTCAACAGAAGAATGTTGTTGAGGAGTATCCAGTCATGGGGGTTGAGGTTTGGTAGATCAGCAAGGGAAAAATGGTAGACTGAGCCTTCAGTTCCTCGAGTCACCCTGAATTTGACATTAATAAATTTCCCTGCTGAATAGGGCTTCATCACCCTGACTGTAGTTATCTTCTTTGAGCTCCAGTTCAGGTATTGGGGTTGAGCAAACTCCAAGTAAAACTCCAGAAGATCCCTATCTACCTTCGGGTCTGGAGAAGGAATAGAAACAGTCGAGTTCAAGCAGTGGAAGATTAATGCCTTTCGATTAATTGGCATGTCGAACTGTGCATCCTTGGAGTTGTCAAGGCCAAAGGACATTATTGGCTCGAGCCAAAGAACAGTTGGCTCGTCAATTAGACATCTCTGAAGCGAATCTTTTGTCCATATATGAAACATAGACTTTTTGTTTTATAGGAGCTCCGCCTCCTTTCGCTTCATCTCTAGCTCAGCTTGCTGCTTCTTGATGTTTTCTTCCATTTCTTTTTCAGAAGTTTTAACCTTCTGGAAGGGATTCTTGGGATTTTCGGCATAGACATCTTCTTCATTGTCTGTTTCGTCATCGCCGATTTTCTTCTTCTTTTTGTCTTTGTTGCTGACCGAAGCTTCATTACCCTTCGGTCTAGCAGATGGTCCAGCGGATGGCTTTGATCCAGAAGGAGGAGGTTGTGATGTCACTTTCTCTCCCCCTTGTTTCAGTTGGACTTTGGTAACTAGAACACCTTCGATTCGGCTAAGAATATCCAATGCCGTTCTAAGCTTGTCTGCCAAATGACGCCTGACGGTGATAGTGATGACCGGATCATGAGCCTTAATAAGATGAAGAACGATGGAGTGAACATCTCCAACAGAACTCCTAATGACTTCCCTTTTTGAATTGAGGTCATTAAGTTCAGCCTCAACAGTACGCAGCTTGTGATTTTGCAATTTAAGCTGGGAGGTACGTCGGTCAAGCTCATCCATAATTCAATTCTCCACAGCTAACTCCGCTTCTAATTGAGTTAAGCAATCATTGACATTAGCATGGAGCTTCTCGTTGGCTTGTTGAATGGCTTGGCGTGCTGCTTCGAGGTTCGAGCGCTCAGCTTGACGAGTTTTTTGAAGGTTATCGACCGAAGCGTTGACCATTTTAGCGTTTTTGGCAGTAGCACCCTGCAAGGAATCTAAAAATATGTGAGCTTCGGAGACTAGTTTATCAACTTTTGCGGTCGCTTCCTCGCATTCCTTGGTAGAGGCATCAACAGCAAGGGAGGCCTGTTGACATTGAATTGTGGAGGTCGATATTTCCTTGGCTGCATCAGATAGAGTAGTATTGTGTTCGGTGACAACCGAGGACAACAAGGCCTTTAAGGCAGCTTCAGAATAGGCACCATAGGAAGAGGATGAAAGCAGCTTATCAAGCTTTTCGTTTACTGCCTTTAGATGACGTTTGGTAATAGGCTCATCGTCATCATCATCGCTCTGCACTCTATAAGGACTAAAGTATGTGGAATCAAACTCTAAATCCTCACCACCTAGAATAGGGGTTGTTTCAGCAGATTGCGTGGGAGATAAGGGTTTGGAAGAAGGTGGAGGTTTGGTTGCAGGTGGATTAGGAACAGTAGAGCGAGTTTGTGTGATAGTGGTGGTATTTGTGAAAATGGGAGTAGGAATAGGAATTGTAGTGGATGGTTGAGAGGTGGTAATTACGATTGTTACAGGTGTAGGTGAACGGGGATTGGAGCGAATTGGAATTTTTGGGGTAGGGGAGCGAGACGGAGTATCACCTTGGCCCGAAGCCTCTTCTTCTAAGCTTTCGCTCTCAGATTTCGATGGAGGAGCGTTCTTGTGCTTAGGAGGGGCATATTCTGAATCGCTTAAAGATTGCAGAATAAGTCTCCGAGCGGGCTTGTTTTGCTTTTTCGGTTGAGCATGAGATGGGGCAGCTTTATCAGATTTTCGCTTCTTGGGGGTTTACCCCTTGGTTTACTTAGTGACCTGTTCTCCCTTCTGTGTTTCAGGCTTCCTGCCCCTCTTGGCTGGCTTGTCAGCCTCTTCAATCGACAGAACCATTGCCTGTCTAAGCTCTATTGGGCCAGCAGATGGATGCTTCCTGTATTGTTGTAGAACATTACTCGACTCAGAAATACGATTGAGCATTCAGGAATGGATCCAATAAACAAAAACTTCGATGGATCAGTAACAATGATTTTCATCGCATGAAAGGTAGCAATGGATGAGTGCAAGGATTCCACCATTATTGGAACACGAAGGCGGTCCATTGCCCATTGGGTGATGATAGACCACAAACGCCCACATGAAATCTCAGAATGCGTGGATAAAGAAACCAGGCTTTGAACCAACAGCTGCCAGATGATGGACCCATAATCTAGGTCAATTCCATGGTACAACCCATATAGTACCGTCATGAAGGATTTGCTTGCACCATCGAAGCTGGCGCTTCTCTCAGGCAGTCCCTTGAACAACAACATAAAAAGGCCTTTCCATTGAGGAGGAAGGCAGGACTTCTTGAACTTCGTAATGGTGGTTAGGGTTTCAGTATACCCCATCTGATAGAACATGGAAAATACTTGACCAGTTGTAATGGATTCAGGGTTTACCAAAGATGAATCGTGAGAAAGACTGATTAGGGAACATAATCGATGCTTGCAGATGGAGGTCTTCTCATTGTGGAGTTCAAAGTGAATGTGTTCATTAATCCTGTCATAGAAAGCAGTAGAGTAGACAAGAGACAAGAACGACATGGGAACAACTTCAACTTTGGTCAGTGCATCGACAAGTGGTGAGTATTTGAGACACTCAACCACATACAACATATACGGCTCATAGATGAATGGCGTAAGATCGATGATCAGATGCTGTTGGGGTTTGATGGTGAGAAGAGGTTGACGAACTGAAGTATCGTGAACTGATGATGAGTCTGCCATTGATGTAGCTTGAAGAAGATAATGAACAGTTGCAGAGAATCATCGGGTTTCTTTAAGAGAATTTTGGAAGTGATAAAGAATGACAGTGTACAGTTCCAATTCCTTTTATTGGTACAATGAGGGGACAAAAAAATCCAGCTGAAATCTTGGAGTATCTCAGAAATAGCGCCTGAGTTGATGGGTCTACAGTTGGCATGCTAAGGATGACGCAGGAGAGAGAAAAAATGTTTCCCTTTTTCATGCTTTTTCATAAAATTAACTTTATCAAATCACCAAGTCGTTTGGATAGCTGCTGAGTCAGCGTCCACTTTATCCCAATCGTTTCTTATGACGCTTGAATCTCTGTGCCTGTAGCGTGTTAATGATCAATCTGAATCAGAACTAGAATTTGGAAAATTAAAAATTTTCATGCATGGGGGTGTAAAAGAGAAGGAAATAAAACGAGATTTTAGGGATCATATGTGATGTGGTAATCTGACATAAAACAACTGATTCTGAGCAGAAATCACTTCCTTCAATGTCAAGAGAGACATTAAAGTGATTGCTTGGTTTCCCATGGAATAATGATCAATAACTTCTTGAGATGTTTTGAAAGGCTTCTTTTAAAGGTTAAAGAGGGTGGTTTTTGCTTCAATTCATAATTTCGATAGTTAACATAAGACCGAAACTGAATGAAGTACTTGTGAGAGCATTGTGATCTGTTGAACAAGTAGGTATGATAAACTTTATAGTGACGATGGAAAGAGGAAATCTCAAAAAAATAAAACTAGATCTTTTAGGGTTAGATAAGCGTTGGTGAAAGGCAAACTCATAAAGATCACTCAAAAGAAAAAAAAAAAATTTCATAGGGTTACAAGTAAGATCTTGAATTGTTAAATTCACCGTCAATTCATTAGTGGTGCTGAATTTTGGGTTTCACTTAGTACATAGTAGCATGAAACTAAGATCATGAACACAAACTTGGTATAACCATAAACCTAAGTGGTTAAAACTAAGAGTCTCAGGGGTTAAATTGATGAAATGAATTATAATGGAGAAAGATGATGTAGATGGTATAAGAAGCGAAAGTACCTCTGCATTAAAGAAAAGAAGGACCAAGTAGAAAACTCAAAACTCAATATGAGCAGAGTAAGGTAGCTAATGATTAGAGTGAATCGGACAGCCTGGATTGGGAAAACATGATTGGTATATGTCATGTTATTAAGGCTGCACTAAAAATCTGTCGAGGCTTTAGTCAACATATAGCAACATGCTTCTAGGGACCCCTAACTAGGAAAACCATTTACTTGCCTTAGCATTGCCATCGAGAGCCATATAAAAAAAAATCTATTTTTGAATTTTGTGAGAGTTGACCAATTAAACAAAAGAGAAAAATATTTTTGGATTACTTAAGAATGTTTATAAAAAGAAAATATTTTTGGAATTTTATAAGTAAAAAAAATATGTACATAAGAGAACAATTGAAATGCCTTAAAAAAACGAACGAGTTCAGAAGGACTGAACCTGAAATAGACCGAACGTTCGGTTCATTTCGGTTCATGGACCAAATTCACCTGAAATAGACCGAACGTTCGGTTCATTTCGGTTCATTTCAGTTCTCTCTATTGTGCTTGTTACCTTTATGAGAGCGAAGGCAATTTCGGTACAGACTCGTCTTGCATCATTCCTAGGCCTTGTAGAATCTCATTGAAGCTTGCTTCAGGTAAGGCCTTCGTTAATATGTCTGCCAATTGATCAGTCGTTCTGACGAAGTGAATTTCTACGTTACCATCTTCGATGTGATCCTTGATGAAGTGATATCTCAATGCTATATGCTTGGTCTTGGAGTGTTGCACTGGGTTGTGACAAATCCTAATTGCGCTTTCAGAGTCACAATATAGTGGGATTTTCTTCATGTTTAACCCATAATACTGGAGTTGACTTTGTATCCATATGACCTGAGATGTACAGGATGCTGCAACAATATATTATGCTTCTGCAGTAGATAGTGAAACACAGGTTTCATTCTTCGATTGTCAATTGACTAATTTACCATCAAGAAATTGACATCCTCCTGTGGTGCTTTTACGATCCAATCCATAGCCACCCAGATCTGCATCTGAAAATGTTTGAACGAAGAATCCTGAGTTGGCTGGATACCATAAGCCGAGAGAGGAGGTTCGCTTCAGATAGCGAAAGATGTTCTTCATGGCTTGAAGATGAGGTTCTCATGAGTTGGGTTGAAATCGTGCACAGTAACAACCAGAAAACATTATGTTAGGTCTACTAGCTATGAGATACATCAAAGATCCAATCATTTGTCGATAAAGTGTGACATCAACTGCTGGTTTCTCCAATGATGGTGTGAGTTTACTACTAAAAGCCATAGGCACTTTCACTTTGGAGTCTCCCATCATTCCAAACTTGGTTAGAAAAGTCTTGGTATATGCTTCCTGATTAATAAAAATGCCTTCGGGTCCCTATCTAATGTTTAATCCAAGAAAAAACTTAATTGAACTCATTGAGCTCATCTCAAATTTAGTTTCCATCAACTTTCTGAATTCAGCTATTATGCTAGGATTCGTGGAGCCAAAGATGATGTCATCAACATAAATTTGGACTATCATAAGGTGGTTACCTTCTCGCTTACGAAAGAAGGTTGGGTCAACCGAACCTTGTTTGAATTTAGACATTTTTAAGAAATGAGTGAGTGTTTCATACCATGCTCTGGGAGCCTGTTTAAGACCATATACAGCTTTGTCAAGAATATAACAGTGATCGGGATACTTCTCGTTCACGAAACCCGGCGGTTGCTCAACATATACGGTTTCTTCAAGTTCACCGTTGAGGAAAGCACATTTGACGTCCATTTGATAGACTTCAAAGTTCTTGTGAGCAGCGTACGCAAGAAAGATACGAACATATTCTAATCTTGCCACGGGAGCGCAGGTTTCTTCATAATCAATTCTCTCTTCCTGACAATATCCTTTGACGACCAACCTCGCTTTGTTACGAATGACATTTCCCTCTTTGTCCATCTTGTTTCTGAATACCCATTTGAGACCGACAACCGAAGCATCCTTAGGAGTTGGAATAAGACGACATACCTTGTTTCGTTCAAACTCATTTAACTCATCCTGCAAGGCTTGAACCCAGTCTGAATGATCAACAACTGAGTTGATAGTCTTTGGTTCAATTTTAGAGATAAATGAATTAAACATGCAAAATTCTACTTTTGAAAAAAGTGCAGCCCGTTTCGCTTTGATTTGAGAGCGAGTTAGCACTTTTTCTGATGATTCCCCAATAATTTGAGTTTGCGGATGATCTTTGGTCCATTTAACAAGTGGAGGAAACGTTGGATCATAGATAGGATCCAATTCAACATTAATTTCTTCCCCTAGTTCAGACATGGTGCTATCATCACCAACATTGGTGTTCTCCCCCTCGAAGAATAAACCCTGTTCAGGACTAGCATTTGTATCTTCTTCATTGACTAGAATTTCAGTGGAGCTTGATGAATTTGGCAATGAGTTCTCCCCCTAGAATGAAGTACCTTGATCATGAGGAGTAGAGGAAGCCTCCCCCTGGATAGTTGGATGCTCACTAGAAGGTTCAGTTGCGTTTGTGCCTTCGGTGTCTTTGGATTGATTTTCAGCCATCTTCTTAGCAGCATCGTCTATAACCTCTTTCAGATTATCAACATTGTTGTCTTTTGCATTTGATTCAGAGTCAATCGCCTTTTGAGGCTCATCAAACAAGAGCATGAATTGGTCGAAAAGATTCGAGATGGAGATAGTAACCTGACCATTCCTTGATAATATGTCATGTGATGCATCTTCTGTTGGTTTCAACTTCTTAACATAACTATCATCAAACGTGACATAGTATGTTTCTTCAATTTTCTTCGATTGTTTATTGAGAACTCTATATGCCTTGGAGTTCAAGGAGTAGCTTAAGAAAATTCCTTCATCTGCCTTGACATCAAACTTGTTTCGATTCTCTTTGGAGTTGAAAATGAAACATCTTGAACCGAACACATGAAAGAATTTCACGTTTGGTTTTGGATTGTTCAGGATCTCTTAAGGAGTAATTTAGAATCGTTTATGCAAATATGATCGATTCTAAGTATAACATGCAGCCGCGATTGCATCAGCCCAGAAATACAACAGCAAGGACGCGAAGCATAACATGGTATGAGCAGCTTCACATAGTGACCGATTTCTCCTTTCAACAAGTCCATTTTGCTGTGGAGTATAGGGAGCTGAGAAATTGTGAGTCGTCCCTTTTTCAACAAGAAAACCTTCAAAGTCTTTGTTGTTGAATTCCAGGCCATTGTCACTCCTTATATTTCAGACTACCTTTCTTAGTTGCGTCTCAATTTGTTTAAGGAAGAGCATGAGCTTTCGAGTAGCTTCAGACTATTGCTTGAGAAAGAAAATCCATGTAAATCTCGAGAAATCGTCCACAATTACCAGAATGTATTTGTTTCCTCCAATGCTTTCGATGGACGAAGGACCATATTGATCAATGTGAAGTAATTCCAGTGGTTCTATCACCTTTGTATTGATAATAGAAGGATGACTCTTCCGAGTCTGCTTTCCCATTTCACATGCTGCACATAGATGTTCTTTATCAAAATTTAGAACTGGAAAACCTCGAACGTGATCACCTAAGACTAAGTTGTTGATGTCCTTGAAGTTCAGATGAGAAAGTCTCCTATGCCATAACCAGCTTTCATCGGAGTGAGCCTTTGTGAGTAAGAATACAACTGGTTTACCTCTTATAGGATTAAGGTTCAAAGGATACATTTCCCCTTTTCGCTTTGATTTCAACAGAATGTTGTTTGAGCTCTTTTTGACAATTTCTGAGCCTTCATCATCTCCGGTACCAACTACCAGCTGTGATACGCTGATGAGATTGTGTTGGAGCCCTTCAACATATGCAGGCTTCCTTATGGAGAACTCGCCATTTGTGATCATTCCGTAGCCTTTGATAGTTCCAAAAGAATTGTTGCCATATTTTACAATACCACCATCTTTGAGAGAGCGAAACTCTCTGAGTTCCTCCTTCCTTCCTGTCACGTGACACGAGCAGCCACTATCGATGTACAATTCTTCATCAAAATGCTCGTCACAAATAACCTGCAAAATATTAACCAGATTTAGGAACCCAAAGTTTCTTGGGTCCTTGTGAGCCTATCACAGGACAGCGAAGAGTAAGAGAAATATGAACCATATATGTACGTTTAATTAAATTTGTTTCATCTTTTCTTTTAATAGTGAAAACTTTAATTTTAGTTCATTTAGGAGGGTTGGGGTTTTTAGCTGAGGAACTGGAATTTAAAGAATTGGATTTAGAAGAGACATTAGATTCCCGGTTTTGTTGATCCGACTTGCAAGCAGGAGGATTGAAATTGAAATTTCGTTTTCCATTGGATGAGGGACTGAAACTCTCCTCTCGGTTGTTGTAGGATGATGGACCGTAACCGCTCTTTCAGTTGTAGAAGGATGGACCGGAACTGCCCTTTCGGTTGTTTTTAGTTATTGGACCGAAACCACCCTTTCGGTTCCTATTGGTCAAAGGACTGAAACCATCCTTTCGTTTCCTGTCAGTTGAAGGACCGAAACCATCCTTTCGGTTCATGTTGGTTGAAGGACCGAACCCATCCTTTCGGTTCCTTGATTCTTCTTGTGATTTTTGCTTCCTTTCAATCCTTACAAAATCACGATTTTGAGAATTCCAAAACTGATTTCTCTCTGAGAGATTCTTCTTGTATCTCAGATTTCTTTGATGTTTACAATCAGCCACCTGTTTTGGATTTCTGTGAATGTTGGCCTTTCGTTTTATAGCCTGTGCACATCATGCACTTTTTTCTAAAGAAGTATCACTTGTGGTTTGCGTAGGTTCGTCCAAAGGAGTTTTAGTTCCGCTTGTGCTCGGCACATCATACTTTGTAGGCTCATTTAGTGGTTCAGGTATGTATCTATCTTTTACCCTCCATGAGGTTTTCTGAGAAAGACGCTTCGTCTCGTCTGCGTTCTCTATTGGGTCCGACCAGAAAAATTCATCACATCCACCAGCATTATCTTCTTCTACCATAGGAGTTAACTCTGCAGTTTGTTGTGGAGTGATTCCCGGCACTGTGTAGACTTGGTTTGGAGTGGTTTGAACCTTTTGGTACACAACAGCTTTAGCTTTGAGAACCTTGGACTTGTCAGTAGAGGAAAGAGCAAACTCAACAGAGTTTGCAGAAATTAGGTTCTTATGGGACTTGGGTTCGTTTTTGGCTAATTCAGAACAGTCTACCAAATCTTCTACAGAAATTTCACTCATGTCATCATCCTCATTAAGTTTAAATGTATTTTCAACATCAATTTTGTTTTCTGAACTTAAATTGGCATTCAAGGAGTCAAATTTTTGTATAGTTTCGGCTCTCAATTTCAATCTATCATTTTCATCTAACAGATTTTTGAGCATGTCTTTGTGGTCCTTGGACTTTATGTAGGATTCAATTTTGTCCAAACCTATTTTGTATGCAGTGGACACTTCGTCAAAAGATACAACACTTTCACAGTTGTAGGCTTCAACATCAATTTCATCCTCCTTTAATTCAAGGAAAGGCAAAATCATACGATGTATCTTCTTCCCTATTTCACAATCAAGATGCAACTGAGTGATGTTAAAATAGAGTCTCTTAGCAATTAAACAACAAAATTTCTCTGTTTAAGAAGTTTAAGATTGTCTCTCTGCAAATAAATAGAATCATCTTTAGATCTAATTAACTACTTTTCCTTCTACTCGATCCACATCCTTCGTTCCTCACTCTTTGAAGAAATCCTGCTGATTTGATCAGTTAGGTTAGAGTTTGTGACACAGGTTTGGGTGAGACTGCTACTTATGCTAGTGAATTTTGACTTTAAATTATTTAATTCCTTTTCATAATTATTAGCAGTTATTTTTAAAGAAGCAAGAATATCTTGTACCTTTTTGATCAACTCATCACATTCGTTGATCTGAGCACCAACAGGCTTTGCAAAAAAACATTTGTCCTCTCGCTCTCTTTGTTCTTCAACTCCCCCATCAATTGTGCATCCTCTCATTTGGGACACACCTTCGGTCACTACAAAACATCTTCCCATTGCTTGTTCTGCTTTTGCCAGCATAACTTTTCCGTGAGTAGGCTTCCTTACTTCATCATCCTCAGAATTTGTGGACTAGACCTCCACACCACCAAATTCATCACTGTTATTTGTACCCTGCACAATTAAAGCATTCATGATAGAGTTATTAACAACAAACCTTCTTTTCTTTATTTCCTCCAATCTTCTTAGGAGGCTCGCTTCTTCATCTTCTTCGTTTGTCTTTTCTTCTTTCTTTCTCAGCATACAATCTTTAGCAAAAATATTTTTGCCTCCACAGTAATGAAAGTGGAATCCTGAGTCTCCTCCAACTTTAGCTTCCTTCTTTGACTCTTATGCTTTGACCCATCTTCGGTTCTACCTTGATCCTTTCGGTGCTATAACTTCCTTCCAGTTTCGGTTCTTGTTGGCTGGGAATTTCTTCTTAATGAATTTTCTGGGATTTGACACCATCATGGCGTATTCTTCGCCGGTTAGATCAAAATCAGCAAGATCTAATTCCTCTTCTTCTTCAAACAAACTCTTTCCTTTGGAGACAAGAGCTAAAGAACCCAGACCCGAGATCACATTCGTTTCCTTCGATAAAGCATTCTCATGGGATTTTAAAATACCCACCGGTTTTGCCAGAGAGTAAGACTTGAACTGTTCATGAGCCTTTACTGTTGACACAACATCCATCCATTCAGATCTGAGTCCGTTCATGAAAATGACCTTTTGTTCAATTACCTTTCTTTTAATTCCATGCTTTATCATCTTACTCAAAAGATGATTGAAGCGATCGAAAGTTTGAACAAGTTTTTCTTTAGGCTTCTGCTTAAAGTCCCCAAACTCAGATAACAAGAGAGTTTGGATAGAGTGTTCCATATCTTCATCTGTGGAATATAATTCCTTCAATCTATCCCAGATCTCCTTAGCTGTAGCACAAGAACTAACTAAACGAAACGTATCTGATTGTAGAGCAAACCTTATCATTCGTAGAGCTTTGATGTTGCACTAAAACTTCTCTTTTTCATCCTGATGAATGTCTTTAACGTCATTAACAAGCTGAGTGTATTCTTTCTGTGTTTTAACAATCTTTGATGTGCTTGAGTGAGCGAATGGGCCTGAAGTGATTGCTTCCCAGATTAGATATCCATTGTCCTCCGATCCAATCACGTAGTCTTCAAAGTGATGCATCCAATCTTCATAGTCTTGCGTATACAAGATTGGTATTCTTTGTAGAACCTATGTTGTTGGAAATGATCAGATTGGTTTGTGAATCGTCCATGGACATTGTAAATACTTTTGATCGATAACCTGTACAAGATCAGACTTGTAATATTTCGTTAGGTTTGGATTAACAATTAATGAGATACATCAATAAAGACTGACGACTCAATAAATATCAATCAATGTGGAATTAAAACCCTATGAACTTATTCGATAGAAGAGGTGTGTATGGATTACACAGTCTCCTGCTCTGATACCAATTGATGAGTTCAAAAACTCTTAGATCGATTAGATCTTTCACAAGTACGATAAAAGTAATGAAACAGTTTAAGGTTAATATGAGAAAGAACACAAAACAGAATCAAACTTATGCTTATGATTCAAAACTGAGTCACGCCTCAGCAGAGCTCGATTAAGAACTTCCGCTGTAGAGACAAGCTAGGGTTTACAGTAGATATGAAATAAAAACAATGAAAGCAATATCCTCTAAGTCTGCATGCATGCATCTTATATACTAAACCCTAATACAAAATTATGCACGGTTGGACAAGCCCAATACCGACATTCAAAGTAGGCTATGGACCGAGCCCATGATGCAACCTAATAGACTCAACACCCCTAAAGGTGTAAGCGTCACCTAGACCTTAGTATATAAGGTTAATACTCTCTCCATATCTCCTAACAACCAACCACTACCTTGATTGTTCTCCCGGGATCACCTCTCAGAGTACAATTAACGAGCTTTCCTATTGTGTTATAGGGAGTAATTGTAGGTGGTGACCTTTACGGTTCAGCCATCAGGTTGCCACAACACATCATTGGTGCTATTCATTGGTATGATAATTAAAACCAAAAGCTACCAAATTATGATCGAAAACAATGGTGATAGAAAAAACAACAAGGCCATCGGACACCCAAAGTCTGGTATGCTCTGTGGCATCACTGGCACCAAGCTCTGCTGCTGGTACACCACATACCACACATACAATGGTTGTATTGTCCTCTCCATTCACACCACTCACTCAAAATGGGATACAACCATTTACACCAATGAACTCCCAATCATTCCAGCTTATAAGCCAAGTTGTTATCAGAACACAAGCACAAAATTCATTCCCTGTATTCAGCCAAACCGAAGCACAAAACTTCTACCAACTCCCTTCATTCCTCCCGAACAGCTCAACCATGGTCACAAATCAAAAAACAAGACTAATGTTGGCCCAAGAAATGCCATTAAGAGGATAGACACTGATGACTCCACCACCAACCTCGATACAAATAGTTATAAGGGTGTCCGTGTAGACAAACATAAATTAACAAACATCACAACACAACACAACACATATCCCGATGATGACAATTCACACCAGGCACAGTAGCTTCCCCTTATATCAAAATACCATTCCAACAAACACACACACAACACATTCTCATATAAAACAACTTCCCCCAACACCCTATCTACATTTTTTCAAAAATATTCACCCAGACACCATTAACAACAAGCAACACCTCACCCTTTGTAATTGAACTTCAAAATTATGACATACCAAACATATCAAGATTACCCATCCTTAAAGCATATAATGACACAACTTGTCTAGATATCCATGTAGACGCTTACTAGTGGCACATGAAGTACCTCAAAATAGACGAACAGTTATGGTGCATATACTTCCCTACCACATTAGATGGGAAGGAAATGGCAAATTTCAAAATCCTTATACCAAATAACATTCACAACTTCTACCACCTCAAGGAGCTTTTCCTAACCAACTTCATGTAACTCCGAAAATATCATAGTGGAAACAAAAAAAGGAAAAAGCGTCAGAGATTACGTGAAAAGATTTAACAAAATAGCACTAAACATACCAGTCCAAGATGACAAACTAGTCATTAGAGCATTCATGTACAGTTTGTTTCCCAGACTGTTGTCATGGAAATCCTCAGGTGAAACCTATAACCCAATAAGAACTAAAAGAAAGTGTAGAATGATACCAAAGGCAGGAAGAAGGTATAACAACAAAAGAATCCCCCCTCCATTTAACAAGGTTACGCACAACCAAAGGGAGGCGTGAACATTCCCCCACATACCACAAAGGAGCAACATCAATACAAACAATCAGAATACGAAATTCCAGCCATACGAATAAGATGACAATCGATAAAATTGGCCATATATCCTAGAGATATAAAAAACATCACAACTCCAATGCCCCAACACACACCAATTCCAAAACAAAAACAAATAATGCGAGTAAAATAGAAAGCAAGGACAACACACAACAAACTGCACCATCCTAAAGAAAGAGCTAGAAGAACAAATGACAAAAGTAAAACTCTCCAAAATTACCAGAAGCATCCGACCAAATATTGCATCCAACCAAATATTGACACCACACGGCTCCAAAAACTAAAGACAAAAGGACAGGGTGATAAGATGAAATCATTGAAATCCTTGCCATACAAGAACTACACTACCGATGAGTGAAAGAAACATCCCAACATCCTAAAACACATAAGAAAATCATATATAAACTATTTTCTCTTCGAAAGACCCTACACCGCTAGAGGGGGAAGGAGACAACTCGTTAAATATCCAAGCTCACATTGGTAACTCAAAAATACAAATGCTATACATCGACAATAGAAGAACAACATAAATTATGTTCGAACATTGCTTCCAACAATTGTCGCACACTTGGAAAAAAGGACTCAAACCAAAACTAGGAAGATTGAAAGGTTTTGTAGGATACAACGTCTAGTCGATTGGTATACTACACTTACCACTCATTATTCAGGAAGAACGGAATACTAGGAAGAAAATAACTATTCTAAAATTCATGATCATCTAGGGACCATCATAACACAACATCATACTCAGGCCAATAGCTATTCTACAATATGGAGCAAACATATCCAAGATTCACGACCTAATGAAATTCTAGATAGATGAAGGAGTCAATATCCTAGTTGTAGAAGCATCATGAAGAATAGAATGCAACCAAATCCCAAAGCCAATGGAAATCACCAGGGGGAAGAAGCGTTTGAAAGAAGCTGGATCTAAAGAAAACAAAGCAATCCATGAGAAATTTCTAGAACTACCAAACTCCACCAACCAAACCCTATAAGAAGCAACAAGAATAAAACTCACGACATTGCTGAAAAAGTACAAACATATCTTTGATTGGGAACCAATAGACAGGGTTGGAGTCAATAAGAAGGCAATCAAGCACAACCTCAGCATATATCCTGGCAGTGCGGTAATAAAACAAAAAAATGTGAGGGAAAATAAGAGATCATAATAGAGCCATCAAGAGTGAAGTGGGAATTCTTGTTCAAGTTGGAATTCTCTAAGAAGCGTTTTCCCCTCATGGATAGCTAACCCTATTATGGTGAGAAAAGATGATGGCACCAGGAAAATATGCATCGATTACAGTGACGTGAACAAAGAATACCTAAAGATTGTTATCCCTTGTGTGGGATAGACCAAAGAGTAGAATCATTGGAAGGTTTCAAGTGGAAATGCTTCCTCGATGCATATAAATGTTACAACCAAATCCTAATGAAAAAAAAGAAGATGAGGAGAAGACCACATTCTATATAGACCATGGAACATTTTGCTACACAAAAATGTCTTTCGGGCTCAAGAACGCAAGAGCCACATAGCAACGCCCCATAGATAATGTCTTCAAATATCAAATATGGCAGAATGTGGAAGTCTACACGGATAACATGCTGATCGAAAACATAAATAATCGCACAATACTATCAGATGTAGAAGAAACATTCATAAACTAGAAGAAACAAAGATGAAAATAAACTCGGCTAAGTGTATCTTAAGAGTGGAAAAAGGCCAATTCATCGGATACAACATCAGCAAACATGATCCACCCGCTCTAGAAAAATATCAAAGATGTGGTAGAGAGTAAGTCATCCACCAACCTAATGTAAATGCAAGGTGTAACATCTTGATTTTTCATCGATTTTTTTATTTTAAACACATTTTAACGAGAATACGTTAGTAGAAGTCTTATTTGAATTTTATGAGAACATCACCAATGTTACCTTATTACCAACAAAACCCTTCATCAAAGTTAAAGTTCATAAAACCAACATAAACAATCTCTCAAAACTGTAAGTAAATGAAAATTCAACATCATGTCCAAAGTGGTATCATATCTAAAATATGCTAATGTAACTACACCGAAAGACTCCATCCTCACCAAGCCATCAGGTTATGCTACCTGTATCGTTGCAAGGCAAACAACATGAAAAAAAAAACAATTGTCAACATATGGTAAGTGAGATAATAATGAGTACTTCACAAGTCCTTATGTAAACATTTTTTACTACATATTACTTCACAAGTTCTTCATATGTAATCATGCATATTTATTAACATCTTTTGCTAGCATATTACTTCACAAGTTCTTTTTATGTAAACATGGAAACTAGTAATTGTAAGTTCAAACATTTTACATCACATCCAGTTCTCATGCACATATAACATATTTATGGATATCACGTTACTAGAATGCTCAGTCCTAAATCATCACAAACAAATGTATCCAAGCAATCATGGCATGCACACATCACATAAAATCAACACAAGACACTCCTTCTATCGTGACCCTAACACACCTCTCATATAAAAAGAATAAGAATCTAGCACATAAGCATCATAAATTCTCACACACATAAGGAAGCATAATAACCAATAATATAGCACACAAAATAGGGGTAGACACAACCTAAAAAACCTCGATTCATTCCAATCCATATAAGATATGGAATTCCTAACAATGTACTTCAAAACAAAAAGATTAACTCACCATTGTCAAAACATGTCCCCTCCACACTTTAAATCTTTTAGGAACTTAGCTATGAATATTTCCCTAGTATGACATAAATAAGTAGATTAGTAGAAGTTTACAAGAACAAAAAGATTAACTCACCATTGCCAAAACGTGTCCCCTCCACACTTTAAATCTTTTAGGAACTTAGCTATGAATATTTCCCTAGTATGACATAAATAAGTAGATTAGTAGAAGTTTACAAGAACAAAAATAGCAACTCTATACCCCAAACATGCAAACCAGTTACTAATTCTAATTCTTAAATTTTGACTTAAAACATCAGCTTGTTCAAGACCACTTTACCAACCACCAACACCTGTATAAATTACAATTTTGTTTCACATTAAAGTATCCTAGACTCTTATCTTTTCAGAAGTGTTTGTACAAGTCCATATGCCTTTTCTAAAACATACTATGAATTTTACAAAAACAACATATCCGTGCAACTAATTTCTGACTAGTTAGTGAAAATGATGATTTTTATCTTGGTTAGAGAGAACATCAGGTACTGGAAAAAATTAGGGACAAACTAGACTCAAAATGTAAACTTTTATTGTTTGCGGATCCTAAATTTGACTCTTGATGATTTTTCTATAGTTATTTATTTATTTATTTATTTATTTATTTATTTATTTACAAAACAGGGATATAATATACACTTTCCTAGAATCCCCAACTCTATGTTTTAAGGGTTAATTGACAACTTAACCCATTTAGCCATAACCAAAAATGTATGTAAATATGGAAATTGAATTCTTAATAGTAGAAACATTTTCAAAATTCTAAAAGACAATTTCAATCATAAACCATGACTCAAAGTACATTTCCTTTTAGGGAAAAACAAAGTATGTTGCTAAAAGAGAAACCATCATTAATAGTTTGAGTTTTCTCTACCATTAAGCCACATCTAAAGAACTTTAGAAACCATTTTAAGACCTTTTGGATGGTTCAAAGCATGACCTTTTGATAGAAAATTATCCATATGAATCTACATGATTTTGTGATGAAAGGAATAAGAGGCATACCACCAAAAGAAAACAAGAATTTAGCACCAAAGCAAGACAATTTGATGCATGGCTTTAAACAATTCATCAACCAATTTCAACAATAACCTGTGAGAATGTAGACTAAAAGAATTAACCAAGATTGGTTGATCAATTTCAACCACAATCAAACTCACATGGAATCATAAGATTGAATTGAAGTAACGCAAGACTAATAACACTACTAGAAAACAATTCTACATCATATTTGTAATCCAATTACTAGAACTTAAACTATGAACATAATAGAAGGAAGAATCAAAGAATTACCAAAGAGACTAATTGATTAGTTTCCTCAATTGGGATCACAATTCTGAGTCCTTACTCCCTCCTTATCGAATGGTCGCACCACCTAAGATTGATTGACCCTCCCATAAAAATCCCCTAACCTTGCACTATCTTACAAACATTGTTCACACCCCTACCTCATGATTGGATCATTTTTTTTTCTTTGATACCTCCTGATGAGCGACACTGTTACAAGAAGCAAACCACAGTTGACCTTTTTTTTTGCTAGATCGTGATAGGCAATGAGCATGGGAAAACACATATAGTACACCAATAACCAGATAAACAGACGTAACTAGTAAGCCTGATTGATCACATGCCCTTGCAGCGGTTATAAAAGATTTTATTAAACAAACACCCCCTGTATTCCCATGATTTTATTCCAAATACCATTAACCCTAATTACTTGACGTTTTACTTTTATCTAATGAGACTTCAGCACCTCCCAATTATAACATTTTAATGAACTAATTTAGCCATAAAATCCCTTAAATCCATTAAATTAAATCATAGACCCCTGAATTTTGATTATTTTAGTTAATAAACATCATTATTTAACTTATTTCGACTAATATCACAGAAGAAATAATTCACGAAACGAAAACTAACCTCGCTGACGGAATGAGTCTCGGGTCTTTACACAAGGTCTCAACGGTAAATTGGGAGACTTAGGATAATTAATAGAAAAAATTGGCCAAAAATGCACAACCGCTTTTCAAAACATTGAAATAATGTATCGACAAAAACGACTTTACATGGACAACGGAGGAAAACAAAGCATTGTAAGAACTAGGGAAATACGTCTAGCATCTTCCGACCCTAGCATGCCTACTACTAGGGGAAACGATAACGAGTTACTTGCAAACATTAATAGAAGCAACCAAAATATTCTAGGTAGTGGAAAGAACCCTGCGACCACTACCCAGCTATTTTGTTAGTAAAGGTTTGCACGTACTAGAACACAACTAAACCATTCCATAGAAACTCATGCTGGCACTCATATAGGCTGCGGGGCAACTTTAACGATACTTCCAAGCACATCACATAAAACTCTTGTCAGATCAACCAATCTGGCAGATACTCTGGTAGCCAGAGAAATTGAGACGCCTTGCCAAATGGGAATTGGGCTCGTTGAATGTGATATCGAGTGCAGGCACCATAAGCATTAGAGCATAAGAATCAGCACATTTCCTTGTAGAAATACCAGAGGAAGATTTTGTAACAAGACACAACAACATGATAGCCTTGGAGAAAGATCCATATTCCCATGTATCATGGAAACTCTATATAGACGGAGTACCTAGGAAAGAAGGCTCCGACGTAGGACAGATATATAAAAAAGCCCGGAAGGTGAAGAAATTACATATGCCTCACATTTTGACTTCAACACATCTAACAACAATGCCAAATGCAGAGCACTGTTGGTTGGTGTACAATTGTCTAACAAAGTAGGTACGCGACACGTAAATGTGATAACTGACTCACTTTTAACTACAAATCAAACCAACGATATTGATGAAGTACAAGAGAAGTGAATGCAACAATACATTGATACATTTATCAAGATTGAAAACACTTTTGAAACTTTTAAAGTAACACAAATACCAAGATAAAAAAACGGGTAGGCAGATGCTCTTAGTAAACTCGCTTCCACAATCTTTGACCACCTGCCTAAAAAGGTCCTCGTAGAAGTCTAACCATGAGGGAGCATGGATGCAATGGAAATAGAAAACTTTCGATAAGAGTAACTCAGTTGAGTAACACCTTACTACGACCTCATACGATATAGATTCTTGATAGGAAACCACAACGAAGCCAGAAAGATTCAAATCAATAAATCACAATTCATTATACTTAAAGATACCCTTTACAGGAAAAGCCGCATCATACCATCTCTCAAGTGTATAACATGCCAGAAAGGAAAAGATCTTTTAAGAGTGGTTCACATAAGGGAATCAAGACATAAAGGCTTAGGATCGCTCACAGGGAAAACGCTACATATAGGCATATACTGGCTAGAAATACACCAGGATGCCAGTAAGACTAAAGGAAAGTTTAATGTATGTGCCCCTTCACCACTTACCAGTGACGACGCTAGGCACTATCACCTCCCTATGGCGTTTCCATCAATAGGGAATAGATATTGTAAGAGCTTATCCAAAAACTCATGGACTCATCGAATTCCTGGTAATGGTAGTTGACTATTTCACTAAGTTGATTGAAGCGGAAATAATGGCTTATGTCACGGGAATAAGCATTATAAAATGCATGTGGAACAATAACCTCACCAGATTTGGCATATCGAATACATTGGTCAATGACAATGGTGTATAGTTGCAGAAAACGCATTCAAAGATTGGTGTAAGGAAGAAAACATCCAATAATGTTTCATGTATGTCGCTCGTCCCTAAGCAAATAGATAAATAAAAGTATCAAATGGCATAATTGTAGCAAGATTGATGTGACACCCCGGAATTTCCATTCTAAAAAAACCATATCAAGCCAATAGAAGTTAGAACAGTTACAGTGAAGTTTTAGACTTTGGGTATAAGTTTGAGTATTTTAGGTTAGCACTTATGGAGTTATCAGGAGAGTGGATGCACTACGGTTTTGTGCAACACCGTTATTCCAATACTCTATGATATTAGAGCTCATTCCAGGAAAAAAAATATTTTTTGCCAAAAATCTTAGGACTATATATAGAAATATGAACCATATTCATTCATTAGTTGCATTTCCAACTAAAGAAAAGCCGAATTCTTTCTCACAGATCTTCGGGTTTTTATCCCAAATCGTGAGTACTTCTATCTAGTTATATTATATAGCTCAAATTGTGTTTAATAACATCTAAATCATGTCAAAACACTAAGATCTGTGAGTTTACCGCTCAAGAACACCTTGGGGAGTAAACTCCTTTTTAAGGGCCAAAAGAGTGACCAATGTCCCACAAAGCCCTGGAACTCAAACTAGAAGAAACCATTACATGTTTTGAACATAAAATCAATTAGAAAAAAGGT
The DNA here is from genome assembly GCF_052625555.1 of Lactuca saligna. NCBI lineage: Eukaryota > Viridiplantae > Streptophyta > Magnoliopsida > Asterales > Asteraceae > Lactuca > Lactuca saligna. The sequence continues at coordinate 188,694,418 of NC_136421.1, read as the reverse complement.
TGAAAGTGAGTTCACGGCCAAGGAAGTTCTTGGGTCGTGAACTCCATTTTAGCTTGCCAAAATGCCCTAAATGCCTTCATTGAGCCAAGAGACTAGCATAGCACATTACCTTGATGTGTCTAGGACCCAAAACAATCAAAATACCAACACCGATGTGTGTTCACGGCCACAAACACATGACCAAATGGTTCATGGGCCGAAAACTCAAGTTAGGGGTATTTTGATGCCACAAATACTTCCTAAGGATTAGGCTTGAATTTAGACATGTACCCTAATGAGTTTAGGACTAGCAAACACCATTAGAACACTAAGAGTATGGTGTTCACGGCCCAAGAAGTTCGAGGACCGTGAACTCCAAACAATAGTGCCAAATGGTGCTATAAACTCTTCTAAAGCCTTGTACACTAGCATAGTTTAGTTCCTAGTTAAATTAGGGACTTGAAAACACCACAAACACCCTCCCAAGGGAGATTACGGCCGTAATCTCCAAGGGATATGGTCCCATGGCCGTGAACTCCTCAAAGGAGTTAAAAGGAAGCCCAAACACTTGTTTAAGCCTAGAAGCACTTCACCACTTAAGTTGTAATAACTTTTAGCTTCATTTAGAGACCCAATATAGAGTTTACTGCCAGGAGTTTACTCCCCTAGGCCGTAAATTGCAACACACATGGTCATTTGACCATAAACTTCCATATGAGGTCTTGCACTCTTTTGTTGCAACCCATTAGCCTCCTAGCACTTGACCAAAAGTGTTTTCCTCGCATTAGGATGTTTATACATGTTTAATTAGTGTTATAATCACTAATTGTTTATATACATATGTCTTCATATGTAATTAGAACCATTGTGTGGGTCTAAAGTCTTCACTTGACACCTAGCAGTCTTACCTCTTCAGTTCATCCGTATCACCCACAACAGCTGAGTTTATACCCCTTAATCAACGTTTTAATTGTGTTTAAATGTTCTATTAGTGGTAGGAGGGATACAAGTAGAATCATGCTAGTTACTAGATCAATCACATATGATTAGTAAGCAGCATTCAAATGATTGGCTACTCATTAGCTGTTTTACGAAACAGTTTACTTCAAATGTTTTTCATAAACACTTTATGTGTTTAAAACTCCTTATTACACTGTACATCTTACTCTGTATGTTTCATTTCAAACTCATTTACAATTGTGTTTCAAACAAAGGTTTCTTTATATTAAACTGTTTTATCAAACCCATGCCTTCAAACCGTTTTCTAGATTGACATCAAGTCAATCTTTTGTTAGATAATAATTATGTTCAAAGGTTTTACAAAACTTACTTAATGCTTTTATATTATGAATTGCATGAATATATATGTATATTTATATAAGGAATGTTTAAAAGACTTAAGAAGGCTATCCACCCTATTTCCTTTTCGCGCTTGAGATGTCGTCTGGTGGGATATCGGGTACCCGTCCGAAGGTGGTTTAAATATTAGTTATGTATCATGTGTACATATATAGTCATATAGGTTCTTCCACTTCATTCAATACCCTTGGGTAGCAAGGGTATACGCCCATGTTCATACGTACTAGTTATATTACTAGTAAGCTACCATAGGGGTAGTTTAGGAAGATACTAGGACTATTACTAGAGCGCGATATCATACAATGAGTCAGTTCAGTCATGAGGCAATACTTTCTAGATGGAGAGAACATACATTACAGCTAGTACACACAGTACATTACTATACACGCTAGAGAGAGAGAGAACACACGTTACAGCTAGCACACGCAGAACATTACAGTACATTACTATACTATTACATAGATATGTTTTTACATATATACGTTTACATGAATGCGATTACATATACTTTGATAGGACAGACATCACTAGGTGATATAGCGTAGAACAAGTTCAAGATCTAACTATATCGATGAATCGCAACGCATTGTGATAGTTATATCGGGTATACATGATCATAGTAATGTGGATGTTCACGGAATGCTTACATGCATGGGCGTGTAAAGGTCTCAAAATCTCTTTGACATGGGAGCGTTTAGCCTAGGATTTAGCCATCACATTATGCCTTATCCCTCAAATAAGGCAAAAGGAGTACAGAGGCAGTCACTTATTACAAATACTGCAGTACTTACAAGATTACCCTAGACTTATGGTAATCAGTACGGTTGTAGTTCGACACTACACCATAGTAGTATTTCATTTTCCCATTATATTCACTTCATGAACATTCACATGATGCATGGTAATGTAGAAATTATATTTTTGGTTAATGATAGTCGGATTTGGGAAAATACACACTCTTACAAGAGACACACACACAAACACTAGATGCCTTGGTAGAAGGATACGATTAGTAGGAAACATAGGGTTTCCTAGGATCATTCAAAACATTTTCATACTTACAGTTCATATACAAACAATTTCTTACATATAAATTAAGACACTAAAATACTTATGATCTCACCAGCTTCAAAGCTGATACTCGCTTTCAAAATTACTTGTATCCTCAAGTCATCAATAGACAGGTACCGATGCAAGGTTTAGAGAAGATGGAGCTCATTCAAGACTCATCTTTCATTTTGATTTATGCTTTAGTGTCTATTATAATTTAACAGAACACACTTGTATAATAATTATATTATTAATGCAATGGATGATGTTGTTTCTTGTTTACTACTTTTCATTGTTGCGATAGTGTACATGACGTCCTCCGCCCCAGAACGTTTCCATCGTTCAATGGTTTTGGGGTGTTATAGATTGGTATCAGATCATTGTTTATAGTGAATTAAGTATATCAACCCATGAAATATATACTAACTATAAATACAATGGGATTAAAAATATTCTGACCAAGAGTTTATACTTTAAATAATAAAATATTTAATTAACTACACGTGCCTGCATTCATGCTAAAATCAGTGTCACTAGGACAGTACAAAAGAATTACGATTGTTGGGCAATACAGGTGGACTTAGCGACATATAGTCAAAACTGGGAAGATATATCCTGATCACCTATATTATCCGAGGGTTGACTAGCATGTGCCTAAGTGTAGTTGTGTGGTTGCAACAGTAGAACATAACATTAAACTTAAAATACTATAGGAGTATTTGGTGTTACTATAAGTACTTTATACATGAGAACTAACACAGGATCTTCATTACTAAGTTGATAGTTGCTAACTGGATGCACTAAGGCTATATGTAATTAGAATGTTATAGACTTAGAATCTGTGAAAATTTTTACTTTACCCCTATTCAGTGTGAATTTGGAGTTAATATCACTTATTCGAAGTCCTATCTTGTTTTGATTACATATAACTAGTATGCACTTCACAAATAGCGATGTAATTAATGAAGATTTTCTAAGTAATTATCTTGTTAGTTTCGTCTAATAATTATTTTCTTACCCCAATTCTTGCGTATATAGCATGACTAGACTCCATCCCCACGGCAACCAGTACCTTCCGAACGAAGTCATTGCTGGATGGTTTGGAGAAGAACCAAAGAATGGTCATCCAATTCCTTTGATTGATCACCATGATGAAGAACTTTCAGATGGTGCTAACTCTGAACACGAGGTTGAGAACCTACCGCAGGTAGCTCCCGTTCCAAATACTAACCTTCGTCCGGTTTTTCATGGTCCAACGCCTCCATGGGTTGAATGTTTGGAAGCATGGAGCGAAGATCAAGACTAACCTATGCTAGTTAATGGAGACCGAATCTTTTACAACGTAAATGAAAGGAGCACACCAGATAGAGTTCTACCAATCCTGATCCGTAGAGTTGCCCTAAACGAAAGTCAGGGTAGGACAGCCCTACGTCGGATCGCGGAAGTTGACACCAATGGAGGGAGGCATATCCTTCGCACCAACAGCCTTGAACATGATCACGAGAGATCTAAGTGAAACCACGAAACCCTGCTACAAGCACTAGCTGAAACCCGAGCCGAAGTCATTGAGCTCCTAGTACATCAGAGGGTATACGAAAAATACCTGCTTGATATGGAACGTCAACTGGCTGAACTAAGAGTTCACCAGAGGGATTACCGTCGCCAGTAATAGATGTTTTACTTTATTTTTCCTTGTTGAAAGGAATTTTTTTCTATCTATGCGCGAAGTGGCATTTTCTATGAAATTATCGTGTACCATAAGTACTTTTGGTTAGGTCTTTATACTGTCAAGGACTATCTTCTCTGGATATGATGTAAGACCTTTTAGAAGGTCATTTTCCCGAACTTTTACATCATGAATATCAAGGATTTTGAGAGTCGGCTAACTTCTGTGTCATTTTTCTTTCAATTACTTTTATCATACTTTCATTTGAGTCTATCTGAATTCATGCTTTAGTCAAGTCATTGGACTATAGTAATTTAGCTCCGGAGACATCTCCAAGTCTCTTCTAATGGTTGGATCATGCTATTCACCAACCAACAATACCTCGGCGTGAAAGACAAACATCTTAAGACCATTCTACAAACTCACTTCCATTCCATTACTAGGATTGCATCATAGGGATGTAGGTCAATCCTTCATGAACACACCTCCATTCAGTACTAGGACTGCATCATAAAGATGTAGGTCAAACCTTCGTGAACATTCTTCGATTTCGTGATAGGACTGCATCATAGGGATGTAGGTCAAACTTTCGAGAACATAGTCTTGCTCTTTACTTGAACAAATCGAAGTACATCTAGGTTCGACCAGAATCGCTAACAAAATCCCTATATTTCGTGTTATAGAATCATGTCGTCATCCGGAAACAATCAATCGAACAACAAAACCCCTATCCTTCGTATCAATGCCTCTACATTACAAGCTGCAGTAGCAGCTGCTATGACAACCTTCCTTATGCACATCGACTGAGGCAACACAAGCAAGACTGCCAAAGGTGTCGAGAGTCCCGATGGTAATACCAAATCGGGAAACCAACAAATGGCAACAGTCATGGACTTGCGAAGCCGTAATACCGAAAGGAAGAGACGATATCGTAAAGCCCTAAAGGAGCGCAAGAGAGCCCAAAGACTTGCCATGCCATAGCCACAAGTGTCAACTCCTGTAGAACGCTTTAAAAAGTAGTTTCCAAGGTGGAGTAATGAGGAAGGCACTTGTGTCCACATAAAACTGGCTAAACACTGCACTCCCGGAAACAATGCCTGTACTAGCCAGTCATGCCATCAATGCGGTGAGATAGGGCACTTCCAAAAGGATTTCCCTATATCAAAGAACTCTGGAACATATGGGAAGATTCTCAAGATCACCGCTACACGAGAACCTGCTCCGGAACCCACGTTAATGTAATTTAGGAGGTTCGTTGTAATAGACTTATAAACTATCCAGAACTAGTGCAACTAGAGTCTTACCTTTTGCGAGATCCCGTCTGTATAGGGATGCTCGTGTTGCGTATACTTGTCTTTTGTAGTATAGCCTATTCGCAGCAAAAGTCTTGTAGTAAATCTAAAGTACTGTAACTCTGTTCATGGTTGCATGGTTTTCTTTTGTCTGTAAGCGCCTTATGTTCAAATCTAATGTCTTTAAGTTTCCGTATGATTCTAACATTATCATACAACTAGATTCAATCTGATCCACACCATACTAGCTTCATACGTACATCTCCTTCTTCGAAATGGCCTTTCTAGCGAAGCCGTCATATCAGAACACCGAAGTACTCATGCAGGGAGTACCTCATAGTTCTTTTCTTTTCTGAAGAAATCCCCGAAGTACCACTCATACAGTACGTCAACGTCAATCCAAAGATCCATACGGTTAATCTATCGCTGAAGAATGTACACATAGGGATGATATGTAATCAAGGTTCTACAAGTTTAGAATTGATGATTCCGCTTTAACTTCTTTTTCCTCGATGGGATATGAGCTTAAAGAAGAATCAGTTATTCTTTTCCATCTTAATTATATACGACTCGTATACACGAGATTGTCACTATAGAACCATGTATGAATCCTAAATATGAACTTCAAGACAGAGACTGCCCAAGACTACAAGTAATCGCAACGTCAGGTGAACAAACTTAGAACCCAGTACAACTTTTGTAAACAGATTGCCCTACAGTCTAAACACCTACGGAGATACAAGAACAGCCCGAACAACTTAGTGAACTACACAGAAATAGAATTAGAAGACTAGGCTTCTCACCCTGGAGAAACCAGGTCATAATCTTCCAGAGATCGACGGATTGCATTGTATGTACCTCGGCTATCAGCGACACCGTCAAGATTTTCCAGTAGAAATCGTTATCTCTGGCTCGCATAAATGATTTGGTTGAGCAAACGGAAGGAAATAATTACTTTCAGAAATGGATCTGATATCCGAATATCACCAGTTCGAGTTTTAGGGAAGGATGTTCGGAAGATTACCTTCCGAACTCGACGCAGACACTTCGAGTCCATAGTGATACCCCTCGGATAGGAGCAATATGCTCATAGTATTCATGAGCTAAATGAGTAGGGTACGTCTTTCTTACTTGGATCAGTTCATCATTACTCCATGTAATGACTTAGTTATCTACCCTCGTAGTAAGAAGAAAACCATGGGAACATTACCTTCAGAGGTACTTTTCGCGAAGTTCCTTAGGCACGAGTTTTGAAATTGAAGAGTTAAATTTCTATGACACACTGTTAGTGATGTGGGAAATTTTGAGTACTCTTACAATTTGTCAAAACCGTTGAGAATTTGACGAAACTAGAGACGTCAACAGTGATTCTCCAAATTCTAGGTCTTACCGACCTACAATCATAGGCCATTCAGAACTCCTCTCAAATTATAGAAACCCTTACGACCTTAACCCAGCAAGGGGTGGCCCTTGATTGGGATGTTGAGCAAGAAAAAGAAACCTTGGAAATTCCAGGTGAGAGACCAAGTTCTTTAGAAAGTCTCACTCTGGGAACAGCTTAATATGCTTCGTAAAGCATGGAAAGCTAAATCCAAGATAGATAGGACCTCCGAGATTCTTACCAGAATTGGTCCTGTATCTCGCAGACTAGATCTACTCCGCGAACTTAGTAACGTACATTCTACTCTTCGCATCTCGATCGTGAAACCGTACCTTTCCGTTAGGAATCTCGTAATTCCACTAGACGAGATCGAGATTAACGAGATCCTCTCCTTCGTATTAGAACCGTAGTGACCCTCGACCAAGAGATCAAGCGGATGAAGCAACGCCGTCGCCCATTAGTGAAGGTTCGTTGGGATACCAACTGAGGACCTGATTTCACATAGGAGCGCTAGAACCAATCGATTAGGAAGTTTCCTCCTCACAACTCGATAATTCATACCTACTTCCTTATCTAAATTCTAATTTTGGAACGAAATTCACTTTAACAGGGGGATGATATGACAACCCGAAATTTCCATTCTAAACAAACCATATCAAGCCAATAGATGTTAGAACAGTTACAGTAAAATTTCAGACTTTGGGTATAAGTTTGAGTATTTCAAGTTAGCACTTAAGGAGATATCAGGAGAGTGGATACACTAGGGTTTTGTGGAACACTGTTATTCCAATACTCTATGATATTAGAGTTCATTCCAGGAATAAAATATTTTCTGCCAAAAATCTCAGGACTATATATAGAAATCCGAACCATATTCATTCATTAGTTGCATTTCCAAGTAGAGAAAAGTCGAATTCTCTCTCACGAATCTTTGGGTTTTTATCCCAAATCGTGAGTACTTCTATCTAGTTATATTATATAGCTTAGATTGTGTTTAATAACATCAAAATCATGTCCAAACACTAAGATCTGTGAGTTTACCGCCCAAGATCACCTTGGGGAGTAAACTCCTTTTTAAGGGCCAAAAGAGTGACCAATGTCCAACAAAGCCTATAACTCAAACTATAAGACACCATTACATGTTTAGACCACAAAATCAATTAGAAACAAAGGCTGAAAGTGAGTTCACGGCCAAGGAAGTTTTTGGGCCGTGAACTCCATTTTAGGTTGCCAAAATGCCCTAAATGCCTACATTAAGCCAAGAGACTAGCATAGCACATTACCTTGATGTGTCTAGGACCCAAAACAATCAAAATACCAACACTTATCGGTGTTCACGGCCGCAAACACATGACCAAATGGTTCATGAGCCAACAACTCAAATTAGGGGTGTTTTGATGCCACAAACACTTTCTAAGGCTTAGGCTTGAATTTAGACATGTACCCTAATGATTTTAGGACTAGCAAACACCATTACAACATCAAGAGTAAGGTGTTCATGGCCAAAGAAGTTCCAGGGACGTGAACTCCAAACAATAGTGCCAAATGGTGCTATCAACTCTTCCAAAGCCTTGTACACTAGCATAGTTTAGTTCCTAGTTAAATTATGGACTTGAAAACACCACAAACACCCTGCCAAGGGAGATTACAGCCGTTATCTCCAAGGGATATGGTCCCAGGGCCGTGAACTCCTCAAAGGAGTTTAAAGGAAGCTGAAACACTTGTTTAAGTCTAGAAGCACTTCACCACTTATGTTGTAATACCTTTTAGCTTCATTTAGAGACCCAATATAGAGTTTACAGCCAGGAGTTTACTCCCCTGGGCCGTAAAATCCAATATACATGCTTATTTGACCATAAACTTCCATATGAGGTCATGCACTCCTTTGTTGCAACCCATTAGCCTCCTAGCACTTGACCAAAAGTCTTTTCCTTGAATTAGGATGTTTATACATGTTTAATTAGTGTTATAATCACTAATTTTTTATATACATATGTCTTCGTATGTAATTAGGACCATTGTGTGTGTCTAAAGTCTTCACTTGACACCTAGCAGTCCTACCTCTTTACTTCATCCGTATCACCCACAACAGGTGAGTTCATACCCCTTACTCAACGTTTTAATTGTTCTTAAATGTTTTATGGGGTGGGGGGGATACAAGTAGAATCATGTTAGTTACCATATCAATGACTTATGATTAGTAAGCAGCATTCAAATGATAGGCTACTTATTAGCCGTTTTACCAAACAAGTGACTTCAAATGTTTTTCATAAACACTTTATGTGTTTAAAACTCCTTATTACAATGTACATTTTACTTTGTATATTTCATTACAAACTCATTTATAATTGTGTTTCAAACAAAGGTTTCTTTATATTAAACTGTTTTATCAAACCCATGCCTTTAAACCGTTTTCTAGATTGACATCAAGTCAATCTTTTCTTAGATAATAATTATGTTCAAAGGTTTTACAAAACTTACTTTATGCTTTTATATTATAAATTGCATTCCTATATATGTATATTTATATAAGGAATGTTTAAAAGACTTAGGAAGACTATCCACACTATTTCCTTTTCGTGCTTGAGATGTGGTCTGGTGGGATATCGGGTAACCGTCCGAGGGTCGTTTAAATATTAGTTATATATCATGTGTACGTATATAGTAATAAAGGTTCTTCCAGTTCATTCAATACCCTTGGGTAGCAAGGGTATACGCCCATGTTCATACGTACCAGTTATATTACAAGTAAGCTACCATAGGGGTAGTTTAAGAAGATACTACGACTATTACTAGAACGCGATATCATACAATGAGTCAGTTCATTCATAAGTCAATACTTGCTAGATAGAGAGAACATACATTACAACTACTACACACAACACATTACTATAAATGCTAGATAGAGAGAGAACACACATTATAGCTAGCACACGCAGAACATTACAGTACATTACTATACTATTACATAGATATGTTTTTACACATATATGTTTAAATGAGTGCGGTTACATATACTTTGATAGGACAGACATCACTAGGTGCTATAGCATAGAACAAGTTCAGGATCTAACTATATCGATGAATCGCAACGAATTGTGATAGTTATATTGGGTATACATGATCATAGTAGTGTGGATGTTCACGACATGCATACATTCATGGGCATGCAAAGGTCTCAAAATACCTTTGACAGGGGAGTGTTTAGCTTGGGATCTAGCCATCACATTATGCCTTATCCCTCAAATAAGGCAATAGGAGTACAGAGGCAGTCACTTATTACAAATACTGCAGTACTTACTAGATTACCCTAGACTTAAGGTAATTAGTACGGTTGTAGTTTGACACTACACCATAGTACTATTTCATTTTCCCATTATATTCACTTCGTGAACATTCACACGATGAACGGTAATGTAGAAACTATATTTTTGGTTAATGATAGTCGGATTTAGGAAAATACACACTCTTAAAAGAGACACACACACATACACTAGATGCCTTGGTAGAAGGATACGATTAGTTGGAAACATAGGGTTTCCTAGGATCATTCAAAACATTTTCATACTTACAGTTCATATACAAACAATTTCTTACATATAAATTAAGACACTATAATTTATGATCTCACCAGCTTCAAAGCTGATACTCGCTTTCAAATTTACTTGTATCCTCAGGTCATCAATAGATAGGTACCGATGCAAGGTTTAGAGTAGATGGAGCTCGTTCAAGACTCATCTTTCATTTTGATTTATGCTTTAGTGTCTATTATAATTTAACAGAACACACTTGTATAAAATGTAATATAAAATGTAGAACGAGGTGGTGTGTGCACTGCAATCATCTCGGGCTCTTCCCCTTCGAACCAAATATACCTAAAAACATAAACAGAAAATCGTAAGCACAAAGCTTAGTGAGTTCCCGAAAATATCACATACCATACATATAAAACATATTATGGGCCCCAACCGGCATCGTTCCCTGCTGTCAGAATCCGAAATTTTAAGCCTAGCAAAGTCCAAACCCTAACCTAACACAAGTGAATCTACATTGCAACCCTTGTTGCATTGTATCCTATATAGCCTTTACGGATTGTTTATAAGGTTACAACTTAGCACGGATTAAAGCCTAAGTTAGTTTTGTTAGATTAGTGTCTATGCCCATAACCATATTTGGTAAATACTTGACCTGGTTGTGTATGGTCGTTTTGGGTTGCCTTCACCAAAGCAACTTGACTGGAGAAATAAATAGAGAAAGAGGTTATTATAATTTATTAATATGTTATAAGAATAATATATTGAAGGAGAAATCATATTTGTTTAATTAATATTGGTCAATAATTAATTAGGAATTAATTTTCTCATCAAGTGTAATTAATTAAACTAGAGGGGCTAAATTGTAATAATGTGATAGTTCCAAAATAGGGCAATGGTTATCCTTGTTAAAGGATGGAAGTGTTGGATATTATTCCTTTTATATATCAGCTCAGATACTGATTTGTTGAAAATATAACAATCTGATCACCACAACTAGGGATGAGCAAAAGGACCGGGGAACCGGCCGGAACCGGTCCCGGAACCGGCACCCGATGGAACCGGTCGGGCCGGGACCTATACTACAAATTTGTGATTTTTTGGAACCGGGATCCGGAAAGAACCGGCTATTGGAACCGGCCCAAAACCGGGAACCGGCCCGGCTTGCTATACACACAAAAACGCACGATCGAATGCTGCTTGCATGTTGCGAATTGCGATACCCACAAAAAAACGGCGACGGCATCAAAAAAAAAAAAAAAAAACCAAATTGCGATCAACGATCGTTCTTTCATCCCTACTTGTAAGTCACGGCCACGATCCCAAGTCCCAACTCCAAGCAAACGATCGAACCCTACTCTCTTCAACAATCGGCAATCACTTCATCATCATTCAATTGATCAATTCTTCATCTCCAAGTTTCCAATGATTACAAGTTTCCATCTCCAAGTTTCAATCGATCTTCAATTCTTTATCATCATTCATTGATTTTCAATTTTTCATCTTCAATTGCTTCAATGATTCAAACTATGGATGTTCATGAAGATCAAGTAAGAGCATATATTTATTTTTCATGTTTTAAGATTATATACTTCAATATTAGCTTCAAATCTTCAATGCTTCAATGATTCACCAAATAATTGCATGCATGCAAGTTTTTTTTCTTTGGTTTTGTTGTCTCCATTCCAAATATATGCATTGTTATCCCTACTTAATTAGTTTATTGTTTATAGTATGAATGTAATTATGTAAGATTGTCAAAACTACGAATTTGTATAGTACTTTTGTTATATAATTAATGTGTAAAATTGACATTGTAGGATTTGGATGGGCTACCAAATGTACCATCATCAAGATACCGAAACTCGGATGCTCATGATGCCAATAATGAAGATGGTAATCCGGCTAATTGGATTGGAAAAGACTTTGATGACCAAGTAAGATTAGTATTTAGCTCATTAGCAATATTTATTTCTTTAGCAATCTGTCCAAATATTAAATTGTGCATAACTCGTTCAATTTAACTTGTTTTGACCTGAATCTTTTTCCTACATGTAGATTAGGATTTGTAGTTGAGTTTAGACTATAAAAACGCTTGATTTGGTTAAAAATTGAATGAGTTACAAGCTCCGTAAGGAAAGGTGTCAAATCTGAATTTTTTTTTCTAACAGCAATATAACGTCATGTGATTTTGTTGTTCAAATGTGCATAACTCATTCAATTTAACTTGTTTTGACCTGAATCTTTTTCCTACATGTAGATTAGGATTTGTAGTTGAATTTAGACTATAAAAACGCTTGATTTGGTTAAAAATTGAATGAGTTACAAGCCCCGTAAGGAAGGGTGTCAAATCTGAATTTTTTTTTCTAACAGCAATATAACGTCATGTGATTTTGTTGTTCAAATGTGCATAACTCATTCAATTTAACTTGTTTTGACATGAATCTTTTTCCTACATGTAGATTAGGATTTTTAGTGTAATTTAGACTATAAAAACGCTTGATTTGGTTAAAAATTGAATGAGTTACAAGCCCCGTAAGGAAGGGTGTCAAATCTGAATTTTTTTATATTTATTTTTCAGCATTTAAACGTAATATGACTTATTATATGTTTTATTTTGTGAATATAGGATTATGGAGAAGATTCAGAAGAAGATTATATAGAAGAAACACCGGCATTGAATGTTATACCAAGTGATGAATCAAACCAAGAAGAGGAGCCACAAGAACAACAACCTTCAAAAAAACGAAAATTTGCAACCACACAAAAACAAAGACAACCAAAAAAACCAACACAAACAAAAAAACCACCACCACCACAAAAACGAACACAAGAAAAATACCCAACAAAACCTAAACCCAAAAACAAAAAAAAGACTCAAAAGGAGTTAAGGGACCGGATTAACCCAACCAGACGAGGTGAGGGTAGAGATAATTGTACCGCTCCTGTTTGGAAATACTTCGAGATCGAATGGATAAAGGAGGACGATGGAATTGAAAGAAAGTGGGCCGAATGCAATTATTGTTTACATTTACTAGCCGCAGATCCAAACCGGAATGGTACAACTTCAATAAACAAGCATTTTAATGGGTGCAAGTTAAATCCAGACAACATACCGAAACAAGTTGATGACAAACAACAAAAGTTGTCATTTACAAAAGCTCCTAATGGTGAGGGTCATGTATACACATGGAAACATGATGATACTAGGATCCAACTTGCCTTGCTAGGGCTTTTCACTATTGGGGAACTACCATTTAAATTCATTGAAAACGAGGCATTCATAGAATTTGTAAACGCCCTCAATGGTAGGGTGAAATTGCCTTCAAGGCATAAAATTTCTCGTGATGTTGTGTCATTCTATTTAATGGAGAGGCAGAAGTTGTACAAACATTTGAGCAACCCCAAAACAGCCATCCACTTGACAACCGACACGTGGATATCCTCGTGTCAAAAGATAAATTATATGGTTGTCACGGCCCACTTCATTACCGAAGATTTTGTCATGCACAAAAGGGTAGTCAACTTTAGAGAGGTTGATACTCACAAAGCTGAAGACATGGCCCGAGAGTTGCTAATTTGCATAAACGAGTGGGGGATGAAGAATGTCATGACGATGACCGTTGATAATGCCAAGACAAATGACGCGGCAATCAACATCATTGTGAAAGAACTACCGGGTATTTACGAGAATGGCAAACATTTTCACATTAGGTGTATGGCTCATATCATAAACCTAGTTGTGAAAATGGGGTTAAAACACGAAGTTTATCATGTAAAAAACCTACAAGATGCGGTGAAATACATTAGAGCCTCCCCGCAACGGATCAAGACGTTTAAACAAGCCATGAAGGATGCGGTTGTAGAAAGTCAAAGGTTTTTGTGTGGTGAAACTCCAACAAGGTGGAACTCTACCTTTGAATTGTTAAGATCAGCGTACGATGTGAAAGACGCATTTCTCGAATATAGCCATCAAGGTAAATAAAATCAATTAATCAAATATATTTCAGCACTAAAATTAGCAATATTTATTTCTTTAGCAATCAGTCCAAATATTAAATTGTGCATAACTCATTCAATTTAACTTGTTTTGACCTGAATCTTTTTCCTACATGTAGATTAGGATTTGTAGTTGAATTTAGACTATAAAAACACTTGATTTGGTTAAAAATTGAATGAGTTACAAGCCCCGTAAGGAAGGGTGTCAAATCTGAATTTTTTTTTCTAACAGCAATATAACGTCATGTGATTTTGTTGTTCAAATATGCATAATTCATTCAATTTAACTTGTTTTGACATGAATCTTTTTCCTACATGTAGATTAGGATTTTTAGTGTAATTTAGACTATAAAAACGCTTGATTTGGTTAAAAATTGAATGAGTTACAAGCCCCGTAAGGAAGGGTGTCAAATCTGAATTTTTTTATATTTATTTTTCAGCATTTAAACGTAATATGACTTATTATATGTTTTATTTTGTGAATATAGGATTATGGAGAAGATTCAGAAGAAGATTATATAGAAGAAACACCGGCATTGAATGTTATACCAAGTGATGAATCAAACCAAGAAGAGGAGCCACAAGAACAACAACCTTCAAAAAAACGAAAATTTGCAACCACACAAAAACAAAGACAACCAAAAAAACCAACACAAACAAAAAAACCACCACCACCACAAAAACGAACACAAGAAAAATACCCAACAAAACCTAAACCCAAAAACAAAAAAAAGACTCAAAAGGAGTTAAGGGACCGGATTAACCCAACCAGACGAGGTGAGGGTAGAGATAATTGTACCGCTCCTGTTTGGAAATACTTCGAGATCGAATGGATAAAGGAGGACGATGGAATTGAAAGAAAGTGGGCCGAATGCAATTATTGTTTACATTTACTAGCCGCAGATCCAAACCGGAATGGTACAACTTCAATAAACAAGCATTTTAATGGGTGCAAGTTAAATCCAGACAACATACCGAAACAAGTTGATGACAAACAACAAAAGTTGTCATTTACAAAAGCTCCTAATGGTGAGGGTCATGTATACACATGGAAACATGATGATACTAGGATCCAACTTGCCTTGCTAGGGCTTTTCACTATTGGGGAACTACCATTTAAATTCATTGAAAACGAGGCATTCATAGAATTTGTAAACGCCCTCAATGGTAGGGTGAAATTGCCTTCAAGGCATAAAATTTCTCGTGATGTTGTGTCATTCTATTTAATGGAGAGGCAGAAGTTGTACAAACATTTGAGCAACCCCAAAACAGCCATCCACTTGACAACCGACACGTGGATATCCTCGTGTCAAAAGATAAATTATATGGTTGTCACGGCCCACTTCATTACCGAAGATTTTGTCATGCACAAAAGGGTAGTCAACTTTAGAGAGGTTGATACTCACAAAGCTGAAGACATGGCCCGAGAGTTGCTAATTTGCATAAACGAGTGGGGGATGAAGAATGTCATGACGATGACCGTTGATAATGCCAAGACAAATGACGCGGCAATCAACATCATTGTGAAAGAACTACCGGGTATTTACGAGAATGGCAAACATTTTCACATTAGGTGTATGGCTCATATCATAAACCTAGTTGTGAAAATGGGGTTAAAACACGAAGTTTATCATGTAAAAAACCTACAAGATGCGGTGAAATACATTAGAGCCTCCCCGCAACGGATCAAGACGTTTAAACAAGCCATGAAGGATGCGGTTGTAGAAAGTCAAAGGTTTTTGTGTGGTGAAACTCCAACAAGGTGGAACTCTACCTTTGAATTGTTAAGATCAGCGTACGATGTGAAAGACGCATTTCTCGAATATAGCCATCAAGGTAAATAAAATCAATTAATCAAATATATTTCAGCACTAAAATTAGCAATATTTATTTCTTTAGCAATCAGTCCAAATATTAAATTGTGCATAACTCATTCAATTTAACTTGTTTTGACCTGAATCTTTTTCCTACATGTAGATTAGGATTTGTAGTTGAATTTAGACTATAAAAACACTTGATTTGGTTAAAAATTGAATGAGTTACAAGCCCCGTAAGGAAGGGTGTCAAATCTGAATTTTTTTTTCTAACAGCAATATAACGTCATGTGATTTTGTTGTTCAAATATGCATAATTCATTCAATTTAACTTGTTTTGACCTGAATCTTTTTCCTACATGTAGATTACGATTAGTAGTTGAATTTAGACAATAAAAACGCTTGATTTGGTTAAAAATTGAATGAATTACAAGCCCCGCAAGGAAGGGTGTCAAATCTGTTTTTTTTCTAACAACAATAAAACGTAATTTGATTGTGTTGTTCTTTTTTTGTAGATCCAATGTTTCAGAAAACTGTGGGAAGGGTACCATCACATTCAGATTTTGAGATGATTAAAAAGATGATGGAGTTTCTTGAGAAGTTTAAGAAGAAAACTGAAAAAGTTTCGTGTTCAACAAAGCCTATCTTCCATACGTATACCCGGGAGATCCTAGATATAGAGCAACATCTTAGGAAACATGAAACCAACCCGGATTTTATGTTTATGGTACCGGATATGAAACATAAATATGACAAATATTGGGGTGACTATGATACTATAAGTGATTATGTCTTCTTTGCGACATTGTTAGATCCTCAATGCAAGTCAAAGTTTATGAAAGTTGTTTTTACCCAAATGCTTAAAGCCAAAAACAAAGATAAAAAGATGTCCGCTGATGAGATAGAATCCAAAGCACGTGCAAAGGTTATTGATATTGAATGCAAATTGGACAAGTTTTTCAAGACATACTTGGAAAGGTCAAACATGACCTCATCGTCTCAACAAGAAACTCCCGAAGAAGTTGTTAATTTTGATGACGAAAACGAATTCTTTGGAAGCTATATGACTTCGGGAAGTTTCCCCTCGACTTCCTCAGAAAGTCAATTGCAACGATACTTAAACGAGGACCCAATCGGATTTGACAAAGGATATGATATCCTCACATGGTGGAAAAATAATGCAGTGCGGTTCCCGATCGTTGCTCGAATGGCAAGAGGTATCGACCTTCTTTTACTCTAATTTAAATTTTTAATTTATAAATTTGTGTCGTGTATTATACACTAATTTGTTTATTAATAGATATTTTGGGGATGCAAATTTCCACCGTAGCATCCGAATCCACATTCAGTAATGGTCGTCGAGTAATTACCGACTACCGTACTAATTTGTCCGTTGTGATTGTGGAGGCATTGATATGCACTCAAGATTGGCTAAGAAAGAGTAGCTTGCCTATATATGACTACGACGAAGTGCACGATGTGTTAGCTGACGATGACCTTGCTATCGGTAATACACTAATACTTGTTACATCTTATTTTTAACTTCTTATTAGTATTTGTTACATTTTAGTAAGTAATAACATTTTTCTTTTGAATTATATATAGACATTGTGGATGCTATACACAACTTGAAGCTAACGGGGAAGAGATCGGGGAATTAGTCAAAATATCAAAGAAATGTTGGAATCCACATATTAGACTTTTTTTTTTTGTTGGTGAAACTTGGAAGTATATTTTGAATGTCGAAAGTGTATTTTGAATGTTGAATGTTTGAATGTTGGATACTTAATAATATAAGTTTGACGACATCCATGTTTAATTTGCTTCAATGTTCAATTGTTTATTAAAATGTTTATTATTAAAATGTTGATTATTTACTAGTATTTAAACATCCACTTCTTCATAAAAAACCAATAAAACGCAAAGTAAATTAGTCGTTGGAATTACTCGAAAAAACGGCAAAAATCGGACCCGAAAAACCAATAAAATGCAAAGTAATTTAGTCGTTGGGTACATCAAAATTTAGCCGGTTCCATACTCGAAAAACCGGCAAAAACCGGACCCGGAACCGGAACCGGTATAACCGGAACCGGTAGAACCGTCGGGCCGGTTCGGTTCTTCATTTTTGCCGAATCCGGTTCCCCGGTCCGGTTCGGTTCGGGCCGGTTCGGGCCGGTTCGGTTCTTTTGCTCATGCCTAACCACAACAAAAGGCTCGGTTACCAGTTACTGTGTGACAGATATATCAGTTTAAGATATAAGATAGATATATATATAAAGAATAATAATTCCGGAATAAGTATAAATATGAAAGCTGTAAATGACTGAAAGCTGTAATAATATAAATGACTGTATTTAAATGACGTAAAGCTATAAATGATATAAATGACTGTATTTAAATGACATAAAGCTATAAATAATATAAATGACTATATTTAAATGACATAAAGCTATAATAAAGTATATAAATATATAAATATATATCAAGTAGGTTCGTCAATAAATTGACTGAACTGGACTCATGGAGCGACTGATCGATATTTGTTCTTTGAATGGACTGGTCGATATTGGGACTCTTGGAGCGACTGGTCGATATTTGTTCAAAGATCAATCCGGCATTGGATAAGTAACAAAAAGTTCATTTAAAGCTCGATTTTTATGTAAAACAAGTGTTTACAAAAAGGTACAAAATACATGGGTTTATGTATTTGTATTTGAGGTATTTTTGGGTAAAAACATGCACACGGGTCGTGTAAGATAAGGTACAAGTGACACGGGTCGTGTAGGAGGGTTTTGGAGGGTTTTCTTGATGAAGCTTCTGAACACGGGTCGTGTAGAATAAGGCACAAGTGACACGGGTCGTGTAGGAGGTTTTTTAGAAGGTTTTAAAGGTCAAAATCCTGAACATGGGTCGTGTTGATTTAGGCAAAAACAACACGGGTCGTGTTCGCGCAGATCCTTGCATACACAGATTAAAAACCTTCAGTTTGCAGAAAATCTCTCTGGATAGCCATTTCTCTCTCGCGTCTCTCTGGGGTTTCCTGTGGTCAAAATCGTCCACGAAAATTCCTAGATGAAGGTAAGGTTCTAAAGAATTTGTGGTGAAAATCTCCCTAGTCTTATTTTGGCTGTGTTGTGCTCGGTTTTCTGTTTTCTAACATGCAGATTCTGAACTTGAAAACAGAAATCTCTCTGGATAGCCAATTCTCTCTCGCGTCTCTTTGGGGTTTTCCGTGGTCAAAATCGTCCACGAAAATTTATAGATGTAGGTAAGGTCCTGAAGAATTGATGGTGAAAATCTCCCTAGTCTTTTTGTGCTTGTAACGAGCCCAGTTTTCTTCGTTTTTTACTTGAAGATTCTGATGTCGAAAAACAGCAAGGTGGTGATGGTTGTGGTGATTTGAAAGGGTTTTTGGAGGAGGTTTAAGGAGGGTATTTGGAGGGTGTTTGGAGATTATTTTGAGATTGGAAGGAGGTTAATATAAGGGAGGTGTTTGGTGGTAAATGGTGTGATGAACAAGGATAGTGAAGATGAAGAACCTTGAGTTTCAATGAAGAAGATAAAGATGGTTGATGGTGTTCTTCATTTAGCTTGTTGATGATCTTGGTGTTCTTCACTTCATTGTTGTTTGATCTTGGTGTTCTTCATTTTCTCCAGGGATTTTTCTTTGTTCTTGAAGAAGATAATGATTTGTGATGTTCTTGGGAGTGTTTGTAGTTTGTAGGAAGTGTTACAAGATTACAAAAATGAACACACACCCTTACACACACAAACTCATGTATACATATATGCATGAAACAAATATCTTCTAGTGCACTTGAGTATATGGAGAGTTGGCTGCAAGTTGATGTAGAGTAGGAGGCAAAAACGTGGGGGGGGGGGTATTCATTTGCAACTTCATTTCCTTGACTTATTGACTCTTCTTTGTTGACTTTTCCAATTGTTTGACTTTTCCATATACAACATATATATATATATATATATATATAATACATATATACATATATAATACATACATATGTATATAATACATATATATATATATATATATATATATATATATATATTGTTGAAAATGTTTAGTCACACATATGTGTTTTCGTCATTCGCGTGTTTTCGTATTTTCCGTTTTATCACGCATTCATGCAACCTGGAATAACTGATAATATTTGTTAGATTGTAAAAAAAAGTTCATCTTATTTCAGTTATGGTCACATACAAGGTTACATAAGAACATTTTTCAACAATTTCCCCCTATGTGATCATTGCTGAAATAAGGACAGGTATGATATAATCATATTGACAGTTTAACTTTTGAAGATTCGAGATAAAAGATTTGTCAATAGATAAGATATATATAAAAACATAGCAATTGATTTGAAAGTTTGTGACTTGGTTTAACATATCTTATGTAAAAGATTTTCAGTAATTTGTTTCCGAATCAAAGTCTCGGGTTCGGTTATCAAAGGGTAGCCATATATGTATCTAAAGAAATTTCTTAAGATTTTATAGCATTATAAATGACGACAAGTGGTTTAACAGGTCGATTCAGATGAACGCTCATAGGTATAGCTCACACTTCACTTGGGTGTTTGGTTGTTCTGGCAGCAGAACAAGTTAATGATCACTAAAAACGAGTGATATCTCTCTCTGACGACTCACACTCATATTGGAGGTGTTCAACTATGCTTTTCCCGAAAGGTCACTTAGTCTTATTATTAGATAATCAATCACATAAGACTGGTTTCGGCATTACTCAGCGGGTTTCTTCATTCATGCCATTTAAGTTCACTCTCTCTCCGTCGGGAAATACATGTAGAGGGGTTTAGCAATTTTCATAGTGCAGTTTGCAACTAAGAATCTTCATTGATGAAGGCTACAGTATCCCGGGAAATCCATTGTTGTTGCAGCTTTTTCTTTGATGGTATCCTTTTTGTTGATCAATATCTTTTTGTTGTAAAAGGATATTTTGTTTTAGCATCGAGAATTTGCTACATTTGATAAAATTGGGATTTTTGAGAGTATCTATCTTGCGGGATTAAGATTTCCCTTTTTGTGAAAAATGGTTAAAAACAGATCACGAGATCTTTTGATGTTTGCTTTGAAATAACCATTTGGTTGAACTTTGTTTGAAAATACCAAATGTAGAGTTTTTTTTTTTTTTTTTTTTTTTTTGATATTTCTTCGGTGAATGATTTGGCTTTTTTCTTTTGATTCTTCTTTATCTTGTTTCGTCTTTTCTTGTTGATGGATCACGGGATCTCAAGACATCATTTTTGGTTGGCTTATATCTAGGTAGGGATTAGTGGCATAAAAGACAGTTTGTCTAGTATGTAAGAAATGAATGTATCGTCCCTGGTCATTTTGATATCTAAGCAAAAATGAGACCGTGACAAGGTATAATCGGATATACCTTATAAGCAATAGTGACACACCTAAGCTCACAAGAAATGAATTCCACAATGATTCAGATTGATGAGGCACAAATTCTCACATGTGTTTTTGTTTTCATCTGAACCTCCTAACCTTATGTCCCTTTTTAAAATCATCAATAATGAAATAAAATTGAAGGAAATAAAGTTATGTACATTATGAAAAGTAGGAGATTTGAACCTTCACTCCAATTGAGAATCAATATGACTTAAAATCTTCATCGAGCATAAGCATCTGAAAATTAAGTCAAAAGACGATTAATCACAAGGTTCTATAAAAGCTTATTACAGCAAGTCTTTTATTATATTTTTGAAGATTTGTTTTTCTAAATGTTTTTTGGAAATATTGGTTATTTCAATGTTTTTGGTTTTTTTGAAAAGAAAGCAGTTTTCAAATGTTTTTGAATTTTCTTTTTGAGTGAAAGTAAACACACTTTTGTACAAATAAAAAGTAAAAGTTTAAGGATGGATGTTATCTGGATTTAACATTCCTAGACGGCCTAGGAAGTATTGAAACTTTGTTTCATCGAGAGCCTTAGTGAAGACATCGGCAATTTGATCTTCGGAGTTGATGAAGTGTAGTTCTATATGACCCTTTTGAATGTTGTCTTTGATAAAGTGATATCGAATGTCGATGTGCTTTGTCATGGAATGGTGAACGGGATTGTGAGAAATGGCAATTGCACTGGTTGAGTCACAAAATATGGGAATTTGTGAGATTTTGAAGCCATAGTCACGCAGTTGAGTTTGCATCCATATGACTTGTGAACAACAGCTGGCGGCAGCGACATATTCAGCTTCTGCTGTTGATGTGGATACACAAGTCTGTTTCTTTGAAGTCCAACTCACTAGTCTACCTCCTAGGAATTGACAGCTACCAGATGTACTCTTCCTATCTAGCTTGCATCCTCCGTAGTCTGAGTCGGTGAAAGCGTTCAACTGAAAATCGGATTTAGCTAGATACCAACGGCCAAGTTTGGGAGTGCCTTTAAGGTATTTGAAGATGCGTTTCACAGCAACTACATGGGATTCCATAGGATTTGCTTGGTATCTAGCACAAACACATGTAGAAAACATGATGTTAGGTCTGCTGGCAATGAGGTATAAGAGTGATCCGATCATTCCACGATATCTTTTCTGGTCAACGGGTTTGCCATTTAAGTCTGCATCAATTTTGTATCCAATAGCCATTGGGGTTTTTGCGGTATTGGATTTTTCCATTGAAAAACAAGTGAGCAGGTTTTTGACATAATTCTCTTGGTTGATGAAAATGCCATCAGTTGACTGTTTGATTTGAAGTCCGAGAAAAGTAGTCATCTCCCCAATCATGCTCATTTCAAATTTGCTCTTCATTAGATCTGCAAACTTAACACTTAAAAATTCATCAGTAGAACCGAAAATAATGTCATCAACATATATTTGTACGATTAACAGATGTTTATTAAAGATTTTACGAAAGAGGGTTTGATCAATTGAACCTCTTTTAAAACCTGATTCTTCGAGAAAGGTTGACAACGTGGCATACCAAGCTCGAGGTGCTTGTTTCAAGCCGTAGACGGCTTTCTGCAATTTAAAGCTGTGATCTGGAAATTTGGGATCTTCGAAACCTGGTGGTTGTTGGATGTATACTTCGCGATCTATCTCTCCATGTAGGAATGCACATTTAACATCCATTTGGAATACTTTGAAATTCTTATGTGCAGCATACGCAAGAAAGATGCGAATTGCTTCAATTCGGGCAACTGGAGCATATGTTTCATCGTAGTCGATTCCCTCTTGTTGTGAATATCCTTTGACTACAAGACGTCCCTTGTTTCGACAAATGATTCCTTGATCGTCAGTCTTGTTTCTGTATACCCATCTTGAACCTATAACAGTAACATCGGGTGGAGTAGGAACAAGATTCCATACGTCGTTTCTTTCAAATTCTGCTAGCTCTTCTTGCATAGCTTTTACCCAATCTGGATCTTTTATAGCAGAATGTATGGTTTTGGGTTCAGTCGTGGATAAGAAGGCTCCAAATAAACATTCATTTGTGGATGCGCCTCTAGTTTGAATGCCTATGTTGGGATCTCCGATGATTTGGTCTGTTGGATGATTTCTGGTCCACTTTATTAAGCGATTCTCTTCCGCTATAATAATTGGAGTTTCAGTATCCCATTGTTCTTCTCCGGGCGTTTCATCTTGGAATAGGTTTGAAGGTTCCCCCATAAATGATGCATCGGGATTGTTTTGGCTATTTGGGGATGGGGTGTTTAAAGGAGGATTTGGTGTTTGTTCCAAAGAGGAAGTATGTGTTGGTGGTTCCCCCTCGAATTGATTTGCATCATTTTGGTTTGTTTGTGGAATTAGTTCACTGGGTGTTCCTGTAGGGTCAATTAAAGCAGTTAGAAGTTCAGAATTGTAAGCGGTTTTTGGTTGTTCAAAAAGCAAATCAAGATCGATTTCAATGTCTATGTCAGGAGAAGGTGTTTGTTGAATTGGATTTTGAAAAATATTTTCAATCATTTTTGAACCAAAATGTTCACGATCCAATTTCCTAACATAAAATTCATCGAAATGAACATCGGTACTTTCTTCAGTTACTCTAGTACGTTTATTCAGTACTCGATAAGCAGCTGAAGAAAAAGAGTAACCAAGGAAAATTCCTTCGTCCGACCTTGATTCAAATTTTGAAAGGTGATCTTTATTATTCTTTACGAAGCATCGACAACCGAAAATATGGAAAAATTTGATGTTTGGTTTTCGGTTGTTAATGACTTCATATGGTGTTTTATGAAGATGTTTATGGATTAAGGAACGATTTTGAGTATAGCAAGCTGTGGCTATTGCTTCTGCCCAGAAGTATTGTGGCAGATCAGCGAAGATAAGCATTGATCTTGCAGCTTCACATAGAGTGCGGTTCCTTCTTTCGACAACACCGTTCTGCTGTGGAGTGTATGGGGCTGAGAAGTTATGTTCAATTCCTTTGTCTTTGAGAAATGAATCTACAGTATTGTTTTTGAACTCTAAACCATTATCACTTCGGATTCTTCGAACAGGTCGTTTCAGCTTCAGCTCGATTTGTTTGATGAAGTTGATCATCTCTTCAGGTGCTTCTGATTTTAGTCTTAAGAAAAAGACCCAAGTAAAGCGCGAGAAACCATCAACAACAACAAGAATGTACTTCTTCCCTTGTATGGTTTGGGTTTTGGCAGGGCCACAAAGGTCTATGTGCAACAACTCTAGTGGTTCGGACACACTAGATTCTGAGATGCTTTTGTGAGTGGATTTGGAAAGTTTTCCTTTTTCACATGCAGCACAAAGAGTTTCGTTATCAAGCTTCAGAAGTGGTAGCCCTCGAACAAGATCATCGCCGATTAATTTGTTGATGTACCCAAAGTTTAGATGGGAAAGGCGGCGGTGCCATAACCAACTAATATCTGCTGGGGCTTTAGATAACAAACAAATATCGGGTTTACCATAGATAAGATCCATGTCAAGTGGATACATATTTCCGACACGGTCAGAATCAACTATAACACCTTTGGTTTTGGCGTCCATGATCAAGCTTCGTTGTTTGGTGAAAAGAACTTCAAGATTGTTATCACACAGTTGAGAAACACTGATGAGGTTGTGTTTCAGGTCATCGACGAAGGCAACTTTCTTTATGGTAAAATTACCATTTGTTATGTTTCCATAACCTTTGATTTTTGCTTTCATGTTGTTGCCGAAGGTAACATCTTGATTGGTTTGTATAGGTTTGAAGTCACGTAAGTAGTTACGGTTTCCTGTCATATGCTTGGAGCAGCCACTATCAATATACCATGAATCATCATTGGGTTCTCCAGCATTAAGTACCTGCAATCAGACAAAAAGTTTAGGTACCCAAATCTGAATGGGTCCTGGTTTGTCAGTTGTTATTTTGGGTGCTTTTCTTAATGAATTTCTTTTATCATTTGACTTCACATTATTGTAATGGTTTGGTTTATAACGATGGAATGGTTGAGGTTTGATTTGATCTATCAATTTTACCCAAAATGCGATTTGTTTTTGAAAACCTGTGGGTTGATAAGATCTGTGATTTGGTGAAAGATATCCTAGATGTGAAGGTTTGTTTGAAAAGTTTTCTTCATATCTGGGATGTGATGGGCGATTTTGAAAGGCTTTTTGATGATGATGGTTTGAAACTTTCTGATGTGATGGTTTTTGAAAGTTCCTTGAATGATTAAAAGTAATATCTTGAAAGCGGTTTTCAAAAGGTTTTTGAAAAGATTTTGGTTTTTGTTTGGAAACCTGTTTATGAGGTATGACGTATGGTTTAACTGGTTTCTTTGGTTGTTTTTCAAAAATGTTTGGCTTGATTAGTGGGGTTTTGGTGACTTCAATGGATTTTTTGCTTGTTTGTTGTTTCTTGGAGTATTTTTGTCCCAGACTAGTTTTTCCAACAATTGATGAAGTCATTGTAGGAAAAGCAGTTGGTATAGAAGTACTACCATCCTCATAAGAGGAATTTTCTCCATTCAAAAAGTTTTTGAGTTTAGTGGTTCCATCGGTATGTTTGATTTGGTGAGTTAAAGAACTTGCAGAGTCTGTTTCAGAATTTACAACTCTTTTGAAAGACTTTTTGGAAACACTGAAAGCAGTATCATCTGGACTACAGTTGATAACTGTTTCTTCATCTGAATCTTCCTCATAAACAGATGTGAAAAGATTAGGTAGAGTAGATTCAGAGTTTTCACAATTCTTCATGTTTTCCTGTTTTGCTTGTTCAATTTCAAAGGATTCTCTTCCAATTCCTGGTCTATAATTCGTATCAATTTTGCCAGTTCCCAAGGTGTTTGCCTTGGTGAAAATATCATCACTTAGCTTTCTGGCAACTTTGATAGAATCCATATTCCATATCAGTCTTTTATTCTCGGTTTCAAGAGAATTGATTTGTTTTAAAGAATCAATCAGCTTTTCATTTAAAACATTGTATTTGTTAGTTGATTCTTGAAAGTCTTGTTTCAACCGAAGGATTTCCATTTCTAAAACATCTTTTATTTCAGAAGAAATGACTGATTGATTTTTTAGTTCCAAATCCCTTTTCTGAATTAGGGTCTGATTTAATTGTTCCAAGACGTGATTATAATCTTCTGATTTTCTTTCAACGTCTCTTTCCAATTTGCTTTTTGTTCTTGTTGATTCTCCAAATTTGAGTTGCAAGGTTTGTAACTCAGATTTGCAAATATCATAATTGACCATTGTGTCGTGATATGTTTTGAGATCAACTTCCAGACTAGTCTCAATTTTGGTTATGTGGGACTCAAAAATTGTTTTGGAAAAACCAAGTTCAGAGATCATAGACAATACCTGTTCTATGACGTTTGGAGCTCTTGAAGGTATTTCAACACCAGCTACGAAGTAGAAGTTTGATTGTGTTGGTTCGTGTTCAGCTTCGTCATCAGAAGTTGGCCAGTATTCCACACTTGGTTCATGGATTGCCATCAATGCTCTTTGCTTTTCTTGGTTTTCCAGTTTCTTCAATTCATCGGCTCTTTGAGCATAGCATGCTGAGTCTTTGATTTTGGTTTTGTTTTTGGCTCGACATTCTCTGGCATAGTGATTTGTTCCTTTGCAGTTGTGACAAATGATCACTTCTTCATCACTATCATCCTTTTGACTTTTAATCGGAAGTCTTTCAGGTGTTTGACTTTGGGTTTGTTGGGAAGGTTGAGAATGGTTTTATTGGAATCCAAAATTTTGGTTGTTTTGAAAACCATTGTTTTGATTGTTGTAACCTTGATTTTGGAAACCTCTGTTTTGATTTTGAAAACTGTTGTTTGGATTGTGATTATAACCTGAGTTGGGATCGTTTTGAAATCCCTGGTTTTGAAAACCTTGGTTTGAGTTATTTTGGAAAGAAGGTCTTTGAGAATTTTGTCCAAAGTAAGGTCTAGGTTGAAAACCTGAGTTGTTTTGACCAAAAGATGGTCTTGGTTGAAAACTTGAGTTATTTTGTCCAAAAGATGGTCTTGGTTGAAAATTTGGTCTAAAATTTGATTGACCATGATTTGGGATAAATCTCTGGAGATTTGTGTTTGCAACCAACGCACACAGTTGTTGATAATCTGTTTCATCATTCGAATCAGACTGGAAGGCTTGGTTTTGAAAAGATGTAGTCTGATTAAAATGATTAAAGTTTTGATCATTGAAAGGTGTTTGGTTTTGAGAAGTTGTGGACACAAGTGCAAGTGGTCCTCCAAAAGCTGCAGTGGTTGGTGGGTCAATCGAGGATTCATACGATTGAAGTTCTCCATACAAGTTGTACAAAGTTTCAGTATGAATTGCTGGATTTCCCTGAATAATGAGTTTAACCATTTTCCAGCTTTCGAAAAGATTGTTTAAAAACTTGAGATTTATCTCGTGTTGTGTCTTTTTGATATCCAAATTGTTCATTTTAACCATAATCAAATTGAACCTATCATGAGCATCATGGATGGTTTCTGATGAAAGCATTTTGAAATTATCGAATTCATTCAAAACAGATGTTCTTTTGTTTCCGATAATTCTTTTATTTCCACAAAAACGATTTTTTAAATTCTCCCAAATTTGATTTGCGGTTAACAGTATAATGTCATCCATTTGACTTAGAATACTGTGAGGTATTCCAGAAACAAGTTCCTTTTTGGCTTGGAGTTCCAACTTTTTTGTAATTTCAACTTGAGTGGCTTGATTTGTAGCAAGAGTAGCCATATTTTCTGGAGTAACATATGTTCCTTCTACACACTTCCAGACATCTTCATTTATAACATTAAGATGAAGATTCATACGGCCAACCCACGAATTATACTCTTCAGGAATAAGTATGGGTGCCTGTGAACCAGATCCTAAGCTATTTGCAATGGAGACAGAGTTCATGTTGGAGTAATTTGCCAAAGACATTTTTTTTGAAAAGATTTTGAACAAGTGATATTAAAATGAAATTTTTAAAGAAAAGCTTATGGAAGGTTTATAAACGCTATAACCAAAAGTTTTTCGACAAAAATTTCAAGGTAAATCACACAAGCTCTGATACCAATTGTTGGATATTATTCCTTTTATATATCAGCTCAGATACCGATTTGTTGAAAATATAACAATTTGATCACCACAACAAAAGGCTCGGTTACCAGTTACTGTGTGACAGATATATCAGTTTAAGATATAAGA
This sequence comes from Lactuca saligna, assembly GCF_052625555.1. Taxonomy (NCBI): domain Eukaryota; kingdom Viridiplantae; phylum Streptophyta; class Magnoliopsida; order Asterales; family Asteraceae; genus Lactuca; species Lactuca saligna. Next base: position 188,665,740 of record NC_136421.1, on the reverse strand, counting down.
TAGATATATATATATATATATATATATATATATATATATATATATATATATATAAAGAATAATAATTGCGGAATAAGTATAAATATGAAAGCTGTAAATGACTGAAAGCTGTAATAATATAAATGACTGTATTTAAATGACGTAAAGCTATAAATAATATAAATGACTGTATTTAAATGACATAAAGCTATAAATAATATAAATGACTATATTTAAATGACATAAAGCTATAATAAAGTATATAAATATATAAATATATATCAAGTAGGTTCGTCAATAAATTGACTGAACTGGACTCATGGAGCGACTGGTCGATATTTGTTCTTTGAATGGACTGGTCGATATTGGGACTCTTGGAGCGACTGGTCGATATTTGTTCAAAGATCAATCCGGCATTGGATAAGTAACAAAAAGTTCATTTAAAGCTCGATTTTTATGTAAAACAAGTGTTTACAAAAAGGTACAAAATACATGGGTTTATGTATTTGTATTTGAGGTATTTTTTGGTAAAAACATGCACACGGGTCGTGTAAGATAAGGCACAAGTGACACGGGTCGTGTAGGAGGGTTTTGGAGGGTTTTCTTGATGAAGCTTCTGAACACGGGTCGTGTAGAATAAGGCACAAGTGACACGGGTCGTGTAGGAGGTTTTTTAGAAGGTTTTAAAGGTCAAAATCCTGAACATGGGTCGTGTTGATTTAGGCAAAAACAACACGGGTCGTGTTCGCGCAGATCCTTGCATACACAGATTAAAAACCTTCAGTTTTCAGAAAATCTCTCTGGATAGCCATTTCTCTCTCGCGTCTCTCTGGGGTTTCCTGTGGTCAAAATCGTCCACGAAAATTCCTAGATGAAGGTAAGGTTCTACAGAATTTGTGGTGAAAATCTCCCTGGTCTTATTTTGGCTGTGTTGTGCTCGGTTTTCTGTTTTCTAACATGCAGATTCTGAACTTGAAAACAGAAATCTCTCTGGATAGCCAATTCTCTCTCGCGTCTCTTTGGGGTTTCCCGTGGTCAAAATCGTCCACGAAAATTTCTAGATGTAGGCAAGGTCCTGAAGAATTGATGGTGAAAATCTCCCTAGTCTTTTTGTGCTTGTAACGAGCCCAGTTTTCTTCGTTTTTGACTTGAAGATTCTGATGTCGAAAAACAGCAAGGTGGTGATGGTTGTGGTGATTTGAAAGGGTTTTTGGAGGAGGTTTAAGGAGGGTATTTGGAGGGTGTTTGGAGATTATTTTGAGATTGGAAGGAGGTTAATATAAGGGAGGTGTTTGGTGGTAAATGGTGTGATGAACAAGGATAGTGAAGATGAAGAACCTTGAGTTTCAATGAAGAAGATGAAGATGGTTGATGGTGTTCTTCATTTAGCTTGTTGATGATCTTGGTGTTCTTCACTTCATTGTTGTTTGATCTTGGTGTTCTTCATTTTCTCCAGGGATTTTTCTTTGTTCTTGAAGAAGATGATGATTTGTGATGTTCTTGGGAGTGTTTGTAGTTTGTAGGAAGTGTTACAAGATTACAAAAATGAACACACACCCTTACACACACAAACTCATGTATACATATATGCATGAAACAAATATCTTCTAGTGCACTTGAGTATATGGAGAGTTGGCTGCAAGTTGATGTAGAGTAGGAGGCAAAAACGTGGGGGGGTATTCATTTGCAACTTCATTTCCTTGACTTATTGACTCTTCTTTGTTGACTTTTCCAATTGTTTGACTTTTCCATATACAACATATATATAATACATATATACATATATAATACATACATATGTATATAATACATACATATATATATATATATATATATATATATATATTGTTGAAAATGTTTAGTCACACATATGTGTTTTCGTCATTCGCGTGTTTTCGTATTTTCCGTTTTATCACGCATTCATGCAACCTGAAATAACTGATAATATTTGTTAGATTGTAAAAAAAAGTTCATCTTATTTCAGTTATGGTCACATACAAGGTTACATAAGAACATTTTTCAACAGGAAGAATTAAAGGGATTGGATATCCTTGAAATCATCCAAGAGGTCCAAGAGATAACGGTTATCAAGGCTTATCTTATGATTACTTGGTGGGCAAGCAACTAGATAAGGATAAGGACTGAAACCCTAATCTCAACCCTTTATAAAGACCCCTAGGCCTTGAGAAATCATCCACTTTCTTCTAAGATGTCCCAAGGCTGATTTCTACCTCCTCTCTTCTCTCTCTATAGCCTCTCCAATTGCTTGTGGTGTTTGTGATCCATTAGAAGCACTACACTTGTGGTGCGTGCTTTCAAGGACATAGGGTTTGAAGATTTAAGTTGTTATTGCAATATAACAACAAGAGGTATGTGATCTAACCGTATATATGAATTTCGCAAATAGAAAGCTTCATTAGGGTTTTATTCATGTGTTCATAATGTTGTGTATCTAATAGTGAAAACATAGATCCAAATCTAGGGTTACATGCACATATAGGATTGTTTGTATAAAACCCACCAATGGTATCAGAGCCTTTGGTTAACTTGTTTTCAATTAGTATTATTCAATTGTATGAACTTGACAAATTAGGGTTTATAGGCCAATAAACCCTAGGAGGCAAGAAATTTCGAGATTAGGGTTTCCTAACCCTAATTTGCGAAAATTATAAAAAGGTTTTTGAATCCTTTCCATTTAATCCAGGATTTCGAAATCTAGGGTTTGCAAACCCTAAGATTTCGAGATTAGCCTCCTTCCCCAAGATAAGATCCTAAATTTTAGGGATTTGAATAATCCCATATCTTGTAATTATCTTTTAATAGTTAAATATGGTAATTAAAGATTTTGAATTATCCCTCCCATTATTTTCAAGATTTAGAGGGATAAAAGGGATTAGGATAAATTAATTGTAACTATCCTTTAAGATTTAATAATTCCTTATGATTTAATAATTTGAATTAATAGTTTAATTTGAGATAATTATTAAATCATGAGTTTTAATATCTAAAATTTTAATTTAAATGGTATTAAATTTCGAGAATTTTAAATTGAAGATTAAAACCCTAGTATTTTGAAATGTTTAAAATACACCCTATACTATTATATTATTACAAGCTTAATAAATATGCATCTGTATAATTAAAATGCTAGTCTTACCGTTAGTAGGCCTCATTCACGAAGTCGGTCTATAAGGTGGGTATAAGGTCGCTGCCTATAAAATGGCGCTTAATGGGTGTACACTCACACCCAGCGCTTGCTTGACTGGTGGAGGGTCGTTAGCCAAACGGGTAGGATAGAAAAATCCTCTCTTCATTAATAAGTATAATGAATCTATATAATGTAACTAAACATTTTTAGAAATTCTCAATCCTAGTTACTTTAGGCAAAAGTGAAATTGATGCAATGCCATGAAATTACACTTTGCGCCTGTAACATCCCGGAATATTAAGAGTAGAGTTGAAGGGCTAAAAGTGTAAATTTGAAGGGCAACTCGGCGAGTCCATGGGTGGACTCGGCGAGTAGGGTCGCAGCTCAGGTCGCGTGTTAAGTGGCCAACTCGGCGAGTCCAAGGCTGGACTCGGCGAGTAGGCGTTGTGTAAAGAAAACCCTAAATTCAAGGGATGAGCCCTATATAAAGGACATTATACCCTCTCCCCAGCCTCCTTACCTTCCCTTGAAGTCCAAAAACCCTAGATACGTGTTTGTGAAGGTTTTGAGTGCATTTGAGCCTTGGAGAAGAAAGTTGGAAGAAGATCTTGGAGAGTTAGGAGGCTTGGAGTAAGGGGCTTTGCTTTGATTCGGATTCCTTGCTGTTGGGGGCTTCATTTTGAGGCAATATATCGTTCTTGGGCTGTGTTCTCCTAGATTCATCATTTTAGGGTTGTGAGGGAAGCTTAGGTTGTGGTTTCTTGAGTTTGAAGGATAGATCTGAGGTTGCTACCTCATATCTGAAGTGGAGAAGGTCTAGGGTGCATTAAAGTCTGTGTTATTGAATGATTGGTGAAGCCATCTTATCCTAAATCCTAGCCCTAGAGTGTTAAATGCCTAGATATCTTTGGATTCACGTAAAGTTTGCCACTTTACGTGATGGATGGGTTGTATAAGGGTAGATCTATCTTTTGGATCATCTGCATGGCCTGGAAAGCTTTTGCATGGGTTAAGATCTAGAGGCACTCGGGGAGTCACAAAGGTGTACTCGGCGAGTTGCTTGAAGATGGACTGGAACTCGACGAGTTGGAAGAACAACTCGACGAGTAGGTTGAAGATGGCCTTGGACTCGGCGAGTCTGTTCTTGGACTCGGCGAGTCTGTTCTTGGACTCGGCGAGTCTAGTCGTGAGGTCCTAATATTCTTCTGGTTGAGTCATGCATCGGCGAGTCAAGGGAGGACTCGGTGAGTTGAGTGCGAGGGGATTCAGAGTTGTGAGACTCGGTGAGTCTCGGGGTGCCTCGGTGAGTTGAGTCATGGATTGGGGAAGTTCTAAGCATGGGGACTCGACGAGTCATTAGGTTGACTCGGCGAGCAGAGTCAATCAGGAGGATGAGTTTGACTTTGACTTTGACCAAGGGTTGACCAGTTGACTTCCAGGGGCATTTTGGTAATTGGTGGCTTTTGTTTTGAGTTCAGTGTTGGTGTTAGCCAGTGGTGGAGTTCGGGTCGGAAATTTCAGCATCGTGATCTTATCCTTTCAGTCAGCAGTTGCGAGGTGAGTTATCCTCACTATATCAACAGGGTCTAAGGCACCAAGGCCGGCCTTTTATCGGATTGTAATCCGGGTATTGTTGTTATGTTGCTGTTTTACTATGTTTGCATACTGGTAGCTAGGATGGTATTTGTTAGAGACCTGGTTAAGGTCGGTATCCTGGTATATAGGATGATGCTATGCTAGTGACCAGTTAGGTCGGTATCCTACTTAGAGTATGTTGTGCTACCTGATCTGCTAGATCGGTTTGATTGAATATGAATTGTTATATGATTTTATGTTTATGTGCACATGGTTGTTTGGACTGAAGTTGGGTTGAGGCGGGTCCTGTTTGTGCTGTAGGCCAAAGATACCCAGGGCGGATCGGTTGTTCCGAAGGCCCAGCAAGCGGTCCGGATGGGCTGTAGGCCCCACGAGGGTGGACCAGACATGCCGAGGCTCGGAGAGTGGACCAAGCCGACTGAAGGCCCGATGCGGGCGGAACAGTCATATTGTAGACTCAGAGAGTGGACCAGGTGGGTTGAAGTCCCGGTGCGGGCGGACCAACCACACTGCAGACTCGACGGACATGACTGGACTCGGAGGGTGGACCAGGTGGACTGAAGGCCCGACACGGCGGACCAGTCACCCAGTAGACCCGATATGCATGGCTGTTCTGTGATTCAATATGATATAGCATGTTATGTGTATGGTATATGTGGTTGGTATTTTGCGGGTATCTCACTAAGCTTTCGGGCTTACAGTTATGGTTTAATGTTTTCAGGTTCTTCAGGAGACCGTGGCAAGGCAAAGGCGTGATCGTACCGCTCCTCGTGTTTATGCTTTATGATATGGACCTGGGAATACTCTGATAATAAATGTATTGAAAACTTTTTGTAATAACTTAATGAATTGGGATGTTTTTGAAAAGTTTAAATTTTGATGAAAGTTTTGGTCGTTACAAGTTGGTATCAGAGCCTTGGTTTGAGTGAATTGGAGGAACATTCGTGTGGATCCAGTCTCAAATCAGGGAGAGTTTTTAAAAGAGAATTTAAAATGGTTTTCAAATTAAGTAAAAGGAGGACGCGGAGGTACGATCAGCCGGAGCCAGTAAGTAACCCCAAAATACCATACATGATATTTGTTTTCGAGCTTTGATAGAATAGCATGCTAGTACTAGGCTAGGGATCTTCAGGATTTCATGATAATGTTGCCTGTTTTATGATGCCTGCTATCCTAGGGTTTCCTTATGTATGAGATTTTCAGTGTTCCTATAGGAGTGAGGATTAAGTGCTTGCTATGAATATTTGTCACTAGGGTGTTGTGGTAGTACTTCATACAAATATGGGTAGGTGTGGAAGTTAGTATGGGTCCGTACTATTGAAAGCACAGGACCCATACATGTATCAGGGAAACCATGACCTCTAGGGTTAGGTTGAGAGTTGGTTCCTAGGATATTGGGAAGTGTCTGAGATTTTGTGGTTTATTTTTCAGTATGGAGATTTCGAGGCATGCTGGGAGTGGATCCGGGTCTGGATCGGGAGCAGGAGAGGGAGTTCCGGGCGGGTCAGTAACACCCGAGGTTATCGGTCAGATGAGAACTTGCGAGTTGGATGCGAGGATTCGTGAGATCCTGCATGATCAGGTTGCTGCGTTGTTCCAGGCCCAGCTGCCGGAGCTATTTGGGTCGATCAAGATTGCCATGGTGGAGTATTTTGATGAGCGCTATGCAGCTCTCACAGAGAAGGCTGCTGCAGCGGCTACAACGGCTGTTGCAGTGGCAGGGGGAGGAGTTGGTCGGGGTTTTCAGTATCGGGACTTCGATAATACTAAGCCTCCCACCTTTGATGGAGTTCAGGACCCGATTGTTGTTATGAGATGGTTATCGGATGTGGAGGGGTGTTTCTTCACGTGTTCATGCCGTGCTGATCAGAGGGTGAGATGTGCTCTGAACTTGTTGAGGCTCGGGGCTAAGGATTGGTGGAGATTGACCACGGGGTCGTATTCGGATGCGCAGAGGGTTGCGGTTTCATGGGATCAGTTCAGAGAGATGTTCAGCACTCGTTATGTTCCGTGGGTTGAGAGAGAGAGAGATTGGCTCAGGATTTCTTGGAGCTGAAGCAGGGTTCGGAGTCGGTGACTGAGAACACCCAGATGTTCACTGAGAGGGCGATGTTCTGCCCTGAGTTGGCTTCGGAGCAGGCTCAGATGTCCCGATATCTGAGTATGCTCAAGAGGGAAATCGGACTGTTTGTGTCTACGCAGAGGTGCGAGACTTTGTTGGAGTTGCAGGAGGCCGCAAGGCGGCGCGAGTTAGAGATTGAGTTGCAGTTGCGTGAGCTGAGGCAGGCTCCGGTGCAGTCACAGTCGACGCCGAAACGGTCCAAGACTGTTGATTCTAGGGTGGGAGATCAGAGCAGCCAGGCTTGTGGGAAGTGTGGGAGGGGTGGTCACACCGGAGTTTGTAGGTCCGGTGGGGCATGCCGCAAGTGCGCAAAGGAGGGGCACTATGCGAGGGATTGTCAGCAGTCATCGTCGGTTTGGGATTTGAGGATATGTTATCATTGTCATCAGGTTGGGCACTTGAGGGTCAATTGTCCACAGCTTGCTCCAGCACCGGCCACGTTGAGGATCACATGTGGAGGTCAGGGTGGAGCGGAGCCCCCAAGGGCTCAGGGTCGTGCTTTTCAGCTTGCAGCAGAGGAGGTCAGAGCAGTGCCGGATGTAGCTGTGGGTATGTTTCTTTCTTGTTGTCTCATTTAATTATGATTATTGTGGAGTATCGTTTATCTGCTAGTCTCGTTGCATGGTTTTTGGTGTTGTATTCTTTGATTTTGAGGGTTATGGCATGGTTTTGGGCTTAGTGTTAGAAATTTCGTTGGTTGTCATTCATTAGGGTTGTTCGTGGGAATCGGGTGTTGGTCTGGATATCGGGTAACATTTGCAGTCTGAGGAGTGGTTAGCTAAGGATCGAGTTCTTTCGTGTCGGGATCATCAGTATTGTTATGCGATTGGTGAAGGTTGTTCGTGTTAGTGGGAAACGGTTCGCGTGAAAGAGTATGTGTCATGAAAGGTTGTTGAGGGAGGTCGGTGATGGCGACCGGTGGTTGATAGTTAGTGCTCTAAGTGGGGGAGAATTGGAGAATTCTCCAGAGGATCGACGAATATGAAAGGTTGTTTAGCTGCATGGGATTCAGTAGTGCCTCGGTCAGCCAAGCGTATAGACTGGTATGAGTAAATGGCAGGCGTGCGGGATGGGATACAGACCAATAGCGATTGATTGTGGAAGGCCTAGGATCGGGCCGGGACTGAGTATATGGGATGGAGGTAGAGTTCGGAACCCCTAGAGGGCTAGAACAGTATGCATGGGAGGAGTTTCCCGAAGGTTAACTCGAAATGTTGATTGCTAGTTGAGCGGTCCGGATAGACTAAAGGCCAGTAGGCGTACCAGTCAGGCCGAAGGCTCGGAGGACGGTCCAGCTAGACTGAAGGCCCTGGAAGGCGGTCCAGGTCTGCTGAAGGTTATGAGAGTGGTCCAGTTGGCTGATGGTCGGGTAAGGCGCTCCATTCATGCTGAAGACTCTACATGTGTTGTTAGATCGGTGCGAGGAAATGGATTGAGTATGTCGCGATATGTTAGCGTTAGAAGGTTTGGCCCCAGATATTGGTCATGATGGGAAGTCGAGCGTGGACTTGAGAATCTTCGTGAGTGGATTCAGAGTATGTACGGGTCATGGGATAGCGGTTATGCCATAAGGAAACGGTGTAGTATTGGGTGAACACCATGGCATTTGTGGTAGTGTCAAGACTGCCAAGTGGATCACCTTGGTAAGGAAAAAGGGAAAGGAATGTAGCTCCGAGAGGGAATGTAAGTCACGGAAGTGAATTAGTAGTGCGAAGTTATCATTCGGGTGTTCGAATTATGGTTGTGGCGCAGTGTGTGCGGCGGTAGTATGGAATCACATCCGGTTTGGATGTTTGTCGAGGTTACGGAAGGAAATTCTGAGGGTGTAAAGTCAAGAGGCTCGTAAGGGATGCAGGGATGGAGTTTTGTAGTCCCAGCTTGATTTCGGTGAAGGATTTTTGTTGTAGTGGTTCATCCTGAGGGATGTTTTGAGGGTCGTCAGTGTGATGGGTTTTCCTAACCCGAGGGTGCTAGAGCTAGTTCAGTATGTATAGGGAGCGCGACTTGAGTGTATAGATCTATACAGGGCTGACTACCCCACACCTGGTTGCTAGCTACAGCCGAACCGAAACGTTCAAGGGTGACGAAAGTCATAGAGTGAAATGGACTACTTATTGCCATAATTAGTCTTTAGTATGGTTATGGAACTCGCAATTTGCATAACAGAGATTTACATAATAGCAATAATGGGTTAAGTAACTAGTTTACTTGGTATATGTAAGTTTTATAAACGTGTTAAAACTAATACAATTTCAGAGTGCATCTTTTACATTACATTTTGGTTTGGTGAACTAACACACATTACAAGAATAACCAGGTTTTCAGAATACATCCTTTACATTACATTTTGGGTTGGTAAACACGTACATTACAAGGATAACCAAGTTTTCAGTATACATCTTTCACATTAGGAAAATATGGGATTTTCCTGGGATTTCAGTTGAACATAACCAGAACAGTGTAACTAAACATTACTTTTAAGAAAATATGGGAGTTTCTTGGGTCGTAACATTTTCAGAAACCAGAAAGGAAACTCGTACATTTTCACAAAACAAAACCGCTTATGAACTCACCAGCTTTATGCTGATTTTCAAACTACTTGTATTCTCAGGTCCACGTTAGACAGGTACCCGATGATCCATTTTCGCTAAGACGGAGTGCGTAGAAGACTCGTCTTAATTTTGTTCATATATATACTATGTATCACAAATGTACAACTTACTTTTGAAACAGATGTAAATTTCTATATGTAATGTAATGGTTGTTTACTTTACTTACTATGTGCATTGGATTTGATACTCAACGTGGAGTCCGCCCCGGAGATGTTTCCGCCTTCGGTTTTCGGGGTGTGACATTTACAATCTATGAAGGTGTTCTTGGTGAGTTTACTACCTTCAACACATGAGTTTATGGCAGTAAACTCATGTTTGTCCATGATTCATGTGATTTGGTGGTTAAAGGTTAAGCATGCTAAGTTGTAGACCCATTTCTAAGCCATACAAGGTGTTAAGGGCACTTAAACACCTCATTGAAGGTGTTTATGGTCTAAGAAGGGGTGTTCACGGTCCAAGAATGTTCTTGGGCCGTAAACTCAAGTTTGACCCATTTGTTTATGTTTCGGTGCATCTTTTGAAGGATTATAAGGTTATATACTCTCATGGAAGCTTTTTGGAGGTGTTTAGGGGCAAACTAACACCTTAAATGGTGTTTATGGTCCGTGAATGAGGGTTTATGGTCCAAGCATGTTCTTGGGCCGTAAACTCAAGTTTACTCCCCAAATGGTAAGATTTTAGTGTTCTAAGTCCATTCCGTCAAGTCCAAAGGTCTTAACTAAGCACTAGAAGTGATTTGCAGGGGTTTTGGGGCTTCAAAACCCCCTTTAAAGGAGTTTACGGTTTTGGGAGGGTTCCCAAACCATAAAAATATGTTCTCGATGGTTTTGGGTAGTTTAAACACAAATTTGACTCATAAACAAGCTTAGAAACATGCTAGGATAGATTACTTACCAAATTGAAGCTTCAAGGGATGATTTTGGCTCAATTTCGAGTTTTAGAGAGAGAGTAGTGAGAGAAATTTATGAGGTGGTGGTAAAAAGCTAAATTGAAGTTCACTCATCCATTATATAAGGCTTGAGTTTGTGGCTCGGTGGAAATCTACCCGATACTGACGTTAAACAGGACTTTTGGTCGTACCCGATTTAGTTGTTTATAACCCAACGGAATAAAACTAAAAATTTTCCAAATAATAATTTGGGGTGTTTTCATGTGTTGTTAATGGTTTTGGACACTCACGAGGTCATTCTAAAAGTCTTAAATTAAATGACCTGACCCAAAATGTTAGCAGAAAATTGAAAGATAGACGGGTTTCGCTGATCGGAACAGGTTATCGTGACTGAAAAATTTTCGGGTTCTCACAATCTTTCCTCTTCACAAATAATACCAGGGCTCCTTAGGGGTGAGGAACTCGGTCTGATGAACCCTTTGTCGAGCAGCTCATTAAGCTGACTGGATAACTCCTGCATTTCTGCTGGAGCTAAGAGATACAGAGACTTGGCTACAGGATTAGCTCCAAGAATTAGGTCGATGCGAAACTCAACTTGATGTTCAGGAGGAATTCTCGGGAGCTCTTCAGGAAAGACATCAGGAAAGTTGCATACTTCAGGGATGCTCTCGAGGTCTTTAACTTCCTGTTTCTCGATGATTACATGAGCTATGAATGCATGACACTCCTTTCGCAGAAGCTTTTGAGCTTTGATGCGAGATATGATACGAAGATTGGAACTAAGTTTATCACCGTAGATCATAAGAGTCCGACCAGAGGGAGATTGAGACGAATGGACTTTTCATAACAAGGATATCAGTATGATTGGGATTCAACCAATCCATGTCAATGATAACTTCAAAGCTCTCTATGGAAACTGGCATTAGATCAATGGGAAAAGAATGATCATTTAGGGTAAGGGGTACGGCCTATGAATATATCGTTGGCATTTTCTTTCTCTCTGTTAGCCATCTCGACGGTAAATGTTTCGGTTACTAGACGAGGACTATGTTTAAGAAGATATTTGAATGAATGGCCAATAAAACTTCATTAGTACTAGATTCGAAAAGGATGTGAGCATAAGAATTGTTGAGAAGAAACATACCCGCGACGATGGTGGGATCGGCGGCTGCCTCCTCCTTCTTTTTAGCTAGAACTGCCTCGGCGTTGTTGGTGGTTGTTGTTATTGGGCAGTTTCGCTTGAAATGCCCGATTTCACCGCATTCATAGCAGGCTTGATCGACACCCGTTCGGGAAGTTTGATTGATTGGTTGAGTTGGTGCTCTGCAGTTTCGCGTAAGGTGACCCTTCTTGCCACACCTGTTGCAGATCAACTCACGGGATGGGCCAGGGATACGATGATGGTAACTGCACCTGTTGCACCAAGGGAGGTTACCAACATACCTATTGGTAGGTGCTTGAGATGTAGACGCAGCGACAAGAGTAGTAGCAGCTTGGACTGCCACTGTTTTGTGCTTCTTGGAGGGTCCTTGTGAACTCCGACCCTTGCTTTTTCCAGATAATTTTCTTACTCTCATCACACTCATTCTGGTGCCCCTGATCATCTTCATGGTTTTGGGGATAGGTGTTACTTCATGGTCCATTGGACCTGCTGGGGTTCAAGTGCGCCATTGCAGTCGTCACTGCGGCAGTAACAGCTGCCTGAAATAAGATAGGGTCGAATTGAGAAGGATATGGTGGCGGAGGGTTGTTTTTCCTTGAGATGGGTCCTTTCTTTGGAGGCGTATTGATCTAAATTGATTAGGAAAGAGAGGATGGTAAGTCCTTTGAATTTAATAATGAGATATGAAACAAGAGACATGTCATTATGACAGATAAAGTGTTCCACTAAGCGATAATATATAGGAAAACTACCAAAACAAGGGAATTTATCGCTAAGGAAAGAATGAGTAGCAACACTTGGAATGAATTTCTGCAACGTATTCGGCTTTAGCTAAAATACTCTTGTAGTATTTTATGTTTCACTACGACGATGACTCGTTGTTTGGATAGTAGGTATGTTTTAGTCATGTTGCACACCACAGTCACTCCTAAGGACATCTTGGTCGTGTCTCGAATGAATATAGTTGATCAGGCTATATTGACCCTAGACACAACTACATAACTGCCAAGGTGTAACCGTAGTGCACAACACCCAATTACTTATGTATTGTTCTACTCGAAGTTATGGTCTCTAACGTTTAGGTATTCTTGTATACTTTTGAAAAATACTTATATTTTAAAGTATACTTTTAGTTCAGAGCACTTCGGCCGCTTAGTGTTTATAGTCTTATACCATGTAAGGTTTTGTATACTTAGTTCACTATAAACAAGGGCTCTTATACCAATTTGTAACACCCTGAAACCGATGGCGGAAACATTCCGGGGCGGAGGAAGTCATGTAAAGTATAACAACCAATGTACATAGCAAGCATAGTAAACACAACCAATACATTACATAGGAATAATTACATTTGTTTGAAAGTAAAGTTATACATGATTATAGATATATACATACAAAATGAACAAAAATAGAGACGAGACTGCTAAAATGCTCCGTCTTCTCCAAAAGATCACGGGGTACCTATCTAATGTGGACCTAAGAATACAAGCAGTTTTGAAAATATCAGCATAAAGCTGGTGAGTTCATAAGTAGGTTGTTTTAGTAAAAGAACAAGTTTCCTTTGATTTTATGAAAAAGTTGTTATCCAAGAAAATCCCATATTTTATTATAAGAAGAGTTGAGTTATTCGTTTGTTACGCAAACTGGTTAAGAACAGTTTCGTGATCCTAGGAAAAACCCTTATTTTCCTTGAAAGTTTGAGGTTTGTTATCGACTCGAAATGAAGAATACAAGTATCTACCCTACTAGTAACGTCTAAGTGGAGTATTCTCAAAGCCTTATTTTCTTTGAAAGTACATTTGTTTCAATACATGAACTATAGAAGAGAGAAAAACATCCGTGAATAAAATTTGTAAATTTAATACGTCTTGTGAGTCGTATATGTTGGATTAATGTCTAAGTCCATAACTATAATTGGTAAGACTTGACCCGACCCGGCATGGTCCATTTGGGTTGCATGGCATCATGCACTTGGATAGACTATAATGAGAGAAATAAGATACTTACGGTTATTAATATATTATAAGTTCTAGTATATTAATAATAAGAATAATAAGATTATTTAATTAGTATTGATCAAGAATTAATCTAGGATTAATTAAGTGATCAAAAGAAGACTAATTAAATATATGGGTTGATTGTACAAATCATCCATACTTGTATAGTGGGCTAATGCTCCATGGATTATTTAGTTGGGCCAAAACCCATATAATGCTCCATGGATGCTCCATGGTGTATTTGAACCCATGGATCCAAGGAAATGGAAAGTCATGACAATTAGGGTTTACCCTAATTGTAACACTATATAAAGATATTATTCTTCCCAAAATCGGTCACTAGATTATTCTAGAGAGGGCTAGCCGATTTCATGAAGTGTAGAATTCTCTCTAAGTTATTCCAAGTGTTTATGGTGTTGTGTGAACCATTTGAGGTGTCACACTTGGGGCACTAGGCACTCAAGCTTCATGAAGACATTCTACATCAAAGAGGTATGTATTCTATCTTGCTTTATTGATTGTTTTGTATGCTAGATTAGGATAATACCTTGGACGTTCATATTTGCATGTATAATAGAGAAAACATAGATCCAAGGTATTTAGGGTTGCATGTACACTTAGGAGTGTTAGAATGCTCAAAACCCAACAGTGGTATCACAGCCTAGGCTTGTTTTCTTGTTATACCTGCAATAGAAGCTGAAAAATCGAGTTTTGATGCTGTCAGCCCAGCTGACTCGCCGAGTCCATGAAGGGACTCGACGAGTCCAAGGAAAAATGCATCCAACTCGCCGAGTTGTGTTCATGCACTCGACGAGTTGGACCCCAGACAACATATCTTCGAGGTTTTTGGCTAGAAATGGACTAGGAACATTACCCTAAGTTGTTTTTGAACTTATAAACTTGTTTTTTAATGTGGTAATGTTCATGCTAATCCATTTTCAAAGATAATTGTCAATAGATTCATGCTTTGTATTAGTTTAAAGGTTAGACTAATTACATGAAAAAGTTTGATTTGAATTATCTTGTTCTTATGAGTTGCTTAGATTAATAGAAAAGTTGAGTGAAAAAGTTGTTTTCAATCCAAATTAATCTAAGAGTTGATTCTAAAATGTGTTTTTGTAACTTGTCCTCAAGTTATATGAAAAGTCACATTTAAGTTTCATAAAAACTCATAAAAGTTGGCAATGGTTACAAAAGATGAAGAGTCTTGTCCTTAAGTTATGGAGGTTCAAGAGTCACTTCATTAATAAATAAATAAATAAAATATGTAACCTTAATTAATTCCATAAGTTATAAAATATAGAAAAGATTAATTCTTTATTAGTTTAAAGTCTTCCATAATTTGTCCACAAGTTATGGAACTTGAAGAGTTTTTGGATTAAAACTACTTTAAATACATAAGTTATGGAATTAATTAGTTTTGAATAGTTTCAAAACTTGCCCTCAAGTTTTGGAATTTGTAAAGTTTTCTCTTATGAATACTTTAATTCCAAGTTAGCCCTTAGAATTTTAAAAGTTAAAATTCAACCCTTATACTTTATAATATTAAAAGTTAATAATATATATATGTATAAGAGTAAAGTCGGTCTTACCGCTAGTACGCCTCATTCACGAAGCCGGTCTATAAGGTGGGTATAAGGTTGTTGCCTATAAAATGGCAACTTAATGGGTGTCCACTCTCACCCACCGCTTGCTTGACCGGTGGAGGGTCGTTAGCCGAACGGGTTTGACATGACTTTAATTCTCCCTTCATTAAAAGTATTAATGATAAATACTAAGTAACTAAACTCTTATAAAAACCCAATCTTAGTTACTTAGAAAAATGTGAAGAAGGTGCTAATCCATGAAATTACACTTTGCACTTTGTTTAAGTCGGTTAGTGGAGCGTGTGTGGTTAACCGGCACACTAACTCGTATTTAACAAGGTTGGCAAAGGGTAACTTAATATTTATCATAGTATCGATGGAGCGTGTGTGGTTAACCGGCACATCGATTGAGGGGTAATTTATTAAAGGTACCAAGTAATTTGCATGGTTACTTCACACCTTGTTTTGTGATCCTCGACATCCCAGTCACAAAACCTGAAGGGCACACTCGAGATTGAAACATGCCATTGAACAGTTCAATGAATCTCAAAAGATCTAGGAGTTTCAAATCCAATTAAAACCTAATAATACATTTCGTTTATCTTGGTGGAAATTGGTGAATCGTCATTCACCTACCTTCAAATTGTTTTATAGCTTGGATTACGGCATACCTCTTCTAAGTTATAAAATAGTCTGTTGGGTCCTAGCCTTAATATTTCATATTGGGTGTCATATTAAGGACTTTAAATCAACTATCTTGAATATCTCCCAAAACATGTCTGGTTTAGACATTTATGATCTTCCCAAATCTCTTGAAACAAGCTTTCCTAAATGAAGATGATGTCCCATGGATATCATACTTCTCTCTCCTCCTCCAATTATTCTCCCTAACCCACAAGTTCAAAGTCACTCAAGCCCTATTGGCAAGACAAGGTCTAGGTGTGATCACATCTTGGAGATGTAGTCACATATTGACAAGCCGGGAGAGTTGGGTGTCAATGTCTTGAGAAAGTTGGTGGTTCAATCACTTTCTAAGTCACATAGTGAGTTCCTTTGGGACATCTATGAAATAGACTATGACAAGACCCTTAATGATCTTATCTATTGTTAAGATCAACTTCCTGAAACTTTATGGACATTGACAATGGTGACACTGGAAATACAGAAAAAGCATTCTCTTCCCAATGGAAAGGGATCGGCCATAGTCAACCCGGTTGAACAAATGGTAAAGAGAAAAGCTAAGTCTGTGATAGTCCCGTGTACCATTATCAAAGGGTCCATATGTTTATGTTGCCAAAGAAAGGGTCATTATTTGTGAAGCTGCCAAATTTACCTAAGGGTGTTAAAGTCAATAAGGTTGACTCTACTTCAGGTAAAGTCCACTACTCTAACTCTGTTAAGTTTCTATTCTGAGATTCTTGATGCATGATGTGACTGGGTCACATGGTAATGTTTTAAGAATCAAAGAAAAGTAAAGGAACTTAAAGAAAGAATATGCTGAATCTGATCGCGTAGATGGATTTCTATCGCGTAGTTTGAAGATCGGATTCTTGAGCTACTTCTTAGGAGTTATGAGATATTGCTTAGGAATAGATAAACAACAAGTTTTCATATGGATTGTAAGGATAAGTTTTTCCGCATAGTTTTAAAATAAAAGAAAATTTTGATTTTATTTATTTTAAAAATATCCTTACAATGGCATTTGAGGAAAAAAAATTGTTGCTTATATGATTCCATTAATGGCAAGAGTGGAAATATGAAATTGATTCCTTCATTTGCGGTAATGTCTAAATTTACCAAATAAGGAAAGATTCTCATCATCCAAAGTCTCAATTGGACCGGGACTTGGAATCATGCAAGTTGTATAGCATGATGAATGAGAACTTTTCAAGTATTGGAAAAAATTAAGACTAATTACTTATTCACATGGATGTGTGAGTCAAGTAATGGACTAAGGGATCGAGTACATAGTCATGTGCACTGATTAAGTCCACCACAAAAGATATAAGGATATTCGTCATAGTTTACTAAAGCTCAGTAAATATGATTATACTTACAAGCTTAAGTGTAACTCTGAGACATTGGAAAAGGTTCCAATGCATAGCAGAGCGGATAAGAAGAATCAAATTAGGCAGAAGGATAAAAGTTTCTCAAATCTGAAAAGATGGGAGAGTACTTTAGTATCAGTTTTGTGATCATCTTAATGATTAAGAAACCATATCAAAATTAGTTCTCTAAGGAAGTCTTAGTGCATTCTTATGACTAAGAAGAAGGGATCTTGAATTGTTGAAATGGTTAAATCAAGAAGATGAGTCATACTTCGTTCCAATACAAGTCTTAGAGTCGTACTCCAAGATTGTAATTTGAGTGACATGTCTTAAAGAAGGTTTAAAACACTTATCAAATGTAAGAGTAAAAGTTTTCTACTCTTGTACATTTGAAATTGGTAAGTTGTGATGTTTTGGATAAAACAAAGACCAACTTCGGCCAATTGTGTGAAGTGTTTGTCTTGATTAGAATCCACACTATCTCTTGGATGTTTGGCAAGGGAGTCTTATAGGTCAAGAGGACAGTGGGAGTCTTAAAGGTCTTGAAAGTCTCAAGAACTAATCAAGAATGAAACCTGAAGTTCTTCACTAGCACACGACTTGAGGTTTATAACCTATCGTGTTGACATATTCTGTGCCCATTCTAGTTAAAGTTGGCTTTGCATATGAGTTCTTAGAGTTCTCAATGTGTTGCACAACAACTTGGAAGCAATGGTAGGCCCTTGAGCTACCAGGTGGCAAGAAATTAAGATTGAGTTCAGTCCATATGAGTTTGGATTTGTCATTATCCTTGTCTTGTGACTATGATTTTGACAATTCACATGGATAAGAACACATACACCATTAAATCTAAGTGTTATAAGGTTTCTCTCCGATTCATGAAAATGATGGTGAGGAAACACTTCCACTAAGTAGATTTTAGCTAGATAGCAATTGTGATCTCAAAGTCGTTAGTGGAGCGTGTGTGGTTTACCGGCACACTAACTTGGACTTGTGAGAAATGGCAAAGGTCAAAACGATCAAGACTATGATTACGGCATCCCTTTTCATAGTTCTTAAAATTGTTTTGACACACCCATAAGCTATTTAAGGAAGGTGTATGTTTTTGATAAAGTCTTATCAAAACAATCTAGTATCAGAAATCTGAACTTTGGTCAGAAAGTCAATAAAGTATTGATTTCTAGAAGTCGAGCTTTCTGAGTACATGTCAAAGCTAGTGGGAGCATAAGTGTTATGCTAATAATCATCATGTTAGTGGGAGCATGATAATTACGATAAGTATTGCAAGCTAGCAATGTTAATTATAGAAAACAAAAGGTTTCAATTGGGAAAAAGTTGTATTGATATAATTAAGGGAGAGGAAATTATACTTCATCTCAAATCTATAAGCTTAGATCGTGAGGTTTTAATCATTTAGTCAAGGATATATATGAATTTCATGTTGGAATGGCTCAACATAAGGAAATTCTGTATATGGGTCCATTATTTGCGTTCTTAAATTCGATTATGATTACGGCATCCCTTTTTATAATCTGAATTATGAGAACTTGGCAAATTGAAATGGAAATGTTATAGCAAAAGAATGGTTTAGTCTTTATGTGAGACATCATGAATCGTGTCCCATATGCTTCGGATATAGGATCGATTACATGTGCTATATTCATCCTTTCTAAAAATTTTCCAAATGCCTGGGGCATTAAGAAGGGAAAAGGTTTAGAACTGGATATGACTAAAAGGATTAAACAATTGTCGAGGACAATCTAAGGTTTACCAAAGATTGGTTGCTCAAGGACAGTTAGAAGTATAGTGATAATTCTGGAAGGACCATATTGACATAATCTGTAAGGAGGCAACTCTTGTTCAGAAGTGATAGTCAAAATGGAATCTGGAAATGTTTCAAAGTTAGAATTTTTCCAATCTGTTTAAGATTAAGGAAACTTAATGCAAGAAGGATGTTTCCAAGGAATTGATCTCCTTTGGAATACTCTGTAATGATTGTTGCCAAGTCTTTCTGACTTTGTGCATAATCATTACAACGGGATCAATGCATATAAGTTTAGAATCTAACAGATTTCAGTAAATGGCATGAATTTGGAATTCTGGCATTTGCAGTAAGGATTTGGGAGTGTGAAAAGAGAATCATTGAAGTTATGTTCAATTGATCTAGTTCACAAAATAAAGATCATAGACAAACATATTATGCATACTTGGTGTATGGCATGACTAGTGTTTAGAAAACATAGTGTGCATGCTTGGAGCATGGGACAACTATCGTTTTAAATTCAAGAATTTGTTGATAGTTGAAACAGTATACAATGAATAATGTGTAATCATATGGTGATAAATAAAAGGTGTTTTATTTATATTCATAAGTTCTGAGACCATATTGGATTCAATTATTATTGTGTTTCACTTTGCATGTTTTGACTTCCCGAATAAACTAGGTTATTCTTCCGGAATGACTACGTTATTCAAACCATCCACAGTCGGTCATATGTTGGAAGTAGATATGAATTAAGACTGTCATGAGTTGGCTTGTAGAGGTCTAAGTTGTTGGACAAAGGGCTACAACACTCATGAGTGCTCATAAGTTCTGAGTATTGGATTCAACCCGCGCTCATTGGAATCACTTCATGGGTTTTATCACAAGTGATCATGAGACGATAATATC
Source organism: Lactuca saligna (assembly GCF_052625555.1). Lineage (NCBI taxonomy): Eukaryota > Viridiplantae > Streptophyta > Magnoliopsida > Asterales > Asteraceae > Lactuca > Lactuca saligna. Next base: position 188,645,930 of record NC_136421.1, on the reverse strand, counting down.
TTATATTCTTCAAACCTAGAGATATGAGTTGTTACTATGAGTTGATAGTACATTGATTACACGAAACACATTGGTAACTCGATGTTATAAAACGTGTTTTTGTGTACGATTCAACAAGTAGTAGAACAAGCCATATGAGTCGAAGTTTATCCATTCCTTTTACCTTCGGGATAAAAGCGATATCTGTGGGCCCCTCGATGATTTGATGATGACAAATGGAAGTGCTCGGCCGGGCCAGGACTGATTTGATTTGTTCAATTAGTCAGTCGTCATAAATCGGAAATCGGGAAACAACAAATGGACAGAGAGAATGATTATAATCCATGTCTCAGTCCATATGATATCTAGAATGGAGGAATATATGATCCCTTATCTAATGGACAAGTCATTGACAAGATCAGAGTTCATCTACAAGGTCAGAGTTCGACAGAAGCTTTTGAGAGCTACGATTGCCAGTTGGTTCCTGAAGTCATACGCAAAAATAGTTTTAGACTTATCCAAGTGGGAGACTGTTGGATTAATGTCTAAGTCCATAACTATAATTGGTAAGACTTGACCCGACCCGGCATGGTCCATTTGGGTTGCATGGCATCATGCACTTGGATAGACTATAATGAGAGAAATAAGATACTTACGGTTATTAATATATTATAAGTTCTAGTATATTAATAATAAGAATAATAAGATTATTTAATTAGTATTGATCAAGAATTAATCTAGGATTAATTAAGTGATCAAAAGAAGACTAATTAAATATATGGGTTAATTGTACAAATCATCCATACTTGTATAGTGGGCTAATGCTCCATGGATTATTTAGTTGGGCCAAAACCCATATAATGCTCCATGGATGCTCCATGGTGTATTTGAACCCATGGATCCAAGGAAATGGAAAGTCATGACAATTAGGGTTTACCCTAATTGTAACACTATATAAAGATATTATTCTTCCCAAAATCGGTCACTAGATTATTCTAGAGAGGGCTAGCTGATTTCATGAAGTGTAGAATTCTCTCTAAGTTATTCTAAGTGTTTATGGTGTTGTGTGAACCATTTAAGGTGTCACACTTGGGGCACTAGGCACTCAAGCTTCATGAAGACATTCTACATCAAAGAGGTATGTATTCTATCTTGCTTTATTGATTGTTTTGTATGCTAGATTAGGATAATACCTTGGACGTTCATATTTGCATGTATAATAGAGAAAACATAGATCCAAGGTATTTAGGGTTGCATGTACACTTAGGAGTGTTAGAATGCTCAAAACCCAACAGTATAACCATACTAACTTGAACAGTGACCTCCTTGACGTTCTTCAAGCGTCGCTAAAATCCAAAATTTGTCACCCCAGGCGTGCCCGCCTAACTATAGCTAGCAGTTAAGGTGTGGGATTGTCAGTCCCAAATAGATCTATCCACAAATTTCACGTTCTCCCCCTTGGAGACTTTGGTTATACTTCCGGAGAGGATTTATTGATACGTCGTATCGAATAATGAAGACAAATCTCACAAGCTAGTATTATCAATTCACGGAAAAATAGATCATTCTCGAGTTTCGAAATAGTTTGGTAAAATATAATTAATCAAATACGAGATACTATTCAACGAGATACTGTAGATTAAACATAGATAAACTAAATTAGACATAGTTTTTTAATACATAAACCAGTAATGTCGATCCTAAATTATTCCCTTAATAATTTAAATGATTAGTTGAGTTATAAATCGGATGATTTGATGAGTTCCCATATTGTTTGAAAGCTATGTAATTACATTCTGAAAACCTCCCTTATGCTCCGCATATTACAAAAGGGATTTAGTATTTACAGTTTGTTAGGGAATCATATAATTACATCAGTTTTAAGTTTCAAAAACCTTTATGATTTTCTTGTATTCCCCCCCCCCCCCCCCCCCCCCGCTGAAAACATTGGATAACACAGGAAAAGGTATAGGGGTATGAACCCACCAGACGAGAAATGTGTCAGCTAGGAAGCTAAGTGTCAGTTCGGGGCTTGAATACACGCGAGGTTCCTATGTAATATGAAGAGATACATAATTGTATCTAATTAGACTTTGAGCTACTAATTAATTGAGATAATACATTTCGAGGCGCGGAAACACTTCATTTCAACTATTAGGAGTCATTTGGGTCGCATCTAAGGAGGTGTAGGGCCTAGATAAGGAGTTTACTCTTCAAAAGTAAGCCCTTAGGGGTGTTTATGATCCAATGACTATATCCCCATGAGTTTACAGCTGTAAACTTATGGGTGGTGTGTTCTTGGATGTTTAAAAGTCTTACAATGCACCAGGGAAGGTTCTAGGGTTGATTCAAGGGCTATGCAAGTGATCGGGACTTGAAATGACCTTGGAAAAGGGGTTTACGGTTCTTGAAGGAAACTTGGGGAGTTTACTACCTTAAACACATGCGTTTACGGCCATAAACCCATGTTTTTCCATGAATCATTTGTTTTGGTGGTTGTAGGTGAAGCATACAAAGTTCTAGACCCACTTCTAAGTCATACAGGGTGTTAAGGGCACTTAAATACCATTTGGAGGTGTTTACAGTTTTGGGAGACCTTCCCAAACCGTAAACTCAAGTATGGTTCATTTATGTATGTTTTGGTGAATCACATGAAGGAGTATAAGGTTCTAGACACTCATGGAAGCTTTTGGAGGTTTTAAGGGGCAATTGAACACCTTAAAAGGTGTTTAAGGTCCATGAAGGTGTGTTTATGGTTCAAGACTGTTCTTGGGCTGTAAACTCATGTTTACTACCCAAATAACATGATTTTGGTGTTCAAATCTCGAACATGCAAGTCCTTAAGCCGTATCTAAGTACTAAAAGGGACTTGGAAGGGTTTGGGTGCTTCAAACCCCCTTTAAGGGAGTTTACGGTTTTGGGAGGTGTTCCCAAACCGTAAACACAAGTTCTTGATGGTTTTAGATGATTTAAACACTAATTTATATGCTTAACAAGTTAAATAACAAGGTAGGATAGATTACTTAAGATTTTGGGAGCTTGAAGACGCGTTTTTGGGCCAAATTCGAGTTTTAGAGAGAGAGTAGTGAGAGAAAGTTATGAGGGTGGGTAAAAAGCTTAAATGAATGTCACTCATCCTTTATATAAGGCTTGAGTTTGTGGCCCGGTGGAAATCTACCTGATACTGACGTTAAATGAGGCTTATGGTCGTACCCGATTAAGTTGTCGTAACCCGACGTGGTTGAAATTAAAACTTTTCTAAATAAATAACGAGGGTATTTTCACACGTTTCTAATGGGTTTGGACACTCACGAGTTCATAATAAAAGTCTTAAATTAAATGACCTAATCCAAAATATTAACGGAAAAATTGAAAGACAAACAGGTTTTACTGACGGGAACGGTTTACCGTGACGGAATAAATTACATGTTGTCACAAATAGTATCGATATGCATGTGTGTGTGTGTGTATATATATATATATACATATATATATATAAATATATATATATATATATATGTGTGTGTATATATATATATATATATATATATATATATGTGTGTGTGTGTATATATATATATATATATATATATATATAGGCTTAGGTTATTCTATTCAATGTAATTTTTGTGTTATTGTATGAACAAATGTGGGTCAATCAATTTTACTTATTTTAAGAAAGTGATTATTACACATTAGTTAATTAAATATAATTGAAAAATACCATCTAATTTAAGTAGAAGTGTATTTTAGTCAATTAATACAGATTTAATAAACGAAATTTGCATATTTTAAGGAAAATTGTATATTTTAAGGGAAAATAGATTATATTAATTTTAAAAATATGATTGTATGGATGATTATTCTCCTAATTCGGAATTTCTTACGGAATATGTTTATCAATATATTGAAAAATAACAAATATGATTGAACCGTACAAGAACACACATTCTAACATAATATATATTTTGTTTTAATGATCTTCTTGAAGAACAACAAAATTTTGGATAAAAGTTAAAAAAAATTCATTACATTCTTAGAAATTAAAAAAGTTATATACTAATCTATGAGAATGTTATACTTATTAATAACAAATAAATACAATATACAAATCATTCTACCAGAATAAACGATTACATATATTTTTTTTCATTATATTGTATTTTATTCTGCTGGAATAGCCCATTATTTTTGGAAGATTGGTGGTCATTCTTCATCTTCATTCCATAGAATGTTCATCTTCAATTTTCTATTCTGACAGAATCGGAATTCAAGATTCCACTCCCGTAGAATGCTAGGGGTATGGGTCTGCGTCGTTGCCTTCCTGCAACTCTAATCTTAAGTTCATCAACCACTTTCATATTGTTCTTCACCCAGTTTCATATAGATCACCTCTAATCTTACCCTTATAAATCTATAAAGTTCAGGCTTTTGCCAAACCCTAATAGATCAATCGCGAATAACCCGTATTTTGATTTGATCGATCTCGAAAAGTTTTGAAACAATGTCTCTGTCTAAAATGCAGATGATGATATAAAGCACGAATAAACAACACATTTTCGCTAACATTATCTGCCATGATGATCATATTTTCATAACACAAATCAAACGAATTAGAAAATCAAGAAGATTGAAATGGAAAATTGAAATCATTTACGAACCTTTTCTTCCTCCGATATGAAGAAAAAGAGTATCTTTACAAGAAGAATGTGACCACGAGTTGCAGGTATCACAATCGCAGTCCATCCACCGAGGAACACGGTGGGGTTTGTGATGTCGACCGATCTTTTATGGGAGCATCTCCACACGCCATTAACGAACTTCCCAATGAATCCAAGAACAGATCCCGTCTTCGTCTTCCCCATCACACCCAGATTACAAACGAAAGCAAAACTCTTCGCCATGATCACCACACACATGAACTTTATAGATTTATAAGGGTAACAAGATTAGGCGAGAGTTACAAAGCAAGTATCATCTGGTAAAAAACACTAAAAATGGCATCTTGCAAAGAATTAGAAAACGAAAGGGGAAATGTGGAAGTAATCAAAGTCGATCGCAGCTATAGTGAAAGTGGGTCTGGTACAATCATGGCGGCGACTTTTGGGAGGTCATCGGCGGCGACATCTACAGGAGAATCGAGTACGGCGACGCAAAGAAGCCTAATGGTTAACGAGATGATGGTGAGGGATGAGGCGGAGACATATTGTAGGGTTTTAAACTAAATTCTTAATTCAAAGGGATATTAAATGTTTTCAATATTTACTAAAAATAAAATGTTTCAAGTTTATTATTATACCCCTTAAACAATTTATTAATTATTTAATATTTCTTAAAAATTGATTGGGCTACATTGATTGATAAAATAACACAATAATTACTTTAAACACCTGAATATGAATATATATATATATATATATATATATATATATATATATATATATATATATATATATATATATATATATTACTAAAAAAAGTTTGATTTTTTTTGTTGATTATACAATGCGTATGACGTAGACGCATGGATTAGGCTTATGTAGTAGTGTTCATTTGGAAAAATTTTGTTTCGATAATTAGTTCTAAAATTCATAAAATTCTCATTCAAATATTAGTTATCAAGTTAATCTTGAAGTCATACGTAATCACTAATCTTATATAACAGAGAGTAAATATGGAATTTCAACCAATAAATAATATCATAATTAAATGAGAATTTTATCATTATTGTAATTTTAAATTTCATCTCCTTAATTTTTACAAAGATTTAAATTTCTATACATCTTAAATCAATTCCATATAATTTGAATAATTTTACATTTTTGTACCAACTAATTATTATAACATCCATGATTTCAACTTAAAATTTGTATTTTTAAAATTAGGTAAAAATTCCAATACTATTTCAAAAGCACGTAAGGAATCATTTGATTAAATTCGACAAACCATGATCCAAAATATCTGTGTAATAAAAGATATTAAAATCATAACTTATGACAATTTCCAAACATGGCCATGGATGCAAGGCAACCGAGTCGCACCCTTTCTGATGCTAGCAAAACTACCTGAAACATTTAAACTTCAAATGTAAGTACGAAACTTAGCGAGTTCCTCACAATATCACATAATCGTGTGAATGTTGTGATGTTATCATAGTTGTATGTTCACTTCTGTTGCTACGATAAGATTGTAGTCTTTCATACAACTGCTATGTCACCACTGTAATCTTTCATGCAAGTTTTATCATACCACCATAGTCTTTCAAACAGGTGTTATGGTACCACCGTTGCCTTTCATGTAATAGTCACAAAGACAATCTAACATACATTGACACCTAGTGTCCTATATAGTATACTAAGGAGACTCACTTTCTTACACCGTAACCTTTCGAATAAAATTTCATTTAAAAATCACATAATTCTCATAATACATTACACAAAAATCTCATTTAAAATTTACAAATCACAACTCCATAATTGTTTGATTAAAATCCAGGATCCCCAAAACATAACTCTTCCCTTGTGTGTACAATCAAGTCGGTGCCTTCCTGCGATCCTAAGAAAAACATGAAACACATAACACATAATACGGTAAGCACGAAGCTTAGTGAGTTTCCCAAAATACCACACACATAGCTCATTAACCACTCGAGGCTATATTCCTGTAGGACCCTCCAGCCAATGTGTCTCAGTGGGACCCTCCAGTCCCACGGTTCGTTGGACCTTCTGGTCCAGTCTGTATAACTTCATACTCAATGTAAGCACATAAGACCCTCCGGTCACAGATAGGTACCACTCTCGGTAAAGTATAGTGAAAACACTCACCTTGCTAACTGCAAGCAATTATCCTCGAACTCGAATCTCGAACTAGCCACCACCTAACACACAAGGTAATTATCTTTAATCAATACTCGAATTCTCAACTCTAAGTAAACCAATGGTTACTCTTTCTCTTTCTTTCTCTTTCTAACTCTTGAAATGGGTAAAAGACCATTTTACATATCCATGATCTCCATTAAGCATTTATGCCCAAACCCTAAAGTCAACAGAAGTCAAACTCGAGTCAACAGTCCTTGTTTGACCCGACTCGTCGAGTGCACTCATGCAATATATCGAGTACACTCGTATCCTCAGAAGACTCGTGTAGGTTCCACTTAACTCGTCGAGTTGTGTGACATCCCCATTTTCACGTCCAGAAAAAGACCGATTTTGTTTATGCTTTATAAAAATCAGAGTTCTTCTTTTAATAAAAATGTTGCGGAATTTGTTCCTAGAAAAACATGATAAATACGTTATTAAAACATTTTCGAAGGAACATATTTTATTCGTTTCAAAACGTTTGGGATGTCATCGTTAATACAGAAACATAAGCATAAACAGAACTTACATTTATTTACACTAGTGATCTACATCTCTTTAAATCTCTCAGTGTAATGTGACTTCATATCAACACTTGTGATATAAATAAACTGAGTGGCTCAGGTTGGGAAACCTGGTGAGTACATAGGGTTTTCAACCCACAATAATATAATTATTATGTTTAAGCAATCAAACAATCAACCCAATTACCCATCCCCATTATCTTCTTTATTCTTAAGGATCTATCCTAAGAATCAGCTATTTCTCATTCATTCATTCCTAAGGTTCATCCTAAGGAAATAACATGAAGTCCATTGTTGCCAATGACACATTAGTCAAGCGCAGCTGCTAATCTTGTCACATAGGCGCAACTGCTAGAATTGGGACATTTGCTATGAGGCGCTTCTGCCGGTATTGACCTTTAAACGCTATTGTCATGGTCATAAGGCTCCCTAGTAGGCCCAGCTGCCGATACTGTCCTTAGAGCGCAGCTGATAAGACTTTTACCGTAGATCTGAAACAACTACGGGTTGTGGCGCAGCTGCCAGTGCTCATCTATAGGATACTAGGTCCACTCCTACCAATGTATACCTATAGGGCACTAGGTCCATGCTACTAATGTTCCTCTATTTCAGCTTTTATCCCTCATCATTCATCTATCTATGTTTTACCGAACATATTTTGTAGATATAAAATACTTTATACAGTTTACATCATTTAAAACATGTATAAAAATCTTTCACCAGCATAGACAGTAAGTATTCAGACAATATGCACACATAGCACGTAATTTATAATAAAATACTTCATATCTATATGTAAGATGAAAGGGACCATGCACTCACCTGAAAGGTGGTGACTTAGTACTCGAACAGCGCTTTGATACTGTCAAAACAATTTCCTTCGATAAAACCTAGTACCAATACCACTAGGGTTTAGTCTGACGATAACCGCGACAAATTATTAGTCTGACTATTATTATTATATAAGCGTTAATAACACTCAGTATAACTCATAATAATGGCCCAAATAATTATTTTAAGGACCTAATAACATTCCTATAATTATTTGAAAACTATATTAAAAGTTGTGTAAGTGTAGCACACTTACAGCGAGTTTTATCGAAAACGAGAACTTAACTGGAGCATCGTTTTGAAACCGAAAGACTTCTTTTTCTCGGGACTCTGGGAGCCTCGGGGTTTCCTTAGGGTGCTAGGGGTTCACCTAGACTTTAGGGAGGGTTAAAACCCTTAGAGAGAGAAAGTAGTGAGAGAAATTATGGAGAAAGGTGTGAGATTTCCGAGGGGGTTCGCATGGTATTTATAGTGTTGGAGCTGCTCGAATTACGTTGGGCGTACCGAGGCTATGCTCGGCGTAGTCTCGGATATGGATGTCTGCTCGCAGTTGGCTGTCTCGCACACCGGTGGGTATGAAGTGAAGGTATGCTGGGTGTACTAATCTCGGACGCGGGGTGTAATTCGGGGGTGGTGTGTCGGTCATCGGATGCGAGACCGTGGGGACCAAGTGATGGCTAGGATCTTGCCACGTCATCACCAGCTTCGCAAACTACACTCTCAACTTCTAAAAATCATAACTTTCACATACGAGCTCCGTTTTCGACGCTCTTTATATCCACACGAAGGTGGGAACGTACTCTACAACTTTCGTTTAGACTTCGTTGGCAAATTCTGATTCGATTTTAAATTTTATATTTTTAACAGACTGGGACAGGATTGGTCCGTTAAATCCTCATAACTTCTTCATCCGACGTCCGTTTTCACCCATATTTTTCTCGTTACGCTACTCTTAACGAGATCTTCAATTCTCGTTTAGGTTGTGTCGGCTAAAAACCGCTCAATTTAATATTCGAATTTCGGGTTGTACACTGCTAATCCGAAACTTCGATAAATCATAACTTCTTCATACGAAGTCAGATTTTGGCGTTCTTTTTATCGATATTCTTAGTTTAACATATTCTATGACTTTCGTTTAGATTGCTAAGGCTAAATCTCGCTCTACCATAAATTCACTATTTACGCTTCCTGGTATTGTACTGGTTCCGTCGCAAGACTTCAATGGGTCATAACTTCTTCATTATAACTCGGATTTTGGCGTTATTTATATGCACAGAAACCTTGAGACATATTATACAACTTGGTTAAGATTATTTATTCAAAATAATCTTTTTTCGAAAAGTCGTTTTCAACCCCTATTGCCTCTAAATTGACTAGCCCGGATCTACGGGCGTTACAATTATCTCCCCCTTAGGATGATTACCTCCCGAAATCATTAATGAAACAGGGCAGTATAATGACTCCATACGTTATCTCTTCATCCTACGTAATAATTATAACTTCTATATTCCTTCAAGTCTATCTCTTAGACTTATTGACTGTAATCAGTACTTAATCGTGCACTTGCTCTCTACCTCAAGTTAGACTCCAAATTATGATCTATAATCAATCGTTTGATTTAAGTCGGACGCTACATCAAACTTGGTTCTCTGAACCACGTAACATACTCATCGTAGTCAGACTCAATTTGATATGACCAATGGGGTCGGAATATCAACAATTTTTTTAGTCATTACCGAAACGATGGTAACGACATACTTGAATAAAAGGAAATCAATTACTAGCTTCTTGGTAACCTTGTAACTTTTCCTGACCCAAGTGTGAGTCCTGTGCTTCCGGTAGTATAGGCCTCTACTACCATTCACACCTACTCATACTCGTCCCAAGTATTGTCCCGCAGTTTCCCATATCACCATGAAGCAAATCACACAATCATTCAACACATCAGATAACAAAACAAAGGTTTTATTTTATTACTTGAAACGATTACATGGGTGTTCAAGTTCACCCTAGATTATGCCTCTAATAGGCTACATCATGTGACACTATCTATATTGCTTCTTCATAACTCGATCTCTATATATCCATCCTTACTCCTGATTCCTTGCATCGTCAGCTACTTAGTCAAGGATCATTTGAAATGCTCTTGCCTTTGGTTTGGCGGCACATTTGGCTTTTTAGCCCCTTCTCTCTTTGGGCAATCTTGCTTGAAGTGCCCTTCCTTGTTACATTCGTAACACACCCTTTTGTTGAATTTACACTCTTTGGCATAATGCCCATGCTTCCCACACTTGAAACAAGTCACCTCCTCACCGCATTTTCCAGAGTGTTTCTTTTTGCACTTCTCGCACCATCTTTCTTCACTCCCTCCTCCTCTAAACTTCCTTGTACTGGACTTGCTTTTCTCATCGGGCTTCGCAGACCCCTCAAACTTTCTCTTTTCTCCAACCTCGGTCTTGGTGGCGGCTCTTCCCTTGATCAACTCCTCAACCGACTTGGCAGCCCAGATAGCTGCCTCCAAGGTAGGTGCCTGATGCACTGGCACCGTGTACTCCCATGGAAGTCCTTTTGCATACTTGTCAACTTTTTTCAGCTCATCCAGAACACGACGTAATGTGAACTCCATCTTCTCTGTGAAGTTGTTGGTGTATTCATCAATAGACATGCTTCCTTTCTTCAAGGTAAGGAATTGGTTCTCTAGCTCGAGTAGATTTTCGGCTGAGCAGTACCTACGTTTGAATTGCACCAGAAATTCTGCCCATGTCAGTTGCAGGGGCTCATTGGTGCTCAGAGTCTTCCCCAAGGTATTCCACCAACGTACAACGCCTCCTCGAAACTGACGCACTGCAATTGTCGTCTGTTGTTTTCCATTGCAACCGCATGTCATGAAAGCTAATTCCATCTCCGAGATCCAATCCATGACCCTGATCGGATCCTCCTTTCCAGTGAAAGTCGATGGCTTGCAAGTCAGAAAATCCTTGTACTTGCATCCATTCCTCTCGACTTCATCATCGTGGTTGTTTTGTCGAACTATTGGTGGGTTGACTTGACCAACAGTCCCACTGTAGTCCTCCTCCTCAGTCTGCCCTTCATTCAACTCGGGCCGTTCGATCTAAATAGTCGCCTCCTCTCGATTTTTCTGGAGCAAACGTTTGGTTTCCTCCATTTGACGATCCAACATCGCCTGGATCATTGCTTGCACTCCGGCCATCGTTATTGGCTCAGCAGCGGCTACCACAACTGATATTTGCTCAATCACTGGGGGCTGGTTTCGGTTCCCCTTTGCATTCACTTGTCCGCTACGGGTTCTTGCCATCTTGATCTATACACCGAATAAGGTGGATCTAGACCTTTACTTAGGATTGACGGTTAACTCATGCTTATCACTCCAAAATGTTTATATGCTAGTTCTAATACCGTAGTTAAACGCTTAGAATCCTAAACACATAAGGTTTCCAGATCCGGTCGGCAATAGACCATAGATCCGTAAAATAATCTAGTGCTCACACCTCACAATCATCGCTTAGCATTCTAAGTTTAAGTCTAGAAATAAATCCATATTCCTAGTTCGCTTAAACAAATGCTCTGATACTAACTGTGACATCCCCATTTTCACATCCAGAAAACACCGATTTTGTTTATGCTTTATAAATATCAGAGTTCTTCTTTTAATAAAAATGTTGCGGAATTTGTTCCCAGAAAAACATAATAAATAAGTTATTAAAACATTTTCGAAGAAACATATTTTATTCGTTTCAAAACGTTTGGGATGTCATCGTTAATATAGAAACAAAAGCATAAACAGAACTTACATTTTTTTACACTAGTGATCTACATCTCTTTAAATCTCTCAGTGTAATGTGACCTCATATCAACACCTGTGATATAAATAAACTAAGTGGGTCAGGTTGGGAAACCTGGTGAGTACATAGGGTTTTCAACCCACAATAATATAATTATTATGTTTAAAAAATCAAACAATCAACCCAATTATCAATCCCCATTATCTTCTTTATTCTTAAGGATCTATCCTAAGAATCAGGTGTTTCTCATTCATTCATTCATTCCTAAGAATCATCCTAAGGAAATAACATGAAGTCCATTGTTGTCAATGACACATTGGTCAAGCAGAGCTACTAATCTTGTCACTTAGGCGCAGCTGCCAGAATCGGGACATTTCTATGAGGCACTTCTGCCGGTATTGACCTTTAAACGCTACTGTCATGGTCATAAGGCTCCCTATTAGGCGCAGCTACCGATATTGTCCTTAGAGCCCAGCTGCTAGGACGTTTACTGTAGATCTAAAACATCTACGGGTTGTGGCGTAGCTGCCAGTGCTCATCTATAGGGTACTAGGTCCACTGCTGCCAATGTATACCTATAGGGCACTAGGTCCATGCTACTAATGTTCCTCTATTTCAGCTTTTATCCCTCACCATTCATCTACCCATGTTTTACGCAACATATTTTGTAGATATAAAATACATTATACAGTTTACGTCATTTAAAATATGTATAAAAATCTTTCACAAGCATAGATAGCAAGTATTCAGACAATATGGACACATAGCACGTAATTTATAATAAAATAATTCATATCTATGTGTAAGATGAAAGGGACCATGCACTCACCTGAAAGGTGGTGACTTAGTACTCGCATAGCGCTTTGATACTCTCAAAACCATTTCCTTCGATAGAACTTTGTACCAATACCACTAGGGTTTAGTCTAACGATAACCGCGACAAATTAATTAGTCTGAATATTATTATTATTATATAAGCGTTAATAACACTCAATATAACTCATAATCATAGCCCAAATAATTATTTTAAGGACCTAATAACATTCCTATAATTATTTGAAAGCTATATTAAAAGTTGTGTAAGCGTAGCACACTTACAGCGAGTTTTTTATCGAAAACCGGAACTTAATTGGAGCAGCGTTTCGAAACCGAAAGACTCCTTTTTCTCGGGACTCCGGGATCCTCGGGGCTTCCTTAGGGTGCTAGGGGTTCACCTAGACTTTGGGGAGGGTTAAAACCCTTAGAGGGAGAAAGTAGTGAGAGAAAGTGTGGAGAAAGGTGTGAGATTTCCGAGGGGGTTCGTATGGTATTTATAGTGTTGGAGTTGCTTGGATTACGTTGGGCGTACCGAGGCTACGCTGGGCGTAGTCTCGAATATGGATGCCAGCTCACAGCTAGCTGTCTCGCACACCGGTGGGTAGGAAGCAAATGTACGCTGAGCGTACTAATCTCAGACGCGGGGCGTAATTCGGGGGTGGCGTGTCGGTCATCGGATGCGAGACCGCGGGGAGCAAGTGAAGGCTAGGATCTTGCCACATCATTACCAACTTCGCAAACTACACTCTCAACTTCTAAAAATCGTAACTTTCACATACGAGCTCCGTTTTCGATGTTCTTTATATCAACGCGAAGGTGGGAACGTACTCTACAACTTTCATTTAGACTTCGTTGGAAAATTTTGAATCGATTTTAAATTTTATATTTTTAACAGACCGGGACATGATTGGTCCGTTAAATCCTCATAACTTCTTCATCCGACGTCCGTTTTCACCCATCTTTTTCTCGTTACGCTACTCTTAACGAGATATTTGATTCTTGTTTAGGTTGTGTCGGCTAAAAATCGCTCAATCTAATATTCGAATTTCCGGATGTACATTGCTAATCCGAAACATCGAAAAATCATAACTTCTTCATACGAAGTCAGATTTTGGCGTTCTTTTTATCGATGTTCTTAGTTTAACATATTCTATGACTTTCATTTAGATCGCTAAGGCTAAATCTCACTCTATCATAAATTCACTATTTACGCTTCCCGGTATCGTACCGGTTCCGTCACGAGACTTCAATGGGTCATAACTTCTTCGTTATAACTCGGATTTCGGCGTTCTTTATATGTACGGAAACCATGAGAAATATTCTACAACTTGGTTAAGATTATTTATTCGAAATAATCTTTTGTCTAAAAGTCGTTTTCAACCCCTATTGCCTCTAAATTGACTAGCCCGGATGTACGCGCGTTACAAGTTGACCTCCAACTCGATGAGTTATCGCTTGGTCGCGAATACCGGGATGGAGACGAACCGACTCGTCGAGTCAGCTCATGGACTCAGCTAGTTAATACAAACTCAATACTAATTCAGGTGATTCTACGCATATCTACAACCCCGCACTCCAGATCTACCCTCCTAAGGCTCAAATAGCACGTAAGGCTGCAAGCTTTATGTTTATGCATGGCATAAAAGGCTTATAATGCCGAAACATGCTCCAAAAAGGGCTAAATGCACAAGAACTTGCTTCCAGCTCAATAAAGCTCAGGTCTCTGGACTCAAGGCCACTGATAGTCCAGATCTGAGGTTCCAAGCTCAATCCTTACACAAATCACTCCATGACAAAAGATAAATAGAAGAAATAAAAATTCCCTAAAACAAAATCTCATAAGGAAATGATCAAGCTAGCATCTTTTACCTCCAACTTGAAGCAAAACTCTAAAGAATCTCTGGAGCCAAAAGTCTTCCCTTTATCCAATCCAAGATACTCTCCAAATCCTCTCCCAAAGTTGCACAAGAACACCCAAATTAGCCTCTTTCTCTCTCAATTGGATGGAACGGATCTAGGGCTTCCCAGCGGGCTCTCTAGAGATAAGGGAGGCGGAAATAGGGGCGTAAGGCCCTTTAAATAGGACACAAACCTGGAAAATTAGGATTTCTCTTCCCAGCACCTACTTGGTGAGTCGGCCCTATGACTCGTCGAGTCGATTCACTAAAGCCACACGCACAACTCGACTCTACCCGACGAGTTGGACTCACAACTCGTCGAGTCA
Organism: Lactuca saligna; assembly: GCF_052625555.1. Classification (NCBI taxonomy): domain Eukaryota; kingdom Viridiplantae; phylum Streptophyta; class Magnoliopsida; order Asterales; family Asteraceae; genus Lactuca; species Lactuca saligna. The sequence goes on along the minus strand of NC_136421.1, from coordinate 188,630,896 downwards.
CTCCATAAACCTCCAAAAATTAAACACACAACGATATACCTGAGAGTCCGGATGTTACAATTCTCCCCCACTTGAATTATATTTCACTCTCAAAATCGCTTCTCCATGTCACATAGATTGAAACAACAACCTGAAAAAGTACCACCAAATGATCTCATACCACACAACTAACTTCCTACGTAGACACCTGAAACCAAACAGGAACTCCGAAACCCGGAAGAGGAAATTACATCCTGCCGCTTCGATACCCATTCTGACTCATCAGAATTTGAAACGCTAGTGGCCTGTCTCACTACTAGGCCGCCCTCTCCAGCTATCACCACGTTATTCGCTCCTCGAATAATGGACCCTGAAAGCTCATTGCCCCCCACTCTGATTCTCTCATAGCGACTGATAGAGACAAGTCAAAGCCCAAAAATTCGCCACTGATCATTCACACCAGACATACTAAGCGCTCTATATCATGCTCCAAGAAGGGAAAGGGTCACATTACACCAGGGACCCCTCCATTTTACTTCAATCGAAATCCCAACTTCACCTAGAACTCTCGACACCCTACCCTCAGACACAATAAAATGATGATGCTTGCTCAAAAGCATCCTCATTGCACCTCCAAAAGTTACCCTTTTCATACCCCAAAACGTCTCACTGAATTCCTTCTCATTCTAACTATTTTGGCTTAGTGTGACACACCAGTCACGAAGTTCGCTTTACCACAAACGAATACAACAATCCCAACTGAAATTGTCTCACCCTCGACCTCTGTCATCTAATACTCATTAGTTCCATACGTCTCGCGGTCCTTTCATTACTAGCGAACTGACCCACTCAGGTCTAAGACATCAGATGAAACACAACACCCATCAAAATGAAGCCCATATTTAAATCCGGAATCTCATTTGCCTACTCAATATACTACCATAACCAAATTCAGACTCGAGAGTCTAGTCAGGCACAGAATTGGAACCACTTGTCCCAATGAAGCACTCAACTCATGACCATGACCTGCAACTCACGTGTGCATCACTTCTCCAATTCCTTGTGATTGCGATATCCCCAACTTAATTCAGAATAGAATGATTCTTGACAAATATGGAGACCCCAGTATCGCCCCTGGTCTGAGCACTAGGTTCCTGAAACTGAAAGAATGAGGCTACTCAAGCCCAAAAACTCTTTTGCATCAAGCTCTGGCTAGCGAATACTACGACTCCTCGTAGTATCATAACATTCCCTCACGCTAACCCAAGAAGGCTATGACTCCCCGCGGTATCACAATACTCTTTCGCAGACTAGTGAATACTAAGGCTCCCCTCAGTATCACAACACTCTCTCACAGACCAGTGAATACTATGGCTCCCCGCAGTATCACAACACTCTCTCTCACTAACTTGTCATGGGCTCACTCCATGGTTTTCCCCTGACAATCCAAAGTGATTACTCCCATTCAGATTCACTCACTCTCTTATCACCCCATAATCTCACCCTCTGGTCACCATCCTTCTGAGTTCATTATCGAATACTGCATGATCCAACATAGATAGGTACATGTACCCACCCAGGTTAACCATCACCACTCCTGATGATAACCATCATGACCAAACACTTTTCTCATTACAATTCACATTCTTAGATAATTACGCTTGATATCAAATAGCTGAAGGGAGCCCACTGGAACCATAGATACTGGATACACCACTTGTCATCTCAAACTCAAGACTCAAAATACTCCAAAATTTAGAACATCATACCCGGATACCTTGGTACACCATCACAAATTCTCACGATATCTTGCCTCAACCACTGATCTTACAATCACAACATCATACTCAGATACCGCGATGTACCCTTTCAGAATCTCACAACCAATCTTCTCCTCTCAAAACTTGTAACTTCGAAAGATTCCCAACTTACAAATTAAAACACAGAGGAATCACCAGTGACTGAAAACACATTGATGAAATCCGATGCTTCACCCTCTACTAATCACCGCCCACCTAAACTACTCACACCGACTCTGCAGTTGGTCAATAAATCAATTGTTACCCCACCTGGAGTATATATCACATTCGATACATATCCCCGCAAATCCCAGACATTGCACCCTGAACTCGGCGACCCAACCGCCTCGAACTCAACAATTGAAAATTCGAAGAAACTCCCTAACCATAATAAATTCTCTTGGCCAACGGCCATGTATTGTGGAGTCAATCATCCTTCCTTAAACACATACCCATACATCGAACGAGGAATTTTCAAACACTAGAACTATCCTTACGGGCCAACCACCTCGAACTTACCATTACAACCTCGAAGAATTCCTAACCATGACATGGTCTCCGACCAACGGCCACAACCCATGGAGACTCTCATCCTTTCCTAAACACGTACAACATGCATTATCTTACTCTACACCTCACCTTCACCACCAATAAACCTGGTCTCATGTATCCATACCGTAGGTCTCTATATCCAGTTCTCTAACCACTCTTTGAACAAATCTCTGATACTCTCAATAAAATACCTAGTGCTCCCCCACTTATGGTTCAAACCATCACCATTCGGCACCAAACAATCCATTCCACAAACTGTTTTACTAGGTACATCGCACTTACTCTTGGAAAGTACCACATAACACTCGATGATCCTTCCAATGGAAATCAAGAAACTCCAAATATCCCATAATCCAGAAAAAATCTCATAATCCTCCCAAGGTGACTGCCTCTTGTAAACTTGAATGCCTCTAACCAACACACCGTCGGATACTCTGACTGTCCCGACACAGTGGTGACTCTCAATCTGGAAATAATGCACTATTACCCACCTCATCTTTGATTCCTCGACCAGCCTCCTACTATGAGAATCATCCAAAAAGCAAGAGACCTCACTCTCAAGGTAGATACACAACATAGACAACGAGGGCCACCGCCCCGATATACTCCACTTGATCGCCTAGAAGGGCTGCTAACAGTATGCCTCCCTGAATAAGGCACCTCCTTGTTTTCGTCCACCTTGGTCCCACCAACGACTCTCATGGTATAAAAGTACCTTGCCGCATATATACTACCCAAATTCTCTAGTGAAAGAGCGCAACCAATGCTAACCCACAGGGTTAACCTCCAATCTCAGGAATCAGAAGCTCAATATCTCTTCTGCTTCTCACAGGAAACGGAAATGGCACAACTCTGATCATAGAAGGTGACGTCTCATATATCGGTCGATTGCTTAAGGCATACTGTAATCGTCCATAAAGCACTATCTGTACTAACCCTGAGTCTTACGACTCCAACTGACATCTTACCTAAAAAATTTCTTAGATACTGACTCGATTTCCCTCTCACGGTATATTCCATTGAAACTCGATCGACATGGCCCTCTGGCACCACACTCCATCACATCTTGATCTCAATCTAATTAATCATACTAGATAACTGGTAAAACCCAGAGCACTAACCGCCATAATTCATGGTACTCGAACCATGTTATCTCCTCTCAACCTGCTACTTAGAACCTCTTGAATTTTCCGTGTTTCAAGTATGGGTTCTCTGCTTTCAGTAGTACGGGCCCATACTACTTGCCACATCTACCCATACTTTCCACACAGATCGTCCCAGATTTCCTAGGTAGCTGCTCAAGTTTCTTGATACACACGCTCGTCCTCCAGTGCATAATCTTGCCTAACAGTGTACTCATAGGACTCAATTTACTCACTAGGCTCCCCTAGGTTCTCACACTTTTCTTCCATCAGCTGCTGAAGAACTCCGTATAATGCCAACCATCTACCTCCTGAATATCGTCATATTCACTTGGTAGATGACTTCCATTATCAAGAGTTCCATAAAGCACAAAGAAAGCAACATTCAAGTATCGAATAACCTCCGCCAATAAAACACACCACTCTAGCACACAACTCCACTTGCCCTACTCATGACTCAAAGGCATCACTGAACTCAACTTGTCTCACCTCCCATGGTATCTGGTTACTCTTCACAATAGACTCCTCAAATGCTCATCTAGGTATCTCTCCTAGATTATCCCTAGACTCATAACTCCTTCACTAAATGATTCCTGCTAGATTCTCTTACTTAACACATACTCAGAGCACATAACAGATATCAACAATCCCTTTGCTAAGGCATCATAAATCAGACATCTCTAGCCCTAAACATGAATTACCTAGCCTATCCTCTAGCATGCATAATGATATCTTATAGCATCTCATCAATATTTCAAAAAGTCAATAATTTTTGGTATCTTGGTAAATCACCGTTCAGGCTCTGGCTGATTGTACACAATGCTCCATCTCGTTTTTCTCTTAGAAACTGTTACTAGTTTTTAGAAAAAACATTTCTTTTGAATTTTTTTTCTCAAATCGTCAGTTTGAGTCCAGACATACCCGAAGGTGCATCTGAATCCCTCAAACCAAGGCTCTGATACCAACTTGTTACACCATAATTTTTTGAATAAAATTTTCATTTAAAAATTGCATAATTCTCATAACACATTACAGAAAAATCTCATTTATAATTTACAAATCACACCTCCATTATTGTTTGATTAAAATCCAGGATCTCCAAAACATAAGTCTTTCCTGGTGTGTACAATCAAGCCGGTGCATTCCCGCGATCGTGAGAAAAACCTGAAACATATAACACATAACACGGTAAGCATGAAGCTTAGTGAGTTCCCCAAAATACCACACACAAATCTCGTTAACCACTTGAGGTTATATCACTGTAGGAACCTCTGGTTAATGTGTTTTAGTGGGACCCTCCAGTCCCAAGGTTCATTGGACCCTCTGGTCTGGTCTGTAAAACTCCGCATAACATAAATCACAAAGACATAATGCACAACATACAACAACAACCAGGATAACATAATACTCAGTGTAAGCAAATAAAACCCTCTGGTCACACATAGGTACCACTCTAGGTAAAGAATAATGAGAAGACTTGCCTTGCTAACTACAAGCAATTATCCTCGAATCTCGAATCTCGAACCAGCTACTGCCTAACACACAAGGTAGTTATCTCTAATCAATACTCGAATTCTCAACTCTAAATAAACAAAAGGTTACTCTTTCTCTTTCTTTCTCTCTAACTATTGAAATGGGTAAAAGACCATTTTACCCATCCATGATCTCTATTACTCATTTATGCCCAAACCCTAAAGTCAACCGAAGTTAAAATTGAGTTAATAGTCCTTGTTTGACCCGACTCATCGAGAGCACTCATGCAACTTGTCGAGTCCACTCGTATCTTCAGAAGTATCATGTAGGTTCCACTTAGCTCATCAATTTGACCCCCAACTCGACGAGTTATCTCTTGGTCACAAATATCGGGACGGAGCCGAACTGACTCGTCGAGTCAGCTCATCGACTCAGTGAGTTCATACAAACTCAATACTCACTCAGACAATCCTAAGCATATCTACAACCCCACACTCCAGATCTACCCTCCTAAGGCTCGAATAGCATGTAAAGTTGCAAGCTTTACCTTCATGCATGGCATAAAAGGCTCATAATGCCAAAACATTCTCCCACAAGGGCTAAGTGCAAAAGAGCTTGCTTCCAGCTCAATAAAACTCAGATCTCTAGACTCACAAGGCTACTCATAGTCCAGATATGAAGTTCCAACCTCAATACTTATACAAATCACTCCATGACACAAGATAAATGGAAGAAAGCCCTAAAAGTCCAGATAAGGAAATGATCAAACTAGCATCTTTTACCTCAACTTGAAGCAAGCCTCTGAAGAATCTCTGGATCCAAAAGTCTTCTCTTGATCTAATCCAAGATGCTCTCCAACTCCCCTCCCAGAGTTGCACAAGAACACCCAAATTAGCCTTTTTCTCTCTCAATTGCATGGAACTGATATAGGGTTTCCCACAGGGCTCTCTAGAGATAAGGGAGGCGGAAATAGGGGCTTATCGCCTTTTAAATACGACACAAACCTGTAAAAATCGGGTTTCTCTGCCCAACACCTACTCGATGAGTCGGACCTATGACTCGTCGAGTCCATTCATTAAAGCGACACAGACAACTCGACTCTACTCGACGAGTTGGACTCACAACTCATCAAGTCAATCCATAAACTTCCAAAAATTAGACACACAATGATGTACCTGAAAGTCTGGATGTTACACACTTGATGCTATCAACAGAAAATCAAGATCCAAGAGGAATAATCAACAACACGAACTACCTACATTCCAAATAGAGCTCCAACCTCAGTACATAACTCTAACCCAATGAGTTTACCTCATAAATTAAATTATTCAAGAGTCAACAATCAACATTGAATGCGTTTTAACCCCCACCTTGGTTGACTTATAAATCAAACTGGTCAAAAGTCAACATTTGACATTCAACGCACCACAAACCTCGCTTTGGTAGTGTCATGAACACAACAAGACAAAACAGCATCGACCGTCCATTGTGATTCGTGTGTGACACCCTAAAGGTCTTCTCAATATAATTGGGGATTTAGCCAACTTTCAATCATATTTTAATCCTTTGAAACTAAGGCTTGAAAGTTACAAAATGCAATGAAATATGTTTATAATGGATAAAGTTTGCAACTTTATCCACTTGCATGACTCAAAACACCGAACTCCTAATATAGGTCAATGGTACCAAAACTTAACCAAAACCATGCATATTTCAAAAGAAAGCATAATGGTCACATCATAACACCACCATGGGTCCAAAAGACCCAAAAACCAAACCTTTGAACCTGAAGTTGTCGAAACTCCATTACAATATCCTTAAAATGGATCAAAACCTGAATAAATAAGGCACAAAGCATAAAGCTTGGATCTTGAATACTTACAAAACTGTAGAGCAAGGATAAACTTGCACCCAAATCACCTCCTTCTACTTCTTCTTTCACACATAAAACACCAAAAGTCAAGGAATGCTCAAGTAAGGGCTATGATTTCGAATCAGAGAGTGAAGGTTGAAGAGAGTAGCAAACTCTAGACATTTTATTTCTTAAATAGGGCTCAAGGCATGTGACCTAGGGTTTTGAGTTGTGACGGCTTCGTTGTGCAAACAAATATAACGTTGCGTCAGTATTAATGACACAATTCGCGACATGTATATCTGATTGTCGCAAAGCGATCCCACAAAAAACCCTAACTCTTAAAATAATTTATAAAAGTTAAGAGTTAAACCACATACCAAAAACCATACGTTACAATTATAATCTAGTATCATGAATATAATAAAATTATTTTTGATTGTTTTATATTTTATAAGTACACTATATAAATAAATGAAATTAATCATCTTCAAACATATAAATGCATTTTAAATTTGATAAGAGCAACAATTCAACATCATGAAATTTATAAATACATCAATTCTGAATTTTTAAATTTGACAAAAAATAATAATTTAACATTTTCAAGCATTGCAAATGTTAACCAATTTAGTGTACTCTTTAATCATATAATTTTCACATAAACCTTTCTCATTCATTAATAGTATATTTATAGTATGATACAATAAAGGGCCACACACAATAATGGGCCATTATGAATAGTAGATTATACACTAATAATAATAATAATAATAATAATAATAATAATAATAATAACAATAACAACAGCAGCAGCAACAACAACAACAACAACAACAACAACAACAACAATAATGAGTCCACTAACAGTCGCACACAATGAGAATAGGAGGACACTATATGTTCAAATTAATTGGATTTAAAATCAAGAAATAATGGAGACAAGCGACTTTTGGTGAATATGTATGCATATCGAGCGGAAGAGGGAACATACATGTAGAACTCAAACAAGTCCTAAAGCAACTTTTTCTCGAACAAAACAACTTTGTCTCGAACAAAGTGAACATCAGTCTCAATTTCCTTTGTTTGATGATGCTAAACTCGATTGGGGGCAAGGTAAATAAAGCTGGCATTATCATAATAAACAATAGCAACCTTTTGAGGAGAGTGGTAGAGTTCGCACAAAACATTGTGTAACCAAAAACATTAGCAAGACCCAATATTCGGCCTCAGCATTAGATCTGGAGATGGTGCTTTGATGTTTGTAGGACCATCACAGTTACTGAGAAAGACACAATAGCCGAATGTAGAACATATAGCAGTCGGACAACCTGTCCAATCTGCATCATAATACGTAATAAGATTAGGTGTAGGGCTGGAGTATAACCGGACACCATTCACAGTATTGGCACAGATGTAGCATGAAACCCTTTTTAGATCAACCATATGAGGTTTATGAGGGTCATGAATGAATAGACCAAGTTGTTGCATGAGTTAAGTGAGAATCGGGCGAGTGAAAGTGAGATATTGAAGGCCCCCGATAAGGCTGCGATAAGTGGTAAGATCTAAAATTTTGGGACCAGAATCATCAAGACTAGCTGAAAGATGAGATAGTGTGGAGGCGGGTTTGTAAAGCATCATGTGTAATGCACGTATATCCGGGCTAGTCAATTTAGAGACGATAGGCATCAAAAATGCATTTTTGATGAAAGATTATTTAGAATGAATAATCTTAACTAAGTTATAGTATATGTTACAATGTTTCCGTGCATATAAAGAACACGAAATCCGAGTTATAACGAAGAAGTTATGACCTATCGAAGTTTCGCGACAGAACCACACGACGTTGAATGACGTAAACAGTGAATTTACGTTAGAGTGATATTTAGCCTTAACAATCTAAATGAAAGTCGTACATTTCATTAAACCATGAGCGTGCATAAAAAGAACGTCCAAATCTGACTTCGTATGAGGAAGTTATGATTTTCCTAAGTTTCGACTTAGCGGTATGCAGTCTGAATACTTGATTTGCGATCGAGCGGTTTTTAGCCAAAACAATCTAAACGAGAATCGAATATCTCGTTAATAGTAGTAAAACGATAAAAAGATAGGCGAAAACGGACGTCAGATGAAGAAGTTATGAATTTATAACGGAGTTTTCCTGTCCCGGCATACTAAAAATAAATAATAAAAATAAATTCTCGATTAGCCGACGGAGTCTAAACGAAAGTTGTAGAGCGTAGTCTCACCTACGCAGGGATATAAAGAACGTCGAAAACGGAGTACGTATGAGGAATATATGAATTTTCGAAGTTTACTAAATATTTTCGATATTAAATTTAAATATAAATTTTCGATATTATCCAAGGGGGGAGTCACCGGGCTTATCAAGGTTACGCCCAGTGTAACCTAAGATTACGCCCAGCATAATGCGGGTTTCAGCCCCCTATAAAAGGAAGTCGGCGATGTCTTATTCCTTTGCTCATTTCTCTTCTTTCTCTCGCGTTTTTCCATCGTTTTTCGTGCAAGAATTATCCCGAAGCCCCGGTATCATTCGCAAGCCCCGAAGCAACTCCCGAGGCCCCGAAGATCCCGAGAAGGAAATTGTAGGACATTTTTAGAATTAAACTTAGAATGCTAAGTAATGATTGTGAGGAGTGTGTCTAAAATATGTTAGGTAGTACACCTAAAGTGACACAAGCACTAGTTTATTTTAGGAATGATGCCTAAAATGATTTTATGTGCTAAATGTTTTGTGTGATAGCTATATTGATGTTATTATTTGTTCAGATCTACGGTATGTTGCCAACCGGATCTGGAGACCTTATGTGTTTAGGATTCTAAGCGTACGGCTACGATATTAGAACTAGCATGTAAACGTTTCGGAGTAATAAGGATGATTTAGTTATCTATTGTAATTGAGGATCTGAATTCACCTTATTTGGTGTGTAGATAAAAAATGGTAAGAACCAGAAGTGGAGTTGGAAATGTAAACAAAGACAGGAATCAACCACTAGTGATTGAGCAAGCACCTGTTGTAGCAGCAACACCAGAGCCAATAACGATGGCTGGGGTGCAAGCAATGATGCAGATGATGTTGGATCGCCAAATGGAGGAGACAAGCCGATTACTCCAACAGAATCGTGAGGAACTATCACTTCAAGTGGAAGAGTCTGAAGTGAATGGAGGGCCGTCGGAGGGAGGTAACTACAGTGGGACTGTTGGACAAGCAAAACCCCCAGTGGCAGAAAGGAATGACTCGGAAAGGGAAAGAAACAGGGATAGGCGTATGTATAAAAATTTCTTGGGCGTCAAGCCGCCAAGTCTTTCTGGAAGCCCAAAGCCTGTTGAGATTATGGACTGGATCTCCGAAATGGAGATGGTGTTTGAGAGTTGCGACTGTAGCAACAAATAGAAGACTTTCTTTGCATTTAGACAACTGGAGACCGGCGTCTTGAGCTGGTGGAAGTTACTGGCATATATGATGTCTCGAGGGGAAGCCCTGAGGATGTCTTCGGAGTCATTCCTGGAGCAGTTAAAGATGCAGTACTACTCGGAGATAGATCTAATTGATCTGAACAATGAATTCCAGAACCTAAAGAAAGGTAAATTGAGCATTCATGATTATGCTACTGCATTTACCAAAAAGATGAAGTTATTTCCATACTTAGTGCCAACTGAACTCTCAAAAATTGAGTGGTTCGCAAATAGACTGCCTGCCGATTTTGGCCCAACGGTCAAGATGGCAACTACTTTGAAGACAACAGTACGAGCAGCTAAAAATGTTGAGACCCAGTTAAAGGAAAGGGGTCTGGAGAGAAACGAGGTGGGCGAGTAAAGAAAGATGGAAGGATCTTCAAGGTCCAATGAGAAGAGAAAATTTTCGAAGTCTGATTCGAAGAAGCTCGAAGAAGGAGCATAATGGTGTGACAAGTGCAAAAGAAAGCACATTAGGGAATGCTCTACAGAAATGACCTGCTTTAAATGCAGGAAGAGTGTTCATTACACCAGCAAATGCCCAACCAAAAGAGAAGTCTGCTTTATGTTTGGCGAAGAAGGGCACTTCAAGCAAAACTGCCTAAGAAGAGAAGAGGCTATAAAGCTAAATGCACCACCAAAGCCAAGAGCATTCCACAAGATCCTCGACGAAGCTGAAAACAATGTGAGGATTCAAGGATAAAGACTTCATGTCAGTAGATAAAGTCTGTATCAGGAAGTGTAGCCTACTAGAGGCGTAGTATAGGGTGAACTTGAACCTTTGTGTAATCGTTTCAAGAAATAATATAAACCCTAGTTTTTCTATCTGATGTATTGAATGATTATGTGATTTTCTTGTATGGTGACTTGGTCGACTGCGGGACAATACTTGGGACGAGTATGAGTAGGTGTGAAAGGTAGTAGATGCATATACTACCGGAAGCACAGGACTCGCACTTGGATCAGGGAAAGTCACAAGGTTACCAAGAAGCTAGTAATTGATTCCATTTTATTCTGGTATATCATTACCATTGTTTCGGTAATGACTAGTAAGATGGTTCTTGTTCCGACCCTAATGGTCATATTTAAATTTGAGTTCGACTATGAGGAGTATGTTACGTGGTTTAGAGTACCAAGTTAGATGTAACATCTGACTTAAGTCAGAAGGTTGAAGTTAATGCGATTGATAGTGTCGCCCTCGTTGTTAAAAGAAGTTTTCAAGTAGAAATGCTACATACTAAAATGTGATTATATCACATTAGAATAGGAAGAAAGGTATATTCCATTATGGAATTTAACTTTATTAAAGACCCAGTCTAAGCGTCGCATCGTGCGATGAGAGGTCAATAGAGCATGACCCATCGGTTTATTACAATAGATAAATGAAAGTATTTATCCTAAGAAGAAGAAGGAGTCCACAATAAGGACTTATTTGGTAACTTGAAGGTTACGATTGAATGTACAACATAGTACGATAAGCAGATGCCAGATTGGGCATCTTCTGCGGTCAAGAAAGCCATAGAGTTAAATACTCTTTCGAGGAAACATAGAAGTTATGGTTATTACCTAGGATGAAGAAATAACGTGTGGAATCATTATGCAAGTCCTATTTCGTTGATGATTTCAGGACGGAATCATCCTAAGGGGAGATAATTTCAACGCCTGTAGATCCGGATTAGTCAATTTAGAGACGATAGGCATCAAAAATGAATTTTTGATGAAGGATTATTTATAATGAATAATCTTAACTAAGTTATAGTATATGTTACAAGGTTTCCGTGCATATAAAGAATGCCGAAATCCAAGTTATAACGAAGAAGTTATGACTTGTCGAAGTTTCGCGACAGAACCGGCACGACGCTGAATGACGTAAAAAGTGAATTTACGTTAGATTGATATTTAGCCTTAGCAATCTAAACGAAAATCGTAGATTTCGTTAAACCATGAGCGTGCATAAAAAGAACGTCCAAATCTGACTTCGTATGAGGAAGTTATGATTTTTCTAAGTTTCGACTTAGCGGTATGCAACCCGAATACTCGATTTGAGATCAAGCGGTTTTTAGCCGAAACAATCTAAACGAGAATCGAAGATCTCATTAATAGTAGTAAAACGATAAAAATATAGGGAAAAAACGGACATCGGATGAAGAAGTTATGAATTTATAACGGAGTTTTCCTGTCCCGGCCTACCAAAACTAAATAATAAAAATAAATTCAAAATTAACCGACGGAGTCTAAATGAAAGTTGTAGATCGTAGTCTCACCTACGCGAGGATATAAAGAACGTCGAATAGGAGTTCGTATGAGGAAGATATAAAATTTTGAAGTTTATTAAATATTTTCGATATTAAATTTAAATATAAATTTTCGATATTATCCAAGGGGGGAGTCACCGGGCTTATCCAGGTTACGCCCAACGTAATGTGGGTTTCAGCCCCCTATAAAAGGAAGTCGAGGCTGGCTTATTCCTTTGCTCATTTCTCTTCTTTCTCTCGTATTTTTGCATCGTTTTTCGTGCAAGAATTATCCCGAAGCCCCGATATCATTCCCGAGCCCCGAAGCAAGTCTCGAGGCCCCGAAGATCCCGAGAAGTGCGATTCCCGAGCCAAAGCTCTGCCTACGAAGATCCCGGTTTCTGTGAAGATCTTGCAGATATACCGATGAATACTACTTCTACAAATCGTACTGCTGTTCGATCATCTTCTAATCAAGTGAGTGTGTGGTTAGTTTCTTCTAACGCATAATTATGTAGCATTTTATACGAAATATGTGTTATGTGTATAATTTTGTTGTTATGTGTGTGAATGTATATTCACTTTCTTCTATCTCATAGATCTGATTTATTCTCTATGAAATACGTGTTATGTGGGTGGGCCTCATTTGTTATGTGGAATAGGTATTGAATGAGAATGCTATACAGGTTTATAAACTATGTATAAAAATATATATTTTGATCTACTAATATGTTGCGTAGAATATCGGTAGATAGTTGATGTGTGATAAACAGATGAGAGGCCCCGATGTTGTTGTTGTTGATCTAGTTATTCAGCGGAGTATGGATTAGACCAAGAGGTTAGTTTTTGATCCGGGTGTATGGATTAGGTAAAGAGATAAAACTTGTTATTAGTCCGGGAGTATGGATTAAGACTAAGTTAATTGTCCCTAGTTCGGGAGTAAGGATTGGGCACAGTTATTGATCCGGGAATATGGATCAGATCAGGATTAGGGTATAGTTAATTGTCCTTATTCCGAGAGTATGGATTGGGTACAATTATTGATCCGGGAGTATGGATCATATTAGGAGGTTAGTTTTAGATCCGTGAGTATGGATCAGGTAGTTTTAGATCCGTGAGTAGGGATTAGTTAAAGAGGAAATTTTAGATACGAGATTTTAGATCGTGTCGTTGTGAGGATCGATGGGGTGGGATAAGAGTTTCCTTTATATGGTGAAATTGTACAAGTTTGAATGTTCTATATTTATAAATATATGATATAACATTGTGGGTTGAAAACCCTATATGCTCACAGGCTCCCAAGCCTGACCCACACAGTTTTCTTTGTATCACAGGTATCGATACAAAGATATATTTCACGGAGAGATTAAAGGAGATGTAAAATCTTTAGTGTAAATAATGTAAGTTCTGTTTATGCTTATGTGTTTGTATCCGAACATGACATCCTGAGATTTTGTTATATAATGAAAATACATTTCTTCAAAGAAATGCTTTGATAATTTTTATCATATTTTCTTTTGGGAACAAATTCCGCATTTGTTTTCTTTAAAAGATTACTCTGATTTTAAAAACGAAGCATACACAAATCGGTCTTTTCTGGCCGAGAATTTGGGGATGTCACAGTTGGTATCAAAGCATTAGTTTAAGCAAACTAGGAAATTGTAGGAAATTTCTAGACTTAAACGTAGAATGCTAAGTAATGATTGTGAGTACTGTGTCTAAAATATGTTAGGTATTACACCTAAATTGACGTAAGCACTAGTTTATTTTAGGAATGATGCCTAAAATGATTTTATGTGCTAAATGTTTTGTGTGATAGCTATATTGATGCTATTATTTGTTCGGATCTATGGTCTGTTGCAGACCGGATCTTGAGACCTTATGTGTTTAGGATTCTAAGCGTACGACTATGATATTAGAACTAGCATGTAAACGTTTCAGAGTAATAAGGATGAGTTAATTATCTATCGTAATTGAGGATCTGAATTCACCTTATTTGGTGTGTAGATAAAAAATGGTAAGAACCGGAAGTGGAGTTGGAAATGTGAACGAAGATAGGAATCAACCACTTGTGATTGAGCTAGCACCTGTTGTAGCAGCAACACCAAAGCCAATAACGATGGCTGGGGTGCAAGCGATAATGTTGGATCGCCAAATAGAGGAGACAAGGCGATTACTCCAACATAATCGTGAGGAATTGTCACTTCAAGTGGAAGAGCCCGAAGTGAATGGAGGGCCGTCGGAGGGAGGTAACTACAGTGGGACTGCTGGACAAGCAGAACCCCCAGTGGCAGAAAGGAATGACCCGGAAAGGGAAAGAAACAGGGCTAGGCGTATGTATAAAAATTTCTTGGGCGACAAGCCGTCAAGTCTTTCTGGAAGCCCAAAGCCTATTGAGATTATGGACTGGATCTCCGAAATGGAGATGGTGTTTGAGAGTTGCGACTGTAGCAACAAACAGAAGACTGTCTTTGCAGTTAGACAACTAAAGACCGGAGCCTTGAGCTGGTGGAAGTTACTGGTAGATATGATGCCTCAAGGGGAAGCCCTGAGGATGTCTTGGGAGTCATTCCTGGAGCAGTTAAAGATGCAGTAATGCTCAGAGATAGATCTGATTGATCTAAGCAATTAATTCCAGAACCTAAAGAAAGGTAAATTGAGCATTGATGATTATGCTACTGCATTTACCGAAAAGATGAAGTTATTTCCATACTTAGTGCCAACTGAACTCTCAAAAATTGAGAGGTTCGCAAATGGACTGTATACCGACTTTGGCCCAACAGTCAAGATGGCAACTACTTTGAAGACTGTAGTCCGAGCAGCTAAAAATGTGGAGACCCAGTTAAAGGAAAGGGGTCTGGAGATAAACGAGGTGGGCGAGTAAAGAAAGATGGAAGGATCTTCAAGGTCCGGTGAGAAGACAAAATTTTCGAAGTCAGATTCGAAGAAGCTCGAAGAAGGAGCACAATGGTGTGACAAGTGCAAAATAAAGTGCATTAGAGAATGCTCTACAGAAATGACCTGCTTTAAATGCGCGAAGACTGGTCATTACCCCAGCAAATGCCCAACCAAAAGTGAAGTCTGCTTTAAGTGTGGCGAAGAAGGGCACTTCAAGCAAAACTTCCCAAGAAGAGAAGAGGCTATAAAGCAAAATGCACCACCAAAGCCAAGAGCATTCCACATGATCCTCGACGAAGCAGAAAACAATGTGAGGATTCAAGGATGAAGACTTCATGTCAATATATAAAGTCTGTATCAGGTAGTGTAGCCTACTAGAGGCGTAGTATAGGGTGAACTTGAACCTTTGTGTAATCGTTTCAAGAAATAATATAAACCCTAGTTTTGCTATCTAATGTATTTAATGATTATGTGATTTTCTTGTATGGTGACTTGGTCGACTGCGGGACAATACTTGGGATGAGTATGAGTAGGTGTGAAAGGTATTAGATGCATATACTACCGGAAGCACAAGACTCGCACTTGGATCAGGGAAAGTCACAGGGTTACCAAGAAGCTAGTAATTGATTCCATTTTATTCTGGTATGTCATTACCATTGTTTCGGTAATGACTAGTAAGATGGTTCTTGTTGCGACCCTAAAGGTCATATTTAAATTTGAGCTCGACTGCGAGGAGTATGTTACGTGGTTTAGAGGACCAAGTTAGATGTAACATCTAACTTAAGTCAGAAGGTTGAAGTTAATGTGATTGATAGTGTCACGCTCGTTAAAAGAAGTTTACAGGTAGAAATGCTACATACTGAAATGTGATTATATCACATTAGAATAGGAAGAAAGGTATATTACATTCTGGAATTTAACTTTATTACAGACCGAGTCTAAGCATCGCATCGTGCGATTAGAGGTCAATAGAGCATGACCCATCGGTTTGTTATAATAGATAAATGAAAGTATTTATCCTGAGAAGAAGAAGGAGTCCATAATAAGGACTTATTTGGTAACTTGAAGGTTACGATTGAATGTACAACATATTACGTTAAGTAGATGCAAGCTTGGGCATCTTCTGCGGTCAAGAAAGTCATAGAGTTAAATACTCTTTCGAGGAAACATAGAAGTTACGGTTATTACCTAGGATGAAGAAATAACGTGTGGAATCATTATTGCAAGTCCTATTTCATTGATGATTCTGGGACATAATCATCCTAAGGGGAGATAATTGTAACGCCCGTAGATCCGAACTAGACAATTTAGAGACGATAGGCATCAAAATCGAATTTTTGATGAAAGATTGTTTAGAATGAATAATCTTAACTAAGTTATAGTATATGTTACAAGGTTTCCGTTCATATCAATAACGCCAAAATTCGAGTTATAACAAATAAGTTATGACATGTCGAAGTTTCGTGACAGAACAGGCACGACGTTGAATGATGTAAAAAGTGAATTTATGTTAGAGTGACATTTAGCCTTAGAAATCTAGATGAAAGTCGTAGATTTCGTTAAACCATGAGCATGCATAAAAAGAACGTCCAAATCTGACTTCGTATGAGGAAGTTATGATTTTTCAATGTTTCGACTTAGCGGTATGCAGCCCGAATACTCGATTTGAGATCGAGAGGTTTTTAGCCGAAACAATCTAAAAGAGAATCGAAGATCTCGTTAATAGTAGTAAAACCATAAAAAGATAGACGAAAATGGACATCGGATGAAGAAGTTATGAATTTACAACGGAGTTTTCCTGTCCCGACGTACTAAAAATAAATAATAAAAATAAATTCAAAAATAGCCGACGTAGTCTAAACGAAAGTTGTAGAGCGTAGTCTCACCTACGTAGGGATATAAATAACGTCGAAAACGGAGTTCGTATGAGGAATATATGAATTTTTGAAGCTTATAAAATATTTTCGATATTAAATTTAAATATAAATTTTCGATATTATCCAAGGGGGGGAGTCATCGGGCTTATCCAGGTTACGCCCATCGTAAGCTAAGATTACGCCCAGCATAATGTGGGTTTCAGCCCCCTATAAAAGGAAGTCGAGGCTGCCTTATTCCTTTGCTCATTTCTCTTCTTTCTCTCACGTTTTTGCATCGTTTTTCGTGCAAGAATTATCCCAAAGCCAGGTATCATTCCCGAGCCCCGAAGCAAGTACCGAGGCCCCGAAGATCCCGAGAAGTGTGATTCCCGAGCCGAAGCTCTACCCGTGAGGAGCCCGGTTTTTGTGATGATCTTCCAGATCTACCGAAGAATACTACTTCTACAAGTCGTAGTGCTGTCCGATCATCTTATAATCAAGTGAGTGTGTGGTTACTTTCTTATAACGCATAATTATGAAGTATTTTATACGAAATACGTGTTATTTGTATAATTTTGTTGTTATGTGTGTGACTGTATATTCAGTTTCTTCTATCTCATAGATCTGATTTATTCTCTATGAAATACGTGTTATGTGGGTGTGCCTCATCTGTTATGTGGAATAGGTATTGAATGAGAATGCTATACAGGTTTTAAACTATGTATAAAAATATATATTTTGATCTATTAATATGTTGGGTAGAACATGGGTAGATAGTTGATGTTTGATAAACAGATGAGAGGCCCCGATGTTGTTGTTGGTGATCTAGTTATTCAGCGGAGTATGGATTAGACCAAGAGGTTAGTTTTAGATCCGGGAGTATGGATCAAGTAAAGAGATAAAACTTGTTATTATTCCGGGAGTATGGATTAAGACTAAGTTAATTGTCCCTAGTCCGAGAGTATAAATTGGGCACAGTTATTGATCCGGGAGTATGGATCCGATCAGGATTAGGGTATAGTTAATTGTCCTTATTCCAGGAGTATGGTTGGGTACAATTATTGATCCGGGAGTATGGATCAGATCAGGAGGTTATTTTTAGATTCGTGAGTATGGATCAGGTAGTTTTAGATCCGTGAGTAGGGATTAGTTAAAGAGGAAATTTTAGATACGAGATTTTAGATTGTGTCGTTGTGAGGATCGATGGGGTGGGATAAGAGTTTCCTTTATATGGTGAAATTGTACAAGTTTGAATGTTCTATATTTCTAAATATATGATATAACATTGTGGGTTGAAAACCCTATATGCTCACCAGGCTCCCAAGCCTGACCCACACAGTTTTCTTTGTATCACAGGTATCAATACAAAGATATATTTCATGGAGAGATTAAAGGAGATGTAAAATCTTTAGTGTAAATAATGTAAGTTCTGTTTATGCTTATGTGTTTGTATCCGAACATGGCATCCTGAGATTTTGTTATATAATGAAAATACATTTCTTCAAAGAAATGCTTTGATAATTTTTATCATATTTTCTTTTGGGAACAAATTCCGCATTTGTTTTCTTTAAAAGATTATTCTGATTTTAAAAACGAAGCATAAACAAATCGGTCTTTTATGGCCGAGAAATTGGGGATGTCACATCATGCCAGCACACTCGAGGATCTTGGAGGCATATTTTTGATGAGAGGGAAAGTGATTGATATGGGATTGATTGAGGGATATAAGAATGACCAACTTTACGAAGAGGAATTGTAGAACCATCACTAATTAATATGACAATCATCAATTTTGTAACCTTTGTGACACAAATGGTATTTACATTTGTTTTTCTTGTCCTTACACTTCACAACAAAACCATAAATCTGAATGTATCGTACCATAAATAATGTCATTCATACCCTTTTTTCTTGTACTCATGTGCCACCCACATAATGTGTTAATATTCTTCCCTCCACTACTCTAAAAAATGACAATCCTCATCGTCAACTTTTTCAACAAAAACCATCTTACACTTATCTTCGGGTCTTTGGTTGTTTTTGTAATCCTCATATACTTAACTCTCAAAAACTTGCTCCGCCAACCACTTCTTTCATTTTCTTTGGATACCCATCTAATCATCGCGACTATCTTTGTCTAAATCTTTCTACCATGTAAATCATTATATCTCATCATGTTGTTTTTGACGAAACCGTCTTCCATTTAGGTTCCATGACACTCAACAAAACATCATCCTACTCCTTTCTCGACACTTCTGAACACACATAGTAATGGCCAACATAAACAATAGACCAGACAATAATACTAATAAGAATAAGTCAGCTAAGATACTCTTCAATGATTTGTATTAACTTCAAAATTTTGACATAGGTTACTTCTATTACCGCTTTCATTAAAATTCGTAGTTATTCCGGTTGATGTAGTAGTTCAAGAATTTGTTATTGTAATGGGCAATTTTTGTAAATTGACTATGTTGCGAGTACAATCCACTCTTATTCGGTTTGTGAAGAATGAAGTTCGTATTAAAGCGATTTCTTTCATTATGCAATCTCTTTTGGCTAGGTCATTGCTAAGCGTTTAAAAAATATACTATATAAATGTTTCTAGGTGCCATATTTATAAATTTGTTTGCGTTTTTCGAGTGCGTATATAATCTGATGATTGCTACAGATATCTAGAAAAAGCAAAAGTTGTTAAATTAATTAGATTATTTTCTCAAGAGTGCAAAAAGTTTCTATATGCCACAACATAAGAAGTAAAAGTGCAATTATGATAGACATACACAAGGAAATCCGGGTTTGAATGGAAAAAAACAGTGCAACAATATTGAGAATAGATTTATATTAAAACATGTGCTTAAATAATATGATGGCTTTCCACAGACAAGATTACAAGGACAACTCAAAACGCATAAACACCTTTGGAACCAATGCATTTAGCATTCTCCTAATTTCGCATATTTTGAGGAATACTTTCTCATTAAATTAACCCAAACCCGATTTAATCTTCTTGTTGGAATCCAAAAAAATTCTCAACAATATTTGAGAATATATATATATATATATATATATATATATATATATATATATATATATATAGAGAGAGAGAGAGAGAGAGGGAGAGAGAGAGAGAGAGAGAGAGAGAGATAGAGAGAGAACTATGTTCAAATGTGTATCGACATCTATTGTAAGGATGTGTAGACAGTGTTGTTCTGTGATAATGATAAAGAACATATGTTATTTGATAATATGAATAGGTTCAATGTTACATAATTATTGTAAGGTTAAATGTATTCGCATTACTAAACAACTTATTCTCTTATTCATTTACATACAATCACACTGTTCACACGTCCACACAATAATTGTCCATCCATATTATAATCTAGCCCTATATATATATATATATATATATATATATATATATATATATATATATATATATATATATATATATATATATATATAGAGAGAGAGAGAGAGAGAGAGAGAGAGTCAAGATCAAATAAGAAGGAAATTTTTAGTAGGAAGGTAAGAAGTTTTTTTCTATATATTTTTTTCCCGAACAAACAAAATGAATCATTAGATGATTCATTTGTAAGATGATTCACAAGAAAAAATTCTCAAAAAAACATCTCGATGATTCATTTCTATAATGATTTTGTTGTTATTCACTAAAATTGTCATAAAAGTGAATTTTCTCTTAATTTACTTAAAAATGAATCAAATATATGTTTTTTTGAGAATTTTTTCTTGTGAATTATCTTACAAATGAATCATCTAGTGATTCATTTTTTTGTTCGTCAAAAAAACATGTAGAAAAAAAACTTTTTACCTTCCTACCAAAAAAAATTTCTTACCGGATCTATATCGTATATATATATATATATATATATATATATATATATATATATATATATATATATATATACATATATATATACACGCACACATATACACGCGACATAATTTTGTATAGCCGTGAGACCAAACTTTTTTTATTGAAATATTCTAATATTCTATTGTTCATAAAAATAAATATGAAATGTATACTAACATTATATGTTTTGAAGCATTACACTGAAAATATGTTAAAATTATTGGTTTAGAATATTAGAATATTAAATATATTTATTTTTTATGAACACTAGAATATTATAATATTTAATGAGAAAAAAGTGGTCACGGTTTCATAAATTTAGGTTGTTTCTGAAGAGCCTAACCCTATATATATATATATATATATATATATATATATATATATATATATATATATATATATATATATATATATATATATATATATATATATATATATATAAGTTTAGGTTCTCTGGAAAACAAAAAAACATAAAAAAAATCGTAAAAATCATAAAAATGTATAAAAAAATACATAGAGATCACAAAACTTTTTTTTGAATATTTTTATGAAAAAATCGCATGTTTTTAAATAATTTCGTTGATTTTTTTTTTTGAAAAAAATTATTTTTTTAATTTGTTGTTTTTTAAATTGTTTTTTTTTTAATATTTTTGTCAGCGAATTTATTAAAAAAATCTACGATTTTTTTTTATAAAAAAAAAGTTTTGTATTTTCTAAGTATTTTTTTTATGCATTTTTATGATTTTAAGAGGTTTTTTTTTTGTTTTCCAAAAACCCTTCATTATATATATATATATATATATATATATATATATATATATATATATATATATATATATATATATATGACTAGGTTATAATGTGGATGACATTTATTGTGTGGTTGTTACAATAATTATGGACCAATAGATGAATAGAATAAATGGTCATGAGTTCGGATCTATGATCTTAATATGAGGTATCATGTATTATTTAATCACATAAATTTTATTATAAGGGTATTTTAGTAAATTAAAATACATTTAAGATAGGAAATTTCGGATTTTTAGGGGTAATTAATTCTCTTAACTTTAAAAATCTGATTTTAATAGATAATAATTTATTTATTTCGGACGATTCTAATAGAATATATTTATGAGTATCTTGAACTATTTTTGAACCATAATAGAACAAATTAACTGAAAGATTACATAATTTGACGGAATGAACTTCTTGAAAAATACAAAATTCTTGAATCATCAATTTAAGAATAAAAACAAAAATTACTCTAATTCTTAAAGAATACGGGTGATAATTGCTAAAAATTACATTTATTGTTATAGAATAAAACTAAGAACGGTTATAAATTGGGAAAAAAAAATCTAAAAAAAGACGCTACTACATACTAAAACAATATTATTATTGTTGAGAATCACTTTCAATTTTACGATCCGTTCTTCAAGAATTTATGAAACCAAATCCAATTGTAGTTTAGAACCTAATAATACATTGCAAATGAAAAATAAAGAATTAAAATCTTTTGTACAAATCTGAAGACCTTTGAATTGTAACAAATTTAATAACCAATAACTGTAGAAAATATACTAATTAGTGATGAAATATATGATTCCTTTCCGACTGAATTGAAATTCGTGATTTCATTCCGATAGAACTGGATTCAATTATGGCAGAATGACCCCTCACACTATTATATATCAATGCAAAATGAAATTTTAGAATGTTAAACAAACCAAAAAGAGAATATAATATGTAAGAAAGTAAAAAAAATATAAATAAATAGAAACAAACATAAATTTGAATTGTCGAGATAGTAAAAGAAACATAAAAAAAAAAAAAAAAAAAAAAAAAAAAAAAAAAAAAAATTGACCATACCTAATCATTTCTCTGAGAGATTTCATTCAAATGCACCGTTTAGTTTCTAACTGCCCTGAAATATTCTTGTTATAGGCTATAATCAGTACTATTTTTATCCTTTCTTTCATTAAGGTTTTGCATGTCAATGTCCATGAACCATATTAACAAACAACCTACCATTTGTCAATGAATGCTAGAATCTCCAGATGACGGAGTGATCTAACTGAAATAGATTAAAAGTATCATGACATGGGCATAATATAAGAAACGAAAATCAATTTCATTGAGCTGTTTTTATGCATCAACAAAAATAATTTGAAACGAAAATCAATTGATACGGTGAAATATAATTGCTTTGTAATGAGATTGGTGGCTAAAACAACAGATATATAAATGCATATGTCCACAAATGTGTAATCTGTATAAATCCCATCACAGTCATGCCATCATTGCCAATTTGCCATGTAACGAAAACTAAACTAATTATACAATTCATTTTATGCCATACCTTAATACCCAAATGGTCGCCAACTATTCAATCACGAATTTGGCTCCATTTATTTATAAAAACAATCAAACAAACCATATTTTCAGTCAATTATGATTTTTCTTACCTGTTTCGTAAAAGGAGAATAGTTGTTTGTTCAATTGTGTTCAAATAACGAGAAGTTTGTTGTGCTTCAAGTTTGATTACACCAAAAAAATAAATAAATAAATAAATAAAACTCTTAGGTTTATATTGTGGATGTACAAAAAAAATAAAAAAAAAATAAAAAAAAAACTTCTGGAGTTTTAATTGAAAAAGAGATTAATCGACATAATGGTTTTTTTTAGGGATAATGACTTGAAAGGGTAACGAACTTTCGACTTTTGTCACATTTAGTCACTAAACTTTTTTTCGTTATCTATTTGTCATTGAACTATTGAAACTGTTCACATTTTACCCTTATGACCGGCTGTTGCCGGTCATAAGGGTAAAATGTGAACAGTTTCAATAGTTAAATGGCAAATACATAACGAAAAAAAGTTTAGTGACTAAATGTGACAAAAGTCAAAAGTTTGTTTCCCTCTAAAAAGTTCAATGACTAAATGTAAACAAACTTCCTCTTGTATTATGTTTTCGCAAATTATTTATTTTTGTTAAATTGTAGCAACATTTGTTGATGAAGAAATCTATGAAATAAAAAAAAATCTAAAAATATATTTAAAAAAACAAAAAAACCGAAAACAAAATACAAAACCAATGGTTTGACATTTTCCAAAAAAAAAAATCAAAATTTCCAATCTAATTTTGGTTTTACAAAAAAAATGAACCATTCTCATTGATGTGAATTATGACCATTGGTTTGGCATGCGAAATTTGTGACATCCCATGAATATGTAGTTACAACATCGTCTGAACTCGTAATTCATAGTAAGGGGTTAGAGTATCATCGCATGAATACGTAGTTACAACATCGCCTGAACTCGTAATTCATCACCTACAGGTTATGGGCCTGCTGGTGTTGTAACTACATATTTAAAGGCACTTATGGCCTTCAATTACCACTAGCGAGCTTGAGTGTGTAGAGTGAGAGGAAGAGTTATCTTGAGCTTTTTGGTGTGATGGATCTGAACCCTTCTAGGTTCAGAGAGCCGAGAATATGAAGCTTTAGTAGAGTAAACCTTAGGGTTCGAAGTTAGGAAGCATTTATGGGATTTTTATGGTAGATATAGTTACTTTCATCTTTCACATAGATATGAAGTATTTTATATAAATTACGTGCTATGTGTGCATATTATTTGAATACTTGGTGTCTATGTTGGATGAACGATTTTATACATGTTTTAAAAGATTTAAACGGTATATTTATTTTATATCTACAAATATGTTGCGGATTAAACATGGGTAGATGAAATAGTTGGTGTGTGATGAAATAAAATGATGAGAGATATGTGATGATAGAAATGTGATGATAATTAGGTATATAGATGATGATGATGAATATGTGATGTAGGATGAAAGGAGATACCATAACCTTAACCAGCAATGTGGCGATGTAGTTATCTACCAGAGTATAGATGGCGACCACAGACTATTCTAGACAACACAGTGGAAGTTTTAGAGGGAAACAAACTTTCGATTTTGTTCACATTTAGTCACTAAACTTTTTTTCGTTATCTATTTGCCACTAAACTATTGAAACCGTTCACATTTTACCCTTATGACCGGTAACAGCCGGTCATAAGGGTAAAATGTGAACAGTTTCAATAGTTTAATGGCAAATAGATAACAAAAAAAAGTTTAGTGACTAAATGTCACAAAAGTCGAAAGTTCGTTACCCTTTCAAGTCATTATCCCTTTTTTTTAGTACTTACAATTCCTTGAGACCCTACGCAAGAAAAACCCTAAATAGATTTAAACAAAAACGAAGTTCTATTGTGAAAGTGGCAGAGCGCATTCGAAGGTGACGTTTGGGTTGTGATGGGATGTGCGACCGTGGCGTAGGAGTGGCCGCGGCTGCCGAAGATTGCCTTTCTCAGTGATGGTAGCGACGACCAATATCGTGGACTGAGATGTTGGTGTCCTTCTGTAACGATAATACTATTTCTAAACAGTAAACAAACTGTGTTTTTATGGGAATATGATCATGTTTTAATTTTGGAATATATATATATATATATATATATATATATATATATATATATATATATATATAACATTACTAATTTATCCTTATTGGTTTAATTAATGAACTGCTAATACCAATCATTTCATCAAGATCACATAAATCAAACACATTTATTTCGTCGAGATGCGTTCGCACGCAACGCATGTCCATGAAACGTAAGATGGCTTCGAGAGAATAACCATGTGCGACGAACGTCTTTGGAATATCATTTAAAAGGGTTTTATTCTATATTTTTGTTTATTTTGTTATTTTTTTCATTTTTTTTATTTTTGTTATTCTTTTTTTAAAGATAATTAATATTTTAAACACACACACACACAAACACACATACACACACACACACACATATATATATATATATATATATATATATATATATATATATATATCCTTTTTTTATTAATATCTTTACTACATGCTTGAAGATACTAGTGTTTTTCTTTATTTTTTTATTTTGAATTTTTTGATTTTGATTTTTATTTTTAAAATTTTTAATTTTTTTTAAAAATTTCTTTTGATCAATATATACTTGGTTTATTAGTTTTTCTATTTTTTCATTTATGTTTTCTTTTTTTATTTATTCCTTTCATATTAAATATTTTTGTTCCTTTTTATTTTTTGAATTAAATATTTGTTCGAGTTTGTAATGTTTAACCATTATAAAAAGTTTCGAATCATAATGATAATATGCATCATACATTTTTGGATAATATTAGTTTGGATCAGCAAAATTTAGGTAATATCATTTTGAATCATAAAAGTTTGAATCATATCATTTTGAATCATAGTAATTTAGATTATATTATTTGTTAATCATATGATTTCGAATCATAATATATTAAATTAAATAAATTTTTTTCTTCAAAACATCAGTTGGATTATTATATTTTTTGAATCATTTAATTTTGGATCATAAAAAATATAATATATCATTTGGATCATCTTTATTTGGACCATATTCTGTTGAGCATCTTTTTAAAAAACTTTTAATATTTTAAAATTAAGTTGGTATCTAAAACACTTTATTTTTAAAAATTATTTTTACAAAGTCATTAGAATAGTGAATAATTATTTTTTGGGTTTTTTTATAAATGTAGAATTAATTTTTATTTTTCAAATTTTCATGATTATGTTCATTTTGTAGAGAACTAAATTTTAAGAACTTTGAGTTTTCCAGAATTTTTTTCGAATAAAAAAAAGTTATAGTTGAAAAAATTAAGCAGATGGAAAAAAAAACTCACCAGTCAATAAGGGATTAACACTGATCATGTTGAGGGTAGGGGCATGTGTCAACACCTGGAGAGGCCACATGGGCCAAAATTTCCTTTGTTTTTTATTTCTGTTTAATCTTGTTGGTTTTGTCACTTGTACCATCCAAACAATTAACCTTCCCTGAAAATTATCAAAATTTTGCAATTATCTACAAAAATGTCATATCATATCGTAAGATTTTGACGATAAATAAAATCAAATCTTGACCATTTAGTTTTTCAATCTTAAGGCTAAAAATTTTCCTTGCGGTTCCAACAAATTTTTGAGTTCCTACTTGAAATTATATATATATATATATATATATATATATATATATATATATATATATATATATATATATATATATATATATATATATATATATATATATATATATATAGAGAGAGAGAGAGAGAGAGGGAGAGAGAGAGAGAGAGAGACAATGTTCATTTGAGAAAAAATGTTGAGAATGTCGGAATCAATATCAGCTACGTATTTATTTTGTCGCAAAACACTTCGACGTACCGGTGGAAATAGGCAACGAATACATGTGTATTTTCAAACCAAACATATTTCCTTAAATTATGCTATTAGTACTTTTATGTATACAAAAACATAGTTTCTTTTTGTTTTATTTTTATTTTTAATTTCTAAGAAGCTAGTTTTATCGAAAAATTATTTTAAACATATCATAATTCATACTTTTTATTACTATTTATAAATAAACATTTATATTGATATTAGTTATAAGATAAAATGAAAATATGTTTTTTTATAGTTTTAGCTCTCGTTATTCAGAAGTGAATAAAAGTAAATCCGATTTTTATTATAATATATTCATTATTAACTTATGAATAAAATATATGTTTAAATTTTTTTATAGTTTAAGTAGCATTCGTATATGAATATAACTTATAATAACTTTCTCTTACCTAAAATGAATTTTTTTACATCATCATTCATAATATGTTTTATTCATGTACGAATAAAACATGTATTAGCTCTCGTCATATATTATATTCATATATGAATAAAAGATTTATCAGATTTTTTACGGTTCATTTGTTATTAATATATGAATAAATAGTATGTTAATAAAAGACGGCGTGTTTTGAAAATTGGAACTACTTATTCATATATGAATAACAAATGAACTGTAACAAAATTATGATATATGTGTTATTCATATATGAATATAACTTGTGAGGAGAGCTAATACAATTTTTTTTTTCATATATGAATATAACATGTGACGATAGCTGATGTAAATTATAAAATTTTTATTACATGTTAAAGATAATGGATTTGGAGGTATGTTAAAGATTGCAATGAAAACATTGCCATCACACTTAGCATACTATTTGCTAGACATTTTGATGAGGAAACTATTTCTATCAACCTAGAAAATTAGTGGTTATTCATAGTCAGGGAAACAATATATGAAATTCTTGGAATACCATTAGGAAATGTACAATTAAATAAAACTTATGAATATACTATTGACGATGAAAAATATAAGGAATGGAAGGAACAGCAAAAGGAGAAAAGTTCAATAACGGAAACTACCTCAAAAGGTGTAATATGAGCTTACACATATTTATTTACTCCTTGTGTGCTTGAGTTTACATGATGATTCCCTAGATCTTTTATAATTCCATACGTGCCATTAAAATCAACACTACTACAATTGGTATCGGAGCGGGTGTTCTTGATTTGATCAAGAATTGATCCATGGTGGCTTTCTAGATTTGGTGATTCTTTGTTTTTAATATTTGATCTTCATGATTTAGAGAGTTTTTGGATTCTAGAAATCTAATTCATCATTGTTTGTATTCATAATTCGATTTTCTTCACTAGAATTCAAGTGATTTTTGCTTTCTCTTTCTAGAAAACCTAATCAAAATCACTTTCTCTCTCTAGAAATTTTCAAGGTCTTGTGATGATGGTGGATTTGCTATATGATTCTTTGATTGTGATTGTTGAAGATATCAAATACAAAGTCAATAAATATCAATTTTATGGGTTGGTGTTAACCAAATTGATTTCATGGGGTAATATGGTTTCTTATGGAAATTTGAAGGATGATAATGGAAGCTTGATTTTTCAACCACTTTGTAAGATTGTATGGTTGCCATATTCATATTAGTCCGTAGTAGAAATCAAAAAGAAGGAGAAGAAAGATATTTGTTCAATAAGAAATACATTTCTCTAATTGAAAACCCAAATGGTCTTTGTGCTCTTAAGTTTGTTGAAGTTTAAGATAATGAAGTTCAATTTGATGTTCTTGATGTTCTTAAAGTTTATGATAAGAAGATTCACGTTGATTCTCATGATGAACAAGTTTTTTGCTCGATTGGAGTTCAAACCGATGATATTTTGTGTTCTTGTGATACTTTTGAAGGAATGATTCCTTATCACAAGACGGTGACCCAAGAGATTCACAAGTATCAAACTTCAAAAGATTTGATTCAAATTCACAACGTTGAAGTTGTGGAAAGTGGGTTGGTTCATGAAAGCAAGTCTTCAAGATGCAAAACGATGAGAAAGAAAAATAATAAGAAGATTAAACACAAAAACAAGCGGGTTTATTCACAAAAATCATCAAATGTTGTGAAGCCAAAATCCATGAAACAAATTTGGGTTTAAAAGCAACAATCTCCAAATGTTGCATTGAATTTGAAGTCAAAACCCAAAAGTGTAGGTGATTCTTTTGATGAGGTTCTTGGATTGTTGAAGAACATTAAGAACACGAAGAACGAGTTGTACATCACACATAGTGGGTGGTATAATGTTCGATTTGGAGATTTTCTAGTTCCAACAAAAGAACCAAGATCTTCTAAATTTGATTTGTTCGTTGCAAACAAAATCAGTTCGTCAAAAAGGTATCTCAAATTCTCAAATGGATTCATCAACGTTCTTAATTTCGATTCGTGCGTTAGCATTTTTCATTTTTGATTATCTTGACTCGGTTAGATTAAATTTGTTTCAAGCCCAATTATAGATCCAATCTATTTTCTTACACTGATCAAACTCCAATTTACATTAAGTGAGCCCAAAATCAAATTATCTACTTTTCATTAAGCCCATATTTCGAATTTGTTGCTATTCATCAGGTTGTCTAATTCGATGTCTATTCATTTACCCAATTTGAAATCTAGTGTTTTATATATTTCTTTCTTGAGCATCAGATGTGAATATCGATTCTTCCGGTCAAAGTTAAATTGTTTTGTCACTGAATTCGAAAGGCTTGATGATCAAAAGTATATTGGCTTGATTTCATGAGATTGGAAGCAAAGAAGATTGTTTGAAATTGAAAAGTCAAACCAAAAGTCAAAATTGATTTCTTAGCGTTCGATCAGTGAATTTTGATTTGGATTTGGTGTTAATTGTTGATTTTGATCTTGGTTGGAGTCATGTTTGGTTGGAGCCGACTCATGTTTGATAGTCAAACAATCTTCATTCGGTGATATTGTTGGGAAATCGAAGATTAATAAGGTTTTGATATCGATTAGTATTGTAGATTGATGATTTGTGAATTCGATTTTGATAGCCGATGTTGGTCGATGGTTATTAACAAGTATTGATTTCAATAGTTCGAATGTCGATTGGTCTAACTCAAAAAACGAAGTTTGATGGATTGGAAGTGGACGGTGTTTACAGGGAGTAGAATTTATGTATGTTTACTTGATTTTGAAGTCAAATTTGAGATGGATGTTGTCGATCGATGGATTCAAAATGGGAGCATCGATAATTTGATTTTGAAAATCGTCAACTTGACAAATTGGATTTTGTTGATTCGTGAATGAAAAAGCGAATGAGGAGTGATAAAATCAGTTTGTGTCGATAGGTTTGTATCGACTGGGAATTCGATTTTGAGTTAATTGAAGCCAAAAAATCATAATTGCTATTAAGAATCGGTATTCGACAGTATGATGAAAATGGTTTGCAAACAAACTGAAACTCACAAATTCTTATGTTTTTTTGTTGAGTTAATTTGATGTGGAATCGATAGTATAATGTCGATGGGTCTAAGTCGATATCAAGAGTGAACGATAGATGAAGGGTGAGTCTCGGAGGTTGGTTGATAAAGAAAGGGAGGATGGAAATCGATGTTAGATGGAATCGTTGGTGTCAAAAAGCGAAGGCTTGGAGTGGCGATTTTGATCTTGAAGGTGATGTAGGTTTGTTGATTGATATCGACTGAGAAGTAAAATCGATATGGGTCTATTTTCGAAGGTTTAGATTATAATAGACTGGGAAGGATTAGGAAAGTTTAATAACATGTATCTAATGGATGGAAAGTTCGATAATCGAAAATTTTGGAGATTGAAGTTTCGAAGGTTTCACCGGGTACCCGACTAGCGAAGATTTTGTTTAAATCTTTCCAAAGTTTTGAAGTCACGTTCGTTACCTGCTAACAAATTGGGGAAGAAACACAAGTTTCGAAATTGGTCTTTAAAGTTTCGAAACTTTGTCACTTTATACACATTTCAAAATTTGGAGTAATTTTCGAAGGTTTGAAAGAAGAGAGGCAGAAATTTCGAAATTAGTACTTGAAGTTTCAAAAATTTGGTTAACCATACCTAAATTCGAAATTTGGGGTAATTTTCGCAAGTTATGAAGAAAGTGTAGAATTGTTGAAAGTAGTCCCTACTATTTCGATAAGTTGGCTGCAAATACCCAACTTCGAAATTTGACTAATTTTCTGAGAAATTGAAGAATGTTCATTTCTGGTCCCTACAGTTTATGCGAATTAACATTTTCTACCCAGTTTTGCAAATGGGGGAGAATTTCACATATTTGGTTGTTTTTGGCGCAACGGGTCCCTGTAGAATTCAAAGAGTAACATTTTTTAGCCGGTTTTTGGAAAATCTTGCTACTTTCACCCAAAAAGTCAAAAAATTTCACAAATTTGGAAATTTTTTGAGGCTTTTTCGTGATTGTTTTTCTATGCAAGATTTTTGGTAATTCATTTTTGGTACACATTAAGGGGGAGTATTGTGAAGTTTATTCCTCTAGCGCTTCTCACCCTTAATGGGTTTTATAATCATTTTTTAATTATAAAGAGGGGGAGAATGATGGGTATTCAAAGCGGGTTTGTCGGATATTCATTTGCGGATTTGAAGACCGGTGTTACTTCGAGGGGGAGTTTGGTCTTGATCGCGCTAGCTCGTTGGAGACTGAAGCCTGGACATCCAATCCTAACTTTGAGGTGGAGAATATTAGGGTGAAAAGTCACGCTTGGATGTGGCTTACCCTTATTGATGTGTATATGAGTTGTCTTTCCTATAAATAGGAAGCGAGTGACACTCATATTTAGGATGGTCATTTTTGGAGTGTTACACTAGAGAGAGAAATTTGTACAAACCCATTTGTATATCCTTTCTATATGTAATATGAGCTTTCATAGATTTATTTACTCCTTATGTTCTTGAGTTTACATGATGACTCAATAGATCTTTTCTAATTCTGCACATGGCATCATAATCAAGACCACTACAGACCGGAGGGTCTTCACTGAGATACAGGACCGAAGGGTCCAACCCGAGCTGTGAGACTGGAGGGTCTTCACTGAGACACATGACCAGAGGTTCCACATTGAGTTATGAGACCGAAGGGTCATCACCGAGACGCATCAGACCGGAGGGTCCATGCCGAGTTATAGAAATGCGAGGCTTATTATTTGGGTATGTGGTATTTTGGGGAACACATTAAGCTTTATGCTTACCGAGTTGTGTGGTATGTGTTTTAGGTACTTCTCAGGATGGCTGGAAGGCACCAACTTGATAGTACACACTGGAGCGAGATTATTTTTATGATTCTAGTATAGTGATTTTTACTTGTGGATTATTGACATTTGAGAGAGTTGTGGTGTTTGAGAAAATATAATATAAGTTTATTGTGTTTTAAAATGAAAAAAAGTTGGCTTTAAAATTTACGTTGTTTCAAGTTTGTATCAGAGCCTTGGTTTGAGGGATTTGGGTGTACCTTCGGGTATGTCTGAACTCAAAATGAGGATTTGAGAAAGAAGTTTAAAAAAAATGTTTTTTCTAAATTTGAGAAAGAGTTTTAAGAGAAAACGAGTTGGAGCAATGTGTAAAATCAACCTAGGAGAAGGACTTGGGGTGACTACAGGTTGGTGTGAAGGTAGTATTGGGCACGTACTACTGAAAGCACTAAATCTGTATTCAATCCAAGTAAGAATCATTAGGGTGCTGAGGAACATGCAGGGGCTGGAGTCGAGTGTGAGTATGCTCAAGCAAGTCTCTAATGATTTTTGTGTTGTGTTTCAGAGACATCATGGTGGGTACGCGCCATAACCCCGAGAGCAATGGGATCAATGATGAGGAGATTCATAGGATCATCCACGAGGAGGTGGCCACAACCATTCAAGAGGATATATCGGACATGTTTGAGCCTTTCAAGACCACTCTGATTGAGACATTCGGCGAGCGTTATGCTGCTGTCACTGAGGCTATTGCTACTGCAGCCACAATGGCTATTGTTGTTGCCATGCTACAGGGAGGTGTCTCGTTGTTGTTCCGGGAGTTCAGCAACAAGAAGCCACTAGATTTTGATGCGACGTAGGATCTAATTGCTTCCATGAGATGGATCGTTAACATTAAGGGATGCTTTTATACTTGTTCGTGCCCAAAGCATCTGAGAGTTCGGTTTGTCCTGAACCAGCTTCGCTTGGGGGTAAAGGACTGGAGAAAGTTTGTGATGATTGATTTTACCCCGACAGATCATGTTGAAGTGACCTAAGAGAGGTTCACCAAGCTGTTTCGAGATGAGTATGTTCCCGAGGTGGAAAAGGAGCATTTGGAACATGAGTTTCTATCTCTCAAGCAGAAGATAGATTCGGTAACTGAGATTACGAGAATGTTCCATGAGAGGGCGTTGTTATGCCCTGAGCATGTGTCCACTAAGCAAGCATGTATGTGTCGGTATTTAAGCATCTTGAGGTGATACATTCGGGAGTTCGTGGCGAACTCGTCTTATCGGACATTGGTTAAGTTGCAGAGCAATGCCAGGAGGAGGGAGATTAAGTTGGAGATTTAATCCAGAGAGGAGGTAGAGCAGCAAGGGAGAGATAGGAGACTGACACAGCCATAGACGACGGCTAAGCGGGCTAAGCCTGCTGATTCAAGGACTTGAGGCCAGAAGGGCCACACTTATAGCAAGTGCATCAAGATCCACGAGGGATCTTGCTGGTCGGGGATATGCTACAAATGTGGTAAGGAGGGGCATATGGTAAGGGAGTTCCCCAAGGGATTTTCTATTTGCTTCCATTGCAACCAGACTGGCCACCAGAATGTAGAGTGCCATCCGCTCATTCAGGGATCAGCATAGGCTTCTGGTCTTGCTGCTATTTATGCTAAAAATAGTAGGACAACAAATGCTGAGACACTGAGGGCTTGTGGAAGAGCTTTTCAGCTGACAACGGAGGAGGTCCGCACAGGACATGATCTTGTAGCTAGTACGTATTTCCCTCTTTTCCTGTTATTTTGAGATTTGTGGATGATTATATATATATATATATATATATATATATATATATATATATATATAGGTACTTTTATTGTGAGTTCTCTACATGCTTTGGTGTTATTTTACTCGGGTGCGAGTCAATCCTTCAGGTCCTTAGGTTTTAGTCGTCACATTACTGTCGAGTGAGAGATGTTGAGTTGACCTCTAAGAGTTTCTATAGCCGATAAGCATGCAATTTATGCGACTTAAGTATCCCGAGGATGTGTTATGAAGATCTTTGGTGTCTAGCTCCCGATAGATCTGGTACCCATAGCGTTAGGGGACCTCTATTTCATTGTGATCATGGATTGATTGAGTTGATTTGGAGCTATGATCGACTATGAGCATTAGATGGTGACTAAACAAGACCCTAGTGGGGGAGTGCTTACCGTGTACGGCGAGGGTAACAGGTTCGGATCAACTTTTTTGCTTTGCTTCCAGAGCGAGGCAAAGTATACACCAGGGCTGTATGGGCTTTTTGGTGTATGTGGTAGATACGTGGGTTGCTACAAAGAGACCGAGTTCTATCTCCGAGGTTTCAATAGTATGCAAATTTCCATACGTGTTTCTCGAGGAGTTGCCGGGAGTGCCTCCTTATAGGCAGGGGAGTTTTAGATAGCTTTGGTTCTGGGAGTGGTGCCTATTGCCAAGGCACCTTATCGCCTTTGGCCACCAGATATGCAGGATTTATCCTCACAGCTCCAGGAGCTGATGGGGAAGGGTTTTATCAGACCTAGTAGCTCACCGTGGCGAGCGTTGATAGTTTTTTTCAAGAAAAAGGATGGTTCACACCGGATGTGTATTGACTACCGGGAGTTGAACAAGCTGACGGTCAATAACCGTTATTCACTAACAAGGATCGATGATCTGTTCGATCAGTTGCAGGGGGCGTCTTGGTTTTCCAAGATTGATTTGAGGTCTGGATAGCATCAGATGAGAGTCTGCGAAGATGATATCTAGAAGAGGGCCTTTAGGACTCGTTTCCGGCACTACGAGTTTGTGGTGATGCCTTTCGGGCTCACCAATGCACTGACATCATTCATGGACCTCATGAACCGGGTGTGTAGGCATATGTTGGATCGATTGGTGATTGTGTTCATCAATGATATCTTGGTGTATTGAAGATCCAGGGAGCAGCATGAGGAGATCTTAGAGAGATTCTTGGAGTATTGAGGATGAAGAGGCTTTATGCCAAATTCTCCAAGTGTGATTTCTGGTTATGAGAGGTCCAGTTCCTGGAACACCTCGTTAATCAAAATGGTATATTTGTCGACCTTGCCAAGATTAAGGAAGTCGTGAGATGGGAGGTGTCGAGATCCCTACTGAGATTAGATGCTTTCTAGCATTGGCTGGCTACTATCATATATATATATATATATATATATATATATATATATATATATATATATATATATATCATAGATTTCTCCAAGATTGTCATTCCTCTCACCAGGTTGACCCGGAAGGGTGTTACTTTTACTTGGGGTCCCGAGCAGTACACCTCATTCGAGACTCTTCGCTGGGGATTATGTGAAGCCCTAGTGTTGGCCCTACTTGAGGGAGTGTATGAATTTGTAGTTTATTGTGACACATCTATATCAAGGATGAGTGCGGTCTCGATGCAGATGGGGCACATGATAGCGTATGCATTGAGGCAGTTGAAGACTCATGAGATGAAATATCCCACCCATGATCTGGAGATGGGGCAGTGGTGTTCACCCTAAAGATCTTGTGTCACTATTTGTATGGAGTCCGGTGTACCATATATACGGACAAAAAGTGAAACATCCCAAAAATACAGACCAAAATTTTCATTTTAAAATCGTTAATAAAACCATGAATCATCCATAGTCATAAAGAAAATCAAGTATCATGTATCTCTAAACATTGTGATAAGTACTATATCAAAATCATATGAGTAAAATATAAGAGTCTCAACATCCCAGGTTGGAACTATGGTGTGTCCCATGCGATCACCCCAAGCCCTTCCCCTTGCTACCATAAGTACATAAAAGCAAAACTGTAAGCTATAAGCACGAAACTTAGTGAGTCTCCCCAAACTTCCACATACCATAAAAATATCATGCAACTAGGAGATATGGGCCCCCGCCCACTCTCATGGAGATTTAGGATCCGCCCATACTCCGTTGCCTACGAAATTCAGACCCCGCCCACACTCCGCTGTCTAGGAAATTTGGGCCCCGTCTACACTCCATTGTCTAGCTGATTCGGGCCCCACCCACACTCCACTAGTAACATTCATACAAGTATCACACAGACAACAAGTATATATATATACTTGAATAATACTATAAGCATCGGGCCCCACCTACTCTAGACTTCTACGAGATTTGGGCCCCGCCTACTCTCATCTACTAACATATCACATATACAGACCTTGGTACCTTAGACCCGTTCCTACTGAAAGGGAACTCACCTCGTATGACTGACTGCTGAAAACCTGAATGAGGAATCGCTTTCTGTTGCTCCATTTTACCCCTTGTCAAAGTCAACACTCTGGTCAAAGTCAACATTCTGGGTTGACCAACTCACCGAGTTCTATCGAGCTGTTCAGTTGCGACTTGGCTCATCCACTCGTCGAGTTCTACTAACTGAAATCGGGATGACATGACACAACTCTTCGAGTTCCCTATGGAATCGACGAGTCCTTCTATCTATTTGGCCAACTTAACGGATTAAGCCCCTATCTTCTAGATCCAAGGTTCTAAGTTCGTTTTCCCACTGGAAAGGCCTTTTTAAGTGTAAAGTTTCCAACATTACCCATCCATAACTCTTTTAAAAGGGTTTAAACAAAACCCTAATTCCTATAAGACATGAGGCTTGTC
This sequence comes from Lactuca saligna, assembly GCF_052625555.1. Taxonomy (NCBI): domain Eukaryota; kingdom Viridiplantae; phylum Streptophyta; class Magnoliopsida; order Asterales; family Asteraceae; genus Lactuca; species Lactuca saligna. Next base: position 188,593,601 of record NC_136421.1, on the reverse strand, counting down.
CAAAAGGCCATAGAGTCTCCAGTCCACGCATACAAACCTAGATCTAGGGTCTTAACATATGTTGGACCCATAAAATTCCAAGGTTTCCTTCCATGCATAGTTTTTTCAGGCTAAAACGACCATAAACTTGCTCCTTTACTTGCACCTTTATGCCATGGAACCCTCCTTAGAGCGTAGATCTGAGATATGAGCCAGTTGGGACATCCCAACTCCAAGGACCAGGGTTCTTGAATCAAAACTTTCATAAAATGGTAACAAATAGATCTAAGAGAAGAATGATCAAGTTGGAAACTTGATTACTAGAAAGTGTAGCTAATGGAGTGTAGTTCCTAGATCTACTCCTTCCCTCGTCAGTATTCTATCTTCAACTTTTTCCACAAGCTTCAAAAGGCACCAAATGATACTTAAAATGGCAAGAAATAACTCAAGATCACTTATGGTGGATTAGGGTTTTGAAGTTAGGGTTATAGAGGTGATGAAGGCTAGAATGAAGGCCATATATGGTGCTTAAGTAGGGTGCAAACCGTAAAGAGTAGGGTTTCATCTAGGCTGTGCTACTTGTCGAGTCAAGGATACAACTCGTCGAGTAGCTCACTAAAACCCCAGTGTACAAATTGCATTCTAATTGATGATTCAGGGCTACCAACTCATCGGGTCCTTTTTTCAAAATAAATATATAAATACTTAATTAAATACGTACCAGGAAACTGGATGTTACAATTCTCCCCCACTTGTCTTAGAATTTGTCCTTGAAGTCTGCTATTTATGAAAACAACCGTGGGTAGTGCTCCCTTAGCTCGTCCTCGGACTCGCAAGTCCACTCTGAGCGCTTGCGATGTTGCCACTACATCTTCACTAGCTCGACCCTCTTGTTCCTCAGCTCCTTCATCTTGAGATCTAGAGTCGCCACCGGTCTCTCAATGTAATTTAGGCTGTCATCAACATGAATATCTTCTAAGGGTATCACTACTGAATCATCTACCAAACAATTCCGTAGTTGGGAAACATGGAATACGCTGTGGATCTAGCTAAGGTATGCTGGGAGATCTGACCGGTAAGCAACCCGACCCACCAAGCCGAAACCCTAAACGGACTGTTGAACCCAGGGCCTAGCTTGAACCGCTTATGAAATCTGATAACACCCTTCTAGGGTGACAATTTCTGGAGAACCATGTTACCTACCTGAAACTCCAAATCCGAACCCTGCTTTCGGCATAACTCTTCTGTCGACTCTGAGTAGTTTGGAGCCTGCTCTAGACCTGCTGGATCCCCTCCATGGTCTTGAGTACTACCTTTGTACTCTACATGAACCTCTGACCGACCTCACCCCAACAGATTGGGGTCCTACATTTCCTCCAGTAGAGCATCTCGAAGGGAGGCCGGTCTATACTGGCATGGTAATTGTTGTTATACGAAAATTCCGCTAATGGAAGATATGTATCCTAACTGCCACTGAAATCCAAAACGCATGCTTGAAGCATGTCCTCGAGAGTCTGAATCGTCCTCTTGCTTTGTCTGTTTGTCTGGGGGTGGAAAGCGGTGTTGAATTGGAGACGAGTACCCATCTCGTCGTGAAACCGCTTCCAAAATCTGGAAGTAAAACAGACATCTCGGTCTGGCACCACCAAGATAGGCACTCCATGACGTTCCACTACCTATCACACATAAATCTTGGCCAACTTCTCAGCCTGGATGCTCTCCCAGATTGGTATGAAGTGAGTGGTCTTAGTCAACCGATCGATGATGACCCATATAGAATCGACCCCACGTGCGGACCTGGGAAGCTTGGTAATGAAATCCATGGTGATATCCTCCAATTTACACATGGTAATATCTAATGGCTGCATCTTGAAGTGAGAGCTCTAGTGCTTTGCCTTAACCTTCCTACAGGTCAGGCATCTCTCCACGTACCAAGCTACGTCTCGCTTCATGTAGGGCCACCAGTAATCAGGTTGAAGATCTCTGTACATCTTCGTTGCTCTCGGATTGATGGAGAACTGGGACTTGTGGGGCACCTGTAACTAGGTCGAAGATCTCTGTACTAACTGCACTCCACCCGAGCATGACACCCAGACCCTCCTATACAGGGTCAATAGTCCCTGACTGTCGTAATCAAAGGAGGCCACCTGGCCTATAATCCGCTCGCACTTCCAGTGATCCTCCTTCAAGCCCTTGACATGTGCTTCTCGGATCTGCTCCAGGAATTGAGTAATCACTATAATCCTTAAAAATATGTCTCAGATCGAGTCCGCTACTGCCTAGGGTGGGAAGCTTCTATAGTATTTTGTTTAACTATAGAGCAATTAAACTTAAGACCCTACACTTCTTATTAACACCATTAATCGCAAAGTTAATTCTAACTAAATTCTGATTAATCATTAATTAAATAATAGATTTCTTAATTAATATTTTATATTTGATTATATTGATAAACTATTTATTTTAATTTTTTAATCACATAATAAATTAATCTCTCTCCAAAATTCCTTCTATCCAAATGCTAGGTTTGAGGGAAACCCAAAAGGACTATGTTACTATCAATTTAAATATATACCAATTATACTTATGGGTTTAGACACCTAATCCAAGATTGCCTTCATCTTTCGGACCTCATCGATTGATCGTTAGCCATGAGTGTTGACTAATTGCAATGAGCATAGCCATCCAACTGGGAGCGAGCACAATGTGGGGAGTACTACCATGATTTCTGATATACAAGATCTATTGAGGGCACATAATCATGAGAGCGAGGCTAGTGAGGCAAAGATTGCTCATTTATAGCAAGCGATGCAAGCTGCATGACTAATGCTAGCTGAGGATGCCATCACTACTGCCAGCCGAGGATGCCATTGTATAAGGATTTGCTGAGGATGGTGCTAAGATTCGCTCGGTGACCAGGAAGTCAGTTGTGAGGAATTTGGTCAAGAGAAAGTTGGTTGGAGGGTCGTTGTTCGTCAAGGCAATACCTTTAAGGAATTTATGGACTGCAATTCATCGATATACCAAGGTGTTGAGAATCTGAAGGAGTGCCTTCAGTGGATCATAAAGATGGATTAGACCTTCCGATTAGGTGAATTTACCATGGGCCAGAAGGTTAACTATGTTGTAAGGAGAATCGAGGGTAAGACACTTGTGTGGTGTGATGAAATTGACTATAAACTTACCCAGACACCCAAAATGCTATGACATGGGTAGCACTCTATAAGAAGGTGGAAGAGTGGTTATATAGCGAGGGAAGCAAGAAAAATATCGAGTTGAAGTTTTTTGCACTGAAAAAGGAAATATGTCGATAGCCAAATATAATAGAACCTTTACTAAAAATTTTCAATTTTCCTCAGACTATATTCCTACTAAGTAAAAGATGGTGGGGCTCTATGTTGAAGGTTTACCATTCAATTATCGAGTAATGGTTTAGTCAAAGGCTGCAGTCATTAACGCTATAGGCAAGGCATGTAAGATCGAGAAGGGTATAACAATCCATCATGGTACTACATGTAGAAATGGGGAGAAGAGGAAACCATAGGGTTCATTTGATTCAACAAAGAAGAAGAAGGGGCATTAGGATAAGAAGAGAGATAAGTCAAGTTACTATAATAAGCTTCACTTTTCCTATAAGTGCCCTTCTAGCTGCAGTACCACAACTACTAGCGATGTCGTAAAATTGGGCACCGTTATGAAGATTGTAAGAGAATTGAACATATGTGCTATAACTTCCAGTAAATAGAACAAATCAATATGTCGTATCCCAGCCACAAAGTCTATATTTGAGCTAATGGAAATAAAGATGATATGCCTAGGGCAATAATACGTGCATTTCACATGACAACAAATGAGACTCACAATGATGATGAGGTTGGTTTTAGAACCTTCTTGGTTAATTCTTTACTTGATGTGGTTTTATTTGATGATGGTTCGAGTAGATCATTGTGTATTTTCATTATGGAATTATAGATGTGGAATTATATTCTTATCTAATCATTTCAATACCTTATTCCATGGAAAATTTCATTTTAAGGAGGGGGGATTTTTAATGATCCAAATTTCCTTTGGTCAACGACTTTAGATTCCATTAGAATAATTATTCTTGTAAATGATTTTCGGTTTTCTATGTTTATAAATTGAAATATGTTAATTAAAAATGGTGTTATTTAATACCCAAAAAATTAATCAACATTGAAAGGGTATATAACTTAATGAAATAGATTTGGGGGTAGCATGGGTAAATGCAATTCATTAAAAGATCTATATGAAGGTTTAAGGGGATGAAGTGTCATTAAAACATAACTTAAAATGTTATGATGTGACAACCCAAAAATTTCTATTTTGTAGAACCATCCACTTCAATATGAGTCAAAACTATTTCTGCTAACTTTCAAACATTTTGGAATAAGTTTGAGTGTTTCAAAGTTAGTGCTTCAGAAGATATCAGGAGAGTGGATACCCTAGGGTTTATTATGTAGCAATAAGTGCCCAAAACTTCAAGAGTTTGGAGTTTACGGTCCAAAATGGAATTGAGACCGTAAACCCTAAAGGTTAGTTAAGTGAGACTTAGATATTTTATTCACTTTTTCACATTTCCAAAGACTAAAGCTATTTCTCTCTCAAGTATCATCCTGTTTTTCTTCAAGATCTTCAACTTGTAAGTGTTTCTAGCCCTAATATGTTTAGATCAAGTGTTAAACATCATGAAATCACTCAAAAATCCCAAGGACAAGGTGTTCACGGCCCAAGATCTTCTTGGACCGTGAACACTAAAAATGTGGCAAAAATGTGCCCAATGTCCCTCTAGACCTTTGAAACAAGATTAGAAGCAACCCTTGACATGTCTAGACCTTAAGAGCATCAAGAAAACACCCAAATATCACAAGGAACTAGTGTTTACGGTCCAAGAATCTCCATGGACCATAAACCCTAATAAGGGTGCTAAAGGTTGCCAAAGTGCCCCTAAACTCTTGCCAAACCATAGAAACAAACATAGAACCTTCCTTGGATGTGTTTAGCAAAAGAAAACCACAAAAAGGTCCCATGTTTATGTGTTTACATTTTGGGGAGCTCCCAAAACCGTAAACACCCCAATGAGGGTTATAATGCCCCATAACTTTTTCCTTAAGCTTAGAAACTAGCATAAACCTTTACCCGGAAGTGTTTAGGACTTGAAAACATCATTTGACCATAAACCATATGGGTTTACTACCATAAACCCATCGACATATGGTCCAAACACCGTAAATGCTATAAAGGGGTGATATGTTGCCCTAATCACTTCCTAAGGCTAAGAATTGAAGTTAGGATGCTACAAAATGACTTCTAGGACTTCAAACCACTAAATGATCAAAATACCATGAGTTTACGACCGTAAACTCATGCGTTTAGAACCGTAAACTCAATTTGAGTTGGTTACAAAAACGTAAACACCAATTAGTGCCATTTCAATTCCCCTTGTTGAATCACATGTGATTCCAACACCTAGCCAAGGTGTTTCCTAGTCCCGAAAGGTGTTTCCTTTCATATAGTTGTTTATAAACACTATATTCATGTCAATATGTGTCCTTATATATATATTTAGGACTTATTGTGTCTCGAGACTTCATTCGTGGAACTTCTCATCCTTACACGCATAACCGTTTGAATCACCCACATCAGGTGAGTTCATACCCCGTAATGAATCTTTTAACTATTTTAACTGTTTTAAGGGGGGTGGGGGGGGGGGGGGAAATATAGGTTGAATACAATGATAATTGTGTAAATTTTTATTGTTAAACATCTTTCAAAATGTTACTTATGTTATTTATAAGTTGTCAAAACATTTCAGAAGTCGTTTAAAGTTATGTTACTTTATAGCTATACAAAACTCCATTTTTAAAGTAAGAGCATAATTTAGTAGAGAAATGAGTCTTTTCAGTAACAGTCCAAGTAGAGAATTAGTAAACTATTATAGGTATAGCTTAGGAGAATGCTATTCATTACTTCTAGTACAATGAAGCACACAAAGAAACAATACCAGAACACAACGAACAGTGAAGAGAATCAAACAATACCAGAACAGAACATAACAAGTTAAGTTGCTATAGCATGAGAACACACAGACAGGATCTAATTATACTAATGAAACACTAACACATTAGTGATAGTTATATTAGGTATACATGATCATATAACTTTAATGTGAATTACACGGCTTGCATGGATTTGCTGGGGTCGCGTTGGGTTCCCGTAATGTCTTTTCATTGAGAGCGTTTAGTAGGGGTTCTAGCTTTCACATTATGACCATAATAAGACAAATATGTTTTTAGGTTATTAGTAGATCCGCATGTCATTATGAACGACATCTGTATACTTACTTTTCCCATTACTTTCATAAAGTGACAGTACCACTTGAAAGTTGATCTATTCTCTAGTCAAGATAGTTATAAACTAGGGAGAATATACTTTTACATTTGACAAAGGAAAAGTCGGATTTAACACAGAACAGAAGATGCCTTGGTAGAAGGCTACGATTAAAGGTTAGGATCATGATGTTAACTTTATGATTCCTTAATGTATACGCTATAGGATTCCTATATGCTAGTAGATTCCGAAAGCTAATAGGATGTGTGCTCTTCGTTGTAATTTCTGTTCCCATTGGATGTGGGCTTGCACCAAGGTCACCCAATCTATTATCTACCCGAATCTATATATATATCTATGCTTAGTATACATTAAGTAATCATAGGGGTACTAGGTATGGATCAGGTCATAGGACACAGAGTCAACACACAGTTATTCTAGTACAAAACTTACTTATCAAAGTTAGTATATTTGGTATACAAAACTAGAGATTTCCCATAAAAGGGCTTAATCCATTTACTAAGTCAGTACAATTTTAAAGACTTTAGGTGAATTAAATCTATAACACCTTAGTTTAAACACCATGGTTATATATAAAAGTAATATCCAATAGATAGTTAAATGTGTCTCTTCCCCCGACGTCCTGTTCCCATTGGATGTGGGCATAGGGCAGATTCCCCGAATTAACTATCTACCCGATATCAGATTATATATAGCAGTATAAACAAAGCTATTATAAAAGTAAGCACCGTAGTCATTATTTTAATATAAGAAAAATAGGTTTTCTTAAAAGAAATATCCATTACATATAAAGGAACCATTACAAATAACTCCATGAGTAACAAGTAAATACACCATGATTATATATGACAACGATCTAACAACCAATGGAATGTGTGCTATCCGCGTTACTTGTTGTTTCCCGTTGGGTTGTGAGTTTAGGACAGATGCGCACAATCGATTCTTTATTTACTCTATGTATATATAACTTGTACCCACTTAGTACGTATAGAAAGGCTTGTAGTGTCATTTTACTTAACTTCCATTAAAGTAGGAAATATAGGATTTTCTAGAGGAACATGTGAACTTTTCAAAACAGAACTTACAGCTTGCATCACTTTTACATATACATTTTCAATTACATTTTACAGCTTACTCACATCACTAAAATCTTATGAACTCACTAAATTAATTGCTGATCAACTCTTTCAAATAACTTGTATTCTCAGGAGACTATTAGACAGGTGCTCGTACTGGGACTTCAGAAGACGGAGCATTATGGCTTCAAGTCTTGTTTTGTTATTTGTTTATGACTTCTATGTTTTGTGAACACACACATTGTAAACACTTTCTTTCTAAAGGAAATGGTTGTTCATTACTTGATTACCATATACATATCTCGTGATACTTAACATGACGTCCTCCACCCACGAACATTTCCGTTGTTCCAGTTTTGGGGTGTAACATATAACATATTGGGTTAGGGTAAAAGGAGTGAAAGTTTGAGGTTTGAGGGTCTAAATGGAAAAATCACATTAAAATACGTATGAATTATGATCGGCCAGTTGTGGGGAATGAAAGGGGGACAAACATTTTTTCACCTTGTTAAATCCATGTGTTACTTTTGTTCTTTATTTATGTTTGAATCGACAAAGAAAAATAGCAAACATAAGGAAGTGTGCAAGAACTAACAGACACAAGAGAGGTTGACAAAAGGTATGTGCGTGGAGGTCGAACGTCACACGGGAGGACAAAATTGAAGCTGTTGTGATCGACACTTCCTCTTTGTAAGACTTTTGTTTTTCATCCACTTTAGGTGTGTCTTTGGTTGATTATTTGTCACACCCCTGAACCTCAACGGCGGAAACGTCCGAGGGTAGATGAGTTCATGTTAAGTATCACAAAACATGCCTCATAGTAATTAAAGAACAATAACGATTGCATTCATAAAATATAAGTTTTAGATAGGTATTCAAGTCATTGTATATATGGCATAAAAAATTATGTAGCAAAAGCTAGAAGACGCGACTCTATGCTGCTCCTTCTTCTCAAAATCCTAGGGATGTACCTGTCTACTAACTTTCTTGAGAATACTAGTGGTTTGAAAAAGTCTCAACATTAAAGTTGGTGAGTTTATAAGTACTTTGTTTGAAAAGATATGTTCTTTGTTATTGAAAACATAAATATATCTTCCAAAAAATCCAATATTTTCTTAGTAAATAAATCGTAGTCTTTGTACTTTGAGACTAAAAAGTATCACTTTGTATATTTAAAATTCTTATGACTCAAGGTTCATATTCATGCATTTGAAATGACCTGTACTGTTACAACCTATGATTACTTAATAAAGTGGAAGCTCGATATATGTTTACTGGATCTCTTGTTCGTACCATATTAATAAATAAGGTAATGTTTTACTTTCCGTGTGACTATATGTACGTCTTCAAATATGGTACTAGTAAACGAAGTAATAAGGTTTCATTATTTAAATAAAACCCTTGAAAGTACATTCGCTATGAAATCCGAATGTAAGGTTAATAATCAAATAAAATTATTTGATAATTCATTATTCGTAAATATATCATTGTTTTCTCTTTGTTATAAACCGATACTTTGAACTTGTACCCCTTTAGTATAAACTGGGCCTTTGTATTTGTACCCCTTTAGTATAAACCAATACTTTTTATTTGTGCTTCGTTAGTCAAATCCAGTGCTTTGCATTTGTACCCATTTAGTATAACTTGGTACTTTGTATTTGCACCCTATCAGTATAAACAAGTACCTTGCATTTGTACCCCTTTATTATAAAGTATTTGTACAAGAGTACATAGTTAGTCTTTGTATACTTGACTAGTAATAATAGTGTGAAAGTTCGATAAATTATACTTATTATAATTTATATGAGGGTTATTTTTGATATGTAATATTCATGAAAGTACCCCCTTTGCTCGACATGTTACAAAGGCGATATGAATATGATTGGTGTAGCTTATATATATATATATATATATATATATATATATATATATATATATATATATATATATATATATATATATATCGTATATAACTAAAATTGAAAAGACATTAAGATAGGTAAGTCTACCCTAAGCCCACATCCAAACAAGGAAAAGGAAACAAGGGTGTGAACTCACCTCGTGTACGTGTTTGTAGTTAGATTCCATGTGGCTATGATGATTTCTAGGATAGAATACGTGTAATTAACTGTATCCTAATTATATTTTACACATAATTATATTCATAAATTAGATAGCTATTAAAATTAATATGATAATTAATACTAATTTGTATAAATCACTTACTAATGTTGAGGAAACTTCTAGCTATTGATTTGAATGTTTGAAGGTTAACTGGGTAATTGTTTATAGATACGAAGAACTTTGCTATGTGTTTTGAGAGCATATGAATGAATTATCTTTACTATAAGTGTTAAACGAATCCATTTGTTCCTTAAATATGATGGAAACTCATAAGGTGGTGAATGTAAGCTCAGGAAAGTGTGTCAAAGGGATCACCATTGAGGTTTAGGACTTATGATTCTGAATTCGGTCCTTCATGACTATATTCCCCTTGAATTCGGTCCTAAAGTGGGGTACATACATGTGTTTTCAGTTTCTAGTCAAGAAGAGAATTCGAACATATAGTGAATGCAAAAACCGAATTCATAAAGTTTGATTCAAATATACTCAAAACCGAATCCCTTGTTTCTAATATGCTTAAAAGCAAATTCTCTTTGTTTCTAGATGTTCATGACTGACTCATAACACCTTATTTAAGCATATAATTGCATGGTTTTCAATATATTTATAACTTATATAAATATTGCTTTCAATGTGTAAATTTATATATTCTCGGTATCTAAAGTTCTTATTGTGTTATTGTTATAATGTTAATTCACTTGTACTCGGTTGGGGTTTAGTCTTTGCTACGTCTAAAATTTTTGAGTTGTGATATCATCCCCCCGTACTTATGGTCAAGGGAGAGATGTGGGTATTTCTGTTCCATATGATCTTCTTGTCCCCAAGTGAATTCTAATCCTTGCTTGGCGTTCCAATGGATCTTCACTATTATGTCTGTTGTTTTAATCGGTAGGGAGTGTATGGGTTCAGTTTACTTATTTACGTTCACCCAAACGCTAACATGTTAATTTGTAGGCTTGGGCGGCTTTGTCCTGAAGTTCATGGTAGGACTCACACCTGGTACATCATACAAGTCATAAATATAATTAAGATTTAAAAGACGTTCGGATGGGTGCCTCTATCCCAATTCCACAACCAAACAAGGAACCGGAGATAGAGCGGAATCACACATGCTGTCACACCCCCAAACCAAGGATGGCGGAAACGTCCGAGGGTGGAGGACTTCATCTAGAGTATCACAACAACGAGTATAATAGTGCTCAAAGTAAATACAACTATCACAAATATAAATGAAAAAGTTACACCAAAGTATATGTTTACATGATTCATATCAATTACATTATGATACAAAATGAATTGTTTGATGAATTATCGTCCCATCCTCAAAACGTTGTTGATTTCCTGTTTCACTGAAATCCTGAGAATACAAGTAGTTTTGAAAAAGTGTCAACACAAAGGTTGGTGAGTTCATAAGAGATTTCGTTAGAGAAGTAAAGCGTTTTCCTTGTAAAAGCGTTAGAATATGTATCCAGAAAATCCAATATTTTCTTTATTATGTATATATAGTCCTAAATCCCAGGACCAAGAAATAACAAGTATTGGCCATACTTAAAGATATAAAACTGGTTTCAAATGATGTGTAGTCATAAATACCAAAACCGAAAGTGTACAGGAATATCTGTACTTATTGACATAAAAAGTGATTTTAAATCGACATAAAACCCCTTTAGGTTTTATAAAAATCCCGTAAACTTTATGTATTGTTATCTCTCTATGTGAGTCGCTATAACCATACTATGACTGAATGAACCTGCCACGACGTTTCTCAGGCGTCGCGAAACTGAAATGACATTTGTCACCTGTAGGCCTGCAGGTCCCACTGTAGCTAGCAGCGAGGTGTGGGGTGTCAAACCTAATATAGAACTGTACACAACTATCACGTTCTCCCTCCAGGAGACTCTGATTATAACTACCAGGAATTTAGATCCCGCACTCGGACGTACGGAAAGAGATTGTATCACAATTTAGGTTAACAAGTTTACGTGTGGGGTGCGTGAGTGTAAAACCTTTTTGTATGAATGTAACCTTTTTGTACGAGTGTCTTATGTGATGAATCATAAACTATACCTATTATAGTTTATCCGAAACGTTTGTAATATATAAGAACTCTTTTATGAAAATGCATTAGTGTTATGAATCCATAAACTATGCTTAGTATAGCTTAATATACGTGTTCTAAATGAATAAATAATCTTATCATGAATGACTAAGTTTCAGTTTATGATGATAAAATAACAAGGAAACACATTCAATATTTAGAACTTATGGTTATACGCTTTGCTCAACATAATACAATGTGTTATGAAATTTATATGTTGTTAACTAAATTTAACCTTTCTGCGTTGTTTTAGAAAAGTCATAGAAAAATCATACGAAGTCGAAAACTAAATTCTTAAATTCTGAGAGTTCTCAAAATGTGTCTAGTTTACTCATAATTTTTCTCATGATTTTTAATGACCTCCAACTTGGGTGAAAAAATCCATAATCACAGACTGGTCCGGATTGGTATTTGAAATGATAGGCAGTTTTGGAAAAATGACCATAAAATATAGAAAAATCGTATGGAGATGTGCAAGTAATCATTTTAAAGATAAGAACTTGATCTACTTGGACCTTGTACACTTTTGAAAACAAAAATGTTTAAGTTTCCCAAAACAGTCCGTGAATGGAGTTGAACTTTTCTGATGAAAGTTGTTAGAAAAATTTAGTTATGTTCTTGGTGTTTTAACTTATATCCCCCCTGAAAACTTGAGAAAACATGAAAATGTAGGGGTATGAACTCACATTGAGTGATTTCAGAAGATGGATGATGGAGAAAAAAAGTGTTCAACTCAAGAACACTGGGGAGGTGCTTGAAGATTTGAGGAGCTAACAACAAATATGATGATATTTGTGTAAGAAATCAATGATTTGAGTAGAATGATGTGTAATAATCACAAGGAGGATGTTAATACTTACTAGAGGTAGAAGAAAAGTTTGGAGTATAGCCTTGAATCTCGAATTTTTAGAGATAGGAAGTGCGAGAGAAGATATGTTTGATCATTGGTGGAAGAATGAGAAAATGAGAGAAGTGTGAGGAGAGAGGAGACTTTTCTAGCCTTTGAGCAATTGTGAGGTTGGAAAAAGGTGGGAAAAGTACAATGAAGTGACTAGGTAGGGCTGATGGTGAATAGTGATATGGAGTGGGTATGGGAGTGATTGCCTGTGTCATAAGGTAAAGCAAAGTTAAGACTCCACCTCAATTATTCACCCACTAGATTTTATTATCTAAATAAGGATTTTCATGAAAATATGATTAAATTATGAATATTTAGGGTTAATTATGTTAAAATACGAGTTTGGGTGAAAATCCCGCGTTAAAATCTCGAAAAACGAGCTTAATATGTTAAGAAATATTGAAAATGGGTGAAAAGCGTCAAAAATCCGAAGTTTTGGCCGGAGGTTCGGTCTTCTGGTCGTTGGAACCGAAAGTAGCAGAGAAGGACCGAGAGGAGGGGAAGGGACCGAGAGTGCGAGAAGGAGGACAGAAGGCGAGGCTCGGTTGCGGCGGAGGACCAAAAGTGCGAAGGCAGAAGGAAGATCGAGACTCGGTCTCGGTTCTCAAGTCTCGGCTCCAAGTCACGGTTCTCAGCTCTCGGCTCAAGGTCTCGGTTTCGGCTGCTGAGGGTTTCGGTTCTTTCCTGGTTTCAGCTTCTAGGTCTCGGTCTCGGTCTTGGCTTCTAAGAGGTTTCGGTTCCTTGAGAGGGTTTCGGTTCCTTGAGAGGGGTTTCGACTCCTTAAGTCCGTTTTACCTCGTTTTAAGCAGTTTTTTACCTGGTTAAGGGTTGGGATGGCCCGAAAGACTATAAAAAGTTTAAGGAACTTTTGAGAGAGATTTTGGAGAGATTTCACATTCTTGGAGAGATTTCTCATACAAAGAGAGTTTTGGGAGGGATTTCACATTCTTGGAGAGATTTGGGAGAGATTTGACATACGTGGAGTGATTTCTCATACAAAGAGAGTTTTGGGAGAGATTTCACATTCTTGGAGAGATTTCTCATACAAAGAGAGATTTGGGAGAGATTTCACATTCTTGGAGAGATTTGGGAGAGATTTGACATACGTGGAGAGATTTCTCATACAAAGAGAGTTTTGGGAGAGATTTCACATTCTTGGAGAGATTTGGGAGAGATTTCACATTCTTGGGGAGATTTGGGAGAGATTTGACATACATGGAGAAATTTATCATACAAAGAGAGATTTGGGAGAGATTTAATATGCGTGGAGAGATTTGGGAGAGATTCTAAATAGAGTAAAAACGACTGAGAGAGGTTTCGTGTGTGACATTTGTGAGTGTCTGGCTTCGCCACGCAAGGTCCGTAAACCCTGTTAAGCCTTGTTTAAGGATCTTACACACTCCCGATGAGTATGCAACATTGTTTTATCGGTTTGGCTCGCCACGTACCACAGTTTTAGGTTAAGGAGATCTAGATGTTCGCACTTTTTGATTTATGATCTCTTATTAGAATAGCGAGTTGTATAGTATTTACATAATGTTAACTCCTAGTACTCACGGGCAAATTGAGTCGAACGGTTTGATTTATTGACTTTAGTTGACTTTGACTTGACCGAAAATTGATGGTTATCACATCATCCCCCCTTTAGAGGGAATTTTGTCCCGAAATTTGAATTTAGGCAAGGAGTAGCCACGAATAATCGAGTCAAGGAGTGGGGATACTTCCTAATCGATTGATTTCTCGCGCTCCCGAGTGACTCCAGGTCCTTGGTTAGTATTCCAGTGAACTTCAACTAGTGGGACGCGGAATTGTTTCGTTCGCTTGACCTCTCGATCCGTGGTCACTATGGTTCTTCCGCGAAGGTGAGGCTCTTGTAGAACTCGATCTCGTCGAGGGGAATTACAAGAGTGTCTTCGGATAGATACTTTTGTATGTTCGGGACGTGTCGAGTAGAATGTACTATACCAAGCTCGCGGGATTAGATTGAAGTAGCAAGTTACATGGCTGATTATGACAAGAATCTCGAAAGGCATAATTATATGGGGTACTGGCTTTCCACGCTTTCGGAAGCGTAATAAGCCTTTCAGAGTGAGGCTTCCAGAGGAATTTGGTCTCTTATTCTGGAGTTCTAAAGGTTTCTCCCTCTTGCTTCTCTTCCCAGTCAAGGGTTGCTCCCTTTAGGGTCAAAGTCGTAAGGGGGTTCTGTAATTTACGAGAAGTTCTAAAGGAACTATGACGGTACGTCAGCGAGACCCATAATTTTGGCGTATTCCTGCTAACGCCTTTGGTGCTGACTTTTTCTCAATGGTTTTGATCAATTGAAAGGGTCCTTAAGAGTTTCCACCTTGATAATGATGTGTCTTAGGAATTGGACTCCTCAATTCCAAAACTTGTATCTAGAGAACTTTGGGTAACGCTTCTCTGATCGTATTGCTTCTGTGGTTTGTTGTAGCTGCTCTCCTTGGTTTCTTTCTTATTATGAGGGTAGATAAGCAAGTCATTTATAATGACAATGAAAAACTGATCCTAGTAAGAATGACATATCCTATTTATTACGTTCATGAATTCTATGAGTAGGTTGGTCCTATCCGAGGGGTATCACTACGAACTTGCAGCGTCCACATGGAAATTGGAGGATTGTACTTGGACATCCTTCTTCAATACTCGCAACTGGTGATATTCAGATCTCAGGTCCAATTCCTAAAGGGTACCTCGTTCCTTGCGGTTGGTCGGCCTAGTCATCTATGCGAGGCAAATAGTAAAGGTTTCTACTGGAGATATTGTCGGGGCCTCTGAAGTCGATGGAATTATGAGCAATTTGCCTTTCTATTTGAAGAATAAGACCAGAGCTTTCCAGGGTGAGAAGCTTGGTTCTTCAATTTCATTGTTGAGTAGTTCGACAATTTTTGCCTGAAAAGTTCTTGTAGCTCGGTAGGAAGCATGTGGGTTTGGTTTACGCGACTAGGCCTTTTCGGATGGTAGGACACTGACTAGTCCTCTTGGGCAACCTTGGTTCGAAGTTCATGGCAGGACTCGCACCTGGTTGTATCCGTCCCAAGCTTCCGTGCTTGAACCATGTATGTTGTATGCATGACATTCCCGAAAGGTCTCCTGTAAATACTTGTGATAAGGCTTCGGGAAGTACAACACTCCTCTGGTGTGTGTTTTGGAGTTTCATACCGAGAGATGACCCAAAGGTCCGTGTTGGATGTTTATGAGAGACAAAGGTTTCGATATTCGGGGGGTTAGGCGAAGGGTCCTTTTGTAGTCGTTAAATCGGGAAGATGAGGCCTATATCAATCAAAATTGGATAATGACAACAATATCCTTTTAGATAACATGAGATAAGGTGTATTCGTAAGAAGAGATGACTAGAATGATGGAGTATCTTGTGTTCTTTTCTGTGTGTTCCGTTTTGTTTGATGTTATGATTACTATAGATGATTCATACCACAATGTCTAGCACTAGTAGTGGGTGTGTTTCGATAGCCAATAATGATACTTGATATCATGATCCCTGACAGGTCTCCCTACGATCGAGCGGTATGTGAACGTTGTATGTAAGTTGATGTTGGTGAAATCGTCGAGTGAATGGTTCTATCCAAATACCAACACTAGACTTTGAACATGAATTCTAGAAGGAATTATTCTCTTTAAGTCTTTAGTATCTTGTTTATAATTAACCTCGAAGTATGGACAAGGTCATCACAACTTACAGGTAATGATCCCAAGGTCATATATGAATGTATTTGGTTTGATTTGTATGAGAGAGAGTATTTTAACTACTTTTTAGAAACACGGTTACTTTAGTAAGTGTACCAAATTCATTACAAACATATACTACTTAAATGTTCTTGTCGTTGGAAACATTACAAAAGTCTTAACATGGTTCCCTTACTGCTCCTGTTGGTGTGTTCATCACACTCCTCCTGCTCCTTCGTCATTCTTCTCAGTTGGACATTCTCTCTTGAAGTGTCCCGTTTCACCGCATAGGTAGCATACTCGGTCTACCTTGGTGCAGGTGATTGAAGTGAGGTGCTGGGTCGGGGCCTTACAGAAATGGATGATATGCCCTTTCCTGTTGCAGTTTTTACAGTGCATCTCCCGGCAAGCCCCATCGTGGTGAAAGCCACATTCGTTGCACTTTGGGAGTGATCCCTCATATGGTTTGGCCGGCGTTTGGGTGGCAGACCCTGTGGCTAGTGTCGAGGCATGTGTCGTGACTGTTGTTGTAATGGTAGCGGTGGCCATAGGTTGTTGTCTTATAGTGGATCTTTGAGATTGGTGGCGCTCTTTCGTGTTCCAAAACTTTCTCTTCTTGTTTGTAGGTTTGTGACCTGTGGTATTTTCGTTGGTAGACACCCGTTGGTGTTCCTGATTGTCACGGCAATTTGTATTGTTAGTACTGCTTCCACTTCTACTGACGTTGTTAGCATTGAATTGCGCCATGATGGCTGTCACGGCTACCGTGACTACAGCCTGAAAAGTAGCAGCGTCTATCTACAGGGTTGGTGCGTTGCTAGTTGGTTGGTTGTCTCTAGGTGAAGACATAGCTCTGTTTCATGACGAAAAACGAATTCTTTAGTGGAAATGATTATCTTAAGTGTATCCTTACAATTTATATTTACGCATATAAATTTTTGCACATTACTGTACTATTCCTAGTGTTTTCACTAACGCTCCTGATATGGAGTTATGGTAGTAGGTAGGAGTACATTTCATACGGGCGTTAAGCTTTACTCATCTTAGAATCATGTGTGTCCAAACACACTTGGCTGAGGAGTTTTGATGGGACCCGGTGTATTAGTGCCTGAACATTCGCACTCCATAGGTCTTTGAAGAAGAAACTTCTCAACAAAATGTTTAAAGGTGAGACGATAATGAGTTTTTAGAATGGCTATATGTCGCGAGTTTTCTAACTAAGTTTATCTCATATCGATTTGTAACGTAATTCGGTTATTGAGGGTGTTCTAAAAACAATTTATAACGAGATTCTTTATATGGTAAACTCATGTATTTTTGTAGTTCTGTATCCAAGTGAAACCTTATACTTGACCCAAGCTAGGTCCTTATCATGACCTATTGATGTATGCTTAGTTATATAATTAAGGCTAAATAGACCTTCAGGTTTGTTAGGTACATCCTAAGCCCATCTTGTTAATATGACTCTAGTAATCATGGTTTCACTGAAAATTTTGACCTCGATGCAGGTCTACCTCACATTTGTGCGTGGACGGGTTTTGATAGTAACTAGACCTCTCGATTAGTATGACCACTTAATTTCTAGTATCGTGCTTTTACCTATAATAGAGTAGTACCAACGCATACTCATGAACCTAATTTACCAGGTCTAGTGAGCAGTATGAACTCTACTCACAACGATCCATCCCTTGTGATGCCTGAGGCTAGGTCAATGCATCTTGTAGCTTTGCCAACCGATGCTTGGCTGCAATCATCCTTTCTTTGAATGCCGTGTGTCTACCTTGTCACTCTCTTTCCTCTTCACGAGCGGCAATAAGGTCATAAAAAGAGGGTTGGTCTCGGGAATAGTAGTCTAATTTTGAGTCACGGGTACATGAGATGGTAGGGTCCGTAGTAGCACGCAGTTTTCTGAACTCGGATTGTAGCCTTCTTGTTTTAATCCCCGATGTTCGCGATCCACCGGATCTTCGCCGGGAGGGCTCTGTTAGTCGGTCCCCCATGGTTGAGGTCATAGCACCCTCATTGGTCTCCACCTGGTGGTTGTTGTCATTGCTGTCGACATTCAACCCTCGATCACGATTGCCCAACGGGGCACAAGTTTGATATAGTCGAAACGGTTTGCGGAACCCTTGCTATGCATGGAGGATCGATTACCTCCGGTTCTGCTTCTGATTCTTCTCATAACCATTCACCATTCCTTGAGTTCAGATTAGGAAAGTAAGGGTCGTCCGGTAAGTAGGATCTTGCTATGCTGTAGTTGCGAGAATAGGAGTGGAAGAGATAATTAATAGGCGTCTAACTCTATAATCAATTACTTATAGGGGGTGATCCTTATTAGTTACTTCTATAATGACATAGTGCATACTAATTACATATAACAAGATATGATAGACCTTCAAATAAGTGATCCCACCCTAGGTCCACATCAAAACAAGGAAAAGGAAGTAAGGTAATGACCACAAATTCTAAGTCTATGATTTCTAAGTTATATATAACCTTAAAGTATCCACTTAGGGACTATAGACCTATTATTAAGGATCTATTTAGTTTTCATATAAGTTATGATATTACAAAATACTCCTATAGTATTTTAAACTAATGTTCTGTTTTAATGTTCTCATTGTGGTAGTGTTGGTAAGTTTTTAGACTTGTTGCCAGATCACAATTATTCTTGGGCATGTGCTAATCACTCCTCGGACCAGCATAGTTGATCAGGCTATGCCACTCCCAAGATTGACCATACATCCCCGAGTTTACATGTGATATCCAACAAGCATTACTTTTGTTTTGTTCTAGAATGATGCTGACCTTAGTATGTATGTATGTATGCATGTATACTTTTAATAAGAAACTATTTATTTCTAAAAGTATAGTTGTTTTGAAAACTTTAAATTAGAGAACTCAGTCCCAATGCATTTATAGTTTGAATATCTTATGTGGTTCGATATACTTAGTTCACTATAAACAATGCTCTGATACCAATCTGTCACACCCCCAAACCAAAGATGGCGGAAACGTCCGGGGGTGGAGGACTTCATGTAGAGTATCACAACAATGAGTATAATAGTGCTCAAAGTAAATACAACCATCACAAATATAATTGAAAAAGTTACACCAAAGTATATGTTTACATGATTCACATCAATTACATTATGATACAAAATGAACTGTTTGACGCATTATCATCCCATCTCAAAACTTTGTTGATTTCCTATTTCACTGAATTCCTAAGAATACAAGTAGTTTTGAAAAAGTGTCGACACAAAGGTTGGTGAGTTCATAAGAGATTTCGTTAGAGAAGTAAACCGTTTTCCTTGTAAAAGTGTTAGAATATGTATCCAGAAAATCGAATATTTTCTTTATTATGTATATGTAGTCCTAAATCCCAGGACCAAGAAATAACAAGTATTGGCCATACTTACAGATATAAAAGTGGTTTCAAATGATGTGTAGTTATAAATACCAAGACTGAAAGTCTACAGTAATATTTGTACTCATTGACATAAAAAGTGATTTTAAATCGACATAAAACCCCTTTAGGTTTTATAAAAATCCCGTAAACTTTATGAATTGTTATCTCTCTATGTGAGTCGCTATAACCATACTATGACTGAATGAACTTGCCACGACCTTTCTCAGGCGTCGCGAAACTGAAATGACATTTGTCACCCGTAGACCTGGAGGTGCCACTGTAGCTAGCAGCGAGGTGTGGGGTGTCAAACCTAATATAGATCTATACAAAACTATCACGTTCTCCCTCCAGGAGACTCTGATTATAACTACCAGGAATTTAGATCCCGCACTCGGACGTACAGAAAGAGATTGTCTCACAATTTAGGTTAACAAGTTTACGTGTGATGTGCGTGAGTGTAAAACCTTTTTGTATGAATGTAACCTTTTTATACGAGTGTCTTATGTGATGAATCATAAACTATACATATTATAGTTTATCCAAAACGTTTCTAATATATAAGAACTCTTTTATGAAAATGCATTAGTGTTATGAATCCATAAACTATGCTTAGTATAGCTTAATATACGTGTTCTAAATGAATGAATAATCTTATCATGCATGACTAAGTTTCAGTTTATGATGATAAAATAACAAGGAAACACATTCAATATTTAGAACTTATGGTTATACGCTTTACTCAACATAAGGCAAAGTGTTATGAAATTTGTATGTTGTTAACTAAATTTAACCTTTCTGCGTTGTTTTAGAAAAGTCATAGAAAATCATACGAAGTCGAAATCTAAATCCATAAATTCTAAGAGTTCCCAAAATGTGTCTACTTTACTCATAGTTTTTATCAAGATTTTTAATGACCTCCAACTTGGGTGAAAAACTGCATAATCACAGACTGGTCGGGATTGGTATTTGAAATGATAGGCAGTTTTGTAAAAATCACCATAAATTATAGAAAAATCATATGGAGATGTGCAAGTAGTCATTTTAAATATAAGAACTTGAACTACTTGGACCTTGTACAGTTTTGAAAACAAAAATGTTTAAGTTTCCCAAAATAGCCCGTGAATGGAGTTGAACTTTTCTGATGAAAGCTGTTAGAAAAGTTTAGTTATGTTATTGGTGTTTTAACTTATATCCCCCCCCATGAAAACTTCAGAAAACATGAAAATATAGGGGTATGAACTCACCTTGAGTGATTTCAGAAGATGGATGATGTAGAAAAAAAGTGTTCAACTCAAGAACACTGGGGAGGTACTTGAAGATTTGAGGAGCTAACAACAAATATGATGATATTTGTGTAAGAAATCAATGATTTGAGCAGAATGATGTGTAATAATCACAAGGAGGATGTTAATACTTACCAAAAGTAGAAGAAAAGTTTGGAGTATAGCCTTGAATCTCGAATTTTTAGAGAGCGGAAGTGCAAGAGAAGATATGTTTGATCTTTGGTGGAAGAATGAGAAAATGAGAGAAGTGTGAGTAGAAATGAGACTTTTCTAGCCTTTGACCAATTGGGAGGTTGGAAAAAGGTGGGAAAAGTACAATGAAGTGACTAGGTAGGGCTGATGGTGAATAGTGACATGGAGTGGGTATGGGAGTGGTTGCTTGTGTCATAAGGTAATGCAAAGTCAACACTCCACCTCAATTATTCACGCAGTAGATTTTATTATGTAAATAAAGATTTTCATGAAAATATGATTAAATTATGAATATTTAGGGTTAATTATGTTAAAATACGAGTTTGAGTGAAAATCCCGCGTTAAAATCTCGAAAAACGAGCTTAAAATGTTAAAAATATTGAAAATGGGTGAAAAACGTCAAAATCCCGAAGTTGTGGTCGGAGGTTCGTTCTTCTGGCCATTGGAACCGAAAGTAACAGAAAAGGACCGAGAGGAGGGGAAGGGACTGAGAGTGCAAGAAGAAGGACAGAAGGCGAGGCTTGGTTGCGACGGAGGATCGAAAGTGTGAAGGCGGAAGGAAGACAGAGACTCGGTCTTGGTTCTCAGGTCTCAGCATGGTCCTTTTGGGTTGCGTTCACCAAAGCAACTTGATTCGAGAAATATAGAGAGAGAGAGGATAATATGATTTATTAATATGTTATAAGAATAATATATTAAAGGAAAAATCATATTTGTTTAATTAATATTGGTCAATAATTAATTAGGAATTAATTTTGTGATCAAGTGTAATTAATTAAACTAGAGGGGTTGATTTGTAATTATGTGATAGTTACAAAATAAGGTAAGGATTATCTTATATATAAGGTGAACGAATTTAAGGAGATAATGCTTTAGAATTCGACTATGATAAGGATTCAAGGATTATCTTATGGGTTGCTTTGTGGATAAGCAACTAGATAAGGATAATGACTGAAACCCTATCTCTACACCTATATAAAGGCCCTAAGGCTCATGAATTCGTGTATCTCTTCCCAAGGAGTCCTAAGGACGAATTCTAACCTCCCTCCTCTCTCTTTATACCTTCTCCATTTGCTCTTGGTGTTTGTAAGCCATTAGAGGAGTGACACATGTGACTCTAAGCCTTCCAAAGTCAATTCAAGGAGGATTTGGGATTGTTATTACTGCATAACAATCAAGGTAATATCTTAAACCTAAATATATGTTAATATTGATTTCCATATGCTAGAATTAGGTATTATAGTCTTGGTTTCAAAGCATGTACAATAGAGAAACCTAGATCCAAGCATTAGGGTTTGTATGAGCACATAGGATGTCTTATGACCAAAACCCATCAAAAACAAACTTGGGCCGTAAACTCATCATTCATGGAGAGTAAACTCAAAACCAAGTGTTTAAAAGCCATTTAAACACACCATTAGCCTTGGAATAAATCCTAGAACCAACCAAAATCAATTTGGGGAACTTAAACATAATAAAAACCCTTCATTTGAGAGTTTACGACCATAAACCACCAAGGATTGGTTCCTGGGCCGTAAACTCATAAACCCAAGTCAAATGATGCCCAAACTTCACCCCTTGACTTGTAAAATGACTTGGAATCACATGTGATTGAATTAGGACCACCAAAACAGTTTTTGAATGGACACACAAGAGTTTACAGCTGTAAACACATATTTTACTACCGTAAACTCCTCTTAGGGTCCTTAAAATGTTTATAATACTTTCCAATGCCTTAAAACCAAAACTAGATTTAACCCCCCAAGTGTTTCAAGGCCATTTAGCATCCAAAAACACCGCTTATGAGTTCACGGCCATGAAATCATGTGGGTGTGGTGTTTAGGGCCGTAAAATCCCTAAGGAGTTTACTCTTGAAGTTCAAACTCATTATCCAAGCCATACACATCCGTAGCTGTCACCCGGGTTACTCCAAACACTTGATTTGAAGTGTTTTTGCTCATTGGAGTATATTATCATATCTAATTAGTGTTTTAAAGTATAATTAGATACCTTTGGATATTATTTCATATTACATAGGAACCTCGCGCGTTATCAAGCCCCGAACCGACACATAGCGTCCAAACCTACATGTTTTCTCGTCTGGTGAGTTCATACCCCCTACCATTTTTCAATGTTTTTCACTGTTTTCAGTGGGGGGGGGGGGGGAATACAAGCAAAGTACAAGTAATACTTGTATTCAAAATTGATTTTATATGTATTGTGTTTCATATTACATATGTTTTTAACACTGACAAATCATAGCAGATAACCATTTGAACTTGCAGATCACATTATCATATAATTTGTGAAAAACGTTATAAATTGTAGTATTTTATATTTTCACCAATAGTTTTCCTCATTATAATAGTTAAAAACATAACCTTTTAACTTTGAACAGGAAACTTAATATATTGTTTTGTCCTCGGTAACACCCTACAGAGATACGCGAGTTGAGGATAGTAGATAGAACTTTTTTATTCTCCTTAATAAACCACCCCTAGACACGAGTGTGAAGGACATGTATCATTGGAACTTAGTCAGGTCCTAGTTAGTACTCCCCCTAGACACGAGAGTAAAGCACCAATAGAACATGATTTCCGTATTGATAATTTCAGTTTTAAATTTATGAATCTTATGATTGGAGACACGTCCTTTGCAACACTTCCTAGGCATGAAAGTGGAGGACCGCCCCCGTAACCAGAATCTCCGTAAAGGGGAGAGTGTGAGTTGAGTGTATAGATCTATACGAGACTGACTATCCCGCACCTGGCTGCTAGCTACAGTCGAACCGAAAGGTTCAAGGGTGACAAAAGTCATAGAAGATATTGGCCACGTCTCGAGTCGTATCTAGTCTGTAGTATGGTTATGGAACTCGCAATCAAGATTATGAAAACATTATACTTATTTATTAATTTTATATACGTCTTAAAACTAATGTACACTTAAAGGTAACCAAACTTTCAGGAAACTTCGCACACACGCACACTTTAAGTATGGTAGATACTTGTACGTTACTTTCAGGTTCGATAACACTTCACAAACACTTTAGGAAAATATAGGATTTTCCTGGGATAACAATTGAAGATAATCAGAACCATACAATATAACAGTTAACCAAGCATTACTTTAAAGAAAATATGGGATTTTCTTGGGTCGTAACATTTTCAGAAACTGAAAGGAAACTCGTAGAAATTGAAAGGAAACTCGTACATTTTCAGAAAACAAAACCGCTTATGAGATCACCAGCTTTATGTTGATTTTCAAACTGCTTGTATTCTCAGGTCCACATTAGACAGGTACCCGACGATCCTTTTTTTGAAGACGGAGTGCATTGAAGGCACATCTTGCTTTTGTTTATATATGCATATGTATAACACTGTACAACTTTATTTTTGAACAAGTGTAAATTTCAATATGTAATGTAATGGTTGTTTACTTTGCTTACTATGTACATTGGTTGCGATATTCATGACGTCCTCCGCCCTGGAACGTTTCCACCTTCGGTTTTGGGGTGTGATAGATTGGTGTCAGAGCCCTTGTTTATAGTGAACTAAGTATACCAAACCTTACATGGTATAAACCTACAAACATTAAAGGGGCCTAAGTGCTCTGAACTAAAAGTATACTTCAAAGTATAAGTATTTTCGAAAGTATACAAGTATACCTAACCGATGAGATCCGTAACTACAAGTAGAACAAAAAATAAGTAAATGGGTGTTGTATGCTGTGGTTAAACGTGGGTAGTTATGTAGTCGTGTCAAGGATCAATATAGCCTGGCCAACTATATTCATTCGAGACACAGCCAACATGTGCTTGGGAGTGACTATGGTGTTCAGCATGCCTAAAACTTACCATAATACCCCATACATCGAACCATTATCGTAGCGAATCATGAAATACTATAGGAGTATTTCTCGAGCCAATCCTTTGTTGAAAACCTCATTCAAGCGTTGTTCCCTAATCATTCCTTTAGCGATAATTTATCAGTTTTGATAACTCTTTCTTGCTTTATCGCTTATTCGGAATATATATCTATCATATCTCTTAAATCAATTCGGAGGACTTATCGTCCTCTCTTTCCTGATCTTATTAGATCAAGATGCCTACAAGAAAGAGACCCATTTCAAAGACCAACGACCCTCCGCCACCCCCTCCTCCTCAGATTGACCTCGTAACGCTTCAAATAGCCATTACTGCAGCAATGACAGCCGCCATGTCACAAAGAAACCCCGGTAGTTCAGGATGTGGTCCCCATCCCCAGAACCTAGAAGATAGCCAGGGACACCAAAAAGGGGGTTCCTATAAAGACTTCATGAACGCAAAACCCACATCCTTTGATGGCACTGGAGGTGTCATTTCCCTCACCCGATGGTTCGAGAAAATCAAATCATTCTTTGAAATTTGTGCCTGCTCAGAATCTGATAAGGTGAAGTTCGCCGCCTGCACCTTCATCTACAAAGCTTTGACTTGGTGGAATGGCCGAGTCAAACCCCTAACTTTACCTGTAGCTAATGCTATGGGTTGGGAGGCCATGAAGGAAGTTTTGCTGGCTGAGTACTGCCCTCGGGGCGAAATGCAGAAATTAGAGCATGAACTCTGGAACTTGAAGATGAAAGGTTCCGATATTGTCTCTTACACTTCCAGGTTCGATGACTTGGCGCTACTCTGTCTAGGAATGGTTACCCCGAAGAATAAGAAGATAGAAAGATTCATCTGGGGGCTGACCCAGCTAATGAAAGGAAACATTATAGCTGCGAGGCTAGTTACATATGACAGCGCAAAATACTTAGTACAAATCTTAATCGACCATAGTGAAGACCTTGAGGAGGCAGCCACCACACTTGAACCGATAGAGAGGAGTGGTGAGAAAAGAAAAATTGGGAAGAAGAAGGAAAGTCAGATGTCGCAGGAGTCTTTGAAGAGGCAGAAAACTGTGGCAGTTCACGCTGCTACTACCCCTGTAACGGTCTCTGTTGCTGGATCCTCAACTCGAAAACGTACGAGTAGGTATACTGGAACCCTCCCTAGTTGTGACAAGTGCAACTATCATCACCTCACTTCCAACCCATGTATAGAGGTGTTTTGCAACAATTGTGGCATAAAGGGTCACACTACAAAGAATTGCAAGACACCAACTCAATCAATCAATCAATCAGACTTCCGGAGCGGGCATTTGTCAGGTCTGCTATGGTTGCAGAGAAGTAGGGCATTAAAAGCGAAACTGCCCGAAGATAGCAACGACTAACAACACCAGAAGAATTTTAGTAATAGTTAGAAACTTCGAGAACATCCCCGAAGTCTGTGACTGTCCTGATGTATTCCTAGAGAGCTTCCGAGAATTATTTCCGAACCTCAGGTTGAATTTCACATGAACCAAATTACTGGAACTATTTCAGTAGTCAAAACAACCGTCAAAACCGATATCCTTTTTCCTCGAATAGATAACCTTTTTAATCCACTTCGGAGAACCAGCCACTTCTCAAAGATAAACTTTAAGTCAAGGTACTAACAGCTACAAATCCATGAGAGTGATGTTCCATAGACAGTATACCGGACTCAATATGATCACTATAAGTTCGTTGTGATGTCCATCGGTCAACCCAATTTCCTTGGTCATGTAGGAGACAATGAAGACATACGTGTGGAATC
This sequence comes from Lactuca saligna, assembly GCF_052625555.1. NCBI lineage: Eukaryota > Viridiplantae > Streptophyta > Magnoliopsida > Asterales > Asteraceae > Lactuca > Lactuca saligna. The sequence goes on along the minus strand of NC_136421.1, from coordinate 188,566,818 downwards.
CTCCTAAGATCAAAGTAATAGAGAATTAGTCGGCATCGAAGACACCCACAGAAACCAGTCAATTCTTGGATCTCGCTGACTACTATTACAGGTTCATCCAGAATTTTTCCTGAATCGCCAAAACCTTAACCATTCCGACATCGAAAGATGTACCCTCTTGTAGGAGGTCTTACTTTGGAAAGTCATGATATGCCTTGGAAAGCGCGGAGAACTTAACCTTTGGTACATTAGACCCTTCGATATCCTTGTTAGTATCGATTCTGTAACCTTCAAACTCCGACTACCTTCAGAACTTAGCAGCAACCATCCGGTATTCCACGTCGTTATTCATAAGAAGTGCCTACCCAACGAAACCCTAGTAATCCCTTCAATGTGACCAAAACTGTATCCCAATAACGAAGGTTCGCCGGAATGCCATACGAAGACACGAGTTCATTTGGGAGCGTAAAGATCCGATGAAATCGAAGTATCTGTATCTCTTTCAAAATCCTTGAGTCGTATTTAAGGTTTGAATTTCGGGACGAAATTCCATCTAACGGGGGGATAATGTGACAACCCGAAGTTTACTCCCTCGTCGTAACCCGTTTCCGCCCATAATATTCATCTTTTCCGAATTGTTTCCGTTTAAGTTATAAATTAAGTCATTATTTTGGAGACTTCTATTATGACTTAATGGGTGTCTAAACATGATTAGAACTCATTTTATCACTCCATATTAGTAATCGGAAACATTTTAGTTTCGACCATATCGGGTTACGACATCTTAATCGGGTGCGACCAAAAGCCCGGTTTAACATCGGTATCGGGTAGAATTCCACCATGTCCATAACTTAGATAATATTTAAGGTGGTTTAAGCTTCCAGTTGAAGATTTTACTCTCTCTCACTACTCTCACACTAACCTCTCTCCTCAAACCAAATAAACTAGGTCCAAAACATCAAATTTAGGCTTCAAATCTCCCAGGTAATTTCCCTAACTCATAGTATAGCACCATTAGCCTTGAATTTCGTGATTTATCTTTGGAAAAGGACTATATTCATGATTTTACAGCCCGGGATCATGCTTGGGCCGTAATCACATGTGAAGAGGGTTTTTTAGCCTTAAAACCCCTCCAAACCAATTTTCGGACTTAGATATGACTTAATGGCTTACCAATTCGGACTTAGAACACCTTAAACATGGTTTTTGAGGAGTAAAAATGAGTTTAATGCCCAAGAACAAGCTTGGGCTGTAAACCCATCAGTCATGGAGAGTAAACTCAAAACCAAGTGTTTAAAAGCAATTTAAACACACCATTAGCCTTGGAATAAATCGTAGAACCAACCAAAATCAATTTGGGGACCTTAAATATAATAAAACCCTTAATTTGAGAGTTTATGGTGATAACCCCCCAAGGAGTGGTTCCTGGGCCGTAAACACATAAACCCAAGTGAAATGATGCCCAAACTTCACCCCTTGACTTGTAAAATGACTTGGAATCACATGTGATTGAATTAGGACCACCAAAACAGTTTTTGAATGGACACACAAGAGTTTACAGCTGTAAACACATATTTTACTACCGTAAACTCCTCTTAGGGTCCTTAAAATGTCTATAATACTTTCCAATGCCTTATAACCAAACCTAGATTTAACCCCCTAAGTGTTTCAAGGCCATTTAGCATCCAAAAACACCACCTATGAGTTCACGGCCATGAACTCATGTGGGTGTTGTGTTTAGGGCCATAAACTCCCTAAGGAGTTTACTCTTGAAGTTCAAACTCATTATCCAAGCCATACAAGTCCATAGATGTCACCCGAGTCACTCCAAACACTTGATTTGAAGTGTTTTCGCTCATTGGAGTATATTATCATATCTAATTAGTGTTTTAAAATTTAATTAGATACCTTTGGATATTATTTCATATTACATAGGAACCTTGCGTATTATCAATCCCCGAACCGACACATAGCGTCCAAACCTACACGATTTCTCGTCTGGTGAGTTCATACCCCTATCCTTTTTCAATGTTTTTCACCGTTTTCAGGTAGGGGGGTGGGGAATACAAGCAAAGTACAAGTAATACTTGTACTCAAAACTTGTTTTATATGTATTGTGTTTCATATTACATATGTGTTTAACACCGACAAATCATAGCAGATAACCGTTTGAACTTGCAGATCACATTATCATATAAATTTTTGAATAACATTATAAATTGTAGTATTTTATATTTTCACAAATGGTTTTCCTCATTATAATAGTTAAAAACATAACCTTTAAACTTTGAGCAAGAAACTTAATATATTGTGTTGTCCTCGGTAACACCCCACAGAGATACGCAAGTGGAGGATAGTAGATAGAACTTTTGTATTGTCCTTAATAAAACACACCTACACACGAGTGTGAAGGACATGTATCATTGGAAATTAGTCAGGTCCTAGTTAGTACTCCCCCTAGACACGAGAGTAAAGCGCCAATAGAACGTGATTTCCGTATTTATATTTTCAGTTTTAAATTTACGAATCTTAAGATTGGAGACACGTCCTTTGCAACACTTCCTAGGCACGAAAGTGGAGGACCGCCGCCGTAACAAAAATCTCCAAAATGGGGAGAGTGTGACATGAGTGTATAGATCTATACGGGACTGACTATCCCGCACCTGGCTGCTAACTACAGCCGAACCGAAAGGTTCAAGGGTGACAAAAGCCATAGAAGATATTCGCCACGTCTTGAGTCATATCTAGTTTGTAGTATGGTTATGGAACTCACAATCACGATTATGAAAACTTTATACTTATTTATTAGTTTTATATACGTCTTAAAACTAATGTACACTTAAAGGTAACCAAACTTTCAGGAAACTTCGCACACACGCACACTTTAAGTATGGTAGATACTTGTATGTTACTTTCAGGTTCGATAACACTTTAGGAAAATACAGGATTTTCCTGGGATAACAATTGAACATAATCAGAACCGTACAATATAACAGTTAACCAAACATTACTTTTAAGAAAATATGGGATTTTCTTGGGTCATTACATTTTCAGAAACTAAAAGGAAACTGGTACACATTTTTAGAAAACAAAACCGCTTATGAACTCACCAACTTTATGCTGATTTTCAAACTGCTTGTGTTCTCAGGTCCGCATTAGACAGGTACCCGATGATCCTTTTGTCGAAGACGGAGTGCATTGAAGACACGTCTTGCTTTTTTTTATATATACATATGTATAACACTGTACAACTTTACTTTTGAATAAGTGTAAATTTAAATATGTAATGTAATGGTTGTTTACTTTGCTTACTATGTACATTGGTTGCGATATTCATGACGTCATCTGCCCCGGAACATTTCCGCCTTCGGTTTCGGGGTGTGACATATTCCTATAAATTAGAGACACGTCCTCGGCAACAATCCATAGAGATACGCGAGTGGAGGACCGCTTCTGTAACAAGAATCTCTTAGATAGGGAGCGTGACTTGAGTATATAGTTCTATACTGGGCTGACTACCCCGCACCTGGCTGCTAGCTACAGCCGAACGGAAAGGTTCAAGGGTGACGAAAGTCATAAAGTGATTTGGACTACTTATTGCCATATCCAGTCTATCGTATGGTTATGGAACTCTCAAATTCGGATAACAGAGATTTACTTGTTAGTAATAATGGATTTAGTAACTAGTTTACTTAGTACTTATTAGTTTTATATACGTGTTGAAACTAATACTTTTCACAAGGATAATCAGGTTTTCGGTAAACATCTTTTACATTACATTTTAGATTGGTAACCAACTTTTTGGAAAATATGGGATTTTCCTGGGATAACAGTTGTTCATAACCAGAATCGTGTAACAAAACAGATAACCAAACTTTTCACATAAGAAAATATGAGATTTTCTTGGATTTGTAAGTTTTTACAGAAACCGAAAGGAAACTTGTTCATTTTCAGAAAACAAAACCGCTTATGAACTCACCAGCTTTATGCTGATTTTCAAACTGCTTGTATTCTCTGGTCCTCTTTAGATAGGTACCAACAAATCCTTTTGGTGAAGACGGAGTTCGTAGAAGACATGTCTACACTTTTGTTCATATATACATATGTATAACACTTATAACACTTTACTTTTGAACAAATGCAAATTATAATATGTAATGTAATGTTTGTTTACTTTGCTTACTATGTACATTGGTTGTGATACTTAACATGAAGTCACCTCCGCCACATAACGTTTCTGCCCTGGGTTTCGGGGTGTGACATTTTAATACACATTTAGATGGTTTGAGTTGCATTCTTTATTTAATGTATAACTAAAATTGTGGGGTTATGTGTAGTGGGTTTGGGTAGTTTTATGATCTTTGCCTAAAACCTTATATGAATCATTGAGGATGCGTATTAGGTTGAAAGGGTACCTATAGAGAGATCTATAGCCATAGAGATTGTTCGTTTCGGTCCTTCTAGATGGTCATGTGACACATGATTTGCAAGCACTTCGATGTTCGTGGGTAGGAATGATGTTGGTCTCTCGTTCGTGGCCATATCAAACATCACTTGTAGGAATCAAGAGGTGTTGTGGTAGAATTGGCACTGCTCATACCAATTCTAGAACGACAACGTGTAGTTCTTATACTATGTTAAGTCAGAGTAGCAAAAGTGGAGTCTCGGGATTGTTGTTTCAGGTGGAAGTCATGAGCCACTTAGAGCATTCATCTAGTCGTACGTACAAGTAGTGAACGGGGCGTTTCTCTTATGTTAGGTAGCACTAAGGGACACTTCTCTGTCATATGATTGGATAGATATAATAAAAGGTTGAATATATAGCAAAATATTTTTTATATAATAAAATCTTCAATATATAAAAAAAGGTTGGATATATAATAAAAGGTTGGATTTATAACAAAAGGTTCGTTATGTAATAAAATGTTGAATAAATAATGAAAGATTGGTTATATATCATATGTGATTATTTAAATGATATGTGGTTGTTTGTATGGTATATGGTTGATCATTTATATAATATCATAGAATTATGATTGAACATTTATGTCTGTATGCGGTGGATTATTTATGCATGTATGTGGTTGAACATGTGATTGAATGGTTTTGATATTCAGTTTATGTTTGTCGTTTTCATGCTTCATCGCAAAATGAATGATTGGCCCATTTTGGGTTTGTATGTTTTCTGTGCAGCCTTTCTGAAGTCATTCAGCAGGGGTTGACACTTGTTTCTTTTGTTTTGTGTGCCTTATGATCGGTGCAAACAGCTTTGGAGTCTATCCTTGGTAAAATGAGTTACTTTTTGGAGTAGTTATGTTGGATTTGATGATAGCACTTTGGACAAATTTGATGTCTCACAATTTCGAACACTTACTTTTGTCATGTTTTAAATGGTTTGAAATAATGACTTTTTATTTTGAAATAAGGTTGTGATTTGAAATTCTTTTAAAATAAATAACTACGTCTTCCACTAATGTATTCTACTAAAAAGTGTATAAAATATTGAAATTATTCACGGTGAAGATCACGACGTTACATGAATAGATTTCAAATCTGAAAAATGAAACCCCAATTCATGTTTATAGCTTATAATTTAATTGGAGACCAAAAAATCATTGATGATGCTTGTAACTACTCACCAATTCGATCTTCAATGATAGAATTATGTGTTCAAATCTTAACCATATGTTTGGGTTGTACATAAGCTTCAGTGTCTTGTACATTAATTCTTAGTCATAGAAAATGATACTAATATAAGATTCAATGATGAAAATGTTGAATAAAATTTTGATTCCTTGAGTCCATTGAAGTTTGTGTTTAGAAATTATGATTCCATTGATGAGTCGTTATTGGAATTGAATGAGATGATCTTGAAACTAGTAACACCTTAATTAACATTGATTGAATTTTAAATGGACCAAGTGATCTAATCCATGAAGTATACTTAGGAATGCTATGTTTTTGTAAAGGTTCCTAACAACTCATAACTTTTATAAATGTTTGGAATAACACAACTTCATTGGAAGTGTTTTGAAACCACCTTGATTAAAAAGGGAGGAATCAGAACTTATAAGTTAGATAAATATGTTTATGTTCATTAATCATGTTTTTGATGGGTGGAAAAAGGAAATTTCTAAGTGTTAATAATCATGAGGGTCATTTGAAATGAATTTGATTTTCTTCAGAAAATAAATTAGTGACCATTTGGAAACTAGGTTGCTATTTTGAGTTGATATCACATTTTAGATTATCATTATTGGAAGTATTAGTTTATCAGATTCATTCAAACTCTTCCTTGTTTTTTTCCAGAACTTATGTACTCGTTATCTAATATATTTCTCGTTTTCACCTGCATTCTTTTATGAATATATGGAAGGCTTTGAAATAATAAAATTCTTATACTCAGTATTTAAGAGCGTAATAAGTGACTTAATGGATCACTTATAACACACTTATTTTTATGCATAATTGATACTCAAGTTCTCAAACCCTACAAGAACGTAAAGGAGGTGTTAGATGGTATAATAGGTTTAAGGTGAGTTTAGAGGCAATACACATCTGTACACCCTATTCTCTACATTTGAAAATATTTTCCTATATGAACTTGATTGCTATCTGACTAACATATATTTTAATATATATATATATATATATATATATATATATATATATATATATATTTGATGCATTCTTAAACTAACCTTTGGAATGATTGTTTTAAGAATGAAAAGTTAATTCTTATTTTGAGAAAATGCTTAAGCATCCTACTTGGTGTGTACATCTTAGGATGTGTGAGACTTGTTGACATTAAGATCAATTATAGTGTTTATGTGGTAGTGACTGAATTTCAATATATTCCCTACTTATGCATGAATGTAGCAATCCTTTGTGTGGGACCAGAGATAATGACTTACTAGTTGCTTGATGGTGAGAAACCCACCATACATAGACATTGAATAGGGGCGAGCCCTCTTCCAATAAATTTAAATATAAGTAACCTAACTCTTCTAACAACTTGAGATGTGACTTGTCATGTGTCTCTATGGCAATCTTTGTAAAAGACTACTAAGATTGACGTGGGTTGGGAAATTTGGATGCATTATATACTATTTTCATGCATTATTCCCTACTTACCATTTTAGGAGTTTTGAATTGATCTGTCAAACGTCGCTAAAAAACTCTTGGCTATGTGTTTTTAGAACAACAGTGTGTCTAAGTCATTTTTTACTTGAATTGGGTTCTTAAAATCGAAACTGTTTTGAGTGATCTAAAAGTGATATTACTAAGCAAATTCATTCCTAACCTTATTTTTATGTGTACATGGTTTGAAGACTTTAGAGTTGAAAATAGAGTACAGTGAACTTCTGAGAAAGGCATGACTATTTTGGTTACTTTAAGCTATGTTATGCCAGTCTATCGTTACATCCTCAGTATTTTAATCTTTGAACTTATTTTGAATCTTGGTACAACTATTTTCTAAAACTTAAACTTTAAACCTTTTGAGATTTAAAATAATTGATTTTAACCACTCCGACGAAAGGTGTTTATTTTGGTATCAAAGCACTAGTTTAAGTGAACTAGGTATCATAATTAATTCTTATTATTAAACTATAGTGCTCTTGAAAGATATAAGAATTGAAATGGAAAGTCGATGAGATTAATTGAATAGGGGCGAGCCCTCTTCCAATAAATTTAAAGATAAGTAACCTAACTCTTTTAACAACTTGAGATGTGACTTGTCATGTGTCTCTATGGCAATTTTTGTAAAAGACTACTAAGATTGACATGGGTTGGGAAATTTGCATGCATTATATATTATTTTCATGCATTATTCCGTACTTACCCTTTTAGGAGTTTTGAATTGATCTGTCAAACATCGCTAAAAAACTCTTGGCTTTTGTGTTTTTAGAACAACAGTGTGTCTAAGTCATTTTTTACTTGAATTGGGTTCTTAAAATCGAAACTGTCTTGAGTGATCTAAAAGTGATATTACTAAGCAATTTCATTCCTAACCTTATTTTAATGTGTACTTGGATTGAAGACTTTAGAGTCGAAAATAGAGTACAGTGAACTTTTTAGAAAGGCATGACTATTTTGGTTACTTTAAGCTATGTTATGCCAGTCTATCGTTACATCCTCAGTATTTTAATCTTTGAAATTATTTTGAATCTTAGTACAACTATTTTCTAAAACTTAAACTTTAAACCTTTTGAGATTTAAAATAATTGATTTTAACCACTCCGACTAAAGGTGTTAATTTTGGTATCAAAGCACTAGTTTAAGTGAACTAGGTATCATAATTAATTCTTATTATTAAACTATAGTGCTCTTGAATGATATAAGAATTGAAATGGAAAGTCGATGAGATTAATTGAATAAGATGCTTAGTTAGTGTTTAAACTCAAAATATAGTGCTCTAGAACAAGTTGGGAATCAAAATAAAAACTAATTAGGTGAACCAGATATTTAATTTGTAAATATATTTAAACAATAGTGCTTGTTTAATATGTGTAAATTAATGGTATGTATAAATGAAGGAAAATATTAGAATTTAGTGGTGGTTGTGTGCAGAAAAAAGAACCTTGGAAATGGAAGTGATTTATGTGCTTAGCTCACAAAACTACGCAAAATTTAGTTGTAAACCTTCCAAAGAAGTGTAGGACACATTACATTGGCGATGAGAATGATGTTTACTATCGAAAATGACTTGAAGAACGTTGCAATAGTCCTAAGTGATGTCCAAGTGGGGAATAAGATTGATACTAGATATTTTTTTTCCACATATGATGGTTTTCATCAATCGGATGCACTGAAGTATGAATAACAAAGAACAAACAAACAAAGAAAATATCAAACAGAAAAAGGAAAAACATGTATAATTACAAAGATACTTTCACTAAGAAAGAGGTTTCTCCTAAAGAGAGCGAGTTCACAAAGACAGTCACCAAGCCTAAATAAGGGTTTCACCCCATGTAATACCCCCCTCTGGCACGTATCACAATATTGTCCGCTTTGGGCTACTCGGCACGAGGAGTTCCCAGGGGGTCACCCATCCCGGTACTACTCCCGCCCTAGCACGCTTAACTGCAGAGTTCTTATGGGATCTGCTGCCTTCACGGCTTTAAAACGCGTTGTGTCAAGGAAGGTATCCACACCCTTATAAGGAATGCTTAGTTCTCCTTCCCAGCCGATGTGGAATCAGATCTAACCCACTTTCACCCCCCATTATAGGGTTCGACGTCCCCGTCGAACACATCGACCCGTGCCCAAGCTCTGATACCATTAGTAAAAACCCCCTCTGGCACGTATCACAATATTGTCCACTTTGGGCCACTCGGCACGAGGACTTCCCAGGGGGTCACCCATCCCGGACTACTCCCGCCCGAGCACGCTTAACTGCAGAGTTCTTATGGGATCTGCTGCCTTCACGGCTTTAAAACTCGTTGTGTCAAGGACGGTATCCACACCCTTATAAGGAATGGTTAGTTCTCCTTCCCAGCCGATGTGGGATCAGATCTAATTAAGGGATGTGTCCCTATCTAAGTAAAGGTCTGATCCTAATCACTAAGAATACATAGCATAAATTTATCCTATATATACAATTTATAATTGCCTAATGTACTTGGATCACCGAGATCTTAGACTTCATGTTGACGCTAATCATTCAAGAGCTGGAGCTAGTGTAGATTTTGAGTCATTAAATCATAAGGTGTGAGCTTACAATCTCCCTAACCGATGACGTCAAAACTGATCTTCAACAAATTCTTTGTATGACTACCCCCCCCCCCCCCCCCCTTGGAAAGGTGTATAACTTTCCCAAATTTTTTAACAATAGTGAGACTGAGAGAGCATTGGAAACAATTGGTCTATGATGAGTTGTAGTGGCAAAACCATATAGAATGTTGATTTTCATCCCACTTAAATGAAGACTATCTCCCCCTGAGAATATGAATATGTCATGAAAGTATCTCTCCCTTTTTTAATATTAGCAATATTGTAATACTAGCAGAAGCGATCAGCGTATCTGAGTTGCTTTATCAGCGGATCAAGGATGCAACTGACAGACAAGTGAGATTGTGATGTCTCATTATAGCATTTGTTTGAAATATCATTCATTGACATAGTATTTCAAGGTCTCCTCAGTGTATGGTGTGTTATGCTGAATCCTAAAGCTTTTTAAGAAGAATTTAAAGGTAAGACGGGATTAGTGTCTGTGCTATCCTACGGTACATAGACTAACCATCAGCATAAAGTTTCAAAACTTTTATCAGTGTGTGGTTTATGATAGTGAATCATTAAATTTTATAAAGAAGAGTTTGAGGAGAGAATGGAATGTTTCGATCACATTGAGGTGGAATCAACATGAATCATAGGCGGTAAAAACTTATCAATAAGAAATGGTTTATCTTCCATATCATGAAGTTAAGGCCGTCTCCAATGCCATTTAATGGGGAGTTGAATGGGAAAAAAAAATCTAGGTGGCAGTTGAATGAACATAGCAACCATTGTGGAGGGGGTTGATTGAATGAGGGGTTTAATCCCCATTCAACCGTGGTATGGCTTTTGTTATGTTTTTTTTTTTTTTTTTTTTTTTTTCAATTTATTATATAAGCTTATTTTTTCTTTCTTTTTTTTTTTTTCTCATTTTATTGTAAACACTTTTTTTTTGTTTTTCTTTCTCAATAGAAAGTAATATTTAATATTTTTTTTTACAATAAACTATATATATATATATATATATATATATATATATATATATATATATCATACTTTATTTTATTTTATATTCAATAATTTAATTTATTAAGTTACTTCATATTTTTTATTCTAAACAATAAAAAAAATATATAAATCTTAAAAACATTTTAAAAAAATAACATCTTATTTATTATAATACAACATAGTGATATTACATATTAATAAAACGTTCCCAAATATGCTCCATTAAATCATGTCGAAGAGCATGATGTATGACATTATCGCGTAGTTCAGAGTATCTTTGAATTTGATATTGAACTTCTTTGACAGGTCCTCGATTCACACGTATAGGAGGATCAACATCATCTGACCAATTACTAATTGCATTTCCTTCATTTTCTACGATCATGTTATGTAATATAATGCATGTATACATTATATCCTTTATGTTTTTAAGTTGCCACGATCTAGCTGGACCTCGTACAATTGCCCAACGAGATTGCAGAACACCAAATGCTCTCTCCACATCCTTTCTTGCAGCCTCTTGCATTTCTTTAAACTTGATCCTTTTTGGGTCGTCCGGATGTGGAAAACTTTTAACCATTGTAGCCCATTCAGGATATATACCATCTGCAAGATAATATCCTTTTGTGTATGTTCTTCCATTAACAGTAAAATTGCATTCAGGAGCATAACCTTGTAATACATCATTGAATAATGGTGACTGGTTAAGTACATTAATATCATTGTTAGACCCGGCAACCCCGAAATATGCATGCCATATCCAAAGTTCTTGTGATGCAACTGCTTCCAACATAATTGTTGGACAACCTTGATCACCTCGAGTATATTGACCTTGCCATGCAACCGGGCAATTTTTCCTAGGCCAATGCATGCAATCAATACTTCCAAGCATACCAGGAAACCCGTGCTTTTCTGAATGTTTTTGTAGTAAATTTTGGATGTCATTAGCATTTGGTTTTCTCAAATAATGGCTTGAATAAACCTCAATCACGCATCGACAAAAGTTTTGTAGACATTCGATTGAAGTTGATTCACCAATTCGTATGTATTCATCAAAGACCATTGTTTCCTAAGGCATCTTTTCTTTGTTGAAAATAAATAGAATGGTTAGAGATACCGTTAACTATTTGAACAAATAGTTCTCGCATCATTCGAAATCTTCGTCTAAACGTTTGAGGTAGGAAAACAGGATGCTCATCGAAATAGTCTTTCCGAAGACGTTTATGCCCTTCTTCACGATTTCTATCTATATATCTTCGACTTTGCCCAGGACGTCTTGAACTTTCAGCATCTGACTGTTCTGCTTCCAAGCATTTTAGCTCCTTATACAGTTGAAATGTAGAATTACTTGTGAGATGGTTGATTATGAATTCAGAAGCAGAATCGTCTGAGGATGATGATGACATCAAGGGGTGCAAACGAGCCGAGCCGAGCCCGAGCCTGGCCAGGCTCGGCTCGGGCTCGTTTAAGTTATATGAGGCTCGAGCTTGAGCTCGGCTCGATTCGAGCTTTCTTGTATTGAGCTCGGCTCGAGCTCGTAAAGAATTATCCAAGCTCAGCTCGAGCTCGGGATCGACTCGTTTTTTATATGACGTGCCTAAATAAGCTTAAGCTCGGCTCGAGCTCGTTAAGAAGCTCGTTTACTAATACCCTAAATCCGTAATTCCTCTAATATATTTTTATTTTAATATATATAAATAATAATAAATTATGTTATGTAAAGGCTCGTTTAGGCTCGCGAGCCTAATCGAGCTTAATGACATAGGCTCAAGTTCTAGCTCGTTTAATAAACGAGCTTAATATTAAGCTCGAGCTCGGCTCGGGCTCGTTTAAAATCGATTTCGAGTCGAGCTTTTAACGATCCGATCCCGAGTAGCTCGCGAGTAGCTTGGCTCGTTTGCACCCCTAATGACATCGTATAAGAAAGATATAAGAAATAGTTTGAATTGGTAGGTATGAAATAATAAAAACGTTGTATTCTTTTATAGCAAAAATATAGAGTCAAATGAAATTCAAATTAAAGTAAAATGAAATCCAAATTACATTCGAATGAAATTGAAATTAAAGTAAAATGAAATTGAAATTAAGGTGAAATGAAATGCAAATTAAAGTTAAATGAAATTGAAATTCGAGTCAAATGAAATTAAAATTAAAGTGAAATGAAATCCAAATTAAAGTTAAATGAAATTGAAATTGGTGTCAAATGAAATTGAAATTAAAGTGGAATGAAATCCAAATTAAAGTTAAATAAAATTGAAATTGGAGTCAAATGAAATTGAAATTAAAGTGGAACGAAATCCAAATTAAAGTTAAATAAAATTGAAATTGGAGTCAAATGAAATTGAAATTAAAGTGGAATGAAATCCAAATTAAAGTTAAATAAAATTGAAATTGGAGTCAAATGAAATTGAAATTAAAGTGGAATGAAATCCAAATTAAAGGAAAATGCATACAAGATGTTCAACTCTATAAATAAAGACGAACATATTATATTCTCATTCACATCTACCAACCATCTGATACACCAATCATGAATCCGAATTACTATACACACTTGTTATCTTCTTATGATCCCGAAAATCCAAACAATCATCCAAAACATCCATACCCAAATCCAAACAATCATCTACAATATCCATATCCAAGTCCAAACAATTTTCTGCAATATCCATACCCAAATCTAAATAATCATTCACAACATTCATACCAAAATGCATACCTAGATTCTACCAGCCCGGATCCTCCCCATATTCCAGAAAATGAGCCAACACCAACAGAAACTCCTACCAACAAACGAAAAAACAATAAAAAAACCTACTGGAGCAAAGAAGAAGAAATGTTGTTGGCAAAAGCTTGGCTACAAATTTCAGAAGATAGCATTACTGGAAGTCAACAACGTGATAAAGAGTTCTGGAGACGAATTATTGCATACTATGAAAAAAGCAACACGTCGAACGTTGCAAGAACTCAAGCCAACCTCAAAACGCATTGGCATTACATGAACCCATTTGCAGTTGCATTTAATCAAATGTATATAGTGTTGAAAAGTCAACACCTCAGTGGATGGTCTGAGGAGGATCTCAAACGTGCAACTTTTGAGCATTATCATGCTAGATATGGTGCCGATTTTAGGCACGAACATATTTGGAATATCGTTAAAAATGAACAGAAATGGAAAGGTTCAAGCACTGCATCTGGGGCATCTATGTCTTCATCAAATACAGAATCTTTCATTAACCTGGATAATGATGAAATTACAACTCGTCCAATTGGTAGGAATGCATCAAAAAAAGCAGCAAAAGGGAAACCTACCAATTCCACTTCGTCATCTGGTAATAGGCTTGATGAACTACTTGAAAAACATATAGAAGAAAATAAAAAGACTTTTGAACGCTATCAAAACTCTTTGGATATGAAAAATGCATTGAAAGAAAGAAAGATGAAGATTAAAGGAAAAAAAGGTAAAGAATGATGAAATTTCAATCATTTTCATGGATCCCACTACCATGTCGGAAGATGGACGTGAAATTGGGAGAAATCGTTGTGACGAGATTAAGATAAAATACAATATGAAGTAAAATTTGTATTTTAGATATCGTACTTTTTATTTAGTATATTATTTGTAACTTTTAATTTCTAAATTGTAATCTTTAATTAATATTTAGTAATTGTAACTTTGAATTTCTAATTAATGTAATATTCTAGTTTTATTTATTAATATTATTTATAAAAAAAAATTAAAATGATGATGTGGAAATCCATTGAACTCTTAAGAGTTTAATGGAGTGTAGAATTTAATAGGTTAAATGGTATAGTTAGTGGAATGCTGATGTGGCAATCCATTGAACTCTTAAGAGTTCAATGCATTGGAGATGGCCTAAGTTCCATTCTAGAATTGAGAATTCACCATAAATTCAAATCGTTTTGTATGGTACATGAAAAAGCTAGTAAATCTCTCCCATAAAATGATGCTAGAAAATCTTTTGATTTGAAATCTCATAAATCAATTTCCTTTCATCGAGATATCTCCCCTATAATGTTGTCTATAAAACAATACACAAGCAAGAACAAATACATCAATATAAAACACAATTATTAGGAAAACAACATAAAAGATGCTTTTAGTCATTAAAGTGTTGTAGATGTATTCTAAGCATCATGTTCACCAAGAACACAAGAAGAATAAGAACCCGTCTTTATAACCAACGAGTTAAGGGGTTCTAATCTGTGTAACCATCAAGTTGATAAGATCAAGATGAGGACACTCAAGGTTTTATCAGATTATAAGTATATAGATGAAAGTAAGACTCATTGTGTTGATGTTGGATTTTTGCATTCATACCAATGAGTGAAGGGAAAGACGGTATTGTTAGCAAATAGAAGACATGATGCCAATATTGTTTTTAGCAACAAGAGCATTCCGAGCATTCTGCATGGCCACAATTTTTTCTAACTCGAGAGGAGAGATATGCAGATCAACTATAGATATGAGGTTGGTAGAGTTGAAATAGAGAATAAAAAAGATAACATTTGCTGACATTAAATAAAATCTTAAGCCAACTATGTAAACTTTTTTGGTGAAAGCATGCTAAATAAAACACTTGTTTTTTGTGTTTTATGAAAGAACATAAAAATTAATGTATCTCAAAGCAAGCTAGACGACAATTAATTCATTAAAATCATGTGAAGATCTGAAATATTTTTATTTAGGGTCTTATCATCCAATTCCTTAGTTAAAATGTCACCCAGTTGATTAATGGATGGAATGTATAACAGTTACACTTTGCCTTTTTGAACTATTTGCATGATGATGTGATGACAAATTTCGATGTGATTGGTCATAGAATGTGTTGGATTAGCTGTTTAAGCCCATAACTATAATTGATATGTACTTGACCCGGTTGTAACATGGGCGTTGTGGGTTGCCTTCACCGTAGCAATTTAATAGGATGGACTTTTTAAGAAAGCGGTTGTTTTTGATTTATTAATGTATTATATGAATAATATATTAATTGAGAAATCATATTATTCTATTAGTATTGATCAATAAGTAATTTGGAATTAATTTAGTGATCAAAAGAGAGTGATTAAATTTATAGGGAATGATTAGGTAAATAAGTGATAACTCTATGTGAGAGTCCATGGAAAGTTAGCCCAAAGGGCCTATCATATGGATCACTAGAATACCTAAAGGCTTACTTTACATTAGGGTTTATGTATGAAACCCTAAGGTTTCCACACTATAAATTGAAACCCTAGCTTGCCAAAATCGACTACTTTATGAGATAGTGAAACCCTAGCCGATTTTTGTTCTCGCTAACCTCTCTCTCATAAGCCTCCTCTTTTTTTTGGTGTTTGTGACACATTAGAGGCATCACATTTGTGGTCCTAAGCTTTTGAAAGGCCAAGAACTACAAGCTACAAATAAGATGTATTCTTCTAACTAGTTTTTATGTTGTATATCTCCAATTGCATGCTAGTTAGGGTATATGCTTTGGAAAATAAAATTGCATGTATAATTAGATAAAGCTTAGATATAAAGCATCTAGCTTTGTATGTGCACCAATAGAGTGTTATAGTACTTAAAACCCAACAGTGGTATTATAGCCTAGGATCGTTTTCTGTTATATTGACTCATTGGTAGATATTCATACCTGGAAAAGTTACATTTCTGGCCTCTGACTGATGGACTCGTCAACCCCAATGATCTTCCTCGATGAGTTCACTCACAGAAAGGAAACTTGAAAAAAGTCCAGTTCATGCACTAGACAAGTAGCATCTTCTACTTGTAGATTTTCGTGTTTTTTTTGGCTAGAATTGGATTGGGATCATTACCACAAAAAAATTTTGTAGCATGAAATTCGTTTTTTCTGATATGGTGATGATTATCCTCATCCAATTAAAACACAATTAACAAATTTTAAGATAATAAGTTGATTATTTGTATTATTTGATTTGAATTGCCTTGCTATGTAAGTTAGATTAGGTCAATTTGGCAAAATAATAAATTATATGATAATTTCCTTAGTTATATTTGATCTAAATGGTTCTTGAAGAGTTTCATAACTTGTCCTCAAGTTATGAAATATGAAAAGTATCATTCATGAACATTAGCTCCTTAAGTTATGGAAGAGTTTCAAAACATGCCCTCAAGTTTGAGAATTTGAAAAGGTCTCATTTATGAAAATTTAATTGCAAACCCTAGAATTTTAAAAAAGTTTAAAGTTCAACCCTTATACTATTATAACATTAAAAGTTATATATATATATATATATATATATATATATATATATATATATATATATATATATATATATATATATATATATATAAAAGACAAATCAGTCTTACCGTCAGTAGGCCTCATCACGAAGCCGATCTATAAAGGGGTATAATGAAGCGGCCTATAAAATGGTGATTGAATTAGTGTCCACTCTCACCCACCGCTTCCTTGATTGGTAGAGGGTCGTTGGCCAAACGGGTAAGATAGGTCATTAATTCTCATTAAAAATATAATGATAAATATAAAGTAACTAAATGTTTTATAAATTCCCAATCTTAGTTATTTTAGGAAAAATGTGAAAATGGTGTTATTCCATGACATTGCACTTTGCACCCTACAAATTTGTTAGTGGAGCGTGTGTGGTTAACCGACACACTAATTTGGGACTAACAAGGGTGGCAAAGGGTAGCTTGATGTTTGTGATAGATCAATGAAGCGTGTGTGGTTAACCAGAATATTGATTAGGTGATAAATGCTCTTAAGAGTACCAAGCATATTTTCAAGGTTATTCACACCTTGTTTGTGATTCTCGGTGTCCCATTCACAAACTTGATGGGCACAATCGAGATTTAAACATGGCATTGAAAAGTGCAATGAATCTCAAAAGAATCTAGGAATTTCAATTCATTTAAAATATATTACTCTTTTTCATTTTTCAAGGTGGAAATTGGTAAATCGTCATTTACCTACCTTCAAATATTTTTCAATTGGATTACAACATACCTCTTCCAAAATTGTGAAATGTTGCATTGGGTCCTAGCCTTAATATTTCATTTGAGTGATATGTTAAGGATTCTTATCTAATCTAAACTTTTAATTTCTTTTTAGATGTCTTCCAACACCGCTTATGGTTCCAATCCCTCCAAATCTTTCTCCATTATGAACTTGTGTGGGAGGGTCATTTTCAATGGATCGAATTTCATTGACTGGATTCGAAACATTCCGATTGTCGCTCGTTACGAGGACGGGGGATATGTCCTTGATAAATAGCTTAAGGAGGTGGATGAAACTGTTGGGTTATGACATTCTGACATACCTTTTGATGTAGCTTGATGTCTTCAAGCTTTAAGAGCTTAGCCCCAATAGTGTAGAAGCCTCAAGTGGAATCACAAATCACAAAAACACCTTGGAAGACTATAGAGAATATGGATACTTGGTTCTCTCTAGTGAAATCGGCTAGCCCTTTTTAGTGTACCACACTAGTGCCAATTTCACCAACCAAGGACATCTTTATATAGTGTGGAGGATTAGGGTTAAACCCTAATACCCATGACCTTTCATTTCCTAGGATCCATGGGTTAAACACTCCATGGACTATCCATGAAAGCTTAGCCCAACCGAAATGAACTTGGCCCATTCCATATATATATATATATATATAAGAGTCCATATTTAATTAGTTCCTTTTGATCACTTAATTAATTATAAATTAATTCTTGATCAATACTAATTAAATAATATGATTCCATAATAATGTATTAGAACTTATAATATATTAATATGTAATCATAAACATACTATTCTCAAAAGATTATCCATATAAATTGTGTCGGTGAAGTGCAACCCAAATGGACCATGTCGGGTCGGGTCAAGTACATACCAAATATAGCTATGGACTTAGACATTAATCCAACAGTCCCCCACTTGGATAAGTCTAAAACTATTATTGCGTATGACTTCAAACCTAACTGGCAATCGTAGCTCTTAAAGCCGCTGTCGAACTCTAATCTTGTCAACGAACTTGTCCATTAGATAAGGGATCATATATTCCTCCATTCTAGATATCATATGGACTGAGACATGGATTATAATCATTCTCTCTATCCATTTGTTGTTTCCCGATTTCCGATTTATGACGACTAACTAATTGAACAAATCAAATTAGTCCTGGCCCGGCCGAGCACTTCCATTTGTCATCATCAAATCATCGAGGGGCCCACAGATATCGCTTTTATCCCGAAGGTAAAAGGAATGGATAAACTTCGACTCATATGGCTTGTTCTACTACTTGTTGAATCATACTCAAAGGCACGTTCTATAGCACTGAGTTACCAAATGCGTTTTCGTGCAATCAATGTATAACCAACTCATCGTAACAACTCATATCTCTAGGTTTGAAGAATATAAGATATTATCGTCTCATGATCACTAGTGATAAAATCCATGAAGTGATTCCAATGAGCGCGGGTTGAATCCAATACTCAGAACTTATGAGCACTCATGAGTGTTGTAGCCCTTTGTCCAACACCTTAGACCTCTATAAGCCAACCCAGGACAGTCTTAATTCATATCTACTTCCAACATATGACTGACTGTGGATGGTTTGAATAACTTAGTCATTCTAGAAGAATAACCTAGTTTATTCGGGAAGTCAAAACATGCAAACTGAAACACAATAATAATTGAATCCAATATGGTATCAAAACCTCTGAACATAAATAAAACACCTTTTATTTATCACCATATGATTACACATTATTCATTGTATACTGTTTCAGCTATCAACTTTATTCTTGAATTTAAAACAATAGTTGTCCCATGCTCCAAGCATGTACACTATGTTTTCTAAACACTAGTCATGCCATACACCAAGTATGCATACTATGTTTGTCTATGATCTTTACTTTGTGAACTAGATCAGTTGAACAAAACTTCAATGATTCTCTTTTCACACTCCCAAATCCTTACTGCAAATGCAAGAATTCCAAATTCATGCCATTTACTGAAATCTGTTAGATTCTAAACTTATATGCATTGGTCCTCTTGCAATGATTATGCTCAAAGTTAGAAAGACTTTACAACAATCATTACAGAGTATTCCAAAGGAGATCAGCTCCTTGGAAACAACCTTCTTGCATTAAGTTTCCTAATCTTAAACAGATTGAAAATTCTAACTTTGAAACATTTCCAGATTTCATTTTGACTATCACTTCTGAGCAAGAGTTCTAAACTCTTTCCCTTCTTAATGCCCTAGGCATTTGGAAAATTTTATGAAGGATGAATATAGCACATGTAATCGATCCTATATCTGAAGTATATGGGACACGATTCATGATGTCTCACATAAAGACTAAACCAGTCTTTTGCTATAACATTTCCATTTCAATTTGCCAAGTTCTCATAATTCAGATTATGAAAAGGGATGCCGTAATCATAATCGAATTTTAGAACGCAAATAATGGACCCATATACAGAATTTCCTTGGGTTTTGAGCCATTCCAACATGAAATTCATATATATATATCCTTGAAACCTTTTTGAGATGAAGTATAGTTTCCTCTCCCTTAATTATAGCAAAACAACTTTTCCCAATTGAAACCTTTTTGTTTTCTCTAATTAACATTGCTAGGTTGCAATACTTATCATAATTATCATGCTCCCACTAAAATGATGACTATTAGCATAACACTTATGCTCCCACTTGCTTTGACATGTACTCAGAAATCAGCTGACTTTCTTACCAAAGTTCAGATTTCTGATACTAGATTGTTTTGATAAAACTTTATCAAAATCATACACATTCCCTTAGATAGCACACTTGCGTATCTAAACAATTATGAAGAGGGATGCCCTAATCATAATGGTTAGACCTTTTTGCCACTTCTCACAAGTCGAGGTTAGTGTGCCGGTTAACCACACACGCTCCACTAACGACTTTGAGAATGCAAATATCACAATTGCTATCTAGCTAAAATCTACTTAGTGAAAGTGTTTCCTCACCATCATTCATGAATCGGAGAGAAACCTTATGACACTTACATTTAATGGTGTATGTGTTCTTATCCATGTGAATTGTCAAAACCATACTCACAAGACAAGGATAATGACAAATCCAAACTCATATGGACTGAACTCAATCTTAATTTCTTGCCACCTGGCAGCTCAAGGGCCTACCATTGCTTCCAAGTTGTTGTGCAACAAATTGAGAATTCTAAGAACTCATATGCAAAGCCAACTTTAACTGGGATGGGCACAGAATATGTCAACATGATAGGTTATAAACCTCAAGTCGTGTGCTAGTGAAGAACTTCAGGTTTTATTCTTGATTAGTTCTTGAGACATTCAAGACCTTTAAGACTCCCACTGTCCTCTTGACATATAAGACTCCCTTGTCAAACATCCAAGAGATAGTGTCGATTCTAATCAAGACAAACACTTCACATAATTGGCCTTAGTTGGTCTTTGTTTTATCCAAAACATCACAAATTGCCAATTTCAAATGTACAAGACTAGAAAACTTTTACTCTTACATTTGACAAGTGTTTTAAACCTTCTTTGAGACATGTCACTCAAGTTACAATCTTGGAGTATAACTCTAACAATTGTTTTGGAACGAAGTATGACTCATCTTCTTGATTTAACCACTTCAACAATTCAAGTTTCTCTTCTTAGTCATAAGAATGCACTAAGATTTTCCTTGGAGAATTAATTGTGCTATGGTTTCTTAATCATTAAGATGATAACAAAACTGATACTAAAGTACTCTCCCATCTTTTCAGATTTGAGAAACTTCTATCCTTCTGCCTATGTTGATTCTTCTTATTCGCTCTGTCATACATTGGAACCTTTTTCCAATGTCTTAGAATTACACTTAAGCTTGTAAGTATAATCATATTTACTGAGCTTTAGTAAACTATAACGAATAGTTTTTATCAATCTTTTGTGGTGGACTTAATCAGTGCACAATGATCTGCACTGGATCCCTTAGTCCTTTACTTGACTCACACATCCATGTGAGCAAGTAATTAGTCTTAATTTTCCAATACTTGAAGGTTCTCGATCATCATACTATACAACTTGCATGATTCCAAGTTCTGGTCCAATTAAAACTTGGGTGATGAGAATCTTTCCTTATTTGGTAAATCTAGACATTACCACAAATGAAAGAATCAATTTCATATTTCCACTCTTGCTCTTAATGGAATCATATAAGCAACAATTTTTCCTCAAATGCCATTGTAAGGATATTTTAAAATAAATAAAATCAAAAATTTCCTTTTATTTTAAAACTTTGCGGAAAAACTTATCCTTACAATCCATATGAAATCTTGTTGTTATCTATTCCTAAGCAATATCTCATAACTCCTAAGAAGTAGCTCAAGAATCCGATCTTCAAACTACGCCATAGAAATCCATCTACTCGATCAGATTCAGCATATTCTTTCTTTAAGTTTCTTCACTTTTCTTTAATTCTTAAAACATCACCATGTGACCTAGTCACATCATGTATCAAGAATCTTAGAATACAAATTTAACAGAGTTAGATAGTGGACTTTACCTGAAGTAGAGTCAAACTTATTGGCTTTAACATCCTTAGGTAAATTTGGCAACTTCGCAACCAATGCCCCTTCCTTTGGCAATATAAACATATGGACCCTTTTAATAATGGTACACGAGACTATCACAGACTTAGCTTTTCTCTTTACCATTTGGTCAACCGAGTTGACTATGGCCGATCCCTTTCCACTGGGAAGAGAGAGCTTTACTAGATATCCAATGTCATCATTGTCAATGTCCATGAACTTTTAGGAAGTTGATTTTAGCAAATAGATAAGATCATTCAGGGTCTTGTCATAGTCTGTTTCATAGGTGTTCCAAAAGAACTCGCTATGTGACTTAGAAAGTAGTTAAGCCTACAACTTTCTCAAGACTTTGACACCCAACTCTCCCGACTTGTCAATATGTGACTACATCTCCAAGATGTGATCACACCTAGACCTTGCCTTGCCAATAGGGCTTGAGTGACCTTAAAATTTTCAAGAACTTGTGGGTTAGGGAGAATAATCGGAGGAGGTGAAAGAAGTATGAATTCCAAGGGAAATCATCTTCATTTAGGAAAGCTTGTTTCAAGAGATTTGGGAAGATCATAAATGTCTAAACCAGACATGTTATGGGAGATATTCAAGATAGTTGATTTCTAGTCCTTAATATGACACCCAATATGAAATATTAAGGCTAGGACCCAACAAACTATTTTATAACTTAGAAGAGGTATGCCGTAATCCAAGCTATAAAATATTTGAAGGTAGGTGAATGACGATTCACCAATTTCCACCAAGATAAACGAAATGTATTATTAGGTTTTAATTGGATTTGAAACTCCTAGATCTTTGAGATTCATTGAACTGTTCAATGTCATGTTTCAATCTCGAGTGTGCCCTTCAGGTTTTGTGACTGGGATGCCGAGGATCACAAAACAAGGTGTGAAGTAACCATGCAAATTACTTGGTACCCTTAAGTGTTTACCCCTCAATCGATGTGCCGGTAAACCACACACGCTCCATCGATACTATGATAAACATTAAGTTATCATTTGCCTACCTTGTTAAATACGAGTTAGTGTGCCGGTTAACCACACACGCTCCACTAACCGACTTAAACAAAGTGCAAAGTGTAATTTCATGGATTAGCACCTTATTCACATTTTCCTAAGTAACTAAGATTGGGTATTATTAAGAGTTTAGTTACTTACTATTTATCATTAATAATTTTAATGAAGGGAGAATTATAGTCCTGTCAAACCCATTCGGCTAACGACCCTCCACCAGTCAAGCAAGCGGTGGGTGAGAGTGGACACCCATTAAGTTGCCATTTTATAGGCAACAACCTTATACCCACCTTATAGACCGGCTTCGTGAATGAGGCGTACTAGCGGTAAGACTGACTTTACTCTTATATATATATATATATATATATATATATATATATATATATTATTAACCTATAGTATTATAAAGTATAAGGGTTGAATTTTAACTCTTAAAATTCTAAGGGCTAACTTGGAATTAAAGTATTCAGAAGAGAAAACTTTACAAATTCCAAAACATGAGGGCATGTTTTGAAACTATTCAAAACTAATTAATTCCATAACTTATGTGTTTAAAGTAGTTTTAATCCAATAACTCTTCAAGTTCCATAACTTGAGGACAAGTTATGGAAGACTTTAAACTAATAAAAGAATTAACTTTTCTTTATTATATAACTTATGAAATTAATTAAGGTTACATTTTTTTTTTATTTAATGAAGAGACTCTTGGTCCTCCATAACTTGAGGACAAATTATGGAGTCATAACTCCAATTAATTAGAACTAGACTCTTCATTTTTTTAACCTTTGCCAACTTTTATGAGTTTTATGAAACTTAAATGTGACTCTTCATATAACTTGAGGACAAGTTACAAAAACACATTTTAGAATCAACTATTTGATTAATTTGGATTGAAAACAACTATTTCACTCAACTTTCTATTAATCTAAGCAACTCATAAGAATAAGATAATTCAAATCAAACTTTTTCATGTAATTAGCCTAATCACTAAACTAATTCAAAACATGAATCTATTGACAATTATCTTTGAAATTGGATTAGCATAAACATTACCACATCAAAAACAAGTTTATAAGTTCAAAAACCTCTTAGGGTAATGTTCCTAGTCCAATGCTAGCCAAAAAAGTCGAATTTATGTTGTCTGGGGGTCCAACTCGTCGAGTGCACTAACCAACTCAGCGAGTTGGATGCTTTTTGCCTTGGACTCGTCGAGTCCCTTCATGGACTCGTCGAGTCTGCTGGGCGGACAGCATGAAAACTCGATTTTTTCAGCTCCATTTGCAAGTATAACAAGAAAACAAGCCTAGGCTCTGATACCACTGTTGGGTTATGAGCATTATAACACTCGTATGGTGTACATGCAACCCTATAAACCTTGGATCTATGCTTTCTTTATTATACATGCAAATAAGAACTTTCCAAGGCTTTAATCCTAACTAGCATATTATGAAGATCTCATACTACAAAGTACTAGTTAGATGACATACCTTTTGATGTAGCTTGATGTCTTCAAGCTTTAAGAGCTTAGCCCCAATAGTGTGGAAGCCTCAAGTGGAATCACAAATCACTAAAACACCTTGGAAGACTTTAGAGAATATGGATACTTGGTTCTCTCTAGTGAAATCGGTTAGCCCATTTTAGTGTACCACAATAGTTCCAATTTCACCAACCAAGGACATCTTTATATAGTGTGGAGGATTAGGGTTAAACCCTAATACCCATGACCTTTCATTTCCTAGGATCCATGGGTTAAACACTCCATGGACTATCCATGAAAGCTTAGCCCAACCAAAATGAACTTGGCCCATTCCATATATATAAGAGTCCATATTTAATTAGTTCCTTTTGATCACTTAATTAATTATAAATTAATTCTTGATCAATACTAATTAAATAATATGATTCCATAATAATATATTAGAACTTATAATATATTAATATGTAATCATAAACATACTATTCTCAAAAGATTATCCATATAAATTGTGTCGGTGAAGTGCAACCCAAATGGACCATGCCAGGTCGGGTCAAGTACATACCAAATATAGTTATGGACTTAGACATTAATCCAACAGAAACAACTGCTACTCCTAGAGAAATCACTGAATATAGACCTCATGAGAAGGACAAGATAAAGGTGTCGTGTATCATGCTTGCCACTTTGACAATTAAACTTCAAAAGTCCTATGAGGACTACTATCCTTTCGAGGTGCACCAAGACTTGATGGAAAGGTATCATCAAAGTGCCCGATAGAAAAGTAATGAAGTCATTTCCTCTATGATAACAACAAAAGTGAAGGATGGAGAGTCTGTCACGGCCCACTTGCAAAAGATGCAAAGGATTGTGGACAACTTGCTGAAGTTGAATGTTAACTTCGATGAAGAGTTGGCCATTAACATTATTTTACACTCTTTGCCTCCCTGTTATGATCAGTTTAGAATCACTTATCATATGAACAAGGTGGAGGTCACTCTAAGCAAACTTCAAGGCGTACTGAGAACTACTTAAAGTAGTTTAAAAGGCAAATATGTTGTTCCTACACATACTACTGCTGTTGTCCTAGACCTGGAAATTGGACATGGGAAAAGGGAAGAAAAGGAAAGATTCGTAAGAGAATCACAAGGGAGAGTCTCGTGATGGATCCTATTCTAGTGGGTCCAAACGTGATTCTACATGCTTTGCCTCCCTGTTATGATCAGTTTAGAATCACTTATCATATGAATAAGGAGGAGGTCACTCTAATCAATCTTCAAGGCCTACTAAGAACTGTTGAAAATAGTTTGAAAGGAAAACATGTTATTCCTACTCATACTACTACTGGTGTCACAGTCATCAAAATTGGACATGGTAAAGGGAAAAAAGGAAAGCTCCTTAAAATAATCACAAGGGAAAGTCTTGTGATGGATCCTCTTCTAGTGGGTTCAAATGTGGTTCTACTGCTTCCTCTTCCAATCCAAAGGAAACAGAGTGCTTCCATTTTCATGAAAAATGGCATTGGAAATGAAGTTGTCCCAAATACTTGTAGGATATCAAGGATGAGAAGATAAAGCGCACCTTCATAGGTACATATACTATTTTTTCTAATAACTCATCACATGCTAATTCTCGGGTCATTGATACAGGATGTGGTTTTTACATTTGTTTTGATTTACAGGGACTAAAAAGAAGTAGGGATGTGGAGTACAGGAAGATGAACCTGATAACGAGGAATAAGAAACTGTTACTGTCACTAACATTGGAGTTTATTCTTTATTGCTTAGTAGTGGGTTAGAACTATATTGGAATAATTGTTGCTACTCGTCAGATATGGCGAGAAACATTCTTTCCTTTCATGGTTTGTATAAACAAGGTTCTAGATTTTCATTTAATAATGAAATTGGTTCTATTAATGCTTTTTATAATGGTTTCTTTTATTTTGAATCATTTACATGTAATGGTATATATGAAATTGTGATGGTTGTAGACAACCTAGGAAATAATGTAATTCATATTGATTCGTCCAATGGTTTCGACAAAGCATACTTGTGGCATTGTCGACTTGGGCATGTTAACAAGAAGCACATAGCCCAACTTCAAAATGCTAGAGTGTTGGTGTCATTTGACTTAAATATGGATGACACATTCAAATCTTATTTCTTTGGAAAGATGACCAAGTCACCTTTCACTGGTACTTGTGAAAAAGGTGAGGGTTTGTTGGATCTCATATACACCGATGTGTGTCGGCCCTTCAGATCCACAACAAGGGATGCTAACTGCTTCTATGTAACTTTTACCAATGATTACAACAAATATGGGTATGTCTACTTAATCAAGAAAAAGTAAGAAAACATTGAAAAGTTCAAAGAGTTTAAACAAGAAGTGAAGAATTAGTTGGGCAGGAAGATAAAGATGCTCCAATCCGATAAATGTGGAGAGTATCTTAGTATCGAGTTCTACGATTATCTTAAGCAATGTGGAATTATTACACAATTGACGTGACCTAGGACACCACAACTTATGGTGTGGCTAAGTGTCTTAATCGAACCTTGTTGGATATGGTTCGTTCCATGATGAGTCGAGCTTCGTTACCTATCACATTCTAGGGGTATGCCTTAGAGACTGCTAACCATATCCTTAATCTAGTCCCAACTAAGAAGGTTGCCAAAACACCACACAGGGAAGTTTCCCTCATTAGCAAATATCAAGGTTTGGGGTTGTGATGCTTTTGTAAGATGAGAGACTCACGACAAGCTCGAAGCTCATAGTGAGCCTTGTATTTTCGTCGACAACCCACAGAAGTCCTTTGGATATCTCTTCTATAGATTGAGTGACAAGTTGTCTTCGTTCCGAGAAGAGGTTTCTTCCGTGAAAGAGAACTAATATGCCAAGAGGATAGTGGGAGGCAAATTGACCTTGAAGATCTTCAAGAGTTAGGTGATGAAGGAACCTCAAACACTTGTGCTCAACCCGAGGAGGGAACTCCTGTTGAACCAGTTAATGAGTCCTTACCTCTCCGACATTCCTCTCAAGCTAGTGTGGCACCAAAGTATTATGGTTTTGATATTACTACGGAACGTGGTGATGGGTTTTAGCCATAAGAACTTTCCTATGTGCGCATGCAAAACCCTAATGCTTGGATCTAGGCTTTCTAATTAAACATGCTTTGAATCCAAGACTTCTAATGGCTAATTAGGTTAAATAACAACATTGAAACAGATCTAGAATCATACCTTTGAGTTCCTTGTTGATCTTGTTGTCTTGGAGCTTCTAGAGTTACAAATTTCACTCCTCTAATGGCTTACAAACACCAATAGCAAGCAAGATGATTTAGGAGAGAGGAGAGGGGAGGAATTCGGCCAGAGTATCTCTACTTTAGATGGTGTGTCGAATTCCCTCACCCCTAGGGTCTATTTATACTTGTAGACTCCTTAAGGGTTACAACCTAAACCCTAATTGGATAATCTTCTCCTTAGGCTATCCAAATCCATTCCATAGATAACCCTATGGACGATTTTGGCTTATCCAAGCCCTTGAAATCGTCCATTCTATCTAGGATAAGGATTTATAGTCTAAAGTGTAACTATCAAACAATTGACAGTTTATACCCTCTTATTTAATTAATCTCTTTAAGTCACCAAATTAATTCCAATTAATCTATGACTTATATTAATCAAATAACCATATATTATTCCTTATAATATTTACTCTCTCTTAACAAATCACCCATCAAGTTGCTATGGTGAAGGCAACCCAAAAGGACCATGCACAACCGGATCAAATACTTGCCTAATATAGTTGCAGCCTTAGACACTATTCCAACAGTCTCCCACTTGGATAAGTCTAGTAACTATACAAGTACAATTCGGTTTGCAATCGTAGCTCTCAAAGACGTTGTCAACTCTGATCTAATCAATCTTGTCCTTTAGATAAGGGATCTTACAGTCCTTTGTTAGATATCATGCCGACAATCCTATGGAATGGTTAGTCAAGTATTTGATTTCTCGATCTCCGATTTATTTGACATAGAACTTAATCAAACACATCAATTCAGTTCTGACCGGGCCCGACACATAAGTCAAATCAAATCATCGAGTGGCCAAGATATCTCTTCTACCCTCTTAGGATAAAATTTACAGATAAACTTCGACTTATATGCATTTACTTATTCATTAACCAACTATACACAATAATGCGTTTTATAACACCGAGTTACTGATGCGTTTTCGCATTATCAATGTACAATCAATTAACAAATAATAAACCATATATCTTGGTTTTAAGACTATATGATATTATCGTCTTGCGATCACCTTTTATATCGTATTCCATAAGGTGATTCCAGCAAACGCGGGTTTATTCCAATGCTCAAAACCAGTTCATAAGCACTCATGAACGTTGCAGCAACCCTTGTTATGTCTAACACCATTTAGACATTCTACACACCAATTCATGACAATCTTCATTCATATCTACTCCCAACATATGAACGATTGTGGACCATTTGAATAATTCGATTATTCCTAATAAACTCAATTATTCTGGAAGTCAAAACATGCAAAGTGAAACAATAGTTAAACAATTAACATGTGACAGTAACTTTACTCATAAATAAAACTCCTTTATTTAATCATCAAATGTTAATTACATTTATCTATTATACGTTTCTAATACTATCTAATCTATACTAATATCATCCTTTAGCCCAATGCTCCTAGCATGCTGCAAGTGCTTAACCCTACTCAGTCCCTTCGTAAGCGGATCTGCTGGGTTATCTTCTGATGATATCCTCTTCACTACGAGTTGTCCTTCTTCTACACGATGTCTAATGAAGTGATATTTTCTGTCGATATGTCGAGATCTACCATGATCCCTCGGTTCCTTGGTCAAGGCAACCGCACCTTCGTTATCACAGAAAATCTCCATGGGCTCCTTTATGGCCTGCACAACTCCAAGATCACCAATGGAGTTCTTTAGCCATATTGCCTCCTTTGACGCTTCGCTCGCTGCGATGTACTCTGATTTGCACGTTGAATCAGCTACGGTTTCCTGCTTGGAACTTTTCCATGTCACTGCTCCTCCATTTAGGGTAAAGACCCAGCCCGACTGCGAACGATAGTTGTCCCTGTCGGTCTGAAAGCTGGCGTCACTATACCCTCGCACCTTCAAGTCATCACTCCTTCCAAGGACTAAGAACCATTCTTTCGTCCTCCGAAGGTACTTAAGGATGTTCTTCACCGCAATCCAATGTGCTTTGCCAGGGTTCCCTTGGTATCTGCTAACCATGCTCAAAGCGAAGGCTACATCAGGGCGAGTACAAGTTATAGCGTACATGATTGAGCCAACTGCGGAAGCATATGGTACTTGGCTCATTTTTGCTATCTCAGCTTCAGTACTCGGACTTTGAGTCTTACTCAACTTGGCATTTCTTTGTATCGGTAGTTCTCCCTTCTTTGAGTTTTCCATACTAAAACGTTTTAGTACTTTCTCTAAGTAAGTGTTCTGACTAAGTCCAATTAGTCTCTTACTTCTTTCTCTTACTATCCTTATTCCCAAAATGTAAGAAGCCTCTCCGAGGTCCTTCATAGCGAAACACTTCCCGAGCCAGGACTTAACCTCCTGCAGAGTCGGGATGTCGTTCCCTATGAGTAATATGTCATCGACATATAGAACGAGAAAGCTTACTATACTCCCACTGGCTTTGACATATACACAAGATTCGTCTTCGCTTCGTACAAATCCAAACTCTTTGACTTTCTCATCGAAGCAAAGATTCCATCTGCGAGATGCTTGCTTAAGTCCATAAATGGACTTCTCAAGCTTACACACTCTATTCGGATGCTTCGGATCCACAAACCCCTCTGGCTGAGCCATGTAAACATCCTCAGCCAACTTTCCGTTAAGGAAAGCGGTCTTGACATCCATTTTCCAAATCTCATAATCATGAAATGCGGCAATTGCTAGCATCACTCTAATAGATTTAATCTTCACAACTGGTGAGAAGGTCTCATCATAGTCAACTCCGGGAGTTTGAGTAAAGCCCTTCGCGACCAATCGCACCTTATATGTGTGTACGTTCCCATCCACGTCGGTCTTCTTTTTGAAGATTCATTTGCACCCAACGGTCTTACGTTCGGGCACATAATCAACCAAATTCCAAACTTGGTTATCGTACATGGATTGGATCTCGCTATCCATTGCCTCTTTCCATTTCGCAGACTCCGGGCCTGCCATGGCTTCCTTATAGCTATTAGGTTCATCAAGATTTACTAGTGTACCATCACTAATATACGTGTCCCCTTCGGTAGTAATATGAAAACCATAAAACTGGGGTTGAACTCTAAATCTATCGGAACGTCTGAGAGGTAAGGATTCGTCAATCGGTTCAACCGGAGTTTCCTCCTCGGGTTGAATGCCAGCGGTAGAGGTTCCTTCATCTATAAATTCTTGAATCTCTTCAAGTTCGATTTGCCTCCCACTGTCTCCTTGGCTTATGAGTTCTCGCTCTCGGAAAACTCCTCTCCTCGCAACAAAGATAACATTGTCTTTCGGTCTATAGAAGAGATATCCAAAGGATATTTTCGGGTAGCCGATGAAAATACATCGCTCACTTCGAGGTTCAAGCTTGTCGTGAGTATCTCGTCTTACGAAAGCCTCGCAACCCCAAACCTTGATATGTGCCAACGAGGGAGCTTTCCCTGTCCACATCTCGTGAGGTGTTTTGGCAACCTTCTTAGTAGGGACTCGGTTAAGGATATGGGCGGCAGTCTCTAAGGCATACCCCCAAAAGAAGATAGGTAGTGAAGCACGACTCATCATAGAGCGAACCATATCCAATAAGGTTCGATTACGCCTTTCTGCCACACCATTCAACTGCGGTGTCCTAGGAGGCGTCAATTGCGAAACTATTCCACACTCTTTGAGATAATCGTGGAATTCAAGACTTAGGTACTCTCCTCCTCGATCAGATCGAAGCATCTTGATTTTCCTGCCCAATTGATTCTCCACTTCATTCTTGAACTCTTTGAACTTTTCAAAGGTGTCTGAATTTTGCTTGATTAAGTAGATATACCCATATCTACTATGGTCATCTGTAAAAGTCACATAGAAGCGGTTCCCATCCTTCGTGGTTGATCTAAAGGGTCCACATACATCGGTATGTATTAGGTCCAATAGCCCCTCACCCCTTTCACAAGTACTCGTGAAGGGTGACTTAGTCATCTTTCCAAGTAAACAAGACTCGCATGTGTCATCTTCCCTAAGGTCGAATGACTCCAACACTCCATCCTTTTGGAGTTGTGCTATGCGTTTCTTGTTGACATGTCCAAGACGACAATGCCACAAGGATGCTTTATCCATACTAGTGGAAGAATCAATATTCAAAACATCATTTCCTAAGTTATCAACAATCATAACAGTTTCATATATTCCATTACATGGTATAGCTTCAAAGTAAAAGACACCATTTAGATAAGCCAAAATAGAACCATTCTCATTATTAAAAGAAAATCTAAATCCTTGTCTATATAAACCATGAAATGAAATGATGTTTCTAGCCATTTCTGGCGAATAGCAACAATTGTTCAAATCTAAAACCAAACTATTCCTAAGCACTAAAGAATACACTCCAATCTTGGTCACAGGCGACGATCTTCTGTTCCCCATGATTAGATTGATCCTTCCTTGCTCTACATCCCTACTTCTTCTTAGTCCCTGCACATTAGAACAAATGTGATAACCACAACCGGTATCAAGAACCCAAGAAATAGCATGATTAGAATCGTTAGATTTGATTGTGTATATACCTGCGAAAGATGGCTTGATCTTTCCTTCTTTGATCGCATGCAGGTAATCCGGGCAGCTTCTCTTCCAATGTCCTATCTTGTGGCAGTGGTGGCATTCTGCCTCCTTTGGGTTGGAGCAGGGCTTAGCGGGATCAACTTTGGTCCCACTAGAAGAGGCACCATCTCGGGCTTTCACCTTGCGATAGTTATTCGATGAAGCTTTCCTCTTCTTTCCCTTCCCTTGACCAATAGCCAAGACAGGAGCAGCGGACGGATTGGGAGTAGGTACAACAGACTTGTCCTTGAAGTTGCTCTCAGCGACCCTCAAGAGACCTTGGAGTTTGCTTAGGGTGATCTCTTCTTTGTTCATGTGGTAGGTCATCCTAAATTGGTTGTACATTGGAGGCAAAGAGTGAAGCACCATATCGATCACCAAGTCTTCACCGAAGTCAACATTTAACTTGCGAAGGCGGTCGACATACCTTTGCATCTTTTGCAGGTGCACGGTAAGAGATTCTCCATGACCCATCTTAGCGGAGATCATGTTAGTGAAAATCTCATAGCGCTCTTGTCTCGCATTTTGGTGGTATCTCTCCAACAAGTCTTGATGCATCCCGTATGGATACATGTCCTCGTAGGACTTTTGGAATTCGGAGTTCATGGTGGCGATCATGATGCAATGTACCTTTGTTGCATCTCGCTCATGAGTTTTAAAGGCGGTGATTTCTTCGGGAGTAGCAACTTCGGGGTTGATTTTCTCGAGCTTCTCATCGAGGACATACTCTTTATCCTCATAGCGAGCAATGGTGCGAATGTATCTTATCCATTCGCTAAAGTTCGTTCCATCGAAGGTGACCTTTTGGCAAAGGCTCATCAACGTGAAAGAACTAGCAGCAGCGTTGTTTGCGTTCGACATCTTCAATTAGAAAAGGACAAAGATAGATTAGAATAAGAATCCCTAATTATCACCCAATAAGAAAAATTAGGGCTAGGATCCAACAATAACATTTTCATACTAGAAAAGGGATGCCATAATCTAACATGCAAATAAATTGAAGGTAAGTGAATGACGATTCACTAATTCTCCATTACAAAACTTAAACTATTAGTCCTAAGTGTTTTTGAGAATTCCTAGGTTCGGATGAGATTCATTGAACTATTCAATGGCATGTTTAAATCTCGATATGCCCCTCTCGTTTGTGACTGGCATGCCGAGGATCACAAAGCGGGTGTGAATTACCATGCAAAATCACATGGTGCCTTCATTGTAACGATCACCTGTTCGATGTGCCGGTAAACCACACACGCTCCATCGAACTATGATAAACAATGAATCACCCTTTGCCACCTTCGCTTAGAACCAATTAGTGTGCCGGTAAACCACACACGCTCCACTAACTTCTTAGCAAGGTGCAAAGTGTAATTTCATGGGATTGCATCAATTCACTTTTCCTAAAGTAACTAAGATTGGGAAATTTTTAAAACGTGTAGTTACTTTGTATTTCTTATTATACTTTTAATGAGAGGATGAGATTGCCCTATCCTACCCGTTCGGCTAACGACCCTCCACCAATCAAGCAAGCGGTGGGTGTGAGTCTACACCCATTAAGCGCCATTTTATAGGCCGCAACCTTATACCCACCTTATAGATCGGCTTCGTGAATGAGGCCTACTAACAGTAAGACTAGCATTTAGTTATACATATATATATTATTCTAGTAATATCATATTAGTATAGGGTTGTATTTATAAACCTTTTAAAATCTAGGGTTTGAAATTTAAGTTGTCTAAATTAAAAATTTTAATCAAAAATATAAATTTCAAAACTTTAGGGTAGGTTTTAAACATTTAAAACATGAAGGATCAAATAACAAATAATTCCAATTAACAATTAATATCCTAATTATCTTTATTTGATTTATCCAAGATTTCTTTTAAGATAATTATCAAAATAATTAATCATTTATCACATAAGGAAATTAAATATTTTAGTAGATGATAAATATCTTTAATTAGATCAAGATAATAGTCATATATATCAAAAATCGGATTAGGGTTGATCTAATATGATTAAGGTAAGTTTCCATAAGATAAACATGAAAAAATCCCGGTTTTGCCTAATCCAGACGCTCGGACTCGCCAAGTACAGGCCTACTCGCCGAGTCCACTTTGGAACTCGCCGAGTACATGACTCATAAACCCAAAATCGAATTTTGCAGGTTTGTTTCAGTTAATCAAGAAACAATTTAAAGAAAACCAAGCTAGGCTCTGATACCACTGATGGGTTTTAGCCATAAGAACTTTCCTATGTGCGCATGCAAAACCCTAATGCTTGGATCTAGGCTTTCTAATTAAACATGCTTTGAATCCACGACTTCTAATGGCTAATTAGGTTAAATAACAACATTGAAACAGATCTAGAATCATACCTTTGACTTCCTTGTTGATCTTGTTTTCTTGGAGCTTCTAGAGTCACAAATGTCACTCCTCTAATGGCTTACAAACACCAATAGCAAGCAAGATGATTTAGGAGAGAGGAGAGGGGAGGAATTCGGCCAGAGTATCTCTACTTTAGATGGTGTGTCGAATTCCCTCACCCCTAGGGTCTATTTATATTTGTAGACTCCTTAAGGGTTACAACCTAAACCCTTATTGGATAATCTTCTCTTTAAGCTATCCAAATCCATTCCATAGATAACCCTATGGACGATTTTGGCTTATCCAAGCCCTAGAAATCGTCCATTCTATCTAGGATAAGGATTTATAGTCTAAAGTGTAACTATCAAACAATTGACAGTTTATACCCTCTTATTTAATTAATCTCTTTAAGTCACCAAATTAATTCCAATTAATCTATGACTTATATTAATCAAATAACCATATATTATTCCTTATAATATTTACTCTCTCTTAACAAATCACCCATCAAGTTGCTATGGTGAAGGCAACCCAAAAGGACCATGCACAACCGGATCAAATACTTGCCTAATATAGTTGCAGCCTTAGACACTATTCCAACACGTGGTACGTTTCTCAATGATAGCACACTAGTAAATTTGGATGAGCCATCTAACTACAAGGAAGCCATGGCAGGCCCCGAGTCTCCAAAATGGAAAGAAGTGATGGATAGCGAGATTCAGTCCATGTTTGACAATCAAGTTTGGAACTTGGTTGACAAGGTACCAGGTCGTAAGACGGTCGAGTGCAAATGAGATGTATGGGAAAGTACACTCATATAAGGTGCGATTGGTTGTGAGGGGCTTTACTCAAACTCATGGAATTGACTATGATGACACGTTCTCACCAGTAGCAAATATTAAATCTATAAGGGTTATGCTAGTCATAGCTTCATTTCATGTTTATAAAATTTTGAAAAAGGATTTAAAAACTAATTTCCTAAATGCAAAGTTGGTTGAAGATATTTACATGGGTTATTCAGAGGGTTTTGTCAATGCAAATTACCCTAATAGAGTTTGTAAGCTTGAGAAATCCATTTATCGATTGAAACAAGCATGTTGTGGATGGAATCTTTCTTTCGATGAGAAAGTCAATGAGTTTGGATTTATGAGTAGCAAGGATGAGTCGTGTATGTATTTCAACGCTAGTGGGAGTGTAGTTAGATTTCTGGTGTTGTATGTAGGTGACATACTTCTTATAGGAAATGACATTGCAACCTTGCAGGAGGTTAAGTTGTGGCTTGGAAAGTGTTTCTCTATGAAGGACCTCCGAGAAGCTGCTTACATTCTAGGGATAAGGATATTGAGGAACATGAGTAAAAGACTAATAGGACTTAGTTAAAATACCTACTAGGACAAGGTGTTGAAATGTTTTAGTATGGAGAATTCCAAGAAAGGTGAACTGCCTATCCAGAGCAATACCAAACTGAGTAAGACTCAGAGTCCGAGTACAGATACTGAGATAGTGGAGTTGAGACAAGTACCATAGGCTTCGGCAGTTAGCTCGATCATGTATGCTATTACGTGTACTCATCCTAATGTGGCTTTTTCTTTGAGCATGGTCATCAATAATATCAAGGGAATCCTGGTAAATCTCACTGGACTGCAGTAAAGAACATTCTTAAGTACCTACGGAGGACTGAGGATTAGTTCATTACACTCGGTGAGAGTGATGACTTGAGAGTGACAGGGTATAGTGACACCATCTTTTAGACCGACCCAAATAATTTCTGCTCTTAGTCGGACTGGGTGTTTACCCTGAATAGAGGAGCAATGTCACACCCCAAAACAAAGAATGGTGGAATACGTTCTGGGGTAGAGGACGTCATGTATAGTATTATAACAATTGCATAATAGTAAAAACAAGCGACAACAACCATTGCGTTAATATAGTAATTGTAAATACAAGCGTGTTCTGTACAGTTTGATAGACACCAAAAGTATAAACAAAAATAAAAGATGGGTCTTGTATATTCTCCATCTTCTCAAAAGCTGCACCAGTACCTGTTTATTTTTGACCTGAGAATACAAGCTATTTTGAAATTGAGTATCAGCACAAAGCTGGTGAGTTCATAAGAATTTTGTGTCGTTGCTTGTATAAAAGTGTTTACAATCATGTAATATAAAAGCTATGATTTAATGTTTGAGAATAGTAAAAATCCCTAGAAAATCCTATATTTTACAGTTTTGAGCATTTGTAAGTTTGATCCTCCGAGTGTGTAAAAGTATTCCCATAGAAACTTTAGTTATATAAATAAGGTAATAGATTTCATTCAAGTGGATGATGAAAGATATTGCCGGCTGGCTGTAGTAGTGTTACAAACTCAATTAATGATATATATTTATTTACTTCGAGAAGTTAGCTTAGCCTTTACTTATTAGCGTGTTAATTTGTATATGGATATGACCTCTCATGTAACCAAACTGAGTAACAATAGAGAGTCTGATGACCTTCCTGGTCATACGTAGTGTAGCGATATTTTGTCACCCCTGGGCCTAGTCGGCTCGAACTGTAGTTAGCAGTCAGGATATAATAGTGTCTGTCTTGTATAGATCTGTACATGTAGTGTTGCTTTCCTTCCGGGAAGCTCTAGTTACATGGTATTCACGCAGTAGAGTGCCGTATAGAGGGATAGTGTGTGACATTCTGGATTAGTGTATTCTAATGTATCATAGTATAGTGAACTTTTAGTATAGTATATAGAGTGTTCTCTTTAACATGCGTTAACTTGTAATAGTATTAATTATAGTGAGTATCATAGTGATAGAGGTAATGAGCAGTAGTCTTAACTATACCTATTATAGTTAAATAGAGTGTGGGATTGAATTCCTTTGATTTACAAAGGTATTGAATCAGGTGAGGACTTTCATATCTAACACAAATATATATGATATATAACTAAGAATTCAACGACAGTCAGACGGATAATAGTATACCCTAACACCACAATCAAACAAGAACAGGAAGTAATGTGAGCTATCGGTCATAAGTCCTTCAAGTCTTACTTATATAAATATATTAGTGTAGATACAGTTTAAGAGAAAAGTAGCTTAACAATAGTTTGATGATATTTTAATAAAAATTTAACATAGAAAATGCATTTCATATTTATTTAAAATAGTTTTGTTAACAAGTAGCTAGAAGTATAGAAAATCCTTTTTGATTGCAAGTTATAAATAACATATGATTGGATACTATAACTTGTTGTATTTAACTTGTATCCTCCCCCCTAAAACATTTAAAAACATTTGAAAGGTTAATTAAGGGGTATGAACTCACATGTAGCGAGTGGATAAGGGGAAGTGTCGAATGAGTGCTTAGTGTCAAGTGAGGAATTGAACACACTTTATGACCCTAGTAACATATGAAGACATATGTTTACATATAATTAGTGATTAAAACACTAATTAAACATGTAATGACATCCTAATGCGGATAAAAAGTCTTTGGTTAGGTGCTAGGAGGCTATTGGGTTTCAAGGAAGGAGTGTAAGGCCTCACTATGGAGTTTACTCCTCAAATACTCACCTTATGTGAGTTTATGGTTGAGGGACCATTTCCCCCATGAGTTTATGGTCGTAAACTCATGGGAGCAGTGTATTTGTGTGCCTTAAGGTCTCTTGTATCACTACGAAGGGTTCTAAGGTCAATTCCAAGACTTGAGAAAAGGGGCAGTCCCTTGGAGTTTGCGGTCCGAGGACGACTCCTTGGGAGTTTACGGTCGTGAACTCCATGGTTTATGGTCGTAAACCCTTGGACACCTCCTATTCTTCATTTTTGAGGTCCTTAGCTCACTCCTCCAAGTTTCCTAGTGAAGCTCCAAGGCTAAATAGGGGGTTTAGGGCTCAATTTGCATCATTTTAGGGAGTTCACGGTGTAAGAGTGTTCCTAGGTTGTAAACTCCCTTTCAAGCCTCAAAACTTAATGTTTAATGTCTAAAAGACTTCAAGGGTAAGTTCTAACGTAGCCTCTAAGCCTAAAGAAGGGATTTGGCGGCATTTTGGTACCCTTTTAGGGGTTTACGGCCTAAGAGGGTTCTTGGGCCATAAATTCCTTGTTCTTGACCTTGGATGATTTTCAAGCTATATGGACATGTAATGAGCTTTAGAACAATCTAGGGTAAGAGAACTTACAGTTTGGGGGCAAAAACTTACAGATTTTTGGAAGAATCGGGCCTTGAAGAGAGAGAGTAGAGAGAGAGAGAGTGTGTGTGTGTGTGACTAGAGTGGTAAAAAGTTTAAGTTTGTCACCACTCAACCCTTATATAGGGTTTAAGTTTGTGGCGAGGTGGAAATCTACCTGATACCGATGTTAAACGGGGCTTATGGTCATACCCGATTAAATGGTCGTAATTCGACTTGATTGTAACTAAAACTTTTTAAGGGAATATTGACGGTGTTTCACATGTTTCTAATTTGTTCCGACCCTTATGAAGTCATAATAAAAGTTCTAACTTAATTTGCCTGATCCCAAATGTTAACAGAAAAGTTTAATAAGAATGACTTCTATTAACGGAAACGGGTTACGGTGATAGAATAAATTTCAGGTTGTCACATCATCCCCCCGTTAGAGGAAATTTCGTCCCGAAATTTAGAATTCAAGTAGCTAAGTTATTACAATATATCTAAGCAAAGAGATGAGGATATTTGAGTTTCATTTGATTCTCGCGCTCCCAAGTGAACTGTGGTCCTCGTTTGGCGTATTCTTCGTTTTAGACCATACTAGCTGTATCTTTCATTTGATACTATATGGGGTCTGTATTCTCTGTTTTTAGACCTTACTAGCTGTACCTTTCATTTCGTACCATCTGGGGTGTGTCTCTCTTGTTAGGCTGAGCTAGGCGTGTCGTTCGTTTGATACTCTCCTGGAGTCTATGATTCCTTTTGCCTTAGTCAGCAGTCTTCACTGCTGAGGCATATGTTATTTTCCCTAATTTCTCTTGCATTATTTAATAATCAAATTATGTATTTTGATAATGATAGCGATTAATGGAAAACTACTTTTTACCACATAACTTCGTCCAGTGTTGGTAGAAGACTGCTTTTATTAAAGAAAATATAGGATTTTCTTGAAAGGAATCTAATATAATGGATACTCTAAAACTACCACTTTTATTAAAGTTATTTGAATAAAAATGACACTAATTACTAATGAACTCACTAGCATTTGTAAAATGTTGATACTCTCTTTTCAAATAACTTTTATTCTCAGGCCAGCATTAGACAGGTACATTCTCAAAGCTGTTAATGAAGATAGCTTAGTGCTAAGCTACACCTATATAACTACTTGTATTACTTTGATGTATTGTAATGTAAACCATGTAAAACTATTTCTATTAATGTGATGGTTGTTGTACTTTGACTACTATAATGCATGTGTTGCGATACTTGACATGACGTCATCCACCCCAGAACGTTTCCGCCGGTCCGGTTTTGGGGTGTGACAAAGGTCTCATCATAGTCAACTCCGGAAGTTTGAGTAAAGCCCCTCGCAAACAATCGCACCTTATATGTGTGTGCATTCTCATCTACGTCGGCCTTCTTCTTGAAGATCCATTTGCACCCAACGGTCTTACGTCCGGGCACATAATCAACCAAATTCCAAACTTGGTTGTCATACATGGACTGGATCTCGTTGTCCATTGCCTCTTTCCATTTTGCAGACTCCGAGCCTACCATGGCTTCCTTATAGTTATTAGGTTCATCTATATTTATTAGTGTGTCATCACTAATATACGTGTCCCCTTCGGTAGTAACATGAAAACCATAAAAGTGGGGTTGAACTCTAACTCTTTCGGAACATCTAAGAGGTAAGAACTCATCAATCGGTTCAACCGGAGTTTCCTCCTCGGGTTGAGTGCCAGTGGTAGAGCTTCCTTCATCTATGCACTCTTGAATCTCTTCAAGCTCGATTTGCCTCCCACTGTCTCATTGGCTTATGAGTTCTCGCTCTCAAAAAACGCCTCTCCTCGCAACAAAGACAACATTGTCCTTAGGTCTATAGAAGAGATATCCAAAGTATTTTTGCGGGTAGCCGATGAAAATACATTGCTCAATACAAGGTTCGAGCTTGTCGTGAGTATCTCGTCTTACGAAAGCCTCGCAACCCCAGACCTTGATATGTGCTAACGAGGGAGCTTTCCCTGTCATCATCTCGTGAGGTGTTTTGGCAACCTTCTTTGTAGGGACTCAGTTAAGGATATGGGCGGCAGTCTCTAAGGCATACCCCCAGAACGAGATAGGTAGTGAAGCACGACTCATCATAGAGCAGACCATGTCTAACAATGTTCGATTACGCCTTTCTGCCACAACATTCAATTGTGGTGTCCTAGGTGATGTCAATTATGAAACTATTCCACACTCTTTTAGATAGTCTTGGAATTCAAGACTTAGGTACTCTCCTCCTCGATCGGATCGAAGCATCTTGATTTTCCTGCCCAATTGATTCTCCACTTCATTCTTGAATTCTTTGAACTTTTCAAACGTTTCTAACTTTTGCTTGATTAAGTAGATATACCCATATCTACTATAGTCATCGGTAAAAGTCACATAGAAGCGGTTCCCATCCTTTGTGGTTGATCTAAACAGTCCACATACATCGGTATGTATGAGGTCCAATAGACCCTCACCCCTTTCACATGTACTGGTGAAGGGTGACTTGGTCATCTTTCCAAGTAAACAAGACTCGCATGTGTCATCTTCCCTAAGGTCGAATGACTCCAACACTCCATCCTTTTGGAGTTGGGCCATGCGCTTCTTGTTGATATGTCCAAGACGACAGTGCCACAAGGATGCTCTATCCATACTATTTGAAGAATCCATTCATAAAACATGATTTCCTAGATTATCAATAATCATGACAGTTTCATAAATTCCATTACTTGGCATTGCTTCAAAATATAAGACACCATTTAGATAAGTAAAAATAGAACCATTCTCATTATTAAAAGAAAATCTAAATCCTTGTCTAAACAAACCGTGAAATGAAATGATGTTTCTTGCGATTTCTGGCGAATAGAAATAATTGTTCAAATCTAAACATAAACCATTCCTAAGCACTAGAGAATACACTCCAATCTTGGTCACAGGCGACGATCTTCTGTTCCCCATGATTAGATTTATTCTTCCATGCTCCACTACACTATTTCTTCTTAGTCCCTGCAATTCAGAACAAATGTGGTAACCACAACCGGTATCGAGGACCCAAGAAATAGCATGAGATGAATCATTAGATTTAATTGTATAAATACCTGTGAAAGATGGATTAATCTTTCCTTCCTTGATAGCTTGCAGGTACTCTGGGCAACTTCTCTTCCAATGCCCTATTTTGTGGCAATGGTGGCACTCTGCCTCCTTTGGGTTAGGGTTAGGCTTAGCGGGATCAACTTTGGTCCCACTTGAGGAGGAACCATCTCAGGACTTTCCCTTGCGGTGGCTCTTAGACTGAGCCTTCCTATTCTTTCCTCTTCCTTGCCCAATAGCCAAAACAGGAGCAGCGGGTGGATTGGGAGTGAGTGCAACAGACTTGTCCTTGAGGTTGCTCTCAACAACCCTAAGGAGACCTTGGAGCTTACTTAAGGTGACCTCTTCTTTGTTCATGTGGTAGGTCATCCTAAATTGGTTGTAATACGGAGGCAAGGTGTGAAGCACCATGTCGATTGCTAAGTCTTCCCCAAAGTCAACATTCAACTTGCAAAGACGATCGAGATACCTTTGCATCTTTTGCAGGTGCACGGTTAGAGATTCACCATGACCCATTTTGGTGGAGATCATGTTAGTGAAGATCTCGTAACGTTCCAGCCTCGTGTTTTGGTGGTATCTCTCCAACAAGTCTTGGTACATTTCGTACGGATACATGTCCTCGTAGGACTTTTGGAATTTGAAGTTCATAGTGGCTATCATGATGCAATGAACCTTCGTTGCATCAGGCTCATGGGTTTCAAAAGCAGTGATTTCAGCCGGAGTAGCGATTTCTGGATTGATCTTCTCGAGCTTCTCATCGAGGACATACTCCTTGTCCTCGTGGCGAGCAATCGTGTGAATGTATCTTATCCATTCGCTAAAGTTCGTCCCATCAAAAGTCACCTTTTGGCAAAGGCTCATCAATGTGAACAAGCTAGCAGCAACATTGTTTGCGTTCGACATCTACAAATAGAAAGGACAAAGATAGATTAGAATTTGAATCCCTAATAATCACCCAATAAGAAAATTAGGGTTAGGATCCAACAACAATATTTACATATTAGAAAAAGGATGTTGTAATCTAACATGCAAACAGTTTGAAGGTAAGTGAATGACGATTCACTAGTTCTCCATCATGAAAACATAACTTTAAGTTCTAAATGTATTGAGAATTCCTAGGTTTGGATGAGATTCATTAAAACTTTTCAATGGCGTGTTTAAATCTCGATATGCCCCTCTCGTTTGTGACTGGGATACCGAGGATCACAAAGTGGGTGTGAATTACCATGCAAATTCACACGGTGCCTTCATTGTAACAATCACCTATTCGATGTGGCGGTAAACCACACACGATCCATCGAACTATGATTAACAATGAATCACCCTTTGGCACCTTTGCTTAGAACCAATTAGTGTGCCGGTAAACCACACACGCTCCACTAACATCTTAACAAGGGTGCAAAGTGTAATTTCAAGGGATTGCATCAATTCAGTTTTCCTAAAGTAACTAGGATTGGGAATTTTGAAAAACATGTAGTTACTTTGGATTTCATATTATACTTTTAATGAGGAGATGAGGTTGCCCTATCCTACCCGTTCGGCTAACGACCCTCCACCGATCAAGCAAGTGGTGGGTGTAAGTGTACACC
This sequence comes from Lactuca saligna, assembly GCF_052625555.1. Lineage (NCBI taxonomy): Eukaryota > Viridiplantae > Streptophyta > Magnoliopsida > Asterales > Asteraceae > Lactuca > Lactuca saligna. Next base: position 188,522,958 of record NC_136421.1, on the reverse strand, counting down.
CATTATGTGCCATTTTATAGGCAGCAACCTTATACCCACCTTATAGACCAGCTTCGTGAATGAGGCCTACTAACGGTAAGACTAGTATTTTAATTATATATATATATATATATATATATATATATATATATATATATATATGTATTAATCTCGTAATATTATATTAGTATAGGGTTGAATTTTATACTTGTAAAATTCTACGGTTTGAAATTTAAATTGTCTAAATTCAACTTTTAATCACAAAACATAAATTTCAAAACTTGAGGGAAAGCTTTAAACTTTTCAAAACATAGGGAATCAAATAACAAATAATCTAAATTAACATTTAATCACATAAGTATCCATATTTGATTTATTTAATTATTTCTTGCAAAACAATTTACCAATTTAATTAAAATAATTAATCAATTATCACATAAGGAAATTAATATTTAATTAATTCATAAATATGTTCAATTAGGTCAAGAATATACTCAAATATATCTCAAAATCGGATTTATATTGACCTAACATGATTAAGGTAAGTTTCCAAAGGGTAAACAACAAGAAATCCCGAAATTTGCTCTTTCTGACGCTCGAACTCGCCGAGTACCACAATGGACTCGTCGAGTTGAGGCCTGCTCGCCGAGTCCACTATGGAACTCGCCGAGTTCATCAGGCAGGGTTATAAAATTCAAATTTTGCAAGCATCAAACAAGCAACCAATGCATCAATTCAATAGAAACCAATCTAGGCTCTGATACCACTGATGGGTTTTAGCCATATGAACATTCCTATGTACACATACAAACCCTAATCCTTGGATCTAGGTTTCTCTAATTGAACATTCTTTGAATCCAAGACTTTTCATACATAGATCTAGGTAATAACATAAGAAAAACAGATCTAGAAGATTACCTTAAGTTGCTTGCTTGAATCTTCTTGTCCTTGGATCTTAGAGTCACAATTGTCACTCCTCTAATGGCTTACAAACACCAACTAGCAAGTGGATGATTTGAGAGAGAGATAGAGAGAGAGAAGGGAGCTAGAAATCGGCCAGGGTTCTTCCAAAGGCAAGAGTGCCGATTTCCTCAAGCCCTTGGGTCTATTTATACTTGTAAGGCTCCTAGGGTTTCACCCTTAAACCCTAATTGGATAACTTAGGCCCTAAGCAATCCAATACCCTAATGATAAGCCTTGGATGATTTCAAGGTCTATCCAAAGCCCTCAAAACCGTCCCCCTTTATCCTTAAGGGATTATAGCCCAAAGTACAACGATCATACAGTTGACAGTTTATACCCTTCTATTTAATTAATCTCCTTAAGTCACCAAGTTAATTCCTAATTAATTATGACTTATATTAATCAAATAACAATATTTCTATTCCTTATATTATTCCAATAATATTTCTTCTCTCATTGTAAATCATCCTGTCAAGTTGCTATGGTGAAGGCAACCCAAAAGGACCATGCACAACCGGGTCAAATACTTGCCTAATATAGTTGAAGCCCTAGACACTATTCCAGCACAAAGTTCTTCTTCAAGTTTCTGAACTTCACCCCTAGGGTAGTAGTCATTCTTTAGTAGGTACTTCAGTGTATCCTAGCCCATGGTGTTGGTTGTTAACAAGGAGAGTGATTTGACATGGCCATTCCACAATGTCAAGGCCCTTTCGATGAAAGTGGTTGCAGCGAACTTTATTTTGGTTTATTCTGGGCATGAACACATTTCAAAGACAACTTCAGTCCTTTCAATCCATTAGGACAAAGCAAGGATTCCTCCGGTCCCATTGAAAAATGTCGGCTTGCAGTTCATGAAATCTTTATAAGTACACCCCTATGTACGTGAGGGAATTTCACCATGTCTGGTATTGATGCCCATTCCAGCTCCGCTGGCATCACAAAAGGTCATTTGAGCCATATCGGCTGTTACAGCTGTAGTTACAGTTGTTTGAAACATCACAGGATCGAACTGTGGAGGAGGTGGTGGTGGAGGTGGAGTCTGAGTTGCAGGTCTGCCTCTGTTCGGATGCTTGCGGGGAGGCATCTTTTACTGGAAATTTATAAAGATGAAGATAATAGTGAGAATCGATTGTAAGTAAGTTGTGAGAGTTTCACAGACCAAACTAACATAGTTCAGTTATTAGATAGAATCATAGCAATAGAGTAGGGAAATGCAAAGCTTCAGACTTCCTCACAGAGTGTGTAGCTGCCAATATTACTGGTATTAATGATGTAAAATGAATTGGGGAAAAGAGACCTAACAGTAGGTATTACATCCAACCATAAGGGAAAATGTTGGCAGCCTAGAGGCCTAATTAGAGTATTTTCAAAGTTAGGAACGTTTATAGACAAGTTCTCTACTGAGCATAGAAAGAGAAACGATATTCCTTAAACAAAAGGGAAAGATAAGTAGATATCTTCTACTGGCGATGGGTACTCATTGGGCGTACCCTAAAATCAGCCAGTTGGTGTAAAACTTCCTGAAGATGTCTCTCCTGAACCCTCTGACGTGCTCGGAGTTCCCTAACTTTAGCTCGGGATGCAGCTAGCTTTTGCTGCAGAGCCTCATTGGTCCCCCTAGTTCTATTCATGGCTTCTTCCAGTTGGTGGATACGGACAGTGTTAAGGCTGGAGTTGGCATCAATTTTTACGACTCTGCCAACGGCTGCTTGACCTTTTCGGTGTTCCCGGCAATCCTACGGACCATGATGGGCAAGACTCGGTCCGCTGCACCTCCCTCGCTTATGTTGTAGAAGCTTCAGTCTCCGTTGAAAGGTAAAGGTTGACCCTGCTTGTCGCTCCATCGGTTCAAGGTGATTGTCCACATAGGGGTGGGATCTTGAAATGTCGGATGGGGATCATCCAAAAAACCTTCAGCACGATGATCATCCAAAGGCTATCCGAAAAACCTTCAGCACAGTGATCATCCAAAGGGATCGGGTGATCATCTTCTGGCTCCTCATCGAGCCATCCTCCATTGCCTTGGTTTGGATAATACAGATCAACGGGAAGGTGGAAGCCAGCCATGCTATCTACGCGAGAACGGGGAAAGAAAGGATAATATTCGTAATAATCTAGGATACTTATAAGATGATCGTTATTAGTCGACCCAATACTTTCAATATGCATACCAATTACATGTAACCGAAGCAAGATAGTCCTTCGAATAAGCGAACCTAACTCTAGATCCCCAATCAAACAAGAACAGGAAATGAAGCAATGGTCACAGATTCTAAGTCTATAGCGCCCTAGTCACATGTAACTGTGGTATATCCACTTAGCAACTATTGCCCTACTAGTAACGACCCTTTTAGTTATTACATATGTAGTTAGTAGAATGCAGAATACTCCTATAGTATTCTTGTTCTAACTTTCTTGTTGTAGTGTTGGTAAGTTTTTAGACTTGTTGCAACTTCACAATCACTCTTAGGCACATGCTAGTCACTTCTAGGAAAATGTAGTTTATCATGCTACACCACCCAGATGTGACTATATGTCTCTAAGCCTAATTGTGCTGCTCAACAATCTTAATATTGTTGTTCTATTCTAGTATGATATTGACCCTTTGTATTTATGAATGTATATATATATATATATATATATACATATATATATATACATATATATATATACTTAATTAAATATTTTAGTATTTAAAAGTATATATTCTTGGTCAGAGCATTTTAGTCCCGAAGTGTTTACAGTTCGTATATCTTTTATGGGTTGATATATACTTGATTCACTATAAACAATGCTCTAATACCAATCTGTCACACCCAAAAACCGAGAATGGCGGAATACGTTCGGGGGTGGAGGACGTCATGTACAGTATCATAACAATTGCATAATAGTAAAAACAAGCGACAACAACCATTGCGTTAATACAGTAATTGTATATACAAGCGTGCTCTGTATAGTTTGATAGACACCGAAAGTATAAACAAAAATAAAAGATGGGTCTTATCTATGCTCCATCTTCTTAAAAGTTGCACCAGTTCTATCTATTTTTGACCTGAGAATACAAGTTTTTTTGAAAATGAGTATCAGCATAAAGCCGGTGAGTTCATAAGAATTTAGTGTCCTTGCTTGTATAAATGTGTTTACACTCATGTAATATAAAAGCTACGATTTAATATTTGAGAATAGTGCAAATCCCTAGAAAATCCTATATTTTCCAGATTTGAGCATTTGTAAGTTTGATCCTTCGAGTGTGTAAAAGTATTCCCATAGAAACTTTAGTTATGTAAATAAGCTAATAGATTTCATTCAAGTGGATGAGGAACGATATTGCCGACTGGCTGTAGTAGTGTTACAACCTCAATTAACAATATATATTTATTTACTTCGGGAAGTTAGCTTAGCCTTTACTTATTAGCGTGTTAATTTGTATATGGATATGACCTCTCATGTAACCAAACTGAGTAACAATAGAGAGTCTGATGACCTTCCTGGTCATACGTAGTGTAGCGATATTTTGTCACCCCTGGGCCTAGTCGGCTCGAACTGTAGTTAGCAGTCAGGATATAATAGTGTCTGTCTTGTATAGATCTGTACATGTAGTGTTGCTTTCCTTCCGGGAAGCTCTAGTTACATGGTATTCACGCAGTAGAGTGCCGTATAGAGGGATAGTGTGTGACATTCTGGATTAGTGTATTCTAATGTATCATAGTATAGTGAACTTTTAGTATAGTATATAGAGTGTTCTCTTCAACATGCGTTAACTTGTAATAGTATTAATTATAGTGAGTATCATAGTGATAGAGGTAATGAGCAGTAGTCTTAACTATACCTATTATAGTTAAATAGAATGTGGGATTGCATGTCTTTGATTTACAAAGGTATTGAATAAGGTGAAGACTTTCATATCTAACACAAATATATATGATATATAACTAAGAATTCAAGGACACTCGGGCGGATAACAGTATACCCTAAGACCAGAATCAAACAAGAACAGGAAGTAAGGCGAGCTATCGGTCCTAAGTCCTTCAAGTCTTACTTATATAAATATATTGGTGTAGATATAGTTTAAAAGAAAAGTAGTTTAAAAACAATTTGAACATAGTTTAATAACAATTTAACATAGAAAATGCGTTTGATAATTATTTAAAACAGTTTTGTTGACAAGTAGTTAAAAGTATAGAAAATCCTTTTTAATTGCAAGTTATAAATCACATATGATTGGATACTATAACTTGTTGTATTTAACTTGTATTCCCCCCCCCCCCTAAAACATTTAAAAACATTTGAAAGGTTAATTAAGGGGTATGAACTCACCTGTAGCGAGTGGATCGGGGGAAGTGTCCGATGAGTGCTTGGTGTCAAGTGAAGACTTGAACACACTTTATGACCCTAGTAACATATGAAGACATATGTATACATATAGTTAGTGATGAAAACACTAAATAAACATGTAATGACATCCTAATGCGAATAAAAACTCTTTGGTTAGGTGCTAGGAGGCTATTGGGTTGCAAGGAAGGAGTGTAAGGCCTCACTATGGAGTTTACTCCTCAAATAGGCACCTTAGGTGAGTTTGCGGTTGAGGGACCATTTCCCCCATGAGTTTAAGGCCGTAAAATCACGGGAGGAGTGTATTTGTGTGCCTTAAGGTCTCTTGTATCACTAGGAAGGGTTCTAAGGTCAATTCCAAGGCTTAAGTGGTGTTTAGGGTTCAAAACGGGCACTCCCTTGGAGTTTGCGGTCCTAGAACGACTCCTTGGGAGTTTATGGTCGTGAACCCCATGGTTTACAACCGTAAACCCTTGGATACCTCTTATTCTTCGTTTTTGATGTCCTTAGCTCACTCCTACAAGTTTCTAAGTGAAGGTCCAAGGCTAAATAGGGGGTTTATGGCTCAATTTGCATCATTTGAGAGAGTTTACGACCTAAGAGTGTTCATAGGCCATAAACTCTCTTTCAAGCCTCCAAACTTAATGTTTAATGTCTAAAACACCTTAAGGGTAAGTTCTAAGGTAGCCTCTAAGCCTAAGGAAGGGATTTGGGGGCATTTTGGCACCCTTTTAGGGGTTTACGGCCTAAGAGGGTTCTTGACCCGTAAACTCCTTATTCTTGACCTTCTTGGATGATTTTCAAGATATATGGACATGTATTGAGCGTTAGAACAATCTAGGGTGCGCGAAAACTTGCGGATTTTTAGAAGAATCGGGCCTTGTAGAGAGAGAGTAAAGAGAGAGAGAGACAGAGAGATAGAGACTAGAGTGGTAAAAAGTCTAAGTTGGTGACCACTCAACCCTTATATAGGGTTTGAGTTTGTGGCTAGGTGGAAATCTACCCGATACCGACGTTAAACGGGGCTTATGGTCGTACCCGATTAAGTGGTCGTAATTTGACTTGATTGCAACTAAAACTTTTTAAGGGAATATTGAGGGTGTTTCATGTGTTTCTAATTTGTTCCGACCCTTATGAAGTCATAATAAAAGTTCTAATTTAATTTTCCTGATCCCAAATGTTAATGGAAAAGTTTAATAAGAACGAGTTCTATTAACGGAAACGAGTTACGGTGATGGAATAAATTTAAGGTTGTCACAAGCAATAACTTGGAAAAGTTCTAAACAGGAGACTATAATTGATTTAACATGTGGATCAGAGTACATAGCAGCAACCGAAGCATCAAAGGAGGCAATATGGCTGAAGAACTTCATCGGAAACCTTGGGTTGTACCAGTTGCAAAAGAGCCTATCAGAGTACATAACAGCATGCTATTACGTGTACTCGCCTTAACCAAGGAACCAATGGATCATGGTAGATCCAGGCACGTCGACAGAAAATATCACTTCGTAAGACATGGAGTAGAAGAGGGACTCCTCGTACTAAAGAGGGTATCGTCAGAGGAGAACCCAACAGTTCCCCTTACGAAGGGACAGAGTAGGGGTAAGCACTTGCAGTACGCTAGTAGCATCGGGCGAAAGGACGGTGTTAGTTTTAATGATTTGATAGATATTTAGAAACTTCTTATAGCTAAAACGTATTTCACATTTGATGATTGAATAAAACGATTTTTATTTACAAGTAAAGTTACTATCTTATGTCAATTGATTACTATTGTTTTATTTTGCATGTTCTGACTTCCAAAAATAAAAAGATTATTCAAACTATCCACAGTCAATCATACTTTAGAAGTAGCTATTGAGGCAAGACTGTCATGAACTGGGTTGTAGAATTTCTAATGTGTTTAGACATAGAAAAAAATTTCTACAACATTCATGAGTGCTCCTAAAATAAGAGTATTGGATTAAACCCACGCTCAGATGAATCAGTTCATGAAATTTATCACGAGTTATTGTGAGACGATAATATCATATGGTCTTCCAAATAAGATATATGAGTTGTTGATTATGAGTTTGTTGTTCATTTATAGTATGAAAAAGCATCAATAACTTGATGTTATAAAATATGATATTGTGTACAATTTAACAAGTAATTAGTACAAGCATATAAGTCGAAGTTTATCTGTTCCTTTTATCCTAGGAGGACTAAAAGCAATATTTTGGGCCGTTGATGATTTTGTTTTGACTTATTTGTCGGGACCGGTCAAGACTCAATTGATGTGTTCAATTAACTTTTATGCCAAACAAATCAGAAATCAAGCAAAAAACTTATGGACAATATGTATGACTATGTTACATGTATTTCTCCGCATGATATCTTGAAGAACAAAGGATTATAAGATCCATTATCTAAAGGACACGTCACTGACTAGGTCAGAGTTCGACAACAGCTTTTGATAGCTACGATTGCTAATTAGATTTTGAATTTGCATTGGTAGTTATAGTTATTAGACTTATCCAAGTGGGAGACTGTTGGATTAGGTGTCCAAGCCCATAACTATAATTGATATGTACTTGACCTGATAGTAGCATGGTCCTTTTGGGTTGCCTTCACCAAAGCAATTTGATAGGATGGACTTTTCAGAAAGAGGTTTTTTTTTATTTATTAATATATTATATGAATAATGTATTAATTCAGAAATAATATTATTTAATTAGTATTGATCGGGAATTAATTTTGTGATCAAAAGATACTGATTAAATTTATAGGGACTGATTAGGTAAATCAATGATATTAATAGTTTGGACTAATGGTTGTTGTTGATTAGGGATGGGCTAATTCTAGTTGAAATTCCATGGAAATTTAGTCAAAAGGGCCTATCATATGGATCATTGGAATACCTAAAGGCTTAGCTTACATTAGGGTTTATGTATGAAACCCTAAGGTTTCCACACTATAAATTGAAATCCTAGCTTGCCAAAATTAACTACTCTATGAGATAGTGAAGCCATAGCCGATTTTTGTGCTCTCTAACCTCTCTCTCGTAAGCCTCCTCTTTCTTTTCGTGTTTGTGACACATTAGAGGAATCACATTTGAATTATTAATCTTTTGAAAGGCCAAGAACTACAAGCTACAAATAATAGGTATTCTTCTAACTAGTTTTTATGTTGTATTTCTCCAATTGCATGCTAGTTAGGGTATATTCTTTGGAAAATCAAATTGAATGTATAATTAGAGAAAACGTAGATCCAAAGCATCTAGGGTTGTATGTGCACTATAGGAGTGTTATAGTACTTAAAACCCAACAGAAAGCCGCACTGGATTTTGTATCATCTGAACTGCACTAGTGTTGTCATAGCTAACGCGAGCCTTTAAGAAGCTGAGACCATAGTGTTGGGTTTTGTGCATTCTAACACTCCTATGGTGTACATGCAACCCTATAAACCTTGGATCTATGTTTTCTCTATAATACATGCAAATAAGAACTTTCCAAGGCTTTAATCCTAACTAGCATATTATGAAGCACTTATACTACAAAGTACTAGTTAGATGACATACCTTTTGATGTAGCTTGATGTCTTCAAGCTTTAAGAGCTTAGCCCCAATAGTGTGGAAGCCTCAAGTGGAATCACAAATCACCAAAACACCTTGGAAGACTTTAGAGAATATGGATACTTGGTTCTCCCTAGTGAAATTGGCTAGCCCTTTTTAGTGTACCGCACTAGTGCCAATTTCACCAACCAAGGACATCTTTATATAGTGTGGAGGATTAGGGTTAAACCCTAATACCCATGACCTTTCATTTCCTAGGATCCATGGGTTAAACACTCCATGGACTATCCATGAAAGCTTAGCCCAACCTAAATGAACTTGGCCCATTCCATATATATAAGAGTCCATATTTAATTAGTTCCTTTTGAATTAATTATAAATTAATTCTTGATCAATACTAATTAAATAATATGATTCCGTAGTAATATATTAGAACTTATAATATATTAATATTAATCATAAACATACTATTCTCAAAAGATTATCCATATAAATTGTGTCGGTGAAGTGCAACCCAAATGGACCATGCCGGGTCGGGTCAAGTACATACCAAATCCATCTATGCGATCAGATTCAGCATATTCTTTCTTTAAGTTCCTTCACTTTTCTTTGATTCTTAAAACATCAACATGTGACCCAATCACATCATGTAATAAGAATCTCAGAATAGAAACTTACCAGAGTTAGATAGTGGACTTTACCTGAAGTAAAGTCAAACTTATTGACTTTGACATCCTTAGGTAAATTTGGAAGCTTCGCAACTAATGATCCTTTCTTTGGCAATATAAACATATGGACCCTTTGATAATGGTACACGGGATTATCACAAACTTAGCTTTTCTCTTTGCCATTTGGTCAACCGAGTTGACTATGGCCGCTCCCTTTCCACTGGGAAGAGAGAGCTTTACTAGATATCCAATGTCATCATTGTCAATGTCCATAAAGTTTTAGGACATTGATCTTAGCAAATAGATAAGATCATTAAGGGTCTTGTCATAGTCTGTTTCATAGGTGTTCCAAAAGAACTCACTATGTGACTTAGGAAGTAGTTGAACCACCAACTTTCTCAAGACTTTGACACCCAACTCTCCTGGCTTGTCAATATGTGACTACATCTCCAAGATGTGACCACACCTAGACCTTGCCTTGCCAATAGGGCTTGAGAGACCTTAAACTTTTCAAGAACTTGTGGGTTATGGAGAATAATCGGAGGAGGTGAAAGAAGTATGATTTCCAAGGGACATCATCTTCATTTAGGAAAGCTTGTTTCAAGAGATTTGGGAAGATCATAAATGTCTAAACCAGACATGTTATGGGAGATATTCAAGATAGTTGATTTATAGTCCTTAATATGACACCCAATATGAAATATTAAGGCTAGGACCCAACAAAATATTTTATAACTTAGAAGAGGTATGCCATAATCCAAGCTATAAAATATTTGAAGGTAGGTGAATGACGATTCACCAATTTCCACCAAGATAAACGAAATGTATTATTAGGTTTTAATTGGATTTGAAACTCCTAGATCTTTGAGATTCATTGAACTGTTCAATGGCATGTTTCAATCTCGAGTGTGCCCTTCAGGTTTTGTGACTGGGATGCCGATGAGCACAAAACAAGGTGTGAAGTAACCATGCAAATTACTTGGTACCCTTAAGTGTTTACCCCTCAATCGATGTTCCGGTTAACTACACACGCTCCATCGATACTATGATAAATATTAAGTCACCCTTTACCTACCTTGTTAAGTCCAAGTTAGTGTGCCAGTTAACCACACACGCTCCACTAACGACTTAGACAAAGTGTAAAGTGTAATTTCATGGATTAGCACCTTATTCACATTTTCCTAAGTAACTAAGATTGGGAATTATTAAGAGTTTAGTTAATTAGTATTTATCATTAATACTTTTAATGAAGGGAGAACTTTAGTCCTGTCAAACCCGTTCGGCTAACGACCCTCCACCAGTCAAGCAAGCGGTGGGTGAGAGTGGACACCCATTAAGTTGCCATTTTATAGGCAACAACCTTATACCCACCTTATAGACCGGCTTCGTGAATGAGGCGTACTAACGGTAAGACTGACTTTACTCTTATACATATATATTATTAACTTATAATATTATAAAGTATAAGCGGTTGAATTTTAACTTTTAAAATTCTAAGGGCTAACTTGGAATTAAAGTATTCATAAGAGAAAACTTTTCAAATTCCAAAACTTACGGGCAAGTTTTGAAACTATTCAAAACTAATTAATTCCATAACTTATGTGTTTAAAGTAGTTTTAATTAAAAAACTCTTCAAGTTCCATAACTTGAGGACAAGTTATGGAAGACTTTAAATTGTTTAAAGAATGTAACTTTTTCTTTATTTTGTAACTTATGGAATTAATTAAGGTTACATATTTTTTACTTAATGAAGTGACTCTTGAACCTCCATAACTTAAGGACAAGACTCTTCATTTTTTGTAACCATTGCCAACCTTATGAGTTTTAAGATTCATAAATGTGACTTTTAAGTTACATAAACACATTTTATGAACTTCTTTTAGATTAATTTGGATTAAAACCGACTGACAAATAATAGTTTTCATCAATCTAAATTAACTCATAAAACAAGATAACACAAAAAAACTCTTCATGTTCCATAACTTAAGAACAAGTTATGGAATTCTTTAAAACATTAAGACCAAGTTTTGTAACTCCATAAAAAACTTTGTATCAATTTTTTAAAACCTTTTCATATCCATAACTTATGGAGGTTTCAAAAAACTCTTTAGATCAACCTTTTAAAACTAATAAAATAATCATATCATTTTAACTTTTACTAAATTTGACCAAATTCAACTCATATAGCAAATGATTCAAATTTTACAAATAATTAGTTTTTCACAAAAACAAGAAATTATCTTAAAATTTGACAAACTTCATGTTTTTTTTTTCTTTTTTTTTCCTTCAACTTGAAAAAAAAAATACATTTGCATCAAATATAATAGAAAACAACCCATGGCTCTGTTATGAGCATTCTAACACTCCTATGGTGTACATGCAACCCTATAAACCTTGGATCTATGTTTTCTCTATAATACATGCAAATAAGAACTTTCCAAGGCTTTAATCCTAACTAGCATTTTATGAAGCACTTATACTACAAAGTACTAGTTAGATGACATACCTTTTGATGTAGCTTGATGTCTTCAAGCTTTAAGAGCTTAGCCCCAATAGTATGGAAGCCTCAAGTGGAATCACAAATCACCAAAACACCTTGGAAGACTTTAGAGAATATGGATACTTGGTTCTCTCTAGTGAAATTGGCTAGCCCTTTTTAGTGTACCACACTAGTGCCAATTTCACCAACCAAGGACATCTTTATATAGTGTGGAGGATTAGGGTTAAACCCTAATACCCATGACCTTTCATTTCCTAGGATCCATGGGTTAAACACTCCATGGACTATCCATGAAAGCTTAGCCCAACCTAAATGAACTTGGCCCATTCCATATATATAAGAGTCCATATTTAATTAGTTCCTTTTGATCACTTAATTAATTATAAATTAATTCTTGATCAATACTAATTAAATAATATGATTCCGTAGTAATATATTAGAACTTATAATATATTAATATTAATCATAAACATACTATTCTCAAAAGATTATCCATATAAATTGTGTCGGTGAAGTGCAACCCAAATGGACCATGCTGGGTCGGGTCAAGTACATACCAAATATAGTTATGGACTTAGACATTAATCCAACACATAGTCCAAGAGCTGATTCTAAATCTAGATAATATGAGCACAAAATCTTCTAGTGGCTACATATTCAGCTTCAGCGGTAGAAAAATCCACTAAAATCTTCTTCTCGATGGACCAAATCACCAGTCTATCACCCAACATTTCAGCCCCTCCTAAAGTGCTTTTTCGATAAATACCACATCCACCATTATCAAAACCAGAGTAACCCGCTATATTGAACTCAGAATCCCGAGGATATCATAAGCCAAGATTGGGTGTATGTTTTAAAGTAACGAAAGATCTTTTTAAAATGAGACTATGAGATTCCTTAGTATATGCTTGATATCAAGCACATAATATGCAGTAGAACACAATGCAGGGTGACTAAAAATAGGATGGAACAGTGATCCTATCATCACTCAATACAGGGTTGCCTTTACATCAACGCCAGTTGGATCAACCAAGATAAATGTTGGTGAAGACATTGGAGTCTTTGTTGTTTTTGTTGGATTAGTGTCTAAGCTCGTAACTATATTTGGTATGTACTTGACCCGGTTGTGCATGGTCCTTTTGGGTTGCCTTCACCAAAGCAACTTGACAAGGTAATTTAAAGAGAGAGAGAATATTATCATTTATTAATATATTATAATAATAATATATTAAAGGAGAAATCATATTTATTTAATTAGTATTGGTCATAAATTAATTAAGAATTAATTTGGTGACTAAAAGAGATTAATTAAATAAAGGGGTATAAACAGTCAAATGTATGATAGTTAAGTTTTAGGCTAAGGAAACCTAATGGACTTAAGGGGGAACGAAATTACGATGGGGATCCATCATATTTTCGTCCAAGGCCCTATTCCAGAAGGTTCCTTGGGCTGCTTGGTGACTAAGTTATCCATTAGGGTTTAGATTGAAACCCTAGCAGCCTACAAGTATAAATAACACCCCTATGTTATGAAAAACCACTACACTTGATTCCAAGAGAACCCTAGGGCTGATTTTAGCATCTCTCAACCTCTTTCATATTGCCTTCTTTTTTGTGGGGTTTGTGAACCATTAGAGGAGTTACAATTGTGACTCTAAGCTCAAGATTAAGAAGACTACAAGGATTTCAAGCTATTTGAAAGTGGTAAACACTTAGATCTATTCTTATTATGTTAATTTTGAAATATATATATGATAGATCTAGGGTTGCGAGTATTGGATTCAAAGCATGTACAATAGAGAAACCTAGATCCAAGCATTAGGGTTTGTATGAGCACATAGGGTTGTTCTTTTGCATAAAACCCATCAGTGGTATCAGATCCATGATTGGTTTCAATTGTATATGATTTGTTAATATATTATATGAATAATATATTAATTTGGAATTATATTATTAATTAGTATTTAATCATAAATTAATTTAGAATTAATTTTGGGATTAAAGGAACTGACTGAAAGTGTAGGGGATATTTTGTAATTATTCAATAGTTGAAGCTTTGAGCCATTGGATCACCTTTATTAATGCATGAACGAAAATCCTAGAAGGATCTAGAAGTTTTCGTCCAAGGGCTTAAGGAAAGGAGTCCATGGACTTGCTTAGGTCCTAAGCTAAGGGATTAGGGTTTACACCTTGAAACCCTAGTTAACCTTAAGTATAAATAGCACCCTAAAGCACTATGGTTTCTTCCAACCCTTGGGGAACACTAAAAGGGACGAAATCTAGGGTAAGATACCCTTCTCTCCTCTCTCCCATATTCATCCTTTCACCTAGTGTGTTTGTGAGCAATTTGAGGTACTACACTTGTGGTACATGCTTTCAAGAGCTAAGGAGATTCAAGGAACTAGTTGTTATTTCTATATAACAACAAAAGGTATGTATTCTATTCTTTTATGTGGATTTAGAAAATAGTACTAGCATGCTAGGTTTCTTTTTGTGTTCATAAAGTTGTATAACTAATAGTGAAAACATTGATCCAACTCTAGGGTTTCATGCCCACATAGGATTGTTTGTACAAAACCCATTAGTGGTATGAAAGCCATTAGTTTTTGTTTTCAATTAGCGTTATTCAAATCTATGAACTTGACATATTAGGGTTTATGGCTAATAAACCCTGGAGGCTTCATTTTCAAAATTTTTGGTAAGATTTCCTAAACCTTTTTCTTTGGCCCTAAGATTTCGATTTTAGGGTTGTCTAACCCTAGAATTTCGAAATTGCCTCTTTACCCATTATTGGATCCTAAATTTTAGGGACTTAGATATTGCCATATCTTGTAATTATCCCTTAAATGTTTAAATTTGGTAATTAAAGATTTTGAATATTCCATCCCATCATTTTGAATTCTATGGGATTTAAGGGATTAGGTTAAATTAATTGTTTAATTTAAAAGATATCTTTACCAAAGTAAAATATAATTGTCAAATTAATTAGATAATCATTTCCTTATATGATAAACTTGATTTATTTGAATTATTTGATAGATTATCTTGCAAGAAATTGAATTAGGTCATACTTAGATAATTACTAATTAATTAGTTAATTATTATTATTTGTAATTTGATCTAGAATGTTCTTGCTTATGTTTTGAAAAGTTTCAAAAACTTGCCCTCAAGTTTTGGAATTTAAATTGTTTGATTAAAAGGTTTAATTTTGAAAAAGTCTAAATTCTAAAACCCTAATTTTGAAAAGTTCAAAATACACCCTTATGGTTTTATTAAATTAATTAAGTGTATAATTAAAAGAGAGTTAATAAATCCATAATGATATGGTTTATATTTAATTAAATTAAAAGTGTACTAAAATTAAACCACCTAGTATTTTAAAAGTGTAAAATACACCCTTATACTATGTATAACATTAAAAGTCTAATATTATATATGTAAAACTTAAATGCTAGTCTTACCGTTAGTAGGCCTCATTCACGAAGCCGATCTATAAGGGCGGTATAAGGTTATGGCCTATAAAATGGTCGTTTAATGGGTGTCCACTCTCACCCACCGCTTCCTTGATTGGTGGAGGGTCATTAGCCGAACGGGTAGGATAGGGAAAACCTTTTCCATTAAAAGTATAATGAAGTATAAAGTAACAAAATGTTTTTTACAAATTCTCAATCTTATTTTCTTTAGGCAAAGGTGAATTGATGCAATTCCATGAAATTACACTTTGTGCCCTTGTGAAGACGTTAGTGGAGCTCGTGTGGTTAACCGGCACACTATGTGGTTCTAAGCAAAGGTAGCAAAGGGTGACTCAATGTTTGTCATAGTTTGTAGGAGCGTGTATGGTTAACCGGCACATCGAATAGGTGACTGTAACATTGGGGGCACCATGTAAGTTTGCATGGTTATTCACACCCTGTTTTGTGATTCTCGGCATCCCAGTCACAAATCGAGGGGCATATCGATATTTAAACATGCCATTGAAAAGTTCAATGAATCTCAAAGGATCTAGGAATTCTCAATAGATTTAAAACATAAATTTCTTTTTCGTTTTTCATGGTGGAAAATTGGTAAATCGTCAATTACCATCTTCTGTCACCTGCAAAAATGAAACAACTCAAAGCCACCAGCTTTCATGTCTTCATGTCCGTTTATCACGCACCTGAGGTTAGTCTCTTGCTATTATTAGAATAAGGCTAGTCAAGATAAATCATGGGTGCTATTGAGATGCTTAAACGTGAGCTTAAATAACGACTCATGCCCCTTTATACCGAACCTAGTACCAGTTGTATGTGTCCTACAGCGAATGACAACACATTTTCTTGTAACCGACTCTCAAACCGGCCTTCTACGTCTTCACAAGCTCTCTGCTCCGAGACCATATGTAAGTGCATTAAAAAAACATCAAAACAATCTGATGTTGTTTTGTGAGTGCTAGCTTGAAGTCACTGATCAAACACCGGACAAAAAAGAAGTAAAGAAAACAGAGAAAATCAAAAGAAAAATTACTTGGAATACAAGAATATATTACAACAAGACTTCAAACTTATTTAAGATTAAACTAAACATGGTCCCTTATTTATACTAATAAAATTAGACTACTAATCTAACACAAAAACTACATAAAAAGAATGTTTCCTAAAATAAAATATCAATTAATCCAATATTCTTCCCCTTAATTCATAAATAATCCAACAGTGCTAGATGTTTTTGAATGACTGATAGATTTTTTGAGTGGAAAAGAAAATCATTGTAACCGACTTTTATATAAATGTTAGCGTTTAGAGTGAAAAAAAATATTTGCTATCAATGTTAGTTTTTTAGTAAAAAAAATTATCTAATATGTCTTTTAGGTATAGTGTTAGATTTTTAGTGAAAATAATCTAACTCCTAGGTGTAGTGTTAAGGTTTTGATGTTAAGGTTTCCAAAAGGATCATTATATCTCTTTTTTGTTTTTAGCGATAGAACAGAAGTTCAGAAAATAAATGGCTTAAAATGGTTCCTAGATGATGTTCTTGATGAGGTATAAAGCTATGTTTGGCGTACTAGCTATTAGCTGAAAAGCTAGCTGATAGCTGGGAAGCTAGCTGATAGCTGGGAAGCTAACTGTTAAATAAAAAGTTAACTGATAGCTGAAAAACTAGCTGATAAAAACTAATATTTTGTAAAACTAGCAAAAAATTAGTTGAAAAATATGAAATAACATAAAATGGCATTTAAAAAAAATATGTTTTTATAATTAATTAATGGGTATATTTGGAAAAAATTTTAAAAACTCTTAAAAAGTTAGTTCAAAGTTATGTTTGGCGTATTAGCTTAAAAACTAGTTGTAAGCTGGAAAACTAGCTGTTAAATAAAAAGTTAGCTGATAGCTGAGAATCTAACTAATAAAAAATAATGTTTGGTAAAATTAGCTGAAATGCTAACTGAAATTTATAAAATTAAATAAAATGACATGTAAGAGTATGTGTTTGTATAATTAATTAATGGGTGTGTTTCAAAATTATAAAAAAAAAAAAAAAAAAAAACAAAACAAAACAAAAAAAAAAACAAAAAAAAAAAACTCATAAAAAACTAGTCTAAGTAGGTTTTTAAGATAACTTATAAGTTATTTTTTGGCTTACAAAACACGACAACATAAAACAGCTCGAAAAATAAGCTAGTTGTAGCACACCAAACACAACCTAAAACGAGAAAATCACAACCCTAAAGATGTTGAAATTAACATCCAAAAAATACAATAAGGTAAAAGTTTAAAAAGTTTCACACATAAACGTCCATAATACCAAATAAAGAAAGTCAAAGGACCTCAAGATATAGAACGGAGAGTCGGTTATAGCCTTGTAGGTCAAAGAAGAAGACACGGCCACAGGGCGCACGAGGAATAGAAATAAAAAGGGAAAGGAACAAACAGAATGATCAGCGTGTGAGCCGCACGAGGGGAGATCTCTCTTTGAAAACAAGTTTCAGAAAGCGCACTCTGCCCCCCTCATCTTTTAATTTTTTTTTAATTAATTTTTCCTATCATTTATAATAATTTAATAACACAATAGAATAGAATATTTAAAAATTCGGTTTACCCACCACTACATGTGCTTTATGTATTTTAAACCTTCATAGCATATGATTTTGCTCTGTTTGTCTCTTCATTCAATGTCAAATTGTGAATTGACACCACCCTTGTACTTTTATAATAATAAATTTTTTTTGGGTCGAATCTAGTGTGGCAACATTAAATTTAACATACTTGTCATAAAAACTTGACTCAAAACTTTAACGTGATTTGAAGTACACGGTGTCATCACTTCTTGTGACCCACTTAACCCTAAAACCAAAGCAAGCACATGTTAAGATTACTTTTTGAGTTTTTGGACAACCTATATAGTTTTTAACCGCTTACAATTATAGTAACTTGTTAGCTACAATTTACCTTTAGGCCAACTAACAAACACTAAACTCGATTCGCATACTAAAATTTTCAAATTCAATAATAATACACATTCCAAACAAACATATAATCTTCAGCTGTTCAGCACATTTGCACACTGTTTCATCACTTCTTTTGACCAACTAACCCTACAACCAAAGCAAGCACATGTTAAGATTACTTTTTTATTTTTTTGGAGCAACTATATATAGTTTTTTACCGCTTGCAAATATAGTAACTTGTTAACTATAATTTACCTTGAGGCCAACTAACAAACACTAAACTCGATTGGCATACTAAAATTTTAAAATTTGATCGTAATACACATTTCAAACAAACATGTTGCTGTTTATCATGCAAATTGTGTACTTAACAACGCCCTTAACAAGGTTGATATTTTACGCAATATCATAGCATTTTGATCTATGATTTGATATATTGGAAAATAAATGATACTTAATATGCTTTCAAATGAAATTTTGTAGATAATTAAACCCATACTGGAGCATATTAGGAAGCTAGAAGAAGCATATAAGGACCAAAAAGAAGATATGGACCAAAAACGAAGAATGTGGCGCGTCAACCAATACGTGCATCGTGTACGTAAGACAGGGGCGGACGCAGGATTTCATAGTAGGGGTTGCACGGGAAAATTAGGGGTTGCTCGATAGAAGAAAAAATAAAAAAATTTAAAAATTTTGAAAACTTTTCCACTGCGGCCGGAAAATTTAGGGTTTGTCGGTGCCACCCTGGAACCCCCCTAAATCCACCCCTGACGTAAGAAATGGAGACGTCAACTGAAATGTGGATTGATACTAAAACATGACACGTCCAACATACCTACACAAGACGTTTGTTGTCGGCAAGGTTTTAAAATACGGAATCGGGCCTCAAGGCGTTTACCCCTCGCTTCACGAGGCGTAAGCCTCGAGGCAAAACGAGGCGTAAGCCTCGAGGCGGAATAAAATAATAATAATAATATATTGTATTAATCATAAAAAACATACTAAAGTCCAATTTCAAACATAAAAGTCTTACTTAATGTCACCATCCTAAAAATAAAAAGATACTAAAATTCATAATAGTCTTCAAATCATGCCTAATTAGTAAAAACAAGCGCATAATAGTTTTCAAATCAAACCAAATCAACATAAACGAAGGTCATCATCATCTTCCGTTTGACCATCGAGCTCATCATCTTCATCAACCAGATTTAGTTGAACACCGTTCCTACTTTTTGAACTATAACATGCACTTGTTCATCAACCAGATTTAGTTGACCATCGAGCTCATCATCTTCATCGGTTCCAACTTCTTCACTATTCTCATCATCTTCAATACTTGGGTCGGCTAACCATTCATCATCAGATGGCAATTCCTCAACAATTAAGGGATCATCATCCTCTCCTAGCTTCTTCTTTGAGACAAACTTTTCTCTTCAACTTCTTGTTGTACCTAATGTACAACAAGCTATTCATTTTACTCGTAGTCAACGGGTTCCTTCTCTTTGTGTGTACTTGATTAAATGTACTCCAATTCCTTTCGCAAGCTGAAGCGGAACAAGTTAGACCCAATATTTTTCTTGCAAACATCATGAGCTCAGGCACAGTCTTTCCAAAGTTATCCCACCATTCAACTACATAAATAAACAAAAAACCAAATTCATATTAGTATAATATTTAATAATAATTGAAAAATGTATATATAATTAGACTTCTAGTTTATACCCGGAGGCCGTTTAAGGTATGATGTTAAAGCCGCATTATATCCAAACAACCCTCTCTTGTACATAAACTCATCGAGCTGTGAATCAACCTTTTCATTAGTTTCTTGATCTAAGAGTCTTTCGATGCACCTATACAAACCCATTTTTATCTCGGGATGTCGGGAAACATCGGGACTCCACCTATAGCGCGGGTTCAAGAAATAAGTTGTTGCATGCAAGTCACGGTGCATTTGATTCTCCCATTTTTCATCAATAATGTCCCATATTTCCTTATAAGAGCCCACATCCCCATCAAAATTTTTGGCAATCTTTTCCTTGCATTCATCCATAGCACCATAAATATAAGCCATTGCCGGTTCTTTTTCACCATCAACAAGTCTCAAAACATGAACCAGAGGCTTTGTGGTTTTCATAGAATAAACCACACTTGGCCAAAAATAAACTTCATCCATGACAATCTTCTTGACAGCTATTCCATCCGACTTCTTAACCCAAGCACAATTTGACCACTCAGTTGAAACAAACATCTGTTGTAATGGTTGTTTCAACTTGTACATGCTTTCTAGTGTCAAAAATGCAGTGGCAAATCGGGTAGCAGCAGGGCGAAGAAGATCTTTCTTTGCAAACTGTCTTGCTAAGCTCAAAACCCATTGATGGTTATGAATAAAATTGCTTACTTTTTTCGCCTTAAGTAAAGCATTTTTGTTTTGTGGCAACCCTCCAATCTTCTCAAGCATCAAATCTATGCAATGAGCAGCATACGGAGTCCAATATAAATGTTTTCAATTCTCCATCAACAAAGTACCAGCAGCTTTTTATGCGCTTGCATTATCTGTGATCACTTGAATGACAATATCTTCACCGATTTCCTCAATAACACCATCAAGTAGCTCGAACAACTTTTGTGCATTTTTTATACAATTTGACATGTCAACAGTTTTCAAAAAGACTGTCCCATATTGATTGTTCACAAGAAAGTTAATCAAACTTCTGTTTCTAATATCGGACCAGCCATCTGATAACAATGAAACTCCTGTTTGCTTCCATGTAGCTTTTATGTCATCAACAAATGTAGTGGTTGTCTTGACTTCTTCTTTTAAAATCCAAGTGCCCAACTCGCGTGCTGAAGGAGGTTTTAAGTCACGACCATAATCACCAATTAAACGCACCATATTTACAAAAGTTGGACTCGATGCAATATTAAATGGCATCCCATTCTCATAAAAGCATCGCCCAATATCCAAGCAAACTCTATTGCGGTGTTCTTTAGCTTTCGTTGGTGTCATCTTCTCAACCGCTACTGTCCCTTGGTCATCATCAAGTGGAATCGCCATATAATGGTCTATCGGGCCTCTAACCCCCTTAGTGCTAACACTAGGACTAGAATTTGCACCTATAACATTATTATTGCTATTGCTCATATGGTATGATCCACAACCCACATTTTCCTCAAAATTACGTTGCTTAGTGAATTTCTGATCTTCATATGCTTTTAGATATTGTTTCATTTCTTTCTTTACTATGTCGGGCACGTTTAAACAAGGTGCAACATCTTTTCGTGATCTAGCAAGATGTTACTTCATTCGTTTTACCCCCCTTTGATGACCTTGCTACAATAGTTACACTTGAGATATTTGTAACCTTTTTTGGCACCCTCTCCAGGTACTTGTACCTCTTCACTATGATCCCAAGTTGGATCATTTCGTGCTCCTTTAAACGCCATTTTAAGTCCAAAACTTAATAAATATTCTGCAATAAAGTGAGTGTACAAAAGCATTACAGGGAGAAACTACCAAACTGATAACACTATGTTGCCTAATTCGAGTTGTGTAATTACCAAAAGGAGAGTGTAATTGCCAAAAGAAAAGAAGATACAAACTCATGAAAACACAGTAAAGTGGATACAATTTCCAATTTTTTTCTAACCTTTGATTTGAAGCAGTCAAGAGTCAAGCAACCTTCAAGAAGTCTAACTTCAATTTCAACTCAGTACCTTCGGATTTTGATGCAGAAGTGGGGAACAATTTCAATTTTAACTCACAAGTTGATGACCATGTTCGATTTGGGTAACAACAGTGTGACAACCCGAAATTTCCATTCTGTACAAACTATATCACTTCAATAGAAGTTATAGCAGTCATAGTTAATTTTTAGACTTTTTCGTGTAAGTTTGAGTGATTAAGGGTTTACACTTCAGGAAATATCAGGAGAGTGGGTGCACTAGGGTTTTGTGCAACACTATTATTCCAACACTCTATTATATTAGAGATCATTTCAGGAATAACAATAGTTTCTGCCAAAAATATCTCAGGATTATAAATAGAATTCTGAACCAAATTCATTCATTATTCGCATTTCCGACTAGAGAAAAGCCATTTTCTCTCTCACGGATCTTCGGGTTTTTATACCAAAACGTGAATAACTCTTTCTAGTAATGTTAGAAAGCTTTATATGTGTTCATAACATGATTTAGAAGGCTAAATCACTAGATTTAGGAGTTTACTCCCCAAGGTGTTCTTGGGCGGTAAACTCCCAAAACCGAGCCTAAACTGTCCCCCGTGGTATACTACTGCCTTGGACTTATATAGAAGTGTATTA
Source organism: Lactuca saligna (assembly GCF_052625555.1). Taxonomy (NCBI): domain Eukaryota; kingdom Viridiplantae; phylum Streptophyta; class Magnoliopsida; order Asterales; family Asteraceae; genus Lactuca; species Lactuca saligna. Next base: position 188,500,217 of record NC_136421.1, on the reverse strand, counting down.
GCGACATGAAATCAAGCAAGAACCACCCAAGTTTAGGAGTTCATGGCCCAAGAATATCTTAGGCCGTAAACTCCAAATTCATGCTCAAAATGGTGCTTTTAAGGCACCTAAGGCCTTAGACTTTTACCTAGATTTGTTCCCAATAAATCAAGGGCCTTAAACACAACAAAATCACCTTACAAAGTGAGTTTACGGCCATGACATGGTTCATGGGCCGTAAGCTCATTAAAGGGGCACCAAAGTGTGTCAAGGGTCTTCATATGCTTGGAATAAAAGCCTAGAACCTATACCACTTGTGCATGAGACTTGAAATCATCCAAAACACCCATCCTTAAGAGTTTACAGCCGTAAACTCTAAGGGAAATGGTGTTAAGGCTGTAAACTCCTCAAAGGAGTGTTTCTAGGTCTTAAACCCTTCCAAGAATTTAACCACCAAGTTGGAATAATTCTAGGAATCATTTGGAACTTCAAAACACACAATACCCCCATGGTTGGGAGTTTACGGCCGTAAACTCAAGAGTTTACAACCGTAAACTCCATGTGTGTTAGTATTTGAAGAGTAAACACATATATGGGTTCCCTTGGAACCCTAAACACAAGTGCCTTGTCCCATAATGGCTTAGATGAAATCCTTAGGGCTTAAAACACTTATATAAAGTGTTTATTATGTTCTAGGATGTTTTAACATTATCAATTAGTAATTTAAGACTAATTGAGTGCATATATGTGTGATTATATGTTCATTACGATCGTAGTGTGTGTACAAGTCCTCACTTGACACCTAACAATCCTACACCGTCCAATTCATCCAAATCACCATCTACAGGTGAGTTCATACCCCTAATCAATTTTTTAAATGATTTTAAATGCTTTAATTGGGGGGGGGGGATACAAGTAGAAAACAACATGTTATTAAATCATCTATATGTATTTTATAACTGTGTTTTCATTCAACAGATTTCACATACTACAAAATGTGATGCATGATATGGTTTTCTATCTTTAAAATACCTTGTTATCAAATGTATTACTTTTGAAATGTTTATTAAAATGACATCAAGTCACTTTATTGTTTGTTCAAAAACCCTTGGATGCCTTACAAAACCATTTTTACATTCTTGAACTAAACTATGCATGTACACTTATATTGTATATATGTACTGATGTTATAGTTTACATCTTTCATTTAGATTCCCACACCCTTGAGTAGTAAGAGTGTATAAACCTACTTGATCAACCAATTACATTTCAGTAAATTATCATAAGGATAATTTGAAGTTATCAAAGATTATTCCTATTACAAGGAATCACACAAGAGTCAGTTCATTCATGAATCTATACCAGTACATTACCTGATACATGAGTACATATACATATGCTTACCTGATACATGAACATGTTTACATATACTTACCTGACACATGAACACACATACATGAATACCATATATGAACACTATTACGTAGATGCATTATCCTGTATTCACTTACCTGGATACTTGTACTTAGAACTACGAGGATGATTTATTAGTACTTTCGTGTAAATTATCATTCCTATCCCGGTTCAATCGGATATCTCGGCGGGACTTACCATTCTGAACCCCACTGATTAGCACCAGTGGTCGATGACCATCTATGGAGGTCTAAGGTTACTATTTATATTAGGAAGATCGATAACCGGGGCTAACCCCTCCACCCACCTGCTGCTGCTATAGAGGACAAGTGGACAATCTTCGATTGTTCATAAGGTTATACTTTTTGCTTATTGTGATGTTGTGTTACTCCTAGTACCCAGCGATGACACTTACATTATTACTTTCTGGACAATCTTCGAATGTTCATTAGGTTGCATTTTTCGCTTAACGCGATGTTGTGTTAGTCCTAGTACCCAGTGACGACACTTACAGTAGTACATTTTCGTGTTTACTTTATTTTGTGATACTTTCACATAAACGAAACATTCGGGTCTTGGTAGAAGACTACATCTCACACTGATAGAAAATAAGGGATTTTCTAGGGCTTTTCATACTTACCTCAACATTTTCATTTAAAGATTTACATGACTTTTAAAACAGCTTTTCAAAGAAATTCAATGACACTTAAATACTTATGAATTCACCAGCTTTAAGTTGATACTCTCTTTCAAAATAACTTGTATTTTCAGGTCATCAGTAGACAGGTACGGTGGCCAGGTTTTGAGAAGACGGAGCAGAAAAGTCTCGTCTTTTATTTTGATTATATTTTTGGTGTCTTATTACAATGAAAGAACACATATGTATTAAAACTTTACTTATAATGAAATGGATGATGTTCTTGCTTGTTTACTATTTTACACTGTTGTGATACTGTACATGACGTCCTCCATCCCTGAACGTTTCCGCCGTTCGTGGTTTTGGGATGTGACAAACAGTTAACAAGGGGAGTAAGAAGAAACGAGAAGAGAAAAGAAAGAAGAAACGATAAGAGAAAAGAAAGAAGAAACGGGAGAATAAGGAGTGACGGCTGGAGAAAAATTAGGTCAAGTAAAGATATCATGTGATTTCTAAGGTCAAAAAGTCAAAAAAAAAAACAGAACGCCTCTTACGCCTCGCCTCGGAACGCCCCGCCTCGGACTGCTTTTCACCGCCTCAAAAGACTGAGGTGTGCGCCTCATTCTCACCCTAAGAAGAGTAGCCTCAGAATTGGTTTTCGTCCGCCTCACCTCAAGGCGCGCCTCGAGGCGTACGCCTTGACCGATTTTTAAAACCTTGGTTGTCGGTTCGGAAAGTCTACATATAAGGCAATATTCGACCTCCTTGGAGAGAAGAGACATATGAACAATCATATTTTGACGACAACAAACCTTTTTATAAGCGATTTTAAATTTGGAGATCAGAATTGAAGTTGCTTTTTGAAGATTTATGAATGAAATATGTAACATCCCCCTCTAACATATATCACAATATAGTCTGCTTTGGGCTACCGATGCGAAAACTTCTCAGTGGGTCAACCATCCCTGAATTGCCCTTGTCTGGGCACACTTAACTGCATAGTTCTTATGGGATTTGCTGTCCTCAAGTCTTTAAAACGCGTTGTGAGAAGGAAGGTATCCACACCCCCTTATAAGGAAATGTTTCGTTCTCCTTCCAAACCGATGTGGGATCAGGTGTATCACACCTTCACCCTTATTATAGGTTTCGACATCCCCATTAAACACATCGACATGTTCCCTAGCTCTAATACCATTTGTAACATCCCCCTATGACACATGTCACAATACTGTCCGCTTTGGGCTCCCGCGCAAAAGTTGATGGGTTTTGAGCATTAGAACATTCCTATGGTGCACATGCAACCCTAATTGCTTCGGATCTAGGTTTTTTTCAAGTTATATACGCAAATTAATTTTCCAAAGCAAGAACCCTAAGTCTACGATATAATATCGAAATCTAAACATATTTGGGTTAGAAGAATACATTTCTTGTTGATTGCTTGATCTTGACCTTCAAGAGCTTAGTGCCTCAATTGATGTACCTCTAATGGAGTCACAAACACCACTTAGCAATGGATGAACAAGAGAGCGAGGTGGAGTGAAAGACTCCAACTTTCATATTTTTGAAAGACCCAAACTTTCATACTTCAAAATATTATTACTCCAAAACATGCTACTTGCATATTCATAAAAGCAATATTTTACATTGATAAAGGGATTACAAACTACTGGACACAAACCGACTATTACAAGTGTTATATATATTACATAACTACCCAGGATACTGTAATTTATACAAACATCAACTGAAGTACAAAAGTACTATTACAAACTATTCTAAATCTTTCAACAGTATGTGATCATACTAGTTACTTATCACCTGCAATTGTTAAACATTGATAGGGTAAGTGGTGACGCTTAGTGAGTTCAATAATAGATACAATACAACGTTATGCCATATATATACTTCAATGTGGCAAAAGCAAAGAGGAACAACAAGACATATGTGAAATCATGTGACAAGCGTTCATATCAATCAAAGACTTTATTCAAAGATATACTTTTCAATGCTTGATATACATCAATAAAACTTTGGCCCAAATGGCGTAGAAGACATGCAATTTTTGATTAACATCTTGTTAGATTTAAGGCTTATAGTCCTGTCTAACCATTTGCCAATGCCATAGAATAGAAGTCATTCTCTTACGGAGACATGTTCTACATGGCCAGAGGCTACGTACCAGTACCAATGTGAATCTAAGTCCTTTCACTGATCACATGGTCAAAGGTATTACATTTGCTATAAACATAGCGAATAAAATGACGACGGAAAATAACTCAGAATAATAACACTGAAAAGCACATAACACATATAACACATAACATACAATTGTTCCTATATATTTAACTCACCTTAAGTTAACCGGGGGTTAAAATAGTAATTTGGACAACACTTCGGCTTTAAATATGACTTTCTATGTTGAAAACCGGGAGCTCAATTGAAAATCGGGCTCTGAGAAGGTAGGGCTTCAAAACTGAAAAGATAACATTTTCGAGCTTCTCGGGAGCTTCGGGATGTGTTTCGGGTGCTAAAATTGATACTGGGGCTTCGGGGAAAGTCAAAATATTGAAAATATGGATTTCGGGGTGAAAAATGGCAAAATTCCAAAACTACCCGGAAAATCTCACATGCCTTCTTTTTATAGGGGCGAGGATGCGAGCGTCGGATCCGAGAAGAGGAGTCAGCGAGACAGATGGAAGAAAGGGAGAGAGACACGCAAGGGGGGGAAGGGCGAGTCAGCAGTGAAGGGGTACGCGGCAGTAGTAGGGCGAAGTAGGTGGCGCTGCGAGGCGAGGCCACGAGGCCGCTGCGAGGCTCGAACGTAGCATCAGCAAAACGGAGCACGTGGCTCGTATGCGAGAGGAGGCGGCGGTGGCAAAGCGAGGCTCGAACACACGTGCGACATGCGTCACTCTTTGGACGTGCCACGACTCCGGTGATGTTGCTGCTTCGTGCGAGGTGACGTGGCCTGACACTATTCATGCAAGATTTCTTGGATTTTGAGCCCCGAACTTCTAAAATCCATAACTTTCGCATACGAGCTCCGTTTCTGAAATTATTTATATGCACGCGTAGCTAAAATTACATTCTACAACTTTCGTTTAGACTTCGTCGGCTAATTTTGAATTTATTTTTAATATTATTATTTTTAACAGACCGGGACAGGAAAATCCGTTAAAAATTCATAACTTCTTCATCCGATATCTGTTTTCGTCAGACTTTCTACTGTTGTACTAAAAATGATGAGACCTTCGATTCTCATTTAGGATGTATCGGTCAAATATCGCTTGATGTAAAATTCGAGTTTTTAGCTGTCTACTGCTAAGTTGAAACTTCGAAAAATCATAACTTCATCATACGAAGTCAGATTTTGGCGTTCTTTTTATTGAATTTCTCGTTTTAATGAATACTAAGATTTTCATTTAGATTACTAGGGATAAAAAGTAGTTTATCAAAAATTTACGTTTTACGTTATTCGGTGTCATGTCGGTTTTATCGCGGATCTTCGGTTAGTCATAACTTCTTCGTTATAACTCGGATTTCGACGAGGTTTTCGCCTACAAGTTTTTAAAGAGATTATTTACAACTTTCAATAATAAAATTTTACTTATTTCAAATTTTACATTTTCGCTAAATTTTACTATTTGGCTTTTAATTGGAATCTCATAAGACTTCCAATATTTTTTGAGTGATTCTAAACATAGTTTTACTTTATTTCTAGTAAAAACCATCTGTTAGAACTCAACAATTAATTTCACATAGTATTTCACAATTTTATTCATTACAAAACACGAATTTAAAAACGTGTATATTACGAATACCTCCTCCTTTTGAGGATTTCGTCCCCAAAATTACATCGATTAAAATAAATGGGGATATTTTTCTTTTGTCTCATTCTTATTCTCCCAAGTATAGTTTGGGCCTCGATAGTGTTTCCACTTGAAAAACACCAATTCTACTTCTTTATTGTGTAGCTTAGTTGTTCTTTCATTTATGATTTCTTCATGTTCTTCAACATATCTTAACTTATTATCCAATTTCACCTCTGATAATGGAATTGTTTTATTGTAGATGCTCAAGCATTTGCACAAATAACTTACATGAAACACATCATGAATACCTGCCAAATCTTCAAGCAATTCTAAGCGATATGCTTGATTTCCAATTCTCTGGATGATTTTGAAAGGACCAACAAATCTAGGACTCAACTTTCCTTTCTTCCCAAATCGCATAAGGCCTTTCCATGGGGATACCTTCAGCATCACGAAATCACCCACTTGGAATTCTATAGGTTGTCTTCTATTTTCTGTATAGGACTTCTGTCGATCCGGGGCCGCTTTCATTTTTTCTCATACAATTTGAATCTTATCGGTGGTGTCTTGAATCATTTCAGGGCCTCCAAGGATCTTCTGTCCTATATCACGCCAACATAACGACGTACGGCATTTGCAACCATATAATGCTTCATATGGTGGCATTTTGATTGAAGTGTGATAACTGTTATTATACGAAAATTCGAAAAGGGTTAAGTATTTATCCCAGTTACCACCGAACTCCAAGACACATGCACGAAGCATATCTTCTATTGTTTAGATTGTTCTCTCCGTCTGACCATCTGTCTGGGGATGATAAGCGGTGCTGAGAGCAACTCGAGATCCTAGTTCATGTTGCATACTCGCCAAAAGTGAGAAGTGAAGCGGGTATCGCGATCGGCAATGATCTTTAGTGGCACACCATGTCTTGCAACAATTTCATCCAAGTATACTTGTGTGTATTTCTCCATTGGAGCCGTTTCATGCATGGAGAGAAAATGTGCACTCTTAGTCAAGCGGTCGATGATTACCCAAATGCTATCATGCTGTCTCGCAGTCTTTAGCAATTTGGTAATAAAATCCATGGACAACTCTTCCGACTTCCATACAGGAACACTAAGACTTTCTAGGGTTCAGTAAGGATTTTGGTGTTATGTTTTGACTTGTAAGCATACTAAGCATTCCTATACATATCTTCCAATGTCTCTCTTTAATCCAGGCCACCAATAATTAGCTCTTACATCATATTACATTTTACTTGTACCAGGATGTATTGACAGTTTAGACTTATGAGCTTCATCTAAAATCTTCTATCTTAATCCACGAATCTTTGAAATCCATAACCGATTCTTAAATACTTTCAATCCTCGTGGATCATCAAGTAAAACATCAGCATAATGTACCATTCCTTCCTTCTTCACATTTTCTGGCATTAAGGCCTCAACTTGCCACTTCTCTAGTTCATCAAGAATAGTGAACTTCACCGAAGTGTGAGTAATAGTATAACACATACTATTACGATAAACCTTCCTGCTAAGTGCATATGCAACCACATTAGCCTTTCTAGGATGGTACAGGATTTCGCAGTCATAGTTTTTGATCAGCTCCATGGCTCGTTGTTGTCTCATATTCAGAGTTTGCTGACTGAATATATACATAAGACTCTTGTGGTCGGTAAACAATTGGCATTTCGTACCAAAAAGGTAATGTCTCCAAAGTTTTAGGGCGAATACCACTGCATCGAGTTCAAGATCATGGGTGGGATAATTCTTTTCATAATCTTTCATTTGTCTTGAGGCATAGGCTATCACTTTACCACGCCGCATCAACATACAACCGAGTCCTAATCTTGAAGAATCACTATACACGGAGAAATCACCATCACCTTCTGGGAGTGATAAGATTGGAGCATGAGTCAAAAGATCTTTTAGATTTGAGAAAGCTTTTTCTTGAGCATCACCCCATTCGAACTTCACTTCCTTCCTAGTAAGACTCGTGAGAGGTATGCTATACGAGAAAATTCTTTAATGAATCTATGGTAATATCCCGCGAGACCTAAGAAACTTCGAATTTCGGGAGCATTACGGGGCACTTCCCAATTTTGAATGGCTTCGATTTTGATAAGATCTACGGATACACCGTCACGAGAAATAACATCGCCGAGAAATTAAACTTGACGAAGCCAAAATTCACATTTTGAGAATTTAGCATAAAGTTTCTCCTTTCGAAGAAGTTCTAAGTTTCACGAAAATGAATGGCATGATCGGCTTTAGACTTGGAATAGATTAGAATATCGTCAATGAATACGATGAAACACTTATCAAGCATTGGGAGACATACTCGATTCATCATATCCATGAATACAGCATGAGCATTTGTCAAACCGAATGGCATGACAAGGAATTCGAAATGCCCATAACGAGTATGGAAAGCAGTCTTCGGTACATCTTACTCTTGTACTTTCAACTGATGATAGCCATATCTCAAATCAATCTTTGAGAAATAGCTAACACCCTGAAGTTGATCAAACAAATCGTTGATATGAGGTAGTGGGTACTTGTTCTTGATAGTCACCTTATTCAACTCACGATAATCAATGCACATTCGCATCCATCCGTCCTTCTTCTTGACAAACAATACTGGAGCACCCCAGGGAGAGGTATGGTCGAATAAAGCCTTTGTCAAGTAATTCCTACAGTTGGATCATCATTTCTTTCATCTTGGCTGGCACAAGACGATACAGAGTCTTTGCAATCGGAGCAGCACCAGGCACAAGGTCAATTCGGCATTCCAGGGAAACCTTCACTTATCGGGAATACAGCTTGTTTCGTATGTTTAACCTGTCGATCTATGATTTGGATTGGTTCTTCCACAAGGTTCAGACTTCCGTTGATTTCGATCTCATCAAAGGGATTACTAGGGTTTCGTCGGGTAGGCACTTCTTATGAATAAAGACGTGGAATACCGGATGGATGCTTCTAAGTTCTGAAGGTAGTCGGAGTTTGAAGGTTACGGAATTGATCCTAACGAGGATCTCGAAGGGTCTAATGTACCACGAGTTAAGTTTTCTATCCTTTCCAAGGCATAGCATGTCTTTCCAGAGTAAGAGCTCCAACAAGAGGGTACATCTTTCTGTGTTAGAATGTTTAGGGTTTTGGCGATTCAAGAAAAATTCTGGATGAACCTGCAATAGTAGCCAGTGAGACCCAAGAATTGACGGGTTTCTATGGGTATATTCGGTGCCGACTAATTCTCTATTGCTTTGATCTTAGGAGGTTTCCACACGTATGTCTTCAACGTCTACTACATGACCAAGGAAAATGGTTTGACCGATGGGCATCACTACGAGCTTATAGTGACCATATCTAGTCCGACATATTGTCTAAGGAACATCACTCTCATGGATTTGTAGCTGATGGTACCTTGACCTAAGGTTTATCTTTGAGAAGTGGCTGGTTCTCTGAAGTGGATCAAAAAGTTCATCTATTCGAGGAAAAAGGATATCGGTTTTGATGGTCAACTCATCAAGCTGACTGGATAACTCCTGCATTACTGCTGGCGCTAATCGACACGGGGGCTTGGCTATGAGGGTAGTTCCAGGAATTAGGTCGATGCGAAACTCGACTCGACATTCGGGAGGAATTCCTGGAAGCTGTTCGGGAATAGACACCAGGATAGTTGTAAACTTTGGGGATGCAACTTCCTGTTTCTCAATGGTCACATAGGCTAGGAATTTATGGCACTCCCTTCTGGAAAACCTTTTAAGCTTTGATGCAGGAAATGATATGAAGATTTGAGCTAAACTTATCGCCATAGATTGTGAGAGTCTGACCAGAGGGAGGCTTGAGACGGATGGCTTTTCGTAATAAAGGATATCCGCATGATTGGAACTCAACCAATCAATGCCAATGATAACATCAAAGCTCTCTATGGAAACTGGCATAAGATCGATAGGAAAAAGAATGATCGCCGAGAGTAAGGGTCCAACCTATGAATATATCACTAACGTCCTCTTTCTCATTGTTAGACATCTCGACGGTAAACGGTTCGGTTAGTAGTTGAGGACTATGTTTATGAAGATATTCAAATGAATAGCTAACAGATTATCTTTCAGTACTAGAATTGAAAAGGATTGCAAGCATAAGGTTTATCCAAGAGGAATATACTTGTGGCAACGGTGGGATCGGCGACTGCCTCACCTCTCCTCCTATTGCTAGAACTCTTCCGGTGTTGCCAGTCGTTGCTGCCTTGGGGCAGTTTCGCTGAAAATGCCCCACTTCTCTGCAACCATAGCAGGCCTGACGAATGCCCGCTCCGGAAGCCTGATTGGTTGATTGAGTTAGTGTCTTGCAGTTCTTCGAAGTGTGACCCTTTTTGCCATAACTGTTGCAAAACACCTCTCGACATGGGCTGGAAGTGAGGTGATGATAGTTGCACTTGTCACAACTAAGGAGGGTTCTAGCATGCCTACTGGTAGGCGTTCGAGCTGAGGATCCAACAACAGAAACAACTGTAGGGGTAGTAGCATCGTGAACTGCCACAGTTTGCTGCCTTTTCGAAGACTCCTACGATGTCTGACTTTTCATCTTCTTCCTAATTTTTCTTTTCTCGCCAGTCTTCTCTGTCGGCTCAGGAGTGGTAGCTGTTTCCTCAAGGTCATCACAATGGTCGATTAAGGTTTGTGCTAAGAATTTGGCGCTATCGTATGTATCTGGCCTCGCAGCTAAGACGTTTCCTTTTGTTGGCTGGGTCAGCCCCCAGATGAATCTCTCTATCTTCTTACTCTCCGGGGTAACAATTCCCGGGCAGAGTAGCGCCAAGTTATCGAACCTGGAAGTGTAAGCGGCAATTTTGTAACCCTTCATATTCAGGTTCCAGAGTTCGTGCTATAATTTCTGCATTTCGCCATGAGGGCAATACTTAGCCAGCAGAAGTTCCTTCATAGCTTCCCAACCCATGGCATTGGCTACAGGTAAATTTAGGGATTTGACTCGTCCGTTCCACCAAGTCAGGGCTTTTTCGATGAACGTGCAGGTGGCGAACTTCACCTTATCAGATTCTGAACAGGCACAAATTTCAAAGTTAGATTTGATTTTCTCGAACCATCGGGTGAGGGAAATGAAACCTCCAGTGCCATCAAAGGATGTGGGCTTTGCATTCATGAAATCTTTATAGGAACCCTCTTTTTGGTGTCCCTGACTGCCTTCTTGGTTTTGGTTTTGGGTACCACCTCCCGAACCACCGGAATTCCTTTGAGACATGGCAGCTGCCACCGCGGCAATAACAGCTGCCTGGAACCTCACAGGGTCAAATTCAGGAGGAGGTGGTGGCGGAGGGTTGTTGGTCTTTGAGTTGGGTCTCTTTCTTGGAGGCATCTTGATCCAATAAGATCAGGAAAAAGAGGATGGTAAGTCCTCTGAATTAAATCAAGAGATATGACAGATATATATTCTGAATAAGCGATAAAGCAGGATAGAGTTATCACAACAAATAAATCATCGCTAAAGGAATGATTAAAGAGAAGCGTTTGAATGAGGGTTTCTACAACGTATTGGCTCGAGAAATACTCCCATAGTATTTCATGATTCCATGTGATGATGGCTCGTTGTTTGGGGTATTAGGGTAAGTTTTAGGCGTGCTGAACACCACAGTCACTCCCAAGCACATGTTGGCTGTGTCTCAAATGAATATAGTTGGCCGGGCTATATTGATCCTAGACACGACTACATAACTGCCCAGGTTTAACCACAGCGTACAACACCCATTTAATTATTTTTTGTTCTACTTGTAGTTACAGATTTCGACGGTTAGGTATACTTGTATACTTTTGAAAATGCTTATATTTTAAGGTATACTTTTAATTCAGAGCACTTAGGCTCCTTAGTGTTTATAGTCTTATACCATGTAAGGTCTGGTATACTTAGTTCACTGTAAACAAGGGCTCTGATACCAATCTATCACACCCCGAAACCGAAGGTGGAAACGTTCCGAGGCGGGGGTGACTTCATGTTAAGTATCATAACCAATGTACATAGTAAGCAAAGTAAACAACCATTACATTACATATTAGAATTTACATCTGTTCAAAAGTAAAGTGTTACAAGTGTTATACATATGTATCATATGAACAAAAGTAAAGACGTGTCTTCTACGAACTCCATCTTCGCCAAAAGGATCACTGGGTACCTGTCTAATGCGTACCTGAGAGTACAAGCAGTTTGAACATCAGCATAAAGCTGGTGAGTTCATAAGTGTTTTGTTTTCTGAAAATGAACATGTTTCCTTTAGTTTTCTGAAAAGTTGTTATCCAAGAAAATCCCATATTTTCTTATAAAGACAGTTTAGTTTAAAGTTCTGAATTTCCGTTATATACAACAGTGTATAGTTTAATACATAAAACTATATATTGAAAACCACTGGGAATTACCATCCAGTACAACAATAGATATTTTTAATACATAAAAATATTGATTGAAAACCATGGGAATACCATCCCGTACTAGATATAAAATAGTTTATAATACACAAAACTATAGATTGAAAGTTATGGGAATACTATCCCGTACTAGATATAGATTGAAACCCATGGGAATACCATCCCGTACTAGATATAGATTCAAAACCATTGGATTACCATCCCGTACTAGATATAGATTCAAAACCATGGGATTACCATCCCGAACTAGATATAGATTCAAAACCATGGGATTACCATCCCGTACTAGATATAGATTCAAAATCATGGGATTACCATCCCGTACTAGATATAGATTCAAAACCATGGGATTACCATCCCGTACTAGATATAGATTCAAAACCATGGGACTACCATCCCGTACTAGATATAGATTGAAAACCATGGGACTACCATCCCGTACTAGATATAAGAACTATAGATAGAAAATAGATATAAAATCAAATCCGTGAATAAACTTATATTAATACGTATTGTGAGTCGGGTAACCATGCTAATGCGACATCGAGACCTTCTTGATGTTCGTCAGGCGTCGGACGATTTCCAGAACTTGTCACCCCAGGCATGCCTGCCTAACTATAGCTAGTAGTTTAAGTGTGGGATTGTCAGTCCCGAATAGATCTATTCACAAATTCCATGCTCTCCCTCCAGGAGACTCCGGTTACACTTCCGAGGAGGATTTACTGATAACCCAAAGGGTTTAAACATGACGAATCTCACAAGCTAGTATGAAATTATTCACGGTGTTCTCAGACGTTATCAAACATACTAAACATTTTGAAACATAATACAGTATAAACAGTTTAATACAATGAAATTATCTGGCATAATACTCTAAATTAAACAAAGACAAACTGAATCAGACATAGTTATCTATTAAATTTACATAAATCTGTGCTCATAAAACAAGAACTAAAGATCCCAAATTATTCCCATAATAATTTGATTGATTTGATTGTTTCCTTTACTGTAATTGAAATCCCTGTATTTATATTCAAATAAACATCCCTTATGCTCCACATAATACATAAGGGGTAAAGATATCTAAAAGTTAGCCAGATATTTGTAGAAATACATCAGTTTTATGTTTTGAAAACATTTATAATTTTTCTTGTATCCCCCCCCCCCTAAAAACATTGAAAACACGAAAAAAGACGTAGGGGTATGACCTCACCGAACAAGGAGTGTGTCGACTAGGATGCTAAATGTCGGATCGAGGCTTGAAAACGTCCGAGGTTCCTATGTAATAATAAATGATACACAAATGTATCTAATTAGACTTAAATCACTAATTAGATATGATTATACACTTTAAGATGCGAAAACGCTTCAAATCAAGTGTCTGGAGTGACCCAGGTAGCATCTACGGACGTATAGGGCATAGATAATGAGTTTTCTCTTCAAGAGTAAACTCCTTAGGGAGTTTACGGCCCTAAGACCATGTCCACATGAGTTCACGGCCGTGAACTCATGGATGATGGGTTTTAAGGTGCTTAAGGGTCAAATATCACTTGGGAAATGTTGCTAGGATTTAATCTAAGGCATAAAAAGGAATAAAACCACCAAAGGAAACATCAAAGGGAGTTTACGGCCCTAAACTAGGAGTTTACAGCCGTAATATCCTATACCTTACTTTTCTTAATGATTTGTTGGCCTTAGATCAATCACATGTGATTCAAACTAATTTTACAAGCCTTGGATGGAATTTAGGGCATCATTTGACCATGTTTTAGGAGCTTACGGCCCAGGAACCCATCCTTGGGGGGTTTACGGTCGTGAACTCCTAAGGGATTTGTTTTCATCAAGTTTAAGTCTTCTAATTCAATTGTGGTTGTTTCTAGACTTTAATCCAAGGCTATTAGTGTGTTTAAATGACATTTTAACACTTTAAATTGAGTTTACTACCCATGATATGGAGTTTATGGCCCAAGAATGTTCTTGGGCAGTAAACTCATGTTTACTCCCCAAAATTTGAGTTTAAGGTGTTCTAAGTCCAACCCAATAAGTCCTTAAGCCATATCTAAGCTCCAATGGTGGTTTGGAAGGGTTTTAAGGCTCAAAAACCCCATTTGCATGTGTTCACGGCCTAACGATGTTCCAGGGTTGTAAACACATGTTTATGGTCCTATTCCATGATTTGAACACGAAATTGAAGGCTAAGGATGCTAATCTATGAGTTAGGGTAGTTACCTTGATGATTTGAAGCTTGAAATGAGTGATTTTGGATCAAAAAGTTGGATTTGAGGAGAGAGGTTAGGGAGAGAGTGAAAAAGGCTTCAAATGAGGCTCATTTCACTTTATATGTGGTTCGGGTTTGGGACACGGTGGAATTCTACCCAATACCAACGTTAAACGGGGCTTTTGGTCGCACTCGATTAAATTGTCGTAGCCTGGCGCAATCGAATCTACAAATTTTCAAATTAATGAATAGGGCCACTTTCATGAGTTCCTAAGGGATTTGGACACTCATGAGATTATAATAAACATATAAATTTAAATAACTTAGCCCAAAAACGAAATCGGAACGAATTGCTAAAGACGGGTTTTACGGGCGGAACGGGTTACGGCGATGGAACAACTTCGGGTTGTCACAAAACTCTTTCGCTAAATAGAGTTTAAGTTGATAGCAAGTGTGATATTTGCATTCTCAAAGTCATTAGTGCAGCATGTATGGTTAACCGACACACAAACATGGATTTGTGAGAAATAGCAAAGGTCTAAACAATTGAGACTACGATTATGACATCCATTTTCATAGTTCTAAAAATTGTTTAGACACATATGTGAGCTATCTAAGGAAAGGTGTATGATTTTGAGAAGCCTTGATAAAGTCTTATCAAAGCAACTCGTATCAGAAATCTGAACTTTAGTAAGAAAATAAATAAAGTATTGATTTCTAGAAGTCCAGCTGATTTCTAAGTACATGTTAAAGCTAGTAGGAGCATAATAGTTATGTTAGTAATTATTATTCTAGTGGGAGCATAATCAACTATGATAAGTGTTGCAAGTTAGCAAAGTTAATTTTTGAAAACAAAAGTTTCAATTGTGAAAACTTGTTTTGCTATAATTAAGGGAGAGGAAATTATACATCATTTCAATTCTAAAAGCTTAGATGGAGATTTTAATCATCGTTAGTCAAGGTTATATATTTGAATTTTACATTGGAATGGTTCAACATAAGGAAATTCTATATATAATGCGTTCTCAAAATTCGATTTTTATTACGACATCCCTATGCATAGTCGATTAATCAAAACATTGAAAACAAAAAAATATATTTTATCAAAAGACTGGTCTTGGATCATGTCTTTATGTGAGACATCATCAATCGTGTCCCATATGCTTCGGGTATATGATCGATTATATGTGCTATAATATTTATCCTTTCTAAATTTTCCAAATGCCTAGCGCATTAGGAAGGGAAAAGTTCTAGAATTGGATATGACTAAAATGATTAAGCACTACTAGAAAAACATCCTTTTACGACGCGCAATGCGTGTCGTAAAATGCTCTGAAGACGCGCAAATGCGTGCCACGAAAGGCCCTGTCATAACGAGAGACGACACGTTTTTGCGCGTCATCTATAGACGACGCACATTTACGACGCACAGTTTTGACACGCGATTTACGACGCGCCTGTCATAACGAGAGACAACACGTTTTTGCGCGTCGTCTATAGACGACGCGCATTTACGACGCGTAGTTACGACACACGATTTACGACGTGCATTTACGACACACAATGCGTATCAATGAAGGCCCTGTCATAAAGGAAGACGACACGCATTTGCGTGTCGTAACATTACGACGCGCATTTGCGACTTGGATTGCGTATTATTAAAACCGCCGTCAAGAAAGGCCAAGTCATAAATGAAGATGACACACATTTATGCGTATCATAATTTTATATGTTTCAAAACAATATTATTTATAGATTTATTAATTTTCAAATTAAATTTTTATTTAATGTCTCATAATAGAAAATAAAATATCATTTACAAAAAATACAATCCGTTAAACGTCACATAATACAAAATAAAATACCATAAACCATAAAGATAATTCAATGTACTAATATGTCAAATACAAATAATCAATCCAATAGTAAGTAAATGTAACACATTACTAATATTACATAACATTTATGATAGAAAACAAAACATGTACAACATTAAAAAAAACCCATGACTTAATTTTCCTTTGATAATTTCCTTTCTAAGAGAATAACCTGAATGCAGGAACTTTGAAAGGTTGCAGGGCATGGAAGGATGTTGCTAGAGAGAACCTGCACATGTTTCTTCCTTATCTTCGTTTAACTTCTTTTCCTGCTCAACAAATATAATTGTTAATTAGATTCATGTTGTGTTTATTAATATTCGGTTTTTTTGATTCCCAATAGGACATATATATATATATATATATATATATATATATATATATATATATATATATATATATATATGAATGGATAAAAAGGGATTATATATGATCTCAATTTTTGTAACAAATAAAAGAAGGGATATATGCGTATGATCATAACCTAAACACCCATGCATATAACCAGATAAATTAGCCTCATCATACAAACAGTTAATATTTACAACACCTGATATGATGGAGTATGTAATTGAACCTTAACGTTTGCTGCGATTTATAATTTGTTAAAGCATCTTCCCACATGACTCTAAATTATGTGGCTAACACTCTACCAAATGTAACTAAGCATGACAAAGTCTGTATAAAAAAACCAAAACTAAAAGTAGAAGTTTACCTCTTCTTTACATGTTCTGAATTTTGTGCACTGCAGTGGAAGTTCTTGTATGTATAGTGCATCTCATTAAGTCACTAACTCAATATATATATATATATATATATATATATATATATATATATATATATATATATATATATATATATATATATATATACAAGAGATGGCCACATGTGGTAGAAATAGCTCGTCCTTCCAACTCCCTCCAGCATGCGTTACACCACATTGCAGTGTATATGATGATCTTCAGATGATTTGATGCTCCTTAGTCCTTAATAATACCAAATGATAAAGATTACCATCTGAATATGAGAAACTTTGCAATTTTTCTGTGCATAGTGGAAAGCTCAAGGAAAACCAAAAACAGTGACTATAGCTATGAACAAAGCAAAATATCAATTATGATTACCATCAAATATGACAACCTAGAAGCCATATGACTACATTGTATTTTGGGAGATATATAATAAACCTCAGTTAGAATAAATAATAACACACTGCATTTTTCATTTATTGAACTAAAAAGATGAGAGACAAAGACATATATATATATATATATATATATATATATATATATATATATATATATATATATGCACACACACACACACACACACAGAGAGAGAGAGAGAGAGAGAGAGAGAGAAAATACATACAAATACATAGCCTGCATTTCGAAAGCATGTTGTTTTAAGTCAGAGTTGACCAAATCTGCAGGGATGTTTCCGGCCAAAAACAGGTTAATGGTTTGACTTGGACAACTTTCAAGAAGATGTATTGAAAATTCCAGAACAAATGTAGGATCGGGCCCACATAGACGCTACAAAATACACAATACAAAAGTTTATAAAAAGTCTAATATGTTTACATAATGATTAAAAAGTTAACAACTTACTTTGAGATATTCAGTTATCATCTCATGTATAAAGAAAAGAACTGGCTGAAAAGAAGAGTTAAATATGTTTACAAAAGTTTATAAAAAGAGTTAAATATGTCTAAACATATCTTATCTCCCAAAAATGCTCACAAAAGGGAGAGAGATGCAGCCAGACCTGATTAATTAAATTAAATTAATTTAATTAAACATCATCATTCTACGGATTTACCTACTGGAAATGTAGATCATCTTCTCCAAAGTTAAAATGTATTTCCCATCCACACTAATTAATCTAATTAAATTAAATTAAATCAAGATATGAAGGTGGTTGTTCTTCTTCATGTTCGTAAGAACTTGTCTCAGTATACGAAGGTGGAGAAGTAGATTGATCAACAGACTGATGAGAAGTTTTAAAGACAGGTGGCATGTCAAAGATAGTTTCTTGAGAATCTTGAAAATCTTCTACAGGTACCACTACTAGAATATAACTACAGAAAGATAGAAAAGTTAATAAAATTATAAATATAGAAGATGAGAACTGAGTATAAGAATATAAGGATACTCCCCAGGGACAAGGGTATAAATGGAAATAGCATAACTGCAACCCAAAATCAGAAGATCCTGAAATCAAAAGGAGAAGTAAATATACAAAATAGAATTTCAAGGGGCAAGGGTATAAATGGAAACAGCGGTACCTGTAATGCGCGACACTAAAAGTCTTTGGTGCATGTGGATGTGAACTCAAAAGAACCAACAAAATATGTGAGTGTTCAAAGCGATGTTGTTAGTCATAGAAACTAAAATAAAAAGAGTCCTTCCTACCCTTCCCACTACCACTTTCAACCACCAAAAACTAAGCGTGAAAATACTCTTCCATTCCTTGATTATCAGCGTATAAGAAACTGAAAATTTGAGGCATGTGTGCCATGCCTTCACCTGTTAGTGCACTGGTTGCAACAGCTACAGACATAGCTGATGATTTCCCTGATTTAGCTATTGTTGCAGCAGCAATGGCTACAACAACAGTAGTTGTGTTTAAAGTGTTTGCAAATGATTCGATATAAATCCAAGTCACGCATACCCATTAGGGAAAGACCAAGTACTCTCACATAGACCAAGTCAACCAAATATTTCACCATCAAACTCAAATGAAGACATTGGACCCCTTGACTCTTTGCTGCCCAAAGCCCTCTCCATACAAAGCATCAATCGACTTGCCCATGGAGTGTTGATTGTTCTTGTAATTATGGAAAACTGCTTGTTCATATCTGTTACACCTAAGGGAATATCCAACTAAGTATTGGATATAGGAACATAATAGAGTTCCATCCCATTTCAATTGCTTACTTGAATCATCAACAAAACTCTTCTCAGCTGACTGCAAAAGGACACCTAGCAAACCTGATGAACAACACATAACTTTGTTTTTTTGTACAAGCTTGCAAAATAGCAAGCAATTCACGAACCATATGTGTTCATGGGGACATGAAACCGGCAGTATCTAATAACCATGGAAGCCAAGGAATAAGCTCGCCTGATACCACAGCAGCTCTGGAGATCAACATGACACTAGGTGGGTTATTATCCTCATCTTCCGCAAAAGATTCAATGCCACCCATTGTGGCAAGAAGTGAATTAACCACTAATAACGCGATGATTTCTGCCTCTTCCCCATCCCCAAAGCTTTCTACACCACTTACAATGTTCTTCAAGCTCTACATTCTTTCTGCCTTCCCCATGATAACAAAATCCATTAAATGCAATAGCTCAGGTGAAACATTTCGCATGGGTTTTGGTTTAGGTTTTGGAGGTGAGTGCCCATGATCCCCATATGCATATAAAGAATAATCATAACTAGTTCGAGCAGATAATTGCTCAGAGAGATGAGGTGATTTTCCCCCTGATCCATGGCTTAAGACATTACTATCCTGGTGTACTTGAACAACAACCAGTGAAGAATTATCCTCCATTGTTCCCCTTTTGTTGGAAACTCCAAATGTCTCCTCATTTCCACAAGATGAGGTCCTTAGATTATCCAGATGCCCAACAATCTTCTCTTTATCTAATGATACCTGCTCAAACATGCCCTCATCCACATCCATTGAAGGAAAAGTAACCCCCACAAGAAGTTCAATAAGCACTAAAAGCTCATCAACTAAAGCATTCACATCACCAACCGGACGTGTGGCTCCATTAATAGATAGGGTATTCACGGAATCCATTTTAAGAATTGTCCAATAACATCTCCTAAACCCCATAAAGCTTCTGTAGGCCGCATCCTTGTAGCTACATGTACTTGCCCAAGCACCTCAGTAGGTCATCTGAGCATTCCTGAAAGTAACACAAGTATCTTTTCAGGCACCAAAATCACCTATTTGACCTTAGTAATCATTACAATATCATAAATTTATAAAACCTGCAGTGCCAGAAGGTGTAGGACCCTACAATGTCTGCATCTAAATGTGCACTTGTTTTCTCCTAGAAAGATGTTGATGAATGTACATGAGGTCCTCGAGCATTAAATTTGTTTCCAACAGCTCAATTAATTCAATCTGAGATTAATCATTTAGTCCAATATGAGATTCCTAGTCCTCAAAGCTGATTTTCTTTATAACAGCTTCATAAATGATCACTCTATGTGTTTAATTATATAGTTCAACATCAGATGCATAACCTGAACATTGCTTTCATATGGATTAACATGACAATATGAGTTAACTGAAAACAAATTAAACAAAACCTACAGTCAATACCTGAGAAGGAAGGACAAATGATTTACCTGAGAAGGATAGATGAATGGATTTCCAGCACGGTGATAATCTTTCATATGTATTAAGCCAAGCTGCTTCATCTGGAACATCAAGAGAATTATCGAAAGATAACAAAAGGCGATGAGTGAATTATTGGGATTATCGACAAGGGTAAATGTTGATTCAAACCCTATAAATCGCTCCAAAAGGGTCAGTGATGGGAGGGGGAAATGATTTTCAATATAAGATAGAGGAGGTTGCTTCGAGCCCTAGAAATCACACGACCCTTGAAATCATACGAGGAGTTCAATCGATGTTTTTAGAGTGAAATCGGAGATTAGAGAGTCGAAGATGAGAGAATCATAGAAGCCATAATCACCAAAATCAATTAGTCTTTCAGTAGATGGTGATGAAGAAGAAGACCAATCGGAAGGAACGATGAAAGAAACAACACCTAGGTAGAAGGATGACTGGAAAAAGGTGTGCGAGCATCTGCAAAATCTAGGAATTCAAATTAGGAATTTAAGTCATACAAATCGAGATGTGGAGTGAGGTTTAGAGAATGAAAAATACACCTGTTGGAAGAAACACATGCGGATAAACAGAAGATTATGCGATGTTCTGGTATGCAAAGCCCGCAGGGTGCTTATCAAAAGCTTTTAGAATCATTTGAGTGGTGTTCTTATCAAATGCTTTGAGAAGCATCATAATTTGTAAAAATGATAGGGGCATTCTTCATGTTTCTTCTCTTTTCATCTCTGTCTCAGAGGGAAAATAGGGCTTGAAATTTCTTGAGGTAGAAGGTAGAAAAGAACAAGGCGGGTTTTCAAAATTTTGGGGATTTCATTTTTGCTCGTATCCACTAAACATGCGTTTGTTAAAATTATAAAGCGACACTTACAAAGGACGCGCATTTAACATATAACACCCTCCGTGTTTTTTTTTTCTTTTTCTTATGACACTAATTTAAGGGCACGCAATAATGCGTGATCTAAATCCTTAAATTTTTTGAAGATATGACACTTTTTTAATATCACTCTCTTTTACGTAACATAAAACAATGAGTGTCGTGGTTTGCGCGTCGTAAAAGGGTCTTTTTCTTGTAGTGAAGCAATTGTCGAGGACAATCTGAGGTTTACCAAAGGTTGGTTGCTCGTAGACAATTGGAAGTATGGTGTAAATTTTTTGAAAGGACCATATTGACATATTCTAAAAAGAGGTAACTCTTATTCAGAAGTGATAGTCAGAATAGGAATATGGAAATGTTTCATAGGTGGAAGTTATTCATTAAATCTGTGTAAGATTAGAAAACTTAATGCAAGAAGGATGTTCAAAGGAATGTACTTTGAATTTGAGACTTCGTTTACATGGAATTGCTCTCCATTGGAATACTTTGTAAATGTCTTTTACCAAGTCTTTGTGACTTTTGTGCATAATCATTACAAGAGGATCAATGCATATAAGTTTAAGAATCTAACAGAGTTCAATAAATGGCAAAGAATATTGTATTCTTACATTTGCGATAAGGATTTGGGATTGTGAAATAAGAATCATTGGAATCATGTTCAATTGGTCTCTTTCACAAAGTAAGGATCATAGACAAACATAGTGTGTATTCTTGGAGTATGGCATAACTATTGTTTGGATAAACATAGTGTGCATGCTTGGAGCATGGCAAGACTATTGTTTCAGTTCAAGTATTAAGTTGATTATTCGAAACATTATACAATGAATAAGGTGTAATCAATATGGTGATAAATAAAAGGTGTTTTATTTATATTCATAAGTTTTGAGACCATATTGGATTCGATTATTCTTGTGTTTCACTTTGCATGTTTTGACTTCCCGAATAACTAGGTTATTCAAACTCTCCACAGTTAATTTTACGTTGGAAATAGGTATGAATTAAGACTGTCATGAATTGGGCTTGTAGATGTCTAAAGTGTTTATACATAGCAAAAGTTGGTGCAACTTTCATGAGTGCTCCTGGAATGAGATTCGAGTATTAGATTAAACCACGCTCATTTGAATCACTTCATGGATTTTATCACGAGTGATAATGAGACGATAAAATCTTATATTCTTCAAATGGAGACATTTGAGTTGTAGTTGCACGTCGGTTGCACATTGACATATGTAAACATAACCAATAACTTGGTTTTGATAAAACATATCATTGTGTGTAATTTGATGAGAAAGTACAAGAGAACATTTAGGTCGATGTTTTTCTGTTCCTTTTACCCTTGGAGGGATGAAAGCGATATCTGTGGGCCCCTCAATGATTTAGTGATGACAAATATAAGTGCTCCGCTGGGCCTGGACTGATTTGATTGGTTCAATTAGTCATTTATCGTAAATCGGAAATCGGGAAACAACAAATAGACAAAGAGAATGATTATAATCCATGTCTCCATCCATATGATATCTAGAATGTAGGAATATATGATCCCTTATCTAATTGACACGTCATTATCTAGGTCAGAGTTCGATAGTGCCTATTAAGAGATACGATTACTAGTCGGGATCTTGGCGTGATATTTGCAATAATTATTTTAGACTTTTCCAACTGGGAGACTAGTGGATGAGATGTCTATGCCCATAACTAATATTGGTATGTACTCGAGCCGAGAGTAGCATGGTCCATTTGGGTTGCATAACACCAGGACAATTTGTTAGGATGGACTCTTGAGAGAAGGTTATATATGATTTATTAATATATTATAAGTTCTAATATATTAATATGAAATCATATGATTCAATTAGTATTGATCAATAATTAGTTTTTAATTAATTTAGTGATCAAAAGGGACTAATTAAATATATGGGGACTAATTACGGTAACTAGTTATATTTATATGTGTTATGCTTATGATCCATGTTCGACCACGTTTACATATATACACATAAAGAGTTGGGCCACATGAACTATAGATCATAACACCCATGGGTATGGATTTGGGTTATACCCATGACCTTTATAATTCCACATATAAATATGTTACATCATATCCAAAATCACCACCAATATATTGTTGGAGGATATGGAGGTTTGGTGAGGCTAGGATTCTCTCTCAAGTATCATCATTTGTCCTAGGTGAGTTGTGATTCCATTTGAGGTGCAGGTACTAAGTTCTTAAGGGGCCAAAGTCTTCTTAGCAACATCAACAACATCAAGAGGTATGTCTAAAACTTGTCTTATTATACATATCTTATTTGTATGCTAGTTATAGGCTTAATACTTTAGAAACATCATTGTATATATAATTAGTGAAAACATAGATCCAATGTATTTAGGGTTGTGTGTGCACCATAGGATATTGTAGTATACCAACAATATTAACTTTTACCAAAGAAAAATTATATACATGAATTTTCAAACCAAACTAAAGAGAAACCTAAAAAAATCTTACATGCGCTTATGAATTCCATTCGCATTCATGCAAAAGACAAAACTAGCTCGTTCACATTTATAAAAAACACATAACTATGCCATAAACAACATGTATGATTTTTTTTGGGTTATCTTTAATTTTTTTAATTATATAAATTTTCTAATCAGAGATAGTTAATACTTAGTATGTCTATTAGGATTTGTTGATAAGTCTTGTTAGTTGTTAATTATTAATTATTACTAACTAGGTGTGAAACACATGTATTATATGAGTTGATTAAAACAAAAGTTAAATATAAAAGATACATTGATCGATTAAAACAAAAGTTAAATATGAATGTCTAAATATTAAATACTTTTTAAATTAAAATTTATAAATAAATTACATTGAATCGTCATTTTACGTTTTCAAGCTTCAAATTCAAAATTTTAATACCTAATAAAATACAAAACCTTAAATTTTACTTTGTAATATCCATATTTTAGTAAATTAATTCTTTAAAAAAAATTATTACTTTTACATTATAGTTAGATTACAGTATTTATTATTAATTTATAGATTTCAACATGATATGGATTCTAGCGACCCTAAAAACAAACGAAAACTAAGAAAATTACTTGTGGATAATAAAAATCGAACATTATGTCTACCATGGCAATTGGTAACCGTTTAAGGGAGAATTTCATATATGCCCCTTTTAAACCTCAAAATATCATATTTGCCCAGCTTAATTTCTTAATATCATATTTACCCTTCATAAACCCTCAAAATATCATATTTACCGAAATCCTTTTTTATAATGTTTTTAATATTTTATAATCATTTTTTATAACTTAAAATTACTATAATAATTAAAAAATTTAACGATATTATCCTTAATTCTATGATAATGAAATATGAACTTCTAAATTGTTGGAATGTCGTCCTCTTAACAAACAAAAATATTCATCTTCAACCCTCTTTATGGAATGTATATTTTGATTGTTTAGTTTTTTTTGTTGATTATGTTGTAGATGAAGGATATTTTAGATATTACCATTGATATTTTGATGTTTAAAAAGTACACATACGATATTTTGATATTTAAAAAGGGTATATATGATATTATGATGTTTAAAAAGGATATATATGATATTTTGAAATTTTATGAATGGTAAATATGATATTTAGAAATTTTAGGAAGGGTAAATATGATATTTAGAAATTAAGTTGGGTAAATATGATATTTTAATGTTTAAGAAGTTCATGTATGAAATTCTCCCATTGTTTAACTACATGTTAAATTAAATTTATTGTTGTAAATTTTCGATTAAAAAATATTGTTTTATATCGTATCAAATTTTCATGGCATGTTACCAATGTAGTTTATTATTCATTATTATTACTCTTTTACAACAGATGTAGGTTATAGGCAACAAAATTTAAGATATTCAAACAATTTTATATATGTTCACGGTGATAGAGAAAATGTCAAGTCAAATATATCATGTGGATATGAGCATTTAAGTTTTCAATCTATTTATAGTGTTAATATTATAAGTCAATTATCTAAGGATGATAAAGAAAAAAGAAAAATTAGAAAAAGTTATTTGGATAACAGAAGATCTAATGATATATTCACCATCTCAAATGCTATTTTTGTATCTATCATGCCATTTATTTGAACTTAGATCCCTAATTTTATGTTACACATTTATGTTCAGTTTATTCCTTGATTTATTATGTGTATTTTTTGCAAAATAACCAATAAGTATATTTGTTAAATGGTACTATTCCGTACTTACTATTGTCAATGATATCCCTGTGCTTATTTATTCATTTTAAGACAACAAATGTTTACTTATGTGCAGTTGTACGTTGAATTGTTAATACTTAAAAACAAAGACGAATAAAAATATATTAATTTTAGACAATGACAGTAACCTTACCAATAAGACATCTAATATTGTATTCAAAGAAGTATTTAGAAATTTGTGATTTATAACACTGATTTAAAATATGTCAATACTAATTTTTAGTACTTTGAGTTCAATTACGTACTTATTCAATAAAGTATTTGTATATATGTAAAAGTATTACTTTAATAATCATTTAATGTTTACAAGTTGATATTAAGTTTGTTTAATAAACCCGTAAAACACATGAGTTTCACACTTAATATTAACAATAAATCGTTACTTCAATTCCAAAACGTAAAAACATAGGAAGTCAAGAAATATAGTTCAGAATGTACAATATTTTTTGCTAAACATAAACGACTCTTTGAAATTTAAAATTATATTTTCCATTTGAAAATTGCTTGAAAGTTTAATACAAGGCTATAACAAATTAAATTAAACCCTAGACCTAAAATTTTGCAAAATGAAATCTAGAACATGTTTATAGTAAAATGAATCAGTTTTTTCCTTTTAAAACGTAACTTGTCATCGTCAAAGTTTATTAAATGAACGATATAAATAGAATGGCAAAATTCGATATAATAGTATAATATAAATATACTATGTACCCATTCAAGATATGTAAAATGAGCTATAACCTACCTTAATTTTAGGACTTAGAAAAAAGAAAGAAGATATCTATTCTTTTGCATTTGGTGTCACATTTAATTTAATCTAATATAATATAAAAATTACATATATATATATAAATCAGTAATGTGTGGAATTAATTGAATTGGTGAAAATTAACAAAACCATAAATTGACACATGAATTTATTTTAATTTAAAATTCACATAAAATGACCTATCGCAATGCATAGAAAACCTGACACAGGGCAAAAATGATTTTGATTTATTAGGTTACATTATTAATACTAACTACTAATATTAAGACAGGGCTACTGTTTTTGAGTCGATCTCTTAAAATTATTTCACACACACACAAAAAAAAAAAAAAAAAAAAAAAAAAAAAAAAAAAAAAGATATTTCTAACATATCATGTATGCTTGATATAAAGTATACTTTTTTTTAAAGATAATGTGTTTTTCATTAACGCGATAAGGTTTAGTGGAAGCTTTAGCCAAAAAGCAAATTTTGAATATTACATGCTGTGTGCATGGAAAAGACATATATCTACACATAATGACCTTGTCAATGGTATCTTCGTGAAGAAACAATAATGATGAAGAAGTTATGGGTTGTTCGATTCTTTCTCTTCTTCACTTTTGCAAACACAAACCTCACTTCAGGTTGCTTTGAACATGAGAGAAAAGCTCTTCTCCGCTTCAAAGGCAGCATTGTATCAGACCCTTTTGGTCGACTATCATCTTGGCATGGAAACAAGTGCTGCCACTGGCAAGGGGTCGGCTGTGATAATGCAACCGGACATATCACAAGGCTTGACATCGAAGGTGATCGGTCATTTCTTACGAGACCTCACATGAAGTTAAAGGGAAATGAGTTGAATTCGTGTTTAGCTGAGTTGAGTCAACTGAGTTACATGGATTTGAGTGGGACGTATTTTGGTGGCAGTCCGATTCCTGAGTTCATAGGATCGCTAACTCAACTCAGATATCTGATACTTTATTCTGCGGGATTTTCTGGTTTGGTTCCTCATTTTATTGGAAATCTGTCGAATTTGCGCGTGCTTGATCTCGGTGACATGGATCTGCTAGTCGTGGATGATTTCACATGGTTTTCAGATCTTTTGTCACTCACGTATCTTGATCTGAGCAGAGTGAGCATTGTTAAAGCTCCAAATTTCAACAAAGTATTGTTGTATATGATTCCTTCTTTACTAGAGTTACGCTTATCAGGTTGTGATCTTTCTAATTCTCAGTTCTATCAAACACATCTTGACTCAAATCTTACCCTTTCCACCATTCAAAAACTTGATCTTAGTTCCAATTTGTTCCATAGTGAATTCCCTCTGTTTTTACAAAATATGACGTCTTTACAAGTTCTTGATCTTTCATTCAATGAACTCAATTCTTCAATCCCAGACATGAGAAACGTTGTCGATCTCAACCTTGCACTGAATAATTTTAAGGCTATTCAAGATACCAGGGTCTGGAGGCTCTGTCGGTTAAAGAGTTTGGATCTTTCATTCAATTCTATGAAAGGGGGATTCATGGGGCCATCAACGAATGGATCCGAATGTGCCCGATTTTCTCTGGAGACGCTGATTCTAACTGACAACGAGTTTGGTGGAGAGATTCCAAAATCACTAGTAAGGCTATCGGCCTTGAGAGAGGTTAATCTTGCATTTAACCAGTTAACAGGAAACATCCCGGAAGCTCTAGGAAATTTAACAAGTTTACAGGAATTAGATCTATCTTGGAACAAATTATCAGGTTCGATTCCTAATTCTATTGGAAACCTGATGTTGTTAAAAAACCTTGATTTATCTTCAAACCTGTTGAACGGGACAATTCCATTCTCCATAGGACGACTGTCTAATGTAGAAAATTTGGGTTTCCCCTACAATCAGTTGTGTGGGCTTCCATTATCGCTTGGAAACCTCTCAAAACTAGAGTATCTAGATATACGCGATAACTTTTTACAAGGGCCATTTCCTAGCTTTCGAAAACTTTCCAAACTTAGTTTGCTTGACATATCGAACAATTCTTTATCTGGTGTAGTCACTGAAGCCCATTTCCCAAATACATCTATGTTAAAATACTTTGATGCAAGCTCAAACTACAGATTGAGCTTCAAGATTTCGCCCGATTGGAGGCCTCCTTTCCAATTAAGAACACTTCAACTTCGATCATGCAAAATTGAATCAGAATTTCCACGTTGGATTCGAACACAAACAAGTCTTGACACCCTAGTCCTTTCCAATACTAGCATTTATGGACCTCTTCCAGATTGGCTTAGCGAGCTCCCAATCATGACCATTCTGGATCTCTCCCATAACTTTCTCAATGGTCCATTGACAAACCTTCCATCTAACCAAACAATCGAGTCTTTAACACAAGGTTATGTTAGTGTGTCAAATACGTTGCTTCTTAAGAACAACCTCTTTAATGGACTGATTCCAGAGTCACTGTGTAATGTTACAAATTTAGCTATTCTCGATCTTTCTAGAAATATGCTATTGGGGACTTTTTTAGATTGTTTTGGAAATCTAAAAAAGCTGAAGGTTGTGATATTAAGTTCCAACCGGCTCTCAGGTGTCATTCCAAACTCTCTTGGAAATCTTGGCTCTTCGCTACAATGGTTAGCTCTAAACAACAATAGTTTCCAAGGTGAACTTCCGAAAACTCTAGCAAATTGCACAAATTTAGCTTTGTTGGATTTGGGTGAAAACAGATTCTTTGGAGGTATACAAAAATGGATTGGTGACAATAGAAAGGTTCTTGTTGTCCTCAGGCTACATAAAAACAGCTTCACAGGTCCAATTCCTGTAGAGTTGTGTAAAATATCAACTCTCCAAATCATGGATCTTGGAGAAAACAAATTAACAGGAATCATCCCTTGCTGTTTCCAGAACATAAGTGGAATGATCACCGGAGGAGACTACATTACAATTCTTTCTCCAGGCACATTCGAGCGCAGTTTAAGCCAGGTAATGAAAGGAGTTACACTGGAGTATACAAACACATTGAGGTACGTTGTCAACATGGACCTTTCGAGCAATAAACTGGTGGGGGAAATACCAAAGGAGTTGATACTTCTTTCTGGGTTGCTTGGTCTTAACTTGTCTAACAATCACCTCACAGGTCGTATTCCAGATAGAATTGGTGATATGAATTCGTTGGAGTCTCTTGATCTTTCTATAAACCAACTTTCAGGGGTGATCCCACAAAGTCTGTCGGCATTGACATTTCTTAGCCATCTGAATTTGTCACACAATAACTTATTCGGAAGAATTCCAACAGGAAGTCAGCTCCAGACGCTCACTGATCCATCCATATATGCTGGCAATAATGAGCTTTGTGGTAGTCCTTTGCCAATCAATTGCAACCATGATGAAGTCCCAGAAACTGGAAGAAATGCTGAGGAAGATGAAGACGATGATGGTGATGAGAAGATATTGATTTATGGTGCAACATGCGGTTTCACAACCGGGTTTATGGGAATTGTCGCAATTATGGTGCTTAACAACAGATGGAGACTCACTTTCTTCAATTTTTTTGGATATCACATTGGCAAGAAACTGTGAAACTTAAAAGCAAATTACAATGCTTGATCAAACATTCGGATTTCGTCTGAAAGTTCATGGACCGATGGGACCTAGCTTATGAAGCACGTAAGTTTTTTTGTTTTTATTTTGTGGAAATGTTGAATGCTTTTAATTTGGTGTCAAATTTGCCTAAGTTTTTTTTTTATTATTTTTTTTTTATTTTGTGAAAATGTTAAATGCTTTTTAGTTTTCATGTAAGTTTGCCTAATAAAAAGGTTATGTTTAGCTTAGTTCCGTTACAAAAGACATTTAGGCAATTTTCTTGACTTTTTTTTTTTTTACTTTTCCCATAAATTTCCTACCGACATGTTTGTAACAACTTTCCGTGGAACATCATTTAGTGATAGATTCTTGAACCAATTTTTTGATAAATTCTGTCATTACTTAGGCCCTAAATAATGCAGATTTAAAAAAAAACAATTAAAATCCAAATTAATAAAAAAAAATCTAAATAAAGTCGATATGTTTGTAACAACTTTCCGGCAAATATCATTTACTGATAGATTCTTGAAAGAATTTTTTGACAAATTTCGACACTAATCAGGTGTTGAATAATGCAGATTTAAAAGAAAACATTTAAAATACTAATTTAAAAAAAAAAATCTAATACAAAAGTCGGCTTGTCATCATAATTGTGCATCATGAGTTTCCACAACAATACGTCAATACCCAACAAAGTTACAACGAAAGCCCAAATCCGTCCACATAGATCTCTGTATAAGCCACTATTGAACATCATTCATCTGTTTTGATCATTGCATTGTGTGCCTATCGCTCTTTTCACTTGACATTGATGGCCCATATACCATATACATACTTTAAAAAAAATTAAAAAGATGTATTTAAGTTTTGTTAGTACACAACAAGAATATTAGGGACGTCCCTTTTTGCGACGACATGAGTAATAGCGGCGATACCAGAGTAGATGCGTTTGGTGTCGCCGCTAAAACATTGATGTCGTCGCTAATAGTATCGTCGCTAAAGATCACCACCACCTATCCGTCGGAGACACGTTACTTTCAATTCGCACCCTTGGTTCGGCAAATAATCCAACGGATAGGTTTTGTTCCTGTGAATAAGAATTAGAGACCATGCTTTTAGCAGCGACGTGTCAATCCGTTGACCAACCTTAGACCAAATACTGGCCCTACGATGCTTTCCCAATCCAACGGTTGGGAATCGCTTGAAAGCGCGCGTATGATTTCCCTCCAGCTTGTCGTTGCTGATGGCCCCTTGTCACCGCTAATAGCCCCTTCCTTGTCGCCGCTAATGGTCCCTACCCTTTTAGTTCCAATTCGTCTTCTCTAGAGTCCATTTGCTCCCCTTTGTTGAAAATCACTCAAACGGCGATCGATCGTCGTATCTGCGGCGACGACCACTTTTTTCCACGAGTGACTGGGCTCCAAACTCGACTCCCACCCCCGATTTGCCTCCAAAGCCGAGGTCCCACCACCTCCTCAGCCGATTGCCGCCAAATTCCCGACTGGAACTTCGATTTCCTGTTCATATCTCCGGCGAGGTTTTGTTTTCAAGACCAATTTCTCTTTCAATTCTTCTGTTAACACACATAACAACCACATATTAATTCCTATTTCAAGTGTTTTTTTTCTCGTTCCAATCGGGACACTGACGACTACAGCTTCACCACTGCATTTACCTTCACTTTTTCGGGAGAGAAGAGGTTAGTTTCATCTGTTTCCGTTCTTAATATTGATTGTATATGGATATTTATAATTCATGAAACTGTGAAATTTGCAAACTGTGAAATTTATTTTGACTTTGAAATTTGGAAAGTGTGAAATTTATATGAAACGAAACTGTTAAATTAAATGTGTATGTAAAATTGATTCAATGTATGTGATTGAAACTTGTTAACTTTGTTAATTCATTGAAACTATATGTAAAATTTATGGAAATTGTATGACATGAAACTGTTAAATTGAATGTATATGATCTTGATTTTGACTTTGGTTATTTTGATTTTTTTCACTTGTTTGAATGTATGTTGAATGTTTAACTTGTTTGAATATATATGTAAAATTGATTGAAATTGTTAACTTTGTTTGAATGTATATGTAAAATTGATATGTTTGAATGTATGGAAACTATTGTATGCAGGAACATGGTAGTTTGATTAGTTTGATATGCTTCAGTTGTTGATAATGTAGGAATTGATGAATTTATATGGAAATTGATATGTTTTATTTGTTGATCATGTATGTTCATGTATGAGTTGATGAATTTATATGTGAAGTTGATATATATATATATATATATATATATATATATATATATATATATATATATATATGTGTGTGTGTGTGTGTGTGTGTGTGTGTGTGAAACTATTGTATGTTTAGCATGAGTTTATATGTAAAATTTAAAAATATTCATATGATTATTAGAAATATATTTTATTCTACCTTAAAAAAAATAAAATAAATACATCATAATAGATTTTTTTTTTTCTATTAGATAATAAAAAAATATTGGTTAAAAAGGTTTCTAAAAGAAAAAAGAAAAATAATAAACTAATTAAATAAATAACAAATATATAATTACTTAGTTAAAATTACTCAAAATAGAAAAAATTAAAATTGCTCATAAAGGTTTTAAAAAGAAGAATAAAAAAATTAAAATTGTTTAAAGTACTCAAGATAGAAAAATAAATCAAAATTAATAAATCAAAGTTATAATTACTAAGATATAATTACTCAAAATAGAAAAAATTAAAATTGTTTAAAGTACTCAAAAAGGTTTTAAAGAAAATCTACTAAGATATAATTACTTAAAATGGAAAAATAAAAACAAAAATAAGTTGATAAATCAAATTGGTCAAAAATGTTTTAAAAAGAAAAAGAAGAAGAAGAATAATAAACTAATTAAATAAATAACAAATATATAATATCGTTAAAGTAAAATGTTATAATAACAAAAAAAATTAAAATTAAAACGCTAAATTTACTAAGTTATAATTACTTAAAATAGAAAAATAAAAATAAAAATAAGTTGATAAATCAAATTGGTCAAAAACGTTTTAAAAAGAAAAAGAAGAAGAATAACAATAAAATAATTAAATAAATAACAAATATATAATATCGTGTAAAGTAAAATGTTATAATAAAAAACATTGAAAATTAAAACGCTAAATCTACTAAGTTATAATTACTCAAAATAGAAAAATAAAAACAAAAATAAGTTGATAAATCAAAATATGAAAAAAAAAAAATATATATATATATATATATAAAAAAGATGATATAAATAACAAATATATGTACTATCGTTTAAAGTACCATGCTATAATAAAAAAAAATTTAGTCTAAGTTTCATCTTTTTAAATCATCAAAAGCCTAGAAATACCCGTCCGAAATTGATTTAGAAATTAATTTCGGGTTGTCCCCGTTTTGGGACTGCTTTTTGAATAACTTATCTAATTTAGGATGCATATGTGTATTACATGATTGATTGTTTAAGAAATATTCTGTTGTTATTTTCTCTTTGCTCCTCGGTATATAATTTTATATATACTTAGGAGCTAAAGTGAAATGCTGACGAATTTTTCTTAAACGATTAATCATGTAATACACATTTGCATATGAGGTAAGGTATTCAAAAAGTGGGTTTAGAAGCCTACCCTTGTGAATAATCTCCTGTTGTCTGGTTTTCTATTTCATCTGATTGAGCGGTTAGTCTATCCTTATAAATATCCAATCCAAACTTTACTTCTTGTAGAGTAAACACTAAAACCTAACTTATGTTTCAGTTGCAACATGCCTATTGATAAAACATGGACTACTATTGAAAATCGTAACTCTACCTTGTTTCAATAAGGACTCGAATCTTTTCTCGAGAGGTCCAAACCACATGTCGATAACAAAGGTCAAATTAGATGCCCGTGTAACAAATGTAATGTCACTAAATTTATACTACTAGTCATAATGAAATTCCATATACTTCAACATGGTTTTAGTCCACATTATATTATATGGAAGTATCACGACGAAAATACAACTCACCCAGTTGTCGAAGACATATCGCGTAGTAACGAGATGGCCGATGTTATTCATGATGTTATAGGGGTGTCATTGAAACTGTTACCAACCGCAACGAAGGGAACCTAGATACAGACGATAGAGGTGTTGATGATGGATTTCAAAAGTTGTTAGAGGAAGTCCAATTCAAATTATATCTAGGATGTTCGTTTTCGTCCCTTGACTTTTTAGCAAAGCTGATGCATATCAAGGTGATCAACAAATGGATTGATAGTTCATTCGATCAGCATCTTGAGTTATTGCAAACTGCATTTCCTGAAGGAAATAGGGTCCCCCTTCACATTACAAAGCAAAAAAGACACTTAAAAAGATCGGCTTAGGTTATGAGTCAATACATGTATGTAAAAATGACTTTTATTTCAATCAGGAGTTGTTGTTAGATCACTTTTGTTTCAATCAGGAGTTCCTGTTAAGTATTGGGGAGATGCTGTTTTGACTTCTGTTTTTTTAATAAATAAAATTCCTACTTCTGTTTTAAATGGTCAATCACCTTATGAACTTGTTTTTCAAAGAACACCTAGTTTTGATTATTTAAGGGTTTTTGGTTATCTATGTTTTGCTGTTAAGCCAAATGTTTTTGATAAATTGTCTGAACGTGCTGGAAAATGTATTCTTTTAGGATATTGTTCTGATAAAAAGGCTTATAAACATCTTAGTTTGGATACTAATTCTTCCTTTGTATCCAGGGATGTGAAGTTCTATGAATCTAATTTTCCGTACAAGTTGAAATCAACTTCTGTTGATAAGGTTTCAAATAATTTTGGCCCTAGTGATCTTTTTTCCTGTGATGAATTTGATAATAATAAATATATAAATGATTATATTAATCTCGATGATCTGAGAGTTGAGTATCAATTGGATGGTGCTGATGCAGCCATTGGTACGGATGATGTTGATTCTAGTAATTTTGTCAACCCTGGTGGCGAGGCAATTGTGCGTCCTACTGATTCATCTGTTCCTTCTTCTTCGAGTATGTCTGAGGAAAATAGTCAGTCTATCTTAACCCCTTCTATGGATCAGTCTATAAGTGTGTCTAGGTCTAGGCGTGAGTCTCATATGCCTGTTAAGTTTGCTGATTACATTGTTGAAGGTACGTATAAGTATGGTGTTGAAAGATCTGTTAACTATTCTTTTCTTGATTCTAAAACTAAGTGTTTTATTTCTAATCTAAATAAAACTGTTGAACCTAAAAGTTATAATGAAGCCTTTTCTAATTTAAATTGGATTAAAGCTATAAATGATGAGATGGAAGCACTTCATCGAAATAATACACGGGAAATAACTGAGTTACCTAAAAATAGAAAACCAATTCGATGTAAATGGGTTTATAAAATTAAATATAAGTCAAATGGTGAAATTGAGAGATATAAAGCTCGTTTAGTTGCTAAAGGTTATAATCAAAGAGAGGGGATTGATTTTGAAGAGACTTTCTCTCCTGTTGCAAAAATTGTAACAATTCGTATTGTTTATCTCTTTCTGTTCATTATTCTTGGTCATTATATCAGATGGATATTAATAATGCTCTTTTATATGGAGATCTTACTGAAGATGTGTATATGTCACTTCCACCTGGTTATTACTCTAGTAATGATACTAGAGTATGTAAGCTCACTAAGTCTTTGTATGGACTAAAGCAGGCTCCTAGGAAATGGAATGAAAAACTTTGTGCTTCATTGTTTGAGTTTGGTTTTAAATAGAGTATAAGTGATTATTCATTGTTTATTAGGAAAGTTGAAGGTTCTATAACTGTGTTATTAGTATATGTTGATGATATTATTTTAACTCGAAATAGTGAAGTAGAGTTAAAAAAGGTAAAGTCTTTTATGAATAGTCAGTTTTTAATCAAAGATCTTGGAACAGTTAAATATTTTTGGGGATTGAAGTAGTTAAATTTGATAGTGGTTTGTGTTTAAACCAAAGAAAATAGTGTCTTGAGTTGTTGCATGAATATGGTATGCTTGGCTGTAAGCCTGTTACCACACCTTTGGAAACAAATTTTGTTATAAATTCTAATAATCATGATGGGAAAAATGAGTTGTTGGTGAATAAAACTGAATTTCAGAAATTAATAGGTAAACTTATCTATCTTACAGTTACTAGACCTGATATTTCTTATGCAGTTCAGGTTTTAAGTCAATATATGCATAGTCCTAGAAAGTTACATTTAAATATTGCTTTTAGATTGTTAAGGTATTTAAAAAATAGTCCTGGAAAAGGAATTGCCTTAACCAGATCTAGTGTATTGGAAATAAAAGGTTTTGTGGATGCAGATTGGGCTAAGTGTTTAGCTACAAGAAGGTCTGTGTCTGGGTATATGGTATATCTTAATAATTGTCTTATTTCTTGGAAAATAAAAAGCAGTCTACTGTGTCCAGATCCTCCACTGAATCTGAATACAAGGCTCTTGGCTCTATCACATGTGAGATAATTTGGATATTAAAAATTCTATTTGAAATTGAAGTTAAAAATCTTATTCCTGTTTCTGTTTTTTGTGATAATAGTTCTACAATTAAATTGGCTCTTAATCCTTTATTTCATGAAAGGACAAAACATTTTGAAGTAGATCTGCACTTTGTTAGGGAAAAAATTTCTAGTGGTGTTTTAAAACTTATAAAAATTGATTCTGATGAACAAAATGATGATATACTCACAAAATCTTTAAGTGTGAAACAACATGAATTTTTATCTAATAAAATGGGTCTTATTGATATTTTCAAAAAATAAATATTTCGATTGAGGGGGGATGTTGAAAATATTCAATTGTATTTTACAATCTCATATTTATTTTTAAGAAGTAAGTGTGAAGGGTGTGTTGTGTAGATAATATGTTTTGCAAAGATTAGTTGTGTATGCAGGGATCAGTTGAAACACGCGGGTTGAGTTCGGGTCAATTTGTCTTCAAGTTATATTCGTGGGTGTGATCCAAGATATAAATAAAGAGAGAGAAGGCTCTAGTCTTCACTTTCGTTCAGTTGAAGCTATCAGATTTAGGGTTTTCTCTCTCGTCTTTCTCTCTTGAGAGATCTTTGTTGTTAGATTATTATATACATCTGTTTTGCTTGTTGTATTCGAGTATGAAAAAGGTTTTGTGATCAGTTTTCTTTCATATTTGATAGTTAATAATAGATTATGTTGAATGACAATCTGAGGGTTTATGTAGTGAGTTTTGAGTTGTAAGTAACTTGAAAACCATCTGTTTCTTGATCTTAAATTGATATGAGAAATGATGATGTTGGGAAATTTGTCTTATGAGTTTTTTAACAGAAGAACTGAATTTCCAGGTTTGTTGATATGGAAGCAAACATTTGGAAGAAGAAATAAAGGATAATGAATATGTGCATTTGCAAGTCGGGGAAGAAACTTTGGTTGGAGCCCATTGTGTGATTTGAGGGAACAAGTTTTTGTCAATTTTTGGTAAGGATTTTTAGGGGTTTCTTCATTTTAGAGAATGGATATCCGTTTTATAAGGGGTGGTAGACCAATTAAACAGTCAACTTTGGGGACCAAGGTTCGCTCCATCATTAGTCATGCACCTAGGCAACCACACATACAAGTCTGACCACATCAACGATGGCGTGGGTGACACATGTGCTTCAAATGTAAAGTTAGCATAAGAAACCGGTTTTCATAAGTGAAGGGGACCGTTCAAACTAGTCAGCATCCACATTGTGCCCACATAAGGCGACAAAATAACTTTAGGGACAGAATCGACTAACTCTGGAAACGTTGTAGGTTTTGTATCATTTCCCGAAATATCTAATACAAATATATATATATATATATATATATATATATATATATATATATATATATATGTTGATCTAGTAATTTTTAAAACTGAAATATATATTTGACCAGAAAAAGTTGACTTGTCATCACAATTGTACATTTGAGTTTCCAAAACAATACCCAACGAATTTGCAGCTAAAGCCTAAGTCTGTCCACATATCTCTCTGCATAAGCCACTATTGAACATTTATAGCTATTTTACCCTATCAAAAATATGTTGGGTAATTCTTCTGAGTGAACTCAAGAAAAATAGACCATGTAAAATCTAGGAGTTTTGTTATTTACCACAGCTCTATGCAATAGCAACTCCTGTATTAAAGGTGGTCCATCCATCCAAACATTTATTCACCGCAGTTTCTCTTGTACACTACCATTTGTAGACCTGGTGGGGGTGTTATGACAAAAGTATACAATCAACAAGATTAACAGAAATAACACAAACGAAATTGAAATATATATATATGAAATATACAAGAATCAGTTTGCAGAAAACATACTTGATGGTTTATGCTTACAACAGAAACACAAAAATGAAATTATGTAGATTGAGGCCTGCAAATTGCAGTGTCCTAAGACAGAAATTTCCCTGGTGGGGATCTGTCTAGAGGATACAACAATCAATCAAGAACTTCTCTTGATTCTGACGAAATTCCTATGTTCCCTTCATCTTTGGAAGAACGAATTTTTAAAGAGAATTCTGTGGTGTGAATGATGATTTCTGCAACCCCTTTCAGATGAATGAAACAGGTATTTATAGGTATTAGTTATGACAGTTGGAAACTGTCAAAACCGAAAATAACTGTTAAAAACCTGTCATTCAGTAATTACGAATTTAAAAAAAAAAATAATTTCGTAATTAAAAATTATCTAATTAATCAGGAAGACCCCAAGAGCCCCAAGGCCCATCTTTTGACCATTAAATATTCTCTTGATATTAGCCCATTTTAAGTCCAATTAGGCTAATCCAACACCACAACCCAAGCCCAATATGCTTAACCCATTACTTGACCCATTTAGTTAAATGAGTGGGACTAGACATATAAGGTGGGAGAAGGTTTTCTCTTCCACCAATGTGGGATAAGTTCCACATTGTAATTTTGTAGTCAAAGTTCCAACAATACCCCACATTTTCTATTCAAACTCCAATAATACCCCACATTTGAAAGAAAATAAGTGAACTTTGATATTCAAATAAGGGAAGTAAGATATGACATGCATCTGAATAGGTGTTGTAAAACTTGAACCTTTCATAGTGAGTACTACTTGGATCTACTTTGTGGGTAGTGAACTAGAGTCTTGAACTAACCACTTTTTATAGTAGAATAAAAAACAAGAAGTATCACACATATCATATCTAAGCATAGATCATTTCTTACCGTTGTGTTCATTTCGTTCATGAACGATCCTTTCTTCATGAGACTTTTAGAGAGCTTTAGCCATACCAGCTCCCAAAGATGCGACCTCACATCCATCTCACATAGGTAATGCTAATCTGGAATAATCCGTACTTATTCCACTGTAGAAGCTATCAGCATTATTAAGAATAAAGCATTCATCCCTATAACATCAACGGAAAAACACAAAACAAATATCATGGGAGTGAGCATACCTTTGTGTTAGTGCTTCTTTGAGTCTTCCCCAACTAGTTGTCCTATTGAACCTAGACCATGGGATCTCTAATGTTGCTAGGTTAGGTTTCCGCCAGTTGGTGACTCATTGTGTTGGCTTTAAGCCCATTCCCCTCGATGTGAAGAGAACTTGCTCTCTACTCAGGCCTTTTGTCAAGGGATCAACTATATTTTCCTTTGACTTTATGTAACTAATGGAAATGATTCCATTCTAAGCACTCTTACTAATGCATACCAATGATCTTTCCCAGGATTGTGGGAGTAACGACTCAATCTACTTACACTATAAGCCAAGTCCGGTCTAGTACAATTCATAATATACGTCAAGCTGCCGAGAACTTGAGTATATTCTAACTGAGCTACAGTAGCACCTTTATTCTTCTTTAGATGACTAGAAGCATCAAATGGGGTGACAACCGGCTTGTCATCATAGTGTCCAAACTTCTTGAGTACACTTTCAATATAATGGGACTGAGTAAGAGTATATCCATCTGGTCTTCTTAGAACTCTTACACCAAGGATCACATCTACTACTCCCAAGTCTTTCATGGAAAAGGAGGAGTGTAGCATTTTCTTGGTTTGATTGATCACATCCAGATTAGTACCCATTATATGCATATCATCCATATACAAGCATATGATGACATAAGCATTCTTGTATTGTTTTTATCTAATGAACATTTTGGTAACATGCAAAGTTTTGCCATTCTTTGAATAGAACGAAAATTAACATGTCCCAAACGAGAATGCCACAAAATTGAAGGATCGTGCATATACATAGAAGAGGGGCTAGTAGTGCCCATTATTGCATTAGAATTAATATTGGTTACATCATTGTTTGGTGTTTCAACACCATAGTACAAAGGTAATACACTGACTTTGAAGAGACCCTCACTAAGGTATCCCTTTCCAACATACATCCCACCCTTGGTGAGAACAAATTTATCAGATTCAAATGCAAGTTTGAAACCTTTGTTACTAAGAATAGGACCAGAAATCAAATTCTTAGTAATTTCAGGAACATGCAAGACATCACATAAAACAAGTTCTTTTTCAGAAGTCAATTGTAGTTTCACTTTTCCCTTTCCTTCAAGTTTTACAGTAGAGCCATTCCCCATAAACATTGGTTCAGAATCCGAGACTTTCTGGTATGTAGAAAACATGGTTCGGGAGTTGCAAATGTGCCTTGTGGCTCCAGTATCAATCCACCAGTCCACACAATTGCTAACCATGTTGGTTTGAATCACAACAACAAATTGATTTGGTGATTCAACCATGTTGGCTTGACCAGAATTTCCTCCACCAGAATTGCCACCATTGTTTCCATTGTTTCCTCCATTGTTTCCTCCATTGTTCCCTCCATTATTTCCTCCATTGTTTCCTCCTTGACCCCTCCTAAATCTGCAATCTTTGGCCTTGTGTCCAATTTTGCCACAAACATAGCATGGACCAGAATTCTTCTTGAAATTCTTCTTGTTAGGGCCATGATTTTCGCCATCTTTGGAAGAGTTTTTGGAGCCTTGCTTCCCTTTCTTGTTGTTGTGCTTTGTCCTTGAAGTACTTGCTTCTCCAACAAAGTTTGCACTTGGTTCCAAGGAATTTGCATCTGCCTTCTCATTCAATCTGTTATCTTCTTCCACACGAATTCTCAACACAAGTTGCTCAAAACTCATGTCATCAGTTAAGTGCTTAAGATATAATTTGAAATTCTTCCAAGAAGGAGGAAGTTTTTCAATGATTGAACCAACAAGAAAATTAGAGTTTATACCCATACCTTCAACTTCAAGATCATGTGCAATGACTTGAATTTCCTCCACTTGTTTGAGGACAGATTTGGTATCCACCATCTTGAAATTCATGAACTTTCCAATCACGAATTTCTTGGAACATGCCACTTCTGTTTTGTATTTCTTTTCCAGTGATTCCCATATCTCTCTTGCAGTAGTCATGGTAGAGTAGATATCATAGAGAGAATCATCCAGGGCATTCAGAATATAATTTTTGCAATTATATTCATTTTTGTTCCAAGTTTCCACAGCCCTTTGATGTTCTGCCATTTGGGCTTCACTGGGTGGTGTTGTTCCTTCTGCAGTGGTTGTACCAGTAGGAGGAGAGGGAGAATCATCAGTGAGAACATTGGAAACATGAAGAGTTGTTAGATAAAACAACATCTTCTGTTGCCATCTTCGAAAATCTGAGCCTTTGAATTTCTCAGGCTTTTCCACATGTGTTTTGATTATGGATTGTTGATCCATTCTTCCACTTTTTGATTTTTGTCTTAGATTGTTATGACAGAAGTATACA
Source organism: Lactuca saligna (assembly GCF_052625555.1). Taxonomy (NCBI): domain Eukaryota; kingdom Viridiplantae; phylum Streptophyta; class Magnoliopsida; order Asterales; family Asteraceae; genus Lactuca; species Lactuca saligna. Next base: position 188,458,208 of record NC_136421.1, on the reverse strand, counting down.
ATCAACAAGATTAACAGAAATAACACAAACGAAATTGAAATATATATATATGAAATATACAAGAATCAGTTTGCAGAAAACATACTTGATGGTTTATGCTTACAACAGAAACACAAAAACGAAATTATGTAGATTGAGGCCTGCAAATTGTAGTGTCCTAAGACAGAAATTTCCCTGGTGGGGATCTGTCTAGAGGATACAACAATCAATCAAGAACTTCTCTTGATTCTGACGAAATTCCTATGTTCCCTTCATCTTTGGAAGAACGAATTTTTAAAGAGAATTCTGTGGTGTGAATGATGATTTCTGCAACCCCTTTCAGATGAATGAAACAGGTATTTATAGGTATTAGTTATGACAGTTGGAAACTGTCAAAACCGAAAATAACTGTTAAAAACATGTCATTCAGTAATTACGAATTTAAAAAAAAATAAATTAATTTCGTAATTAAAAATTATCTAATTAATCAGGAAGACACCAAGAGCCCCAAGGCCCAAGGCCCATCTTTTGACCATTAAATATTCTCTTGATATTAGCCCATTTTAAGTCCAATTAGGCTAATCCAACACCACAACCCAAGCCCAATATGCTTAACCCATTACTTGACCCATTTAGTTAAATGAGTGGGTCTAGACATATAAGGTGGGAGAAGGTTTTCTCTTCCACCAATGTGGGATAAGTCCCACATTGTAATTTTGTAGTCAAAGTTCCAACAATACCCCACATTTTCTATTCAAACTCCAATAATACCCCACATTTGAATAGAAAATAAGTGAACTTTGATATTCAAATAAGGGAAGTAAGATATGACATGCATCTGAATAGGTGTTGTAAAACTTGAACCTTTCATAGTGAGTACTACTTGGATCTACTTTGTGGGTAGTGAACTAGAGTCTTGAACTAACCACTTTTTATAGTAGAATAAAAAACAAGAAGTATCACACATATCATATCTAAGCATAGATCATTTCTTACCATTGTGTTCATTTCGGTCATGAACGATCCTTTCTTCATGAGACTTTTAGAGAGCTTTAGCCATATCAGCTCCCAAAGATGCGACCTCACATCCATCTCACATAGGTAATGCTAATCTGGAATAATCCGTACTTATTCCACTATATAAGCTATCAGCATTATTAAGAATAAAGCATTCATCCCTATAACATCAACGGAAAAACACAAAACAAATATCATGGGAGTGAGCATACCTTTGTGTTAGTGCTTCTTTGAGTCTTCCCCAACTAGTTGTCCTATTGAACCTAGACCATGGGATCTCCAATGTTGCTAGGTTAGGTTTCCGCCAGGTGGTGACTCATTGTGTTGGCTTTAAGCCCATTCCCCTCGATGTGAAGAGAACTTGCTCTCTACTCAGGCATTTTGTCAAGGGATCAGCTATATTTTCCTTTGACTTTATGTAACTAATGGAAATGATTCTATTCTTCAGCAAGTCTCGTATTGTAATATGTCTGCGCCTAATGTGTCTCGACTTGCCATTGTATATCTGACTTTGTGCTCTAGTAAGAGCAGCCATACTATCACAATGTATGCCAATGGCAGTAACAGGTTGAGGCCACAGAGGAATACCTTCTAGGAAGCTTTTAAGCCATTCAGCTTCTTCAGCAGCTTTATCTAAAGCAACAAACTTTGCTTCCATTGTAGAACGAGTATTCACAGTTTGCTTAGATGATTTCCAAGAGATAGCAGCTCCACCAAGAGTGAACACATATCCACTTGTGGATTTTGCCTTAGAAGTATTGGAAATCCAATTTGCATCACAATACCCTTCAAGAACAGGAGGATATTTCGTGTAATGCAGTCCATAGTTCATTGTATGCTTTAAATATCTAAGCACTCTTACTAATGCATACCAATGATCTTTCCCAGGATTGTGGGAGTAACGACTCAATCTACTTACACTATAAGCCAAGTCCGATCTAGTACAGATCATAATATACATCAAGCTGCCGAGAACTTGAGTATATTCTAACTGAGCTACAGTATCACCTTTATTCTTCTTTAGATGACTAGAAGCATCAAATGGGGTGACAACTGGCTTGTCATCATAGTGTCCAAACTTCTTGAGTACACTTTCAATATAATGGGACTGAGTAAGAGTATATCCATCTGGTCTTCTTTGAACTCTTACACCAAGGATCACATCTACTACTCCCAAGTCTTTCATGGAAAAGGAGGAGTGTAACATTTTCTTGGTTTGATTGATCACATCCAGATTAGTATGCATTATAAGCATATCATCCACATACAAGCATATGATGACATAAGCATTCTTGTATTGTTTGACATAAACACATTTATCACATTCATTTATTCTAAATCCATTAGAGAGTAATGTGTTGTCAAACTTCTCGTCCCATTGCTTTGGAGCCTGTTTTAGTCCATAAAGTGATCTAACTAACTTACAGACTTTGTTTTCTTGACCTTTAACCACAAACCCTTCAGGTTGATTCATATATATCTCTTCATCTAGTTCACCATACAAGAAGGTAGTTTTCACATCCATTTGGTGTATTTCCAAATTATGAATGGCTGCAATTGCTACTAATGTGCGTATTGATGTAATTCTTGTAACAGGTGAATAGGTGTAAAAGAAGTCTTGACCCTCTTTTTGACGATACCCTTTAGCTACTAAACGAGCTTTGTACTTCTCTATGGTACCATCAGGTCTAAACTTCTTCTTGAATATCCATTTGTGCCCAATTGGTTTTTGCCCATGTGGCAAATCCACCAATTTCCAAGTGTTATTTTGCACAATGGAGTCAATCTCACTTTTGATTGCCTCTTTCCAGTAAGGAGCTTCAGAGGAGTCCATAGCTTCCTTATATGTTTGTGGTTCCTTATTCACTACATAGGTCATGTAATCAGGTCCAAAATCTTTGGCTATTTTGCCCCGTTTGCTTCTTCTAGGTTCTAAGTTGTCTTCTTGAACCTTTGAAGAATTCTCTTCATTTCATTGTAAACTTTTGTCTGGAATCGTATCATTCAGTCCATCATCTAGAGGTCTTTTCCTAGAGTAGGTAACCTCTTTTCCTTTATTCTTAAAAGGAAAAGTATTTTCAAAGAATTCAGCCTCTGCTGATTCCATGATGGTTTGGTTATGGATCTCATCAACATGTGATTTATACACAAGAAACCTGTATGCTGCACTATTCATGGCAGGGCCAAGATAGATGCAATCTATGGTTTTTGGTCCAAGTTTAGTCCTCTTAGGAAGAGGTACTTGTACCTTAGCAAGGCAACCCTACACTTTCATCCTTTTATAAGAGGGTAACCTCCCTTTCCATAGATGATATGGTGATTTATCACTCTTTTTATGAGGAATTCTATTAAGTATTGTATTTGCTGCAAGACATGCTTCTCCCCACAGATTATGTGGTGCTCCAGAAGTAATTAACATTGAATTAATCATGTTTTTCAATGTTCTATTCTTTCTTTCTGCCAGTCATTTTGTTGAGGAGTATATGGAGCAGTTGTTTGATGTATAATACCGTTTAAAGAACAAAATTCAGCAAAGTCTTTGGATTCATATTCTCCTCCTCGATCAGACCTTAGAATTTTGATCTTTTTGTCAAGTTGATTTTCAACTTTAGCCTTGTAATTCTTAAAATAATTCAAGGCTTCATCTTTGGTATTTAACAAATAAATATAACAATACTTACTGCAATCATCAATAAAGGATATATAATAATTCTTTCCTCCTCTTGTAGGTGTTGCTCTAAAATCAGAGTGGATTAAGCCAAGTATTTCATTAGATTTTTCAACTGATTTATGAGGATGTTGTGTAAATTTTGATTCTACACAAACCTCACATTTTATGTTTTTATCTAATGAACATTTTGGTAACATGCCAAGTTTTGCCATTCTTTGAATAGAATGAAAATTAACATGTCCCAAACGAGAATGCCACAAAATTGAAGGATCATGCATATACATAGAAGAGGGGCTAGTAGTGCCCATTATTGCATTAGCATTAATATTGGTTACATCATTGTTTGGTGTTTCAACACCATAGTACAAAGGTAATACACTGAATTTGAAGAGACCCTCACTAAGGTATCCCTTTCCAACATACATCCCACCCTTGGTGAGAACAAATTTATCAGATTCAAATACAAGTTTGAAACCTTTGTTACTAAGAATAGGACCAAAAATCAAATTCTTAGTAATTTCAGGAACATGCAAGACATCACATAAAACAAGTTCTTTTTCAGAAGTCAATTGTAGTTTCACTTTTCCCTTTCCTTCAACTTTTGCAGTAGAGCCATTCCCCATAAACATTGGTTCAGAATCCGAGACTTTCTGGTATGTAGAAAACATGGTTCGGGAGTTGCAAATGTGCCTTGTGGCTCCAGTATCGATCCACCAGTCCACACAATTGCTAACCATGTTGGTTTGAATCACAGCAACAAATTGATTTGGTGATTCAACCACGTTGGCTTGACCAGAATTTCCTCCACCAAAATTGCCACCATTGTTTCCATTGTGTCTTCCATTGTTTCCTCCATTGTTCCCTCCATTATTTCCTCCATTGTTTCCTCCTTGACCCCTCCTGAATCTGCAATCTTTGGCCTTGTGTCCAATTTTGCCACAAACATAGCATGGACCAGAATTCTTCTTGTTAGGGCCATGATTTTTGCCATCTTTGGAAGAGTTTTTGGAGCCTTGCTTCCCCTTCTTGTTGTTGTGCTTTGTCCTTGAAGTACTTGCTTCTCCAACAAAGTTTGCACTTGATTCCAAGGAATTTGCATCTGCCTTCTCATTCAATCTGTTATCTTCTTCCACACGAATTCTCAACACAAGTTGCTCAAAACTCATGTCATCAGTTAAGTGCTTAAGATATAATTTGAAATTCTTCCAAGAAGGAGGAAGTTTTTCAATGATTGAACCAACAAGAAAATTAGAGTTTATACCCATACCTTCAACTTCAAGATCATGTGCAATGAATTGAATTTCCTCCACTTGTTTGAGGACAGATTTGGTATCCACCATCTTGAAATTCATGAACTTTCCAATCACGAATTTCATGGAACATGCCACTTCTGTTTTGTATTTCTTTTCCAGTGATTCCCATATCTCTCTTGCAGTAGTCATGGTAGAGTAGATATCATAGAGAGAATCATCCAGGGCATTCAGAATATAATTTCTGCAATTATATTCATTTGTGTTCCAAGTTTCCACAGCTCTTTGATGTTCTGCCATTTGGGCTTCACTGGGTGGTGTTGTTCCTTCTCCAGTGGTTGTACCAGTAGGAGGAGAGGGAGAATCATCAGTGAGAACATTGGAAACATGAAGAGTTGTTAGATAAAACAACATCTTCTGTTGCCATCTTCGAAAATCTGAGCCTTTGAATTTCTCAGGCTTTTCCACATGTGTTTTGATTATGGATTGTTGATCCATTCTTCCACTTTTTGATTTTTGTCTTAGATTGTTATGACAGAAGTATACAATCAACAAGATTAACAGAAATAACACAAACAAAATTGAAATATATATATATATATATATATATATATATATATATATATATATATATATATATATATATATATATATATATATATATATGAAATATACAAGAATCAGTTTGCAGAAAACATACTTGATGGTTTATGCTTACAACAGAAACACAAAAACGAAATTACGTAGATTGAGGCCTGCAAATTGCAGTGTCCTAAGACAGAAATTTCCCTGGTGGGGATCTGTCTAGAGGATACAACAATCAATCAAGAACTTCTCTTGATTCTGACAAAATTCCTATGTTCCCTTCATCTTTGGAAGAACGAATTTTTAAAGAGAATTCTGTGGTGTGAATGATGATTTCTGCAACCCCTTTCAGATGAATGAAACAGGTATTTATAGGTATTAGTTATGACAGTTGGAAACTGTCAAAACCGAAAATAACTGTTAAAAACCTGTCATTCAGTAATTACGAATTTAAAAAAAAAATTAATTTCGTAATTAAAAATTATCTAATTAATCAGGAAGACCCCAAGAGCCCCAAGGCCCAAGGCCCATCTTTTGACCATTAAATATTCTCTTGATATTAGCCCATTTTAAGTCCAATTAGGCTAATCCAACACCACAACCCAAGCCCAATATGCTTAACCCATTACTTGACCCATTTAGTTAAATGAGTGGGACTAGACATATAAGGTGGGAGAAGGTTTTCTCTTCCACCAATGTGGGATAAGTCCCACATTGTAATTTTGTAGTCAAAGTTCCAACAATACCCCACATTTTCTATTCAAACTCCAATAATACCCCACATTTGAATAGAAAATAAGTGAACTTTGATATTCAAATAAGGGAAGTAAGATATGACATGCATCTGAATAGGTGTTGTAAAACTTGAACCTTTCATAGTGAGTACTACTTGGATCTACTTTGTGGGTAGTGAACTAGAGTCTTGAACTAACCACTTTTTATAGTAGAATAAAAAACAAGAAGTATCACACATATCATATCTAAGCATAGATCATTTCTTACCATTGTGTTCATTTCGGTCATGAACGATCCTTTCTTCATGAGACTTTTAGAGAGCTTTAGCCATATCAGCTCCCAAAGATGCGACCTCACATCCATCTCACATAGGTAATGCTAATCTGGAATAATCCGTACTTATTCCACTATATAAGCTATCAGCATTATTAAGAATAAAGCATTCATCCCTATAACATCAACGGAAAAACACAAAACAAATATCATGGGAGTGAGCATACCTTTGTGTTAGTGCTTCTTTGAGTCTTCCCCAACTAGTTGTCCTATTGAACCTAGACCATGGGATCTCCAATGTTGCTAGGTTAGGTTTCCGCCAGGTGGTGACTCATTGTGTTGGCTTTAAGCCCATTCCCCTCGATGTGAAGAGAACTTGCTCTCTACTCAGGCATTTTGTCAAGGGATCAGCTATATTTTCCTTTGACTTTATGTAACTAATGGAAATGATTCCATTCTTCAGCAAGTCTCGTATTGTAATATGTCTGCGCCTAATGTGTCTCGACTTGCCATTGTATATCTGACTTTGTGCTCTAGTAAGAGCAGCCATACTATCACAATGTATGCCAATGGCAGTAACAGGTTGAGGCCACAGAGGAATACCTTCTAGGAAGCTTTTAAGCCATTCAGCTTCTTCAGCAGCTTTATCTAAAGCAACAAACTTTGCTTCCATTGTAGAACGAGTATTCACAGTTTGCTTAGATGATTTCCAAGAGATAGCAGCTCCACCAAGAGTGAACACATATCCACTTGTGGATTTTGCCTCAGAAGTATTGGAAATCCAATTTGCATCACAATACCCTTCAAGAACAGGAGGATATTTCGTGTAATGCAGTCCATAGTTCATTGTATGCTTTAAATATCTAAGCACTCTTACTAATGCATACCAATGATCTTTCCCAGGATTGTGGGAGTAACGACTCCATCTACTTACACTATAAGCCAAGTCCGGTCTAGTACAGATCATAATATACATCAAGCTGCCGAGAACTTGAGTATATTCTAACTGAGCTACAGTATCACCTTTATTCTTCATTAGATGACTAGAAGCATCAAATGGGGTGACAACCGGCTTGTCATCATAGTGTCCAAACTTCTTGAGTACACTTTCAATATAATGGGACTGAGTAAGAGTATATCCATCTGGTCTTCTTTGAACTCTTACACCAAGGATCACATCTACTACTCCCAAGTCTTTCATGGAAAAGGAGGAGTGTAACATTTTCTTGGTTTGATTGATCACATCCAGATTAGTACGCATTATAAGCATATCATCCACATACAAGCATATGATGACATAAGCATTCTTGTATTGTTTGACATAAACACATTTATCACATTCATTTATTCTAAATCCATTAGAGAGTAATGTGTTGTCAAACTTCTCGTCCCATTGCTTTGGAGCCTGTTTTAGTCCATAAAGTGATCTAACTAACTTACAGACTTTGTTTTCTTGACCTTTAACCACAAACCCTTCAGGTTGATTCATATATATCTCTTCATCTAGTTCACCATGCAAGAAGGCAGTTTTCACATCCATTTGGTGTATTTCCAAATTATGAATGGCTGCAATTGCTACTAATGTGCGTATTGATGTAATTCTTGTAACAGGTGAATAGGTGTCAAAGAAGTCTTGACCCTCTTTTTGACGATACCCTTTAGCTACTAAACGAGCTTTGTACTTCTCTATGGTACCATCAGGTCTAAACTTCTTCTTGAATATCCATTTGTGCCCAATTGGTTTTTGCCCATGTGGCAAATCCACCAATTTCCAAGTGTTATTTTGCACAATGGAGTCAATCTCACTTTTGATTGCCTCTTTCCAGTAAGGAGCTTCAGAGGAGTCCATAGCTTCCTTATATGTTTGTGGTTCCTTATTCACTACATAGGTCATGTAATCAGGTCCAAAATCTTTGGCTATTTTGCCCCGTTTGCTTCTTCTAGGTTCTAAGTTGTCTTCTTGAACCTTTGAAGAATTCTTTTCATTTGATTGTAAACTTTTGTCTGGAATCGTATCATTCAGTCCATCATCTAGAGGTCTTTTCCTAGAGTAGGTAAACCTCTTTTCCTTTATTCTTAAAAGGAAAAGTATTTTCAAAGAATTCAGCCTCTGCTGATTCCATGATGGTTTGGTTATGGATCTCATCAACATGTGATTTATACACAAGAAACCTGTATGCTGCACTATTCATGGCAGGGCCAAGATAGATGCAATCTATGGTTTTTGGTCCAAGTTTAGTCCTCTTAGGAAGAGGTACTTGTACCTTAGCAAGGCAACCCTACACTTTCATCCTTTTATAAGAGGGTAACCTCCCTTTCCATAGATGATATGGTGATTTATCACACTTTTTATGAGGAATTCTATTAAGTATTGTATTTGCTGCAAGACATGCTTCTCCCCACAGATTATGTGGTGCTCCAGAAGTAATTAACATTGAATTAATCATGTTTTTCAATGTTCTATTCTTTCTTTCTGCCAGTCATTTTGTTGAGGAGTATATGGAGCAGTTGTTTGATGTATAATACCGTTTAAAGAACAAAATTCAGCAAAGTCTTTGGATTCATATTCTCCTCCTCGATCAGACCTTAGAATTTTGATCTTTTTGTCAAGTTGATTTTCAACTTTAGCCTTGTAATTCTTAAAATAATTCAAGGCTTCATCTTTGGTATTTAACAAATAAATATAACAATACTTACTGTAATCATCAATAAAGGATATATAATAATTCTTTCCTCCTCTTGTAGGTGTTGCTCTAAAATCACATAAATCAGAGTGGATTAAGCCAAGTATTTCATTAGATTTTTCAACTGATTTATGAGGATGTTGTGTAAATTTTGATTCTACACAAACCTCACATTTTATGTTTTTATCTAATGAACATTTTGGTAACATGCCAAGTTTTGCCATTCTTTGAATAAAACGAAAATTAACATGTCCCAAACGAGAATGCCACAAAATTGAAGGATCATGCATATACATAGAAGAGGGGCTAGTAGTGCCCATTATTGCATTAGCATTAATATTGGTTACATCATTGTTTGGTGTTTCAACACCATAGTACAAAGGTAATACACTGAATTTGAAGAGACCCTCACGAAGGTATCCCTTTCCAACATACATCCCACCCTTGGTGAGAACAAATTTATCAGATTCAAATACAAGTTTGAAACCTTTGTTACTAAGAATAGGACCAGAAATCAAATTCTTAGTAATTTCAGGAACATGCAAGACATCACATAAAACAAGTTCTTTTTCAGAAGTCAATTGTAGTTTCACTTTTCCCTTTCCTTCAACTTTTGCAGTAGAGCCATTCCCCATAAACATTGGTTCAGAATCTGAGACTTTCTGGTATGTAGAAAACATGGTTCGGGAGTTGCAAATGTGCCTTGTGGCTCTAGTATCAATCCACCAGTCCACACAATTGCTAACCATGTTGGTTTGAATCACAGCAACAAATTGATTTGGTGATTCAACCATGTTGGCTTGACCAGAATTTCCTCCACCAGAATTGCCACCATTGTTTCCATTGTTTCCTCCATTGTTTCCTCCATTGTTCCCTCCATTATTTCCTCCATTGTTTCCTCCTTGACCCCTCCTGAATCTGCAATCTTTGGCCTTGTGTCCAATTTTGCCACAAACATAGCATGGACCAGAATTCTTCTTGAAATTCTTCTTGTTAGGGCCATGATTTTTGCCATCTTTGGAAGAGTTTTTGGAGCCTTGCTTCCCTTTCTTGTTGTTGTGCTTTGTCCTTGAAGTACTTGCTTCTCCAACAAAGTTTGCACTTGGTTCCAAGGAATTTGCATCTGCCTTCTCATTCAATCTGTTATCTTCTTCCACACGAATTCTCAACACAAGTTGCTCAAAACTCATGTCATCAATTAAGTGCTTAAGATATAATTTGAAATTCTTCCAAGAAGGAGGAAGTTTTTCAATGATTGAACCAACAAGAAAATTAGAGTTTATACCCATACCTTCAACTTCAAGATCATGTGCAATGAATTGAATTTCCTCCACTTGTTTGAGGACAAATTTGGTATCCACCATCTTGAAATTCATGAACTTTCCAATCACGAATTTCTTGGAACATGCCACTTCTGTTTTGTATTTTTTTTCTAGTGATTCCCATATCTCTCTTGCAGTAGTCATGGTAGAGTAGATATCATAGAGAGAATCATCCAGGGCATTCAGAATATAATTTCTGCAATTATATTCATTCGTGTTCCAAGTTTCCACAGCCCTTTGATGTTCTGCCATTTGGGCTTCACTGGGTGGTGTTGTTCCTTCTGCAGTGGTTGTACCAGTAGGAGGAGAGGGAGAATCATCAGTGAGAACATTGGAAACATGAAGAGTTGTTAGATAAAACAACATCTTCTGTTGCCATCTTCGAAAATCTGAGCCTTTGAATTTCTCATGCTTTTCCACATGTGTTTTGATTATGGATTGTTGATCCATTCTTCCACTTTTTGATTTTTGTCTTAGATTGTTATGACAGAAGTATACAATCAACAAGATTAACAGAAATAACACAAACGAAATTGAAATATATATATGAAATATACAAGAATCAGTTTGTAGAAAACATACTTGATGGTTTGTGCTTACAACAAAAACACAAAAACGAAATTATGTAGATTGAGGCCTGCAAATTGAAGTGTCCTAAGACAGAAATTTCCCTGGTGGGGATCTGTCTAGAGGATACAACAATCAATCAAGAACTTCTCTTGATTCTGACGAAATTCCTATGTTCCCTTCATCTTTGGAAGAACGAATTTTTAAAGAGAATTCTGTGGTGTGAATGATGATTTCTGCAACCCCTTTCAGATGAATGAAACAGGTATTTATAGGTATTAGTTATGACAGTTGGAAACTGTTAAAACCGAAAATAACTGTTAAAAACCTGTCATTCAGTAATTACGAATTTAAAAAAAAAATAATTTCGTAATTAATAATTATCTAATTAATCAGGAAGACCCCAAGAGCCCCAAGGCCCAAGGCCCATCTTTTGACCATTAAATATTCTCTTGATATTAGCCCATTTTAAGTCCAATTAGGCTAATCCAACACCACAACCCAAGCCCAATATGCTTAACCCATTAGTTGACCCATTTTGTTAAATGAGTGGGACTAGACATATAAGGTGGGAGAAGGTTTTCTCTTCCACCAATGTGGGATAAGTCCCACATTGTAATTTTGTAGTGAAAGTTCCAACAGGGGGTACCTTAATTCCCATTTGTCAAACGCTCCACCTCAGAGAATTGAATCAATATCTGCATGAAGATATAAGATTTAACCATTGCAAGAATTTGAATGTCCCAAAAAACAAGCTGGCATGCCTAAGAAACCAGTTACTAGATTCACTCAAAAAAATATGTGGCTAAACTAATAAAATGGTGAAAGTACATTTGTTTTTCTATGTTCTTAGCAAGAAGACTTCAATGGCCGGTCAATGTTAAATTCCGAATCAGGAACGTTGTTTGCTTGTATAACTGCAAGAAATATATAGCAACTTACTTTTATTTTAACGTATATTACAACATTCTACTTGATAAAGAAGTTAGCTAATCTGCCAAAATTAGAGTTTTAGTTGGTTTAGGATGCTTTGAGTATTCGATTCCTTTTATATGTCGAAAGATAGGTATTAGAAGTAGAATAGGTTTCTCTCTACTGTAGTTTAAAATACCATGTGTCAAGCAATTTAACGCATAAAGAAATCACGAAATATGTTTAATACTGAATATTTTTCTATATGGTATTAGAGACGGCAAAACAACCAACTCCTATCTATCTTTCCTTCTCAAACTTTATACTCTTCAACAGTTTCTCCTTTTTTCGAAATTCCTAACAGCCTTCAGACAGCATCAATTTTCTTTTCTGCTTCAAGAATCAAGAAGCAAATTACAGTCAGAACCAAATTCAGCATCAAGAAGAAATTACAATCAAAGGCTTCTTTTCATTATCCAAAATAAAGAAGCAAATTCAGCAGTCAATCATCAATCATCAAATCACGCACCGAGACCTTTTTCTTTTTTATAGAATCAAAAGACTCCAAGAAACTAATATTAACTTCTATTAGAGATCAGAAGTACAATTCCTACAAATCAAAGATCAGTGAAGTTTAGTATAATTTCTTAATAGTTTCAGAATCAAGAAGAATCAGAATTATAGAAGCATTATCAAAATCATCAACAGATTCCGTTCACTTCCTTTCTTTCTTGATCCTCATATCACAATCATCATCGTTGCTTACAGTCCTATATTTCTGCCTTAGCTCCTTCTTTAAAATCATAGACCAATCAAAATCATCAAGGTGCAGCTACAACGACATTCCTCTAACAAATCTGCCGCCACCAAAACTGTCATCAACAGGCGGCTATAAAGACGCTCCTCTAACAACGTCGCCACCAGAAAAATAAAACAATAAAACTTTGGCTGATCAAAATCAGTGGAACACAAATCAACCACTGCCTTGCTCAGCTATTCCAATTCCGACCGCCTCCCCATCATATCTTCCTATACAACCAGCTTCTTCAACGATATCCAGTTGGAACTAGATGTGTCAAAACGGACAATCATACCGTGTTTGTCTTTGTCTGACACGACACGACAAGGTTATGTGTAACAAGATGCTTTGTTTTTATTTACTAACACGAAAATTACTTAATTAAAACATGACAAACACAACAATGATAACATAAAATAATCATTAGTCTATTAATTCATACTTATCATATAAAACATAACAAACACGACAAGTACATGCTAATATCGTGTCAATTTTATGTCGAGATTTGAACACAAACATGACACGATTTCATTTTTTACATTGGACACAAACAAGAATTCAAATGTAAATTTTTTCCCAATTTTTTTTTGTGGTGTGTCGTGTATTCGTGTCATGTCGCGTCATCAATTAACACCCCTGATTGGAACCCTAATAACTCGGTTGGGGATGTTTACCTGATAGTGAATGTACTTATTTCTCAGTTATGGGCTTCACGATCAAAATTCACATCAAATATATATCTACGGAATACGAAACATATTTCCCACTTATGGGACTCAAGGTCCTAACCCACAAGTTTGCAACCGACAACCTCATACAAGTCCACCTCACCTTGGGTTAACTCTTACAGACTTAATCTAGTATTGAGGTAGAATAAACATTTCTCATGTAAGACAAGCAACCCTTAAACTACCTAAGTGTTACCTCAAACTTCAACATGTCCTTCTAGTCCCTGCGTTTACAAAAAAAACTCTTGTCCATTGTCTAACTTGCACTGAGCCAAACCCATACAATTTTCAATCAAGCTAAAGATCTGAAACAACTAAAATGCAGAGTTGAACTACAACTTTTTGAAGAAAACTACCATCCAGAAATATTCAATTAGACTCAAATGCATAGCATAAGTAACATCTCGGTTGGAGTGCAATTCTAGAATTAACACAAATTAAAAGAAAACCTTTATCATTTTAAATCCGTAGAGACATAGAGATCATGAAGACAATACGGAAACAAATAATTGAGTGGCAACAACATATGATTTGAGAAAGAAAATGTTTTATGTTTTCTTTGAATCAAATCTACAAAAAGGTCGAAGATAAGAACAACCACCTAATGCACGTAATTTTTGATGGTGTATGTGTTCATGTAGTAGTTTTTTGTTGAACACATGAAGATGGAGTCTGCATAGGCTACTCACGGTGGCTTGAAAGGATAGTGGCTTGTACAAACTCGATCTTGACCTTTAGGCTCGTTAATTGATCTAGATCTTCACCACTCTGGAAACGTCTTTATCTCTACGAATTGTACCACCCTTTTTTCCAGATTAGATCAGTTGAAGGATCAAAGGGATCAAAGAGAAGGTTTTTGGGAAAAACCTTGTGTCACAATCTGGCAAACCAATTTCAGGAACGCGCATTTGGATGGCCGCCACCACGTGGCAGATGCTGCAACCCAAGCCCATGCTTTCTAGGGTTTTCTCCATATTTAAAGGCCTTAACTCTAGTGTTCGGTCAATTCGCTTAGTCTCTACCATCCTATCTCAAAACTCTAGCCTCTCATTTTGTATCTTGAGCTCCTTGTCGGTGTTTTGGTTGTTTGAAGGTTGAAGGAAGACTTTGTTAAGCAAAATATCAGCTAGCATCTTGCCTCCATCTCTTGGTGTATCTTCTAGACTTGGGTAAGTCTCTAAGTGTCCACCTTTATGGTTTGTCCTTGTAGAACTAGACTTTTGAGCTCATTTCCTTCATGATTTATGGATATGAATGATTGGTTTTGATAAAGTTCGCAACTTTATCACTCTTTGAGGTCCCTAGATCATCATATGTTTTAAATCTAGACCTTCATGTTGTTTGGTGCAATGCATGAAGTTTTAACTCCATTTCTGACCCTTGTGGACCTAGTTTTGGGAGTGACATGAGTTGGACATTCATATCCATAAAGTAAGGATTTTTATGGTTCAGTTTAGGAAAAAGAAACCCTATGAAAAATTTGAGCAAATGACTTATTGGATTAAGTCCTTAATGAGAGAAAAATGATTTATGGTAGTGGCCACGATGTAGCCAAAAAATGACCATGATGTGTTGGAGTCTCGTTTTGCGATTGTTTTTGTCCTAACATTCCCACGACGTGGTCAAGGAAGGCCCAAGGTATGACAATGTCCTACATGTCAAATGTTTTGGAGACCTGGTGTCTTGGTATGCTAGACCGATAGGGTCTTTCATGTTGATTGTATGATATTTCTAGGTGTCATGATTAGTTAGGCTAATGATAGTATTGACTCTTGTTTGATGTTTACCCTAAGGAATTGTATGACGTCAAGCTGGATAGTTTGAAGATTCTTGGTCAAATGCTCGACTACATGTTCTTATTTTATTTATTGCTTTTGGGTGGATCATCTATTTGGATTAGGGGTAGCAATTCAGGACACGGCATGATAAAAATACATGACACAGAATGATATTGAGATGAAACTAAAATTTGAATTTATATTCGTGTCGTGTTCATGTCAAGTGTAAAAACATGATGTCATGTTCATGTTCAAAATTCGACACAAATAGTCACGATTTGACATTTCTTTATCGTGTTTTGTGTGTTTTTCATGATATATATGATAAAATATTAATTAAATAAACTAATTGTTATGTTATGATAAATATTTCGTGTCGTGTCATGTTTTATTTGTTTTTTAATTAGTTCGTTTTCATGTTAGTTAAAAATAAACATGACATCGTGTCGTGTCATGTTCGTGTTATTAAAAACATTGTCATGTCGTGTCAAACAAAAATACGACATGATTAAGTGATTTGCCACCCCTAACCTTGTCATGACGTGTCAGACAAAAATACGACATGTCTATCTGATTCCAACTAGGATTTTGCCTTTGGCAACAGTACGGAAGACCAGGATGTAATTCCTGGTAATGGAGTTTGGGTTGGGCCCATTCACTCCTTGGGCAGGGCTCGTTATGTGAGTTGAGATTAGCCCGTGAACTCTTGGTTTGGGTATATATATATATATATATATATATATATATATATATATATATATATATATATATATATGAGTTTTGATTGCTCGACGCTAGAGTTGATGATTGTATGTGAATGCATTGTATGTATGGTTGAATATGTGGTATACTGGGGAACTCACTAAGCTTTATGCTTACATTCGTGGATTCAACATTTTGTAGGTCGTTCGTGAGAAGATCTCGACATGATTGTGCACACGCATCAAGCATATTCGTTTCAGCGGTTTGTAAACTTAACTCTGTTAATGGATGGTTTCATTCAATCAAATGTTATTCAATGGTTTTTTGGAAACAAAGGTTTAATTTGTTAATCGATTTTAAAAGTGAAAAATCATGTTACAAGTTGATATCAGAGCCTTGGTTTGAGGGATTCAGGTGCACCTTGCAGTGTTTCTAGACTCAAATTGAGGAATGAGAGATTTTCTAGACAAGGTTTTTAAAGAAAATTATTTTATTCAAGGAAAATGATTTTCTAAAATGGTTTTACAATGATTAGAGGATGTGATGTGTACATTCAATTAGAGCTCGGGAAGTACGTTATTCCTAATATACCCATATGATCTTGCATTTGTGTTATGAATTGTTATGCATGCTATAATGCATGTCGGATATCTGTTCGGGAATTGCATTATATAATTTCCTGACATCTTCCATGCCTTATTTCCTAGAGAATTGTTTGTTATGTGCTGCCTGAAGTGTAGATTAATAATGTTAATTTTTAGGAGTATGTTTTATAGTTGTACACAATTAGGATTATATAGTCTTAAATTGATTAATTTAGCCTTATTTCCTGTTCCTTGTTTGGTTGTGGGACTAGGGTAGAATCACTTATTTGACAGTCTATTTGATCATGTATTGTCTATAACTTACATGCATAGGGAAACCAGCAGTGTTGGTAGTGATTTATAGCAAGGCAAGCGAGAGTGGGAAGGGAAGAATCCTAGCGGGAGATTCTAGAAAGTGTAGTTTTATGCATATGGTTAGACATATGCATATGTGTTAGGAGTTTAGTAAAGTGTTGCTAAGTAACTTGGGAGTCTTGGAATAGTCCTTGGAACAAGTACGGATAGTTGCAGAAGGTAGTATTGGCCCATACTATTGAAAACCCAAGATCCATACACCGGTCGGGGTGTGTTTCAGGAATACCGAGGAGCTTGTAGGTGGGTATGCATAGTGTAGGTTTGTGCTCTGTATTAATCCTGATGTGTTCCTGTTATTTTTCAGATTCAAGAGGAAATCTCCCGTGTTGAGGATGAAAGTCTGAGTGAGAGGGATGTCCATGACATCACAGCTGGAGAGATTTTGAGGTTCATAAGAGAGGATTTTCCTAGTTTGATCAACTTTGTAAGAGCTAAGTTGATTTAATAGATGGAGGGGCGCTTTAGGATTCTTCGAGCTGATTTGGAGGCCGGTCGACTCAGGACTATGGAGGTTTCCTTTAGGGAGTTTGATGCTTGTGGAGCTCTTCTTTTCTTTGAGAAATGGGGGCCTATCACCAATATGCATTGGATTGCTAATGTGGAGAGTGCCTTTCATGCTAGCTTTTTCCTGGAAAAGTCTAAGGTCAGAATTACAGAGTGTCTCCTATGAGATTGAGCTAGGGATTGGTGGTGTGAGGTTGTCTAGGGCCTCAAGTATGTGGTTGAGTCTATGTCATGGGAGGATTTTGTCACCAGATTCAAGAGAGAGTTTGTTCGGACAATTCAGATCCAACAGTTGGCTCGAGTGTATTTGGAACTTGAGCAGACTTCAGATTCAGTGGCTGAGAACACAACCCAATTTAGATATAGAGCACTATTTTACCCTTAGTATGCAGTGACAAAGGCAGCCAGGGAGAGAGAGCTAGACTTGGAGACCCAACAGTGGAAGAGGAAGGATCAGATTCATACATCAGTAGTCCTAGTTAGAAAGGCCAAGGTGACTAATGTTCGACCTAGAGATTGAGAGACTCATGGATTTTGCATCAGGTGTAGTCTAGCTTATTAGGCTACTTATGTTCCTCTGAAAAGCTAGAGCAAAGGACGTAATGGATTAAGTCTTTAATGAGAGAAAAAAGATTTCTAGAGGTGGCCACAATGTGGCTAAAGATTTAACAGGACGTGGTGGATTCTTGTTTTGCATTTTTTGGTCTTGACATTCCCACGATATGGCCAAGGAAGGCCCATGAAGTGGCAATGTCCTGCATGTCAACTCTTTTTGTATAGACAAACCCATGTTGTGGCCTAGAGGTCACCACTTTGTGGTGGCTGATGACCTAGTTGGCCGTTGAATTTTGTTGATTATTGACCTTTGACCAGTTTGACATGGGTTCAAACTTGGAGGATTTGAAATTTTGATTGAGGAATTTATCTTTTTTTGGTGCTAGTCGGTTCACGGGATTAAGCAATGCAAGGTGTGAGAGTGTTACGGTGCTTCTCTGGTTCTTTAGTTCTAGGGAGTTTCTCACTATGCCACATATCCCATTTTATATCCTTTTCCTGGTAGCATAATGGTACTGTTAGAGTACAAGTACGCTAGTTCAGTAGGTTAGCTTCTTATAATGCTTTTGTAGTATATTACACTTGGTGTCTTGATATGCTAGACAAGCAGTGTAACGTCCCAAAATATGAAGGTAAAAATTTCATTTTCAATTAAACAAAAGACTCATTTATCATTTCTTCAAACTCTTAAAGGTAATTTATAACAAAAGTAGTTATCAAAGTACAATCCCAAAATCTCAAGGTTGCAGAAAATATGGGTGTATGCACTGCGATCAAGTCGGACCCTTCCCTTTGGAACCGAAATTACCTAAAAACCATAAACCACAAATGTAAACACAAAGCTTATAGAGTTCCCCTAATACCACATACCATACATAACATATAATTTTGTGGTGATTTGTGATTTCCATTTGAGGCATCCACACTATTGGTGCTAGGCTCTAAAACTCCAAGCAATCAACTACAACTACAAGGTAAGTAATTTTACTAGTTTTATTTGATTCGAGTTTCCCATGCCATGCTAGATAGGATAAGAACCTTGGAAAATAGTTATTTGCATGTATCTTAGTCAAACATAGATCCAAGGTTTCTAGGGTTGCATGTACACCATAGGAGTGTTAGAATGCTCAAAACCCATCAGTTTTAATATTTTAGATTCATATATGTTAATTTTTATTGGTTATATTCAACAATAAGCGTAGATCCAGAAGATGTAAGTCTTAGATATCACCGTGCCTCAATTTATGTTGAGCTTGAAAACTATCACAAGGCTGGTGAATCATATGAGCAAATCTTGCAACTTCGTTCTAAGAATCTTGAAGCATTGAAGACAGCAGCAATGGTTTCGACTTTGGACTTAGAAATCTATATATAATATATGCTATTTTCCAATTTCAATGAATGGGTATTAATTAACTTTTTTGGTATTCATAGATGTACAAAGATGTAGTCAGCATGAACGCATTGTCAGCATTCCTGACGATTATTTGAGAAAGAACTCAAAGATGTTGATCTGAGTATGGTTCATTTATTGGCTTCAATGCATATGTTGGGAAATGTACATGACAAAGCTCTTCACCATATTGAGTATGTACAACAAAATTATTCTACTGCTAAAGACTTACATATTGAGTTGTTGGTTCAAGTAGGGATATGCCATGTTCATCTTAGAAACACGGAAA
Organism: Lactuca saligna; assembly: GCF_052625555.1. Taxonomy (NCBI): domain Eukaryota; kingdom Viridiplantae; phylum Streptophyta; class Magnoliopsida; order Asterales; family Asteraceae; genus Lactuca; species Lactuca saligna. The sequence continues at coordinate 188,438,503 of NC_136421.1, read as the reverse complement.
AAGCACCTATATTTTTTTTTTAAAATGGACTTCTTTATATATCATGGATTCGGATAAGAAAAAATGGAAGTATAACGCTATAATATATTTTTTTGTGGAGTGAACATTACTATTTCATATAGTTAGCCCTTGAGTGACTTGTTTCTCTTTGAAACTAACCTTGTTCTCTTTTGTTAGAAAATGTTTGTAGGCTTTCTTCAGTGTATTCACATATCAGACTGTAAATGATTATTCTCACTTAATTATTTAAGTTGATGACTCACTAATGACTGTAAAGAACCATGCATGAATCTGCATTGAAGTACACTTTATGTTAGAAGGGAATGGTGGTGTCAATAAAGTAAGTAAATAATCACAACCATGAAGGGTAATTATTATCATTATGTATTGCTTTTCAATTCATGAACTGGTTTTAAACAAACCTTCTTTATGCAAACTTGGCTTATATTAATAATTAATATGATACTATTTAAAATAAGATTTGGAAAATTTGTGCATTGTGCTAGAACGCCACAAGAAAAGAAGTTGAGACAAGAGGATTTCCCTGCAGCAAACTTTGAAGAATTATTGGTTGAAATGACATATGGAATGAGAAGACAAAAGAAAGGTATACCATCATCTAGACTTTCTTTTCAGTCTTGATTCTTAGTCCTACTATTAGTGTGCGTGTGTGTGTGTATATATATATATATATATATATATATATATATATATTTATTTATTTAATGAATGCATAGTTGTAACATTCATAGTCAGTCTCTTGTTGCTACCTATATAAATTATAGTGAAGTTATGATTTTTGAAGAATATGATTTCTGGTAGGAGGAAGGGGTCAAAGAGGAAAGTTAGTATAGAAATTACACGAAAATTAGGTGATGCATGGTTGTAACATTCATAGTTAGTCTCTTGTTGCTATGTATATATATATATATATATATATATATATATATATATATATATATATATATATATATATATATATATATATATATATATATATATATATATGCTTTTCATCAACATAATTGCTTCTTCTTTGTATGGCTAGTTCGCCTCTATTAAACATGGAGTAAGCAAGTTGTCTCTTCTGTCAAAGGTTAGAATCGTAAATTACAATCAAGACTTGTGATTAGTTGTATATGTCGGATAGTATATTATTTGACATTTTTTGCAACAGCTTTTCAGAGGAACATGCTTGGTGCGTCGTAAAAGGTTGTTTTACTAGCAGTGGGTATTTTAGTCTTTTTAGTTTTGCAAGGGACCAAAACTACAAGTAATTTGACTCAAAAGACCACCGATCCAAAAGAAAATATTGTCGTTTGGACCCAATCCCAGAAAAAATGCATACTACATAGACTATTTTTGTATTTTACTCTATATATAATTTGTTTGTTTGTTAAAGTTCTGGAATAAAAAAGTTTTCTATGCCTAATAAACTTGAAAATATGGTTTTTGGAATAATATCGCATTTAATTGAAATGGTGAATGACGACTGGAAAAGAGAACTCGGTAAGAATTATGATCTTTTATGTTTTAAATTGCTATTTTAACGGATGGTTGGACTTCTTCTGTGTTTTATTGTAACTAGACAGTAAGTTAAATATTATACCTCAAAATTGGCAATTATTTTTTTTTATTTTTTATTTTTTTATTTTTTTTATTTTTTTTTTGTATAATGGTGTTGTTTTTGTTTAACGGTGCATTTTTGTTTATTTGTGCATTGTTGTTAAATATCGTATTTTATGGAACCGGAAAATTTTATTAAGGAAAAAAGAAAACCCTGCCTCACATATCAAGGCAGGGATACAGAAAAATAATTGTCACCACAATATAGAATATCAAGTTCCCCTATACTTCTTTACATAAGTGGATTAATACACCAATCTATCCATTTATAAACATTCTTATTGCTTCTATGCTTAAACCCCATGAACATCGATGACTGAACCATGTCCACAACCTTTGTAGATGCAATCCTTGATTGATAGAAGGTTCTATCATTTCTCGCTTTCCACAGACACCACATCGTATAATAGCATATACCCACCAAGACCTTTTTTTTGGACAGTTCTCCCATGTCGCCGCAAATTCTAGAAGTTCAGATACCTTATCAAATGAGGGAATTGAAATACCGCACCATCTAAATATCCATTCCCAGGTAGTTTTGGCAAAGTCACTTACACACAGTAGGTGGTCAGTTGACTCCTCTGCTAAATTACATTCACCGCACGTAACCTATGAAATATTGATTCCCTGATTCTTGAGAGCCAGTGTAGAGAGGATACGATTTTGAACTATCTTCCAAACAAAACATGAAACTTTTGTAGGAACTTCTTTCAGCCACATAAAGGAATTACCATCTGAACCAATGTTAGCATTTTCAGCCTCCTTCTTCATGTTGTAATAGAGAATTGCCCATTTGAATCTAATTCACATGACCATGAATCACTACTTGAGTTTAGGTAGGTTGATTGAAGTATTTGCCTTAGTTGGTTCACATGAGGTGAATCGGGTTGGCTAGACAAGGACCATGGAAGCCCACCATCATTTATTAGATCGAAGATCTTTCTTTTCTTATGCGACTCTATACAATATAAATCGGGAAAAACAAGTTGTAGTGGTTTGTCACCAATCCATTCATCCTTGTAAAATAGCGTACCCTCTCCAAAATTAACCTTTCTTTAGATAATAGTTGTTATTGGAATGCCACGTTTAGCAAACACAAACTTCATTCTAGCAATATTGTTCCATACTCCTGTTGTTAATTTATCAGATAGTGTAACATCCTGGAATAGCAAGAGTAGAGTTGGAAGACTAAAAATGTAAATTTTGAAGGGCAACTCGGCGAGTCCATGGATGGACTCGGTGAGTAGGGTCGCGACTTGGTCGCGAGTCAGGTGGCCTACTCGGTGAGTCCAAAGATGGACTCGGCGAGTAGGTGCTGAGTGGAGAAAACCCTAAATCCAGGGAATGAGCCCTATTTAAAGAACATTATGTCCTCTCCCTAGCCTCTTTGACCCCCCTTGAAGTCCAAAAACCCTAGAAATCGTGGTTGTGAAAGATTGGAGTGCATTTGGAGCTTGGGGAGGTGTTTGTTGAAGAAATCTTTAATGAGAAGAGGCTTGGATCATAGGGCTTTGCTTGGATTCGAGTTTTATTGCAGTTGGGGCATTCTTTTGAGGTAATATCTCGTTCTTGGGTTGTGTTCTTCTAGATTCTTCATTTTTGGGTTGTGTGGGAAGCTTAGATTTGTGGCATCTTGAGTTTGAAGGATAGATCTGAGGTTGCTACCTCAGATCTGGAGTGGAGAAGGTCTTAAGAGCATTAAAGTCCATGTTCGCTTCGGAGCAGGCTTAGATTTCCTGATATCTGAGTATGCTAAAGAGGGACATCAGGCAGTTTGTGTCCGCGCAGAGGTGCGAGACCTTGTTGGAGTTGCAGGAGGCCGCCAGGTGGCGTGAGTTAGAGATTGAGTTGCAGATGCGTGAGCTGAGCCAAGCTCCGGTTCAGTCGCAGCCGGCGACGAAACGGTCTAAGACCGTTGATTCCAGGATGGGAGATCAGGGCAGCCACATTTGTGGAAAGTGTGGGAGGGGTCACGCCGGAGTTTGTCGGTCCGGTGGTGCATGCCGTAAGTGCGGAAAGGAGGGGCGCTATGCGAGGGATTGTCGGTAGTCAGTGCTGGTTTGGAATTTGAGGATCTATTATCATTGTCATCAGGTTGGTTGAGGATCAACTGCCCACAGCTTGTTGCAGGACCGGTGCAGGCTCCAGCACCGGCTACTCTGAGGATCACAGGTGGAGGTCAGGGTGGAGCGAAGCGCCCAAGGGCTTAGGTTCGTGCTTTTTAGCTTGCAACGGAGGAGGTTAGTGTTGGGTTTTGAGCATTCTAACACTTCCTAAGTGTACATGCAACCCTAATAAACCTTGGATCTATCTTTGTCTAAGATACATGCATATAATTAATTTTTCCAAGGTTTATATCCTAGCTAGCATGGCATGGGCAACATGAATCAAATAAAGCTAGGAGAAATACTTACCTTGAAGTTGTAGTTGATTGCTTGGAGTTTTTGAGCCTAGAACCAATAGTGTGGATGCCTCAAGTGGAAATCACAAATCACCACAAACTTGGAACTTTGAGAGAATAGTCACTACTATCATGAAATTTGCCCTCACCTCAACAGGTGTCAACTAGTATCATTTCAAGAACCAAAGCCTCCTTTATATAGTGTGAAGGATTAGGGTTACATACCTAAAACCCATGTCTCTTCATTTCTATGAGATCCATGGGTTAAAGCTCCATGGTGTATCCATGGACTTTTCCATGCAAGCCTAGCCCATTCCAAATAAGCCTTAGCCCACACAATAAACATAGAAGCCCATATTTAATTAGTAATATCTTTGATCTCTAAATTAATCCTAGATTAATTATAGATCACTACTAATTAAATAATATGATCTTATATTAATATATTAGAACTTATATATATATTAATAAATCATAACTTGTACTATTCTCAAATATTATCCATAAATTGTTCGGGTGAAGTGCAACCCAAATGGACCATGCCGGGTCGGGTCAAGTACATTCCAAATATAGTTATGAACTTAGACACTATATCCAACAGTCTCCTACTTGGATAAGTCTAATAACTATAGTTGCAAGTATGACTTCAGGAACCGATCAGCAATCGTAGCTCTTTAAACTCTGTTGAACTAGAACGCACCATTTAAGATAAGTGATCATATAATCCTCTGTTCTAGATATCAGCCGGACAAATACCTGGAACATGGTCTTGCTGATTGTCCAGCATTTGTTTCCCGATTTCCGATTTGTTTGACATAGAACTTAACTGAACACATCAGTTTACTTCTGACCGGGCCCGGTACATAGGTCAAAACATAATCATCGAGGGGCCTAGATATCAACTTCTAATCCAAGAAGGAACAGATAAACTTTGACTCATATGTTTGTTCAACCACTCACTGAATTACACACAAAGGCACGTTTTATAACATCGAGTTACCAATGCGTTTTCGTACAATCAATGCATAACCAACTTGTAAGTAACAAATCATATCTCTAGGTTTGAAGACTTATATGATATTACCTTTTCACGATCACTCGAGATAGGATTCCATGAAGTGAGTCCAGTGAGCGTGGGTTGAGTCCAATGCTTAGAACTTATGAGCACTCATGATTGTTGTAGCCATGTCCAACACCTTAGACCTCTGCAACCAATCATGACAGTCTTGATTCATACCTACTTTCGACATATGACAGACTGTGGAGGTTTGAATAATATGATATACCAAACATAATTATTTTGGAAGTCAAAACATGCAAAAAGAAATAAAGTAAACGATTGACAAGAGATAGCAACACTTTACTCATAAATAAAACACCTTTTATTCACCATCAAATGTCAATTACATTTTACAAATTTTATAATTTATCTAACTACTAAAAACTTATATCATCCTTCAGCCCTATGCTCCGAGCATGCTAAAGATGCTTAACCCTACTTAGTCCCTTCGTGAGGGGATCTGCTGGGTTCTCATCCGATGATACCCTCTTCGCTATGAGGATTCCTTCTTCTATTCGATGTCTGATGAAGTGATATTTTCTGTCAATGTGTCTGGATCTCCCATGATCTCTTGGTTCCTTGGCTAAGGCAACCGCACTATTGCTGTCACAGAAAATCTCCATCGGCTCTTTTATAGTTGGTATAACTCCAAGGTCTCCGATGAAGTTTTTTAGCCATATGGCCTCCTTTGCTGCCTCGCTTGCTGCTATATACTCTGATTCACAAGTTGAATCAGCCACTGTCTGCTACTTGGAACTCTTCCAAGTGATTGCTCCTCCATTTAAGGTAAAGACCCAGCCCGACTGAGAGCGGAAATTATCCCTATCAGTCTGGAAGCTAGCATCACTATACCCTACAACTCTCAAGTCATCACTCCCACCGAAGGTAAGGACCCAGTCCTTAGTCCTTCGCAAGTACTTGGGGATATTCTTTACCGCAGTCCAGTGTTCCTTGCCAGGGTTCCCCTGATACCTGCTAACCATGCTCAAAGCAAAGGCTATATGAGGTCGAGTACACATCATAGCATACATGATCGATCCTACAGCAGAAGCATAAGGTAGTCGACTCATTTCTACTATCTCAGCCTCAGTACTAGGGCTTTGTGTCTTACTCAATCTGGCATTACTCTGAATGGGTAACTCACCTTTCTTGGAGTTATGCATGTTGAATCTTTTCAACACTTTGTCCACATAGGTGCTTTGACTAAGTCCAATTAGTCTTTTACTCCGGTCTCTCAAGATCCTTATCCCTAGGATATAGGCAGCTTCACCAAGGTCCTTCATAGCGAAACACTTCCCAAGCAAGGACTTTACTTCCTGCAAAGTTGGGATGTCATTTCATATGAGTAGTATGTCATCCACATACAATACCAAGAAGCTGACTATACTCCCACTAGCCTTGACAAAAACACAAGATTCATCTTCACTCCTAGAAAATCCAAATTCCCTGACCTTTTCATCAAAGCAAAGATTCCATCTGCGAGGTGCTTGCTTCAATCCATAAATGGATTTCTCAAGCTTACACACTTTATTAGGGTACTCGTTGCTGACAAAACCTTCTGGCTGACTCATGTAAACATCTTCAGCCAACTTTCCATTAAGGAAAGCAGTTTTGACATCCATTTGCCATATTTCATAGTCATGAAATGCAGCTATGGCTAACAGAACCTGAATAGACTTAATCTTGGCTACTGGAGAAAAGGTCTCATCATAGTCCACTCCAGGAATTTGAGAGAAGCCCTTTGCAACCAGTCTAGCCTTATAAGTGTGTACTTTAGCATCCATGTCGGTCTTCTTCTTGAAGACCCATTTGCACCCTACAGTCTTACGACCTGGTACATTCTCAACCAAGTTCCAAACTTGATTGTCATACATGGATTGTATCTCGCTATCCATAGCCTCTTTCCATTTCGCAGACTCGGGGCCTGCCATGGCTTCCACGTAACTGTTAGGTTCATCCATACCTACTAGTGTCTCACCTTCCGTAGTAATATGAAAACCATAGTAGTGCTCAGGCGCATTCCTAACTCTCGTGGAACGTCTCAGAGGTACAAAATCGTCAATTAGCTCAACAGGAGTTTCCTCCTCAAGTTGAGGGCTAGGGTTTGAAGTTCCTTCACCACTTGACTCTTGAAGTTCTTCAAGGTCAATTTGCCTCCCACTGTCTCCTTGGCTTATAAATTCTCTCTCTCGAAAGACTCCTCTTCTTGCTACAAAGACCACATTATAACTAGGTCTGTAAAAGAGGTAACCAAAGGATCTTTGTGGGTAGCTGATGAAAATACACCTCTCGCTTCAGGGTTCTAGCTTATCATGAGACTCGCGCCTCACAAAAGCTTCGCAACCCCAAATCTTGATGTGGTCTAGTTTGGGTACTTTACCAGTCCACATCTCGTGAGGAGTTTTGGAAACTTTTTTTGTAGGGACTAGATTAAGGATATGGGTGGCGGTCTCTAAGGCATACCCCCAGAATGAGATTGGTAGCGAAGCTCGACTCATCATGGAACGAACCATGTCTAACAAGGTTCGATTACGCCTCTCAGCCACACCATTCAACTGCGGTGTCCTGGGAGGTGTCAATTGTGAGACAATCCCACATTCCCTTAGATAGTCGAGGAACTCTCAACTAAGATACTTACCACCACGATCGGATCGAAGCATCTTAATGTTCCTGCCCAACTGATTCTCGACTTCCTGTTTAAATTCCTTAAACCTTTCGAAAGTCTCTGACTTATGCTTGATTAAGTAGACATATCCATATCTACTGTAATCATCGGTAAAAGTCAAATAATAACGATTAGCATCCCTTGTGGTATGTTTGAATGGTCCACACACATCTGTGTGTACAAGGTACAACAAACCTTCACCTCTCTCACAAGAATCTGTGAAGGGTGACTTTGTCATTTTTCCAAGTAAGCATGATTCGCAACTATCATCTGACTTTAGGTCAAACGACTCCAATACTCCATCTCCTTGGAGTTGGCCTATGCGCTTCTTGCTTATATGTCCAAGTCGACAATGCCATAATGATGCTTTATCCAAGTTATTATTATTAATAGAATCAATACACATCACATTATTTCCTAAGTTATCAACCAAAGATACTGTTTCATACACGCCATCACAAGGTAATGCTTTAAAATAAAGAACATTATTAAAGAAAGCATCAATAGAACCAACTTCATTATTAAATGAAAAGGTAAAACCTTGTTTATACAATGCATGAAAGGAAATAATATTTCTTGCCATTTCTGGCGAATAACAACATTTATTCAAATCTAAACTAAACCCACTATTTAGCGATAAAGTATAAACTCCAATCTTGGTGACAGGTGTAACATTCCTATTCCCCATGATTAAGTTTATTCTTCCTTGCTCCATATTCTCACTTCTTCTTAGTCCCTGCAAGTCACAACAAATATGAATACCACAACCGGTATCAAGGACCCAAGATTTAGAATGGGGTGAGTTATTAGAAATGATAGTGTAAATACCTGCATGGTTGGGTTTAACTTTCCCATCCTTTACATCTTGCTGGTAGTTTGGGCAGTTTCGCTTCCAATGTGCCTTTTCATGGCAATAGAAGCATTCAACCTCTTTTGGGTCAGAAGAAGGAGTGATGAAACTTTTCTTGGTTCCACTTGAAGAAGAGCCATCAAGGGTCCTAACCTTGGTAACCTTCGAAGAACTCTTTCTCTTCTTCCCTCGTCCTTTCCCGATTGCCAAGACAGGGGCGGAGGTTGTGGAAGTAGGAGTAGTAACAACCGCCTTACCCTTAAGACCACTTTTTGCGGTCTTTAAGAGTCCTTGAAGTTTGCTGAGTGTGACTCTTCCTTGTTCATGTGGTATGTCATGCGGAGTTGATCATAACATGAAGGTAAGGAGTGGAAAATGATATCTATTGCAAGCTCCTCAGGGAAGTTCACATTTAGCTTCATCAAACGGTCCACAAATCTTTGCATTTTCTGCATGTGGCCCGTGATGGGTTCACCATCCTTCATGCAAGTTGTTATCATGGAGGAGATGATTTCATACCTCTCTTGACGAGCACTTTGATGGTATCTTTCCATCAAGTCTTGGTGCATCTCATAGGGGTAGAAATCTTCATAGGATTTTTGGAGATCCGCGGTCATAGTGGCCATCATGATGCATGCCACTTTGGTGGCATCCCTTTCATGTGCCCTAAACTCAGCGATCTCTTGAGGAGTAGCAACTGTCTCATCAATCTCCTTAAGCTCCTTATCGAGGACATATTCCTTGTCCTCGTAGCGAGTAATCATTCTGATGTTTCTGATCCATTCATTAAAGTTGGATCCATCAAAAGTGACTTTCCCACATAAGTTCATAAGAGTAAAGGAGCCATTGGGATTAGAGCCAGAAGCAGTAGTGTTTGCAGACATCTGAAAATGAAGAAGGTTTTAGTTTAGATATAGAGATAGTCCTTAATAAAACACCCAAATGTAGTATTAAGGCTAGGATCCAATCACAATATATTATAACTTAGAAGAGGTATGCCATAGTCTAAGTAATAACATATTTGAAAGGTAGGTGAATGACGATTCACCAATTTCCACCAAAAAACGAAATAGTAAATATTAAGTTTTTTTTTTTGATTTGATACTTTGAAATTCCTAGATTCTTTTGAGATTCAATGAACTTTTCAAATGCATGTTTCAATCTCGAGTGTGCCCTCCAAGTTTTGTGATTGGGATGCCGAGGATCACAAAACGAGGTGTGAAGTAACCATGCAAACTACTTGGTACCCTTAATAAATTACCCCTCAATCGATGTGCCGGTTAACCACACACGCTCCATCGATACTATGATAAATATTAAGTCACCCTTTACCTACCTTGTTAAGTCCAAGTTAGTGTGCCGGTTAACCACACACGCTCCACTAACGACTTAGACAAAGTGTAAAGTGTAATTTCATGGATTAGCACCTTATTCACATTTTTCCTAAAGTAACTAAGATTGGGAATTTAATAAAACATTTAGTTACTTTATAATATTCATCATACTTTTAACGAGAATTTATAAGTCCTTGTCTTACCCGTTCGGCTAACGACCCTCAACCGGTCAAGCAAGCGGTGGGTGAGAGTGGACACCCATTAAGTTGCCATTTTATAGACAACAACCTTATACCCACCTTATAGACCGGCTTCGTGAATGAGGCGTACTAGCGGTAAGACGACTTTGTTCTTATACATATATATATATATATATATATATATATATATATATATATATATATATATATATATATATATATATAATTATTAAATCATAATAATATAAGTATAAGGGTTGAATTTTAACTTTTAAAATTCTAAGGTTTGGAACTAAAGTTTTTAATATGACTTTACTTGTTCCAAAACTTGAGGGCAAGTTTTGTAAACTTTCAAAACTTTTCATTTCTTGTAACTTATGAGTTTAATAGAGTAATAAAATGAAGACTCTTCATTTTTCTAACTCTTGTGTTCTTTTAATGGTTTTTTTTTTAATCCAAGTGACTTTTGGTTTTCCATAACTTGAGGACAAGTTATAGACTCCATTAAAACACATTATGATCAAAATTAATCTACCACATAGGTTACAAATAATTCCTATGATCATCTAAACATCATAAGAACAAGAACATGAATATGAACACTTTCATGAATCAAAATCACACTTAAACTTTGTAATTTTGATAACTAGTTGTTGTAAATGAATTAGCAATGACATTACACCATCTAAAACAAGTTTTCAAGTACCAAAACAGTCTAGGGTAATATTTCTAATCCATTTCCAGCAACTAAAGTCGAAAATCTGCACTCTGTCGACCCTACTCGCCGAGTGCATGAACCTACTCGACGAGTAGGTTGAAGATACAAGTGAACTCGACGAGTCCCCCCCCCCCCATGGACTCGACGAGTCCAGCAGTCAGACAGCAAGTTTTTCGACTTTTTCAACTATATTGCATCAAGTATCAAACAAACAAGCCTAGGCTCTGATACCACTGTTGGGTTTTGAGCATTCTAACACTTCCTAAGTGTACATGCAACCCTAATAAACCTTGGATCTATGTTTTTCTAAGATACATGCATATAATTAATTTTTCCAAGGTTTATATCCTAGCTAGCATGGCGTGGGGAACATGAATCAAATAAAGCTAGGAGAAATACTTACCTTGAAGTTGTAGTTGATTGCTTGGAGTTTTTGAGCCTAGCACCAATAGTGTGGATGCCTCAAGTGGAAATCACAAATCACCACAAACTTGGAACTTTGAGAGAATAGTCACTACTATCTTGAAATTTTCCCTCACCTCAACAAGTGTCAACTAGTATCATTTCAAGAACCAAAGCCTCCTTTATATAGTGTGAAGGATTAGGGTTACATCCCTAAAACCCATGTCTCTTCATTTCCATGAGATCCATGGGTTAAAGCTCCATGGATTATCCATGGACTTTTCCATGCAAGCCTAGCCCATTCCAAATAAGCCTTAGCCCACACTATAAACATAGAAGCCCATATTTAATTAGTAATATCTTTGATCTCTAAATTAATCCTAGATTAATTATAGATCACTACTAATTAAATAATATGATCTTATATTAATATATTAGAACTTATAATATATTAATAAATCATAACTTGTACTATTCTCAAATATTATCCATAAATTGTTCGGGTGAAGTGCAACCCAAATGGACCATGCCGGGTCGGGTCAAGTACATACCAAATATAGTTATGAACTTAGACACTATATCCAACAGTTAGAGCAGTGCCGCTTGCAGTTACGGGTATGTTTCTTCCTTGTTGTCTTGTTTACTTATGATTATTGTGGAGTATCGTTTATCTGCGAGTCTCGTTGGGTGGTTTTCGTTTTGGTATTCCTTGTTCCTTTAGAGTTTGGCATGGTTATGGGGTAGTGCTTCGAGTTTTCGTTTTGGTATCCGTTGTTCCTTGAAGGTTTAGTATGGATATGGATTAGTGTTTCGGGCTATCATTGGTTATCATTCGTGAAGGTTATTAGTGGAGATGCGGCGTTGGTTTGAATGTCGGGTAGCATCGGCAGTCTGAGGAGTGGTTAGCTGAGTATTGAGTACTTTTGGGAGGAAAAATCAGTGTGGGAATGCGTTTTGCGAAGGTTGCTAAGGCTAGTGGGAATCAGTCTGCATGTAAGCGTTGGAATTTGTGCAAGGTTAATTTTTGGGAGGTCGGTGATGGTGATCGGTGGTTGATAGTCAGTGTCTTAAATGGGGGAGAATTGGAAATTCTCCGGATGATTAATAGATTGGAGAGTTCTTCGGAGGATCAACGAGTATGAAAGGTTGTTTACCTGCATGGAATTCAGTAGTGTCTCGGTCAGCCAACGACATTGGTTGGTATGAGTAAATGGCAGGCGTGCGGGGTGGGATACAGACCAAGAGCTTGATTGTGCAGGGTCTGGGATCAGGTCGGGTTCGAGTATGTATGATGGAGATAGAGTTCGGAACCCCTGGGGGGCTAGAACAGTATGCATGGGAGGATTTCCCGAAGAGGTAACTCGGAATGTTGATTGCTAGTTGAGCGGTCCGGATAGACTGAAGCCCAATAGGCGTACCAGTCAGGCCGAAGGCTCGGTGAACGGTCAAGCTAGACTGAAGGCCCTGGAGGGCGGTCCAGGTCTGCTGAAGGTTATGAGAGTGGTCCAGTTGGCTGAAGGCCTGATAAGGCGGTCCAGTCATGCTGAAGACTTTGTGGGTGTCATTATATCGGTGCGAGGTAATGCATTGAGTATATTGCGATGTGTTAGAATCAAAAGGTCTGGCCCCGGGTATTGACCTTGATTAGTGGAGATGGTGCATGGACTCGAGAGTCCTTGCAAGCAGATTCAGGGCATGTGTGTTGCATGGATAGCGGTTATGCTATAAAGAGGTGGTGTAGCGTTAGGTGAGCACCGTGGCTCTTGTCATGGTGACGAGGCGGTCAAGTGGTTTTCCTTGGTAAGGAAAGAGGGAGGAATGTAATTCTGAAGGGGAGTGCAAATTCACGGAAGTGAAAGCGGCAGTGTAGAGTTATGATCGGAGTGGTCCAACGGTGGTCACCGAGCAGCATGATTGCGGTGGTGGTATGGAATGACATCATGATGCGGTATCTGTTGAGGACGTGGAAGGGATTCCGCGGGTGTAGAGTTAAGAGGCTCGTAAGGGATGCAGATATGGAGTTTTGGGTTCCCAGTTTGAGTTCGGTAAAGGATTTATGTATCAGTGGTTCATCCTGAGCGATGTTTTGAGGGTCGTCAGAGTGATGGGTTTCCTAACCCGAGGGTGCTAGAGCTAGTTCAGCATGTGCATTCGATTGCAAGAAGAGAACTCATGGGAGTTGCTCTGAAGAGTGTGTCTTTCTGTCAGCATGGAATGGATAGAGTTGGACTCGGATCAGGAATCAGGTTTTGCATAGTTATTATAGCTCATATGGGTCGAGTAATGGTTGTGATTTGGAGCTGTGATGCATCATGGGTGGTACTCAGTTGTTGTGTGTGGTTATCAGAGGGTAAAGTCGGTGCCCGGTTTGAGTTGGTGGTCAAGACACCGTTAGGAAGGAAAAAGTGAGTTCGAGTTTCAATGGGTATGACTTGAGGGACCTAGTCCGGTTAAGGCCAGGTGGCGTGTTGTGGGAATATTTTTGGAGATGAGTTGCCGTAGGCTTCGAGGACGAAGCCTAATTTAAGTGGGGGAGAATTGTAACATCCCGGAATAGCAAGAGTAGAGTTGAAGGACTAAAAATGTAAATTTTGAAAGGCAACTCGGCGAGTCCATGGATGGACTCGGCGAGTAGGGTCGCGATTTGGTCGCGAGTCAAGTGGCCTACTCGGCGAGTCCAAAGATGGACTCAGCGAGTAGGTGCTGAGTGGAGAAAACCCTAAATCCGGGGAATGAGCCCTATTTAAAGAACATTATGTCCTCTCCCCAGCCTCTTTGATCCCCCTTAAAGTCCAGAAACCCTATAAATCATGGTTGTGAAATATTGGAGTGCATTTGGAGCTTGGGGAGTTGTTTGTTGAAGAAATCTTGAAGGAGAAGAGGCTTGGATCAGAGGGCTTTGCTTGGATTCGAGTTTTATTGCAGTTAGGGCATTCTTTTGAGGTAATATCTTGTTATTGGGCTGTGTTCTTCTAGATTCTTCATTTTTGGGTTGTGTGGGAAGCTTAGATTTGTGGCATCTTGAGTTTGAAGGATAGATCTGAGGTTGCTACCTCAGATCTGGAGCGGAGAAGGTCTTAAGAGCATTAATGTCCCTATTCTTGTGTTGTTGATGGAGCTATCTTGTCCCAAACCCCAAACCCTAGAGTAAAAAGGCCTAGATCTCTTTGGATTCACGTAAAGTTTGCCACTTTACATGATGGATGGGTTGTAGGAGGATAGATCTATGTTTTGGATCAATTGCATGGCCTGGAATACTTCTGTTTGGATTCAGACCGGTTGTACTCGGCGAGTCACAAGGGTGGACTCGACGAGTTGCTTGAAGATGAGCTGGAACTCGACGAGTTGGATGAACAACTCGGCGAGTAGGTTGAAGATAGCCTTAGACTCGGCGAGTCTGTTCTTGGACTCGGCGAGTCTTGTCGAAGAATCCCAATATTTTCTGGTTGAGTCGAGAATCGGTGAGTCAAGGGATGACTCGGTGAGTTTGGTGTGAGTGGACTCAGAGTTGTTGGACTCGGCGAGTCTCGGGGTGACTCGACGAGTTAGGTCGCGGGTTGAGGGAAGTTCTGAGCTTGGGGACTCGGCGAGTCATCGGGTTGACTTGGCGAGTAGAGTCAGTCGGGGGTTGACTTTGACTTTGTCCAAGGTTGACTAGTTGTCTTCCGGGGGTATTTTGGTAATTAAGGGTATATATTGAGTTGAGTGTTTTGGTGTTCAGTGGAGGAGTTCGTATTGGAGTTCGGAGCAGCGGGATCTTATCCTTTCAGCCGGCAGTTTCGAGGTGAGTTATCCTCACTATATCGACAGGGTCTAAGGCACCAAGGCCGGCCCTATATTGGATTGTGATTCGGATATGGTTGTTATGTTATTTCTTGACATGTTTGCATCCTGGTAGCTAGGATGGTATATGCTAGAGACCTGATTAAGGTCAGTTTCCCGATATGTAGAGTGATGCTATGCTAGTGACCGGTTAGGTCGGTAAACTGGTTGGGGTAATGATATGTTATGTGATATGCTTGATCGGTTTGTTGACTATGACTGTTATATGATTGTATGTTATATGCACATGGACTAGAGATGGGTTGAGGCGGGTCCTGCTTTGTGCTGTAGGCCAAGATACCCAGGGCGAACCGGTTGTTCCGAAGGCCCAGCGAGCGGTCCGGATAGGCTGTAGGCCCCACGAGGGCGGACCAGATGTGCCGAGGCTCGGAGAGTGGACCAGGCCGACTGAAGGCCCGATGCGGGTGAACCAGTCATACTGTAGACTCAGAGAGTGGACCAGGTGGGTTGAAGGCCCGGTGCGGGCGGACCAACCACACTGTAGACTCGAAGGACATGACTAGACTCGGAGGGTGGATCCGGTGGACTGAAGGCCTGATACGGCGGACCAGTCACATAGTAAACCCGATATGCATGGTTGTTCTATGTTCTGTTATGTTATGTATGCTTTTTATACTATAGGCCGGAAGGCAATATGTTATGGGCCGGAAGGCAATATGTTTTGGACCAGAAGGTCGTAGCCTGGAAGGGCATATATGTGGTCGGTATTTTGGGGGTATCACACTAAGCTTTCGGGCTTACAGTTGCTGTTTAATGTTATTCAGGTTCTTCAGGAGACTATGGCAAGGCAAAGGCGTGATCGTACCGTTCCTCGCGTTTATGAAATGGACCTGGGAATACTCTGATAAATAATGTATTGAAAACCTTTTTGTAATACTGTTATTAAAATGAATTGTTTTGAAAATTTTAAATTGGTTGGATTTTTCGGTCGTTACAGATAGCTTATATGTTGATCTCATTCCCAAGTTTTGGATGCTTGAGATAGCTTTGTTCTATAGAGACCCTTTCTCCATCTTCAGTCTCCACCACCATTTGCAAATTAGAGATATATTGAGATCTTTTTATCGCACCTACACCAAGGCCTCCATCCTCCTTAGCCTTAGTGATCTTACTCCACGACACCCAACTGATTTCCTTGTTATCTTCCGATCCTCCCCATAAGAATCTACGTCTAAGCTTCTCCAATTGTGAAATCACACCTGAAGGGGCAACAAAAACAGAAAGATTGTAAGTGGGTAGATTGCCCAACAACGATTGAATCAGTGTCAGGCGCCCTCCAAGAGAAAGATTTTTGGCTTTCCAGTCCAAGAGATTTGCTTGAAATCTCTTAGTTATAGGTTTCAAGTATGACTTTATATTCATATTTTCTCCAACAAGAACGCCCAAATAATTGAAAAGTAGGGAAGAAGTCTCACATCCAAGTAGATGTGCCCATATAGATGTTTCTTGTGATGAAACTCCAATCCCAAAGACTTTAGACTTATGAGAATTTACCTTTAGACCAGAGGTAGCATGAAAGCATCCAAGAATCAGAGCTAAATTTCTGATGTTTCTTTTAGACCATTCATAAATGAATACCGCATCATCCGTATGGAATAAATGTGAAATCATTGGTCCATTGTTAGGAAGTTGTACTCCATCAAAAATACCTTTTTCACACGCAGTTTTCGTGACCGCGTTCAATCGTTCCATAGCCAAAATAAACAAAAAATGAGAGAGCGGATTCCCTTGTCGCACGCCTTTAGTAATATCAAATTCGTCAGTCGGGGACCCGTTCACGATTACAGAAGATCTCGAAGCCCACAAGCAACCTTTAATCGAAGTTATCCACTTCTGACCAAAATTCATTTGTGCTAGAGTCGATTCAATATATTCCCAACTCACCGAATCGAAGGCTTTATCAAAATTGACTTTAAATCGTAATGTTTTCCTCTTTGACTTGTTAGACCATGAGCATGTTTCATTCACTATAAGACGACAATCAAAAATGTTTCATCCTTCCACATATGTTGTTTGTTCTTCTCCAATGACACCACCTATAACCACTTTGAGTCGCATTGCCAGAACTTTAGAGATTATTTTGTATAGACAACCAATCAATCTTATGGGTCCATCATTCAATTTCAAAGGATCTTTGTTCTTCGGAGCCAACGTGATGAGACAGGCGAAACAACCTTTAGCTAGAACTCCATGCCGCTCGAAATGTTTAACGAATTCAATTATATCCTTCTTTAGCAAATCCCAATAAGTTTTAGTGAATTTGAACAAGAACCCATCGAGACTATGGGACTTTTTACTGCCACAAGACCAAACAACTGTTTTAATTTCTTCATCTGAGAAGGGGGCCTCTAATGTGACATCCCCAAAATCTCGGCCAGAAAAGAACGATTTCATTTATGCTTTTTAAAATAATTTTCAGAGTAAATCCTTTTAATTTTAAAAGAGATGCGGAATTTGTTCCCAAAAACAAAACATGATAAAATAGATATTTATCAAAACATTTCATAAAGAAATATGATTTCATTGCATAATCAAAAGTCGGGATGTCATGTTCCGATACAGATCATAAAGCATAAACGATAGCATTACAAGTCATTCAACAAATATATACATATACAGACTTGTAAACAAAACAACTTGATGTTCGCCCATCTTAAGCTATTGCGCCACTTCCTGTAAAATAAATCAACTGAGTGGGTCAGGCTTGGGAGCCTGGTGAGCATATAGGGTTTTCAACCCACAATAATTATATTTAATTTCAACAATCAACAATAAACCCGATTACCCATTCTCGTTATCCTCACCTTACGTTCCTAAAAATAACGTCTATTATAAGGAACCTATTTCAGGATTTTTCATCGGGACGGACATCATTGCAGAGGGGCTTCCTCAACAATAAGTGTCCTAAAGGCAACCATGTGGGGGATAGAGTACACCGGTGAACACGTCGTTCACAACACCTACAGGTAATGAGCCTGCTAGTGTTCCACAGGACAGTCTAGAATAGTCCGTGGTCGTCATCCATACTCTGCTGAATGACTAGAATAACACCAATAACACCGAGGCCTCTCATCTGTTTATTACACACCAATTATCTACCCATGTTCTACCCTAACATATTAGTAGATAAAAATATACATCTTTATACATAGTTTAAAAACCTGTATAACATGCTTTAAGCAATACATATTCCACATAACAGATGAGGCATACACACATAACACGTATTTCATAAAGAATACATTAACCAAAAACTCATAGTGTCCTGTGGAACGTATCAAGGAACGGATTACAAACCCTGTTCATTAAATCTATGAATGTTGCTGGAGCATTGGTTAGTCCAAACGACATAACCAAAAACTCATAGTGTCCATATCGGGTTCTGAATGCAGTCTTCTCTATATCCTGCTCTCTTACTTTTAGCTGATGATATCCTGACCTCAAGTCGATCTTTGAGAAATAACTTGAACCTTGTAGCTGATCGAATAGGTCATCAATCCTCGGCAACGGATATCTATTCTTTATTGTTGCCTTATTCAGCTCTCGGTAATCAATGCACATCCTCATGCTTCCATCTTTCTTCTTTACGAATAACACCGGAGCTCCCCAGGGTGATGAACTAGGTCTAATGAAACCTTTGTCCAATAACTCCTGAAGTTGCATCATTAACTCCTTCATCTCCGTCGGTGCTAATCGATAAGGTGCTTTTGCAATTGGCGTTGTTCCGGGCAACAAGTCAATACGAAATTCTACTTGTCGATCGGGCGGTAATCCAGGAAGATCTTCGGGAAATACTTCCGGATAATTACACACAACAGGAATATTTTGCATCACCTTCTTTTCCTTCTTAGCATCGATCACGAATGCTAAATATGATGTACATCCCTTGGTCAAACACTTTCTGGCTTTCATTAGAGAAATGATTCCAGAATTTACTCTGCGTTTATCTCCATACACCATAAACGATTCCTTTCCAGGCGGATTCACTTTCACTATTTTCTTCTTGCATAAAATTCCGGCATCATTGGCACTAAGCCAATCCATTCCCAAAACGATGTCGAAACCATTAAGTTCGATAGGCAATAATTCCTCGTGGAACTTATTCCCATTCAAGTCGATTAAGATGTTTTTCATACGATGGCTAATAGGTACAAACTTGCCACTAGCAACTTCGATTAATAAAGCATTATCTAGTCTATCAACAGGCAAAGCTAGTTTTCTACCAAATTCATGCGATATAAAGGAGTAGTTGGCTCCAGAATCAAATAAAATTTGGGCAGGCAAATTGTTAACGAGAAAGGTACCTGAAGCGACATCAGCTTCATCTTTAGCAGCTTCCAGTGTCATCTGGAATGCTCTCGCCTTTGGCTTTGGCGGAATGTTGGGTCTTGCTGCCTCCTTCTTCTTTGGACAATCCCTTGAGATGTGCCCCTCCTCACCGCAACCATAACAAACATTCTTGGTGAAGGTGCATTCGTTGGCATAATGCCCTGGCTTTCCATATTTGTAGCATGTGGTTTCCCCGCCACACTTCCCATGATGCTTCTTCTTGCACTTGTCGCACCATTTCGCCTCTACCTTTCCTCCACTTCCTCTCGAACTAGACTTCGAGAATTTATTTTTCTTGCTGGACCCTGAAAATCCATCGATTTTCCTTTTCTCACCAACCTCTGACCTTTCCAGACCTTTTTCCCTGATCTGGGTCTCAACATTTCTAGCAGCCCAGATGGCAGCTTTCAATGTGGTTGCTTGCTTAACCATTGGACCATAGTCCACTGGTAGTCCAAGGGCAAACTTGTTGACCTTAGAGAGTTCTGTAGGCACCAAATATGGGATAAACTTCATCTTTTCCGTGAAACTTGTAGCGTATTCAGTAACGCTCAATTTCCCTTTCTTCAAATTCTGAAACTCATTACTGATTTCCAGAAGGTCCTGCTCGGAGCAGTATTGTAGCTTTAGTTGTTCCACAAAGTCTTCCCAAGACATTTTGCTTGCTTCTCCCTTGGGCATAGAGTCAGCTAACAGCTTCCACCAACTCAACACACCAGATTTTAGCAGAGGGATCGCAAGAGCGGTCTTCTGCCTGTTGCTGCATTCGCAACTTTCAAACATAGTCTCCATTTCGGAGACCCAGTTCATAACTTGCACCGGCGTCGGGCTTCCGGATAGGCATGGTGGTTTGGATGCCATGAAATCCTTATACTTGCACCCACGACCATCATTTCCTCCATACTGGTTATTGCGTCTAACCACTGGTTGTTCGTCTTGACCAATGATCCCACTAAAGTTTTCTCCTTCAGACTGCCCTCCATTCTCCTCGGGCTCTTCCGCTTGAATTGACGGTTCTTCACGATTCTGCCTAAGCAGGCGTCTTGTTTCTTCCATCTGACGATCCAACATCATTTGAATCATCATTTGTACACCAGCCATTGTTATCGGCTCAGGTGCAGCAGCTACGACAGGTACTTGCTCGATTACAGGCGGTTGATTCCTGTTTTCATTATCATTTCCAACTCCGCTTCTTGTTCTCACCATTTTGATCTATACACCGAATAATTTCACCTTATTACTCCAAACGATTACATGCTAGTTCTAATATCGTACATATACGCTTAGAATCCTAAACACATAAACCTTCAGATCCGGTTGGCAATAAACCGTAGATCCGAACAAATAATATCATATATGGCAACATATAACATTTAGCACATAAAAGCATTTTAGGCAACTTTCCTAAAATAAACTAGTGCTTGTTCTAAAATCCAACAGACACACACCTCGCAATTTCCACTTAGCATCCTAAGTTTAAGTCTAGAAATCCTACAAATTCCTAGTTCGCTTAAACTAATGCTCTGATACCAACTGTGACATCCCCAAAATCTCGGCCAGAAAAGACCGATTTCATTTATGCTTTTTAAAATAATTTTCAGAGTAAATCCTTTTAATTTTAAAAGAGATGCGGAATTTGTTCCCAAAAACAAAACATGATAAAATAGATATATATCAAAACATTTCATAAAGAAATATGATTTCATTTCATAATCAAAAGTCGGGATGTCATGTTCCGATACAGATCATAAAGCATAAACGATAGCATTACAAGTCATTCAACAAATATATACATATACAGACGTGTAAACAAAACAACTTGATGTTCGCCCATCTTAAGCTCTTGCGCCACTTCCTGTAAAATAAATCAACTGAGTGGGTCAGGCTTGGGAGCCTGGTGAGCATATAGAGTTTTCAACCCACAATAATTATATTTAATTTCAACAATCAACAATAAACCCGATTACCCATTCCCGTTATCCTCACCTTACGTTCCTAAAAATAACGTCTATTATAAGGAACCTATTTCAGGATTTTTCATCGGGACGGACATCACTGCAGAGGGGCTTCCTCAACAATAAGTGTCCTAAAGGCAACCATGTGGGGGATAGAGTACACCGGTGAACACGTCGTTCACAACACCTACAGGTAATGAGCCTGCTAGTGTTCCACAGGACAGTCTAGAATAGTTCGTGGTCGTCATCCATACTCTGCTGAATGACTAGAATAACACCAATAACACCGAGGCCTCTCATATGTTTATTACACACCAATTATCTACCCATGTTCAACCCTAACATATTAGTAGATAAAAATATACATTTTTATACATAGTTTAAAAACCTGTATAACATGCTTTAAGCAATACATATTCCACATAACAGATGAGGCATACACACATAACACGTATTTTATAAAGAATACATCAGATCTATAAGATAGAAGAGAGTGAATATACACTCACTCGTATAACAACCAAATATATACACATAACACGTGTTTGATAGGAAATACTTCATAATATTGCGTTGGAATGAAAATAACTACACACTCACTTGATCAAAAGATGATCGGGCAGCACTACGGCTTGCAGAAGAGGTGTTTCTCCGTAGATCTGGAAGATCTTCACAAAACCGGGCTCCTCGCGGGCAGCGTTTCGGCTCGGGAATAACGCTCTTCGGGATCCTCGGGGCTTCGGATCTTACTTCGGGGCTCGGGAATATTACCGGGGCTTTGGGGTATAAACAGCATGCAAAACGAGGCAAAACTTAGAGAGAGGGAAGAGTTTGAACAAGAGAAAATGGCTGAATTCGAGTTCTATTTATAGGCTGTTGGGTCTGGGATTACGCGAGGCGTACTCAAATTACGCGGGGCGTACTCGGGTTACGCGGGGCGTACTTTGACGTCACTGCGTGCGTCGACTGGTGGCACTCGAGTATCGGTCAGACAAGTTGCAACCGACTGAGTACGCGGGGCGTACTCAAATTACGCGGGGCGTAATTGACTTGTCAAACTTCTAAATTGCGTAAGTTTCGCATACGAGCTCCGTTTTCGACGTTCTTTATATCCACGCGAAGGTCAGACTATACTCTACAAATTTCATTTAGACTCCGTCGGCTAATTTTTTACTTTTATTTTTATTATTTATTTTTAGAAGGCCGGGACAGAAAAACTTCATTTTAAATTCATAACTTCTTCGTCTGACGTCCGTTCTCGCCTAACTTTTCATTGTTTCGCCACTAACAACACGATCTTCGACTCTCATTTAGATTGTTTCGGCTAAAAACCGCTCGATCTCAAATCGAGTATTCGGGCTGCATACTGCCACGTCGAAACTTCAGAAAATCATAACTTCCTCATACGAAGTCAGATTTGGGCGTTCCT
Organism: Lactuca saligna; assembly: GCF_052625555.1. NCBI lineage: Eukaryota > Viridiplantae > Streptophyta > Magnoliopsida > Asterales > Asteraceae > Lactuca > Lactuca saligna. Next base: position 188,415,691 of record NC_136421.1, on the reverse strand, counting down.
TTTATGCACGCTCTCGGTTTAATGAAATCTACGACTTTCGTTTAGATCGCTAAGGCTAAATATCGCTCTATCTCAAATTCATATTTTACGTCACTCGGCGTCGTGCCGGTTCTGTCTTGAAACTTCGACAGGTCATAACTTCTTCGTTATAACTCGGATTTTGGCATTCCTTATATCTCCGGAATCCTTGTTTCAACCACTACAACTTTATGCAAAGATATCGGGCGTATCTCGCACTTTAATTTTGATGCTTATTTTATTCTTAATTCGTTAAATTATAAAAATCAAGAAAATAAACACATAATTCACATAGTTCACAAATAATACATTTTTATTATTTCAAATTTAGTTAGAAAGGTTAACCTAGAGTATTACATTGCTAAAAATGGCAAGCCCAGAAACACGGGCGTTACATCTAACAAACTAACGTTAGTGGATGATATGGATTTGAGGTTTTCATTCGTTGGTTTAGGTCTTAGATACCATCGTTCAGAAAACTTGTTTTCGAAGAATAGGAAGACCTCGCGCAGTTTATCGCATTTGGTTCTATTTTCCACTCACCATTTATTAGCAGCCCATTTATTATGTTTTTCCTTTTTTTTATTATCGACAAAGGTGTGAAAGAATTTAGAACTTTCATCCCGATCCACAATCGATTTTATTCTAGATTTTTGCTTCAAGTCCTGGGCATTATTTTTTTCCGTCTCAGATTTTTTTGGAATAGGTTTCTACTCTCCGAGATTTCATCATCACTAAGAACTCTAGATTCAACACTTTAGTCTAGCTCTTGTAAACGATCTTTAAACTTTTTAAGATCAGATAGTTCCTTAGGGTAATCCAGTCTCCTCCATGCCTTAATCTCATTTTTCAGATGTTTTAACTTAACCGCCAAATAGGAGTCAGGAGTACCGTAACCTCTAAATTCCAACCATGCTTGTGTGATTGTCTCATTAAAACCATCTTTCTGAAACCAAGAGTTGAATAGTTTGAACGGAGGAGGACCAAATTCCACCACTTCAGTAGTCAACAAAACCGGACAATGATCTGAATTTTCTCTAGGTAGAGCAGTGACTATTGAGGAGGGGAAAGCATCAGTGAAGTTTGAACATAAAAGTATACGGTCTAACTTGCTAAGATTGAGTTCACCACTACAAAAGTAAGTGAATTTGTTCCCATCCATTCTATGATCCGTAAGACGAGTTTCGAATATAATCTATTGAACTTAAAGGTAGATTTAGCTCAAAATTGAGAGTAAACTCTTTCCTCTGGTCTTCTGAAGATGTTAAAGTCTCCCATGAAGATCCATATGCCTTGTTTATCATGCTTGATTTGAACAAGGTCACTCCACAGTTTCTCTTTGTCTACGACCAACTGTGGACCATATATATTTGCTTTTTCTATTTTGTCTCTCAATCCTCTCCAGTTCCCAATTGTAATAAGAAAATAATGGGATTTTATGGTTTCAAAGCAATGGAATAGAGAATTATCCCAAATACTTACCAACCCACCAGATCTACCATGAGATCCAACACCATCGAAGTCGAAGTTACCATTACCCCGACATCCTTCCACATTAACATCCTCCAAGTTAACCAATTGGGTCTCTTGGATGCAGATAAACGATAAACTATGTTGATTTTTAAGATGTCTTACCCAACTTACTTTATAGTGCTAACCAATACCTCTGATGTTTAGTGTCAAGCAATTCATTAGACACCAGCATGCTCACATGATTCACCCATAATTTCAGCAAGAACTAGGCTATCTACCTCAACATCAAACCCTAATTCATACCTTATGGCGACTGTTTGGATCTTCTCTTTGGTAGCTGTAGACTCTTTTGTGATTTCATGAGTTTGTCCTAGCATATGATGTCTACCTAAGCTATGATTGAGGTCTGGAAGAGGAGTGGCACCTAAAATTGTTTCACCACCAAACAACGGGGGGATAGAGCAGAAATAGGCTTGGTTTTTTTCGAAGGATCTATTATTGAAGTCCAAAGGTCTAATCCTAACTGAGAATGAGAAGGGCCCAAAACAGCCTTCCTGGCTAGGGATTTTAATGGCCCAATTGGCATTGACACTGGCCAAACATTTAGCACACCAGATTCAAGGATTGGATCAACACATATATCAAAATTGTGCTCAATATATTGTCGTCGTTTCCTTGATTCTATCGACGACGATTCCCTAGGCAACAATTCGACTACTACCTCCAAGTTGTTAGTCGTTGAGTCCACGTTTTCCCGAGCCGACGGCGGCGACGGAGGAGATGGAGGCGGGGACGACACCATCGAAGAAGACGTATTAGAATCTTTTTGTTTTTCTCGTTCACCTGACGCACACTTTTGTGTTCTGAATGATTCGGAGGATCGAACTCGAACGAGTACCAGTACTGATCCTCAAATTCGACAATAGCCACATCGAAGGTTTTACCATATGCTGAAATCTTAACAGCATCATTGATCTTTAAATGGTACTCAGTGAGTATACCAATTTTAATATAAGAGTAGTCCACCCTAGAAGAAATATCATTGAAGTTCGAGATAATGCGACCAAAATTTTTTAATATTTGACTGAAATTGTCTTCACTCCATAGATTTATTGGTAGTCCATTGATCCTGATCCAAGCTACTCTATTAGTGTTTCGTTCGTCCATATACCTTTATCTCATCCAGTTAAAGCAATACACCCATTTGTTCTTGTGTTTAAGAAAGGCATCAGCTTCGACTGATATGGGAAAATGATGCACAACCTTTAGACCACCCATGTACTTGATTTCAAAGTCTTCATCATTTCACATCTTCAGCAAGGATTGGATATGTCCAAGATGATCGAATGATTTTGCTTCGCCAATGAGAGTTCCTTTCTTCAACCAATTCGGCATATGATGTACCGACTGTAGTTTAATTGGATTCTGTACCCAAGGATTTTGACACCGGTTACGGTTGGCATCACCACTTACTAGTGACACTTATAACACTACGAATTTTTCAAAGTGCAGTTTGCACCATTTTCACCATTTTCTAGTGTGGTGGGGAACCTAACCAACAAATAATGATATTTTTGATGTGGTATTTGATGGTGCAGTTCGTTACCCGCACCAATTAATAATATTGGTGCGTCTTATTAACTCACTTGTGTACTAGTGACACTTATAACACTAATATCTCGAGGAAAACAACCCCACTGGCCCACAATTTGCAAATAACTATTAGTGAGCCAGACTTTTATTGTTAAGCTCTATGAATTAATTAATAATTATGACCCGATGGTTACATTACAACATGCTTGAATATATTCGGATCTGCTGGACCGCTACTGTTTTTGTGCGTCTGTGTAAAGATATTTTAGAAAAGATGTTTCTTTACGTGGTAACATGTAATAGATCCATGATGTGTAAAGTGTACTTTTTTCAAGATAAGGGTTAGTGGATGCTTTAGGCAAAAGCAGAATTTGAATATTACGTGTTCTGTGCATGGAAATGGCATATATCTATAAATCTTGACCTCATCATTGGTGTCTTCATGAAGAAACAGTAATCATGAGTAAACTATGGATGGGTGGGCTCTTTCTCCTCTTCACTTTTGCAACCACAAACCTCACTTCTGGATGCTTCGAACACGAGAGGGCAGCTCTTCTTCGATTCAAACACAACCTGTCGGACCCTTCTGGTCGACTATCATCTTGGAATGGAAACAACTGTTGCAACTGGCAAGGCGTTGACTGCAATAATGCAACAGGATATGTTACAAGGCTTGACCTCGGAACCGATTCTTCTGATGAGAAGTTAGAGGGAAATGAGTTGAATTCGTCTTTGGCCGAGTTGAGTCATCTGAGTTACATTGATTTCAGTGGGAATTATTTTGGTGGCAGCCCCATTCCTGAGTTCATCGGATCGCTGACAAAACTCAGGTATCTGAATCTTTCTTCCATGGGCTTTTCTGGCATCGTTCCTCACTCTATTGGAAATCTATCGAATTTGCGGGTACTTGATCTGAGTAATATGGAACTAGTTGTTGATGAATTCTCATGGTTCTCGAGTCTTTTATCACTCAAATCTCTTGATCTGAGTGGGCTGAGCGTTGTTAATGCTCCAAACTTACACAAAGTGCTGTTGTGTATGATTTCTTCTTTACGAGAGTTGAGCTTGTCCGGGTGCAATCTTTCTAATTCTCATTTCCATCGCATGCATCTTGAATTGAATCTTACGCGCTCTACCATTCAAACACTTGATCTTCATTCCAATTTCCTCCAAGGCCAGTTCCCTCTGTTTTTACGAAACTTGAGCTCTTTACAAGTTCTTGATCTTTCATTCAACCAACTGAATTCTTCAATCCCGTTCATGAACAACGTTCAAGATACTGGGATCTGTGGGTTGAAGCGGTTGGATCTTTCGTACAATTCTATGGGAGGGAGGTTCACGGGGCCATCAACCAATGTATCCGAATGCGCTCAATTTTCTCTGGAGACACTGAATTTAAATGACAACATGTTACTTGGTGAAGTCCCATCCTCACTGGGTAGACTTAAAGCCTTGAGAGAGTTGAATCTTGGAGGGAACGAGTTAACAGGAAACATCCCTGAAGTTGTAGGAACTTTAACAAGTTTGCGGGAATTACGTCTGGATGATAACCATTTAACAGGTTCGATTCCGATTTCTATCAGAAACCTGCTGCGGTTACAAAAACTAGATTTATCTGTAAACCTTTTAAATGGGACGATTACATTCCTTCCGGGAGAACTGTCAAATCTAGAAATCCTGTCTGTCAGAAACCACCATTTTCGGAGTATCCAAGATTCTGGGCTCTGGAGACTTTGTCAGTTAAAACACTTGGATCTTTCATTTAATTTTATAGAAGGGGAATTGACTGGGCCATCAACAAATGGATCCGAATGTGTCCAATTTGATCTGGAGACACTGGATCTACATTACAACAAGTTTGGTGGAAAAATCCCGACATCACTAGGAAGGCTTACGTCCTTGAGAAAGTTGAATCTTGGATGGAACGAGTTAACAGGAACCATCCCGGAATCTTTAGGAAATTTAACAAGTTTGCGGGAATTATATCTACCTTGGAACAAATTAACAGGTTCGATTCCTACATCAATTGGAAACCTGCTGTTGTTACAAGAACTACATTTATCTTGGAACCTGTTGAACGGGACCATACCATTCTCACTAGGACAGCTATCCAATATAGAATTTGTGTATCTCTACTACAATTGGTTGTCTGCACTTCCATTATCGCTTGGAAACCTCTCAGAACTCAGGCATCTTGATATATCAAATAACCATTTACAAGGGCCTCTTCCTACCATTGGACGACTTTCCAAACTTGAATATCTAGATATATCGAACAATTCTTTATCAGGTATAGTCACTGAAGCCCACTTCACAAACACATCAATGTTAGAATTCTTTGATGCAACCTCAAACTACAGGTTGAGGTTCAAGATTTCGCCCAATTGGAAGCCTCCTTTCCAAATATCAAGCCTTCGACTTGGATCTTGCAAAATTGAATCAGAATTTCCAGAATGGATTCGAGCACAAACATGTCTTGAATATCTAGACCTTTCCAATACTAGTATTTCTGGACCTCTTCCAGATTGGCTTGGCGATTGGCTTGTCGAGCTTCCTCTCTCGTTCCTGGCTCTCTCCAATAACTTTCTCAACGGTCCATTGACAAACCTTGTATCCAGCCACAGCCCAAACTGTTCTATAGTGTTAGATATATTGCTTCTTAAGAACAACCTCTTCAATGGATCAATTCCAGATTTATTGTGTAATATGATGTCATATATAATGGTTCTTGATCTTTCTAGAAATATGCTTTCTGGGACTCTTCCAAAGTGCTTCGGACTTCTTCCAAACCTGCAGGTTCTGATATTAAGTTCTAACCAGCTCTCGGGTGTCATTCCAAGCTCTCTCGGGAATCTTGGGTCATCGCTACAATGGTTATCTCTAAACAACAATAGTTTCCAAGGTGAACTTCCAAAAACTCTAGCAAATTGCACAAGTTTAGCTTTGTTGGATTTGGGTGAAAACAGATTCTCTGGAAGTGTACCAAAATGGATTGGTGAAAATATGAAGGAGCTTGTTGTCCTCAGGCTACATAAAAACAGCTTCACAGGTCCAATTCCTGTAGAGTTGTGTGAAAGATCCACCCTCCAAATCATGGATCTTGGAGAAAACAAATTAACAGGAACCATCCCTCGCTGTTTCAAGAACTTAAGTGGAATGATCACAGGAGGCCACATCAGTATTTCTTTTTCACGCTCATACGAACTGAGTTTAACCCAAGTAATGCAAGGAGTTGTGCTAGAGTATACAACGACATTGAGTTACGTTGTCAACATGGACCTTTCGTGCAATAAACTGGTGGGGGAAATACCCAAGGAGTTGGTACTTCTTACCGGATTGCTTGGTCTTAACCTGTCAAAAAATCAACTCACTGGTCATATTCCGGAAAGAATTGGTGATATGAAATCGTTAATGTCTCTTGATCTTTCCATAAACCATCTTTCAGGGATGATCCCACAAAGTCTGTCGGCATTGACGTTTCTTAGCCATCTGAATTTGTCACACAATAACTTATCAGGAAGAATTCCAACAGGAAGTCAGCTCCAGACACTCATTGATCCATCCATATATGCTGGTAATAATGAGCTTTGTGGTAGTCCGTTGCCGATCAAGTGCAGCCATGATGATGTCTCAGAAATTGGAAGAAGTTCTGAGGAAGATGAAGCCGATGATGGCGATGAGAACATATGGATTTATGGTGCAACAGGTGGTTTCACAACCGGGTTTATGGGAATTGTCGCAATTCTGGTGCTTAAGAACAGATGGAGACTTGCTTTCTTCAATCTTGTGGGTTATTGCATCAGCAAGAAACTGTGAAACTTAGAGGAAAATTACAATGCTTGATCAAATTTTCAGATTTCGTTTCATGTCTTGAACAAGGCCTTGAACACAAAATAAAGTGGAGTTAAAGTGGAGTAGATCGAGCAACTCGTCTAAAAGTTCATGGTCCGATGGGAACTTATGTAAGTTTTTTTGTTGTTGTTCTATGTAAATGTTAAATGCTTTCTATGTGGTGTCAAGTTTGCCTAATTAAGGTTATGTTTGAGTTAGTTATAATAAAAAAGGCATTTGGACAATTTTCTTGACATTTATTTTTTTATTTTTCCCAAAGATTTCCTACCAACATGTTTGAGACAACATTCTAACGAACATAGTCATTTAGTGATAGTGATAGATTTTCAAACAATTTTTGACAAATTTCGTGGTTAATCAGGCTGTAAATAGTGCAGATTTAAAACAAAACATTTAAAATCCAATTTAAAAAAAAAAAAAAAAAAAAAACATGCAGAAAAATCTAATACAAAAGTTGACTAGTCATCACAATTGTGCATCTGAGTTTCTAGAACAATACCCAACAAACTTACAACTAATGCCCAAGTCCGCCCACATAGCTCTCTGCATAAGCCACTATTGAACATCATTTATAGCGATTATACCCTATCAAAGATATGTTGTGTAATGCTTATGAGTGAAATTAAGAAAAGTAGACCACGTAAAATCTAGGAGTTTTGTTCTTACCACTGCTTTGTGTAAGCAACTCTTGTATTCAAGAGGTGGTGAATCTCAATCCATCCAAACTTGTATTCTCTGAGGTTTCTCTTGTACACTACCATTTGTAGACCTCGTGGGGGTACCTTTCAATGTTTCGAGCGCTCTGCCTTAGAGAATTGAATCAATATCTGCATTAAGATATAAGATTAATTAAACAACTGCAACAGGATTTGAATGTTCCAAAAACAAGTACGCATGCTCAAGAAAACAGTAAATAAAATGGTGAAAGTACATCATGTTTTCTATGTTCTTACCTGAAAAGACTTCAATGGCTGGCCAATGTCGTATTCTTAATGAGGAAAGTTCTTTGCGTGTGTGTGTATATATATATATATATATATATATATATATATATATATATATATATATATATATATATATATATATATATATATATATATATATATATATATATATATAGTGTATTACAACATTCTACTTAATAAAGATGTTAGCTAATCTGCCAAATTAGAGTTTTGGTTTGTTTAGGATGCGTCGAGTATTTTGATCGCATTTATATGCCAATAGATAGGTATAAGAAGTAGAATAGGGTTATCTCTACTTTAGTTAAAAATACAATGTATCAACCAATTTAACACATAAAAAAATCATGAAATATGTTTAATACTGAATATTGTTCATCTTCCTCGTCTTCAATTCCTTTATGGTATCAGAGTCTTGGTTTTGCTTCTCAAACTTTCTACTCTTCAATAGTTTTCTCCTTTTTTTTTTCAAATTCCTAACAGCCTTTAGACAGCATCAATCTTCTTTTCCTCTTCAAGAATCAAGAAGCAAATTACAGTCAGAATCAACTTCAGCATCATACAAAAATTACAACCAAAGGCTTCTTCTCATCACCCAAAATAAAGAAGCAAATTCAGCAGTCAATCATCAATCATGAAAATACATACAAAATTTTTTTACTTTTTTCACTACAAGAAAAGTCCTTATTAGTGACCAATTGTTTAGTGACGATCTAAAATTTTATCACTAACAGCATCATTTAGTCACCAGGCATTAAGTCATCATTGAATTTTGGTAATCCTACAAATTTAATGACCAATTCCATGTGGTGGTCACTAAATCGGTCACTAAAACGTGAAAAGAATTAAAATGTTTTTTTTTCATATCGTAACAACTATTAGTGAATAAAAATAATGGTCATTATGTTAGAGGCTTAGTGACAAAAAATAGTGAATTATAAAATGAAAACAATTATAGTGACCACAAAATAGTAGTCACAATTTTCAATTAAGAATTAAACAATATATGATTTGGGTGTTGTACGTTATGCAAACACAAAAATACAATGGGGTGGTAAATTGCAACAAGCATCAGGCAAGAAACGTCTTATGCACTTCCAAATAAATGTGCATTACCTAGTTGTACTTGTTGCATAACAAGATATAACTTCGGTAGGATTTAGCAACTTTAGATATGTAAAGGAAATATTCTTGACAGCTCATAAATATGGAATTTGTGTGTCTGAACTTATGGGATATGTACGTTGGTGCACATGATTGCTTTAAAGGACACATGCAATAAGGGCTTATAAGCATTTCATGTTCATGGAGTCTGGTAACCATTTGACTGTCAACGAGTACCAAACAATCGACTAACCTAAACCCTTTTACCAAACATATTTACTATACTACCCGGAAAAAGTTGAGATCATTTTTTCATCGTAACGTTCAAACTCAGTGGAAGGGCATCTCGCTTCTCGTCAACAGATCAATCATCATAGTTTACCCTAAATCGACATACTAACATCCAGCGTCGCCGGTCCATCATCGTCTACCTATCGTCGTCGGTCCATCAGTGACTGCCTATCGCCATCGGTCCATCGTCGCTCCATACCCTCCCATCAAAGCACCTCTATTCTCCACTTGAAGTCAAATAGGTAATCTTTTCTCCACTCTAACCATCGATGTAGCTACATCTATTACTCTCATGTTACATACATCACTTTCCTGCTAATCATTTGTTCAATTTTGATAGGAATTAGATGGTTAAATACTATAAGGGGTAAATTAGGAAATTCATCTATGTTGGGCTAGGATTATAATAAATGGAGAGAAAGATCATAGTAGGGGATGTCGAGAAATTTGATAGTGTAATACTTTGTATTGGCTCACAAGCTTTCGGCTTAGAGAGAGGGAGATTCCCTGGGCAATCTTTTAGATTGTGTTATCGTTTAATCAATTAGTTCTATTTCATCATCTTCTTTCTTTTCAATTTTTCTCAGTTTGATCCTATTTCATCAAACCCTAATTTATGTTCTTCATCAGATTTCTAATCAATCGGCTCCCCAATTCCATTCTAGCAAATACTAATAGTAGCTAAAATCAACACAACTAGTAACATGAATTTCTCAACAAACAAAAAAACTTGATTTCCTATCATTAAATTAGCACATAGTTTACAATCAGCTGCATTTTTGTTTATTCATCCATTCTACCAAACTGTTGAATTCGAGCCATGCTATGAGGTTGTCTCCATACCTCTCTTTCAACCGTCACATGGGAAATCCAAATTCCGTTCATTATCAACACATATCTCTTAAATTATAAATCTTATCAAGGTTTTTTTATTTGGTTGTTCTGGATGATATAAAGCAAAACGTTCTAAAGAAGATTATCTCTTCCAACTCTATAACATCTTGATATTTTTTCATTACATGAGATAATGTTATTAGGGTTTCCCCTTGAACCTAACGAGCTTTTGGCAATATATGGACTAGTTAATTGGACAATGTAATCATGTGCTTTTGTTTCTTATATTGAAGATCCTAAAACTACTCTAAACTATCAATTTGGATTGAAGATGCAAAATTTGCAACATGATTTACTGATCATGAATGATTTTGGATGGCTATAGGTACTTTACTTGTTTTTGGTGCAATCAATTTGTAGAGTTCAAACCTTCCACTACAAGGAAAACGATTATTAGCGGCGAAAAAAGTCGCCGGTAATAAGTGGGGTTGTCGCCGGTAATAGCAATAGTGGCGACGCGTCACCGGTAATAAGTCGCCGCTACTGTTTCGTCGCTATTGATGAAATTGTCGCCGCTAATGATGCCTGTCACCAGTATTAATGTGTGTCGCCGGTAATAGTGTCACCGGTAATAACAATTTTTTTTTATTTTTTTAATTAAATATTTTGGTTGCCGGTAATAATATCGTCGGTAATTATATAACAACATTCGATTAAATATCAAAAATAATATTGTCGACGCTAATTACATAACAAACATCCGATTATAATTAATTGAATATCAAAAGTGATAATATCCGATTAAATATTAAAAGTAATAATGTCGCCCTGTATTAGTGTCACCGGTAATTACAAAAAACAACCAAAGTTTTACAATCTATGAAGTAGCAAAGGGTGACAACGTATGCAAATAAAACTCATCCCTACGTACCATCATCTTCATTCCCATCATTTTCTTGATTATTTTGGGATTGAAAAAACGAGTAAAGCTCATCCCTACATGTCGGGTCGTTGAGCATCGCACGAAGATTTTCCAACTACATATTTAATAACAACATATATAAACTTATAAGTTAAATTATCAAACGTAAACAAAAACTACCAAAATACATTGTTATTTTTAAACTAAGACAAAAAAAAAAAAAAAAAAAAAAAAAAAAAAAAAACCCGAAGTATGTTGTTATTTTTTGCACTTGGGACAAAAACCTAATTACCAAACTTTTTAGCCAATAATCACCACAAAACCAATATTACCAAATCAACATGCATTTTACGATGCTAAAGTAGATTGCTAATTCTAAACTAAGACAAAAAACCAAAGTACGTTGTTATTTTTTGCACTTGGGACAATAACATAATTACGAAACTTTTTAGCAAATAATCACCACAAAACCAAAGTAGATTGTTTTACCTGTGATGGTTGTGATGGTTGTGGTGGTGGTTGCGAAGGCTGTGGAATCGGTGGGAAAGCAGAAGGTTTACGACCAATGCCTCTAATATGCCACATCGCTCTCCTAATACTTTTTCAAACGCAACTCTTTCTTGAGTGGGTGTTAACTGACTTTCACCTTGAGTTTGTTCTAACAGCTCTTCAAGTAACCGATTCCGTAACTCCCAAAAGTGAGTAACAATTAAGTATAAATAAATATTTAATTATATGATAAAATTATAATTAAATACTTACATATTGTTGTTCCGCCTCAGCAGTAACAAATAGACCATTATTATCGGTATGAGTTCTGTGAAACGTTTCCACTCTCTTAAAGTTCTGTTTAACTTTAAAAATTAGATTATATTTTAAATAAATAATTACATGTATCGTACGCTACCTTCTTAACACTTTGCCATAATAAAATATCGAATTCAAAGTTCAAACCCCCCCAAAAAAATATCCAATTCAAACATGAATATGTGTATAGTACCCTAACAATTTTATAACATTTACATAATACATAAGAATATGAAATTCACATATTTTTACATACATATACCACATATACACAAAATACAAATACATTCACATACACACAAAATAGCATCCTACTTAAACCAAATACACATAATTTCACATATATAGATAATAACATCTTAATTATACCAAATACAAAAACTTCACAATTATATACCACATTTACAACAAACATACATACATTCACATACACACAATAACATCCTACTTATAACAAATACATATAATTTCACATATATATAGATAATAACATCATATATATATATATATATATATATATATATATATATATATATATATATATATATATATATATATATATTCTACCAAATATTGATATACCACATACATCAAATATCATATATACACAAAATTTTCACATACAAATATCAAATATACACACAATTTTCACATACAAATACCAAATTCACAAAAAAATTGAAATACTAGAACCCGTAGTGGCAGAAATCAACTGGTAATAGATGTAAAAACTGTTATTCACCCGATGAAGCTACAAATCCAAAACCTGGGAGCCATCCAAAATGTCACAAATCACTTCAACAATATTTGCAAGGGTAACATACAAATTAAATTACCAAAACTTAGAAATTTAATCAACATTTTTTCAGTGTTAATATACAAATTAACAAGGAAATTATCAAAGAAATTTTCAAATCAAATTACCTTAATTTCTTCAAGAACTTGACTTAGAAATTGGTCCCAAATCACACCTTAATCCCTAATACCCTTAATATGCACAATGTATGGAGAAATCAAGATGGAAGAAGAAAATTGAAGATGAACTCGGTAGAAGGTATAAGGGGCGAAGGAGAAAAGGGCAGCAAACAGAAAGCAATTAAGAAGAATGAAGTTTCTGCGTGCGTTTTTTTTTTTTATCTGCGTGAAGCTTTACCAACGACGCCTTTAGCGGCAACTAGTAGGTTATTATCGGCGACTCTTATCAATAGCGGCGACAATCTGGAGGGAAGGATACCACGTCAATTTTTAGTGAACTATTAGCGGCGACAATTTCAACCTTTAGCGGTGACACATATGTCGCCGGTATTAGGTTAGTTCGGATAAGGGACCCTAACCGTTGGATTTGATATTGATCGAATGGTCTAGATGTAATGGAAGGGGAAGACACGGATTCGGGTGATTACTCTTTAGCGGCGATGCTATTACCGGCGACAAGGGGTTTTAGCAGGCGACACTCTCTAGAGTCGCCGCTAAAAGCCCCTGTCGCCGGTAATAGCATCACCGCTAAAGAGTGATTTTCTTGTAGTGTTCCCTCTTGGTTGATTTCTTTATAATTTGTGGATTGCAGGTGACTTTACTTGTTTTTGTTCAAATATGGTTTTGCCATCTCTATTCGTTATTGTTGTAAGCATTTCTGATTGATCATGAAAATAGGTGATTTGCTTATTTTCAAATATTACTAATCTTCGTTTTACTTGATAAAAGAGGTTTAACTAACCAATGATTTTGGGTAAATGTATTCTTAGCGGTTGGAACAAGAAACTTGAAGAAGCTAATCAATGATCTTTCTTTGGATATTGGCAACAATGCAATCTGTAATGGCAGGTTCATACTAACTTATCCATCAAATCTTATCATCTGTGCTCAGTGCTCAAGTAAACAATTTCTTATAGTTGCATCTTCTTCTTTGTATGATAATTTAATGGAACATTTTGTTTATGCAGCCCAATCTTGTTTAGTTGGAGTTAAAGATAACATAGGAATTGGTAAATTCCTACACCTCATGTCTCATTTATTATCAAGAACATTTTAATAAAAAAAAAAGTATTAATTTCTCTATAGGGAATGATGCTTTGTCATATACAACGTTGGATTTTGCAACTACAAAAATGTTGTATGAGAATGTATTCAAATGGATTGCAGAAATTAAAGATTATAGTGATTCCATTGGCAACAACTTGTGCTTTAGGACAACTTAAGTCACACATGGGGTAATACATGTATTTCAGATTACTGCTTTCTCTTTTTCTCCATTAAGAGTCTCTTTCTTTTTGTCCCCATGAAGCCAAAAACAAACAATTCCTTACCCTAGAATGCTTTTTACTCAAAACCTATGGTTACATTACATGAGTTGTGTTTTGTGATTCAAGAACTTTAGTGAGTGATGCTGAAGAGATACTAACAAGGCTCTTGATAATGACTAATGAATGGTCATGCTTTTTGGCATCTATTTATTACATATGCTTTTTGGATATTAATTATTCGTTGAAGAATGCCTTCCATTCACTTGTAACTTCTTATGAGAACCTTTAACTTATTATTACAACCTTCATCATTTTGGGAACTTTTATAAAAACATTTAAAGCGTCATTCTCGCCTTTGTTTGATGAGATGTCCTCATATTTGATACTTATGTGGGTAAGTTCTTTTTGCCGAAGTTTTTTATTCACTTATTCAAGTTATATTTTTTTAATATATAATAATGACTCCCTCTTTTATCAATATAAGGGCAAGGGAAAAAACAGGTGAAGAAAAAAGGATTGTTATTTTCATCTTTGATGATGTGGCTGAACAGTGTCGTGAAGCAGTTCTAAATCATAAAAATATCCATTTTTGTACTTGATCATGTCTACTAATCTATCATTTTTAATTAAATTTTTTTATATGTAAATATGTATTACAATACATATCTTCCTTTCCTTCTAGAAGCTTGCAATGATGAGAATCCTGATGTCTGCCAGGTCAGCACGGTTATCAATTACTGATTCAGGTTGTGTGTTCTTATAATTTTATTTTTTTATTTTTTTAGACAACTATATATGGACTTGGAGTGTGTGCAGAGTAATATGGTTATGTTATAAAACCATAATTTAGAGGTACATAATATAATACACAACATTTGTTTTATTTTATATTTACTTGAACTTTTTATATTTTATTTACTCAAACTTTTATACTTTATTTTTTTTTATTTACAGAGGCAATAAGACACCCTAATGCTCTCCACCCTCGGAATGTGATGGCATATGATAATGCAGTTACTGCTTTAGGGAAAATATGTCATTTTCATCATGATAGTACTGAATCAACTCAGGTATGTTCATGATTTATTTATGAAATGTGATACTTGTTTTTTCAATAAAGTACATATATAATTTAAAGTTTGCACAAATTATTCATGCATGGTTAAGCTCTTTGCAATTAAAGGAGATCTTATTGAGGCTAAAGTAGTCCATGAGCTACTTTGTTCAATGGACGAAAGGTATGGGGGTGTATATAATACGCTTTGATAACGATATTGCTATTTATTTGACTCAATCAATATGCTTTGAATTTCTTAATTTAAGTTGAATTATTGATTGAATGATTGATTAATTTCAGGAGGGAACAATGCTGATGGACAGGAAGTCAAAGTTTCTTGAATCTGAATATGAGAAGGTGATTGACTTCTAAATATGTTTATAGATTGATATAATATTTTTATATTTTCATGGTAAAGAAGAGGCTGAATTTATCTTCTTTAAATATCATTGTATAATCCTACTTTTATACAATTCATATGTATATTTACCTTTTCGTCATTTATGTATTATATATTATGGATTTTTTTTTAAGTTTGAGAATAGTTTATGCTTGTCATTTACTTTTTAGTGATTTATGTATTTTATATATATGCGATTATTTGTGTTTTAACCTTTTAGTCATTTATATATTTCTATGCTAATTATTTAAATGGGTTAAATGTAATAAATAACAACCTAAATTAGTAACGACTTTTTATGGTCACTGATTTGGTAAATCAGTGACCACTTTTATGGTCACTGATTTGACAAAACAGTGACGACTTTTATTGGTCACTGATTAGATAAAATAGTGACGGTCATCATTGATTAGTGACAACATTTAGTGACGACATGGGCTGTCACAGAATTAGTGACCAGAATATTTTAGTCACTATTTAGTGACAAATTTTATATTTTAGTCACTAATCAACTTTTGTGACGGACCTATAGTGACGAAAAGTGACCACCAGAAGTTTGGTCACTAAAGCACTTAGTGACGACTTCTTCCATTGTTAATGACCATTTTGTTTTCATCACTAATTGACATTTTTTTTTGTAGTGTTTCTTACTGAAACAAAAGAATCCAAGAAATCAATTATTTACTTCTATTAGAGATTAGAAACGTAGTTACTACAAATCTACTAACAAAAGCGTCGTCACAGAACCGTCGCACCCTGGCTTTGGAACCAGAGGTGTTGAATCGGGCAATCGTATTGTTTTTTTTTTTTTTTTTTTGTGTGTGTGTGTGTGGCACGACACGACACAGTTATATGTAATAGGATGCCATATTTTTATTTACTAACATGAAAATTACCTAATTATAACATGACAAGCAAAACAAAGAACCAAAGATAACATAAAATAATAATTAGTTTATTTAATTCATACTTAATCATATAAAACACAATAAACACGACAAGCACATGTTTATATCGTGTCAAAATTTGAACACGAACACAACCCGATGCAGTTTTTTTTACATTGGACACAAACAAAAATTTGTTGAAGTTTGAGGGAACCCTTATGTAGTTTAAAGGTTGCTTGTCCAATATGAGAAATTTTTATTCTGCCTCAATACTGGATTAATTCTATAAGAGTTAGCCGAAGGTGAGGCCGACCCATATGCGGTTGTTGGCTGTAGATTTGGACCTTGAGGCCCATAAGTGGGAAATATGTTTCCTGTCCAGTAGATATATATTGGTTGTGAATTTTGATATCTTGAAACCCATAACTGAGAACTACAATCAATGTCTCGTAGACATCCCCAAGCACTTGGACAAGCAACCCTTAAATTAAAAATCTCTTGTCCATTTTCCAACTTCTACAAAGCCAAACCCATTCAATTTTCAATAAAGCTAAAGATCTGAAACGAGTAAAATGCAGAGTTGAACTACAACTTGTTAAAGACAACTACCATCCGGAAATATTCGATTAGACCCAAATACAAAGAATAAGTAACTTCTAGGTTTGAGTAAAATTTTGGAATTAACACAAATTAAAAGAATAACTTTATCATTTTAAATCCCTAGACACATGGAGATCATAAAGCGCATACATAAACAAATAATTGAGTACCAACAGCACATGATTTGAGAAAGAAAAATGTTTTATGTTTTCTTTGGATGGGAAACGTAGATACCTTGAGGGCTCCAACACTACTAGAAACATAGGTTTTAGCGACGGAAAAATCCGTCGCTATTCCGTCGCTAAATGCTGTTTGCAATGGATCGGCCACAGATTCACTCCATAGGTAATAAAAAGGTGGCTAATTTCTCAGCTAGGGTTTTAGCGACGGATCGGGTTTTTCCTTGCGACAAAGGTAGCGATAGAATATCTGTCGCTAAATGTCACTAAATGTCACTCAATGCATTCCGTCGCTAATCTGTCGCAAATTTCCATGAACATATTTTTTTTCCGTAGCTATTCCCTTGCAAAATTCATATACTATTTTTTTTTCCGTTGCTTATCTATCGCAAACTTTAGACATGAATTTTTTTCATCACTAATCCCTTGCAAAGTTCATACATTAAATTTTTTTCCTTTCCGTCGCACACTTTAGACATGATTTTTTTTTTCCGTAGCTAATCCTTCGCAAAATTCATGCATTAAAATACTTTTTATTTTCTCACCACGAACTTGTAATATTATTTTTTTATTATGATTCTAAAAGAAAAGCAATACTACAATCATCAAATTATTATACTAAAGAACATCAAATAATGATACAACCAAGCATTACAATACCAAAACTATCAAAGTTTACCAAAGTGTCATTCAAGAAACATCCAAAAACGAAACTATCCACATAACATCAAACTCCCAACGGTTTAACTTCAAAATAACATTTTAGAACCAAGAAATCCAAAGTATGCAAAAGAGGTACAAACAGAAAAAAGTTTAACCTTCAAAATAACATTTTAGCTGCTATCTTCGTTTCATGTCCATCCAATCATCGTCGGTTTTCATTCCTATAAAACATTATTCAAAACAATCAAAAACATCAAATACAAAAGGTTAACAAGTCAATCAAAAACATCAAATACTAATGGTTAACATCATATTACCTCTACTTTTCAATTTCCCATCATATTTTGCAAGGCTGCATACATCTTCTCCATTGCTTCATATTTTGCATCAATTTGTTGTTGTTTGGCATCTATTGCTGCAGCTTTGGCATCCATTTCCTCACGCATTTGTTGATGTTTAGCTTCCATTTCTGCAGCTTTAGCATCCATTTCGCCACGCATCTCGTTTCGTACACGTTCATAGACAACCTAAAGTACAATACCATGATAGGAAACTTTGTAAGTATAATGCCATGATAGGAAACTTTGTAAGTACAATGCCATGATAGGAAACTTTGTAAGTATAATACCATGATAGAAAACTTTGTAAGTACAATGCCATGATAGGAAACTTTGCAAGTACAATGCCATGATAGGAAACTTTGTAAGTACAATGCTATGATAGGAAATTTTTATAAAGTACAAAATTAAACGAACCTCTTGGGATGTTATTGTACTAGATGTTCCTTCCAAAAAGCTCGCTGGATCAGACACAGATCCGAATCCATATATTCTTCCTTTCTTGACTCCTCCGGAAACATCACACCATGTTTCATTATCCAAGAGGGGGTGGCAACTAGTATCATCACCAAACTTAGCCACCATAGCACTTTCATAAGCCTCCTATTATAGCAAAAAAAAAATTAAAAAATAGTAACATGAATTAAGGAATAGAATGGTTCATTCCATCCCATTAAATTCATAACACTCAAACCTTGCATAAAGTTGATTACTACTTACAAAACACTTAATTACAACTAGGCAGAGGATCAAACATTTAACAAATTCATTCACCCGAGTAGTAGGAAGTTTTGTTTCCTACAAAAGAATTGAAAATACCTTAACTTTAGCTGCCTTTGGTGTAATGTACTCTTGAGTAGACCGTTTAGTGTGCAACCTTGCATAAAGTTCAACTCCTGTAGGAGGGCGTTTAAGCATTGCTTGCTACAAAATCCATTAGTAATACATTAAAAAACAAAACAAAAACTCAACAATCTCAGTGGATACTAACGTGAGATGCAAACATCTTACCATTCTTTTCTTATGTTGACGAATAGATATAGAACCCCCGGTATGTTTGGAAACATATCCATCTTCTAATTTATTTCTGTTATTTTTCCCTGATTGTGATAAACGTTTCCATTTGGATGTGGTCCACACTTCATTGATCATTTTTTCCCAATACTCATTTTTTATCCAATTTAGGCGATAGTCCTTTAGCAAACTTAAATCACCTTCTAGTGAGGCATTCACATTTGCAGCTTTGGCAAGTTTTAAAGATGCTTCACGTGCTCTTCGCATTACGTCAGGAAATCGTTTCTTCATACAGTCTTCCCATACCTTGCGAGCAAGAACATCAGTCTCTTCGGGCCAAACATACAAACCCTACATGTACATCACGCATACAATTATCTTTTTCACTTTATACCAATTTTTACTTTGATAAATCATAAAAATAATAAGTACAAACCTTGAAGTGTTCCCACATTGCATCACGATGTTCTTTGTCAACCTTCTTCCATGAGGTCCATGGGCCGTCAAACATCGTCTTCAGTATACATGTGATGGCTCTGATCACTGAAATCTGATCCGTAAATCTTGCAAAAAATTAAAAATTAAAAAATTAGCATTAGTATTATCATTAACAAGTAAATTCATTTTCATAAACAATGGTAAAATTAACTTTAGTACTCCTTTTCAGAATCGACTTCAATGAACTTCCTTTTTGATGGGTTACTTGGAACTTGTTCTAAGATGTTTGATCCTCTAACTGAAGAAGAAGGTTGACTTTCTGCATCATTGTATGATTGGGATGCATTTCTATCTCCAGCATCACGACCACTAATGTGACTACCACTGCGACCACCACCACGGGCTCCTCGTTGCGCCATTAGTCAAAAAATAACCCTTAAAATCAAGAATTAATAAACTATTGGTTAGAACAAGTATGTATTATAATAGAAAATTATAGAAGTAAGAGAAGGTAACATGCTATAATACACAAATAAATGAAAGTGCAATGTATATAGAAAAAGAAAACGATCATTTTAGCTAAAAAGTTATTTATAAGGTCCATTAGGCAAAATATATAGTTCCAAGTACATTGTTTCATTCTACATTTTTAGTAATTACTCATCATCAGAATTATCATCACATATGTTTTCATCTTCAATATCATCTTCGGATGAATCATCCAAGTTATCATCAACTTCTTCATCCTCTTCTCTCTCAATGTCATTGTCATTAACTTCTTCTATTTCTCTTTCAATTACATGAGAAAGGGGTCCTGCCACCTCATTTGCACCGCTACTTGTAGAAGGTAAAGTCGCTTCACTTTCTTGAAAGAATTGGTCCTCTTCATCCTCATCATCATCTTCTTCAGTAACACATTGTCGTAGATCATATACACCCCTTGGTTTCGTCTTGACGACAGCCCACCAATCTTTCAAATCCTTCATTGCAGGATATGGTGCATAATACACTTGTTCTGCTTGTGACGCTAGGATAAACGGATCTTCATTTCTTAGCCTTGATTTGTATTTAATATCAACCAAATTATGCTTTCGATCCACACGTACCCCTTCAGTAGGGTTAAACCATGTACACTTGAACAATACTACGACACAACGCCCTATGCCTTGATATTCTACTTCCAAGACCTCATCCAACAACCCATAATAGTCACACTCAGTCTCATTGTAACAAGTACCTCTTACACATACACCACTATTGTGTGTGACCCGTCCATCACCATATTTTTCAGTATGAAACTTGTAACCATTGACAAAGTATCCTTTATAGGACCTAACATGTCGTAATGGTCCTCGTGCAAGGCATTTCAAATGTTGATTGATATAATTTGATTGTTGAAAAACCTACATTGATAAATTCATTTGTTAACTAATTCACAGGGGAAGACACTTTGGTAATACAAAATTTTCTCGTATCATACTCACATGATCTTTAAACCACTTAGCAAAATGTTGATCCCTAAACCTTTCAAATGCTCCACCATCCATATCAGGTTGGCTTTGGATCACATAATTTTCAAACAACCTTAAAAAATAACAAAAATTTTAGAGTTTCACGAAATCAAGGAAAAATAGATAACTTGACATACCTTAAAAAAGGTAGAACCTCAACACAATTGATCAAGATGTAATTATGAGCAATATGCATCTCATCATCTGTCAAAGGCCTCCGTTGACCACTTTTTTCGACTAATCTTCGAGATGGAACTTTGAAAATGCTTAATCGAGAGTCGACCATGGTATAACTAGGAATGTCTGGGGCAAAATTACGCGACTCACGATTCAACCGGGTTTCAATTGTAGGCAAAAAGTATTGTGAGCAAAAAGTCGATATTTCTCCAATCATGTAAGCCTCAACAATGGACCCCTCAACCTTTGCATGGTTTTTTATCTTTCTTTTCATTGATCCCAATTTCCTAAAAAGATGTTGGAAAAGACTTATTAGAAATTCCATAGGTTTTATGGTAGAATATTTTGTATGGTAAAAAATATACCTTTCATAAAGATACATCCACCTATATTGAACCGGACCACCAAGCATAGCTTCTCGAGCTAAGTGGATAACAAGATGCTCCATTGAATCAAAGAATACAGGTGGAAATACTTTTTTCTAACTTGCAAATGGTTTCAACAATACTAGTTTGCAACCGTTGTAAGTCATCTACGCGTAACACCCTTGAACATATTACACGAAAGAATGTACACAACTCTGTAATTGCATCCCATGTTGAGTTTGGCACCAACCTCTTAGAGAAATAGGCAACAATCTTTGAAGAAATACATGGCACTCGTGACTCTTGAATTTGTAAAAGCTATTATCATCTACATTAACGCACCCCCCCCCCCCAAGTTTGAGGCGTATCCGTCCGGGAATTTAAGTTTAATCAACCATTGGCATATTTTAGCTACTTGTTCTTTGCTCAAAGAAAACGATGCTCTATTTTTCATATCCTTATTTCCCTTCTTCCATGTATGCCATTGCACTCGATTACAATACATTTCTATATCTTTTCTTGCATTCATGTTGTCTTTGCTTTTCGGAGTGTCCATCACGGTGTTGAAAAGATTTTCAAACACATTTGTCTCAATGTGCATGGGATCAAGGTTGTGTCGTATTAACAACTTCCGCCAATATGGTAGCTCCCAAAAGATGCTCCTCTTAACCCAATTATGAGTAATCCCAAAACCAGGCAATTTTGCATTCTTCGCTCTAAAAGGTTTGCCTTCATAAACAGTTGGAAAGTGTCGTACTTGCTCCCAAATCTGATCACCGGTTAATATTGGTGGGGGGCTAGATCGCTCAACCTTATTAGCCAGAAATCCTGTTTTGTCACCCCGATATGTGTGTTGTTCAGGTAAAAACTTTCGATGGCAGTCAAACCAACATGGTTTACTACCATGGTGTAACCGAAACGACCCCGACTCACCCATACAATACGGACATGCTAACTTGCCATGTGTGCTCCATCCCGATAACATTGCATAAGCAGGAAAGTCACTAACTGTCCAAAGAAGTATAGCTTTCATTGTGAAATTGCATTTAGTCGAAGCATCATAAGTGACAACACCGTCTGTATATAGCATCTTTAACTCGTCAATTAGCGGCCTGAGAAACACATCTATATTTTGACCTGGGCTCTTTTTTCCAGGAATAACTATGCTTAATTGAACATATGGTTCTTTTAAGCACATCCAAGGAGGCAAGTTATAAATTGAAAGGAAAACAAGCCAACATGAATACGGGGTTGTATTTGAGTTATTTGGACTGAACCCATCGGTGCATAGCCCAAGGCGAACATTCCGTGGTTCACTTGAAAACTCTTGATGCATTGAGTCGAAATGCTTCCAAGCCTCACCATCACTTGGATGGACCATCAAACCCGGTTCCGTTTGATGTTCATAGTGCCATGTCATTTGCTTTGCCGTCTTTTTTGTTAAATACAACCTTTGGAGTCTAGGAGCAATTGGCAAGTACCTCATAACCAAATAAGGCAGTTTGCCACTCTTGTACCGATCATGATCACACACTCGACACTTAGTCAAATCAGAATCTGCCCCATAGAATATCATGCAATGGTTTTTGCAAGCATGGATCTTTTTTTTCTGGGAGTCTAATTATTTTCAAAAGCTTCTTCGTCTCATAGAAGTTCTCAACTAGTTTCTCACCTTTGGGTAGCATCCGCTTAATTATAGGAAGTATGTGATCATAAGCAGCCTCAGATATATTGTATTCTGACTTCCAATGCAACAACTCTGTTGCAGCTTGTAATTTTGAATAATTTTCACATCCATCCCACAAAGGTTCATCAGCGTCTTCCAACATATCATAGAACCCCTTAGCATTTGGATTCGGGAGTTCCTCCATTACATCCATCAACATTTGTGTACACCCATTAACATCATCATCATCATCATCATCATCTTCCATCGGATCCTGCATCGGATTAGAAGATGCTTCCTCATGCTGAGATATCGTATTTCTTTCACCATGTGCCCACCAAGTTGTGTAATTAGGAGTGAAACCGTTTTGTAACAAGTGAAGCTCTACATCACCTCTTGTTTTATAATACATGTTCTTGCATTTAAAACAAGGACATCTAATATAATCCCCATCAACAGTTGCTTCATTAGAAAAAGTAACATCCAAAAATCCTTTGACGGATGCATGATATGCTGTGCTAAGATACCCATGATCTAACCTTTTGTACATCCAATCTCTATCACTACGTGTTGACATAATGACTAGCTACAAACAAATATATAACTATTATTTAGAAATTAGATAATGCAATCATATCCACATTACTAAAAGCATCCTTGGAAACTACAGTTATACTATATGAAATACTTATTTTTATTAAAAGCATCACCAAAAAGATAATTATGGAAAACTAGAACTATAGGGACCAAAAGTGTCTTGCTTATTTCTAAGCTTATGTATAGATTTGATACAAATTGAAAACATGGTTTTGACAGTGAATTACTTTTTTCTATTTATTTTAAAGGTTGAAGGGATCATATGCTAGTTGTCTCTTCCATTTGATTATTAATATCTTTAATCTATTACCCACATGATCATATATGAAATCGTTGAATGAGTTCAGTAAGAAATGAGTTAAGAAGAAGATGAAAAATCCATTATTTATGATATGTGATAAGGGATCTGAGAAATCTAAGGGTCCTGAGAAAGCTATTGATTTTGGCATATCTATCTTCTTCAAGCCAGGTGACTATATCTCTCCTTCCAGAATTACCATAAATTAAGGATTACAGCTTCTAGTCAGGAAATTAGTAGACAATTAAGGTTCCTAATCATTGTATCTATTGGATACACACAATCTACTGTCTTATTCTACTTAGCTGCCTTATCTTAAGACAAATTCAATTCAATGATCTATATTAGAAAACATTGCTTAACATGAAGATTGAGTATAGTTGGAATAGTTAGAAATCTTTATATTTGAATGTTGGTAAAGATTTTTTTACTGATTTGTCCTTCAGCTGCCTCTCATATGTAAAAATTCCCTAAACATAAAGCCTGAATGTTAGACACTTTGTTACAACTAACATACATAAAACACAGATCCAAATACAGAAAAAAGATAAAGTCTGGTGTATTATTCTACACAAAGAAACAATCTAATGGGCAACAAGAGCATCTGGTTACTACTATGATGCTGCTTCTTGATAGGAATCCTCACCAGGTAATTAATTAAATAAATAAATCTATTCTATTCTTATTCTACTCTCACACAACTTTATTTATATATATAAATGCTGGTCTGTATTATGCCATTTCTCACTATAGTTTTAGTATTTTATTTTAGGGGTTATTTCTTTTTGACTTAATGACCTTAATAGGTTAAGCACTTAATCTGGACAGCTATACATATTTGTTGAAATTGATTAATATTGTAAAACTTGTTTTTTTTTTATAACAATTACTATTACTATTAATATCTTGTCTCTTGACACTTACTCTTTACTTGTGAACTTGTTTTTATTAATGATTCAGGTGACTTTGACTGGATATAGTCACAAGTTGAAGATCTTACTCGAGACTGTAATTAAGAAATTTACAACTTTTGAACTTTGTGAGGTTGTTTAGAAAAGTTCATGAAGAAAACTATAAACAGGCTAAACTAGATAAGAAGAAAGCTCAGAAAGAGGTTGAAATGGAGAGGGCAAAGGGTATTAACTTAACAAAAAAAACAAATATAATAAAATTACAAGAATATGCAAAGCATGTTGATACCCACACACCCAGAAAGAAAGTCAAAGGGTGTTTGTTGACTAAAGGAACCTGAAAAGGGTATGGTTGTCCATGCACATACACATACACATACACCCACAGTTCCTGCATCTGTTAGTTACACTTCACAGGGGTGATGTTGAAGTTCCAGTGTTAGAAAAAGTTAGTGATCATGACTTTTGATCCACCAGAGCTAACATGAAGAAATGAGATTTTAAGAGAATCAATGGGGAAACACATTAATGTTAGAAGCATGTTGCTTGAAATGCTAATTGATCTAGTAGTGACCATTACATAAAATAGCTTCTTGAACAATGGCATAAGATTGCCTCCTCCAAGTTTATAACTTACTTTTTTGATGAAGCAGTTCATCCTATAACTATGAGATAGGTGATGAACCTTCTCCATTCAAACAATGATTGCCTAAGAAACTGGTGTTGTTGGGCTTGCTGCAGAGCATATGGATGCATGTACAAAGATGACAGGAGAGCTTCAGGGTGAGGCTTTGATGCACAAAACTTATGCTACCAGGCTTATATAGGACTAAAGCAACCAATTATCTAAGTATCTATTCTAATAAGATTGAAAACAGGATTTATGGCTAATAAGAGGAATGACGACTGTAAAGAGTAAGAAATTAAACCCCGATATGTGTATTGTTCAGGCTACAGACTTTACATATTTGAGCCGATCAGTAGCAAAGAGTAAGAAATTAAACCCTAACGCAATCAATATAAGAGGAATGACGATTGTAAAAGGAAAAAAAACGGAGAAATTAAACCCTAACATAATATATTGTGCAATTGAACCAAACCTAACCTAATATATGACTAAAGCAAATAAAATCAAGAGGTTTACCTGAATCAGAAGTTAAGGAAGAATAGGCTGCGGGAATCGGAAGCTGCAATGGTCCATGGTGTCGTCATCTGTTTGAACGGAGATGGTGAGATTAGGTTAAGCTGCAACTCGAGAGTCAAACTTACACAAACTTCGCGTTCAATTCGAGTGATAAAGCAGATTTGGGAAGGAAGGAGACTTACACAAACTTCGTGAAACTGGACTTGGATTCGTCAATTTCAGCGAGAGATCTTCAATTAAAAAAACATAGCGTGTGTATGCTCCCTCGGCCTTCTATCGCTAAATACATACCAGATGGCAACAAGTCGATGATTTTTTTTCCCTCGTTGAACCCTCGCCAAATGCCTTCGTTTTCCACCGATTACCGAGGAATAAAGGCGCGTCGATAAAGACTTGTAAGATCCATAACTTATCCCTCGCTAAACCCTCTCTAATACGCTATATGTTGAATAAATAAAATACTTGTTTAAACCATCGCAGATCTCTCGTAATTCCCTCTCTATAAGCCAAAATTTTGCTACATAATAGATCCCTCTCTAAATCCGTAGCTGAAAGTCAACTTTCTAGTAGTGCAATCAGGCAACGCCGGCAACTGGGAAATAGTTAACCACCAGGAGTCCTACTTTTTTTTTACTGTGACTCCGTTTGGAGTCAACTGGCTACCAGGAAATATGTCATCGAGTGAGAACGGAGGACCAGTGAAGAAAAGATGGTATTATTCTGCAATTCTTTTGTTGTGTAATGAAGCAAATTTAGGTCAAAATCAGAGTACACAATTTTCAGGCTTAAGTTTCCCGCTTCCACCTTTTGTTTTGTATTTTTGACATGCTTTTAGCTTTTTGCTAATCATGGTCTTTTAATATATATCTTATTTATTTTATTTTAATATATATCTTACTAGGTTATAGTCCGTGTAAACAACGGTAATAAAAATAATTATATTTTTACGGTAAAAACTCATAATTATTAATAGATTGTTTTAAATAGGTTATTAATTAAAGGATTTATGTTTTTTATTTATAAAAAATTATAATCATTGATTTAGATAAATATATAAAATTATTTTTCAAGATATATGAGTTTTTGTTTTCTGAATTAATAAAAAAATAATGATATTGCTTAATGAAATGTTAAATTGACTATTCAAAAACAACCACAATAAATAAAGTAAAGTAAAATTCGTATATGGAAAATCAGAAAATTAAGTTTTTGAAATAAACATATATGAAAAAATATAATAAATTACAGATGAAAACTAACAATAAGATTTTATTACAGATAATAATAAAAGATATTATAATCCATCAACCCATAAGTTGAACCAAAAAACCGAAGAAACCGACCAATGAACCAAAAAACCGAACCCATTCAAAAAGCGAACGCAATGGGTTTCAAAACCCAAAAGGAAATTACCAATTTGGGTTCAATTTCACCTCAAAACCGACTTGGACAGGCCCTATTTTTTTTATAATAGATAGACAATAGATTTCATTATCCACCTTAATAACAGTATACCTACTAATGTTTAATGACATGCATGTAAACTGAATAACTAAGAATTTTAGGTGACTCATACAAAAAAATGTGATTCTCACAAGTTATAACAAAAGTCTTATGTCTAGTATACATGTTGGTTACCAAATGACAACGATTTTTAAAATTTTTACTCAAAAACTAATATGAAGGCATACTTGATGCTGATAGAGTATCAACTACAAACTCCTATAGAATGGGAAAAAAGTGTAAAATAAACAATCATAACTACATAAATTAAGACAAGAAAAACAAACTTAACTATATCTAAAAATATAACGTTTAACAATTTGTATTTTCCAACTATTTCTTTTAATTAACTACTACTACTACTACTAAAAAAAAAAAAACACTTTTCCGTTCATTTTCACCATTACAACGCACCTTAGACTAAAATTTGGTTCCAAAAAAGTATAATATGAATAAGTTTATGAATGTTAGCACAAAAAGGGGCATAAAAGAAGATTCTGGACACAAAATATGCATGCTATACATTATAGAATTATTGCTAATTTACCTGAACAACATGATAATCAATGTGATGGGTTTATATACAACAGCAAGTATACAAATACCACAAAAATCCAACAAATACGTATACATTCGCTTATATATGTATATCCATGGAAATAATAAGTAACAAAGTAATAGGCTCTTAGAAATTATATCAACCATGGAAAAGTAAATATGTAATGATTCATCTATCAATTAGACTACTGATCAACATAAAACTGTGTTTAAGATATACATTCAAATGGAAAAAAAGGAAATCTTACCGGATGAAAACTGTTTAAAAAAAAATCCAATCTTTCACCATTAACTATATGTGTATATTCATCGACTTAGCCACAAAAGGGACGTATTTGCAGAAAATTAAAAGATAAAATAATTAACATTTCATATTTGTCTTTACCAAATAGAAGAATTTATCAACTAATATAAGTATGAAGTTAACAAAAAAACCCTTTTGAACAACCACAACCATAAAAGGATAAAGGCAACACTATAGATTCTAAAACCATAAAAATGAGGATGAGGATAACAATTTTTTTAACATATACAACAAAATGGAGATGAGAATTTCTCTTCAAATCAAGAAACCATCTCCATCAAGTTTGTTTTCATATATATTATTATCAAATACTGGGCACACCTTTCTCCAACCGATAATTTATCACATAATTATTTTTTACCTACCCATAAAATCTACTTGGAAATTCTGAGGATATAATTTAATTCCATGATTACTCTATCAAATAAGCTTACTTAACCCATATTGTTTTGCAAAACTTGAAACAACATACACAAAAAGAATCTAAAACCAATAACTGACAGTGATAAATATTTTTTACCTACGCATAAAATTTACTAGAAAATTCAGTGAATATAATTTGATTCCATAATTACTTTATCAAATAAACTTAATTGACCCATATTGTTTTGCAAAACCTGAAACAACATACACATAAAGAATCTAAAATCAATAATTGACCTGTTCGAGCAAATTTTACATTTCTTTCAGCGACAACCCTTCGGATATGACAACATTGTGGCCATCATAGTCTCTAGTGAGCTTCGATTGAGGCATTGAGCCAACTTCACCTACATTTTCTATTAACAATGACAGAGAATAATGATCAACATAACTTTTCCAATGAATAAAGTTGTTACCTTAAAAGATCCAAATGCCACCTTTTCCTTGCACATTTTATAATTTGAGAATAATAAATATGTTATCATTGATGAGAAGCTTGGATATGTATAGTATCAGTCAAAAGTAAGTATGATATGCTTCCGATACCTTATATCTACATGAAGTGTAATATAATAAGAACATTTGAAGCATGAATGTATGCAAATTCCATCTTTGTACATAAATACATAAAATTTCACCACAACAAATGATAAAATTAAACCAAATTGTGGAACAAAACTTGAAATTGAAAAGGTCAAACACAAATATTTAAAGCATTGAAATCTTTCAAAATGGAAGAACTTATATATCCAAAATCGTTCCATAGAAATGTTCAAAATTGAATTAGTGCTACAAATTTGAATTTAAAATTAGTAGGATGAAATCAATCGATGATCACCAAACTATTTTGAGATGATGTTTCACGAACACATATAAACTTATCTGACTCCATCGTTACATTGGTAAATATAATGACCTGTGGGTTGATCCCTATACTTGGCAACTACAGCAACATCATACAATTCAAAATCAATGCAATTATTAAGTGCACAACTAGATAACTATGAACTACGATTTCAGAAACATATCAATTCTTTAATCTCCATAGATCTGGAAATATACAACACCAAAGTTCCTGTCAAGGTATCTAAGATGCAATAAAAGAGATAGAGAAACAGAGAGGAGGAAAGGTCTATTTCATTGCATAACTGGTAAGAAGAAAACGAATACATTACAAAGGAGCAGAAATTGAGGAAACTACCCACGATCTCCTGATGTCGGGGGTTAAGTACAACTGAAATAAACAACATTAAAAAATACTAAAATGACGATAATGACCTTTCCAAATAAATTATCATAACAATACCCTCCCCATAACAAACACCTTGACCTCAAGGTGTGAAATCTGGAAAGCGTAAGGTGAACTCATCAGCAAATTCCCACGTAGCATCTTAGATGGGAATGTTCTTCCAATGGATCAGGTACTTAACAGCGGCTCGGTTGTGTCTTTTCACCAGCTTCCTATCAGGGATGCGGTGTGGTTGCAGCAAGAAGCGTGAGTCAGTTGGCAGCAGAATAACCGTGGTAGGCGGGTCAGCTGCTTGTTTCAGCAGGGAAACATGAAAGGTGGGATGGATCAACACATTGGATGGTAAATCGAGCCGATAAGCAACCTGACCAACCTTCTCCACAATTAGAAATGGACCATAGTATTTAGGAGAGAGCTTTCCCTGGTGAAAGGAACGGATTGTTTGCTGGCAGTAGGGTTGCACCTTCAAAAATACCCAAGAACCAACTACAAATGATCGTTGGTCTGCAAATTACTTCATCCGATTGCGAGCTTTATGCAAGGATTGTTTCAAGAGGCTCATGAGACGTTGACGTTCCTGCATATGATCATCCAGTGCAGCTACCCGTGTCTCGTGTGGAATGTGTATGGGAGGATGGAACCCATAGAGAGCCTGAAACAGGGTCATACCAAGAGATAAGTGAAAGTCCGTGTTGTACCACCACTCAACAAGTGATAACCAACTGAACCAGTGTTGGAGTAATCGTTTATTGGATGGTTCATGGGTCAAGTTTTGGTTTAAGTCACAGGTTGTTATGGTTGTTATTAGTGAGGTCTTGATTATTTTGGTTTTGAGTTTGCATGGAATAACTTTGGGTATCACAGTGATGCATGGCTGCAATTAATTAGTATTTGTGGCTTTAGATGTTATGATTTAAGTTGTTTTAGTTGAAGGTTGAATAACGAAGAGTGGGTAGTGGATTTGACTGATTCACAAAGTGTACGTTAGAGTTGTTAGAGTTGTACACGTTGGGTATTAGAAGAAGTCACCCACTTAGCTGTTTTTTAGGATAGACCAAGTATTTTGTTATTTTCATTTTTGTTTCCACGTTGGTAATTCTGTAAGGCTATATATAGCCTCTTTTCCCCATGAATAAACTGTGAGTTTTGGTTTTTACTTTTCAAAGCTCATTTAATTTATCGCTCTAGAAAAAGCTTTTTTTCCCTGTCTTCATATTTACGTGACCAGTGTGTTGCGTGTGTGTGTGTGTGTTTTGTGGAGCCTGAACCAAGATTTGGTATCAGAGCGGAGATAGATTGAAGAGGGGCTAATTTCAGATTAGTACGTTGTTTTCTTTTCTGCTCTAGGGATCAAAAGGGTAGCGGAGACGAGTCGTGATTCCGGCCAAAATCAGCGGGCTTGTTAACCCAGTTTGATCGAAGAACAACATAGGAGGATCAAGAGAAACCAGAAGGTGTTAATCAAAGGGTGAAAAACAGTAGGTGAAAGGCAGAAAAAGGTGTTTGCAGGTAGCTCTTTCAAGCAGTGGGTTTTTTAGTTGATTATATAACATTGGTAGTGTAGTAAATCGCAAGAGTGGCTCCACCGAAGGATCAAACAACGGCTGTTGTCAAGGAGAGCAACACCATGACTCTTCAATGTCCGGTATTGTCATCAACAAATTACACAGTATGGGCTATGAGAATGCGGGCCATCTTCAATGTTCATGGGGTGTGGGAGGCAATCGATCCGGGAGTCAATGGGGATGCCAAGAAGAATAACATAGCAATTGCACTTTTGTTCCATGCCATACCCGAGGAGCAGACACTATTAATAGGGAATCTCACAACCGCAAAGGAGATGTGGGAGGTTCCCAAAACTCGTCATTTGGGTTCGGATCGAATCCGGGAGGTGAGACTTCAAACTCTAATGGGAGAGTTTGAAAATATGAAGATGAAGGACCAAGAGGTGATAGATAACTTTGCTAATGAGTTGTCTGAATATGCTTCTCGAGCCGCCTCACTTGGATCGGTTATGGAAGAAACAAAATTGGTTAAGAAATTTCTTAACGGGTTACCGAAACGTTTCATTCATATGGTAGCTTCTATAGAACAGGTTGTAGACTTGAAGACCATCAGTTATTATGATGTTGTGGGCCGACTTAAAGCTTATGAAGAAAGGATCAAAGTTGAGGAGATCCAACCCGAGCAAAATCAGCTTTTATTTGCAAATTCGGCTGAAAATGCAAAAGAAAAAGAGCATAGGTGTGAGCATTGTGGTTGTGGAAACTCGAATCGGGAAGACTATAGGCGTGGCCAAGGTGGAGGTCGGGTGTCCGGGAAAAGTCGAGGAGATGGTCGAGTACAATGGGACAAGAGTCACGTGAAATGCTACAAATGTAATGAGTTCGGGCATTACATTTCGGAGTGTCCAATGTGGGAGAAAAAGGATGAGCTCAACTTGAATCGGTGTGAGGATGATGAACCAACACTGCTGTGAACAACGAAATAAACGATTAAGGGGGTGAATGTTGGAGTTCATTTATTGGATGGGTCATGGGTCAAGTTTTGGTTTACGTCACAGGTTGTTATGGTTGTTATTAGTGAGGTCTTGATTATTTTGGTTTTGAGTTTGCATGGAATAACTTTGGGTATCACAGTGATGCATGGATGCAATTAATTAGTATTTGTGGCTTTAGATGTTATGATTTAAGTTGTTTAGTTGAAGGTTGAATAAGGAAGAGTGGGTAGTGGATTTGACTGATTCACAAAGTGTACGTTAGAGTTGTTAGAGTTGCACACGTTGGGTATTAGAAGATGTCACCCACTTAGCTGTTTTTTAGGATAGACCAAGTATTTTGTTATTTTCCTTTGTGTTTCCACGTTGGTAATTCTGTAAGGCTATATATAACCTCTTTTCCCCATGAATAAACTATGAGTTTTGGTCTTTACTTTTTAGAGCTCATTTAATTTATCACTCTAGAAAAAGCTTTTTCTCCCTATCTTCATATTTACGTGACCAATGTGTTGTGTGTGTGTGTGTTTTGTGGAGCCTGAACCAACAACCAGGTGGTAGGGCGCTCAAAAACCATGCCACGTAAATAATTTTTTAAGCACCGATTGATGACTTCGGTTTGACCGTCCGTCTGCGGGTGATAGGCTATGGATAAGGCGAGAGAAACCCCATGCAACTTCATAAAATCGGTCCAGAAAGCACTCAAGAAAATAGCATCACGATCCGAAACAATAGTAGTTGGGCAACCATGTAATTTATAAACCTGATCAGAGAAAACTTGAGCGACATTGGCAGCTACGTATGGGTGGCTTAATGCGAGATGATCAACAACAACAAATATGGTATCCTTGCCTTTGGACTTGGGTAAACCGCCTATGAATTCCATGGAAATGTCTAAGAATACGTGTTGAGGAATTGGCAATGGATTAAGTAGTCCTCGAGGAGCCACAGTCTCATTTTTAGAGCGTTGACAAGTATCACAATGACGAATAAATTGGCGTACATCCTTGGTTTGCCCCTTCCAGTAAAAATAAGATTTAAGTCATTGGAGAGTCGCTGACACCCACCTATAGGAGAGTTGTGGAATAATGTGAGCAATTCAGATCGTAAGGTTGCATCTCTTCCCACGACCAACTTATTGTTTCGTTTAAGAAATTCACCATCCCATGTAAAGCGACCCGAGTATTGAGGATCTTGATTTCGTTGGATCAAGTGTTGGATGTCAAATTCTTCTTCCCAACTTGTTTTAAGTTTATCTAGTAGGAGAGGATCAAAAGTAGACAAGGCGAGGGCCCAAAGAGTACCACCATGAACACGAGAGAGGGCATCTGCTGCTATGTTTTCTTTTCCTTGTTTGTACAATATTTCAAAATCACAAACCATCAGAAGAGATAACCAAACTTGTTGTAAAGGGGTGTTTACCTTTTGCTCCATGAGGTGTTTAAGGGACTTTTGGTCCGTCTTAATTATAAAACGAGCCACAATCAAATAATGATGCCAACTTTTGACCGCTAGTAGAATAGCCAATAATTCGCGTTCATAGACGGATAGGGCCTGTTGGCGAGCAGATAGGGATTTACTGATGAAGGCTAATGGGTGTTGTTGTTGCATCAAAACTGCCCCAATACCTATACCAGAAGCATCGGCTTCAATAAAAAAAAGGCTGAGAAAAATCTGGTAGGGCAAGGACTGGTGCCGAGCTCAATGCTTGTTTCAAATTATCAAATGCCTGTTGGGCTTCATCAGACCATTGATAAGCATTCTTTCTCAACAAATTACTGAGAGGTTTTGCTATGATTCCAAATGAACGAACGAAACATCGGTAATATCCGGCAAGCCCAAGAAATCCCCACAATTGTTTTGCATTGCTCAGTCTTGGCCACTTCAACACAGCCTCTACCTTTTGAGGGTCCATGCTCACACCATTCTTATTAATTATAAAACCCAGATAGTTAATCTCTAAGCCTCCAAAAGTGCACTTGATGCGTTTAGCAAAAAGTTTGTGTTGCCTCATAAGTGACAAAACATCTTGTAGATCCTGCATGTGGTGATCCATATCCTTGCTATAAACTAGAATATCATCAAAAAAACATGAGTACACACTAACATAACAGTTGCTGGAACGTATGGTTCATCAAAGATTGGAAAGTTGCTGGTGCATTAGTGAGGCCAAACAGCATCACCAAAAACTCAAAATGCCCTTGACGAGTTCTAAATGCGGTTTTCTGAATATCAGCCTGGTGCATTCGAACTTGATGATAGCCAGAGCGGAGGTCCAATTTAGAAAAAATGGTAGCACCATTTACTTCCTCTAACAGTTCGTCGATCAATGGAATAGGAAACTTATTTTTGATTGTTGCATCGTTGAGTCTCCTGTAATCGTTACACATACACCAAGTATTATCTCTTTTTTTTTTAACAAGAATGGCCAGAGAAGCAAATGGACTATAGTTGTCACGTATGAACCCGGTAGCCTGAAGTTCCCTAGTCATGCGTTCGAACACTTCTTTTTGAGCTATATGGTAGCGATAAGGCTTCTGATGAATAGGAGAAATACCCTCCTTGAGAGGGATTTGATGATCACAGTATCTTTGAGGAGGCAACCCTTGTGGGTCTTGAAAAACATCCTAAAACTCCATTAAAATTTGTTGCAACCCAGGGTGGGACAAACTTTTGTGACCTGTGATGTGTGTTGGAAATCACCCACAACATCATCATGAGAGAGTGGGGTTATATGCATGCTACATAATTGGAATGAGGCTAACTGATTTGGTTTGGATAGCAATGTGTTGAGTTTGTCCCCTGAACAAAACTGGAGTGAATTACTAACAAGCCCTTTTAATTCGAAAGACTTTCCCCCCACGTGAAACTGCATGGTAAGGTTTTTAAAATTCCATGTGATGTTGCCCAATGTGAGAAGCCATTGTACTCCAAGAACCATGTCATAATTATCTAATTGTAGAACCAATACGTTTGTAGAGAACCGTAAGCCTTGCATCAGCCATTTAAAATTGGGGCATACCTTCTTGCAAGGGACCTGATTGCCATTAGCCACCTTAACCCTTCTTTCTCTAATTTCTTGTAAAGGGTAGTTTAATTTGGTAGCTAGTTTCTCATCAAGGAAGTTATGGGTTGAGCTAGAGTCGACAAGGATATGAAGTGAACTAGTTCCGATAGCACCCCGCACCCGCATTGTGGAATAGGAGGGAACTCCCGTTAAAGCATGAATCGAGATTAGAGGCTCCTGTTCATCCTCCTGAACCTCTGTGTCTGGTATGGGTTCTTCATCACCCCCATCAAATTTGATCACCATAAGCTACTTGGATTTGCACCGATGCCCTGGGGTAAATCGTTTATTACACCAAAAACATTCTCCTTTTGGCTCGTTTTTCTTCCAATTCCTTACTTGTCAACCGTTTAGTACCTGAATTTCACGCCATAGGAACATTGTTCATAGGAGGGGTTGCAAGTAAGGGTAACTTGGTAGCATAAGAAGGTTGACCCCCTTTCGGGTTTGTGATTGTAGATGGAGTGGTGGCCTTGGGTGTTGATGTAGTAGCAACAGGAGAGAGTTTCAACCCTGAAAAGGCGTTTAGATTTGCATCCTATAGTCGGGCTAGAGCATAATTATCCCGGAGTGTCTTGGGTTTGAACATCTTAATGTGCCCCTTCATCTCTAGTTTGAGCCCCCTGAGGAAAATACTGATGGCATACTCTTCAGAAATGGTAACCTTGTTTAGCAAAAGGTCAAATGCATGACAATAATCATGAAGGGATGAAGTCTGGTACAAGGATGTTAACTATTCCATAGCATCATCATACATTGATGTGCCAAATCTACTGGTGATGGACCGAACATAATCAGGCCAGGGTAAATCTTGTATGGCGCAACCTCTTGTTTTCATGTAGCCTTGATGCCATTGCATAGCATCCCCCTCCAAGTGAATGACTGCATATTTCAATTTCATGTTGTCGGGAGTTACATCCACCTGAAAGAAGTGATCACAGTGAAGTAACCAACTCTCCACATCATCACCGTTAAAGCAAGGGAATTCAACCTTCCCGAAGCGGGTTGGTCGAAAGGAACCGTTCAAGAAGGAGCCATTGGAACCTGTCACACCCCGCTAAAGCAGAAACACAGGGCATGGCAGTACAAAGGGTTTCATAGCAAAAGTTAAAAGACAACACCAACCATAGTATTAAAAATCATTACAATTTTACAATGGGTTTGAATAACTTTTAAAAGAAATTACAATGTAAATTGAAATACAACACATGCGAATGCTCCTAAAAGTGAAGTGTCCCTAAGTGCCACTTACTCGATGATTCCTGAAAAAGCATGTAAAACGAGCGTCAACTATAAAAATAGTTGGTGAGTACTCACAAGTTTAACAAAATAATATTGGTTCATGAGTTGAAATCAAAGTTTTGATAAAAGTTTCCAATCATAAAAGTATATTGCTAAAAGGATTAAATAAGTTTGTAAAAACAGTTCGTTATCATCATGAGAAATAAAGTATGTTGCCCGAATAAGATGCAACATACATATTCTCATGAAAGATAAGGTTCGTTACTCCAACAAGTAAACAAGTTTCATTGCTAAAATGAGCAATCAATTTCGCTGCTACAATGAGCAAACAATTTCATTGCTAAAACATGTATATAAGTTTTCAGTAGTAAAAGTTCGTTGTTGTAATGAGAAACAAAGTTCATTGCTATAATTAACAATCAAGTTTATTGCTATAATGAGTAACGAGTTTCGTTGCTAAAATAAGTATTCAAGTTTCATTGCTAAAATAAGTATACAAGTGTCGTTGCTAACATGGGAATACAAGTTTCGTATGTGCATAAAGAATAGTACGTGCATGGAGTTTCCATTCATGAGTTCACGACCCAAGCCTAATGACCGAATCATGCCCTATTGACTACTATGTGTATCGCAAACATCGTGTATAAAATGGTAAAATGCACTCAAGCGAATCGTGCAAGTGAGGAGTTGTCTACCTCCTGATAGCGCTATCCATAATAACCATAGGCTCAAAAGAGTTAATGAGTTGTGTCTAGAGATTCCAGGGACTTAACTGCGATACTGTCCTCATGAATTAAAGTAACATACGCATACATACGAAATATAGCAACCAAGTTTCATACAAGTCAAAATAAATACAATAATCATAAAAATAGTTTAGAACATGCTTTTCCACCCCAAAACATTTAAAAACCGAAAATAGGGGAGTGCGTGAATACTCATAATGTGCAAAATATAGTAATCAAGTTTATACGAGTCAATTAAATATAACGAACATAAGTAGTTTAGGACATGATTTTCCACCCCAAAACATAAAAACCGAAAATAAGGGAGTGCGTGAATACTCACAATATGCATTGAGATGATGCAAATGGTGCCTTGACTATGCTCCACTCGTACCACTATCGATTCCTACAATAATGGTATTCGCTAGTGAGTCTCTAATCGAAATCTAACACTAGTATACTTACTACTACAATAGAATTATGCCAATAGTGTGCAAAAATTTAATATTCATAAGTTATAAACATTTTTCTGTTAAAATTAAATTCCAATGAATCAATTGTTATATAACAATTTAAGTGTAATTTCTCACTATTGAAATGTTAATATTTAACATTTTAAGAGGTGTTCCAATGATTAAATATTCAAAACTAAATCAATTTAGTTCTAAAATATCCCAAAT
This sequence comes from Lactuca saligna, assembly GCF_052625555.1. NCBI lineage: Eukaryota > Viridiplantae > Streptophyta > Magnoliopsida > Asterales > Asteraceae > Lactuca > Lactuca saligna. The sequence goes on along the minus strand of NC_136421.1, from coordinate 188,377,102 downwards.
TTTGCATTTCAGTTTTAATTGAAGTCAAAGACCTCAAGATAAATTCTCTTGAATTTTTGATTTGTCTAACTATTTTTCACAATTTTAGTTTCCTGAATAACCATAAATTCATGAAATATAGTAATGAGTTAAGAAAATTCTTCAAACTTTTTATATTACTGTTATTAAACATTACTAAGCTGGGAAAAATATAAAAATGGATTTCCAAGCTGATTAATTATATTTTATGATTTTTGAGCATTTATTCCAATAAAAATTGAAATAAATAGAAAATAGTTTCCAAAGTTACCCATACTTTTTATTTAACTTTTGTTATACATAAATAGTCTGTGAAAAATATAAAAGGTATTTTTCAGTGGGTATTTCTATTTTTCCTTGTTTTATCCCCTTAAATAATCATTAACTGAAGAATAAATAATAAACAGTTAAAATAAATTACCAAAATTTTTTGTAACATCATTTACAGTGTAAGTAATCTGGGAAAAATACCAAAAGTGGTTTTCATATTGTATAATCCAGTTTTGGGTATTTATGTGTATTTAAGTGTATTTAAGTGTACTTAACCTTAGAAAAAATAGTATACAGTAGAGAAAAATCATCAAAAATTTATATGTAACCTCCTACTATACAACATGATGTTCTTGTAAAATTTCATGAATTTTGGATGAGTAAAACTATTTTTCCTGTTTTTAATCCATTATAGACACAAAAATCATGGAAAAATAAATATACATTTTGAAAAACTCCCAAAAATATTTTTATGAGTCTTAAATATAGGGTAAAAGCTGCGAAAAATAAGAAATAATATTTTCACACTCCCTAAAGTGGTTTTGTGATTTATTATACCCAAACGAAAAGAAAATCCGAAATCATACCAAATAGCAACAAAAATTGATGAAACTTAGTGAGGGGTCATTATTCACCATAAGGGTCATCCATGAATTTATTCTGGATTTATTGACCTTTGGAAGTATTTTATGTGATTTATGCCCTTGGTTTCTAGCAATAATTTTAATAAATCAAAGAAATAATAAAAGCTTTTGGTATTTTACAGATTATGACATGCATGTGAGGGCTTTCAAAAGGAAAAATGTTAAAAATTTATTCAGAAGGGAAATAGGGGTATTGAACCCAAACAAGTTAAGAAATGTTGCATGCAATGATGCACGAGATGTAAATGTGGTTGAAGTTCATGAATTTGTATAGCCCATTCAGTGGGGTTTTAAGCCACTAAATTTCAGCCATCATTCACTGGATATGTTAAGTTTCTAAAGTATTTTTCCCCAGATTTATGGTTGGGTTTAAGGCCATTGATCATACAAGGAAAAAATGGTGATCACAGAAAAAGAGCTGTTTGCGCAACCATTTTGTAAAAATTGCCAAAATCGGATATTTAATATTTTATAGTGAGACCAGTTGGGTTTGAAAGTTAACTCAAAATATTATATTTCAGAAAGCGAATCACGAATTTTGGTTAAGAAATGAGTGAGATATGATAGTTTAAAGTCAGGTAAAGAAATCTGGCAGATTGCATGCATGATGATTGGTTAGAAAAGTGAGTTTTCATCATTTCCTTGAGTAAATCTTTTGAAATAATTTAAATATATCATGATAAATTCATATTTTAGTCATATTTCTAGAGATCAAAAGATTAAAACTTATCAAAATGTATACATGCATTTATGAACAAAATTTTGTTTCTCAAAAACTCTTAACTTCAGTTTGATGTTTTAGTCCTTAAAATCGATTTTTGCACTAAGATCATGAACATGCAACCTTGTTTATCATACATGCATGGTGTTAGAACACATCCATGATGTTCTAAAAACCATTTTAACAAAAAGAAAACAAGTTTGAAGAAGATGAAGAAGTAGAAGTCGGTTTTTGAAGTAAAATGCACATGCATAGCTTAAATCATTGTTGTGGATCTTCAAGAGATGTATGTTCTTTACCTTAAATTTATTTGTGGCTTGAAAAACCCTTATGAATCTCCATAATTTCGTGGTCAAGAGGTTGTGGTTGTGGTGTTTGGAGAAACAAAAATTAGAGAGAAGGTAGAAAGAGTTTTCTAGAGAGAGAAAGAAGAGAGATGTGTGTGTGTGTGTTGGAGAGTGAGAGTGTGAGAGAGATATATGGGAAGAGAGGGGTCCGAAATTTTGAGTATAATAAACCTTTCTCATTCATTTTGTTTTATAAAATTTAAGTTATTTTATAAAATATCTAAATTTTATATAAAATGTGCACTAAAATCAAGTTTTTATTCATGAAACCTTGATTTTTGACTTATAAATTAAGGATGAATGTTAATGACTTAATTATTTATTTTTCTTGATTATATTTCCTTGAATTTAATTGTCTTAAGATAATATTATAAGTTTCATAACTATTTTTATAGAATTCTTAGATGTCAAATTTTATAAAATTTAGGTTTTATGGCTTTTAGAGTTTTGGAGTTTAATAAACTTTGAATATAAAAATAAATTGAATATTTGAGACTTTAAATTATCTTATGGTATTATAAATCTTTTATAGTTATAAATAATGTTTATAATTTATTTTATCGGTTTATTGGCATTACATGTAGTGATTTCGAGATTCAAGCGAAATTGAGGAATCCAGTATACTAGTCCTAGTCTTCAACTTTGACTTCAGTTCCTACGAGACTCGGACCTAATTTATACCACTAGGTCAAGTGCATGATGTGTGTATATGATTCATAAAAAGGTGTTCGATTCAAAGAACGACCCGAATATGGATAGTCACTACAGTTAAGTAGTTGTAGAATTCACATATCAATGTGAAATCTAAGTACACCATCCATTGCTTCTATCTGTTTCCAAGTTTCTACTAGGTTATAACTTAGCTTCTAATTACTAAGTCTAATATGTGTTGTGACCATATGTGCAACTATGTCTAGTCAAATCTAGAACCGACTCGAATTTTGACTGTTGTCACAGAACCCTCCTTGTCGTCGCTGCCTGAGGATGAGCCGTGTTGTGATCCCTTTGTTAATTCAACCAATGACACCTTAATAGCCGCTAGGGTTCCTCTGGTTTTAGTGATAAAGGTTTTTAGTTAGGATAGTGATTGAGTATGTTCGCCTAAGGTTTTCTCGAGGTCTTGATTACGCGTCATGGTGAGATAGAGTCTGAAGCAAGGATGGGTAAGCCGAGGAAGGACAGGCTCTGATACCAATGTGAAGATATCTAGGATGCAATAAAAGAGATAGAGAAACAAAGAGGAGGAAAGGTTTATTTCATTGCATAACCGGTAAGAAGAAAACGAATACATTACAAAAGAGCAGAAAATTAAGGAAACTACCCACGATCTCCTGATGTCGGGGGTTAAGTACAACCGAAAAAAACAACCACTACTAGAAAAACAACCTTTCACGATGCTCATTGCGCGTCATAAAAGGCTCAGACGACGTGCAAATGCGCGTCAAGGAAGCCCTTGTCATAAAGAGAGACAGCGCGCTTTTGCGCGTCGTCTATAGACGACGTGCATTGATGACGCTCATTTACGACACATGTTTACGACACGCAATGCGTATCAAGGAAGGCCCTATCATAAAGGAAGATGACACACATCTGCGTGTCGTAACCTTACGACGCGCCTGTTAATGACACGCAACGCATATCAAGAAAGCCCCTGTCAAGAAAGGCCATGTCATAAATGAAGATGACACACATTTTTGCGTATCATAATTTTAAATGTTTAAAAAAAATATTATTTATAGATTTACTAATTTTCAAATTAAATAATACATTAAAATTCTCATAATACAAAATAATATACCATAAATAACAAAGATAATTCATTTCACTAATATGTCAAATACAAATAATTATTCCAAAAGTGAGTAAATGTTATAAAAAAATGAACTCATTTATATACAATTGCATCATCTAGCTTACTATGTGCCAACAACTCTCTCTGTATTTACTTTTGCTTAAGTCTCGTTTCCTCCAAAGCTTCTAGCCATGCCAAAATATGATATATTGAGTCACGTTTCAAGAACCAAAATCACCTTCAATCACTACTATTAAGGAATACCTTCTTGTTTCTACTTCTTATCGTATCCAGAATCCACAAGAATCGCCCCAGCTAGAGACTCTATCACATCTCCAAGTACCTATTTACAATAATTGTAGCACCTGGTTCCTGGTACGTACTCCTTGTAATTAACATTTTAAAATAATGCATTTTTGCCTTGGACTCGGCGAGTTGATGGACCAACTCGCCGAGTAGGAGTGGGATAAGACGCGGGGACTGAACTTTGGACTCGGCGAGTCGGTTCTCGGACTCAGCGAGTAGACCATGTTTGGGAAAAAACCCTAATCCAGGTGTTTGCACCCTATTTAAGCACTCTAACTTAGCCTCCCTTTCCCCTAACACTTCCAGAGAGCTGAAGAGCGAAACCCTAGCCCCTATTTTGTTCTTGAGAGTGATTTTGGCTTTGTGAAGAAGGTTTGGAGTTTAGAAGAAGAAGAAAGAGGTTGTAGTGTGCAAAGAGGGGAGGTAGATCCGGAATCTACACTGCGAAAGGCTTCCATTCAGGTAGAAAAGCCCCTACCTTGATCACTAGTTCTTTAGATCCCTTTTTGTCCCTAAAATGATGGTTTTCAAGCCCTAAACCACCATACTCCTTGTGTTTGTGCTTAATGATCCGAAGGACTTCAGATCTAGACCTTAGGGGCATCTTAGAAGTATAAAGTCTCTGTGGTTGAAGTTATGGAGGTCCCCATGGAGTGTATGGCCTCTTAAAGAGCTTGGAATTGCCTTTTGGAGCTTGTAGGGCCATGCATGCACGTAAAGTTTGCAACTTTACGTGATAATAATGCCCTAGGAACATAGATCTATGGTTTGGAAGCATTGCATGTCTCAGATTTGGTCTGTATGGGAAATGGGTCGGAGGGACTCGGCGAGTCCCAAAGTGGAACTCAACGAGTTCTATGAAGATGTCCTTAGATTCGGCGAGTTGGAGGAACAACTCGGCGAGTCCTATGAAGATTTCTTGGTACTCGACGAGTTGTTCTTCAAACTCGGCGAGTCATATGAACTGTTACTGAGTAAGAGGGCTTTAGGTGTCGAAAGTCTAACCCTTCATATCTGCATGTGGAATTAGCAATTTAACGTGTAGCAATTGTCCCAGAAACCCAAATCCTCAAAAAGGATGCTCTGGTGAGGATTTGGAAGCGAGTAGGAGATCTACACGTAGGGACTCGGTAAGTTGTTCTCGGACTCGGCGAGTCGGATCGCGAGTTGGTCCAATCTTCCCAAGTAATGAGTTAAGGATGACTCAGTGAGTGGGAAGAGTGTCTTGACGAGTAGGACCGGGTTAGTAGGATAGGGACTCGGCGAGTCCAGTCAACTAGAAGTTGACTTTGACCAAGGAGTTGACCTTGGACCAGGGGTGGGTCAGTCATTTGACCTAAGGGTATTTATGAGTGTCTAATCTATGTTTATGATTTATAGCCGACAGATTACCGGTTCAGAAGTCAGGCGCTTAGCAAGCAGACTTTCAGCAACTACTTTCGAGGTGAGTTACCTTCCAGTAGCAGTAGGTCTACGGACACAATGCTGACCCACCAGTAAGAGTTGTATGATTAGATGATTGTCTCTATGATATTCATCTAGGGTTGCTACTACCTGTGTTATGTTTATGTGCTAGTATGATATGATGCTATGTGCTAGTTACCAGTATGGGAGATAGTCCCCAGATTACCGGTCGATAGGGCTGAAGGGGCAGTGATGCCCAGCCATGCTAGATAGATTATGCGATATGAGCTATGTGGTAGTAGTAGGGGGTGAAATAGTCCCCGGTACCCAGTCGAGAGGACCGAAGGGGAGACCGGCACCCATATATGCTAGTTAGTATCCGGTCAGGAGGACCGAAGGGGATGCCATCACCCAGATATGCTAGTCAGTATCCGGTCGAGAGGACCGAAGGGGTAGGTCGGGCACCCAGATATGCCTGACAATATATGTATGTTATGTGGTTATATGGTATGTGGTACAGTGGGGGAACTCACTAAGCTTCGTGCTTACAGTTTTAGTTGTTGTTTCAGCTACCTCTTCAGTCAAGGGGAAGGAGCTGACGCGGTAGCGGCGCAACACACACGCTCTTTGTCTTCCGCACTATGAGACATTCTGGGATTTGTACTCTGACACTATTATGTTTTACATTTTGTTTTACAGACACGAGTCATGTTTTATTATATGATATGGTTGAATGATATTTTGTTACAATCGTTTTGCAAACCACTTAATTAAAAATGAAATTTTTGGCTGTATTTTTGGGACGTTACAAGTTGGTATCAGAGCCCTCGTTTGAGGGATTTGGACACACCTTCGGGGGTGTCTGGACTCAAATCAAGCGACTGAAGGATTTCGAAAAGGAAAAAGTTTTCTAAAAGGTTAAGTAAAGAGTTTTAAGAAAGAATGAAGTGTGTGATATGCGCGACCGGCGAAGCTTAAGTAAGTATTCCCCAAAGTACCCATACAAGTTTATGTTATGTTTAACAGTTTCAGTAGAACAACATGCTAGAATAGGACTAAGGATCTAGGAGTGATGCCTTATGTGCTTGCTTCATGTGCTTCAGCTTATGAGAATTGCATGTTAGTGATGAGTAGACAGTAGTAGGACAACCTATTTAGGTTATGCCTGGTAGTATGAGCATAGCATTATATGCTAGTTCAGCTTCTCACAATGAGGATAGATTTGCTTGAGTAGTTTTCCTGTGTCCAAATGTTGCTTGCTATATGCTTAGTGGGACTCTGAGTGATGGGAGTTAGTCATTAGGTGAATACGTCACGTCACATATGCTCAGGGTTGAATAACCACAGAGTGCTGGATTTGGCCATATTGCGCAGCTCTTGTTTGAGTCTAACCATTGTAGGGACGAGTATGTTACTCGAAGGATTATCTGAGCCTCATCACATGTGATGGTATTTAGGTAATGGCTAATTGGCATTACAAGGAAGCCTTTAGCAACTTAGGACCGGTTTGGGTGGAGTCAAAGATTTCCCTAAGGCAAGCCTAGAATGGGAATAGCAGTAATTAGTAGTAGTGAAAGGGATCTGGTGGAGTTGAGGCAGTCCTTAAAGAAGGTACGGATAGATGTGGAAGGTAGTATGGGCCCATACTTCTGAAAGCAGAGGATGCGTACCCGAACTAAGGAAGGCCGAGACAAGAGCAGGGAACTTGAAACAGATGTGATCCCTTTAGAGGTATCAGTATCACTAATGGTTGCCTGTGTGTATTGCAGAATGGTGGTACTACGTCAGAGGCCAGTGGGTGGAAGTTCTGGAGAGGGACCGGGTTTGGGATTAGGATCTGAGCCAGTAGATGAGAGGCTACGAAAGTTCATCGTGTCAGAAATTACCAGGGGCATCCTTGAGTCGACCCCCATCATTTTCACGTCGATCAAGGAAGGGATAGTCGAGCTAATGGAGGACCGCCTCAGGGCAATCAGGAGTGACATGGCATCTGGCCAGTCAGGATCTCTCACATTGTCCTTTAAGGACTTCAGGGGTAGTGGTGCGCTGGATTTTCACGGGACGAAGGACTCCATAGCTGCCAGGCGATGGATTGCAGACATTAAGTCTGCACCGTTGACTAGCTTCTGCCCTGAGGGGTCGATGGTGAGATTTGCAGCAGGATGTTTGAGAAACCAAGCTAGAGATTGGTGGGAGTCCGTTGGTGACTCGTTGGGAGCCTTGGCTGTTGAGGCCATGACCTGGTCGGACTTTGTGAAAATCCAGCGCACGTGCGAGAATAGGAGTAAGAAGATAATTACTAGGCATCTAACTCTATAATTAATTACTTATAGGGGGTGATCGTTATTAGTTACTTCTATAATGACATAGTGCATACTAATTACATATAACAAGATATGATAGACCTTCGAATAAGTGATCCTACCCTAGGTCCACATCTAAACAAGGAAAAGGAAGTAAGGCAATGACCACAAATTCTAAGTCTATGATTTCCAAGTTATATATAACCTTAGAGTATCCACTTAGGGACTATAGACCTATTATTAAGGATCTATTTAGTTTTCATATAAGTTATGATATTACAAAATACTCCTATAGTATTTTTAATTCATGTTCTATTCTAATGTTCTCATTATGGTAGTGTTGGTAAGTTTTTAGACTTGTTGTCATATCACAACCATTCTTGGGCATGTGCTAATCACTGCTCGGACCAACATAGTTGATCATGCTATGCCACTCCTAAGACTGACCATACATCCTTGAGCTTATCTGTGATATCCAACAATCATTACTTTTGTTTTGTTCTAGAATGATGCTAACCCTAGTATGAATGTATACTTGTAATAAGAAATTATTCATTTCTAAAAGTATAATTGTTTTGAAAACTTTAAATCAGAGACTTTAGTCCCAATGCATTTATAGTTTGTATATCTTATGTGGTTCGATATACTGAGTTCACTATAAACAATGCTCTGATACCAATCTGTCACATCCCGAAACCAAGGATGGCGGAAACGTCTGGGGGTGGAGGACTTCATGTATAGTATCACAACAACGAGAATAATAGTGCTCAAAGTAAATACAATCAATCATATATATAATTGAAAAAGTTACATCATTGTATGAATTACATATTCTAAATCAGTTACAATATGTAGACAAAAGTGTGAAATGTTTGACGCCTTAACGTCCCATCCTCAAAAGCACTTGGTTACTTGTTTAGTGATTTCTTGAGAATACAAGTAGTTTTGAAAAAGTGTCAACACAAAGGTTGGTGAGTTCATAAGCTTTTGATAGTAAGAGTTTGAAAATCGATCTTTGTAATTAATTGCATGTTACCAAGAAAAATCCAATATTTTTCCTTATATAAGTGATGTGGTCCTAACGTGCCAGGACCAAGAATGAACAAGTATTCGTCATACTTAAAGATATAAAAGTGGTTTTAAATTGGTGTAAAAACCCTTCTAAATTTGAGAAAAACCCGTAATGAATGATGTGTAGTCTTAATTACCGAGACCGAAAGTATACCATAATATCTGTAATTATTGATATAGAAAGTGATTTTAAATCGACATAAAATCCCTTTTTGATTTATAAAAATCCCCGTAAACTTTATGTATTGTTAACTCCCTATGTGAGCGCTATAATCATACTATGACTAATGAACCTGCCACGACGTTTCTCAGGCGTCGCAAAACTAATATGACATTTGTCACCCGTAGACCTGCAGGTCCCACTGTAGCTAGCAGCAAGGTGTGGGGTGTCAAACCCAATATAGATCTATACACAACTATCACGTTCTCCCTACAAGAGACTCTGATTATAACTACCAGGAATTGTAACCTGTACTCTAGGAGTACTGAGAAGGATAACTCACAATTTAAGTTAACAAGTTGATGTTGGATTAGTGTCTAAGTCCATAACTATTTTGGTATATACTTGACCCAATGGTGCATGGTCCTTTTGGGTTGCCTTCACCAAAGCAACTTGATAGTCTGAATTATGGAGAGAAAGGATTAAATATGATTTATTAATATATAATGAGAATAATATATTAAAGGAGAAATCATAATGTTTAATTAGTATTAGTCAAGAATTATTTGGTAATTAGTTTTGTGACTAAAAGAGATTAATTAAACTTAAGGGACTGGAATTGTAATTATAAGATAATTGCAATTTGGGCTATGGATTGTCTTATATTAAGGAGTGGACGTATTCTATAGGGAAACCAATAAGAAATCGTCCAAGGCCTTAAGGAAAGGAGTCCATGGGTTGCTTAGGGCTTAAGCATCCAAATTAGGGTTTCCTTGTTAGATAACCCTAATAGCCTCACTATATATAGAACCCTTATGATCCAAAAATGGGGCTAAGCATCCTTCTAGGGTTTCACACGTTTTTGGGCAGCCTCCATCCTCTCTCCTCTTCATCCTCTTGCTCTTGGTGTTTGTGAACCATTAGAGGAGTGACATTTGTGATTCTAATCTTTGGTAAAGTCAATACGAGGAGGAATTGAGATTGTTATTGCTACATAACAATCAAGGTATCATCTTAAACCTATTCTCATGTTAATATGATTACTTGAATGCTAAAATTAGGGTTTATAGTCTTGGATAACTTGCATGTAAAATAGAGAAACCTAGATCCAAGCATTAGGGTTTGTATGACCACATAGGATGTTCTTATGACCAAAGCCCATCAGTGGTATCAGAGACTAGATTGGTTTCTATTGTATTGATGCCTTGTATGTTGAAAAAATTCGATTTTTGTGATATACTTGCCTTTATCATATTAGATCAATATAAATCCGATTTTATGATATATATGAGTATATTCTTGATCTAATTGAAGATATTTATCAATTAATAAAATATTTGTTTCCTTATGTGATAATGGATTAATTATTTTGATTAAATTGGTAAATTGTTTTGCAAGAAATCATTAAATAAATCAAATATGGATAATTATGTGATTAAATGTTAATTTAGATTATTTGTTATTTGATCCTTGTCGTTATGAAAAGTTTCATATTTTTCCCTTTAGGTTTTATAGTTTAAATTTGAACCCAAAAGTTTTGTTGTTTTGAAATTTAAATAGATGAAACCCTAATGTTTGAAAAAGGTTTCAAAACTTGCCCTCAAATTTTGGAATTTAAATTTTGATTAAAAGTTTAATTTTGATGTATATTTAAATTCTAACCCTAATGTTTTTGAAATGTTTCAAAACTTGCCCTCAAGTTTTGGAATTTAAAAGTTGATTTAAAGGTTTAATTAGGAATGTTAAATTCTAAAACCCTAGTAATGTTTTGAGAAGTTTAAATCACATCCTTGTGGTTTTATTAATTAATTAAGGTGTATAATTAAAAGAGGTTTAATAAATCCATAAAAGTTTAGGTTTAGAATTTAATTGAATTAAAAGTATAATTGTTAAATTTGACCACCTAGTATTTTAAAAGTGTAAAATACACCCTATACTATATATAACATTAAAAGTCTAACATTATATATATGTATGAGTAAAAGTCAGTCTTACCGTTAGTAGGCCTCATTCACGAAGCTGGTCTATAAGGGGTGTTTAAGGAAATTGCCTATAATATGGCGATTGAATGGGTATCCACTCTTACCCACCGCACTCTTGACTAGTGGAGGGTCGTTAGCCGAACGGGTAGGATAGGACGAAACCTTCCATTATAAGTATAATGAAATACAAAAGTAACTAAATGTTTTCACAAATTCCCAATCTTAGTTACTTAGGCAAAGTGAATTGATGCAATTCCATGAAATTACACTTTGTTCCCTTGCGAAGATGTTAGTGGAGCGTGTATGGTTTACCGGCACACTAAATGGTTGTAAGCAAAGGTAGAAAAGGGTGACTCAATGTTTGTCATAGTTCGGTGGAGCGTGTGTGGTTTACCGGCACATTAAATAGGTGACTGTAACATGTGAGGGCACCATGTAAGTTTGCATGGTTATTCACACCCGCTTTGTGATCCTCGGCATCCCAGTCACAAACAAGAGGGGCATATCGAGATTTAAACATGCCATTGAAATGTTCAATGAATCTCAAAGGATCTAGGAGTTTTCATAGATTTAAAACTTAAATTTATTTTTCGTTTTTTCATGGTGGAAATTAGTGAATCGTCATTCACTTACCTTCAAATGTTCTGCAATTTGGGTTACGGTATCCCTCTCCCGAGTTGTAGAATATTGTGTTGGGTCCTAGACTTAGTATCTCATTTGGGTGATTTACTAAGGACTCAATCAATCAACTAACTTGAATTCGTTTTCTCCCGTGTTGTAGATGTCAAAGTTCGACAACTATGGTCTTCCCAAATCCCGTGGAACAAGCATTCCACATGAAGATGGTATTCCACGATTCGATCAAGGAACAAGAAATCATGCTTCACTTCCTCCACCTCCTCCAGTTGTTCCCCCTAACCCACAAGATCGAAGAATTGAAAGGTTCAATATCACTAAGGCCCTATTGGAAATGAAACATGAAGATGGTAAATTCGTGTGTGCCCACATTCTAGGAATGAAATCACACATCGATAGGTTGATTATGTTGGGTGTGTCATTTCCCGATGAGTTGGCTGTGAACTGGGTTCTGCAGTCACTCCCTAAATCATATAATGAGTTCAAAAGAAAGTATTATATGATTGATCATGACGATAACCTCATTGACCTAACTTACATGCTCATTGCTGCTGAATCAGAAATGATTTGGCGAAGCAATGGAGCGTATTTGTTGGGAAAGTCAACCGACCATGCTTCCGAGGACATTCTAGGAGAACCAACATGCGTTTGCTGCCAAAAGAAAGGGCGTTGGATACAAGTCTGCCCAAAGAGCATGAAGAGTCCAAAAGATGGGAGAGTCAAAGTGTATGGTTGTGCTTCAGGAAAAATCCACTATCTAACTCGATTAAGTTCCTATTCGTTGATTCATGATACATAATGTGATAAGATTGCATTTGAATGTTTGTAGGATCGATGAAAGGAGAGGAAGCTTGACGAAATAGAGCAAGATGAGTCTAATCACAAAGAAATGAATCTCGATCGCATAAATTTGAAGATTAGATTTTGAGCTTAGATAGTTATGATAGAGTTGTTAGAAATTTTTCTTTTGAAATACATAATTTTCAATGGATTTTGCATTGTAAGGACAAATGTTTTCTGCTGCTTTTATAAATAAAATAAATTTTGGTTTGACTTATTTATTTGTTTACTTCCTTGCAATGAAATCGTTATGAAAATTGATGCTTGAATATTTCTACAACAAATGGATATGATTCTTATTTATGGTGTTTATGGAAAAAGTCGAGAATTTACCAAATAGGGAGAATTTCTCATCGCCCAAGTTTCAATTGGATAGAAATTTGGAATCACGCAACTTGGTTGCATGATGAATGAGAAATTTCATATTTTGAAATTAGACTAATTCTTTGACAAAGTGTCAAGTGAAGGACTAGGAGATCGAGTACACAAAGTTGTGTGATGGTCAAAGTCCACCATAATAGTAACAAGACATTCATCATGATTTACTAAAAGTTTAGTAAATATGATTATACTTATAAGATTAAGTGTAATTCGGAATTGATTAAAAAGGTTTAAATCAATAGAAAAACAAATAAGAAGAATCAAGTAAGCAGAAAGATAAAAGTTTCTCCATTGTAAGAAGAAGGGAGAGTAGCTTTTATGCTTTATGATAGGTGTTAATGATTAAGAACCATATCTTAATTGATCCTCTAAGTGAGTCTTAGCACAATTGTATGTCTAAGAAGAAGAATCAAGAATTGAAGAAATGGTTAAATCAAATGGTCAATCGTACTTCGTTTCAATAACAAGTCTTAAAGTTAAGATTGTGACAATGAGTGAAAAGTATTAAGAAAGTTTATAACATTCATCAAATGTGGAAAGTTGTGATGTCTTGGATAAGACAAAGGCCAACTAGGACCAATTTATGAAGTGTTTTGATAAAAGCTACACTAACTCTTGAATATTTGTTTTGTCAAGAAATGGTTATTGACAAGAGAATCTTATATGTCAAGGAGTCAGTGGGAGTCTTAATGGTCTTGAAAGGTTTCACGAACAAATCACATAAACCTTATCGATCATCACTAGTGCACGAGTTGAGGTTTACAACCTATCATGTTGACATTATTTTGTTTCTGTGCTGTTTCCAATTGAGTTAATTATGCATGTGAGTTCTATGAGTTCTCATTTTGAACGCATAAAAGGCAAGGCATCTTGATCAATAAAAGATATATTGATAGGAAAAGGTGAGCTGCTTAACTACTTGGAAGACGTGGTGGGCAACTGTGCTACTATAAGGCAAGAAATCAAGATTAAGAAAGTTCGATCCATATGAGTTTGAATATGTCATAAACTTTGGTTTTAACAAATTCACATGGATAGGAACACATACACCGTTTAAATCTAAGTGTCATAATATTTCCTCCTTCATGAAAATGATTGTGAGGAAATGCTTTCACTAAGAAAGATTTTAAAAGGATAGTGATTGTAAAATTGCATTCTCAAATTCGATTATGGTTACGGTATCCCTTTCCATGATTTGAGTTGTGAGGTTTGGCAATTAGTCTTAATTGTTTAGACACACATATGAGCTATCTAAGGCAAAGGTGTATAAGTTTAAAAAGCTTTGATAAAAGATTATCAAAGCACTAAGTATTAGAAACATGGACTTAAGAAATTCAATAAGTATTGTTTTTCTGAAAGTTAAGATGTTTATAAATACATGTCAAAGCTAGTGGGAGCATAAGTGTTATGTTTTATAATAATCATCATGATAGTGGGAGCATAAATGTTATGATTGTATGATTATTAAGAAAGGTATTGCAAGTTGGCAATATTAATTATAGAAAACAAGAGTCATTCTTTGCAAAGTTGTAAGGATGGAATAGTTGTTTTGCTATAATTAAGGAAGAGAATATTATGCTTCATTTCAAATCTAAAGGCTTAGGTTGATAAATGTTGATAAATTTAGTCAATGGTACATAGTGTGTTCTTCAAATTTCGATTATGATTACGACATTCCTCTTCACAATTCGAATTTTGAGAACATAACAAATAAAACATTATGCATCATGTCCCATACGCTTCGGGTATAGGATCGATTGCAAATGCTTTAATATTTGAACATTCTAAGATTTTCCAAATGTCTAGCGCATTTAGAGGGAAAAGGGACTAGAATCGGTTTTGACTAAAATAATTAAACAACTATCAAAGGATAATCGAAAGTTCGACGAGGATTAGTTGCTTGTGAGTAGTTGGAAGCATGGTATTAGATGGACCATATTGACATTATTATGAATAGAAAAGATTTTATTAAGAATGAGTTGTCATATGGAAATTATGGAAATGTTTCCATATTGGATGGAACATATCGACATCATTACGAATAGATAAGATTCTATTAAGAATGAGTTGTCATATGGAAAATATGGAAGCGTGTCCATATTGGGAATTGAATATTGGAAATCTATGTCTAGACTAGAAACTTTTATGCAAAAGGATGTTCAAAGGAATGTACTTTGAGTGAGAGAAATCATATCTAAGGTATTGTCTTGTAACAATCTCGGATAGAAGATTTTGTAATATCATTGGCAATAGTCTTTGTGACTTTGGTGCAGTGACATTATGAAAGAATCATTGCATAGAATGTTAGAATCTAGCATATTCTATAAGTAGCAAGTATTTGATATTCTTTCACTTATGAAAAAGGATTTGGAGTTGTGAAATGAGAATGATTGGAAATGTGTTCAATTTGATCTATTTCACAAAGTAAGAACCATAGGTAAATATTGTGTGCATGCTAGGAGCATAGGACAAGTGTAATAATTCAAGTATGAAGTTGATTACCTGAAACGAAAATAATGAGTAATCGATATGGTGATAAATAAAAGGAGTTTTATTTATACTCAAAGGTTTGAGGCCATATGGGATTAGTATTATTATTGTGTTTCACTTTGCATGTTTTGACTTCCTGAATAATTTAATTGGTTAAGAACAGTCAAATTATTCGAACGGGTCACAATCGTTCATATGTTGGAAGTAGGTATGAATGAAGACTGTCGTGAATTGGTATGTGGATTGTCTAAAAGACTATTAGACATAAGCAAATGTTTGCTGCAACGTTCATGAGTGCTTATGAATATGAATTTGAGCATTGGATTAAACCCATGCTTACTTGGATCACTCCATGGATTGTATCACGAGTGATCGGTGAGACGATAACATCTTATATTCTTGAAACTGAGATGTGTGAGTTGTATCTTGCTAATCGGTTGCACATTGATAATATGTAAACGCACTAGTAACTTGGTGTTATAAAACGTATTGTCGTGTGTGATTCGGTGAGTGAGTGCAAGCAAGCATTGTATCAAAGTTTATCCGTTCCTTTTATCCAAAGAAGGATAAAAGCGATATCTTTGGGGCCCTCGATGATTTAGTGATGACAAACGTAAATGCTCGGCCGGGATAGGGCTAATTTGATTTGTTCAATTAGTCAGTCGTCATAAATCGGAGATCGAGAAATAGTACAAAGAGAATGATTAGAAATCATGTCTTACGATATCTAGAATGGAGGAATATATGATCCCGTATCTAAAGGACACGTGTATCTGATAGGATCAGAGTTGACAACGGCTTTGGAAACCTACGATTGCAGATCAGGATCTGAAGTCAGACGCAGAATAGTTATTAGACTTATCCAAGTGGGAGACTGTTGGATTAGTGTCTAAGTCCATAACTATTTTGGTATGTACTTGACCCGATGGTGCATGGTCCTCTTGGGTTGCCTTCACCAAAGCAACTTGAAAGGATGAATTATGGAGAGAAAGGATTAAATAAGATTTATTAATATATTATGAGAATAATATATTAAAGGAGAAATTATATTGTTTAATTAATATTAGTCAAGAATTATTTGGTAATTAGTTTTGTGACTAAAAGAGATTAATTAAACTTAAGGGACTGGAATTGTAATTATAAGATAATTGCAATTTGGGCTATGGATTGTTTTATATTAAGGAGTGGACGAATTCTATGGGGAAACCAATAAGAAATCGTCCAAGGCCTTAAGGAAAGGAGTCCATGGGTTGCTTAGGGCTTAAGCATCAAAATTAGGGTTTCCTTGTTAGATAACCCTAATAGCCTCACTATATATAGAACCCTTATGACCCAAAAACGGGGCTAAGCATCCTTCTAGGATTTCACACGTTTTTGGGCAGCCTCCATCCTCTCTCCTCTTCCTCCTCTTTCTCTTGGTGTTTGTGAACCATTAGAGGAGTGCCATTTGTGACACTAAGCTTTCTAAAGTCAATACAAGGAGGAATTGAGATTGTTATTGCTACATAACAATCAAGGTATGATCTTAAACCTATTCTCATGTTAATATGATTACTTGAATGCTAGAATTAGGGTTTATAGTCTTGGATAACTTGCATGTACAATAGAGAAACCTAGATCCAAGCATTAGGGTTTGTATGAGCACATACGATGTTCTTATGACCAAAACCCATCAGTTTACGTGTGGTGTGCGTGAGTGTGAAACCTTTTTCTGTGGCAATAAAACCTCCCAAAATGTATTTGTTGTGTCAATGGAAACATAAACCATACCTATTATAGTTTATCCAGAATGTTTGTAATGGTAATGTACGTAACTATATTCAATGTGGTTTATTCAATTGTTGGAGTAAAATGGATGTACTTTGATTAAAGCAAATGTGTTATCCTTTATATTTCATGTGTATATCAATATATCAAATTTCATTTATTAACTAATTCATGTTTATATACTAGACTAAATGTCATTTATTTGCAATAACACACATTCACATAAAGATGTACACCTTGCTCAACATGTTACAAGGTGATAAAATATTGTTAGCATTTTTTCTGTAATTACCAGTTTTGGATCGCTGTTATTAGAACATTTATAAAAATTTCTTAACAGGTCCAAATCAGAATCCGTAAATTCTGGGAGTTTGGAAAATGATTCTAGTTTGTTGATAATTTTTTCCATGATTTTTAGTGGCCTCCAACTAAGGTGAAAACGTCCATAAACACAGACTGGTCCGGATTGATTCTTGAAATGATAGATAGTTTTGTAAAAATCACCATAAATTGTAGAAAAATAGTATGAAGATGTGAAAGTAGTCATTTTAAAGCTAAGAACCGGATCTACTTTCACCTAAAACAGTTTTGAAAACTAAAATGTTTAAGTTGATCAAAACAGTCCGTGAATGGAGTCCAACTTTTCTGATGAAAGCTGTTAGAAATGTTTAGTTATGTTCTTGGTGTTTTAACTTGTATTCTCCCCCTTAAAACTTGAGAAAACATGAAAATAGAGGGCTATTAACTCACCTTGAGTGATTTCAGTAGATAGATGATGGAGAAAAGAAGTGTTCAACTCAAGAACACTTTGGAAGATTGCTTGACGATTCGAAGATCTAAGACAAATATGATGGTGTTTGTGTAATATATCCATGATTTGAGTAGAAAGAAGTGAAATAATCATAAGGAGAATGGATTATGCTTGCCAAATGTGGAGGAAAAACCCAAGATTAGCCCTTGAATCTCGAATTCTAGAGAGAGGAAGTGAGGGAGAAAAGAGTTTGATCTTTTTGGTGAGAATGAGGGAAAATGAGAGAAGTGAGGAGAGAGGAGGGTTTTCTTGCCCTTGAACAAGTGTATGGCTGAAAAGGGTGGGAAAGTACCATGAAATGACTAGGTATGGGCTGATGGTGAATAGTGACATGGAGTGGGTATGGGAGGTTGCTTGTGTCATAGATTAAAGCAAAGTCAACACCACACCTCTTGTACTTCACCCACTCTTCTTGGATAAGGTTTATCCTCTAAAAACGTGATTAAATAATAATTATGGGTCCTTATATGTTAAAATAAAGTTTTGGGTGAAAATCTTGCGTTGAAATAATTAAAAACGGGCCTAAAACGCAAAACTAGTCGAAAATTGGGTGAAAATGAGCTTCCTGCGAGACCTCTCGGTCCTAGGCCGAGGTTCGGTCCCTTCTGATGCTGAGCCGGAAGCGAAATGGAGCGAATCGGAAGTAAGAGGCGATGGCGAAGGGCTTGGTCCGAAGTCATCAGGAGCGAGATAGACCAAAGTTAATTAGAACCGAAATGGACCGAAGTGAACAGTAGCTTCAAGTTCGGCCTTGAGCGAGGTTTGGGCCCGAAGGGAGGGTTCAGTTCCGAGAGGACCTTCGGGTTCGGTTCAGGAGGGTTCGTCCCTAAGAGGACTTTCGGGTCCGTAAGAGGGGTTTCGGGTCCTTAAGCCTATTTACTCGTTTTTACCCCGTTTCAAGCCATTTTTGACCCGGTTAAGGGTTGGAATGACCCGAATGACTTCAAAAAGTTATGGGAACTTTTGAGAGAGATTTGGGAGAGACTTCACATTCTTAGAGAGATTTCTCATACAAAGAGAGTTTTGGGAGAGATTTCACATACTTGGAGATATTTCTCATACAAAGAGAGTTTTGGGAGAGATTTCACATACTTAGAGAGATTTCTCATACAAAGAGATAGAGTGAAAACAATTGAGAGAGGTTTTGTGCGAGACAAACGTGAGTGTCTCGCTTCGCAATGCAAGCTCTGTAAACCCTGTTAAGCCTTGTTTAAGGATCTTACACACTCCCGATGAGTATGCAACATTGTTTTATCAGTTTGGCTCGTCACTTACCACAGTTTTAGGTTAAGGTGATCTAGATGTACGTACTTTTCGATTTATGATCTCTCATTAGAATAGCGAGTTGTTTAGTAATTACATAACGTAAGCCCTAGTACACAAGGGTTAGTTGAGTTGACCGGTTTGACTTGTTGACTTCAGTTGACTTTGACTTGATCAGAAATTGACGGTTGTCACATCATCCCCCCATTAGAGGGAATTTCGTCCTGAAATTTGAATTTAGGCAAGGAGTAGGCATGAATAATCGAGTCAAGAAGTGGGGATACTTCCTAATCCACTAATTCTCGCGCTCCTAAGTGACTCCAAATCCTTGGTTATAGTCCAGCGAACTTTCACTTACGGGAAGTGGCGTTGCTTCGTCCGCTTGACCTCTCGGTCCATGGTCACTATGGTTCTTCCACGAAGGTGAGGCTCTTGTGGAACTCGATCTCGTCGAGGGGATTACAAGAGTCTCATCGGATAGGTACTTCTGGAAGTTCAGAACGTGTCGGGTGGAATCTCGTGCGAGTAGATTGAAGTTGCGAGTTACAGGGCTAATTCTGACAAGAATCTCGAAGAGCATAATTATCTGGGGTTTTAGCTTTCCACGCTTTCCGAAGTGTACTAAGCCTTCCTAGAGGGAGGCTTCCAGAGGAATTTGGTCTCTTATTCTGGAGTTCTAAAGGTTTCTCCCTCTTGCTTCTCTTCCCCGTCAAGGGCTGCTCCCTTCAGGGTCAAGGTCGTAAAGGGGGGGGGGGGGGTTCAATAATTTATGAGAAGTTCCAAAGGAACTAAGACGGTAGGTCAGCAAGACCCGAAATTTTGGCGTATTCTTGATGACGCCTTTGGTGCTGACTGTTTCTCAATGGTTGTGATCAATTGAAAGGGTCCTTAAGAATTTCCACATTGGTAATGATGTGTATTAGGAATTCGAATCCTCAATTCCAAAACTCATATCTAGAGATCTTCGGGTATGGTTTCTTTGATCATATTGTTTTCGCGGTTTGTTGCAGCTGCTCTCCTTGGTTTCCTTCTTACTACGAGGGTAGATAAGCAAGTCGTTTACAATGACAATGATGAACTGATATTAGTAAGAATGGCATATCCTGTTCATTAAGTTCATGAATACTACGAGCGGGTTGTTCCTATCCGAGGGTATCACTACGGACTTGCAGTGTCCGTATCGAATTTGGAGGATTGTCCTTGGACATCCTTCTCCAATACTAGCGACTGGTGATATTCAGATTTCAGGTCCAATTCCTAAAGGGTACCTCGTTCCTTGTAGTTGGTTAGCCTATTTGTCTATGCGAGGCAGATAGTAAAGGTTTCTACTAGTCAGAACTAGAAATTTTGTGTCTTGTAATCACTACACTCAAGTAAAATGTATAATCAAAAACTTAAGGGCATGTATGATGCTTACTCTATGATAACAAAAATTTCAATCCAATACACCATACAAGTACTACAAATAGTCAACAAGCAATTGGAAACCCTAGAAGTTCTTGTTAGGTCCATTTTGGGCTAGGACTTCCTTATTGGACTCATTGGACCAATAAGCTTCCAATTTGACTACCATGGGCTTAGAACCTTTAAATAGGCTCTAATTGGACCCACATTCATTTATTTCAACATTTTGGGCCATATTGGTCCTAAAATGAAATAAATTAAATATTATGAACCATAATTAACCTAAACTAGCCCAACAAAGTATAAAAATCATATTTATATTTTTTTTAGGCAAAAAAAAATCATCCAACTTAACTCCTATATAGGCTTAGGGGCAATAAAGCCCAAAAACCTTTTCTTCCTTTCCAAATCTCGGCCCAAGACAAGCCCAAGAAGAAGAAGTTGACTATTGTCATGACACCTCACTTTTATATGGGGGATATCTATGTTTTACACTTCAAACATCCATAAAAATCTTATCTTTCCATGCAAACCACTCTCTTTTTCTCCCTCTCTCTCATTCTCGGCCAAACACAACACACACACACTCACAAAAATTCATTTCATCCTCTCTAAGTCTTGAAGAACATCTCCTCCCTCCCTCTTCTAAATTTTCGAGATTTAAGGGCATTCCAAGGAGATTTCTCACAAGAATCACCATCCAAGGTAAGTTTATACTTAAATCTATGATCTAGGTTCCTTGATTTATCAAACATATCATCTTAACTCATGCAAATTTATGGTCTAACTCCCTAGAACCATCTAAGTCCGAAAATCTCCTCAAGAAGTTGCTAGAGCCGAAAACAACATCAAACTTCTTCCATTCTCCTCCAAAATCGGTACCACACCCAAAGGTGACCTTCATACCCCCTATTTTTCGATTTTTATAAGTTTTGTGGGGGGAGAATACAAGCAAAAGTGTAGATCTATGTGTATATGTATGCTTGGTGTGATTTCTATGCTTATATTTATGCTCTTATGTGGTGGTGGTGTTAGATCTAGTCAAAAAAATTTCCTTAAGATCGAGATCTACATTAAGTTGCATGAAATAAGTATAAACTATGTTATTTCACACAAATCATGTTTAGAAAAATAACCAAGTGGATTGTTATGAACATCTTTGGGTCTAAAACCCATTTTTGGACTCAAAATGCTAAAAATATGAAACTAAAGGGCCCAAAATGACAAAATACAAATTCTGATGGATGAAATGAGTCAAAATAGTTTCAATAAGGTATTTTTCTAGAAATATTCACTTTGAAGGATTAAATGTGAAATTTTTAAGCATAATGGGCCAAAAATGAATTTTCGGCCCAATAAGGCCCAATATGCGAGATTTTCAAATTTGAAGGGTTGAAAATGTATTTTTCTGTAAAACAGGGGACTACTAGTTCTCCAAGTCCATTTCAAGGGTTAAAAATGCTTTTCATATTTAAAAGGGACCAAAGATGCAAAAATTTTCTATTTTGGGCCAAAAGTGTAAAAATTTGCGAAAATAAGGGCTTCAGCCGAGAAAGTTTCATTCTGAGGGACTAAAACAGTTTTTCAAATAACTTTGAGCTGAAAAATACCTTTCCTACAAGTTTTGATACTAAAGTGTCAAGAAAAACGGCTTAAGGACTAAAATATAAATTCTTTTATACAAGGAGTCCAAAAGTGTAAATTCATCCAAAAGAAAGGGGATGAAAAATGTAAAATTCTAATGTTTTAAACAATAAACCCGACATGATGAAATACTAGTACCTCGACTATCGGTGAAATATAATACACCTTCAACACCAAAATCGTTATCAAACGAATTGATTCGGTCTCGAATCAATATCAAATCCGAAATTACTAACACGACGATACTTCAATACACACGCGAAAATCTCGGGAATTCAATACACACGCGGGAATACACCAGACATCGATACACCGTCTTTGGGCCCGAAAGTTTCAAATCGTGCTTGTTGGGCCTAGCTAGCCCAATGACATGATCTTCAGGCCCGAAGGAAACTTGCTTACATGTAGTTGGGTCTTATACGACCTAATTCCATGTAAAAGGACTTTCAATGGCTTTTGTGCTACTGGGCCCCAAGGGTCCTTTGGTACTGCTAGTAAAGTCGAGAATTCACCAAATGCGAGTCGGGCTAAGGGCCCTTCGCATTCACGATAGCCTTGAACGACTTACGGAAAATATCGGGGCTTTGCACCCGCTTTTCCTCCACGGTCGTGGGGCTACATGAAGTCCGGGTGTTTGGATTAAGTGAATAGTGCGAGCGACGCCTAAGGGATCATTTGTATGGTTGTAAACTAGTCATTTTCATTAATATGTGTTTATAACAATTCACAATCCATAAATAATCCAACGTCACCGGGACTCAACGAATACACCTGTCGTAACGGAATAACAAGATACAAATTATTTGATGCAAAGTATTAGGAAAACATCGGGTTTTCCTAGGGTTTTCAATTAATACACCTACGGGTTACACACCGAGTTTTATAAATCGCTCTTTTACATTTATAGAAACAAACAAGCATACTTACGGATCTTCACGCTTTTTATACTAAGTTCTTTTCAGAAAATATCGGATTTTCTGGTGATTTTCAAAACAATACAAACCACTATATTTCAAACATTACTTATGAACTCACCAACATTTCATATGTTGACGTTTTTCAAAATACTTGTATTCTCAGGTAACAGGTAAATCGAAAAGGAAAAATGTACTCAGTAACGTCTTGCTGTTGTTTTAATTAGTACCGAACAATTTACTTTTGGGCATGTAATATTATGGATCAATGTACTGAATGTAAAAGCTACCAGTTGTAATATTCCAATGCTTGGTATTATAGGATGTTATGTTTCATGTATATTCATTGTGATGGTATTCAATTGAGTCACAGCAGCCCCGAACGTTTCCGCTGTCTGGTTCGGGGGTGTGACAATCCTTCTCCAATACTAGCGACTGGTGATATTCAGATTTCAGGTCCAATTCCTAAAGGGTACCTCATTCCTTGCAGTTGGTTAGCTTATTTGTCTATGCGAGGCAGATAGTAAAGGTTTCTACTAGAGATATTGTCGGGGCCTCTGAGGTCGATGGGCCTACGAGCAATTTGTCTTTCTAATTGAAGAATAAGACCAGAGTTCTCCAGGGTGAGAAGCTTGGTTCTTCAATTTCATTGTTGAGTAGTTCGACAGATTTGACCTGGCAGCTCTTGTAGCTCGGTAGGAAGCATGTGGGTTTGGTTTACGCGACTACACTTATTCGGATGGTAGGACGTTCACTCGTCCTCCTGGGCAACCTTGGCCCGAAGTTCATGGCAGGACCCGTACCTGGTCCATCTATCATTAGCTTTCGCATATAAATCGTATGTACTTAAGGTTGGCAAGATAATTTGATGGGTGACTCTGCCCCAAGTCCATAACCAGACAGGGAACAGGAAATAGGGCGGAAGCACACATCCAATGTCCGTAGAATCTACATTATCCTCGCGTATACACGTAGTAGTGGTAGACTAACCGTATCCGTTCCAAGCCTCTGTGCTCGAACCTTGTCTGCTACATGCTTGACATTCCCGAAGGTCTCATGTAAATACTTGTGGTAGGTTTTCGGGAAGTATAACACTCCTCTGGTGCATGTTTTGGAGTTTCACCGCGAGAGATGACCCGGAGGTCCGTGCTGGGTGTTTATGAGAGACGAAGGTTTCGATATTCGGAGGGTTAGGTGAAGAGCCCTTTTGTAGTCATTAAATCGGGAAGATGAGGATTATACTAATCGAAACTGAATGGTGACAACCGAATCTTTTTAGATAACATGAGTTAAGCTGTATTCATAAGAAGAGATCACTAGAGTGATAGAGTATCTTGTGTTTCCTTTCCGTGTGTTCCGTTTTGTTTGATGTTATTATTACTGTAGATGATTCATACCACAGTGTCTAGCACTGGTAGTGGGTGTGTTTTGATGGCCAGTAATGATACTTGATATCATGATCCTCGACCGGTTTCCCTACGATCGAGCGGTATATGAACGTCGTATGTAAGTTAATGTTGGTGAAATCATCGAGTGGGTGGCTCCACTCAATTCCTACTACTAGACATGGAACAGGAGTCGGGTTGGAATTATTTGTTTCAATACTTCAGTACCTTGATTATAATTAACCTCGATGTATATACAAAGTCATCACGACTTACAGGTAATGATTTTTTTAAGGTCGTATATGAGTGTCTTTGGTTTGATCTGAATGAGAGGGTATTTTAACTATTTTTTTTAAGGACGAAGATTTTAGCAAACATACCAAATTCATTACAACATATGGTACTTAAACGTTTTTGTCATTGGAAACATTACAAAAAGTCCTAATATGGTTTCGTGTTACTATTGTCGGTTTGTTTGTCACACTTGTCCTGCTCCTCCGTCATTCTTCTCGGTTGGACACTCTCTCTTGAAGTTTCCCGTTTCACCATATAAGTAGCATAATGGGTCTACCTTGGTGCTAGTGATTGAAGGGAGATGCTGGGCCGGGGCCTTACAGAAACGGAAGGTATGCCCTTTCATGTTGCAGTTTTTACAGTGTGGAATTCGGCAAGATCCTGTGTGGTGGTAGTTACACTTGTTACATTTCGGAAGTGTTCCCATATACTACCTGACCGGTGCTGGAGTGGCAGACATTGTGGCTAGTGTCAAGGCATGAGCTGTGACTGCTGTCATCATAGTAGGAGCAGCCCCAGATTGCTGTCTTTTAGCGACTTTTTGAGATTGGTTGCGCTCCTTTTTGTTCCAAAATTTCCGCTTCTTATTCGTAGGTTTGTGGTCTGAGGCATTTTCATTGATAGTCGCCCACTGATGTTCTTGATTCTTATCGCAGTTAGTATTTCTGACATCATTTCCACGCTTGCTGGTGGGGTTAGCATTGAGCTGCACCATGATGACTGCTACGGCTGCCGTGACCGTAGCTTGAAAAGAAGCAGAGTTTATCTGCAGGGTTGGCGCCTTGCTAGTTGGTTGGTTGCCTCTTGGTGAAGACATAGCTCTGTTCCACGATGAAAAACGACTTTGTTAGTGGAAATGATTATCTTAAGTGCATCCTTACGATTTGTATTTACGCATATAAATTTTTGCACATTATTGTACTATTTCTAGTGTTTCCTCTAATGATCCTGAGATGGCGTTATGGCAGTGGGTAGG
Organism: Lactuca saligna; assembly: GCF_052625555.1. Lineage (NCBI taxonomy): Eukaryota > Viridiplantae > Streptophyta > Magnoliopsida > Asterales > Asteraceae > Lactuca > Lactuca saligna. Next base: position 188,351,279 of record NC_136421.1, on the reverse strand, counting down.
AGTAGGCTTCATACGGGCGTTAAGCTTTACTATACTTAAAAATCATGTTTGTCCGAACGTACTTGGCTGAGGAGTTTCGATGGGGCCCGATGCATTAGTGCTGGTATGATCGCGCCCTATATGTCTAAGAAAAAGGCACCTCTCAACCAAGGTGTTTAAAGGTGAGACGGAAATGAGTTTTTAGGATGACTATACGTCGTGAGTTTTCTAACATATTTTACCTTAGTTCATTTTGTAGTGTATTTCGGTTGATCTATGGTGTTCTGAAAACATTTTATAACGAGAGCCTATAAATGATGAACTCATGTATTCTAGTAGTTTCGTATCCACGTGAAACCTTGTAATTTAATCCAAGCTACGTCCTTATAGTGACCAATTGATGTATGCTTAGTTGTATAGCCAAGACTAAATAGACATTCGAGTCTGTTAGGTATGTCCTAAGCCCATCTTGTTAATATGATTCTAGTAATTATGGTTTCAGCGAAAATCTTGACCTCGATGCAGGTCTACCTCATATCCATTGTAAGGATAAGTTTTGATAGCAACTGGATCTCTCGTTTAGTATGACCGCTTAAATCAGCGGGTCATGCTTACGCCTAGAATAGAGTAGCACCAACGCATACTCACGAACCTAATTTACAAGGTCTTGTGAGCGGTATGAGCTCTACTCAGGACGATCCGTCCCTTTTGATGTCTGAGTCAAAGTCGATGCGCCTTGCAGCTCTGCCAATCGATGCTTGGCTGCAATCCTCCTCTCTTTAGATGTCGTGTGTCTACCCCGTTACTCTCTTTCCTCTGCCCGAGCTGCGATAAGGTTCTAAAAGAGAGTTGGTCTCGGGAATAGTAGTCTCTTTCCAAGTCTCGGGTACGTGAGACGGTAGGGTCTGTAGTAGCGCGCAGTTTCCGAACTCGAGTTTTAGTCTACCTGCTTTAATCCCCGATGTTGATCTGTCGGGTATTCGTCGGGAGGGCTCTATCAGTAGGTCCCCCGTGGTTGAGGTCATAGCACCCTCGTTGGTCTCCACATGGTGGTTGTTGTCATTGGTTTCGACATTCAACCCTCGATCACGATGGCCCAACGGGGCACAGGTTCGATGTAGTCAAAACGGTTCGCGGAAACCCTTGCTATGCATGGAGGATTGATTACCTCCAGTTCCGCTTCTAATTCTCCTCATAATCATCCACCATTTCTCTGATTGGGGAAGTAGGGTCGTCCGGTAAGTGGCATCTTACCATGTTGTACGTGCGAGAATAGGAGTAAGAAGACAATTACTAGGCGTCTAACTCTATAATTAATTACTTATAGGGGTGATCCTTATTAGTTACTTCTATAATGACATAGTGCATACTAATTACATATAACAAGATATGATAAACCTTCGAATAAGTGATCCTACCCTAGGTCCACATCCAAACAAGGAAAAGGAAGTAAGGCAATGACCACAAATTCTAAGTCTATGATTTCCAAGTTATATATAACCTTAGAGTATCCACCTAGGGACTATAGACCTATTATTAAGGATCTATTTAGTTTTCATATAAGTTATGATATTACAAAATACTCCTATAGTATTTTTAATTCATGTTCTATTCTAATGTTCTCATTGTGGTAGTGTTGGTAAGTTTTTAGACTTGTTGTCATATCACAACCATTCTTGGGCATATGCTAATCACTCCTCGGACCAGCATAGTTCATAATGCTATGCCACTCCCAAGACTGACCATACATCCCCGAGCTTACCTGTGATATCCAACAATCATTACTTTTGTTTTGTTCTAGAATAATGCTGACCCTAGTATGCATGTATACTTTTAATAAGAAATTATTCATTTCTAAAAGTATAATTGTTTTGAAAACTTTAAATCAGAGACTTTAGTCCCAATGCATTTATTGTTTGTATATCTTATATGGTTCGATATACTGAGTTCACTATAAACAATGCTCTAATACCAATCTGTCACACCCCAAAACCAAGGATGGCGGAAACGTCCGGGGGTGGAGGACTTCATGTATAGTATCACAACAACGAGTATAATAGTGCTCAAAGTAAATACAACCAATCATATATATAATTGAAAGAGTTACATCATTGTATGAATTACATGTTCTAAATCAGTTACAATATGTAGACAAAAGTGTGAAATGTTTGACGCCTTAACGTCCCATCCTCAAAAGCACTTGGTTACCTGCTTAGTGATTTCCTGAGAATACAAGTAGTTTTGAAAAAGTGTCAACACAAAGGTTGGTGAGTTCATAAGCTTTTGATAGTAAGAGTTTGAAAATCGATCTTTGTAATGAATTGCATGTTACCAAGAAAAATCCAATATTTTTCCTTATATAAGTGATGTGGTCCTAACGTGCCAGGACCAAGAATGAACAAGTATTCGTCATACTTAAAGATTTAAAAGTGGTTTTCAATTGGCGTAAAAACCCTTCTAAATTTGAGAAAACCCGTAATGAATGATGTATAGTCTTAATTACCGAGACCGAAAGTATACCATAATATCTGTAATTATTGATATAGAAAGTGATTTTAAATCGACATAAAATCCCTTTTTGACTTATAAAAATCCCCGTAAACTTTATGTATTGTTAACTCCCTATGTGAGCGCTATAATCATACTATGACTAATGAACCTGCCACGACATTTCTCAGGCGTCGCAAAACTGATTTGACATTTGTCACCCGTAGACCTGCAGGTCCCACTGTAGCTAGCAGCAAGGTGTGGGGTGTCAAACCCAATATAGATCTATACACAACTATCACGTTCTCCCTACAAGAGACTCTGATTATAACTACCAGGAATTTTAACCCGTACTCTAGGAGTACTGAGAAGGATAACTCACAAACTAAGTTAACAAGTTTACGTGTGGTGTGCGTGAGTGTGAAACCTTCAACTGTGGGAATAAAACCTTCCAAAATGTATTTGTTGTGTCAATGGAAACATAAACCATACCTATTGTAGTTTATCCAAAACGTTTGTAATGGTAATGTACGTAACCATATTCAATGTGGTTTATTTAATTGTTGGAGTAAAATGGATGTACTTTGATTAAAGCAAATGTGTTATCCTTTATATTTCATGTGTATATCAATGTATCAGAATTCATTTATTAACTGATGCATGTTTATAGACTAGAAAAAATGTCATTTATTTGCAATAACACACATTCACATAAAGATATACACCTTGCTCAACATGTTACAAGGTGATAAAATATTGTTAGCATTTTTTTCTGTTATTACCAGTTTTGGATCGTTGTTATTAGAACATTTATGAAAACTTCTTAACATGTCCAAATCAGAATCAATAAATTCCGGGAGTTTGGAAAATGAGTCTAGTTTGTTCATAAATTTTTCCATGATTTTTAGTGGCCTCCAACTTAGGTGAAAACGTCCATAAACACAGAATGGGCCGGATTGATTCTTGAAATGATAGATAGTTTTGTAAAAATCACCATAAATTGTAGAAAAATCGTATGAAGATGTGAAAGTAGTCATTTTAAAGCTAAGAACGGGATCTACTTGCACCAAAAACAGTTTTGAGAACTAAAATGTTTAAGTTGATCAAAACAGTCTGTGAATGGAGTCCAACTTTTCTGATGATAGCTGTTAGAAATGTTTAGTTTTGTTCTTGGTGTTTTAACTTGTATTCTCCCCCTTAAAACTGAAGAAAACGTGAAAATAGAGGGGTATGAACTCACCTTGAGTGATTTCAGTAGATAGATGATGGAGAAAAGAAGTGTTCAACTCAAGAACACTTTGGAAGATTGCTTGAAGATTCGAAGATCTAACAAAAATATGATGGAGTTTGTGTAAGATATCCATGATTTGAGTAGAAAGAAGTGAAATAATCATAAGGAGAACCGATTATGCTTACCAAATGTGGAGGAAAACCCCAAGATCAACCCTTGAATCTCGAATTCTAGAGAGAGGAAGTGAGAGAGAAAATAGTTTGATCTTTTTGGTGAGAATGAGGGAAAATGAGAGAAGTGAGGAGAGAGGAGCGTTTTCTTGCCCTTGACCAAGTGTATAGCTGAAAAAGGGTGGGAAAGTACCATGAAATGACTAGGTATGGGCTAATGGTGAATATAGACATGGAGTGGGTATGGGAGGTTGCTTGTGTCATAGATTAAAGCAAAGTCAACACTCCACCTCTTGTACTTCACCCACTCTTCTTGGATAAGGTTTATCCTCTAAAAATGTGATTAATTAATAATTATGGGTCCTTATATGTTAAAATAATGTTTTGGGTGAAAATCCCGCGTTGAAATAATTAAAAAGGGCCTAAAACGCAAAACTAGTCGAAAATCGGGTGAAAATGAGCTTCCTGCGAGACCTCTCGGTCCTAAGCCGAGGTTCGGTCCCTTCTGATGCTGAGCCGGAAGCGAAATGGAGCGAATCGGAAGTAAGAGGCGAAGGCGAAGGGCTCGATCCGAATTCATCAGGAGCAAGATAGACCGAAGGTAATTAGAACCGAAATGGACCGAAGTGAACAGTAGCTTCAGGATCGGCCTTGAACGAGGTTCGGGCCCGAAGGGAGGGTTTGGTTCCGAGAAGACCTTCGGGTTCGGTTCAGGAGGGTTCGGTCCCTAAGAGGACTTTCGGGTCCGTAAGAGGGGTTTCGGGTCCTTAAGCCTATTTTACTCTTTTTTACCCCGTTTCAAGCCATTTTTGACCCGGTTAAGGGTCGGAATGACCCGAATTACTTCAAAAAGTTATGGGAATTTTGAGAGAGATTTGGGAGATATTTCACATTCTTGGAGAGATTTCTCATACAAAGAGAGTTTTGGGAGAGATTTCACATACTTTGAGAGATTTCTCATACAAAGAGAGTTTTGGGAGAGATTTCACATACTTGGAGAGATATCTCATACAAAGAGAGTTTTGGGAGAGATTTCACATACTTGGAGAGATTTCTCATACAAAGAGATAGAGTGAAAACGATTGAGAGAGGTTTTGTGCGAGACAAACGTGAGTGTCTCGCTTCGCAATGCAAGGTCTGTAAACCCTGTTAAGCCTTGTTTAAGGATCTTACACACTCCCGATGAGTATGCAACATTGTTTTATCGGTTTTGCTCATCACTTACCACAGTTTTAGGTTAAGGTGATCTAGATGTACGTACTTTTTCGATTTATGATCTCTCATTAGAATAGCGAGTTGTTTAGTAATTACATAACGTAAGCCCTAGTACACAAGGGTTAGTTGAGTTGACCGGTTTGACTTGTTGACTTAAGTTGACTTTGACTTGACCAGAAATTGATAGTTGTCACACATGACATGCTACAAGTTGATATTTGGGAGCATGTTAGTTTTTCAGCTTGCCCTACCCTGGACTTTCTGATTGCCAGGGCAAGGGAGAGGGTGATAGATCTGGAGCACGTCCGGAAGAGGAAGGCAGAGGAGGGGCATGTTACGGGGGTTTCGGGGAAGAAGCCCAAGGGACTGGATGTGGGGCCGAAAGGCCAACAGGGGCGAGGCCGCTGCAGGAAATGCGGAAAGACGCATGAGGGAGCGTGCAAGTTGGGATCGTCAGGCTTCTATAAGTGTAGCAAGGTAGGGTACTTCAGCAGGGATTGTACGGCCCCTGCACCTGTGATACAGACGTCTAAATTGCTATGTTTCCATTGCAACCAGAGGGGCCACAAGAAGGCCAACTGTCCCCAGTTGACAGCAGCAGCGCCAGTGAAGGCGCCAGCTCCATCAACCCTGCAGAACTGATGGCTGGCAAGGCAAGGTAGAGGATCCAGTGATACAGAGCCGGACATTTCAGCTGACTACCGAAGAGGCACGCGCCACACCCGATGTGGTGACGGATATGATTCTTTCCCCTCTATTTTATTTATATGATGTTATGATATTGATATGTGCTATATATATATATATATATATATATATATATATATATATATATATATATATATATGCGTTAGGATCGTTCCATGTGAACGGTATCCCGGTTTAGGTGTTGTTTGACTCAGGTGCCACCCGGTCGTTTGTTTCTCTTGCGCTTAGCAAGAAGTTTACTGAGTCTTCGGGCATTTGGATTGCCCTTTAGAGGTAGAGATTTCCGATGATCGATCGGTGTGAGCATTAGCAGTGTTTAGGGATTGTGTTCTAAGGTTGTTTGAGGAGCGCTATTTGGTGGATTTGGTTCCCATTCTGTTGCGTGGGAACAAGGTGATCATAGGCATGGATTGGTTGATCCCTAATGGGGCGGTGATAGATTGCACACAGCAGCTGGTGGAGATTAGGACCCCAAGTGGGGGAGAGTTGGTGATCCACGGCGAGAGCCCACAGCGTGGACCCATAGTATGTTCAGCAACGAGAGCTAGGCGCTACCTTCAGTAGGGTTGCGTGGGATATGTCGCGTATGTTATGGATACACAGGAGGCGAGTAAGGCGACGATGAGCGAGATTCCAGTGGTGCGAGACTACGCTGATGTGTTCCCGAAGGAGTTCCCTGGAATACCTCCGGAGCGATAGGTAGAGTTCAGGATCGACCTAGTCCCTGGTACGGCTCCGATAGCCAAGGCACCATACCGATTGGCTCCTTCTGAGATGCAGGAGTTGTCTACGCAGCTGCAGGAGTTGTTAGACAAGGGAGTCATTAGGCCAAGCAGTTCGACCTGGGGAGCCCCGATTCTGTTTGTGAAGAAGAAGGACGGGTTGCATTGGATGTGTATAGATTATCGGGAGTTGAACAAGGTGACGGTGAAGAACCGTTACCCACTCCTGAGGATTGATGATCTCTTTGACCAGTTACAGGGAGCATCTTGGTTCTCCAAGATCGATTTGCATTCAGGTTACCACCAGATGAGGGTCACAGATGAGGATGTGCAGAAGACCGTGTTTCGGATGCGTTATTGCTATTTTGAGTTTGTGCTGATGTCATTTGGGCTCACCAATGCTCCTATCGCGTTCATGGACCTCATGAACCGCGTGTGCAGACCGATGTTGGATCAGTCTGTGATAGTTTTTATTAATGACATCTTGGTTTATTCCAAGACGCAGGAGGAGCACGAGGAGCATCTGAGAGAGGTTTTGGAGACCCTGAGGAGGGAGAGCTTGTACGCTAAGTTATCCAAGTGCGAGTTTTGGTTGCTCGAGGTGTAATTCCTTGGGCACCTTGTCAACCAGAATGGTATACTGGTTGACCTGGCCAAGATAGAGGCCGTGATGAGATGGGAGGTTCGAAAGTCTCCATTTGAGATTCGGAGTTTCCCGGGTTTAGCGGGCTCCTATTGGAGATTCATTCAGGACTTCTCCAAGATAGCCGTACCCCTGACACGGTTTACTAAGAAAGCCATGGTCTTTCGATGGGGGCCTGTGCAGCAGGTAGCTTTCGAGGTTTTGAGGCATAGATTGTGCGAGGCGCCAGTCTTAGCCCTGCCAGAGGGTGTAGAGGATTTTGCAGTATACTGTGACGCGTCCATTTCAGGGTTGGGCGCGGTACTGATTTAGAGAGGGTATATCATTGCCTACGCTTCGAGGCAGCTGAAGCCTCACGAGGAGAACTACCTAACACATGATTTAGAGTTGGGGCCGGTGGTCTTCGCCCTCAAGATTTGGCGACATTACGTCTATCGGGTTCGGTGTACCATTTACACGGACCACAAGAGTTTGAAGTACCTCATGGATCAGCTGAATCTAAACATGAGACAGCACCGGTGGTTAGACGTGGTGAAGGATTATGATTGCGAGATCCTTTATCACCCAGGGAAGGCCAATGTGGTGGCCGATGCGCTTAGCTGCAAGGCGGTGCCGATCAGGGATATTTGCATGCGGATGACTGTGGTGACTCCGCTTTTGGAGCGGATTCGGGAGGCCCAACAGGAGGCCCTGAAGAAGGAACATCGGAAGAGTGAGCGCATAGTGGGTCAGGTTTCCTCCTTCGACTATGACAGCAGGGGATTATTGACATTACACCGCAGGGTATGGGTGCCATACCTCGGAGGCATGCGCCAGATCTTGATGGAGGAGGCGCACAAATCCCGATTCTCCATTCATCCAGGGGCAACGAAGATGTATAGGGATCTTCGTCTGGACTATTAGTGGCCCTACATGAAGCGGGATGTGACTTGGTATGTCGAGTAGTGCTTGACCTGCAGGAAGGTCAAGGCCAATCATCAGAGACCGCACGACAATATGCAGCTGTTGGATATCCCATTGTGGAAATGGGAAGATATTACAATAGATTTTATCACGAAGCTTCCCAGGACCACACGAGGAGTGGATTCTATATGGGTCATCGTGGATCGATTGACCAAGAGCACCCACTTTATTTCGATTCAGGAGAGCGTCTCGACCGAGAACTTGGCCGCCATCTATATCAGGGAGATAGTGGCGCGACATGGGGTGCCAGTTTCAGTGATTTCGGACAGAGATGTGCGTTTTACTTCCAGGTTTTGGAAGAAGTTTCATGATGAGTTGGGCACTCGTCTGCATTTTAGCACTGCCTTTCACCCGCAGACGGATGGTCAGAGTGAGCGGACCATCCAGACTCTTGAGGATATGTTGCGGGCATGCGTGCTAGATTTTGGTGGTAGTTGGGATACCTATCTTCCTTTAGCTGAGTTCTCATACAACAACAGCTACCACACAAGTACTGACCGTCCTCCCTTCGAGATGTTGTATGGATGGAGATGCAGGACCACGATATGTTAGGGAGAGGTTGGCCAGAGGGTCATGGGAAGCACCGAAGTGGTGCTCCAGATGACAGAGAGGATTCAGCAGGTCCGGAGCAGGCTTCAGACTGCTCAGAGTCGGCAGCAAAGTTATGCCGACAAGCGCCGTTCAGACTTGGAATTCCAGGTCAGGGATATGGTTCTTCTGAAGGTGTCACCATGGAAAGGCGTCATCCGATTCAGAAAGCGAGGAAAGTTAGGCCCAAGGTACATCGGTCCATTCAGGGTTGTAGCCCGGGTGGGCAAGGTGGCGTATAGGTTGGACCCGCCAGCTAAACTCAGCCAGATACACAGCACTTTCCACGTCTCTCAGTTGCGGAAGTGTTTGGTCGACGACTCGGCAGTGGTGCCTTTGGAGGATATTTAGGTCGATGACAGCATGAATTACATCGAACGGCCTATGGCAATCCTCGACAGGAAGTCGAAGGATCTGAGGAACAAAAGGATGGAACTCGTGAAGGTGCAATGGCAGCACCAGAAGGGATCAAAGTGGACTTGGGAGCCGGTGGAAGAGATGATGGAGCACTACCCCGACCTGTTTCAGGATCGAGCAGCAGACTTCGAGGATGAAGTTTAAGATAAGTGGGGGAGATTTGCAGCACCTGGTTCCTGGTACGTACTCCTTGTAATTAACATTTTTAAATAATGCATTTTTACCTTGGACTCTGTGACAACCATCAATTTCCGGTTAAGTCAAAGTCAACTGAAGTCAACAAATCAAACCGGTCAACTCCACAAAAACCCTTGCGTACTAGAGTTTACGTTATGTAAATTCTAAACAACTCGCTATTCTAATGAGAGATAATAAATCGAAAAGTGTGTACGTCTAGATCTCCTTAACCTAAAACTGTAGTACGTAGCGAGCCAAACCGATAAAACAATGTTGCATACTCATCGGGAGTGTGTAAGACCCTTAAACAAGGCTTAACAGGGTTTACGGACCTTGCACTGCGAAGCTGGACACTCAAAAAGGTCACAAATGAACCTCTCTCAATCGTTGTCACTCTATCTCTCTCAAATATCTCTTTGTATGAGAAATCTCTCCAAGAATGTCAAATCTCTCCCAAATCTCTCCAAGTATGTGAAATCTCTCTCAAATTTCTCTTTGTATGAGAAATCTCTCCAAGAATGTCAAATCTCTTCCCAATCTCTCCAAGTATGTGAAATCTCTCTCAAATATCTCTTTGTATGAGAAATCTCTCCAAGAATGTCAAATCTCTCCCAAATCTCTCCAAGTATGTGAAATCTCTCTCAAATATCTCTTTGTATGAGAAATCTCTCCAAGAATGTCAAATCTCTCCCAAATCTCTCCAAGTATGTGAAATCTCTCTCAAATATCTCTTTGTATGAGAAATCTCTCCAAGATTGTCAAATCTCTCCCAAATCTCTCCAAGTATGTGAAATCTCTCCCAAAAGTTTCCATAACTTTTTGGAATCATTCGGGTCATTCCGACCCTTAACCGGGTGAAAAACGGCTCAAAACGGAGTGAAAACGAGTAAAATAGGCTTTAGGAACCGAAACCCTTCTTAGGAACCGAAGGTAAGGAGAGAAGCCTCTCGGACCGAAAGTAAGGAGAGAAGCCTCTCGGTCTCTGCTCCTCCCTCTCGGCCTCACCTCTCGGTCTCTGCTCCTCCCTCTCGGCCTTGCCTCTCGGTCTCTGCTCCTCCCTCTCGGTCTCTGCCCCCTCCTCTCGGTTCTACCCCTCTCTCCTCTCGGTTGTAGCATCAGAAGACCGAACCTCCGGCCAGACTTCGGATTTTTGATGCTTTTCACCCATTTTTGATATTTTTAACATTTTAAGCCCGTTTTTCGTGATTTTAAGGCGGGATTTTCTCCAGAAATTATATTTTAACATAATAAACCCTAAATATTCATAATTTAATCATATTTTCATGAAAATCCCTAGTTAAATAATAAAAGCAAGTGGTTAAAGTACAAAGAGGTGGAGTGTTGACTTTGCTTTACCTTATGACACAAGCAACCACTCCCACACCCACTCTATGACCAGCCACACCTCCCCACCTTACCTAGGTCACATCAATGTCCTTTCCACTCAATTATCACTCTTTCCCACATCCACTCTCTCCTCACTTCCCTCATTTTCCCTCCTTTCACCAAAAAGATCAAACTCTTTTCTCTCTCACTTCCTCTCTCTAGAATTCGAGATTCAAGGGCTGATCTTGGGTTTTTCCTCCACATTTGGTAAGCATAATCCATTCTCCTTATGATTATTTCACTTCTTCTACTCAAATCATAGATATCTTACACAAACTCCATCATAATTGTGTTAGATCTTCGAATCTTCAAGTGATTCTTCAAGTGTTCTTGAGTTGAACACTTGTCTTCTTCAACACTTATCTACTGAAATCACTCAAGATGAGTTCATACCCCTACATTTTCATGTTTTCTCAAGTTTTTAGGGGGGAATACAAGTTAAAACACCAAGAACATAACTAAACTTTTCTAACAGCCTTCATCAGAAAAGTTCAACTCCATTCAAGGACTGTTTTGGGCAACTTAAACATTTTTGTTTTCAAAACTGTATAAGGTGCAAATAGTTCAAGTTCTTAGCAAAAAAATGACTACTTGCACATCTCCATACGATTTGTCTACAATTTATGGTGATTTTTACAAAACTACCTATCATTTCAAACACCAATCCGGACCAGTCTGTGATTATGGACTCTTTCACCCAAGTTGTAGGTCATTAAAAATCATGATACAAATTATGAGTAAACTAGACACATTTTGGGGACTCTCAGAATTTACGGATCTAGTTTTCGACTTCGTATGATTTTTCTATGATTTTTCCAAAACAGTGCAGAAAGGTTAAAGTTAGTTAACAACATATAAATATCATAACACTTTGTATTATGTTGAGCAAAGTGTATAATCATAAGTTCTAATTATTGAATGTGTTTCCTTGTTAGTTTATCATCATAAAGCGAAACTAAGTCATTCATGATAAGATTATTCATTCATTTAGAACTCGTATATTAAGCTATACAAAGCATAGTTTAATGGATTCATAACACTAATGCATTTTCATAAAAGACTTCTTACATATTATAAACATTTTAGATAAACTATAATAGGTATAGTTTATGATACATCACTTAACACACTCGTACAAAAAGGGTATATCCATACAGAAAAGGTTTACATTCACACACATTACACGTAAACTTGTTAAACTAAATTATGAGACATTCTCTTCCCGTACGTCTGAGTGCGGGATATAATTCCTGGTAGTTATAATCAGAGTCTCCTGGAGGGAGAACGTGATACTTGTATATAGATCTATATTTTGTTTGACACCCCACACCTTGCTGCTAGCTACAGTGAGACCTGCAGGTCTACGGGTGACAAATGTCATTTCAGTTTTGCGACGCCTGAGAAACATCGTGGCAGGTTCATTCAGTCATAGTATGATTATGGCGACTCACATAGGGATATAACAATCCATCAAGTTTACGGGATTTTCATAAAACCTAAATGGGTTTTATGACGATTTAAAATCACTTTTTATCTCAATAAGTACAGATAATATTGTACACTTTCGGTTTTGGTAATTACGATTACACATCATTTGAAACCACATTTATATCTTTAAGTATGGCCAATACTTGTTATTTCTCGGTCCTGGGATTTAGGACTACATATACATAAAGTATTAACAAACATAAGAATTTACGGGAATTTCATTTAATTCAAGCGCGCTTATGTCGATTTAAACACATATCATTTTCTATTAGTAAGGGAGGTTACTTATACATTTTGGTCTTCGGTTATAAGACTACATTACACAGATTTTAAAGAAACTATCGGATTTTTTGGATACATATTCTAACTCTTTTACAAGGAAACGGTTTACTTATTTAACAAAATCTCTTATGAACTCACCAACCTTTGTGTTGACACTTTTTCAAAACTACTTGTATTCTCAGGAATTCAGTGAAACAGGAAATCAACAACGTTTTAAGGATGGGACGATAATTCGTCAAACAGTTCATTTTGTATCATAATGTAATTGATGTGAATCATGTAAACATATACTTCAATGTAACTTTTTCAATTATATTTTGATGGTTGTATTTACTTTGAGCACTATTATACTCGTTGTTGTGATACTCTACATGAAGTCCTCGACCCCCGGACGTTTCCGCCATCCTTGGTTTGGGGGTGTGACAGATTGTTATCAGAGCATTGTTTATAGTGAACTCAGTATATCAAACCACATAAGATATACAAACTATAAATGCATTGGGACTAAGTTCTCTGATTTAAAGCTTTCAAAACAACTATACTTTTAGGAATAAATAGTTTCTTATTAAAAGTATACATGCATGCATACATAGTAAGGTCAGCATCATCCTAGAACAAAACAAAAGTAATGATTGTTGAATATCACAGGTAAGCTCGAGGATGTATCATCAGTCTTGGGAGTGGCATAGCCTGATCAACTATGCTTGTCCGAGGAGTGATTAGCACATGCCCAAGAATAGTTGTGATATGGCAACAAGTCTAAAAACTTACCAACACTAGCACAATGAGAACATTAAAACAGAACATGAGTTTAAAATACTACGGGAGTATTTTGTAAAATCATAACTTATATGAAAACTAAATAGATCCTTAATAATAGGTCTATAGTCCCTAAGTGGAGACTTTAAAGTTATATATAACTTAGAAATTATAGACTTAGAATTTGTGGTCATTACTTTACTTCCTTTTCCTTGTTTGGATGTGGACCTAGGGTGGGATCACTTATTCGAAGGTCTATCGTATCTTGTTATATGTAATTAGTATGCACTATGTCATTATAGAAGTAACTAATAAGGATCACCCCTATAAGTAATTGATGATAGAGTTAGACGTATAGTATTTATCTCTTCCACTCCTATTCTCGCAAATACAGCATAGCAAAATCCTACTTGCCGGACGACCCTTACTTTCATTATCCGAACTTGAGGAATGGTGAATGGTTATGAGAAGAATCATAAGCGGAACCGGAGGTAATCAATCCTCCATGCATAGCAAGGGTTCCGCGAACCGTTTCGACTATATCAAACATGTACCCCGTTGGACAATCGTGATCGAGGGTTGAATGTCGACAACAATGACAACAACCACTATGTGGAGACCAACGAGGGTGCTATGACCTCAACCACGGGGGACCGACTGAAAGAGCCCTCCCGGAAAAGACCCGAAAGATCGCGAACATCAGGGATTAAGGCAGGTAGACTACAACCCGAGCTCGGAAACTACGCGCTACTACAGGCCCTACTGTCTCACGTACCCGTCACTCAGAATTAGATTACCATTCCCGAGACCAACTCTCTTTTTAGGACCTTATCGCCGCCCGTGAAGAGGGAAGAGAGTGACATGGTAGACACACGGTATTCAAAGAGAGGATGATCGCAGCCAAGCATCGATCGGCAGGGCTGTTAGGTGCATCGACTTTGCCTCAGACATCACAAGGGATGGACCGTCGTAAGTGAATCCATACCACCCACGAGACCTTGTAAATAAAGATCATGAATGCACGTTGGTTCTACCCTATTCTAGGTGTCAGCACAACACTGCGATTTGAGAAATGATACACATCAAGAGATCCAGTTACAACCAGAACTTCTCCTTGCATAAATGTGAGGAGACTTGCATCGAGTTCAAAATTTTTCACTGAAACCATGATTTTTAGAGTCATATTAACAAGATGGGCTTAGGATGTACCTATCAGACTCGAATGTCTATTTAGCCTTAATTATATAACTAAGCATACATCAATAGGTCATGACAAGGACCTAGCTTGGGTCAAGTGTAAGGCTTCACTTGGATACAGAACTACTAAAATACATGAGTTTACCATACAAAGAGTCTCGTTATATATTGTTTTCAGAACACCCTCAACAACCAAATTACGATACAAATCGATATGAGATAAACTTAGTTAGAAAACTTGCGACATATAGCCATTCTAAGAACTCATTATCGTCTCACCTTTAAAAATTTTGTTGAGAAGTTTCTTCTTCATAGACCTATGGGTGCACTCATACCAACACTAATGCACCGGATCCCATCAAAACTCCTCAGCCAGATGTGTTCGGACAAACATGATTCTAAGATGAGTAAAGCATAACGCCCGTATGAAACCTACTCCTACCTACTGCCATAACTCTATCTTGGGAGCGTTAGCAGAAAGACTAAGAATAGTACAGTAATGTGCAAAATTTATATGCGTAAATATAAATTGTAAGGATGCACTTAAGATAATCATTTCCACTAACGAAGTCGTTTTTCGTCAGGAAACAGAGCTATGTCTTCACCTAGAGACAACAGACCAACTAGCAAGGTGCCAACACTGCAGATAGACGCTGCTACCTTTCAGGCTGCAGTCACGGCAGCCGTGACAGCCGTCATGGCGCAATTCAATGCTAACAACGTCAGCAGCGGTGGAAGCGGTACTAACAATACAAATTGTGGTAACAATCAGGAACACCAATGGGTACCTACCAACGAAAATACCTCAGGCCACGAACCTAGGAACAATAAGAGAAAGTTTTGGAACATGAAAGAGCGCCACCAATCTCAAGGATCCACTAAAAGACAACAACCTATGGCTGCCCTTACCATTACAACAGCAGTCACGACACATGCCTCGACACTAGCCACGGGGTCTGCCACCCGAACACCGGCCAGACCATACGAGGGATCACTCCTAAAGTGCAACCAATGTGGCTTTCATCACTATAGGGATTGCCGGGAGATACACTGTAAAAACTGCAACAAGAAAGGGCATACCGTCCGTTTCTGTAGGGCCCTGTCCCATCACCTCCCTTCAATCACCTACACCAAGGTAGGCCAAGTATGCTACCTATGCGGTGAAACGGGACACTTCAAGAGAGAATGTCCAACTGAGAGGAATGACGAAGGGACATGAGGAGTGTGATGAACACACCAATAGGAGCAACAAGGGAACCATGTTAGGACTTTTTTAATGTTCCCAACGACAAAACGTTTAAGTACTACATGTTTGTAATGAATTTATTACGCTTACTAAAGTAACATTCCTTCTAAAATGTAGCTAAAATATTCTCTCTCATACAAATCAAACCAAAGACATTCATATATGACCTTAGGATCATTACCTGTAAGTTGTGATGACCTTGTCCATACATCGGGTTAATTAAAATTAAAAATACTAAAGTCTTGAAACAAATAATTCCATCCTGACTCTGATTCCATGTCTAGTATTAGGGGTTGAGTGGGGTCACCCACTCGACGATTTCACGATATGAACTTACATACGACGATCATATACCGCTCGATCGTATGGAGACCTGTCAGGAATCATGATATCAAGTATCAATATTGGCTATCGAAAACACACCCACTACCAGTGCTAGACACTGTGGTATGAATAATCTATAATAACCATAACATCAAACAAAACGGAACACACAGAAAAGAAATACAAGACACTCTATCACTCTAGTGATCTGCTCTTACGAATACAACTTATCTCATGTTATCTAAAAAGATATTGTTGTCATTATCCAATTTTGATTCATATAGCCCTCATCTTCCCGATTTAACGACTACAAAAGGTCCCTTCGCCTAACCCCCCCGAATATCGAAACCTTCGTCTCTCATAAACATCCAGCACGGACCTTTGGGTCATCTTTCGCTGTGGAACTCCAAAACACACACCAGAGGAGTGTTATACTTCCTGAAACCGTATCACAAGTATTTACAGGAGACCTTTCGGGAATATCATACAACAGACAAGGTTCAAGCACGAGAGCTTGGGACAGATACAACCAGGTGCGAGTCCTACTTTGAACTTTAGGCTAAGGTTGCCCAGAAGGACAAGTAAATGTCCTACCAACCGAAAAGGCCTAGTCGCGTAAACCAAACCCACATGCCTCCTACCGAGCTACAAGAACTGTCAGGTCAAACCTGTCGAACTACTCAACAATGAAATTATAGAACCAAGCTTCTCACCCTGGAAGGCTTCGGTCTTATTCTTCAAATAGAAAGGAAAATTGCTCGTAGTTCCATCTACGTCAGAGGCCCCGACAATATCTCCAGTAGAAACCTTTACTATCTGCCTCACATAGACGAATAGAACAAACAATTGCAAGGAACAAGGTACCTTCAGGAGCTAGACCTGAGATCTGAATATCACCAGTCACGAGTATTGGAGAAGGATGACCGAGGACAATCCTCCAAGTTTGATACGGACACTGCAAGTCTGTAGTAATACCCCTCGGATAGGACCAGCCGCTCGCAGTATTCATGAACTTAGTGAATACAAGATGCCATTTTTACTAAGATCAGTTCGTCGTTGTCATTGTAAAGGACTTTCTTATCTACCCTCGTAGTAAGAAGGAAATCAAGGAGAACAGCTGCAACCAACCGCGGAAACAATATGATCAATGAAACCTTACCCGGAATTCTCTAGATTCGAGCTTTGGAATTGAGAAGTCAAATTCCTGAGGCACATCATCATAAATGTGGAAATTCTTAAGGACCCTTACAATTGATCAAAAACCGTTGAGAAACGGTCAGCACCAAAAGCATCAGCAGGGATACGCCAAAATTCTGGGCCTCGCTGACCTACAGCCTTAGTTCCTTCGGAACTTCTCATAAATTTCGGAAACCCCTTACGACATTGACCCTGAAGGGAGCAACCCTTGACAGGGAAGAGAAGCAAGAGGGAGAAACCCTTAGGACTCCCGAATAAGAGACCAATTTCCATTGGAAGCTTCACTATGGGAAGGCTTAGTGTGCTTCAGAAGGAGTGGAAAGCTAAAACCCAGACATTTATGCCTTTCGAGATACTGGTCAGAATCAGCCCTGTAACTCGCAACTTCAATCTACTCCCGCGAGCGTGGTAAAGTACATTCTACCCATCACGTCCCAAACTTGTAGAAGTATCTATCCGATGAGACTCTTGTAATCCCCCTCGACGAGATCGAGTTCCATAAGAGCCTCACCTTCGTGGAAGTACCGCAGTGACCATGGATCAAAAGGTCAAACCGACGAAGCAACGCCGCTTCCCATTAAGTGAAGGTTCGCTGGAGTACTAACCAAGAACCTGGAGTCACTTGGGAGCACGAGAATCATTCGATTAAGAAGTATCCCCACCACTTGACTCGATTATTCATGCCTACTCCTTACCTAAATTCAAATTTTAGGACGAAATTCCCTCTAACGGGGGGATGATGTGACAACCGTCAATTTCCGGTTAAGTCAAAGTCAACAAATCAAACCGGTCAACTCCACAAAACCCTTGCGTACTAGAGTTTACGTTATGTAAATTCTAAACAACTCGCTATTCTAATGAGAGATAATAAATCGAAAAGTGTGTACGTCTAGATCTCCTTAACCTAAAACTGTGGTACGTGGCGAGCCAAACCGATAAAACAATGTTGCATACTCATCGGGAGTGTGTAAGACCCTTAAACAAGGCTTAACAGGGTTTACGAACCTTGCATTGCGAATCCGGACACTCAAAAAGGTCACAAATGAAACCTCTCTCAATTGTTGTCACTCTATCTCTCTCAAATATCTCTTTGTATGAGAAATCTCTCCAAGAATGTCAAAACTCTCCCAAATCTCTCCAAGTATGTGAAATCTCTCTCAAATATCTCTTTGTATGAGAAATCTCTCCAAGAATGTCAAATCTCTCCCCAATCTCTCCAAGTATGTGAAATCTCTCTCAAATACCTCTTTGTATGAGAAATCTCTCCAAGAATGTCAAATCTCTCCTAAATCTCTCCAAGTATGTGAAATCTTTCTCAAATATCTCTTTGTATGAGAAATCTCTCCAAGAATGTTAAATCTCTCCCAAATCTCTCCAAGTATGTGAAATCTCTCCAAGAATGTCAAATCTCTCCCAAATCTCTCCAAGTATGTGAAATCTCTCTCAAATATCTCTTTGTATGAGAAATCCTTCCAAGAATGTCAAATCTCTCCCCAATCTCTCGAAGTATGTGAAATCTCTCTCAAATATCTCTTTGTATGAGAAATCTCTCCAAGAATGTCAAATCTCTCCGAAATCTCTCCAAGTATGTGAAATCTCTCTCAAATATCTCTTTGTATGAGAAATCTCTCTAAGAATGTCAAATATCTCCCAAATCTCTCCAAGTATGTGAAATCTCTCTCAAATATCTCTTTGTATGAGAAATCTCTCCAAGATTGTCAAATCTCTCCCAAATTTCTCCAAGTATGTGAAATCTCTCCCAAATCTCTCTCAAAAGTTTCCATAACTTTTTGGAATCATTCGGGTCATTCCGACCCTTAACCGGGTCAAAAACGGCTCAAAACGGAGTGAAAACGAGTAAAATAGGCTTTAGGAACCGAAGGTAAGGAGAGAAGCCTCTCGGACCGAAAGTAAGGAGAGAAGCCTTTCGGACCGAAAGTAAGGAGAGAAGCCTCTCGGACCGAAAGTAAGGAGAGAAGCCTTTCGGATCGAAAGTAAGGAGAGAAGCCTCTCGGACCGAAAGTAAGGAGAGAAGCCTCTCGGTCTCTACTCCTCCCTCTCGGCCTCGCCTCTCGGTCTCTGCTCCTCCCTCTCGGCCTTGCCTCTCGGTCTCTGCTCCTCCCTCTCGGCCTCGCCTCTCGGTCTCTGCGCCCTCCTCTCGGTTCCTTGCCCCTCTCGGTTCTACCCCTCTCTCCTCTCGGTTGTAGCATCAGAAGACCGAACCTCCGGCCAGACTTCGGATTTTTGACGCTTTTCACCCATTTTTGATATTTTTAAGATTTTAAGCCCGTTTTTCGTGATTTTAATGCGGGATTTTCTCGAGAAATTATATTTTAACATAATAAACCCTAAATATTCATAATTTAATCATATTTTCATGAAAATCCCTATTTAAATAATAAAAGCAAGTGGGTAAAGTACAAAGAGGTGGAGTGTTGACTTTGCTTTACATTATGACACAAGCAACCACTCCCACACCCACTCTATGACCAACCACACCTCCCCACCTTACCTAGGTCACATTGATGTCCTTTCCACTCAATTATCACTCTTTCACACATTTTTGAGAGCTGGACATTCATCCTCTCTCCTCACTTCCCTTATTTTCCCTCCTTTCACCAAAAAGATCAAACTCTTTTCTCTCTCACTTCCTCTCTCTAGAATTCGAGATTCAAGGGCTGATCTTGGGTTTTTCCTCCACATTTGGTAAGCATAATCCATTCTCCTTATGATTATTTCACTTCTTCTACTCAAATCATAGATATCTTACACAAACTCCATCATAATTGTGTTAGATCTTCGAATCTTCAAGTGATTCTTCAAGTGTTCTTGGGTTGAACACTTATCTTCTTCAACACTTATCTACTGAAATCACTCAAGGTGAGTTCATACCCCTACATTTTCAAGTTTTCTCAAGTTTTTATGGGGGGAATACAAGTTAAAACACCAAGAACATAACTAAACTTTTCTAACAGCCTTCATCAGAAAAGTTCAACTCCATTCACGGACTGTTTTGGGCGACTTAAACATTTTTGTTTTCAAAACTGTATAAGGTGAAAATAGTTCAAGTTCTTAGCAAAAAAATGACTACTTGCACATCTCCATACGATTTTTCTACAATTGATGGTGATTTTTACAAAACTACCTATCATTTCAAGCACCAATCCGGACCATTCTGTGATTATGGACTTTTTCACCCAAGTTGGAGGTCATTAAAAATCATCATAAAAATTATGAGTAAACTAGACACATTTTGGGAACTCTCAGAATTTACGGATCTAGTTTTCGACTTCGTATGATTTTTCTATGATTTTTCCAAAACAGTGCAGAAAGGTTAAAGTTAGTTAACAACATATAAATATCATAACACTTTGTATTATGTTGAGCAAAGTGTATAATCATAAGTTCTAATTATTGAATGTGTTTCCTTGTTAGTTTATCATCATAAACTGAAACTAAGTCATTCATGATAAGATTATTCATTCATTTAGAACTCGTATATTAAGCTATAAAAAGCATAGTTTAATGGATTCATAACACTAATGCATTTTCATAAAAGAATTCTTACATATTATAAACATTTTAGATAAACTATAATAGGTATAGTTTATGATACATCACTTAACACACTCGTACAAAAAGGGTATATCCATACAGAAAAGGTTTACATTCACACACATTACACGTAAACTTGTTAAACTAAATTATGAGACATTCTCTTCCCGTACGTCTGAGTGCGGGATATAATTCCTGGTAGTTATAATCAGAGTCTCCTGGAGGGAGAACGTGATACTTGTATATAGATCTATATTTGGTTTGACACCCCACACCTTGCTGCTAGCTACAGTGAGACCTGCAGGTCTACGGGTGACAAATGTCATTTCAGTTTTGCGACGCCTGAGAAACATCGTGGCAGGTTCATTCAGTCATAGTATGATTATGGCGACTCACATAGGGATATAACAATCCATCAAGTTTACGGGATTTTCATAAAACCTAAATGGGTTTTATGACGATTTAAAATCACTTTTTATCTCAATAAGTACAGATAATATTGTACACTTTCGGTTTTGGTAATTACGATTACACATCATTTGAAACCACATTTATATCTTTAAGTATGACCAATACTTGTTATTTCTTGGTCATGGGATTTAGGATTACATATACATAAAGTATTAACAAACATAAGAATTTACGTGAATTTCATTTGATTCAAGCGTGTTTATGTCGATTTAAACACATATCATTTTCTATTAGTAAGAGAGGTTACTTATACATTTTGGTCTTCGGTTATAAGACTACATTACACAGATTTTAAAGAAAATATCGGATTTTCTGGATACATATTCTAACGCTTTTACAAGGAAACGGTTTACTTCTTTAACAAAATCTCTTATGAACTCACCAACCTTTGTGTTGACACTTTTTCAAAACTACTTGTATTCTCAGGAATTCATTGAAACAGGAAATCAACAACGTTTTGAGGATGGGACGATAATTCGTCAAACAGTTCATTTTGTATCATAATGTAATTGATGTGAATCATGTAAACATATACTTCGATGTAACTTTTTCAATTATATTGTGATGGTTGTATTTACTTTGAGCACTATTATACTCGTTGTTGTGATACTCTACATGAAGTCCTCCACTCCCGGACGTTTCCACCATCCTTGGTTTGGGGGTGTGACAGACTCGGCGGGTTGATGTACCAACTCGCCGAGTAGGAGCGGTATAAGACGCGGGGACTGAACTTTGGACTCGGCGAGTAGACCCTGTTTGGGCAAAATCCTAATTCGGGTGTTTACACCCTATTTAAGCACTCTAACTCGGTCTCCCTTTCCCCTAACACTTCCAGAGAGCTGAAGAGCTAAACCCTAGCCCCCATTTTGTTTGAGAGTGATTTTGGGTTTGTGAAGAAGGTTTGGAGCTTAGAAGAAGAAGAAAGAGGTTGTAGTGTGCAGAGAGGGGAGGTAGATCCGGAATCTACACTGTAAAAGGGTTCTATTCAGGTAGAAAAGCCCCTACCTTGATCACCAGTTCTTTAGATCCCCTTTTGTCCCTAAAATGGTGGTTTTCAAGCCCTAAAACTCCACACTCCTTGTGTTTGTGCTTAATGATATGAAAGGACTTCATATCTAGACCTTAGGGGCATCTTAGAAGTATAAAGTCTCTGTGGTTGAAGTTATGGAGGTCTCCATGGAGTGTATGACCTCTTAAAGAGCTTGGAATTGCCTTTTGGAGCTTGTAGGGCCATGCATGCATGTAAAGTTTGCAACTTTACGTGATAATCATGCCCTAGGAACATAGATCTATGGTTTGGAAGCGTTGCATGTCTCAGATTTGGTCTGTATGGGAAATGGGTTAAAGGGACTCGGCGAGTCCCAAAGTGGAACTCAACGAGTTCTATGAAGATGTCCTTAGACTCGGTGAGTTGGAGGAACAACTCGGCGAGTCCTATGAAGATTGCTTGGTACTCGACGAGTTGTTCTTCAAACTCGGCGAGTCATATGAAATGTTACTGAGTAAGAGGGGTTTAGGTGTCGAAAGTCTAACCCTTCATATCTGCATGTGGAATTAGCAATTTAGCATGTAGCAATAGTCCCAGAAACCCAAATCCTTAAAAAGGATGCTCTGGTGAGGATTTGGAAGCGAGTATGAGATCTACACGTAGGGACTCAACGAGTTGTTCTCGGACTCGGCGAGTCGGATCGCGAGTCGGTCCAATCGTCCCAAGTAGTGAGTTAAGGGTGACTCAGTGAGTGGGAAGAGGGTCTTGACGAGTAGGACTGGGTTAGTAGGATAGGGACTCGGCAAGTCTATCAAATGACTCGACGAGTCCAGTCAACTGGAAGTTGACTTTGACCAAGGAGTTAACCTTGGACCAGGGGTGGTTCAGTCATTTGACCTAAGGGTATTTATGAGTGTCTAATCTATGTTTATGATTTATAGCCGACGGATTACCGGTTCAAAAGTCAGGTGCTTAGCAAGCAGACTTTCAGCAGCTACTTTCGAGGTGAGTTACCTTCCAATAGCAGTGGGTCTACGACCACAATGCCGGCCCACCAGTAGGAGTTGTATGATTACATGATTGTCTCTATGATATTCATCTAGGGTTGCTACTACCTGTGTATTTTTATTTACTAGTATGATATGATGCTATGTGCTAGTAACAGTAGGGCAGATAGTCCCCAGATTACCGGTCGATAGGGCTGAAGGGGCAGTGATGCCCAGCCATGCTAGATAGATTATGTGATATGAGCTATGTGGTAGTAGTAGGGGGTGAAATAGTCCCCAGTACCCAGTCGAGAGGACCGAAGGGGAGACCGGCACCCATATATGCTAGTTAGTATCCGGTCAGGAGGACCGAAGGGGATGCTAGCACCCAGATATGCTAGTCAGTATCCGGTCGAGAGGACCGAAGGGGTAGGTCGGGCACCCAGATATGCCTGACAATATATGTATGTTATGTGGTTATATGGTATGTGGTACAGTGGGGGAACTCACTAAGCTTCGTGCTTACGGTTTTAGTTGTTGTTTCAGCTACCTCTTCAGTCAAGGGGAAGGAGCTGACGCGGTAGCGGCGCAACACACACACGCTCTTTGTCTTCCACACTATGAGACATTCTGGGATTTGTACTCTGACACTATTATGTTTTACATTTTCTTTTACAGACACGAGTCATGTTTTATTATATGATATGGTTGAATGATATTTTGTTACAATCGTTTTGCAAACCACTTAATTAAAAATGAAATTTTTGGCCGTATTTTTGGGACGTTACAATAATATCCCCGAACAAAAAGTAAACTACATGCAAAAAAAAGTAACATAAAGTTATAAAAAGAACACTAACTACCTCCAAAGCTTCTGCCACATCATCATTAATCATTAATCATTAATATAAAAACAAATCAACAACCACTATGTATTATATTATATTATATTATATTATATTATATTATATTACACTTAATGTTTTTGATAACTACCTTGATAAGCTCAATGAAGGTGATTAGAAGCCCCTAATGGTGTGGCTTGTTAAATATCAACCGCTCCAAAGGAACTCTCGTTATCTGTTCCTGGATCGCCTCCTGCATTTTATTATTATTATTATTATTATTATTATTATTATTATTATTATTATTATTATTATTATTATTATAACCCATATGATAATAAATATTATAATCATTATTATTGAAAGTGAGGTAGCAGACCTGATTTGATTATGAGAACAACTAGAGAAGGATGAAGGAGAAGTAATGTGTATGGTTGTTGGGATATCTAAACTGATTTGCAACTGCTTTCAAAAAGAGGTAGCGTCCTTCTGTCTCAAGCTCCCACCTAATTTGGTATTTAGAGCTTATGATGGGACTTATTGTGTTGCGTCTTGGGCTTTTTGTATTGTATCTGGATTGGGCCTGTCCATCCGTGATTATCATGTAGGGTTAGACTATATATATATGCATACATGTGTGCATTATATTTTTACGAATTTTATTACGTTTGATTTTGTAACCCTAAAACGCCTTTACAGTCGGAGTTCTTAGTCGAGCTCTTCTGAGGTGTTGAAGCATTAATCATTCAACATATTCAAGCCATATTCATGTTTATATTTACGTTTATATTTGTTTGCATGCATAGAATCAATCAATCATGAAAGAACTACGTTCTAACAATTGGTATCAGAGCAGGAGACTGTGTGATCAATACACATTCCTTTTGTATTCAGAATTCCTTAGGGTTTCCGATTTTATTGTATAAATAGAAGCCGTTTTCGTTGTTTTATATGAAAACATTGTTTGAGATAAAACCCAAATCTTAAGTTTACAGGTTTGATTCTTGAAGCTCACCATGTCTCACGAAGATTCGCAAACAAATCCCATCAACATCTCAAATAGCATTGGATCCACTACCAGAATTCCCATACTCTACACTGAAGACTATGAAGTGTGGGCGCATCACTTTGAAGACTACGTGGTTGGATCTGAGGATAATGGCTATCTCATCTAAGAAGCCATCATAATCGGACCATTTGTTCATTCTGGAATGAACACAACAGCTAAGACTCAAAAGGAATATAACAAGTTGGTTGTTGATGAACAGAAGATGCCACAAGATGAGAAAGACAAGTTGCTGTGTAATATGAAGGCCATGAGAATGATAGGATTAGCCTTGCAATTGGACACGTTTCGGTTAGTTAGTTCGTGCACGACGGCCAAAGAAATATGGGATAGGTTGAAAGAACTCTATTCGACCGACGAAGATCTAGAACACTCGATTCAAACCTTGTTGTTGTCAGAATTTGGAGTTTTCGAACAAAAACCTAAGGAGAAGTTAATACAGACTTTTGATCGGTTCAGTCATCTACTATGTAAGATGATAAAGCATGGAATAGAGAGGAAGTTGATTGAGCAGAAAGTAACTTTCATGAACGGACTCAGACTAGAATGGATGGTTGTGGTATCTACTATAAAAGCACATGAACAGTTTAAGTCTTACTCACTAGAGAAACTTGTGGGAATACTTAAGTCCCATGAAAGTTTCGTAACCAAAGAAGCAAAATTGGTTTCTGGTGTGGGATCGTTGGATCTTGTATCAAAAACAAAAGGTATTGCAGAAGAAGAAGAAGAGTCTGATTTGTGTGAGTGTGATCTTACAAGCGAGGAGTATGCTATGATGGTCACCAATCCAAAGAAGTTTGCAAGAAGAAAATTTCCGGTCATCAAGAACCAAAACTGGCAGGGAAGTTACAGCTCTGAAAAGGTGAAGGATGAAGCGAAGATCTCTTCTCAAAAGGATGAAGACAAGAAGGAGATCAAACTTGCAGGAGACTCTGGATACAACTGAAATTACTGTCACGACAAGAACCACTTTACCAAGGATTTCATGCTAAGAAAAATGGCTAAGAAAAGAGATGGTGAATATGATGAGGCGTACTACATGCGCAAGCTGGAAGAAATCAAGAAAAAGAAGACAACTAATAGTGCTAAAAGTACTACGAATGCTTTGATGGTGCAGGAAAATACAGATGATGACGAGTTCGGTGGCGTAGAGGTTTGGTCAACCGACTCTAAAGATGAAGAGGTAAGAAAGTCCACTCATGGAAAGGCTTATGTAGCAAACGAAGAAGGTTCAGCTGGCAAGTGCTTGATCGTCTCAGCTATTTCATCAACCGAAAGTGCAAGTGAGGAACCGAATCTGACTGAAAACAAATGTTTTGCAGCAAAGCCAGTAAGTGAGCAAATCACCGACTACGAACGGTTGATCAAAAAGGTACAATCCATCCTTGAATCACTTAAAGTTCCATTAACAAATTATCAAGAAGAATTAAATGAATTAAAATTTAAATTTTCTAACTTAAGTGGTAGTCTCATGCAAACTCGCTTAGCGAATTCTAACCTAACTGACCAACTCAGCAGGGTGTCTTGAAAGAGTGAGGAGAGAAGGATGTGGATTGAGCTGAAGGAGGCGTAGTTAATTAGAGCTAGGGATGAAAGTTTTTATTTGCAAAAAGACAATTTGAAGTTTTTAAAACAAAGAAATGTTTTTTGTTTAACTGCTAAGCGTTTATATACAAATATTGCTCAGTTACTTTTAAGTTTTGAGATAGGTAAGAATATTCACAAAATGATTTTGCCCTTCCTTGAATTTAAGGAAGACGAGATCATAGCAGAATGTGAATCAGAAATGTCATCTGAAGAAACATATGTGTCTTACAAAATTGGACTGGACAAAATAGAAACCTTCATTGATTCTATGGAACATAAATGTATGCTAAAAGATATTTTAGATGAAAATGATAAATTGAAAATAAAGTCAGACACTTTAAAATCATTTGACATGTCCAATGCCAAATTAACCTCCGAAAATAGAATGAACTTGGATAATACATCTGAATTTGATGAAGAAAGCGAGATGAGTGATATCTCGGTAGCAGATGTTATTGATTGCTCTGCGTTTGTGAAGAGCGAAACTGAGAATGAAAAACCCCTCATTTCAGAAAATTTGGTTGAATTTGTTCGCATGTCAAATGATAAGCCACAAAAACTCAAGGAAAAGGTTGTGGTTTATCAAAAGGTTCAGATTGTGCCGAATCAGTTTTATGCAGCTAAAGGAGTCACTTCTAGACAAACAGCAGAATTAAGAGTCTTGGTGGAAAAAGACAATGCAGAAGGGTGCAAAAATTACTTTTGGTCTGCCCCTATTGACAACGCGGATGAAACTGTAGGCTTGTCTGAGCAAACTTCATGGAGGGTTAAAGGAAGATACGTCGTTGAACCCATCAACAAACCCTCAAGCTTAGACAAACCTAGCACAAGTGGAAATAAAGAGATTCCTGAAGAACCAAAAAAAGAACTGAAAGTTATAGACGAAACAACCGAAAATCAAAGAGAGAAGCCAAAGGCCAGCTTCAATATACACAAATCACAGAAGGAGCTAGCTGAACAGAATCACTTAAGAAATCAAAGATATGCAAAGAATGTGAATGAGCGAAAGAGTTACTGGCAATCCCAAAATCCCATCTATTTACCTCCTAAGAAGGTCTCAATGGACAAAGGAAAGGAAAAACCAAAGGAAAATTTCAGCCTAAGTTCCTACTATTACAAGTCTAAGAATCGAAAGTCAAGTTTCGGTCCAAACGTCACTCAGAACCAAAAGTCTACTTTCGGTCTGCAGTCTAGTTTCTGTGCTCGGTCAACTTTCGGTTCCACTAAATCCCAAAGCAAAGCATATTCTAGGGAAGACATCAAAGGAAAAGGAAAGATAACATCAGATTCTTAGCTTCACAATGAGAAATCATTAACTAACCCTAGGATACACATGCAATCTAACAAACCATGCAATACACTAAACTTTAAACAAGATAAGACTAAAATCAAGGTCTATACCATTAAAAGGAAATATCAAACCACTCTAATAAAAAGAACATATTTGGTTGATATTTCTACTGCAATTCCTTTTCTCTGAAAAACTCACCAGGACCTAAAAAACTCACCAGGACCCAAGAGACTTTGGGTTCCTAAATTTGCATAAATTTGCAGGTAATCAGTGATGAGCAGTTCGATGATGAATGGTATATCAATAGTGGTTGCTCACATCACATGACAGGGAGGAAGGAATAGTTGAGGAAGTTTCGGTCCCTGAAAGATGGTGGGTGTCTAAAGTATGGAAATAATTCCTATGGAACAATCAAGGGATATGGCATGATAACAAATGGATATTTCTCAATTCGAAAAGTAGCTTATGTAGAAGGATTACAACATAACCTCATAAGTGTGTTTCAACTAGTCGTAGGAACAGGTCTGAAAGTGTCATTTGATGATGAAGGATCTGAAATAATTGAAAAACAATCAAAGAAGGTTCTCTTGAAAGCAGAACGAAAGGGTGAGGTGTATCCTTTAAATCTCAAACTGATACGGGGTAAAACATCAATATGTTTTCTTTCAAGGGCAAATACAGATGAAAGTTGGTTATGACATCGAAGATTATCACACCTGAAGTTCAAATACATTAACAAATTGGTGCTTGGTGATCATGTTCGAGGCCTCCCTCTTTTCAAGTTCGACAAGGAACATCTGTGTGCAGCCTATGAGATGGGTAAACAAAGCAGAAAGAGCCACCGTACAAGGATCAATACAAAGATTGTTGAAGCTCTTAAACTATTGCACATTGAATTGTGTGGACCTTCGTCTATCGAAAGCATCGGTAGTAGTAAGTACATACTTGTCATAGTAGATGATTGTTCTCGTTTCACCTGGGTTTTCTTTCTTAAACAGAAATCAAAAGCAACTCCCAAGTTGAAGACATTTATTAAGCACGTGGAAGTGCAACTGAAAAAGACTATGGTAAATGTCAGGAGCAACAATGGGTTGGAGTTCAAGAATAAGGAATTTGAGGAATTTATGGCTGATAAGGGGATAACTCACAACCTTTTAGCCCTGTATACACCACAACAGAATGGTATCGTTCAAAGGTGAAACCGTTCCTTATGTGAGGCCACAAGAACCATGCTTAGTTTTGTTTCACTTTCTTTATACTTCTGGGCTGATGCTGTTGCAACTGCTTTTTACACTCAAAACCGATCTTTTCTTAATAAACGATTCTCAATCACTCCTTATGAGATTTTAAATAATCGAAAGCCCAATGTAAAATTCTTCCATGTGTTCGGTTCAAGATGTTTCATCCTAAACTCCAAGGAGAACCGAAACAAGTTTGACATTAAAGATAATGAGGGCTTATTTCATGGTTATTCACTCTCCTCAAAATCTTACAGAGTTTTGAATAAACGATCTAAACGGATTGAAGAAACATATTACATCACCTTTGATGATAATTACATGAATAAAGTTCAAAGAAACGAAAGTCACTTAGGGGAAATTTTTCCTACATCAGGACAAGTCTCGGTTCCTATATCCAACTTGTTCGAGGAATACATTTGGTTATTCGATGAACCGGAGAAAGTGGCACACTCAGAGGCGAAAGTAGCAGATAACAAAATTGATAATCTCCAAAAGATTATTGATGATGCTGCAAAGGAAATGAAAAGTGACATTGCCAAACCTGTAGGTGATCAATCCTCTGTTGACTCTCAAATCAACGACTCAACGTTGAAGGGGGAGAGTTCGTCTGAACCAAGTGCAACCAAGGTATCTTTTGAGGGGGATAATTCTATACCGTCCCCGACTAATAAAGGTACATTTGAGGGGGAGAATCCAACTCTCTCAGAGGAAGCAAACTTTGATGCTACCACTGGTTTCGCTTCGCCAGTCGAGGGGGAGAAAGAACAGGCAACCGACGAAGGCGAAAGTGATCAATCAGAATTTGAAGAAGAAGTGAATGCTAAATTGAATCCGGCATATGACCCAAATTATCCTCTGTTAGTGAAATGGACCAAGGATCATCCTAAAGAGCAAATTATTGGTGAATCTTCTGAGAACGTTCTTACTCGTTCTCAGATAAAAGTGAATCAAACTGCATTATTCTCTAAAGTTGAGTTATGTATGCTTAATTCGTTCATCTCCAAAATCGAACCGAAAACAGTAAATTTTGTACTTGATCATTCTGATTGGGTTCAAGCAATGCAAGATGAGCTCCATGAGTTCGAACGTAGCCGAGCTTGGAGATTTATTCCCACACCAAAGGATGCTTCTGTAGTTGGCTTGAAATGGATCTTTAGAGATAAATTAGACAAAGAAGGGAACTTCATTCGAAACAAGGCTCGATTGGTGGTTAAAGGATATTGCCAACAGGAAGGGATAGATTATGAGGAAACATTCGCTCCTGTAGCAAGGTTGGAATCAGTTAGAATCTTCCTAGCATATGCTGCCCATAAAATATTTGAAGTCTTCCAAATGGACGTCAAATGTGCTTTTTTAAATGGAGAACTAGAAGAAATAGTGTATGTTGAACAACCTCCCGGGTTCGTCAACGAGAAATATCCGGATCATTACTATGTGTTGGATAAAGTTGTTTATGGTTTGAAGTAAGCACCGAGAGCCTGGTATGAAACCCTAACTCGTTTTCTAAAAATTTCAAAATTTAAGCAAGGTTTGGTTGACCCTAACTTCTTCCGAAAGAAAGAAGGTGAACATCTAACGATAATTCAAATTTATGTTGATGATATCATCTTCGGCTCTACGAATCCTAGCTTAACAGCTGAATTCAGAAGGTTGAAGGAGACTAAATTTGAAATGAGCGCAATGGGTCTAATTAATTTTTTCCTTGGTTTAAATATTAGACAGGGTCCAAAAGGCAGCTTTATCAACTAGGAGGCATATACAAAGAATCTGTTAACAAAATTTGGCATGACAGGTGACTCTAAACTAAAGGTTCCTATGGCATTTGGCACTAAGTTAACACCGTCTCTGGAGAAACCTGCTGTTGACATTACGCTTTATCGACAAATGATAGGGTCCCTTATGTATCTAACAACTAGTTGACCGGACATTATGTTTTCTGTTTGCTATTGTGCTAGGTTTCAACCTAATCCAAGAGAACCTCACATGGTGGCTATAAAGAACATCTTTCGTTATCTAAAGCGAACTTCATCTCTCGGTCTCTGGTATCCTGCCAAATCAGGATTCTTTATTCAAGCTTTTTCTGATGGTGATCTTGGAGGGTGTGGACTAGACCGAAAGAGCACTATAGGTGGATGCCAATTTCTTGACATAAAAATTGTTAGCTGGCAGTCCAGAAAGCAAACCTATGTGTCACTCTCAACAGTAGAAGCCGAATACATAGCTGCAGCTTCTTGTACTTCTCAAGTTATATGCATTCAAAGTCAACTAAGAGATTACAGACTAAACATGAAGAAGATTCCTCTCTATTGTGATTCAGACAGTGCGATAAGGATTTTTCACAATCCAGTGAAACATTCCAAAACTAAGCATATTGCACTTAGATATCATTTTATCAAGGATCATGTAGAAGATGGGAACGTGGAAGTACATTTTGTTCAATCCTCTGATCAACTTGCTGACATATTTACCAAGGTCTTACCTGAAGCAACTTTTAATAATATTTTACAAGGTCTGGGAATGATGGAAGCAGAATCAGTACCGAATCCTCAAATCTTGCACTAAAATTAGACACGAGAAATGGAGCGATCGTTCGGTCTATTTCTGCTCTGGAATTTTATGGAACCAAAATGAACCGAACGCTCGGTCTATTTTGGCTATGTAATTTTCTGGGATTGAAATGCATCGACTGCTCGGTCTATTTCGGCTCATTCAATTAAGGAAGGTTTCGGTTGTATATTTGGTATTTTCTTCATTTCTTCTCGTTAAACTACTTTCTGTTTTTATTCCTTTTCAGAAAAATCAAAAATTCCAAAAATATTTTTTCTTTCTGTTTTTATTCATTTTAAGAAAAATAAAAAATTTCAAAAATATTTTTCTTTCTATTTTTAATTTTAGAAAAATCATATCATCAAATTTTTTTTGTTTGTTTTGTTTGTGTGGTGTGTTTTCTTAGGTCACAAGAGTACCAGTACAACAACATTTGGAGCTAAGGTAGGTACCATTATTTCCATAAGAACTAGTTACGGGTCCCTAGAAGCATGTTGTTGCATGTTGACCAAAGCCTCTACGACTTTGAGCAGGCCTTAATGATTCGATCTACACCTATCGTTTCTTCCCAATAAGGCTGTTAACATTAACTCGGTCTAGAGCTACCTTACTCTTCTCATATGAGTTAAGAGTTTTTCTGAGTGGTCATTTTGTTTATATATATAGCAGAAGGTACTTTTGGTTCTTTAGCCACCTCCCTTATATTCTCCATCTACTTTCGGCTCATCAATGCAACCCTTGAGACTCTCGGTTCTTACCACTGAGGTTTATGGTTGCACAAAGTCTGTGTTTATGATCTTAGATATGTATACCACGTGCTAAGTGAAACCCAACAATCAACACCAATAATGAATTGATGGTGACTTATCATACTTAAGATCTTACTTGTTACCAATTGAAATCTAATTTTTATTTTTGCGTGATCTTTTATGCATTTTTCTATAACCAAGGCTTTTGCTTCCCATAAAGATCATTTTTTTTTTGAGATTTCTATATCTTCTTTAGTCACTACATAATATAACCTACCTGTTTGTTCAACAGACCACATAGGTCTCACAAGTACTTCTACCAACAATTGATCTTATGTTAAGTATTAATGTTCGGTTGAAGCTAAACTACCCTTAAGCCTATATCTTGAAAAGAAGCCTTTGAATGTTTCTCTACAATCACTTGATTGTGTTTTTCAGGGAGCCACAAAAGCATTTCAAGTCTATTTTGACCTTGAAGGAAGCGATTCTTTCCCGGAATCACATGCTTTCTGTCATTTTTTAAGACATCAAGCACATCCCATACACAATTGCTTTATTTCTTTATCGTTTGTCACTCTATTGCACGAAAATTTTATTTTCCACAACTCTAGTTGCTATTAGTTCAAGTTTTGTTTAAACAGGGTTAATCATGTTTCCTGAAGTTACACTGAATTTCAAAAGACGATTAAGGATAAGAATTTGGCGCGTGAATGTGAACGGTCCCTATCCGTACGCATACTGACATATTTCTAGGAGCACCCAACCTGTCACATATCAATTTTCCAGACAACATTTTACTGATCACGTCATTATCGTCACGATTTTTATCTCTCCTAGCATCTGGATATAAAGGGTTTCGACGATTCTTTGTCTTTTACCAGTCACAAAGTTTCTCTACTACAGCGGCAATTTGAATTGTTCATCTTCCTTCTTCGATCAAAAATGGCGACTTCTTCTTCTGCACAAGATCAGGTTACTTCTTCGGCATTTATTTCCAATAAGCCAAATCAAAACATGATCATTGAACTCACTCTGTTCCTGTATGATTCCTATATGTTACACGTTGTGGAGTGTTTGAAGTATTCTCTGTTGGTTCTTTCCCTAACCCAATATGAAGCTGTTCCCATGTCTCTCTTGTCCCTAGTTTACTCTACTGCAACCTACGACAAGCACAAAGAACACATCTACTTTCAAATCCACTCCAAAAAGCCCTCTATTTCCAAAGGGAGGTTTTGTTCTTTACTACATCTTGCAGTGGATTCCTCTGTTATCTCACCCGATTTCATCACAACTGCATAGCTATTCTTAATGCTTTATGAGATGGGATATACAAATGTGTTGACCACCATTACAAAAGTCAAGAAGTCGTGTCTACCGTTTTAATGGAATGGGCTTCTTACTCTTTTGATTAAAAGCTTGGCGGAACGTAGTGCTAGATCTGATGGCACTAGTAAAGGACATCTGACCATACTCTATGGTCTTTACAACGGTTTAAATCTTGATTATGGGTCTATAATTTGGTCTCAGGTTGTGCAAAGCCTCAATGCTTCCACTCGTCATTCCGAAATTTCGTGCGAAAGGTTCTGGACTATTATCACGAGGAGGGCTATTGATACTTTGGAAATTCCGATGATGAAAGATGTCCTTATCGCTTCAATTTCTACATTTCATACAAAGAAGATCATTCTTTCTGATCCAACAAAGTTTCAACATTATGGTTCCATTCTAGATACCATGTATCATTGTGTCACCGTCGAGAGTAACGTGATTGCTGGGTATCGGAAACTTCCTCCAATGGAGCCGAGACTTCTATCTCCGGAACAACAGGCTGCCCTGGATGCAGTTGACAAGCCAAGCAACCGAGGAAAAAGGATAACTGTGAAGAAGGAAACAACCCAGAAGGACAACTCTAAGCCTTCCAAATCCTAGAACCGAAAGTCGGAGAAAGAGAGTTCTTCTAAGCCGAAGAAGATTAAAAGAATGGCACGAAAATCCAAGGGTCCAACTCCTCCAAACTCAGATAACGACGATGATGAAGAAGAGGAATTTCGTCAGGAATTTCCAAGAGGTAATACTCCAACCAGATCTCTAAATCCAACCGAATCCTTCTCATAAACTTCCAACCCTACCTCCATCCCCGAAACCGAAAGTTACAGTTTCGGTTGCTCTTACATCAACCTCTATTTCAAC
The DNA here is from genome assembly GCF_052625555.1 of Lactuca saligna. Taxonomy (NCBI): domain Eukaryota; kingdom Viridiplantae; phylum Streptophyta; class Magnoliopsida; order Asterales; family Asteraceae; genus Lactuca; species Lactuca saligna. The sequence goes on along the minus strand of NC_136421.1, from coordinate 188,316,584 downwards.
ACCACCATTTACTTCCATTTCAATTCCTACAAATTCTTTCACCACTACTATATCACAAACACCACGTATGTCTTCTACACCAATTTCTTCTACCCTTATTTCTACAATACCTTTACCTCCTATTATTACCCAAACCACCACCACTTCACTTCCTGAACAGACAGTAGTTGTCAACATATCTGATATGGGGGCTACTACTGACACCAAACCTCCTGTCATCACCAAACCTCTTTCTCCAACCAACTCAACCAGTTCTGGTGCCACTCTAGGTGGAGAAAATGATGAGTATGACTTTACATACTTCAGTCCATATCGGCTTTAATTTGATGATGACAATGATGCTTCTGTCAACCATCAACATTTACAGAGCATTCATGAAAAGATGGACTGTTTACTAGAAGATAACAAAGCTTATGGTGGTGTGGTCCTAAAAGTTTTTGTGGAAACTGCCATAGAACAATATACAAAGGATATGGACAAATCCACTGATGCAATCAAACAATCGGCTTCTACTTGTAGAAAAGCCTCTGCCAATGTTGCTGAAGTTATTCAAACTACACAGATCTTTTTCGATTCTCTTAAAGGGGATGCTGATACGAATGCTTACAAAGTACATGAATTAGTTGAATCTCTTTCAAAGTCTCTACAGAAGTTTGAACATGTTCATTCCTCCATCCAAGCCGAAAATACTTCTCTTATAAGTTCAGTTTCCTCTCGGCTGGACTCACTTCATGCCGATATTGCAAAAGAGAGTGCTTTAAAAGAAGAAATTGTTCACCAAACCTCTACAATTGAAGTGTAAAAAGTTCAACTTGATCAAGATGAGAAGGATATTACCTTATTAAAAACTGAGAGAGCTATCTTCTGAAGTTGTGCAAGTGATGTCAAGGACATGTTGACCAATCTCCTTGGTGCTCATGATACCATTCTCAGTCGCACCATCAGAAATCATTTTTCCGGAAAACTACTTCCTGCCCTTGCAATGCTTCATGAGATGAAAGGTGTTTTGGAGCCTTTAATTACTCCAAAACAAGGGGGAGTGGGTGGACAACAAAAAGTGATTGTAACAACTGAAACTCTTAAACCGAATGTCCCAGTCACAAAAGAACTGAAGGTTACTGTAGCTTCAGGTTCTGGTCCAACATATAAGCAGAAAAAGATTTTCAATGACAGTGATAGTGATGCAGATGAAACTATTGCTGAAGCCCATAAAAGAAATAAGTGAGATAAAGAACTGGATGATAATTTGAAAATAACAAAGGATGCAGAGGAAACAGAGAGGCGGAATAAAGAAGAAGAAGATGCCTTGAAGTGTAAGAAGGCTTTGTTTCTTAAGTGGACTAGAGAGGTGCTAATCAGTCAAGCAATAGAATCTCCGAGTGTCTATTGGTTAGAACCAATCGCTTCTTTCAACTGTGATAATTCAAAGGACTCACAGTTTGATAAGCCAATCACAAGGAAGGAATTTACATTCCATTGTTTTGAGTCAACTGTTGAGGTTCCTTTTCCTAGTCCAAAGGTTGATCGAGAGCTTATCGATTTTTACCTGAAGTGTGGCCAACCTCAATACCTGACATGGAGTACACAGAAAATTATAAATGTCAAGGTATTGAAACCGACACCTGCTGGAAGGTTTGTGAACGTTCATTTCAAAATCACTTGAGGGTCTACAAATTCGGTTTCGATGATTTCTTTAGCAGATCTTCCCAATCTTAATCCTCATGATAGGATATTGCTATACAACATTCTGCTCACTGATTCAAAGGAATATGAGCCAATTCTGGAACACTTAAAGCGAATGTTGGCCTCCACATCTGTGAAGTTGCAACGATGGATGAGGAGATAGCAAAAGTAATGAACAAGAAGCCGAATGTCAAGCCTACTCAAAAGCCAAGGGATGTGAACAAAATGAACATGGGGAAAATTGATTCAACACATGTAACTATGATGTTTACTAAAGGTGAAGCTCACAGGTTTTTGTTTGCTCTGGTAGATAAGCACCTATTTTCCACTGACTGCTTGGAGCACATTATCAACTTGATACATCGGTGCAAGCAGAACTCGGATGTTGATAGGAAAAATTTCACTGATATGCTTCGATGGTATATTACATTTCAGTACCATCTTCTAGCTGTCATCCCGAGGGTATTCAAGATGGTGAAGAAGCCTTCAGTTGTTAAATAGTGTTAAAGTCCCGGTCCCAAAGATGCAAAGGTGGAGATTGTTGGGACTTATTGTGTTGCGTCTTGGGCTTTTTGTATTGTATCTGGATTGGGCCTGTCCATCCATGATTATCATGTAGGGTTAGACTATATATATGCATGCATGTGTGCATTATATTTTTAAAACTTTTATTACGTTTGATTTTGTAACCCGAAAACGCCTCTACAGTCAAAGTTCTTAGTCGAGCTCTTCTGAGGTGTTGAAGCATTAATCATTCAACATATTCAAGCCATATTCATTTTTATATTTACGTTCATATTTGTTTGCATGCATAGAATCAATCGATCCTAAAAGAATTACGTTCTAACAGCCTAAACAACCATTCCTTGTTAATACAAGATTCAACTTACTACATTTATTTTCAAAGATAAACATATATATCTAAGATAGGTCAAAGGAAGGAGAGGCATAAAACCTTAAAGAAACCAATTTTTGTTATCACTCGTTGATCCATCCATCCATGTTTGGTGCACATGAACCCAAGTCAACCCTTGTGAAAGTTTCATATCCTGCAACCAACAACAAACATTTAACATTGCCACACTTCATCACAATAATTATTGCATCAAAAAATGTTACCTTTAAAATCAGTATAATTGTGGTAAAGCAACACATTTGCTCTTCACCTGCAAAAAAAAGAAAACCATGATGATGTTTCATTTTTTATTTTCTAAGTGTAAAAATGAAGAATCCAAGATAAAGATCACACACCAGATTGCTCCAACTTCTTGAACTTCACCAGCCATGTGTTTGAATCAAGCTGAGAAGGGAAAACTTGATCAACCCAAATTCGAATTTTTGTCCCTTTTTTCTCCCCATAGCATTCTTCTAGCTTACCAATCAGTTCATGAAGAGATTGCTCAACACCAAATGGACTAAAATAAGAACCAGATGAAGACTACATAAAAATGATACCACAAAAAACATGAATGGAGTAAGAATACCAATACCAATAAATTAATAAATAAATAAATAAAACATGTGAAAAAGTGAAGTGGCTCAACGTACACAAACTGCTTTCAAATTGTACAAATATTGTGCAGGATTCTCAATATCACCACGAAACCAGCTCTCCAGATACAAGTAAAACTTGACTACTTCATATGCAGGGTCAAAATCGTCCAACTTGAAAAGGTCAGGGAAGGGTAAGTCTCTTGGTGATGTGCTTGGTCCAAGCTTAAAATGACCAATTGCTTGTATAATACCAGCTGTACACGTTTCATCTGCATGTTTAATCTTAGGGTTATTTTTGGCATTTTCAGCATACCACTGCAATAGTTCTTCTTGTGCATTCTTGACCATGACACCGTGTACATCTGGAATGGTGAACAGCTCAGCATCATTCCCATAATCCCCACAAGCGAGGGTGTTTTTTGGTAATTTCCCCTCGGCTACCATCTTTTGGTAATTTCCCCTTGGGCATGTGTTTTTAACGGTTAGCCATTTCTTGATGCAGTCCACATGGTATCCATGACTGCAATCCAACATTCCGATTCTTTCTTGATCATTGTATTCCATCTGTTAAACATAAATCATATGTTGAATTAGTATGATGGAATCAGGGAAGGAATGGAATGACTGATTCCATTCCTTCATCATTTCATTCCATGCGAACCAAACATACGCTTACCCTTAAACCCATAAGCTAAATAAGTGTTTTTTCTTTAGACATAATGAATAAAGACGAGTTACTAAAGAAAATCAGGAAATGAGACTTTCTTTCCCTAACTTATTAACAATTTGCCCTTACCTGACAAATTGTGCAGAAACTAAGTTCTTGATCAGCAGATGAAACAAATTCCAACTTAGAAGACATAAATACCCTGATCTAGTATTCCCAATCTGCTCACCTAATGCAAGAAGCTCCTACATATACACAAAAGGTCATTTTCGTAAATTGACTAAAAAAGAAACCAATCTTTGTATACCTCATAAGACATATGATCGGTATCCATATGCATATCTCTATGATGATCAACTCTTCGTCCATAATTAGAAATATCAAGCATTGCAACACCCTGTTATCATAAACAAATAAATTAATAAAAGGAATTTCATTTTCTTCCATGATTTGATTATGAAGAGAGTAATATTTAATAATAATAATAATAATACATCTTCAGGAAGAACTCTTAAATGTGGAAAGCCACGTGGTCTTTCCAAGCTAGGTTAAAATAGGGGTTTATGTAGAAGCTAGGGTTTATAAAAATCCACAGTTCCATTGAAGGAAAAAAGTTAGAGCATCAATAGAGATGAAGATCGAAACCATCTTAGGATCTGGTCGAGATAAATTAGACATGACAAAGAAATTCAACGCACTTTTCTTTAATGTCAAATAAATTGAGAAGACGGTCTGATTCACCTGTCGTTCAATGAAATGATTCAAACAGAATCCCTAATTTTAAAAGACGATAGTTATACTAAAAAAAGAGAGTCAACATGAGAAGTATCAAGAGGTTCACATTACCTTAGAGACGACTTGAGAAGTATTAATCAAAAGTTTCAAGATCTCTCTGCTACAATGGTTCAATCCCGCATTTTGATTCCGCCACAACCACCACAATGGTTTTGACTCTCGATTCAGTATAGGGAATAAACCATACAAGAGCTATCAAATAACCCTTGGAGTGAAATTAAGGAAACCGTGAAGATTTTAGTGGATAGATGAACAACAATTTTAGTGAAGAGATGAAGAGCTGGGGAGGGGACGAAATCAATTTCTAACTGAAAAGAAAAATCTCATTTAATAGATAAACCTATTAAGTTAGCGGCCAGGGAGGTGAAACAGGACGCAATCATAGGTGTGGTGCATCAGTGCGATGGAGGAGTCGCACATCCAATTGAGAGAGAAATGATTTTGTTATAAGTATTAGCTTATCGTTGGTCGATTTGTAATGAGGAAGGCCTGACGTCGCCGGAGGAGAAGTGACCAAACGTGAAGCAAGGTGAATCGTCCATTGTTTCAGAGCTAAGAGAGATGCGAGAGTGTTTTCATTCTAGAAAAAAGCCCTAGCTAAAATGGTCACAACGATTTTGTGGAATTTAGTATTGAGTGATGTTTTGGGATTTTGTTGTGCGAGAAAAGAGGAGTGGTTATGATATTAGGGTTTTTTAGGTATTGATCAGTGAGGAGAGGGAAGAATGATGGAAATAATGCAGAGGATGAACGAGATGGTTGATGATACTGATAAGAAGGAGATCGAGTAGAGATCCGATGAATGAGATGTTTGATGATACTGAAGATGAAGATGAGGGACCTAGGGCTTTTTCTTACTAAGTAGAAGAGGCAGGGGGATTAATTTTTGGGATTTAACAGGCGGGGGTAATTTTCATCGATTTCATTTCCCGCCTAAAACGCGTCTTTCACTTAAAAATTATAAAGCGACACATTTACATGACGCACATTTTATGAAAGGCGCCCTCCGTATTTCTATTTTTTTCTTTTCTGACAATAATTTTAGGGCGCGCACAAATGCGTGCCCTCTATCCTTCAAATTTTGCAAAACTGACATTATCTTTTAGGGCACTTACAAATGTGCGTTGTCTATCAGCGAGTGTCATTGTTTGCGCGTCATTAAAGGTTTGTTTTCATGTAGTGAACATTAAAAATACTAAAATGACGATAATGACCTTTCCAAATAAATTATCATAACAGTTCCATTATCTCCCAAATAAGATGAACTGTTTTTATACAATCTAACAAATATTATCAGTTATTTCAGGTTGCATGAATGCGTGATAAAACGGAAAGTACGAAAACACGCGAATGACGAAAACACATATGTGTGACTAAACAGTTTCAACAATATATATATATATATATATATATATATATATATATATATATATATATATATATATATATATATATTTGTATTATATACATATGTATGTATTATATATGTATATATATGTATTATATATATGTTGTATATGTGTTGAATAGTCAAACAAAGAAGAAGTCAACAAAAGTCAAAGATGAAGTAGCAAACCCTTCCCACGTTTTTTTTGCCTCCTACTCTACATCAACTTGCAGCCAATTCAACAAACACTCAAGTGAAGAAGATATTTGTTTCTCTCAATATATGTATACGTGAGTATGTAGTATGTGTGTGTGTGTTCATTTGTAATATTGTAACACTTCCTACAAACTACAAACACTCCCAAGAACATCACCAATCTTCATCTTCTTCAAGAACAAAGACAAATCCTTGGAGCTAAATAAAGAACACCAAGATCAAACAAGAAGCTAAGTGAAGAACACCAAGATCATCAACAATGAAATGAAGAACACCATCAACCATCTTCATCTTCTTCATTGAAACTAAAGGTTTTTCATCTTCACCACCTTTTTTCATCACATCATACACCACTAAGCACTTTCCTTACATCAAAACAAAAAAAACACAACCATGAAACAACCCAAAACCTTCTGCATCAAGATCAACCACAAAACCCATCACTATTCATCATCATCTTCATAGAAATTCCACCACCTTTACCACCTTATTTTAAACTCCTTCCAACCTCTAAACAACCTTGAAAACATCCTCAAAACTGTTGGATTAATGTCTAAGTCCATAACTATAATTGGTAAGACTTGACCCGACCCGGCATGGTCCATTTGGGTTGCATGGCATCATGCACTTGGATAGACTATAATGAGAGAAATAAGACACTTACGGTTATTAATATATTATAAGTTCTAGTATATTAATAATAAGAATAATGAGATTATTTAATTAGTATTGATCAAGAATTAATCTAGTATTAATTAAGTGATCAAAAGAAGACTAATTAAATATATGGGTTGATTGTGTAAATCATTCATTCTTATATATGTGGGCTTGTGATCCAAGATTCCTTATGTTGGACTAAGTCCATGGGGTGACCCATGGATACTCCATGGAGGTTAAAACCCATGGAGCATAAGGAATGGGTAAAGTCATGAGTTACATGGTGTAACCCTAATAGCCACCATATAAAAGAAACCCATGGCTCAAGAAATCGTTACAATGACTAACACACTATGTGTATGTATGAGGGCTAGACGATTTCATGAAGTGTTCTAATTTCTCTCTAAGTTATTCCAAGTGCTTATGGTGTTGTGTGAACCATTTGAGGTGTCACACTTGGGGCACTAAGCACTCAAGCTTCATGAAGACAAGCACTATCAAAGAGGTATGTATTCTATCTTGTTATATTCATTATTTTGTATGCTAGATTAGGATAATACCTTGGATGTTCATATTTGCATGTATAATAGAGAAAACATAGATCCAAGGTATTTAGGGTTGCATGTACACTTAGGAGTGTTAGAATGCTCATAACCCAACAGTGGTATCAGAGCCTAGGCTTGTTTTCTTGTTATACCTGCAATAGAAGCTGAAAAATCGAGTTTTGATGCTGTCAGCCCAGCTGACTCGCCGAGTCCATGAAGGGACTCGACGAGTCCAAGGCAAAATGCATCCAACTCGCCGAGTTGTGTTCATGCACTCGACGAGTTGGACCCCAGACAGCATATCTTCGAGGTCTTTGGCTAGAAATGGACTAGGAACATTACCCTAAGTTGTTTTGAACTTATAAACTTGTTTTTAAATGTGGTAATGTTCATGCTAATCCATTTTCAAGATAATTGTCAATAGATTCATGTTTTGTATTAGTTTAAAGGTTAGACTAATTACATGAAAAAGTTTGATTTGAATTATCTTGTTCTTATGAGTTGCTTAGATTAATAGAAAAGTTGAGTGAAAAAGTTGTTTTCAATCCAAATTAATCTAAGAGTTGAGTATAAAATGTGTTTGTGTAACTTATCCTTAAGTTACATGAAGAGTCACATTAAAGACTCATAAAACTCATAAAGTTGGCAAAGGTTACAAAAAGGATGAAGAGTTTTGTCCTTAAGTTATGGAGGTTCAAGAGTCACTTCATTAATAAATAAATAAATAAAATATGTAACCTTAATTAATTCCATAAGTTATAAAATAAAGAAAAGATTAATTCTTTATTAGTTTAAAGTCTTCCATAATTTGTCCTCAAGTTATGGAACTTGAAGAGTTTTTGGATTAAAACTACTTTAAACACATAAGTTATGGAATTAATTAGTTTTGAATAGTTTCAAAACTTGCCCTCAAGTTTTGGAATTTGTAAAGTTTTCTCTTATGAATACTTTAATTCCAAGTTAGCCCTTAGAATTTTAAAAGTTAAAATTCAACCCTTATACTTTATAATATTATAAGTCAATAATATATATATGTATAAGAGTAAAGTCGGTCTTACCGCTAGTACGCCTCATTCACGAAGCCGGTCTATAAGGTGGGTATAAGGTTGTTGCCTATAAAATGGCAACTTAATGGGTGTCCACTCTCACCCACCGCTTGCTTGACTGGTGGAGGGTCGTTAGCCGAACGGGTTTGACAGGACTATAATTCTCCCTTCATTAAAATTATTAATGATAAATACTAAGTAACTAAACTTTTAATAATACCCAATCTTAGTTACTTAGAAAAATGTGAATAAGGTGCTAATCCATGAAATTACACTTTGCACTTTGTTTAAGTCGGTTAGTGGAGCGTGTGTGGTTAACCGGCACACTAACTCGTATTTAAAAAGGTAGGCGAAGGGTAACTTAATGTTTATCATAGTATCGATGGAGCGTGTGTGGTTAACCGACACATCGATTGAGGGGTAAACACTTAAGTCCATAATCACAGACTGGTCCGGATTGTTGTTTGAAATGATAGGCAGTTTTGTAAAAATCACCATAAATTATAGAAAAATCGTATGGAGATGTGCAAGTAGTCATTTTAAAGCTAAGAACTTGAACTATTAGCACCTTATACAGTTTTGAAAACAAAAATGTTTAAGTTGCCCAAAACAGTCCGTGAATGGAGTTGAACTTTTCTGATGAAGGCTGTTAGAAAAAAACTTAGTTATGTTCTTGGTGTTTTAACTTGTATTCCCCCCCCTGAAAACTTGAGAAAACATGAAAATGTAGGGTTATGAACTGACCTTGAGTGATTTCAGTAGATAAGTGTTGAAGAAGAGAAGTGTTCAACCCAAGAACACTTGAAGAATCACTTGAAGATTCGAAGCTCTAACACAATTATGATGGAGTTTGTGTAACATATCCATGATTTGAGTATAAGAAGTGAAATAATCATAAGGAGAATGGATTATGCTTACCAAATGTGGAGGAAAAACCCAAGATCAGTCCTTGAATCTCGAATTTCTAGAGAGAGAAAGTGAGAGAGGAAAGAGTTTGATCTTCTTGGTGAAATGAGAGCAAATGAGAGAAGTGAGGAGAGATGATGAATATTCAGCTCTCACAAACGTGGGAAAGAGTGATAATTGAGTGGAAAGGACACTGATGTGACCTAGGTAAGGTGGGGAGGTGTGGCTGGTCATAGAGTGGGTGTGGGAGTGGTTGCTTGTGTCATAAGGTAAAGCAAAGTCAACACTCCACCTCTTTGTACTTTACCCACTTGCTTTTATTATTTAAATAAAGATTTTTATGAAAATATGATTAAATTGTGAATATTTAGGGTTTATTATGTTAAAATATGATTTTGGGTGAAAATCCCGCGTTAAAATAATTAAAAACGGGCCTTAAACGCAAAACTACGCAAAAACCGGGAAAAAATGGATTCCCAGCGAGACCTCTTGGTCCTAGGCCGAGGTTCGGTCCTTGCTATGGCCGAATCCGGAATGAAGCGAAACAGAGGGAAACGAAGGGGGCGAGGAAGCGAGAGGAGGCGAGGAAGCGAAGGGAAGGCTCGATCCGGAGATGAGAGGCGAAGGTGTCAGACCCGAAATGAGCCGAATGAACAGTAGATGAACAGTACCTTTGGGTTCGGGTGGTGCGCGAGGTTCGGTCCTGAGAGGACCTTTCGGGTTCGGTTCTTCCTGGGTGAGGTTCGGTTCCTCCTGGGCTCGGGTTCGGTTCCTCCTTGGTCTCGGGTTCGGCTCCTCCTTGCTCTCGGTCCCTAAAAGGACCTTCGGGTCCTAAGAGGCTTCTCTCTTATAAGGAGGTTTCGGTTCCTAAGGTCCATTTTTCTCGTTTTTACCCCGTTTTAAGCCGTTTTTGACCCGGTTAAGGGTCGGAATGACCCGAATGATTCTAAAAAGTTACGGGAAACTTTTGAGAGAGATTTCACATAGTTGGAGAGATTTGGGAGAGATTTGACATTCTTGGAGATATATCTCATACAAAGAGATATTCGAGAGAGGTTTCACATACTTGGAGAGATTTGGGAGAGATTTAACATTCTTGGAGAGATTTCTCATACAAAGAGATATTTGAGAGAGATTTCACAAACTTGGAGAGATTTGGGAGAGATTTGACATTCTTGGAGAGATTTTTCATACAGAGAGATATTTGAGAGAGATTTCACATACTTGGAGAGATTTGGGAGAGATTCTTGATAAGAAGAGATAGAGTGAAAATGTTTGAGAGAGGTTACATGTGTGGCATTTGTAAGTGTCCGGCTTCGCAATGCAAGGTTCGTAAACCCTGTTAAGCCTTGTTTAAGGATCTTACACACTCCCGATAAGTATGTAACATTGTTTTATTGGTATAGCTCTCCACGTACCACAATTTTAGGTTAAGGAGATCTAGATGTTCGCACTTTTTGATTTATGATCTCTTATTAGAATAAAGAGTTGTGTAGAAATTTCATAATGTAAATTCCAGTACTAACGGGTAAATTGAGTCAAACGGTTTGATTTTTTGACTTCAGTTGACTTTGACTTGACCGAAAATTGACGGTTGTCACATACGCCTAGCGTATTGGATGTACGCCCAACGTACGTCTATCATCCAGAAACCCTAATTTTAGGGACATCAACTATAAAAGGAACATAATGGTTCCCACCCTAGCCTTCATAAACACTCTCTCGCCCTCAGAAAACCCTAGATAGCCGTCCCACCTGCATTTTTGGGTGTGTTTGACCATGCAAAGATTGTTTTGGCAAAGGAGAGCCAAGAAGAAGAAAGAAGAAGTTGTCAAGGAAGGGGTTGATTGGCTGGAGCTCGTAGATCTGGAGAGGTATCATCTTCTAGAGCCCTTTTGAGGTAAAAGGTCTATAGCTTGACAATCCTATTGTATAGATCTATGTGTTGTAAAGTTTTGGCACCATTCGTGTCCCAGAAACCTCATCTTGATGCATGACTCGAGTTGGTCGAGATTAGCTGTCCTTTCAGACCTTGAGAGAGGTCTTGAGTAACAAAAAATGAGGTCCCAAGGGCTTTAGTTGTCTCATATGTGAGATAGGTAGGTCTTAATGGATTATGACCTTGGGTTAAGAGCTTTATGGATGTCCCAAGTAATAAAGTTTGAGACTTTATGAATCCTAGGCATATTTGGCCTACGGATCTGAAGTTTGGGCTTAAGAGCTTAAGCCATTAAGAGCTTATGTGGATTTGATGTTCGGCGAGATTACGCCCGCATAATCTTATGTACGCCCAGCGTAGTGGGTCTGTGCCCCGATTCCAACCCACGAAATTTGATGTACGCCCATCGTACTCCCTCTGTTGAGTTTTCATTTTGGGCCTTAAGAGATTAGGCTGTTATTGGGCTAATAGAGCTTGGGCCATGCCTAGACATTATGGATGGAGTAATTTGGACCCACTAATTATTATGGACCTTGGATCTAGGCCCATTTTTTGAGGTGGGATGGGCCTAATTTAGTAAATTGGGCCAATATTAGGCTATGCTTCAGACTTTTGGTCTTTGGGTCATTATTGGGCTTGAGAGCTTACCTAGTGTTGGGCCTTTCATATTTTGATTGTGGGCCTTAGTTATGGACCAGATTGCGTTAAGGGTAAATTGGTCAATTTACCCTTGGAAGGATATTGTGCTTGGACTAATGATTATTTTGCTGCTTTGGATAGTTCAGGATTTTTGGTGAGATGATGGTTCGGGAATCTGCTTCTTCAATTCAGAGTTTTGGCATTTGCGAGGTGAGTTATCCTCACTATACTAACAGGGTCTACGGCACTAAGGTCGGCCCTTTATCGGATGGAAATCCGGGTAGTTGTTTGTTATGTTATTGTTTTGCTATGTGTGCATCCTGGTAGTTGGGATGGTATATGTTAGAGACCTGGTTAGGTTCGGTATCCTGGTTTATAGGATGATGCTATGCTAGTGACCGGTTAGGTCGGTACCCTGGTAGGGATGTGTTATGTATGTGATCTACTAGATTGATTGATTAATTGTGAATTGTTATATGATTATATGTTTATGTGCACATGGTTGTTAGACTGGGGTTGGGTTGAGGCAGGTCCTACTTTGTGCTGCAGGCCAACATACCCAAGGCAGACCGGTTATCCCGAAGGCCCAAGGAGCGGTCCGGATAGGCTGTAGGCCCCAAGAGGGTGGACCAGACGTGTCGACGCTCGGAGAGTGGACTAGGCCGACTGAAGGCCCAGCGCGGGCGGACCAGTCACATTGTATACTCAGAGAGTGGACCAGGTGGATTGAAGGCCCGGTGCGGGCGGACTAATCACACTGTAGACTCGATGTATATGGCTAGACTCGGAGGGTGGACCAGGTGGACTGAAGGCCCGGTGCGGCGGACCAGTCACACAGTAAACCCGAAGTGCATGGCTATCTGTTATGTTTATGATATGTGTATGGTATATGTGGTTGGTATTTTGGGAGTAGCTCACTAAGCTCTCGGGCTTACAGTTATGGTTTTATGTTTAAGGTATTTCAGGAGATCGTGGCAAGGCAAAGGTGTGAACGTACCGCTCCTCATGTTTATGTTTTATGATATGGTTCTGTGAACACTCTGATAATAAATGTATTGAAAACCTTTTTGTAATAACTTAATGAAATTGGGTTATTTTTGAAAAGTTTTAGAGGGTTACAAATTTTGATTTGTTTTATATTTTAAAATTGAAGTCATATATATATATATATATATATATATATATATATATATATATATATATATATATATATATATATATATATATAAAGTATTAAATATCATAATATGATATTAAATTGCAAGAAATACATTTTTCCTTTTTTATTTTAAAATTGTGCATTAAAAAATATTTTATGTTTACACTTTAATTTAATGTTTAATCTTATTTTAAATCAATCCGTGTAATACACTTGACTCACACCTATAATATTTAATAGTACCTATAATATTTAATAGTATTAAGTTTATGCATGGCCATTAATTATTAATTACTATTAATTAGTTTACCACCACACGCTTGAATATTGTCCCCATCCGCTCTTGTTTTTATGAGTCTCTTATAATTATTTCAGAAAAAACAAAATGTTTCTGTGATGGATGTTTGATATAAAGTATACTTTTTTTAAAGTAACGCGATAAGGTTTAGTGGAAGCTTTAGGGAAAAAGTAAATTATGAATAGTACGTCTCATCTGCATGGAAAAGACATATTTTTTTCTGCCTAGCTAGACTGTGAGTCTCTTTTCCCAAAACCATATATCTATAAATTTTGACCTCGTCAATGGTGTCTTCGTTAAGAAACAACAATCATGAGGAAGTTATGGCTTGGTAAATTCCTTCTCTTCTTCACATTTGCAACCACAAACCTCGCTTCTGGTTGCTACGAACAAGAGAGGGAAGTTCTTCTCCGATTCAAACGCAGCCTTGTATCAGACCCTTCTGGTCGACTATCATCTTGGAGTGGAAACAACTGCTGCCAATGGCAAGGGGTTGGCTGTGATAATGCAACCGGACATGTAACTACCCTTGACCTTGGAAGCCCTTATTTGGGTTTTGCCGAGATGTTAAGGGTAAATAAGTTGAAGTCCTCTTTGGCCGAGCTAACACAACTCAGGTTTCTGAATCTTTCTTCCATGGGATTTTCTGGCATTGTTCCTCATTTTATTGGAAATCTTTCGAATTTGTGTGTGCTTGATCTCAGTTACATGGATCTAGTCGTTGATGATTTCACATGGGTTACAAGCCTTTTGTCACTCAAACATCTCGATCTGAGCGGATTGAGTGTTGTTAAAGCTCCAAATTTCAACAAAGTTCTGTTGTATATGATTTCTTCTTTACAGGTGTTACTCTTGTCGGGATGTGAGCTTTCTAATCCTCATTTCTATGGCATGCATCTTGAATCGAATCTTACGCTTTCTCCAATTCACACACTTGATCTTAGTTCCAATTTTCTCCAAGACGAATTCCCTCTGTTTTTACAAAACCTGACGTCTTTACAAGTTCTTGATCTTTCGTTCAATGAACTCAATTCTTCAATCCCAGTCATGAAAAAGGTTGTCGACCTCAACCTTGAACAAAATGGGTTTACAGGTATTCAAGATACCAGGGTCTGGAGACTCTGTCAGTTACAGCGGCTGGATCTTTCATTCAATTCTATGGAAGGGGGATTCATGGGGCCATCTACCAATGGCAATGGATCCGAATGTGCCCAATTTTCTCTGGAGACACTGAATCTATATGAGAACAAGTTAGTTGGTGAAATCCCAACATCACTAGGAAGGCTTACGGCCTTGAGAGAGTTGAATCTTGGGTGGAACGAGTTAACAGGAACCATCCCTGAAGCTCTAGGAAATTTAACAAGTTTGCGGGAATTAGATATATCTAACAACAAATTAACTGGTTCGATTCCTACATCTTTTGGAAACCTGCTGTTGTTAAAAAATCTTTATTTATCTTCAAACCTGTTAAACGGGACAATTCCATTCTCCCTAGGACGACTATCGAATCTACAAAACTTGTATCTCGAATTCAATTGGTTGTCTGGGCTTCCATTATCACTAGGAAACCTCTCGGAGCTCCGCTCTCTTCATGCGCCTTATAACTTTTTACAAGGGCCTCTTCCTACCATTGGAAAACTTTCCAAACTTAGTTCTCTTGATATATCGGGCAATTCTTTATCTGATGTAGTCACTGAAGCCCATTTCTCAAATACATCAATGTTAAAATACTTTGATGCAACCTCAAACTACAAGTTGAGCTTCAAGTTTTCACCTGATTGGAAGCCTCCTTTCCAAATAGGAAAACTTGAACTTGGATCTTGCAAAATTGAATCAGACTTTCCACAATGGATTCGAGCACAAACAAGTCTTGAATATCTAGACCTTTCTAATACTAGCATTTATGGACCTCTTCCAGATTGGCTTAGCGAGCTCCCAATCATGATGACGCTGGATCTCTCCCATAACTTTCTTAATGGTCCATTGACAAACCTTCCATCTAACCAAACAATCCAGGATTTAACGATAACTTACCCTGGACAGTCAAGATTGTTACTTCTTAGGAACAACCTTTTTAATGGATCGATTCCAAAATCACTGTGTAATATTACAAAGTTAGCTATTCTCGATCTCTCCAGAAATACGCTATCGGGAACTTTTCCAGATTGCCTTGGAAGTATCCGAAACCTATATGTTTTGACATTAAGTTCCAACCAGCTCTCGGGTGTCATTCCAAGCTCAGTTGGCAATCTTGGTTCTTCACTAGATTGGTTAGCTCTAAACAACAACAGTTTCCAAGGTGAACTTCCGAAAACTTTAGCAAATTGCAGAAATTTAGTTTTGTTGGATTTGGGTGAAAACAGATTCTCTGGAAGCGTACCAAAATGGATTGGTGAAAATATGAAGGAGCTTGTTTTCCTCAGGCTACATAAAAACAGCTTCACAGGTCCAATTCCTGTAGAGTTGTGTGAAAGATCCACCCTCCAAATCATGGATCTTGGAGAAAACAAGTTAACAGGAACCATCCCTCGCTGTTTCCAGAACTTAAGTGGAATGATCACAGGAGGCGACAACAGTATTTCTTTTTCAGGCTCATACGAGCTGAGTTTGAGCCAGGTTATGAAAGGAGTTGTGCTAGAGTATACAACGACATTGAGATATGTTGTCAACATAGACCTTTCGAGCAATAAACTGGTGGGGGAAATACCCAAGGAGTTGTCACTTCTTTTGGGATTGCATGGTCTTAACTTGTCTAACAATCACCTCACAGGTCGTATTCCAGATAGAATTGGTGATATGAATTCGTTAGAGTCTCTTGACCTTTCTATAAACCAACTTTCAGGGGTGATCCCACAAAGTCTGTCGGCATTGACATTTCTTAGCTATCTGAATTTGTCACACAATAATTTATCCGGAAGAATCCCAACAGGAAGTCAACTCCAGACACTCACTGATCCATCCATATATGCTGCCAATAGTGAGCTTTGCGGTAATCCGTTGCCGATCAAGTGCAACCATGATGATGATGTCCCAGGAACTGGAAGAAACTCTGAGGAAGATGAAGACGATGATAGCGATGAGAAGATATGGATTTATGGTGCAACAGGCGGTTTCACAACTGGGTTTATGGGAATTGTAGCAATTCTGGTACTTAAGAACAGATGGAGACTTGTTTTCTTTAAGTTTGTGGGATATTACATCCGGAGGAAACTGTGAAACTTAATAGCAAAGTACAATGCATGATCATCAAACTTTCAGATTTCGTTTCATGTCTTAAACAAAGGCTTGAACACAAAATTATAAAGTGGAGTAGATCGATCAACTCGTCTAAAAGTTTATGGGCCGATGGGACCTTATGAAGCACGTAAGTTTTTTTTGTTTTTGTTTTGTGGTAATGTTAAATGCTTTTTATGTGGTGTCAAGTTTGCCTAAGTTTTTTTGTTTTTATTTTGTGAAAATGTTAAATGCTTTTTATATCGTGTCAAGTTTGCCTAATAAAAAGGTTATGTTTGAGTTTAGTTCAGATAAAAAGGACATTTGGACAGTTTTCTTGACTTTTTTTTATTTTTCCCATAAATTTCCGACCGACATGTTTGTAACAACATTCCGACCAACATCATTTAGTGATAGATTTTCAAAAAAAAATTGAGTAATCAGGTGTTAAATAACTTCAGATTTAAACGAAAACATTTAAAATTGAGTAATCAGAAAAATCTAATACAAAATTACAAACGAATATCATATATATGTTTAACTAGTAATTTTTAAAACTGAAATATAAATATTTGATCAGAAAAAGTTGGCTTGTCATCACAATTGTGCATCTGGGTTTCCAGAACAATACCCAACGAATTTACAACTAAAGCCTAAGTCGGTCCACATATCTCTTGCATAAGCCACTATTGAACATCATTTATAGCTATTACACCCTATCAAAAATATGTTGGGTAATGCTGGTGAGCGAACTCAAGAAAAATACACCATGTAAAATCTAGAGAAGTAGACCATGTAAAATCCAGGAGTCTTGTTGTTTACAACTTTACACACTAGAAGAATAAACTTCTACACCGACCAAAACTATAGGGACGATAAATGTCGTTGCTAAAGAGGACCTATGGGGACGACATGTCATCGCAATAGGGTTGATAAATTATGTTTGACTTTTGAAGCTAAAGCGACGATAAATCGTCTTTATTGTTTGAGCGAGAACAAAAAAATATTTTGCAGGTATCCGAAAAGCTGTAGGAACGATATATCGTCCAAAAAATAATTAAATTTAAATATATAGTTTTTTTAATGTATTTATCTGGAAAAGAACGCACAACATCATTTTGAAGAAAGCTACAGGGACGACAAGTCATCCCTATACGGTTTAGCCTAATTGGAAACGGGGGAAACCCTCTTTTCCCCATTTGTCGACACAGCAAGCAATCATCTCTCATTTCTCTCTCCCTTGAGCTCTCAAGCGAATTTCTCGTCGACAACACGTCGACCAGGTAACACCATCACTTCTTCCTCCATATACTCCTTCAACCTTTCATTCCGACATTTTCCTTCTAACTCCTATCGATTCAGTTTTCTAAATATGCCATTGTTACAGGATGTCGGTACACTCTCACTTCCGGCGAACGGTGGTTTTCTGCTTTCGGTGTACTCCACTTCTTCAACAGGTAGTGAAGTTTGATCTATGATTTGTGTACTTTGAAAGTTTATGAATCGGATTTTTGTGACTAGGCTATGTTTTTTCATAAATAATTAGTCTAAATGTGTTTGAAATTTTGTGAAACTTTAGGGTTATGTTTAGTGCTATAGATTTATGTACATAGAAGTTGTGAAGTTATTGGTTGTGTATGATTTTCTTAATATGGATAGTATTTATGCCATTTATTGTTTGATTTTGTTAAACGTGAAAATTATTGTGCAAGTATGTTAATGTGGATGTGTAGGCGTATAGTTTTGTCCCTTTTTTGTCTAAAATATAAGTACAATGCTATAAAAAGTAAAACAATACAACTAGATCAATTGATTTATGTATATATTGTTTGATTTTTTCCCTCTTTTGTCCCTTTTTAGGGTTATGTATATACAAGCTATAAAGTTCTTGGTTGTGTATGATTTTGTTAATTTGGATAATACTTATGCTATTAACTTTTTGATTTTGTTAAACTGGAAAATTATTGTGTTTGAAGTATGTTAATGTGGATGTTGATAGTTTGTCCATCTATTATGTAAAGTAGAAGTAGAATGTTAAAAAAATGTGAAGCAATAAATCTAGAATGCTATAATGTAAAGTATGATGCTATAATTGAAAAAAAACATAAGATGCTATAAATAAAAATTTATGAAAAAGTAAATGCCATAATAGAAAAGTAAAAACAAAAGTAAGATGTTATAAATAATAAAAATATAGGAAAGTAAGATGTTATAAATAATAAAAATATATTACAATTCTAGTAAATTATTTAAAGTAAAATGTTATAATATAATAGTAAAATAAATAAAAACGAAAAATATAAGACATTAATTCTACTAAGTTATAATGTAATAACTTAATTATATAAACTATAATGCTATAATAAAAAATACGTTTTAGTTTAAGTTTAATCCTTTTAAATCATCAAGAGTCTATAAATACCCATGCAAAAGTAATTTAGAAATTAATTTCGGGTTGTCCCCATTTTTCGAACTGATTTTTGAAAACTTTATCTCATTTAGGATGTGACTGTGTATTATATGATTCATTGTTTAAGAAAGATTCGGTGGTTACTTTCTCTTTACTCATCGAGTATAGATTTATATATACTTAGTAGCTAAGGGGAAATGCTACCAAAATTTTCTTAAATGGTCGATCATGTAATATACATTCATATATGAGATATTGTATTCAAAAAGTGGGTTTAGAAGCATACTCTTGTGGATATTCATGTTTCGATACTGCTTTTTGAATCATCGATTTTTACTTTACCATTATGATTCTTTCGGCTTATACATAATTTAAATTTCAAATCCCAGAATACAATCTAACTTTTACTAACTAAATCCAAACAAATTAGTCATATATTTAATATGCATACATTCTAATTCTTAATAATGAAATAACTGAGACAACTGATAGGAGTTGGATTACATTGTGAAATCGAAGGTCTCCAGAATTCATAAAATGTCTTAACAACTTTATAGAGATTGCCAAGGACCATGTCGATGATGAAGGGAAAACGTGTTGCATGTGAACATATTGTGTAAATATTTTTTGGCATATTGTGACTATGGTTTATACCCACATACATGATTTTGGGTTTGAAGAATCATACCTAATATGGATTTATCATGGTGAGGAATATCCTCCTTCGGATTTAGACAAACTTTGGGCTTCAAAATATCGTAGTATTAGAGTTGTGGCAGAAGAAGATCAACATGAAGAGATGTTTGATATAATAGATGATGTTATGGCAGAGGAAAATCCACATATATAAAATATAAACCAAAAAGTAAATAGTTTAGACCTATAGTTTGATGCATTGTTTCAAGAGGCCAATACCAAAATATACCCTGGTTGCAGTTGGATATCTTCCCTAAACTTCGTAGCAAAATTGATGCACATTAAAGTCATCAACAGACAGTTCACCTGACCAATTTTTAGGGTTTATAAGATTTGAAATCCCAAAAGAAAATAAGATTCCTTCTTTACACTATGAAGCTATAAAGAAGTTGAGAAATATCGGGTTGGAATATCAATCTATCCATGCTTGTGTTAATGATTATGCTCTGTTTTGGAAGGAGAGCAAGTGAGTTGAAAAACACACAAAGGGGAAGAAAGTTCCAGAAAAAGTGTTACGTTATTTTCCTTTGACTGCCAAGCTTCATCAAAGGTATAGTTCCATATTAACAGCAAAAGATATGATTTGGCATAATACTCGGTGTTCAAATGATGGTATGATGTGTCATCCTATTGATGGGAAGGAATGATATGCATTTGAAAAATGATATCCTGAGTTTGCTAAGGAACCTACAAAAATTTGCTTGGGTATCGCTGCTAGTGGCATTAATCCATTGAGCAACATGAATCAGCCTTATAGTATGTGGTTTGTAGTATTGGCAACGTACAATACACCACCATGGTTGTGTATGAAATATTCTTCTTTCATACTGACTTTTCTAATTCATGGCCATAAATCACATGCGAAGGACATTGATGTTTTCTTGATGCCTTTGGTGGACGAGTTGAAAATGTTATGAGTCGAAGGATTTTAAATGAGAGATGTATCAACACACACTCTATTCACAATGTGTGAAATTCTATTGTGGAGTATTAATAATTATCATTTTCATAGAAGTTTGTCTGGATGCCATGGTGAAGGTTATAATGTGTGTGCTACTTGCAATTAAGATACACCCTCATGTTCTGTAACCAACAAGATAGCTAATGTTGGTCACAAACGATTCTTACATAGAAAGCATAAATTTAGGGAACCTTTAATGTTTAATGGCAAAATAGAGTCAAGAAACCCTCCCAGACGATACAGTAATGCATCAATAATAAAGCAACTAGACTGTCTCCCCGATCGTATACAAGGAAACATCCTAACGATTATGGTGGTGTAAAAAGAAAGTGACCCGAGTCAGAGTTAAATTGTACCAAAAAGAGTATCGTGCGTGAGCTTGAATATTGGTCTTCTCTCAAACTAAAACACAATCTAGATGTTATACATGTGTAGAAAAATGTGGGCGATAGCTTCTTGGGTACTTATTGAGGAAAGAAAAATCAAACGATATGCACAAAGCAATATAAGATTTGGAAAAATAGGGTATTCGAGAGAATTTATGGTTACAAAATAAAAACAACAAAAGTTATCCACCACATCCGAATTAATCGGGAATGTTTCTGTTAGTTTGTTAGATGTGTGAGACTACCCGACGATTTTCGATTGAAACTTAAGAATAAGATTCATCGTAATGATTTAAATATAATTGGGTTAAAGTCGCGTGATTATCACATCCTCATGTAATGAGCTCTACCAATAGGGGTCTGAGCTGGTCTGCCACCAAATGTGTCAAAAACAATCATTGACCTACACATATTCTATAAAAAATTTGGAGCATCCTTTTCATGTCATTTCTTGTTTCAAATCCACGGGTCGGAAGTTGATTGTATAAAGGTTTTGGGCATTAAGGAGGTAAATTTTAGTCCTTGTGGAAAAAGGTAATGATGGTTAAGAGATTTAACCCTTGAACTGTATATTGTGTCAAAGGGTAGAAAGGGAAAATTCATAGGCCGGGTTCTTGCATGAAATTTTGATTTCTATTTGAGAGGTTTTTAATCCAAGATATATTGATACTATTTTAGTGCTCTTCAGTACCTTTCCGTGGATATAAAGATCGTCGAAAATTGAGTTAGAATGATGAAGTTATGACCGTTCGAAGTTAGGAAGGTTTTGGATTTACCCTAGTACGTGGGGCATACCAGGCGTATGATGGCCATACCAAGTGTACGATGGGCATACTCAAGCCTGTTTTAAACCATAATATTTGGGTTTTGGGCCCTATTTAAAGATCGTAACTCATTCTAAATGCTTAAGACCTTCAGCGTCCATCCTCTCAAACCCTAATTTCGAAACCTTAGCCCCGTTTGTGAGACCCTTGAGTTTTTAAGTACCTTTGACCGTTCTTGGTACATCTTGGAGAAGAATGATCTCATTGGAGAAATTTTGGTTGCATTGGAGCTTATAGATCTAGATCTAGTTCACCTTGATCTTTCTTCTGGAGGTATAAAGCTTGAATCTTGATGATGCATTTGTTAGATCTAGCTAGTTTTAAGTATTATGAGCTTTTGGTCACTTTAGAATATAAAGTTTAGATCTTGAAAGTTTGTGACCTTTTCATGGATAAAGTTCGAAACTTTATCCATCTAATCATCATATTGATTCATATCTGAAGGTTGGATACTTAGACTTAATGGATTAAGTTGAGAAAGATGTACTTTTGGTCCCTTTGAGACTTAAAGACTAGATCTTGGTTGTTTGGACCATCCTAATGGATAGAGTTAGGATGGTCCTTCTATCCCTTCCATGCAAGAGTTGTGATGTCTTAATGGATTAATAAGTTATGCTTTTAGCTTTTCGACCTTTTCTAGCCATGGAAAGTCATAAAGGTGGGAACTTTATGAATTAATTCGATGTTTTGAGTCTAGCTATGAGCCATGGACAAAAGACCTTAATGGATTAAGTTCTTATTGAAGGAGAGGGACTAGTATGCGTATGATGGGCATACATTGAGTATGTTGGGCATACTTAATAGTCTTAGACTTTGAATTTTGTTGACTTCCGTTGACTTTTGACCAATTTTGACTTTAGTTCAAACTTGAGGGTTTTGATTGGTGAATAAGATTTTATCTGGTTTTGGTGTTAGTGGATTCGCGGGTGTAAGCATAGTAGAGAAGGGATCATATTATAGTGTTTCAGAGTTCTTCGATTCATGTGAGTTTTTCCTCATTGTACCCGTAGGATGAAGGCACCAATGTTGTCACACTAGTTTTGGTTATCGTTTGGTAGAAGGATGCCATAAGGACTGTTTGTAGTCACGTAGGATAGACTGAGGACTCTTGATCTAAGCTTTCTCTCATGTTCCTTATTTGGTTGTGGCTTTATAGTAGGATCATGTGTTCGGGTGTCTATCTCACCTATAAGTAGGGTAAGGTTATGCATTCCTTGGATTATTGGCTATGTATCCTGGTTTATATTATGTTGTTGTATTGTAGTGATCTTCTAGATTTGTATCCTAGCATGTAGAATGTTACTATGCTGTAGTGATCTGTTAGATCTGTATCCTGGTATATAGGATGTTGATATGCGGTAGTGATATGTACATTTGTTTCACTACCTATACTTGTTGGTTATCATTTAGTGGAGTTCCCTAAGGTTTGTATGTAGTAATTTAGGATAGCTTGAGAATTCTTGATCTAGGATTTCTTGGTTGTACCTAGTTTGGTTGTAGCTCTAGAGTAGGATAATTTGTTCGGGTGGCTATCTCACCTCTAGTTACTCATGATTATGCTTTTCATGGAGGTTAGTTGGTAGCAGGACAGTGTTATGTGAGGAATAGTAGGTGGTAGTGAGCTTTATGATTGTTATGTCCATGTATTATGTGCCTACATGATCCTTGTTTGTTTATATATCGACATATGGTGGTAGTGGGTTGAGGCAGTCTTGCTTTGTGTTGTATGCCAAGATACCTGGTGCAGGTCGGTTGTAAGCCGAAGGCATGAAGCCTCGGGACGAGCGGTTAGTTTGAGGCGGTAGGTGAACAAACCCTAGGTATTCCAGTCCGAGGACAGACTAGACTCATTGTATGTTGGCATTCCAGTTTGAGGACTGATTGGGCCTGGGATTCCAATCTGATGAATATGGGGTGTTATACATGCTTGTATGTTTATCGTATGGGATATTTTTTTGGGAAACTCAATATGCTTTATGCTTACTCAGTTGATGTTGTTTTTCTAGTATCATCGCTAATCATGGGAAGGTGAAGGTAGGACTGTACATACTCATCATCAACATTGAGGATTTCACGTTTATTATAGTAATATGATTTTCAATAACGTAATTGAGAATAAATGGTTTTCTTATAATGGTTTTATATTTGGGAAGTTTTACCTTAATAAAAAGAAAATTTTTTGTTGTGAAATTGGGACATTACAAAATTTGTGCACGATCATTTGATGTGAAAGACATGTACAAAGCATATAATGAAGTCATAAAGATATTATGCAATTTAGAGTTGATATACCCACCAGCATTTTCGACATAATAGTTCATCTAGTTCTGCATTTACTTGAAGAAGCTATTCTTAGAGGGCCTATATATATATATATATATATATATATATATATATATATATATATATATATATATATATATATATATATATATATATATATATATATATGAGATAGATGTATCCTTTTGAAAGATACATGAAAAAGCTGAAAGCTAATGTCAGATTCAAAGCCAAACCAAAAGGCTTAATAGTTGAAGGTTATGTTGCAGGTGAAGCATTAACATTCGGCTCCATGTATCTTGATGGTATAAAAACGAAATTTAGTCGTCTTGAAAGAAATGCAGATGACAGCAATCCAAAGATGTAGTTTTTTGTGCTTTCATCACAGTGTCAACCAATTTCTAAGATGAAAATCATTGCTCTTTCTGAAGAGGCTAGAAAATCATTACAGTGGGCTATACTCAACTACTACAATAAGAAACGTTTTTGGGAAAAATATATTATTAGCATTGAAATTTGAAAAAAAAAAGTTCATTAATAGAATTGTACTTTGAAAAAAATCACTTTTCGGATTTTTTACATGATATGGAAAAGTCTCAATTTTTGTATATTTAAGCTCATTAACAGGATAACTTTTTTGGAAAAAAATTCATTATTAACATCGAAATTTGAAAAAATATTGTAGTAGTACAAACATTACATGATTAGCCACTTTTTTTAAAATAAAATAAAATGGTCAATGAGAAGGCTGATGAAATATGGTTTTTCTTCATATCTTGTAACGTCCCAAAAAATTATGAAGAGATTTTTTATATTCAAAAATAAGTTAACTGATTAATAAACTCTGTTTCAAACCATTAAGTAACATTCATTTGTTTAAAACCATACATTATGAGAGTTAAATTAAAAAACTGCGGAAATGAATGTCCTTGATGCGTGTGTATTGTCCCGTTGTACTCCTCTCATGAACGACCTGCAAATTGTTCAATCCACAACTGTAAAAAATAAAGTTTAGTGAGTTCTCCAATATATCACATATTCCACCAAACGTAAAATGCATTCACATAAAAGGTCCAACTCAAGCGCCAAACATTCAAACATCATATACACATAAACATACGCAACAATCCTACATAAAAATAGCGGGTTTGCTCTAACCTTGGAGAATACTATGGGTCAAATCATAGTATTACATCTTGCCATGGGCTACCTCGATGGTTTTTCCCTTCAATGACATGGGCTACACCCATGGTCTTATAAGCAAGTGTCATGGGTTATCCCATGGTCTTTCCCTAGCTATGTCATGGGCTACCGCTATGGTCATACAAAGCAAGTGTCATGGCCTACCCTATGGTCTTTTGATGGGTTTTGGTCATAAGACATCCTATGTGCTCATACAAACCCTAATGCTTGGATCTAGGTTTCTCTTTTGTACATGCTTTGAATCCAAGACTGTAAACCCTAATTCTAGCATATGGAAATCGATATTAACATATAATTAGGTTTAAGATGTTACCTTGATTGTTATATAGCAATAACAATCCCAATTCCTTCTTGAATTGACTTTGGAATGCTTAGAGTCACAAGTGTCACTCCTCTAATGGCTTACAAACACCAAGAGCAAATGGAGAAGGTATAAAGAGAGAGGAGAGAGGTTAGAATTCATCCTTAGGACTCCTTGGGAAGGGATACCCGAATTCATGAGCCTTGGGGTCTTTATATAGGTGTAGAGATAGGGTTTCAGTCATTATCCGTATCTAGTTGCTTATCCACAAAGCAACCCATAAGATAATCCTTGAATCCTTATCATAGTCGAATTCTAAGGCCTTATCACCTTAAAGTCGTTCACCCTAATAATAAGATAATCCTTACCTTATTTTGTAACTATCACACAATTACAAATCAGCCCCTCTAGTTTAATTAATTACACTTGATCACAAAATTAATTCCTAACTAATTATTGACCAATATTAATTAAACAAATATGATTTCTTCTTTAATATATTATTCTTATAACATATTAATAAATCATAATAACCTTTCTCTCTTTATTTATTTCTCCAATCAAGTTGCCTTGGTGAAGGCAACCCAAAAGGACCATGCACCATCGGGTCAAGTACATACCAAAATAGTTATGGACTTAGACACTAATCCAACACTTTTCCCTAGCAATGTCATGGGATACCCCATGGTCTTCCCTTGGCAATTCCATGGATTACCCTCATGGTCTTTCCTTGGCAATGCACAAAGTAACATGTAGTCAAGGATCAGATAGACAGTCGAAAAGATGATCCACCTAAGAGCGGACAATCAAACAAGAACATCAAAATCAGTCATTAGACTAAGATTTCTCATGTTATCCAACTTAGACTACATGGAACCCCAATCTATCTCTACCATGTAACCATATAGCATAAATATATAAAAAATACTTGCATTTCCAAACCATTATCAACTAGCCTTCCCTAGTTCCTTATCATTGACCACTTCTCAATTATGTTCTTTGTTGTTTAGTTATACATAATCCGGATAACTGGTTTACCCCAGTAACCCTAACAAAATAAAACCCCTAACAGTATCATCTGATCACTAGGAAATACCTTAATAGTCTAGCAT
Organism: Lactuca saligna; assembly: GCF_052625555.1. Classification (NCBI taxonomy): domain Eukaryota; kingdom Viridiplantae; phylum Streptophyta; class Magnoliopsida; order Asterales; family Asteraceae; genus Lactuca; species Lactuca saligna. The sequence goes on along the minus strand of NC_136421.1, from coordinate 188,289,764 downwards.
ACAATGATATTAAGTGTCCCATACCGCACATATATACGAAGAAGTTATCTCATCCACTGATTTACTTGTTCTCTAACAACATCTCTATCCTTCCATGCAAAGGACATACAATGGGATACGTGGCATAGTGATAAACTCACTTAAACTGATAAACAGACGAAGCACAGAACACTTTCACACATTGCACGACTCGATCCTATGAACCAACTAATCACTAAAAGAAAGGAATCCTCAATTAACAACCCAAATCCTACAAGTTTGACCCCAAGTCAAAGTAGTCACAATACAACAGTCATCCAAGTCAATAGTCAACTTCACAACATGGGCCCTCCTTGGCCACATCATGGGAACGTAGGGTCAAATAGTTGATATGCACGACGTTGCCACATCGTGAGCCTTCCTTTGTCACGTTGTAGCAACGCTAGGACAAAACAATGCGACTCCGAGCACCATCACATTGTGACAATCCTTATGTCACGTCGTGACTACTAGAAGAAAGCCAAAATCTTTATTAAGTGCTTAATCCCTTCATACCAAGGCCCATAACTTCATATCTAGTTCCTTTTACCGACTTAATGGATAAAGTTTCCAACTTTATCCATTATGACACCGCCTCCAAGCTAAATATACAACCCTAAGTCTGTTAAATCCTTAATATGACATTAAATTGCTCGTGGAATCAAAATAGCTCTACACATGACTCATTCATCATTATCAGATACATAAGGACCATTTAAGAGTCACAACAAGCTCTCGAGTTCCTCAAACTCCAAGAGCATTCATGGAAGGAACCAAAACCTCTGAATGAACCCAAACTTGAAAAAAGAAGACTAATGATCAAGATGAGAACTTTATCCCTCCAACAACTCCAAAATTTTAAGTGAAAGAGAGATCCAAGCAAATTCCTTTCTTCCTTGCACCACAATGTACTTCCTCTTTCTTCAAGTCTCACCAAAAGCCAAGAAAGAGGCCTCCATTTACTCAAGCAAGCTCACGAACATGAAATGGATCTAGGGTTTAGTTAAGAGAGATGGGATACCCTACATCATGAGTTAATGGCTTCAAATATGGGAGAAACCCTAACAATTCATGAGTTTGGGCTGCAGCCATTTTCACATCGTGACACTCTATTTGTAACGTCGTGACAACTATTTTGAACACACAATCATATTTACCATGACAGGTCATGACATCCTTCATGTCACCTCATGGAATATAGTTTTCCTCAAAATTCATGCATGTGACTCTTTTATACAATCCTATGGTTCAATCTGGGAAACGGGTGTTACATATCTTGACACACTTATGAATATATTTCACTGTTTTTTCCCAAGGTCAATTAGCCATACATTCTAAAATGTTATTTGATAATCTTCTAGTAACAACATACCAACCTAGAAATAAAGCTTGTGTGTAGACCAGTATTTAGAATTGCTTCCGGCAAAAAGGGTGGAAGAAGAGGACATGATTTGGTTACTTTCCCATAATAATGATCCAAGTTTCTACTTTTTACCATTTTCACTTAATTAGACGCTGTTTCGATGGAGATTTACCTTTTTCCCCCTTTTTTTAACTCATCAAACATTTGTGCTCCGATTCATAAACAGGTGGGGAATGATGATGTTGATCCATCAAAATTTTCTATGTTAGTTTAATTTGGATTTGAAGAGGAAATTTATAAAAAGGAAACGAAGGCATCAACAATTTCTTTCCTTTTTTCCTTTCTTGTTTCCTTTTTCCTATTTAGTTTGAGTTTGTAGTTTGCAGGGAAAAATGAAATGGTTTATTCCATATGGAATAAAAAGTTGTTTCATTCCATCATGGAATGGAAGAAAATTTTGCAATATAATCATTGTTGGGAAGAAAGGTAAGATACCCCTCATATACAACTATTATTTTTCTTGGGTTTAGGATGAAGTTTGTGATGGGTATATGAGGAAAAATTTGCAATATAATTAGTGTTGCAAGATAATAAGACAAATATAGTTGCAGAATATACTCAGTCCTGGATCAAGAAGCAGCACATGGAGGTGAACTTTTATAAATCTTTTCCATTTTAATTACGTTTTTCATTACATATCTCCATTTCTTAAGGTTTTTATATGTTAATGAAGATCAAATGAGACTCCCAAAAATGCATATAGCATATGGTTGGACCTCCTTCACATTAATAGTTACGAATATTTTAGCTTTTAGTTTATAAAATCATAAAACCCAAATTGTAATATATATTAGATATAATCATCTAACTTTCTACTTCAACAAATCAAAGAACATAAAAAATGTTAGACCTCCTTTACAGTAAAGATACAACAATACATTTCTTTAAATCTTTATGATTTTATAAATCATGGCAACTGTTGATTGTCATTATAATTCCATGGTTAATAATTAACATTAACTATTAATTATAGAGAATGAGGAGGGCATATGATTACTTCAAGCAACATAACAAAGGGGGTCAATTGCAATGCAACTTAACATCTACTTATCTTAATCTTATTTGTTTTTTTCTTGGCCATGAAATATAATCTTTTTTATAATTTTTCATGGTAAATAAGAGGTTGAATCCATCTGATTTGTTTATCTTGTAAAATGTTACTTTGTCCAATGGTAAATATATGATGTTTTTACTCTTTAGTCATTTAAGTAGTATGTATTGTGAGTTCATTTAAATTTGATTACATTTTATGTGTAACATCTCAAAATTTTTGATAAAATTTTATTTTCGACTCAACCAATTCAAAGAAAAAATGTTCCAAAATCCCATCATAGTAAAATGTATCACAATCATCAGAGTAAAGTACAAATCATCAATGTGGAAAAACCAAAGAGGGTATACGGTTCAATCAAGTTGGTCCCTTCTCCTTGGAACTGGAAGTACCTGAAAATGTTTAAACCATGAAACCGAAAGCACAAAGCTTAGTGAGTTCCCTAAAATATCATATACCATACATATCATCGGGCATAACCCAACATACAAACATGCTCAACCCGTATATAAGTGGGCCCATCCCAACATACAAATAGGTGCATTCCAATATATAAATGGACCCAACCTAACATATAAATAAGCCTAACCCACATATAAACACGAACAACCTAATAGTGAAATGGGCCCAACCCAACATTCAAGTGTGGGAGTCACAAATACAGCTAGCATCCTACATAGTATAGTGAGAAGATTCACCTATCTCACAAAGTCAGATAAACATACCGCCCAATGTCACGCAAATAGTGCTACAACACACCTATCGAATCAAATAAGGTCCCACATTAGTCTAACCTCTGACACTAGGCATTTTGACCAAAATTCAAGCTAGGTCAACAAGTCAACAGTCAACTGTCAACACTTCCATTAGTCGGCCCTCACATCGTGACCAACTCATGGTCATATCGTGGGAAACGTACTCCACCTAGTCCCAACTTATTCATGATTCCACTCAGTCTGAGCCCAACCTAGACTCGATCCAAACCATTGTCACATTATGATAAATAGGTCATCACGTCGTCATGGAATCATGCCAAATCAATTGAGGAAAGCCCCATTCATCACACCGTGACAACAAGGGTGTCACATCGTGAAACTAGTTTTTTCAGCTTAATGGATTCAACTCTCAATCCATCAAGCCATTCGTCCAAAATTTCCAAAAACCCTCTTAACGTCCAACATCACCTAAAGATCTATGATGTCTAGCCATGCATTCTCATTGTGACTCTAAGGCTCGAACTAGGTCAAACATGAAGAAATAACACCAAAGAGCACATGCATGGGTCCATTACTCACTCAAATTCATGATGTTAACCATATAACACTCAAAGGACCTCAAGAATGTAACGCCCCGATTCCTAGGTATTGATTTTTTTTGTTATAAGATCATTGTGGTTTCAATGTCTACTCGACGAGTTGGTTGTGCGACTCGTCGAGTAGCAGCGGGTTGGTCTATGTGTTTAAGTGACCTACTCACCGAGTCCAAAGAGGGACTCGACGAGTAGGAGCTAGAGGATGAAACCCTCATTTCTGCGGTTTTGCACCCTATTTAATGGATCATTAGCCTCCTCAGTCTCCCCTTTACAACTTCTTGTCGTTCTGCAGTATGTGGAGGAGGAAGAGATGAACAACGCGGGATACCATGAGATGTTGAGGAGTGATATCCGACATTTCGTGAGCTCATCCAGTTGCAAGACACTGTAGGATATAATTGTGAGAGAAAGAGATAGGGAGATTGATCTAGAGATGGTGAGGAGGAGGAAGTTGGACCAAGCTTAGGTTTCAGGGGGTTCGGGAAAAAGGCCAATAGTATTTGATTCGAGATCAAGAGGCCAGTACGGCCAGAGCATATGTGGAAAGTGCGGCATGACACACATTGGGGCGTGCATGGTGGATGGTTATGGCTGCTTCAAGTGTTTTCGGATAGGTCTTATTAGTAGGGATTGCACTGTTACTACGATCACCACCACCCTAGTTTCTAATCTGATTCGCTTAATTGCAATCAGAGGGGCCACAAGAAGGCCCATTGTTCGAGTTTCAAAGAAGTAGGACTAGTGGTAGCACCTGCTCCAGCGACTCTATGTATTATTGATGGCCACCAAGGCAAGGGAGATATGCCTATAGTGAGGAAAAGGGCTTTTTAGCTGACGGCCGAGGCGGCTCACGTAACACCTGATGTAGTAACAGGAATGTTCCTAGTGAACTATACCTCTACCTTGATATTTTTAGATTTGAGGGCTACCCAATATTTTGTATCTCTTGCGCTCAACAAGAGGTTGCTAGAGATCCAGGGGAGCTAGATTGTTCATTAAAGGTTGAGATTAAGGATGATCAATCCATTCGGGCATCGAGGGTTCATGGGGTTGTGTTCTAGAGATGTTCAGCAAGCAACATCCAATCAATTTGGTTCCTATTCCTTTGCGTGGGAACAAAGTTATTTTAGGGATGGAATGGTTGAGCCCTCATGCGGCAGTAAATGATTTCGAGCATCAGATGGTACATATTCGGACCCCAAGTGGGGGAGAGTTAGTAGTTTAGGGAGAGAGTACTCAGCGTGGGTCGATTATATGTTTAGCATCTTGGGCTAGACTCTACCTTCATCAGGGTTGTTTTGGATATGTCGCATATGTTATGGATAACCGGGATAAGGGTAAGGCGATTGTGGATGATGTGTTGCTTGTACGGGAGTATCAAGATGTGTTTCTGAAGGATTTTCTTGGAATGCCTCTGGAGAGGTAGGTGGAGTTTAGGATTGACCTAGTTCCTGGTGTGGCTCCGGTAGCTAAAGCACTGTATCGGTTAGCTACTCCAAATATGCAGGAGTTGTCTACACAGTTGTGGGAGTTGTTAGACAAGGGGTTCATTCAACCAAGCAGTTCGCCATGGGGAGCACCGATTCTATTTGTAAAGAAGAAGGATGGATCTCATCGGATGTGTACTGACTACTAGGAGCTGAATAAGCTAATGGTGAAGAACCATTATCCCCTTCCAAGGATTGATGATTTGTTTGACCAGCTTTAGGGTGCATATTGGTTTTCCAAGATTGATCTTCATTCGGGTTACCATCAGATGAGGGTTATGTAGGAGGATGTGCAGAAGACGACTTTCAGATTACCTCATGAACCGCATATGTAGGCCGATGTTGGATCCGTCTATAATTGTCTTCATTGAAGACATCCTCGTCTACATCAAAACCCAGGAGCTACATGAGGAGCATTTGAGGGAGGTATTGGAGACTCTAAGGAGAGAGAGACATCATTTATTTGAGGTAATATTTCGACTCTTCTTCTGTTTTGGGAAGGATATGTGGTTTTAGGGTTTCTTGTACCCTTGACTAAGTTGATTTGAGGTCCAAATAGTCCCTTCTAGAGATAAGGCTTTGTACTCGGACCCATAGAGGTCCAGAGAGCCTTATTCTTCAAGCTTTATGAAGAACAATGGAGGTCATGACCTTGGGTTAAGGTGTTTGGGACTAAATCATCATTTGATGCTTATTGGTTGAGTTATAAGCATCAAGATTCAGACTTCACGTCACATTTATGCTTGGGGAGGCCAGATTTATGGATTAGAGGCACAGATCTGACCACAGGAGATCTATAGAGTTTGTGCATGGCATGAACTCGCCGAGTTGTTCTTGGGACTCGGTGAGTACGGTTAACGCCCACACAGATTACTCAGTGAGTAGATTTTCCGAGTTCGGAGATAACTCAGTGAGTCAGAAGGGGATTAAAAGACTGGAGTTCAAGGTGGTACTCGCCGAGTTGTTCTTGAGACTCGGCAAGTTGAGTCAGGGTAGCCTCACGATTCATGCCAGGTGTGACTCATTGAGCATGGGGTAGGACTCGACGTACCAAGCGGGATAGAGGGTTAGTGGACATGTGTGTACTCGCCGAGTCACCGGAGTGCACTCGATGAGTTGGGTCAAAGTTGACTGTTGACTTTTCTTGACTTTTAGGGTTTGGTCAACAATGGGGTCTTTGAGTCATGGGGGGGGGGGGGAGGGGGATAAAATAGCCTTTTACCCTTCTGAGGGTGACAATAGAGGGTCGAGTCTAGCATCAAGTGTTATGTTTATGAGGGCATTTACTTTGTGTGAATAGACGGAGGCAAGTAATACTTCTACCACGTCGGAGATTTACGAGACGTCTGAGGTGGGTCTTCTCACTATGCCTTACCCGATGGCGTAATTGTATGTGACCGAAGGGTCTTATGTGTATGATGTATATGCGATGTAGTTATATTTGATATGAGCATGATGTGGGCCGGAAGGTCAAGTTGATACGGACCAGAAGGTCAACCGAGTTTGGGATGGAAATCCCCTGAGACACTTGGATCGGAAGGTCCTATGGCCTAGAAAGGCGTATGTGATATATGTGGTATTTTGGGGAACTCACTAAGCATTTATGGTTACAATGTTATATGTTATGTGTTTCAGGTACTAGCGATGATCGCGGGAAGGCGCCGACACGACTCGTACACATGCACACCGGAGTTTAAATATTTTGATCTTGGGGTTTTGTACTAATACATTGTTGATACAATGTTTTTATTTATGAATGCAAACTATATTTCATGGTTTTTCAAAAGTGAAAAATTGTTCAAATTTTTACGGTGTTACAAGTTGGTATCAGAGCCTTGGTTTGAGGGATTCGGATACATCTTCGGGCGTATCTAAACTCAAACAGGGGATTTGAGGGAATTTTTTTTAATAAAGTAAAATTTTTGAAAAAGAGAAAAAGGGTTTCGAGACAAACAGAGCAGAGCCATGTGTACGATCAGCCAGCGCCCGAATAGTTATTTCCCAAAATACTCTCATAATAAATGTTATCAGATATGGTATGTTATGCTATATGATGTATTACGATATGCATGCTAGAGTAGACTAGGTATTCTTATTAGGACTAGAGTGGCCTGATATATGATGCCTTAGTCTAGGGGTTTTACTGCTAGAAATGCTTAAGAGTGTTTAGGTAGCAGCGAGGTGCTTATGAGAGAATTGCTATCGAGTAGCACATGATAGTAAGAGTAGAGCACTTGGGATTTACGATTCAAGGAGGAGGACTTGGGATGAATGCCGATGCGGTATGGACGGTAGTATTGGGCCCGTACTACTGAAGATACCAGGTTGGTGCGCAGTTGCGCAGTCCAAGTAAGAATCCTTTGGGCACTAAGGAACCAGTGGGGTGGAGTTATCAAGTGTGATTATACTCGAGTGGGTCCCTAATATTCTTATGTTGTATTTCAGAGGGAGATCATGGTTGGGACGCGCCACACACCACAGGTCAACGGGACAAGTGATGAGGAGATCCATAGGATCATCCACAAGGAGGTGGCTGCGGCCATCAGGGCTGAGATTCAAGAGATGTTCGGGTCTATTAAGACCACTTTGATTGAGACTTTTGATGAGCGGTATGCTGCTCTTTCTAATGTTGTTGTTGCTGCAGCTACTGCGGCCGTTGCTGCTGCCAGGCCGCAAGGGGTAACTCGTTGTATCGGGAGTTCAGCAATACGAAGCCACCAGAATTTGACGGAACTCAGGATCCGATAGCCGCGATGAGGTGGGTTTCTGACATAGAGGGGTGCTTCTACACATTTTCCTGTCCGGAGCATCTGAGAGTTTGGTTTGCGTTGAACCAGCTTCGCTTGGGAGGGAAGGACTGGTGGAAGTTTGTAATGGCACACTACACCCCTGCTGAGCTTGTTGCAGTAACCTGGGAAGGGTTCACTGCTATGTTCCCAGATGAGTACGTTCCATAGATGGAGAGGGAGCGATTGGCACAGGAGTTTCTAACCCTTAAGCAGGGTACTGAGTCGGTTACAGAGATTACATGGAGGTTTCACGAGAGGGCGATGCTCTGCCTTGAGCACGTGTCGACCAAGCAGGCACGTACGAGTCGATATCTGAGCATTTTAAGGAGAGATATTCATGAGTTTGTGGCAAACTCATCATACTGGACATTTGCTGAGCTTTAGGCAAATGCCCGGAAGAGGGAGATCGAATTGGAGATGCACTCCAAGGAGGAGGTCGAGTCTTAGAGGATGGATCGGTGGCCGGTACAGTCTCAACCGGCAGCCAAGCGGGCCAAGCCCGCCGATTCGAGGAGTGGGGGTCAGAAGGGCCTCACTTGCGGAAAGTGCGGCAAGGGTCATGACGGGGTTTGTAAGGTTGCTGCTTGCTACAAGTGTGGCAAGGAGGGGCATATCACCAAGGATTTCCCCAAGGGATGCATGGTCTGTTTTCACTGCAACCAAAGTGGGCACCGGAAGGTGGAATGTCCATAGTTGCGAGGGACGACATAGGGAGCACCTCCGGGATCTGCCCCTACTGTTGCACGAGCTAGTGAGAGTTGGCCTGTGAAAGCCGAGGCGCCAAAGGCGCGAGGGGGAGCATTTCAGCTGATAATAGAGGAGGTCCGTGCAGCACCTGACGTCGTGGCTGGTATGTACTCTATCATGTATTCATTTTATGTTGAGATATTGTGCTTATATTATGTTATGCGTAGGTACTTTTCTTGTGAATTCTGTACCTGCTCTAGTTTTATTTGACTCGGGTGTAAGTCGATCTTTTGTATCGTTGGCATTTAGCCGACACATCAGTATGAGTAGAGAGGCATTGAGTCGACCTCTGAGATTTTCCATAGCGGCTGAGAGAGCGGTCTATGCCACCGAGGTGATTTGAGGTTGTGCGCTTGAAATTTTTGGGGTTGAATTTCGGATCGATTTGGTCCCCATTGCGATGGGGGATGTCTGTGTCATCGTGGGCATGGACTGGTTGAGAAGATTTGGAGCGATCATCGACTGCGACCGACAGCTGGTTACCATGCGAGACCCTAGTGGGAGAGTTGTTATAGTGTACGGTGAGGGTACACATTTTGGGTCGGTATTTTTTTCAGCCACCAGGGTGAGACAGAGTCTTCAGTAGGGATGTAAGGGATTTATAGCATATGTGATGGACGTGAGGTTTGACTCAGAGAGACTGAGGTCAGTAGAAGAGGTCCCAATAGTGCGTGAGTTCCCGGATGTATTTCCATAGGAGTTTCTGGGTGTGCCCCCCGCAAGGAAGGTAGAGTTTGGTATCGACCTGATCCCGGGGGCTGCGCCTATCACCAAGGCGCCCTATCGCCTTGCGCCTCCCGAGATGCAGGAGTTGTCCTTGCAGCTTCAGGAGCTACTGGGAAAGGGATTTATTCGGCCGAGCAGTTTGCTGTGGGGAGCACCTATCGTTTTTCAAGAAAAAGGATGGTTTACACCGGATGTGCGTAGATTACTGGGAGTTGAACAAGCTGACGGTCAAGAACCGTTATCCGTTGCCGAGGATTGACGATTTGTTCGATCAGTTGCAGAGAGCATCTTGGTTCTCCAAGATCGACCTGAGGTCTGGATATCATCAGGTAAAGGTGCTTGATGAGAATATCCAGAAGACAACATTCAGGACTCGTTACGGGCATTACGAGTTTGTGGTGATGCCTTTCAGGCTCACCAACACACTAGCAGTGTTCATGGATCTAATGAACAGAGTGTGCAGACCGATGTTGGATCGCTCGGTGATCGTATTCATCGACGACATTTTGGTGTACTCGAGGTCTAGAGAGCAGCATGAGGAGCATTTGAGGCAGGTCCTCGGGTATTGAGATCGGAGAGGCTTTATGCCAAATTCTCCAAGTGTGATTTCTGGTTGCGAGAGGTCCAGTTCCTGGGACATCTCGTTAACCAGAAAGGGATATTGGTCAACCCGGCCAAGATTAAGGCGGTGATGAGTTGGGAGGTGCCGAGGTCACCAAGGGAGATCTGGAGTTTCCTAGGACTGGCAGGCTATTATTGGAGGTTTATCAAGGATTTCTCCAAGATCGCTATGCCACTCACTAAATTGACCCGAAAGCGTCTAGTTTTTGCTTGGGGTCAAGAGCAGCAGGCCTCCTTCGAGACACTACGCCAGAGGCTATGCGAAGCCCCGGTGTTAGCCCTTCCGGAAGGAATGGAGGATTTTGTGGTATATTGTGACACTTTAATATCAGGGTTGGGAGCAGTGCTTATGCATAGAGGGCATGTGATAGCGTATGCATCGAGGCAGCTGAAGCATCATGAGGCGAGGTATCCTACCCACGATTTGGAGTTGGGGCAGTAGTGTTCGCCCTCAAGATCTGGCATCACTATCTGTATGGGGTCCGATGTACCATTTACACGGACCATAAGAGCCTGAAGTACTTGATGGATCAGCCCAACCTGAATATGCGTCAGAGGAGATGGCTGGTAAAGGATTATGATTGCGAGATCCTGTATCACCCGGGTAAAGCTAACGTGGTAGCCGATGCCCTAAGTCGTAGGGTGGAGAGGGTTTCGATGCAAGACATTTGTATGAGATTGACAGTGATGACTCCGGTATTGGACACTATCCGAGGAGCCCAAACTGAGGCCGTGAGACTGGAAAACCAGAAGAGGGAGCGAGTTATCGGTTAGGTATCGGAGTTCATTACCGATAACCGAGGGCTTATGACTTTTCAGGGATGGATTTGGGTACCGTTTGTGGGCGGAACGCATACCGTTTTGATGGAGGAGGCGCATAGAACGAAGTTCTCAATCCATCACGGTGCCACTAAGATGTACTTGGATCTGAAGAGGGAATATTGGTGGCCTTGTATGAAGAGGGATGTCGCATGGTTTGTTGAGAGGTGCCTAACATGGCGCAAAGTTAAGGCTGAGCACCAGCATCCGCATGGCAAGTTGCAGCCATTGGAGGTTCCCGAGTGGAAGTGGGAACAGATCACCATGGATTTTATCACCATGTTGCCGAGGACTACTAGGGGTGTCGATGCAATTTGGGTGATTGTGGATAGGTTGACGAAGAGCGCTCACTTCCTTGCCATTAGTGAGAGCTCTTCTATTGAGAGGCTGGCAGAATTATACGTGAGAGAGGTGGTATCGCAACATGGGGTACCAATCTCGATTGTCTCAGATCGAGATGTGCTTTTCACTTCCAGATTTTGGAAGAAATTCCATGAGGAGTTGGGTACGAGGTTGAATTTTGGTACCGCATACCACTAGCAGAGTGACGGACAGAGTGAGCGGACGATTCAGACACTTGAGGACATGCTTCGAGCATGTGTGCTAAATTTCAGCGGAAGCTGGGACATGTATTTGCCCTTAGCGGAGTTTTCCTACAACAACAGCCATCATTCGAGCATTGGTATGCCACCCTTTGAGCTGTTGTATGGGAGGAGGTGTCGGACCCCCATTTGCTGGGGAGAAGTAGGGCAGCGTGTGATGGGAAGTACATAGATCGTGCTTCAGATGACTGAGCAGATTCAGCAGGTCCGGAAGAGGTTGCTAACCGCTTAGAGTTGCCAGAAGAGTTATCCGGATAGGCGACGATCTGAGCTCGAGTTTCAGGTTGGTGACTTCGTGCTCCTGAAGGTATCTCCTTGGAAAGGAGTGATCTGGTTCAGCAAGAGGGGCAAGCTGGGGCCCCGGTATATTGGGTCATTCAGAGTTATCGCGAGGGTGGGTAGGGTAGCGTATCGTTTGGAGTTACCTGCAGAGTTGGACTAGATTCATGATACCTTCCATGTGTCGCAGCTTAGAAAGTGTATAGCCGACGAGTCGGCAATGGTGCCATTGGAGGATATTCAGGTGGATGTGGGTCTAAACTACATCGAGAAACCAGTGGCGATACGGGATCGAAAGATCAAGGTCCTGAGGAACTAGGAAGTGCCTCTGGTACAGGTCCAGTGGCAACATCGGAAGGGGTCGGAGCTTACTTGGGAACCGGAGCATGAGATGTGTGAGCAGCATCCGGAGTTGTTTTCAGAGTGAGACTTCGAGGGCGAAGTCTGATTCTAGTGGGGGAGAATTGTAACATCCGGATTCCCAGGTATATTATTGTTCATTTAATTTTTTTGGAGTTTGTGAAGGAACTTGGCAAGTTGGTGCCAAGACTCGCCGAGTAGGGATGCGGATGTTCATTCTATTTCATGACCAGACTCGGCGAGTCCATCCGTGGACTCGGCGAGTCCATGCTGTTTACTGAAGCCCTAATTTCCAAAGCTTGGAACCTATTTAAAGCCCCTTATGGCCGTCCGTTCTGGCTACTACCCCCCCCCCCCCCAAAGAGAGTCTCAGATCGTTTGAGAATCAAGGAGTGATCATTGTTGATCTTTGTGGTGTTATTTAGTAAGAAGAAGGAGGTTCTAACCAAGGGAATGCAAAAGAGGTTGCTATTCTAAGGACTAAAAGCTAAAGATCATTCATTTGAGGTAATATTTCGACTCTTCTTCTATTTTGGGAAGGATATGTAGTTTTAGGGTTTCTTGTACCCTTGACTAAGTTGATTTGAGGTCCAAATAGTCCCTTCTTGAGATAAGGCTTTGTACCTAGACCCATAGAGGTCCAGAGAGCCTTATTCTTCAAGCTTTATGAAGAACAATGGAGGTCATGACCTTGGGTTAAGTTGTTTGGGACTAAATCATCATTTCATGCTTATTGGTTGAGTTATAAGCATCAAGATTCAGACTTTATGTGACATTTATGCTTGGGAAGGCCAGATCTATGGATTAGGGGCACATATCTGACCACATGAGATCTATAGAGTTTGTGCATGGCATGAACTCGCCGAGTTGTTCTTGGGACTCGGCGAGTAGGGTTAAGGCCCACACAGATTACTCAATGAGTAGACTTGCCGAGTTCGGAGATAACTCAGTGAGTCAGAAGGGGATTAAAAGACTGGAGTTCAAGGCGGTACTCACCGAGTTGTTCTTGAGACTCTGCAAGTTGAGTCGGGGTAGCCCCGCGATTCATGCCATGTGTGACTCGTTGAGCATGGGGTAGGACTCGACCTACCAAGCGGGAGAGAGGGTTAGTGGACATGTGTGTACTCGCCGAGTCACCGGAGTGCACTCGGCGAGTTGGGTCAAAGTTGACCGTTGACTTTTCTTGAATTTTAGGGTTTGGTCAACAATGGGGTCTTTGAGTCATGGGGGGATCAAATAGCCTTTTACCCTTCTGAGGGTGACAATAGAGGGTCGAGTCTAGCCTCAAGTGTTATGTTTATGAGGGTATTTACTTTGTGTGAATAGGCGGAGGCTAGGCAATACTTCTACCAAGTCAGAGATTTACGAGACGTCTGAGGTGCGTCTTCTCACTATGCCTTACCCGATGGGGTAATTGTACGTGACTAAAGGGTCTTATGTGTATGATGTATATGCGATGTAAGTTATATGTGATATGAGCATGATGTGGGCCGGAAGGTCAAGATGATACGGACCGGAAGGTCAACCGTGTTTGGGATGGAAATCCCCTGAGACACTTGGATCGGAAGGTCCTATAGCCTTTAAAGGCGTATGTGATATATGTGGTATTTTGGGGAACTCACTAAACATTTATGCTTACAGTGTTATATGTTATGTCTTTCAGGTACTAGCGATGATCGGGAAGGCGTCGGCATGACTCGTACACACGCACACTGGAGTTTAAATATTTTGATCTTGGGGTTTTGTACTAATACAATGTTGATACAATGTTTTTATTTATGAATGCAAACTATATTTCATGGTTTTTCAAAAGTGAAAAATTGTTCAAATTTTTACGGTGTTACACAAAGGGTTCATGTGATTGCTTACGCTTCAAGGCAGCTGAAGCCTCATCAGGGGAATTATCCGACGCATGATTTAGATCTGAGGGCAGTGGTTTTTGCCCTCAATATTTGGCGACATTACCTCTATGGGTCCTCTGTACCATTTACATGGATCACATGAGGCGGAGGTATTTGATGGATTAGTCGAATCTGAACATGAGGCAACACCGATGGTTTGATGGGTTGAAGGATTATGATTGTGAGATCCTTTAACATCCACAGAAGACCAGTGTGGTGGCCGAGCCTTTAATCTGCAAGGCGGCCACTGATCCAATTAAGGATATTTGTATGAGGATGACAGTGGTTACTCCACTCTTGGAGAGAATTCAAGAGGCTCAGGTTGAGGCTATGAAGGGAGAGCATCAGAAGAGTGACTGCATAGTATGGCATATGGCTTCCTTTGATTAAGATAGTCGGGGGTTATTGACTCTCCATCAGAGGGTGTGTGTTCCTTATTAGGGTGGTGCACATTAGGTTCTCATGGAGGATGCACACAAATCGAAATTCTCCATTCACCTTGAGGCAATGAAGATGTATAGAGTTCTTTGTCCCAATTATCGGTGGCTTCGTGTGAAGAGGGATGTAGATTGGTATGTGGAGAGGTGATTGAATTGTAGGAACATCAAGGTCGAGAATCAGCAGCCTCACGACAAGATGCAATCATTACACATTCCTATTTGAAAATAGGAATAAATCACCATGGATTTCATTACGAAGTTGACTAAGACAACACGTAGGTTGGATTCAATTTGTTTCATTGTGGATTGATTGACCAATAGCGCCAATTTTATTTTGATTTAGGAGAGTATCTCTGCAGAGAAGTTGGCGGACATATACATCAGGAAGGTTATGGCACAACAAGGGGTGTTAGTTTCTGTTATTTCCGATAGGGATATTTGGTTTACTTCCTGATTTTGGAAGAGGTTCCATGAGGAGTTGGGTACTCGTCTGCATTTCCGAAGGGCTTTCCACCTGCAGATTGACGGATAGAGCGAACAGACTATCGAGAACTTGGAGGATATGCCCCAAGTGTATGTATTGGATTTCAGTTGTAGTGGGGATACGTCTGTAACATCCCAAAAATCACAACCAATTTGTACTTTTAAAATCAACCCATTTACTAATAAAAGTTTACAAAACCATTATTTTCAAAACATTATTCAAAATAAAATCTCCCAAGATCAGCAACATAAAAATCAGAGTGGAATATCCATGGTTCCACAACCATCGGGCTAGACTACCCCTAGCCTAATCAGTCATCGGACTGGAATGCCAACATACAACAGGTACACTTATTCATCGGATTGGAATACCAATATACAGCGGGCCCATTCAATCATCGGACTGGAATACCCTCGGGTCCATTCAGTCATCTGACTGGAATACCCTTGGTCTGCTGACTCACGCTCATAACAGTAAAGTCTCACCCCATCACATTATGTCAACATATAACAGATAACAAACATAATCAACAAACGGATAATCATGCAACCAGAAGTCACTCGTAGTCCTACAGATCTACCGGTCTACGAATATCAACAATTATCATATAATTATATAGAAATATCCCATACTCAGCATATCATAAATCAATGTATAATAGGATATCAATCCAGTGGGTTGACCTTGATTCCTTCGACTTGCAAATACAATGAGGAAAACTCACCTCACAATCTGATGAAAAGCTCAACAAGAAATTGCTCCAAATACCGGCTCTACATGTGATCCATTTAATAGATAGAGGCCAAGACTCAATTATAGCTCAAAAAATACCCTTAAATAAAACTTGATAAACCTTGTTCAAAGTCAAATAAAAATTCAACGGTCAAGAAAGTCAACCCAGACCAAGCCCACCGTACTCGACTCGTACGCCCCGCGTACACGCGATCTGGATCAGGGCTCCCTTAGGCGTACATATGGCGTTCAACAAGCTGTGACCAACGTACACGATGGCTTAATAACTTCATTTTAAGGATTTATTTCCTTAATCCACTACATCCAAATCTCAGTCTTAGTCCCGAAAAGCATCCCAAACCATAAAGTTTCCAGCTTTATGGTTCTACATATCTAAATCAAATCCAACAACAAAACCCTAACTTATCTTAACCATAAAGCTCGTAATGGCTTGCATGAAAGAATGTCAGGGGCCAGGATTATATCTTTATGACTCAAGACATGGAAACATGTCCAAAAGGAAATTCTAAATGTTCTATAGCATGCTATACACAAGAAAGACCATATTTGGGGACAAAAACTTGTATTATCATCATGCAAGATAAATCTAGCAACTTAATCATCAAGGTGGGAACTTTTTACCTTCTGGAGATGGAGAATGATGCAAGACTTCCAGATCCATGCTTGCTTCTAGCTTGTAAGGTTCACCAGTGCCCTCTTCCTTTTTTGGAACACACAAAAACACACTCAAAGGCCTCAAAATGCACTAAAGGGGGCTAGGCTTTGCAAGAAATGTCTCAAATGATGGAGGCCGAAAATGGGACTTAAGGATCAATAAATAGGGTACAAACCCTCAATATTAGGGTTTTTTCCAAACAAAGTATGCCTAGCGTACTCAAAATGGCATCATTTCTACTAAGAGATCTTATGCCCAGCAAACCATTCTTGTACGCCCAGTGTATGTATGATTTGCCCAAAATTACAACAATGCTACTATTGGTCATTTTGCAAACAAAACTCATTCCAAGGGTCAAAATAAAATATTTCTTCATAATAGGGTTAAATTTAGAAATACCTTGTTGTTGGGATGTTACAATTCTCTCCCACTTGAACTAGACTTCATCCTCGAACAACTCAGGATAATGCTCATTCATCTGCGCCTCTGACTCCCAGGTCCTCTTGCAGCCTTTCCGATGTTGCCACTGAACCTTTACTAAAGGTATCTCCTTATTAGGAAAAAAAATATCTCTTCCTTTCCACTATCACTATCGGCCTCTCAACTTAATTAAGGTGCTCGTCGAGCTGAATATCATCCAATAGGACCACAGCCTCGTTGCCCAACGCGCACTTCAGCAACTACAAAACATGGAAAGATTTGTGGATCTGGCTAAGCTCACTTGGCAAATCCAATCAGTAGGTCACCCTAACTACCCTGGTGATCACACAAAACGACCCAATATACTGGGGTCCCAATTTCCCCCTCTTCCTAATGCGTATCACACCCTTCCAGGGTGAGACCATCAGGAACACCATATCACCGACCTGAAATTCCAACTCTGATTTGTGTAGGTCGATATAGCTCTTCTACTGACTCTGAGTTGTCTAAAGTCTCGGTCTGATCTGTTGAATAAGCTCTATGGTCTAAAGAACTACCTCAATCCTTCCCATGACTTGGTGACCAACCTCTCCCCAACATACCGTAGTACGACATCTCTAACCATACAAGGGCTCAAAAGGCGAGGCATCGATAATGGGGTGATAGATGTTGTTGTAAGAAACTCCACAAGAGCTCAATGGATATCCTCATACACATCCCTCTTGTTCAGGATCTAGCTGACTTGCGGCTCAAGGCATCCACTACGGCATTCTATTTACACGGATGGTATAGGATCTTGCAGACATAATCCTTAACCACATTCAGCCACCTGCGTTGCCTCATGTTAAGGTTTGGTTTGTCCATAAGATGCCGCAAACCACTACAACGGACCCCATAAAGATAAGGTCTCCAAATCTTGAGGGTAAACACTACTGCCCCCAACTCCAGGTCATGAGGAGGATATTGTGCCTCATGTGGCTTCAGCTGTTGCGAAGCATTGGAAATCACTCGTCACCTCTGCATAAGGACCGCCCCCAAACCAGTGATGGATGCATCACAAAATACCACAAAATCCTCGACTCCCACTAGAAGGGTCAATACCAGGGACTCACATAACCTCTTTCGCAACGTCTCAAAAGCAACCTGCTACTCAGGGCCCCATCGGAAATCCACCCCCTTCCTCGTCAAATGAGTGAGGGGTACTGAGATCTTGGAGAAGTCCTGAATAAATATTCGATAATATCTCGCCAAACCCAAGAAATTCCAGATCTTTGAGAGAGATTTTGGAACATCCCAGTGCATCATGAACTTGATCTTGGCTGGATCGACCAAAATTCCATCTTGGTTAACGAGATGCCCATGAACTAAACCTCTCGTAACCAAAATTCATACTTCAAGAACTTGGCATAAAGTTGTTACCGCCTCAATACTTCCAAAAGCTCTCAAAGGTGCTCCTGGTGCTGCTCTCCGGTCTTGGAATACACCGATATATCATCAATGAACACAATAATTGATTGATCAAGCATCGACATGCATAATCGGTTCATCAAATCCATAAACACTGCAGGCGCGTTAGTGAGCCCAAATGGTATCACCACGAACTTGTAATGCCCATAAAGAGTCCGAAACACGGTCTTATGCGTGTCCTCCTCCCTCACCCTCACCTGATGATATCCCTATTGGACAAGGTGTCTATGCCCACAACTATAATTGGTATATACTTGAATTAATAGTAGCATAGTCCTTTTAGGTTGCCCTCAAGACTAGTAACTAGACATGATGACATTTGGAGAGAGAGGTTGATTTATTATTTGACTAATAGAATGAAACAAATAATTTGTTGATATACTATGATAATAATATATTACTTAAAAATAGTAATATTTAGTTAATATTTAATCAGAAATTAATTGAAATTATTTTTGGGATTAAAAGAATTAATTAAAAATGCAAGAACTGAAGTGCAATTGTTCAATAGTTGAGAAAGAGGCAATCTAGAACCCTCCATAAGGGATGGACGGTTTCTTGAAGCCTAAGGGTTACTAGAATTATCCCTAGTGGATAATTAGGAAGGTGGATAATTACCCGGTTTAAGATGATCTTGGATTTGGGCTTATCTAGGGTTTCTTGACTGCACTATAAATAGAGTCTGAACCCTAGAATTTTTGGCCATATGTTTCTTTGAAGAGCTAGTTTAATTTCTGAGCATCACACACTAGAGGAGCAACATTTTTGGTGCTAGTTCTCAAGGCTTCAACAACACAAGGATTTTCATTGTTATTACTAACTAGAAATTAAGGTATGCTTCTCCTAACCCTATTTGTATTTCCGAAAATATGCTAGTGCTCTAGGGTTTCTATTTTGTTGTTCAAAGTTGTATGTTCATCTAGAGAAAATATAGATCAATTATTAGGGTTGCATGCACACATAGGAATTATATGTTTTGCATAATACCCATTAGTAGTATCAGAGCGTAGGTTTAGTTTTCGGTTGAATTAATGCAATCGTTGAACTTAAACAAGGTGAAGCAAAATAGAATCAGCATTATGTTCTGACACCACGACGTGGTAATTGTTTACCACGATGTGGTGGGCTGTCAGATCCATAAAATCCGTTTTTATTATTATCTCATGAATTGATTAGGATTATTACCTTAAATAATGTTTTAGTTTTGTAAAACTGAATTTTTTTTTTGACTAACTTGATATCCTTATCTTATGATTGGTTTATTTTTTATTTAATTAATTGAATATTAATTTTGAAATTTTAAAATATAACCTTAGCATTTTTGAATAGTTTGAAAATACAACCGTATAATATATGTAACATTAAAAGTCTAATATTATTATATATATAATACAAGTCAGTTGAACCGCTAGTACGCCTCATTCACGAAGCCAATCTATACGGAAACTACCTATAAAATGGCGGTTGAATGGGTATCCACGCTTACCCACCGCTTCCTTGATTGGTGGAAGGTCGTTAGCCGAACGGGTTTTATAGGACAACCTAATCCTCATTGATAAGTACAATGAATTATAAAGTAACTAAACATATTTTTTTTATAAAATCTAAAATCTTAGTTACTTTAGGAAAAATGTGGACTTGTATGCTAACCCATGAAATTAAACATTGCACTTTATGAGTCGTTAGTGGAGCGTGTGCGGTTAACCAACACACTAATAGGGACGAATAAAGACTGGCAATGGATGTCACGAAAATTATCATTTATTAATGGATCATGTGTGGCTAACCGACACATTAAAATGAAATGATAAATGGCATCAAGAGTACCAACTGAATTTACATGGTTATTCACATCTTGTTTCTAATCCTTGGTTTTCCAGTCACAAATGGAAGATTATCATCGAGACTAAACATGCCATTGAAAATTTCAATGATTCTCCAAAAGATTTAGGAACTTCATTTAAGACCAAATTTGTTAAAATTTCATTTTTCGATGGTGAAATTGGTAAATCGTTATTTACCTACCTTTATGTAATTTACAATTAGACTACGACACCCCTTTTCTAAGTTGTAATTTATTTAGTTGGACCCTAGCTTTGATATTTCATTTTGGGTGTTATATTGAGGACTTTTCTTATCTAAATAAAACTATCTTTCTTCTCTTTCATATGTCTACTCCTATTGATGCTTTTTGTTCCTCCTCCTCCAACAACTTCTCTATGTTGAACATCTGGTCGAAGGTGCAATTAGATGGCACCAAGTACAACGCTTGGATGTACAACATCAAAATCACCCTTTTCTTCGAGGACAAGGAATATGTCCTTGAGAAACCTTTAGATGAGATCGACAAAACGAAGGCCACTCCTAATGAAATGGTCGCCTACAGAAAACACTATAATGATGCCACAAAATTTATGTGCATCATGGTGGTGACAATGACTCCAAAATGGCAAAGGCACTATGAGGATTACTGGTCATATGAGATGAACAAGGACCTTATGGAGAAATACCAAAAGCGATCTGGTGAAGAAAGGTGTGATGTAGTAAAGTCCTTCATTGCTAGCAAGATGGAGGATAGAGAGTCGATGAGCAACCACGTTTCGAGAATGGAACGATGCGTGGATAGTCTAATGAAGCTCAACAAGATTTTTGATGAAAAGTTGGCAATCGACATAATGTTGAACTCTCTGCTAAATTGTTATAATCAGTTCATATTGACCTATCATTTGAACAACAACAATGAAAGTACCTTTTCACAATTGCACAACCTCCTTCGAACTACTGAAGTAGGAATGAAGGGAAAAGGTATTGCCTCCTCTCCTGCTAGTGCTCATATTTTGGCCATAGTTCAAGGAAAAGGGAATAACAGGAAAGGTCCTCCAAAGCAAAATTGGAAGGTAAAGTCCCAAGCTGCATCGTCAAGTACAGGATCCAAAGGAAAGTCCAGTTCTGATGCTCCCCCTATTTTTGATCCCAAAGGGGCCACTTGCTTCTATTGCAATGACAATTGGCATTTGAAATTAAGATGCCGAGAATACATGCAGGATATCAAGGATGGCAAGGTGAAGCCAACATCGGCAGGTATTTACACTGCTTAATAACTCATCATATTCTTGTTCTTGGGTCCTTAATACAGGATGTGGGTTTCACATTTTTTTTTTGTTTTGCAGAGGCTAAAAAGAAGTGAGGATGTGGATCATGGAAGGATGAACTTTCTCATGTGGAATAGGCGATCTTCACCTGTCACCAAGATTGGAGTTTATAACTTAGTACTTAGTAGTGGGTTAGATTTAGATTTAATAAATCGTTGCTACTTGTCGAAGATGACACGAAACATGATTTCATTTCATGCTTTATTAAAACAGGGTTTTAGAAATTACTTTAATGATGAGAATGGTTTTATTTTTTCTTTTAAAAAATGATGTTTTTTATTTTGAAGCTTTACCTTGTGATGGTGTGTATGAAACTGTCATGATAGTAGACAATTTAGGAAATAGTGGGTTTCAAAATGATTCCTCTAATGGCATAGACAAAGCGTGCTTGTGGAATTGTCATCTTGGACACATTAAAAAGAAACGCATGTCCGAACTCCAAAAGGATGGAGTGGTGGACTCATTTGACTTATGTCCAGATGACACATGCGAGTCTTGTTTATTGGGAAAGATGACAAAATCACCTTTCACTGGTTCTTGTGAAAGACGTGAAGGATTGTTGTCTCATACACAAAAATGTGTGTGGTCCCTTCAAATCCACCACAAAGGATGCAAATCGATTTTATGTGACTGTTACTGATGATTATAGCAGATATGTCTATATCTACTTAATCAATCATAAGGTAGAAACCTTTGAAAAGTTCAAAGAGTTTAAGAAAGAAGTCGATAAACAACTAGGTAGGAAAATATAGATGCTTAGATTCGATAGAGGTGGTCAGTATCTTAGTATCGAGTTTCATGAATACCTCAAGGAATGTGGAATAGTTTCACAATTGACTCCTCCTAGGACACCACAACTTAATGGTGTGGCTGAAAGGCATAATCGTACTTTGTAAGACATGGTTCGTTCCATGATGAGTCGAGATTAACTTCCAATCTCATTCTGTGGGTATACCTTAGAGACAGACACCCACATTCTTAATCTTGTCCCAACAAAGAAAGTTGCTAAAACACCTCACGAGATGTGGACTGGGAAGGTTCCCTCGTTATCACATATCGAGGTTTGGGGTTGTGAAGCTTTCGTTAGACGAGAGACTCATGACAAGATTAAATCTCGAAGTGAGAGATGGATTTTCATCAGCTACCCACATAATTCCTTTGGATATTTGTTCTACAGACATAGTGAGAACGTGGTAGCATGAAGGAGAGTCTTTCTCGAGAGAGAGCTCATATGTAAAGAGGACAGTGGGAGTACCATTGATCTTGAAGAAATTCAAGAGCCAAACGATTGAGGAACTTCTGAAAATTCTAGAGCATAATCTGAGGAAGAAATTCCAGTTAAAGCAATTGATAAGTCATTATCTCTTTGTCCTTCTAGTAGAGTTAGAATGCCACCTTAGCTTTATGGTTTCCATACTACTACAGATGGTGATATGTTTATCAGTGATAGTACACTGTTAAATTTGGATGAACAAACTAACTACAAGGAAACCGTGGGAGGCCCTGAGCCAACCAAGTGTGAAGAGGCAATAGATAGCGAGATCAAGTCCATGTATGACAACCAAGTTTGGAATTTGGTTGATAATGTACCAGGTTGTAAGACAGTTGGGTTCAAATGGATCCTCAAGATGAAGACTGACATGGATGCAAAGGTTCACACATTCAAGGCTCAACTAGTTGTGAAGGGCTTTACGCAAACCCCATGGATTGACTATGATGAGACCTTCTCACCAGTGGCTAAGAGAAAATCTATCAGGGTGATGCTAGCCATATTTGTGTTTCATGACTATGAAATCTGGCAGATGGATGTCAAAACCACTTTCCTTAAAGGGAAGTTGGCTAAGGATGTTTACATGAGTCAGCCATAGGGTTTTGTGGATGCAAAGTATCCAAATAGAGTGTGTATGACTGAGAAATCAATCTATCGATTGAAACAAGCTTCTCACATATGGAATTTTGTTTTAATGAGAAGTTCAAAAATTTTGGTTTTTCGAGAAGCAAAAATGAAACTTGTGTATATGTCAAAGCTAGTGGGAGTATAGTCACCTTACTAGTTTTGTATGTTGAGGACATACTTGTTATAGGAACCGACATTCCAACCTTGATAGAGGTTAAAGATTGGCTTGGAAAGTGTTTCACTATGAAGTATCTGGGGGAGGTTGCTTATATATTCTGGGGATAAGGATTTTAGGAGACAAGAGTAAAAGGCTAATTGGACTTAGTCAAAGTACATACTTCGAAAAGGTAATAAAGTGTTTTAGTATGGAAAACTGCAAGAAAGGAGAACAACCTATACAGAGTAACACCAAACTGACTAAGACTCAGCACCTGAGTACTAAACACAGATAGCAGAAATGAGTAGAGTAACATATTCTTTCGTTGTTAGATCTATCATGTATGTTATGACATTTACTCGACCTGATGTTGATTTTTTTAGCATGGTCAGTCATTATGAGGGAAATATAGGTAGAGCTCACTGGATAGCAGTTAAGAATATTCTTATCTATCTGCAAAGAACTAAGCACCGGGTCCTTGTGCTTGGTGGTAGTGATGACTTAAGAGTAACTAGGTATAGTGACGCCAGCTTTCAGAAAGACATAGATAACTTCTGTTCTGTGACATCCCCATTTTTCATGGCAAGAAAAAAGACCGATTTTGTTTACGCTTTATAAAAATCAGAGTACTTCTTTTAATAAAAATGTTGCGGAATTTGTTCCCAGTAAAACATGATAAATACATTATCAAAGCATTTTTGAAGAAATGTATTTTTATTCATTTCAAAACATTTGGGATGTCATCGTTAATACAGAAACATAAACATAAACGAAACTTACATTTATTTACACTAGTGATCTACATCTCTTTAATCTCTCAGTTTAATGTGACTTCATATCAACACCTGTGATTTAAATAAACTGAGTCGGTCAGGTTGGGAAACCTGGTGAGTACATAGCATTTTCAACCCACAATAATATAATTATTATGTTTAAACAGTTAAACAATCAACCCAATTACCCATCCCCATTATCTTCTTTATTCTTAAGGATCTACCCTAAGAATCAGCTATTTCTCGTTCACTCATTCATAAGGATCATCCTAAGGAATCGCCACGAAGTCCATCACCGCCACGGTTTACACAACGAGCACTAAGTCTGCATACTCGCCAGGGTTTAGGCATCAAGTATGCATGATCACCAGGGTTTAGGCACCAAGTCTGCATGGTCACCAAGGTTTAGAGTACACCGGGTCAACACCTCATTCACAACACGTACAGGTTACGAGCCTGCTAGTGTTCCACTAGACTGTCTAGAATAGTCTGTGGTTGTCATCCATACTTTGCTGAATGACGGGGTCATCATTTGGGAAAAAGGCTTCTCACATCGTCCACCTCTCACCCTCACCTTGTGGTCTATAACACCTCTCAACTCATCATCCAACTCATATTCCATCTATTACATCTGTCCATGTTTTACCCCAACATTATCGTAGATATCAAATACATATATAGTTTAAATCATTTAAAACATGTATAAACCGTTCATTCAGCATAGATAGAAATTATACAGATAATATTCACTCATAGCACATAGTTTATATAAAATACTTCATATATATGTGTGTAAGACGAAAGTAACTATGCACTCACCTGATAAGGTGATGACTCGGTACTCGGACAGCACTTCGTTACTGTTAAAACAATTTCCCTCGGACAAAAACTAGTATCATTACCACTAGAGTTTAGTCTAACGTTAACCGAGACTAATTAATAGTCTAGATATTATTACTATTATATAAGCGTTAAGAAACACTCTTATATAACTCATAATAATAGCCCAAATACTCATTATAAGTTCCTAATAATGTTACTATATTAAAACATAAACTATACTAAAGATAGGGTAGGCATAGCTCACTTACAGTAGGTTTTTCTCAAAACCAAGCGCCACTGGAGTAGCATTCCCAGGACGAAAGGCTCTTCTTCTCGGAGCCTTCAGGCACTCCGGGGCTTCCGCCTCGTGCTAGGGAGGTTCCCTAGGATTTTCGGGGGGGTTTTGGGGCTAGAGAGAAGTTCTAGAGAGAGAGGGAAGTGAGGGGAGGTGTGAGGAATGAATAGAGGCCTCACCACTTATTTATATGGGCTGTAGGAAGGTTCACATCGTGAATTTTTAATATTCACATCCTGAGCCAGGTTGGCTACAGCCAGGCGCAGCCTAGTGCTGTCACGTGGCATCGCACATAGGCTGGAAATCATCCGATTTTCAAAAGTTCATAACTTTCACATACAAACTCCGTTTTTGGCGTTCTTTATATCCATGCGTAGGTAAAAACAAGATCTACAACTTTCATTTAGACTTTGTCGGCTAATTCTCGACCGATCTCAATTTTAACACTAGGAGGAGTTTAGAATGCTAAATGACCGCGAAAAAATTCGTAACTCCTTCATACGGACTCCGTTTTCATCTATCTTTTTACGGTTGAGTTCCTATTAATGAGATATTCAACTCTCATTTAGGTTGCGTAAGCCAAAAACCGATCAAATTAAAATTCGAGTTTCGGGTCGTGCACTGCTAAGCCGAATCTTAGAAAAATCATAACTTCCTCATACGAAGTCATATTTGGGCATTCTTTTTTTTATGTTCTCGATTTAACATATACTACAAATTTTTTTTATATCACTAAGGCTAAAAAGACCTCTATCTTAAATTCGCTATTTACGTCCCCCGGTGGCATGCAGTTTTGCCAAAAAAAATCAACGGGCCATAACTTCTTCGTTATAACTCGGATTTTGGCGTTCTTTATATGTACGGAACCCTTGAGAAATATTCTAGAACTTGGTTAAGATTATTTATTCTAAATAATCATTTGTTGAAAAGTCATTTTCGACTCCTATTATCTCTAACTTGACTAGCTCGGATCTACGGGCGTTACATGTTCTCAATCTGGCTAGGTGTTTAACCTGAGTGGAAGAGCGATAACCGGGAAATATTCCAAATAGGAGATAGTGGTTAATTCTACTTGCGATTCGGAGTACATAGCAGTAAGAGAAGCATCAAAGGAAGTTATTTGGTTGAGGAACTTTATCGGAGACCTTAGAGTTGTTCTAGCCATCAAGGAGCCAATGGATCTTTTCTATGTTAATCAAGGGGCAGTTACCTTAACACAGGAACCAAGAGATCATGGTAGATTAAGACATATCGACATAAAATACCAATTCATCAGACATAGAGTAGAAGAATGTCACTTCGTCGTGATGACGGTATCGTCAGAAGACAATCCTACAGATCCCCTCACAAAGGGTCTGAGTAGGGTCAAGCATGTTCAGCATGCTAGGAGCAATGGTTTGAAGGATGATATTAGTTTTTAGTTGTTAGATAGATAGGTATTCTAAAACTTCTAACGAAATAAATGTAATTAACTTTTGGTGCTTAAATAATGGAGATCTATTTGTGAGTTGGATTACTACCTTCAGTCTATTATTTATTTCGTGTTTCAATTTTGCATGTTTTACTTCCCGAATAATTATATTGTTCAAACTTTCATGGTCGATCATACTTTTGGAAGTAAGTAGTAAATCAAGACTGTCATGAATTGAATTGTAGATTGTATGAAGAGTTTCAAATATATCAATAGATATTGTTGCAATATTCGTGAGTACTTTGAAATAGAGATTTAAGTATTGGATTAACCCATGCTCAGAGAATTACTTCATGGAATTTAGCACAAGTAATTCTAAGACGATATATCTTATAATATTTAAACAGAGATATATGAGTTGATGTTTACGAGTTGGTTGTGTGCATTGATGGTACATAAACACATTAGTAACTTGATGTTATAAAATGTATTGGTGTGCATCATTTGATGAGTAGAGAGTTCAACCATATAAGTTATATTTTATTTGTTCCTTTTTGCCTTAATGGGAAGACATGATATCTTTAGGCTCCTTGATGATTTGGTGTTGACTTATAGTCTTACGCCCCATCAGGACTAAATTGATGTGTTCTATTAGTAGTTCTTTGTCATTACAAATTAGAAATCGGGAAAAAAAGTATTGGATAAATGATATCTTGTAGAACGGATGATTATATGATCACTTATCATAAGACATGTGACTGGCTAGGTCAGAGTTTGATAGTAGCTTTGAGAGCAATAATTTGTTGATCAGTTTAAGAATAATATAATAACAATTATAGTTATTAGACTTATCCAAGTGGAAGACTGTTGGATTAGGTGTCTAGGCCCATAATTATAATTGATATATACTTGAATTAATAGTAGCACAATCCTTTTGGGTTGTCCTCAAGACTAGCAACTAGACATGAAAATATTTGGAGAGAGAGGTTGATTTGTTATTTGATTAATAAATTAAAATAAATAATTTCTTTACATATTATGAGAATAATATATTAATTAGAAATAGTAATATTTAATTAACATTTAATCAGAAAATATTTGGAATTAATTTTGGGATTAAAATAATTAATAAAAAGTATAGGGACTAAAGTGCAATTGTTCAATAGTTGAGAAAGAGAGAATCTAGAACCCTCCATAAGGGATGCAAAGTTTCTTGAAGCCTAAGTGTTTCTAGAATTATCTATGGTGGATAATCAGGAAGGTGGATAATTACTCGGTTTAAGATGATCTTGGATTTGGGCTTATTTAGGGTTTCCTGACTGCACTATAAATAGAGCCTCAACTCTAGAATTTTCAACCATCTGTTTTTTGAAGATCTAGCCGAATTTATGAGCCTCCCTCATCTCTTTCAATCTTCTTCCTTTGCTAGTGTTAGGTATAAAGTTGACACCTTCTTGCATTAGATCACTTTTTGGGGAGATTTAGGGCTTTTATAAGCCATTTTTGGTGACCAACCATGATTGCAAGCATGGTTAGGGGTTGAGGCTTCAGATCCAGGCTCCTTAAGGAGTTAGAAGGCAGAAAGGGACTGCCTTTGCACCCATGGAAAGCCCCATGCAACTCAAGAGCTTCTTTTAGGACCATTTTAGCTCAAAGTCCCATGCATGCACGTAAAGTTTGTAACGTTACGTGCTAGATCGATCTTAGGAGCCTACATTTATCATTTGGACAAGTTTTGTTCATCATAAATCGTGAAATAAGACTTGGACAACCTCGAGTCGGCAAGTATGAGGCTTGACTCCACTTTCTGCTAGGGTTCAAAGGAACCCAGTCGAGTGTTAGAAGGGTTTTAGAGGGTCCAAAGGAGTGACCCAACGTATTGGACTTAGCCATAGACCTGGAGTTCATAGGAATTGACGAGTACATGACCACACTCGGCGAGTCCAAGGCAATCTTCCAGTAAATGAAGAAGAACTCAACATGTTGTTCATACAACTCGGCGAGTTAAGGTCAGGACTTGTTCATCTGTTGACGGTAAACTCGGCGAGTTGTTCATACAACTTGGCGATTTGGATGAAGGATCATTCGAGGTTCGAAAAGAAGGAGAACTCATCGAGTCATTTCTAAACTCGATGAGTAGAAGCGTGGATGATGGTAGTTGAAAGAATACGGACTCGACAAGTTGGTAGCACAACTCCGCGTGTCATGTCAACTGAAAGTTGACTTTGACTTTGAATTTTACATGGTCAGGGGTAGAACAGTCATTTTACCCTAAGAGTAGTTATCAGTGTCTAATTAAGTGTTTTATGGATTTATAGCCGGAGGGTCACTGGAGCAGTAGTCAGACATCTACAAATCAGCTTTTCAACAGTCAGCCTTACGAGGTGAGTTACCTTCCAATAGCAGTGGGTATACGGCCACAATGTCGGCCCACCAGTAGGAGTTGTATGTTAGATGATTGTCTTTGTGATATCCTTTAGGTTTTCTACTACCTAATATGTTATATGCTAGCATTATATGTTATATGTGATAGAAGTAGAGTTCGGTTGTTAGGACTAAAGGGTAGGTCAGGCTCCCCAGATATGTCTGACAGTATGTGAGGATATTTTTATATGTCGGCATGATATGTTATATGTGATAGTGGTAGTAGGAGGGGAATAGTCCCTAAGTTCAGTTTTTAGGACCGAATGGTAGGTCGGATACCCCAGATATGTATGACAGTATGTTTATGTTATGATATATGTGATAGTAGCAGTAGGGGTGGAATAGTCCCTGAGGTTCGGTTGTTAGGACCGAAAGGGTAGGTTAGCACCCCATAATGGCTTGACATGGTTAGGTCAGCATCCCCAGAATGGCTTAAAGTGGGTAGGTCGGCACCCCAGAATGGACGTACTGGGTAGGTCGGGCGCCACAGAATTGCTCGACAGTATATATGCTATGTGATTGTATGGTATGTGGTACGATCGGGGAACTCACTAAGCTTTGTGCTTAGAGTTTACAGTTTTGATTTCAGGTACCTCTTCAGTAAAGGGGAAGGAGCTGGCACGGTAGTTGCTCAACATACAAACTCTCGTTACCTTCCGCATTATGAGATACTTTGGGATTATACTCTGACATGATATTATTTTCAATATTTGGGTTTTCAGACATGATACATTGTTTATGAGATGATATGATTCCACAAAACGTTTTGCAAATCCATTAATAAAAAATGAAATTTTTGGACTCGAAAATTGCAATGTTACAAGTTGGTATCAGAGCCCTGGTTTGAGGGATTCAAACACACCCTCAGGGATGTCTAAACTAAAATCGAGTGATTAATAGATTTTTACAAAGAAAACGGTTTTCAAAAACCTAAGTTAAAAAGCTTTAAGAAAGAACAAGGTGTGTGATGTGCGCGACCGGCCGAGCTCATGTAAGTTTCTCCCCAAAGTACCCATACACGTTTATGTTATGATTATCAGTTTTAGTAGAATAGCATGCTAGATTAGGACTAAGGATCTAGGAAGGATGCCTTATGTTCCTGTTATATGTGCTTTTTAGTTGCATGAAAGTGTTGATTAGATAGGGATAGGATAGCCTACTTAGGTTATGCCTGATTACATGAGCTTATATCGCATGTTAGTACAGATTCTTGTTATGCGGATAGAATTGCTTGAGCTTTTTTTCCTTTTGTTTGAATGCTACTTGCTTTGTGCTTTGTGGGACTCTAAGTGATGGGTGTTAGCCATTAGGTGGATACATCACGTCACATGTGATCAGGGTTGAATAATCTCAGAGTGCTGGATTTAGCTCTATTGTGCAGCTCTCATTTGAGTCTAACCGTTGTAGAGAAGAGTCCTTTACTCGAAGGATTATCCAAGCCTCGTCACATGTGATGGTATTCAGGTAGTGGCTAATTGGAATTATAAAGATACCTTTAGTAGCTGAGGATTGGGTGCGGGTTGGAGGTTACCCTAGGGCAATCCTAGGATGAGGGTGGCAGAGAACAGTAGTGGTAGAAGGGACTTGGTGGAGTCGAGGCAGTTCTTGAGGAAAGTACGGATATATGTGGAAGGTAGTATGGGCCCATACTACTGAAAGAAGAGGATCTGTACTTGAGACAAGGAAGGCTGAGACGAGACTAGGAAACTTGTGATAGATATGATCCCTCTAGATGTATCAGTATCACTGACAGTTGTCATTATGTATTGCAGAATGGTGGTACTACATCCGAGGCCAGCAGTTGGCAGTACATGAGAGGGATCGGGTTCGGGTTCAGGTTCTGACCAATGGATGAGAGGCTATGCGAGTTAATCGCATCTGAGATCACCAGAGGCATCCTTGTTGCGACCCTGGTCATCTTTGGGTCGATCAAGGAAGGGATTATCGAGCTAGTGGAGGATCTCCTCAGGGCATTAAGGAGTGACATGGCGACCAGCCAGTCAAGATCATGGACACTGTCCTTTAAGGACTTCAATGGAAGTGGTGCGCCGGATTTCCATGGGGTGAAGGACGCTATTGTAGCCACGCGGTGGATTGCAGACATTGAGTCTGCACAGTTAACCAGCTTCTGCCTCGAGGGGTCGAAGGTGAGATATGCAGTAGGGTGCTTGAGATACAGGGCCAGAGATTGTTGGGAGTCGGTTGGTGACTCTATGGGATCCTCGACTATTGAGGCTATGACATGGCCGGACTTTGTGACTCGGTTCAGGAGTTGGTTTGCGCCAACTGTGGAGCTTCAGTAGCTGGCAGGGAGTTTTTGGATATGAGACAGACTACGGAGACTATGGCGGAGATCACCGCCAAGTTCCAGGACAGGGGGTGGTTGTTGCCCCAGTATGCGGGAGATGAGGACATGAGGAGGACCTGCTACCATGACATACTACGAGCCGACATTCGGGAGCATGTTAGTTTTTCAGCTTGCCCTACCTTAGATTCCATGATTGCTAGGGCAAGGGAGAGGGAGATTGATCTGGAGCACATCTGAAAGAGGAAGGTAGAGAAGGGGCAGGCGATTGTGGCTTTGGGGAAGCATCCCAAGGGATCAGATGGTAGTCCGAAAGGCCAGTCAGGACAGGGCCGCTGCAGGAAATGTAGTAGGACACATGAGAAGGCGTGTAGGTTGGGATCGTCGGACTGCTACAAGTGCGGCAAGATGGGGCATTTCAGCACGGATTGTACCGCCCCTGCACCCACTATCCAGACATGCGAGTTGTTGTGTTTCCACTGCAACAAGAGGGGCCATAAGAAGGTCAATTTCCCCCAGTTGACAGCATCAGCAGCGCCAGTGAAGGCGCCAGCCCCAGTGACCCTGCGGATTACTGATGGTCGGCAGGGCAAGTTGGAGGCTCCAGTGGTGAGGAGTCGGGCCTTCCATTTGACTCCCGAGGAGGCACGCACCGCACCCGATGTGGTGACGGGTATGATTCTTCCCTTCTGATTTATTTATATAATGTTTTTGATATTTATATATACTTGTATATATATGTTTAGGATAGTTCCATGTGAACGGTATACCGGTTCAAGTGTTGTTTGACTCGGGTGCTACCTGATCGTTTGTTACACTTGTGCTTAGCAAGAAGTTTCCTGAGTCCTTGGGCATGTTGGATTGCCCTCTAGATGTCGAGATTGCTGACGACCAGTCTATGCGAGCATCAGAGGTCTTCTGGGGTTGTGTCTTGAGGTTGTTCGAAGAGCGTTACTGGTGGATTTGGTTCCCATACCATCGAGGGGGAACAAGGTTATTATTGGTATGGATTGCCTAAGCCCCAACGGGGAAGTGATTGATTGCACGTAGCAGTTGGTGCGGATCAAGACCCCAGGTGGGGGAGAGATGGTTATTCAAGGTGAGCAGCCACATCGAGGACCACCTTTATACTCAGCAGCGAGAGCGAGGCGCTACCTTCAGCAAGGTTGCGTAGGATTTGTCTCCTACGTTACGGATACCGGGGAGGCAGGTAAGGCGGCGGTGGGTGATGTCCCTGTGGTATGATAGTTTGCGGATGTATTCCCCGAGGAGTTGTCTGGGATACCTCCAAAGAGGTAAGTGGAGTTCAGGATCGACCTAGTCCCTGATGCGACTCCGATAGCCAAGGCACCATATCGGTT
Source organism: Lactuca saligna (assembly GCF_052625555.1). Lineage (NCBI taxonomy): Eukaryota > Viridiplantae > Streptophyta > Magnoliopsida > Asterales > Asteraceae > Lactuca > Lactuca saligna. The sequence continues at coordinate 188,256,813 of NC_136421.1, read as the reverse complement.
CGCTCCTCCTGAGATGCAAGAGTTGTCCACACAGCTGCAGGAGCTGTTAGACAAGGGATTCATTAGGCCGAGCAGTTCGCCCTGGGGAGCCCCGATTCTATTTGTAAAGAATAAGGACGGGTCGCATCAGATGTGTATAGATTATCGGGAGCTGAATAAGATAATGGTGAAAAACCGTTACCCACTCCCGAAGATTGATGACCTCTTTGACCAGTTAAAAGGAGCATCTTAGTTCTCCAAGATTGATTTGGGTTCAGGTTATCATCAGATGAGGGTCAGAGAGGAGGATGTACAAAATACTGCTTTTCGGATGCGTTATGGTCACTATGAGTTTGTGGTGATGCCTTTCAGGCTCACCAGTGCTCCTGCCGCATTCATGGACCTCATGAACCGCATATGTAGACCGATGTTGGATCGCTCCGTGATAGTTTTCATTGATGATATCTTGGTTTATTCCAAGACTCAAGAGGAGCACGAGGAGCATCTGCAAGAGGTTTTAGAGACCTTGCGGAGGGAGAGCTTGTACCCCAAGTTCTCCAAGTGTGAGTTCTGGTTGCACGAAGTGCAGTTTCTTAGGCATCTTGTCAACCAGGACGGTATTCTAGTCGACCCGGCCAAGGTAGAGGTCGTGATGGGATGGGAGGTTCCGAAGTCTCCATCTGAGATTCGGAGTTTCCTGGGATTAGTCGGCTACTATCGGAGATTCATCCAGGATTTCTCCAAGATAGTCGTACCTTTGACTCGGATAACGAAGAAGGTCGTAGTCTTTGGTTGGGGGCCTGAGCAGCAGGCAGCATTCAAGACACTGAGACAGACATTGTGTGAGGCACCAATCTTAGCCATGTCAGAGGGCGTAGAGGATTTTGTTGTATACTGCGATGCATCCATCTCAATTTTGGGTGTATTTTTTGATGCAGAGAGGACATGTTATTACTTACGCTTCGAGGAAGCTAAAGCCTCACGAGGCGAACTACCCAACACATGATTTGGAGCTGGGGCGTTTTTTCTTTCCCTCGAGATTTTGCGTCATTACCTCTATGGGGTTCTTTGTACCAATTACACGAAACGCAAGAGCCTGAGGTATCTCATGGACCAGCCGAATCTGAACATGAGGCAGCATCAGTGGCTAGATGTGGTGAAGGATTATGATTTTGAGATCCTTTACCACCCGGGGAAGGCCAATGTGGTGGCCGATGCGCTTAGCCGCAAGGCAGCACCGATCAGGGATATCTGCATGCAGATGACCTGGTGACTCTGATGCTAGAGCAGATCCGAGAGTGTCACACCCCCAAACCAAGGATGGCGGAAACGTCCGGGGTGGAGGACTTCATGTAGAGTATCACAACAATGAGTATAATAGTACTCAAAGTAAATACAACCATCACAAATATAATTGAAAACGTTACATCAAAGCACATGTTTACAAGATTCACATCAATTACATTATGATACAAAATGAACTGTTTGACGATTTATCGTCCCATCCTCAAAACGTTGTTGATTTCCTGTTTTCACTGAATTCCTGAGAATACAAGTAGTTTTGAAAAGTGTCAACACAAAGGTTGGTGAGTTCATAAGAGATTTCGTTACAAAAGTAAACTGTTTTCCTTGTAAAAGCGTTAGAATATGTATCCAGAAAATCCGATATTTTCTTTAAAATCTGTGTAATCTAGTCTTATGACTGAAGACCAAAATGTATAAGTAACCTTTCTTGCTAATAGAAAATGTTATGTGTTTAAATGGACATGGACGCGTTTGAATTAAATAAAATTTTCGTATGTTCTCATGTTGGTTAATACTCTATGTATATGTAGTCCTAAATCCGAGGACCGAGAAATAACAAGTATTGATCATACTTAAAGGTATAAATGTGGTTTCAAATGATGTGTAGTTATAACTACCAAAACCAAAAGTGTACAGTAATATATGTACTCATTGAGATAAAAAGTGATTTTAAATCGACATAAAACCCATTTAGGTTTTATAAATAAAATCCCGTAAACTTTAAGGATTGTTATATCCCTATGTGAGTCGCTATAATCATACTATGACTATGTGAACCTGCCACGACGTTTCTCAGACGTCGCGAAAACTGAAATGACATTTGTCACCCGTAGACCTGCAGGTCCCACTGTAGCTAGCAGCAAGGTGTGGGGTGTCAAACCCAATATAGATCTATATACAAGTATCACGTTCTCCCTCCAAGAGATTCTGATTATAACTACCAGGAATTATATCCCGCACTCGGACGTACGGGGAGAGAATGTCTCACAATATAGGTTAACAAGTTTACGTGAAATGTGTGTGAATATAAATCTTTTCTATATGAACGTACCCTTTTTGTACGAGTGTGCTGTGTGATGTATCATAAACTATACCTATTATAGTTTATCTAAAACGTTTGTAATATGTAAGAACTCTTTTATGGAAATGCATAAATGTTATGAATCCATTAAACTATACTTTTTATAGTTTATTATACGTGTTCTAAAATGAATGTATAATATTTATTACGAATGAATTAGTTTCAGTTCATGATGATAAACTAACAAAGAAACACATTCAATAATTAGAACTTATGATTATACACTTTGCTCAACATAATACAAAGTGTTATGATATTTATATGTTGTTGGCTAACTTTAGCCATTCTGCACTGTTTTGGAAAAATCATAGAAAAATCATACGAAGTCGAAAACTAGATCCGTAAATTCTGAGAGTTCACAAAATTTGTCTAGTTTACTCATAATTTTTATCACTATTTTTAATAACCTCCAACTTGGGTGAATAAGTCCATAATCACAGACTGGTCCGGATTGTTGTTTGAAATGATAGGCAGTTTTGTAAAAATCACCATAAATTGTAGAAACATAGTATGGAGATGTGCAAGTAGTCATTTTAAAGCTAAGAACTTGAGGTATTTGCACCTTCTACAGTTTTGAAAACAAAAATGTTTAAGTTTCCCAAAACAGTCTGTGAATGGAGTTGAACTTTTCTGATGAAGGCTATTAGAAAAACTTAGTTATGTTCTTGGTGTTTTAACTTGTATTCCCCCCTTAAAAACTTGAGAAAACATGAAAATGTAGGGTTATGAACTCACCTTAAGTGATTTCAGTAGATGATTGTTGAAGAATGGAAGTTTTTAACTCAAGAACACTTGGAGATGCCTTGAAGATTTTAGAGAATCTAACATCATAGTTATGGAGTTTGTGTAAGCAATCAATGATTTGAGTAGAATGAAGTGAAATAATCATATGGAGGATGAATTATACTTACTAAGAGTGGAAGAACACTTGAAAATCAGCCTTGAATCTCGAGATTGGTGTAGAAAAAGTTTGAGAGAAAAGTAGTGTTTGATACTTAGTGAAATGAGAGCAAATAAGAGAAATAGGGAGAGAGGATTTTTGTTCTAGCTCTAAAAACGTGGGAATGAGTGTAAATTGAGTTTAAGGGACATGGAAGTGACCTAGGTAAGGTGAGGAGGTATGGCTGGTCATAGAGTGGGTGTGGGGTGGTTGCTTGTGACATAAGTTAAGGCAAGGTCAACACTCCACCTTAAATAAATCCCCCATTAGATATTTATTATTTAGATAATGATTTTCATCAAAATATGTTTAAATTATGAATATTTAGGGTTTATTATGTTAAAATATAATTTTTGGAGAAAATTCCGCTTTAAAATCACGAAAAACGGGCTTAAAATGTTAAAAATATCAAAAAGGGGCTAAAAGTGACAATATTTCGAATTTTAGCCGAGGTTCGGCCTTCTGATGCTAGAACCGAGAGGAGAGAGGGCATAAACCGAGAGGGGAGAAGAGAGGGAGCAGAAACCGAGAGGGGAAGAGAGAACAGAGAGGCAGGAAGAGATAGAGAGGAGAGAAGGAGCAGAGACCGAGAGAAGAGAAGAGAGAGAAGAGAGGCGGGAGGCGAACAGAAGCAGAGAGGCGACAGAGAGGAGAAGCGACAGAGAGCGAGAAGCGACATAGAGGAGAAGTGACAGAGAGCGAGAAGCGACAGAGACAGAGACCAAGACTCGGTCCTTGCTACAGTGATTCGGTTCTCCGGGTTCGGCCAACAGAGGCTCGGTTCGGTCCAGGGTACTTTCAGCCTTAAGGAGCTTCAGCTCCTTGAGAAGGGTTTTGGTTCCTAAGGTCCATTTTTCTCGTTTTTACCCCGTTTTAAGCCTTTTTTGACCCAGTTAAGGGTCGGAATGACCCGAATGATTCTAAAAAGTTACGGGAACTTTTGAGAGAGGTTTGGGAGAGATTTCACTTACTTGGAGAGATTTGGGAGAGATTTGACATTCTTGGAGAGATTTCTCATACAAAGAGATTTTTGCGAGAGATTGCACATACTTGTTGACTTCGGTTGACTTTGACTTGACCGGAAATTGACGGTTGTCACATCATCCCCCCGTTAGAGGGAATTTCGTCCCGAAATTTGAATTTAGGCAAAGAGTAAGCATGAATAATCATGCCAAGAAGTGGGGATACTTCCTAATCGACTAATTCTCGCGTTCCCAAGTGACTCCAGGTCCTTGGTTAGGATTCCAGTGAACTTTCACTAATGGGAAGCAGCGTTGTTTCATCCGCTTGACCTTGGTCCATGGTCACTATGGTTGTTCCAAGAAGGTGAGGCTCTTGTGGAACTCGATCTCGTCAAGGGGAATTGCAAGAGTCTCATTGGATAGATACTTCTTGTAAGTTTGGAACGCGTTGGGTAGAGTGTACTTTACCAAGCTCGCGGAAGTAGATTGAAGTAGCGAGTTATAGGGCTGATTCTGACAAGAATCTCGAAAGGCATAATTATTTGGGGTATTGGCTTTCCATTCTTTCTGAAGCGTACTAAGCCTTCCCAGAGTGAGTGTTTCCATAGGAATTTGGTCAGTTATACTGGAGTTCTAAAGGTTTCTCCCTCTTGTTTCTCTTCCTATCAAGGGTTGCTCCCTTTGGGGTCAATGTTGGGAGGGGGTCCGTATTTTACGAGAAGTTCCCAAGGAACTAAGATGGTAGGTCAGCGAGACCCAGAATTTTTGGCGTATTCCTGCTAACGCCTTTGGTGTTGACTGTTTCTCAACGTTTTTGATTAATTGAAAGGGTCCTTATGCTTTTCCACCTTGATAATGATGTGTCTTGAGAATTGGACTCCTCAATTCCAAAACTCGTATGTAGAGAACTTCGGGTAATACTTCTCTGATCGTATTGGTTCCGTGGTTTGTTGTAGCTGCTCTCCTTGGTTTCCTTCTTACTATGAGAGCAGATAAGTAAGTCATTTGTAATGACGATGATGAACTGATCCTAGCAAGAATGGCATATCCTATTTATTACGTTCATGAATCCTACGAGTGGGTTTGGTCCTATCCGAGGGTATCACTGCGAACTTTCAGCGTCTGCATCGAAATTGGAGGATTGTTCTCGGACATCCTTCTTCAATACTCATGACTGGTGATATTCAGATCTCAGGTTCAATTCATGAAGGGTACCTCATTCCTTGCGGTTGGTCGGCCTATTCGTCTATGCGAGGCAGATAGTAAAGGTTTCTATTGGAGATGTTGTCGGGACCTCTGAAATCGATGGAATTATGAGCCATTTGCTTTTCTATTTGACGAATAAGACCAGAGCTTTCCAGGGTGAGAAGCTTGGTTCTTCAATTTCATTGTTGAGTAGTTCGACAGGTTTGACCTGACAGCTCTTGTAGCTCGGTAGGAAGTATGTGGGTTTGGTTTACGCAACTAGGCCTTTTTGAATAGTAGGACATTTACTCGTCATTCTGGGCAACCTTAGCCCGAAGCTCATGGCAGGACTCGTACCATATCTGTCCCAAGCTTCTATGCTTGAATCTTGTCTGCTACATGCGCGACATTCCCGAAGGTCTCTTGTATATACATGTGATAAGGCTTCGGGAAGTATAGCACTCCTCTGGTGCGTGTTTTGGAGTTCCACAGCGAGAGATGACCCAAAGGTCTGTGCTGGATGTTTATGAGAGACGATAGTTTCGATATTCAGGGGGTTAGGCGAAGGGCCCTTTTGTAGTCGTTTAATCGAGAAGATGAGGGTTATATCAATCAAAATTGGATAATGACAACAATATCTTTTTTAGATAACATGAGATAAGTTGTATTCAAAAGAAGAGATCACTAGAGTGATAGAGTGTCCTGTATTTCTTTTCTGTGTGTTCCGTTTTGTTTAATGTTATGATTATTGTAGATGATTCATACCACAGTGTCTAGCACTGGTAGTGGGTGTGTTTTCGATGGCCAGTAATGATACTTGATATCATGATTCTTGACAGGTCTCCTTACGATCGAGCGGTATATGATCGTCGTATGTAAATTGATACCGTGCAATCATCGAGTGGGTGACCCCACTCAACCCCTAATACTAGACATGGAATCGGAGTCAGGATGGAATTATTTGTTTCAAGACTTTAGTATTTTGATTTTAATTAACCCCGATGTATGGACAAGGTCATCACAACTTACAGGTAATGATCTTAAGGTCATATATGAATGTCTTTGATTTGATTTGTATGAGAGAGAATATTTTAGCTACTTTTTAGAAGGAAGGTTACTTTAGTAAGCGTACCAAAATTCATTACAAACATATAGTACTTAAACGTTTTGTCGTTTGGGAACATTACAAAAGTCCTAACATGGTTCCCTTGCTGCTCCTGTTGGTGTGTTCATCACACTCCTCCCGTTCCTTCGTCATTTTTCTCAGTTGGACATTCTCTCTTGAAGTGTCCCGTTTCACCGCATAGGTAGCATACTGGGCCTACCTTGGTGCAGGTGATTGAAGGGAGGTGATGGGCCGGGGCCCTACAGAAATGGACGGTATGCCCTTTCCTGTTGCAGTTTTTACAGTGCATCTCCCGACAAGCCCCATAGTGATGAAAGCCACATTGGTTGCACTTTGGGAGTGTTCCCTCATATGGTCTGGCAGGCATTTGGGTGGCAGACCCCGTGGCTAGTGTCGAGGCATGTGTCATGACTGTTGTTGTAATGGTAGGGGCGACCCTAGGTTGTTGTCTTTTAGTGTATCTTTGAGATTGGTGGCGCTCTTTCATATTCCAAAACTTTCTCTTCTTGTTCGTAGGTTCGTGGCCTGAGGTATTTTCATTGGTAGGTACCCATTGGTGTCCCTGATTGTTACCACAACTTGTATTTTTAGTACCGCTTCCACCCCTGCTGACGTTGTTAGCATTGAATTGCACCATGATGGCTGCCACGGCTGCCGTGACTGCAGCCTGAAAAGTAGCAGCGTCTATCTGCAATGTTGGCGCCTTGCTAGTTGGTTTGTTGCCTCTTGGTGGAGACATAGCTCTGTTTCATGACGAAAAACAACTTCGTTAGTGGAAATGATTATCTTAAGTGCATCCTTACAATTTATATATACGCATATAAATTTTTGCACATTACAGTACTATTCTTAGTGTTTCTGCTAACGCTCCCGAGATGGAGTTATGGCAGTAGGTAGGATTAGGTTTCATACAGACGTTAAGCTTTAATCCTCTTAAAATCATGTTTGTCCGAACACACTTGGTTGAGGAATTTTGATGGGATCCGGTGCATTAGTGCTGGAACGTTCGCACTCCATAGGTCTATGAAGAAGAAACTTCTCAACAAATGTTTAAAGGTGAGACGATAATGAGTTTTTAGAATGGCTATGTGTCGCGAGTTTTCTAACTAAGTTTATCTCATATCGATTTCTATCAAAGTTCGGTTGTTTAGGGTGTTCTGAAAACAATTTATAACGAGATTCTTTGTATAATAAACTCATGTATTTTAGTAGTTCTGTATCCAAGTGAAACCTTACACTTGACCCAAGCTAGGTCCTTGTCATGAACTATTGATGTATGCTTAGTTATATAATTAAGGCTAAATAGACATTCGAGTCGGATAGGTACATCCTAAGCCCATCTTGTTAATATGACTCTAGAAATCATGGTTTCAGTGAATATTTTGACCTCGATGCAGGTCTACTTCACATTTGTGCATGGGCGGGTTTTGATAGTAGATAGATTTCTCGATTAGTATGACCACTTAATTTGTAGTGTCGTGATTTTACTTACAATAGAGTAGCACCAGCGCATACTTATGAAGCTAATTTACCAGGTCTGGTGAGCGGTATGATCTCTACTTACGATGATCCATCCCTTGTGATGCCTGAGGCAAGGTCGATGTAATTTTTTAGTTTTGCCAATCAACGCTTGGCTACAATCATCCTTTCTTTGAATTTTGTGTGTCCTACCCTGTTACTCTCTTTCCTCTTCACGAGTGGCGATAAGGTCCTAAAAAAAGAGTTGTTCTCGGGAATAGTAGTCGAATTCTGAGTCACGGGTACGAAAAATGATAGGGTCTAGAGTAGCGTGCAGTTTTCTGAATTTGGATTGTAGTCTTCCTCTATTAATCCCCAATGATTGCGATCCGCCGGGTCTTTTTCGGGAGGGCTCTATCCGTCAGTCCCCCGTGGTTGAGGTCATAACACCCTCGTTGGTCTCCACATGGTGGTTGTTGTCATTGTTGTCGACATTCAACCCTCGATCACGATTTCCCAACGGGTCACAGGTTCGTTATAGTCGAAACGGTTCACGGAACCCTTGCTATGCATGGAGGATAGATTACCGCTGGTTCCGCCTCTGAGTCTTCTCATAACCATTCACCATTCCTCGAGTTCGGATTAGGAAAGTAAGGGTCGTCCGGCAAGTAGGGTTTTGCTATGTTGTATTTGCGAGAATAGGAGTGGAGGAGATAAGTATTATGCGTCTAACTCTATTATCAATTACTTATAGGGGTGATCCTTATTAGTTACTTCTATAATGACATAGTGCATACTAATTACATATAACAAGATACGATATACCTTTGAATAAGTGATCCCACTCTAGGTCCACATCCAAACAAGGAAAAGGAAGTAAAGTAATGATCACAAATTCTAAGTCTATAATTTCAAAGTTATATATAACCTTAAAGTATCCACTTAGGGACCATAGACCTGTTATTAAGGATCTATTTAGTTTTCATATAAGTTATGATATTACAAAATACTTCTATAGTATTTTAAACTCATGTTATGTTCTAATGTTCTCGTTGTGGTAGTGTTGGTAAGTTTTTAGACTTGTTGCCATATCACAACTATTCTTTGGCATGTGCTAATCACTCCTCGGACCAGCATAGTTGATCAGGCTATGCTACTCCCAAGACTGACCATACATCCCCGAGCTTACCTGTGATATTCAACAATCATAACTTTTGTTTTGTTCTAGAGTGGTGCTGACCTTAGTATGTATGTATGCATGTATGCCTTTAATAAGAAACTATTTATTTCTAAAAGTATAGTTGTTTTGAAACTTTAAATCAGAGACTTAGTCCCAATGCATTGATAGTTGTATATCTTATGTGGTTTGATATACTGAGTTCACTATAAACAATGCTCTGATACCAATCTGTCACACCCCCAAACCAAGGATGGCGGAAACGTCCGGGGGTGGAGGACTTCATGTAGAGTATCACAACAATGAGTATAATAGTGCTCAAAGTAAATACAACCATCACAAATATAATTGAAAACATTACATCAAAGCAAATGTTTATATGATTCACATCAATTACATTATGATACAAAATGAACTGTTTGACGATTTATCGTCCCATCCTCAAAACGTTGTTGATTTCCTGTTTTCACTAAATTCCTGAGAATACAAGTAGTTTTGAAAAGTGTCAACACAAAGGTTGGAGAGTTCATAAGAGATTTCATTACAAAAGTAAACTGTTTTCCTTATAAAAGCGTTAGAAAATGTATCCAGAAAATCCGATATTTTCTTTAAAAGCTGTGTAATGTAGTCTTATGACTGAACACCAAAATGTATAAGTAACCTTTCTTACTAATAGAAAATGTTATGCTTTTAAATGATCATGGAGGCGTTTGAATTAAATAAAATTTCTGTATGTTCTCATGTTGGTTAATACTCTATGTATATGTAGTCCTAAATCCGAGGACCGAGAAATAACAAGTATTGACCATACTTAAAGGTATAAATGTGGTTTCAAATGATGTGTAGTTATAACTACCAAAACCAAAAGTGTACAGTAATATATGTACTCATTGATATAAAAAGTGATTTTAAATCGACATAAAACCCATTTAGGTTTTATAAATAAAATCCCGTAAACTTTAAGGATTGTTATATCCCTATGTGACTCGCTATAATCATACTATGACTATGTGAACCTGCCACGACGTTTCTCAGACGTCGCGAAAACTGAAATGACATTTGTCACCCGTAGACCTGCAGGTCCCACTGTAGCTAGCAGCAAGGTGTGGGGTGTCAAACCCAATATAGATCTATATACAAGTATCACGTTCTCCCTCCAAGAGATTCTGATTATAACTACCAGGAATTATATCCCGCACTCGGACGTACGGGGAGAGAATGTCTCACAATATAGGTTAACAAGTTTACGTGAAATGTGTGTGAATATAAATCTTTTCTATATGAACGTACCCTTTTTGTACGAGTGTGTTGTGTAATGTATCATAAACTATACCTATTATAGTTTATCTAAAACGTTTGTAATATGTAAGAACTCTTTTATGGAAATGCATAAATGTTATGAATCCATTAAACTATACTTTTTATAGTTTATTATACGTATTCTAAAATGAATGTATAATATTTATTACGAATGACTTAGTTTCAGTTCATGATGATAAACTAACAAAGAAACACATTCAATAATTAGAACTTATGATTATACACTTTGCTCAACATAATACAAAGTGTTATGATATTTATATGTTGTTGGCTAACTTTAGCCATTCTGCACTGTTTTGGAAAAATCATAGAAAAATCATACGAAGTCGAAAACTAGATCCGTAAATTCTGAGAGTTCACAAAATTTGTCTAGTTTACTCATAATTTTTATCACTATTTTTAATAACCTCCAACTTGGGTGAATAAGTCCATAATCACAGACTGGTCCGGATTGTTGTTTGAAATGATAGGCAGTTTTGTAAAAATCACCATAAATTGTAGAAACATAGTATGGAGATGTGCAAGTAGTCATTTTAAAGCTAAGAACTTGAGGTATTTGCACCTTCTACAGTTTTGAAAACAAAAATGTTTAAGTTTTCCAAAACAGTCCGTGAATGGAGTTGAACTTTTCTGATGAAGGCTGTTAGAAAAACTTAGTTATGTTCTTGGTGTTTTAACTTGTATTACCCCCTTAAAAACTTGAAAAAACATGAAAATGTAGGGGTATGAACTCACCTAAAGTGATTTCAGTAGATGATTGTTGAAGAATGGAAGTGTTTAACTCAAGAACACTTGGAGATCCCTTGAAGATTTTCGAGAATCTAACATCATAGTTATGGAGTTTGTGAAAGCAATCAATGATTTGAGTAGAATGAAGTGAAATAATCATAAGGAGGATGAATTATACTTACTAAGAGTGGAAGAATACTTGAAAATCAGCCTTGAATCTCGAGATTGGTGTAGAAAAAGTTTGAGAGAAAAGTGGTGTTTCATACTTAGTGAAATGAGAGCAAATGAGAGAAATGAGGAGAAAGGATGTTTGTTCTAGCTCTAAAAACGTGGGAATGAGTGTAAATTGAGTGTAAGGGACATTGAAGTAACCTAGGTAAGGTGGGGAGGTATGGCTGGTCATAGAGTGGGTGTGGGGTGGTTGCTTGTGACATAAGTTAAGGTAAGGTCAACACTCCACCTTAAATAAATCCCCCATTAGATCTTTATTATTTAGATAATGATTTTCATCAAAATATGTTAAATTATGAATATTTAGGGTTTATTATGTTAAAATATAATTTCTGGAGAAAATCCCGCTTTAAAATCACGAAAAACAGGCTTAAAATGTTAAAAATATCAAAAAGGGGCTAAAAGTGACAATATTCAGAATTCTGGCCGAGGTTCGGCTTTCTGATGCTAGAACCGAGAGGAGAGAGGGTAGAAACCGAGAGGGGAGAAGAGAGGGAGCAGAAACCGAGAGGGGAAGAGAGAACAAAGAGGCAGGAAGAGACAGAGATGAGAGAAGGAGCAGAGACCGAGAGAAGAGAAGAGAGAGAAGAGAGGTGGGAGGCAAACAGAAGCAGAGAGGCGACAGAGAGCGAGAAGCGACAGAGACAGAGACCGAGACTCGGTCCTTGCTACAGTGATTCGGTTCTCCGAGTTCGGCCAACAGAGGCTCGGTTCGGTCCAGGGTACTTTCGACCTTAAGGAGCTTCGGCTCCTTGAGAAGGGTTTCGGTTCCTAAGGTCCATTTTTCTCGTTTTTACCCTGTTTTAAGCCGTTTTTGACCCGGTTAAGGGTCGGAATGACCCGAATGATTCTAAAATGTTATGGGAACTTTTGAGAGAGGTTTGGGAGAGATTTCACTTACTTGGAGAGATTTGGGAGAGATTTGACATTCTTGGAGAGATTTCTCATACAAAGAGATTTTTGCGAGAGATTTCACATACTTGTTGACTTCGGTTGACTTTGACTTGACCGGAAATTGATGGTTGTCACAGAGAGGCTCAACAGGAGGCTATGAAGGAGGAACATCAGAAGAGCAAGCGTATTGTGGGTCAGTTTTCCTTTTTCAACTATGATAGCCGAGGATTGTTGACCCTCCACCGTAGGGTGTGGGTCCCCTATCAGGGGACGTAGCATGGTATGTGGAACGGTGCTTGACCTGCAGGAAGTTCAAGGCCAAATATTAGAGGCCACATGACAAGATGCAGTTGTTAGATATTCCAATGTGGAAATGGGAATATATCACCATGAACTTCATCACCAAACTTCCTAGGACCACGCACAGAGTGGATTCCATATGGGTCATTGTTGATCGGTTGACCAAGAGTGCCTATTTTATACAGATCCAGGAGAGCATCTCAGCCGAGAAGTTGGCTGACATCTACATTCGAGAGGTAGTGGCTCGGCATGGAGTGCCACTCTCCATGATTTCCGACAGAGATGGGCGGTTTACTTCCAGGTTCTGGAAGAAGTTCCACGACGATTTAGGTACTCGTATGCACTTTAGCACCGCATTTCACCCACAGACGGATGGTCAGAGTGAGTGTACCATCCATACTTTGGAGGATATGTTGCGGGCATGTTTGCTAGACTTCGGTGATAGCTGGGACACTTACCTCCAATTGGCTGAATTCTCATACAACAACAGCTACCACATGAGTATCGATAGTCCTCCCTTTGAGATGTTATACGGGAGAAAGTGTAGGACCCTGATATGTTGGGGTGAAGTTGGCCAGAGGGTCATGAGGAGCACAGAAGTGGTGCTCAAGACGATAGAAAGCATTCAGCAGGTCAGGAGCAGGCTCTAGACTGCACTGAGTCGGTAGAAAAGCTACGCTGACAAGCACCGTTCAGACATGGAGTTCCAGGTTAGGATATGGTTCTCCTGAAGGTATCGCCTTGGAAAGGCGTCATCCGATTCAGGAAGCGGGGAAAGTTGGGCCCCAGGTACATCGGAACTTTCTGGATTATAGCTCGGGTGGGAAAGGTGGCATACAGGCTGGATCTGCTAGCTGAACTCAATCAGATCCACAACACTTTCCACGTCTCCCAGCGGAAGTGTCTAGTGGACGAGTCAGTAGTGGTGCCCCTGGAGGATATTCAGGTTGATGATAGCCTGAATTACATTGAGCGGCCTGTGGCGATCCTTGACCGGAAGTCGAAGGATCTGAGGAACAAGAGGGTCGAGCTGGTCCAGGTGCAATGGCAGCACCAAAAGGGCTTAGAGTGGACGTGGGAGCCGATGGAATAGATGATGGAGCATTACCCAGAGCATTTCCATAAACGAGCAATAGACTTCGAGGACAAAGTCTAAAATAAGTAGGAGAGATTTGTAGAACCCGGTTCCTGATATGTATTTCATTTGAGTATTCATTTCACATTTTGGACTGAGACTCAGCGAGTTGATGGACCAACTCGTCGAGTAGTAACGGTTTGGACCCGGGCGTTAAGAGACGGACTCATCGAGTCGGCGGCAACACTCGACGAGTAGACTCTGGCTAGACAAAACCCTAATATGAGGCTTTACACCTTATTTAAAGGATCTTATACATCCTCCATTGCCCCTTTATGCTCCTAGAACACTCCATTTCAAACCCTAAGTGTGTTGTGAAAGATTTAAGGGTTTTTTGGTGGTTTTAGTGTTTTGTGGTGACAAGAAGGAAGGAGAAACCAAGAGGAATCAAGAGGAGACCAGAAGGAGTCAAGCTTGTGCATCATCTACAGTCCTTGGAAGGTATAAAGTTGACACCTTGCTCCTTCTTGCATTAGATCCCTTTTTGGGGAGATTTAGGGCTTTTATAAGCCATTATTGGTTACCAACCATGATTGCAAGCATGGTTGAGGGTTGAGGCTTCAGATCCAGGCTCTTTAAGGAGTTAGAAGGCAGAAAGGGACTGCCTTTGCACCCATGGAAAGCCCCATGCGACTTAAGAGCTTCTTTTAGGACCATTTTAGCTCAAATTCACATGCATGCACATAAAGTTCGTAACTTTACGTTCTAGATCGATCTTAGGAGCCTAGATCTATCATTTGGACAAGTGTTGTTCATCAAAAATCGAGAAATTAGACTTGGACAACCTCGACTCGGCGAGTTGTTCTTGGGACTCAGTGAGTCCGAGGCTTAAATCCCCTTTTCTTTAGGGTTCAGAGGAATCCAGTCGAGTGTTAGAAGGGTTTTAGAGGGTCCATGGGAGTGAACCAACGTATTGGACTTAGCCATAGACCTGGAGTTCATAGGACTCGATGAGTACATGAGCAAATTCGGCGAGTCCAATGCAATCTTCCAGTAAATGAAGAAGAACTCGACGCGTTGTTCATACAACTCGGCGAGTCAAGGTCAATACTTCTTCATTAGTTAAAGGTAAACTCGATGAGTTGTTCATATAACTCGACGAGTTTGATGAAGGATCATTCGAGGTTTGTAAAGAAGGAGAACTCGTCGAGTCATTGCTAAACTCGACGAGTTGGCAGCACAACTCGGTGAGTCATGTCAACTGAAAGTTGACTTTGACTTTGACTTTGACATGGTCAGGGGTAAAACAATCATTTTACCCTAAGAGTAGTTATCAGTGTCTAATTAAGTGTTTTATGGATTTATAGCCGGAGGATCACCGGAGCAGCAGTCGGACATCTACATATCAACTTTTCAGCAGTTAGCCTT
This sequence comes from Lactuca saligna, assembly GCF_052625555.1. Classification (NCBI taxonomy): domain Eukaryota; kingdom Viridiplantae; phylum Streptophyta; class Magnoliopsida; order Asterales; family Asteraceae; genus Lactuca; species Lactuca saligna. Next base: position 188,241,623 of record NC_136421.1, on the reverse strand, counting down.
ACGAAGTGAGTTACCTTCCAGTAGCGGTGGGTATACGGCCATAATGTCGGCCCACCAGTAAGATTTGTATGTTAGATGATTGTCTTTGTGATATCCTCTAGGTTTTCTACTATCTAATATGTTATATGCTAGCATTATATGTTATATGTGATAGTAGTAGAGTTCGGTTGTTAGGACCAAAGGGTAGGCTAGGCACCCCAGATATGTCTGACAGTATGTGAGGATATTTTTATATGTTGGCATGATATGTTATATGTGATAGTGGTAGTAGGATGGGAATAGTCCCTAAGTTCGGTTGTTAGGACCGAAGGGTAGGTCGGACACCCCAGATATGTATGATAGTATGTTTATGTTATGATATATGTGATAGTAGCTGTAGGGGGTGGAATAGTCCCCGAGGTTCGGTTGTTAGGACCGAAAGGGTAGGTCAGCACCCCAGAACGGCTTGACATGGGTAGGTCAGCACCCCTATAATGGCTTGAAATGGGTAGGTTGGCACCCCAGAATGGTCGTACCAGGTAGGTCGGGCACCCCAGAATTGCATGGCAGTATGTATGCTATGTGATTATATGGTATGTGGTACGATGGGGGAACTCACTAAGCTTCATGCTTGCGGTTTACAATTTTGGTTTTAGGTACCTCTTCAGTAAAGGGGAAGTAGCTGACACGGTAGCTGCACATCATACACACTCTCGTTACCTTCCGTATTATGAGATATTTTGGGATTGTACTCTGACATGATATTATTTTCAGTATTTGGGTTTTCAGACATGATACATTGTTTATGAGATGATATGATTTCACATTGTTACTTACAAATGTTTTGTAAATCCATTAATTAAAAATGAAAATTTTGGACTCGAAAATTGGGATGTTACAGATTGGGTTTCTTATCGCTTGGATCTTCCCGAGGAGCTTAGTTAAATCCATAGCATGTTTCACATCTATCTGTTGCTGAAAGGTTAAGGGGATGATTCTGTGGTGGTTACATTGGAGGATATTCAGGTAGATGATCTCCTGAATTATATCAAGAGACCGATGGTGATTCTTGACATGAAGATGAAAACCTTGAGGAACAAGGTTGTTGAGTTGGTGAATGTTCAGGGGTAGCACCGCAAGGGTTCAAAATAGACTTAGGAGCCGGAGGACGAGCTGAGAGAGCACTACCCAGAGTTTTTTTAGGGCAGCAGACTTTGACGACGAAGTCTGATTCAAATGGGGGAGAATTGTAACGTTTGAGTTCCAGTATGTTTCCTTTTAAACCCTTAATGCTTAATTCACTACATTTTGGTCCCTAGCTAATACGCGAGGCATACTCTATGATTACGCATAGTATACTAGCTCTCTGATTGATCGCGGGTTCGCCCACGTACGTTGGGCATACGTGGGAGTATGTAGGGCATAAACAAGCTTTGGGTAAACCATAATTTTTAGAGTTTTTGCCCTATTTTAAGCAACTTATGTTTCCTTGGTGGTATCTTTTGGTTAGCCTCCACTCCCTTAAACCTTAAGAACGAAACCCTAGTGCCTTTTGTGATTTTTGGAGCTTGGAAGTTAGTTTTTGTGGTGTTTTTGGTGATTTGAAGGAAGAATAACTCTTGGAGATTGCCTTGGGGTAACTTGAGTTTGTAGATCCAGATTCATCATCATCTTTGCAAGCTATTTGATGTATAAAGTTTCTTACTTGATGATTCATTATGCTAGATCTAGTTTACGACCTTGTTTATGCATTTTTGGGTCCGTTAAGCTTTGTTTGGGAGTATGGGCTACTCCAGCAACTTGGGATGTTAATTCTAGCTCCATTGAGGTCCCTTATCCATAAAAATGTAATCTTTACGAGTCTTATTGTTCCATGCAAGTGTTAAGATTCTTATTAAGCTTCTTTTTGAGTTTAGGTCTTATTAACTCATGCATGGGTGTGAAGTTGCCAACTTAACGGTTTAAGTAACCTTCTTGAATCAGATATGAGAGTTTGTTATTTTGGTTTAACCGAATAAGTGCTTAATGATTTGGGTTCGTTGTCTGCAAAGTACGTGAGGCGTACTTAGCTTATACGCTGAGCGTAGGGCCCCTGAAGGAATACACCAAGCGTAAGTCTAAGTATTCCCAACGTACTCAATTGTTTGACTTTTGGGTTGACTTCCTCGAGTTTGGGACATATTTTGGGCTTTTAGGGTTTGGGTATTGTTGGGACCTTGGACTTCTAATTTTGGGCCATGGATAGACCATGGACTTTCTTAGGATTAGGTCCATGAAGATTTTGGCCTAATTTGGAAATTGGGCCTTATAGGGCCTTGGGATGCCTTTGAGCAAATAGGTTGGGCCTTGGTTTTGGGCAGTGTTGTAAAAATCCCGATTAATCTCCAATTAATCCCTAGGCACCACTCGAACGATTAGAGAGCACCTAGCAATTAATCCATGCATACAAAATGACTGAAACAGTAGAACCCAAAGATATTTTAACACTTTGAAGAAGTTACATCTTAATGGAAACTATTTGAGGTATGATTAGCGTTGTATTTATCATATTAACCTATTTTGTTACGATATTAGTGGTATTTATAAATTTTTCTATAATATTAGTCATTTTTTATTTTTTTTAAAATCTAACAAATTAGCAATTAATGGTCCCTGATTAATCTCTACCTAGCCGATTAATCCCTTAACCCAAGTCCACCGACTAGCTAACGTCGAACGATTTTTACAACCATGGTTTTGGACCAAGTAAAAAGAGGGTAAAAGGATCTTTTACCCTAGATGTTGGACAAGTAACTTAGATTCTTGATTATGGGTCGAGGTCCAATTATTAATTGGATATTATTTGATGAAGTTAGCACGGGATTTTCCGAACCAGCAGACCGAGATTTATTTGAGAGATTCATTAGGTAGAGGTTAGTTTCCTCACTGTGTTTAGCGAGTTGAAGGCACCAATGTCAGCACATTGTTTTTTATGATTAGGATGCTAGTTGTTTGCGTAACTCTTGCATGTATGATATTGATATGTATATTGGGCGAGGCCAATAACTATCATGTATGTTATTTATCTTTGTGATTATTGCATCTGTTTTTATGATTATATGTTTATATATATATATATATATATATATATATATATATATATATATATATATATATATATATCAGGCGGGGCCTGATTACTGGCATATCTCTGTTGCGAGCGGGGCTCAATGTCGGGCGGGGCCCGGTGTCGGGCAGGGCCAGATGACGAGCGGGGCCCATTATATGTTTGACATGTATATTATGTGGTATTTTAGAGAAGTCATTAAACTTTGTGCTTACGGTTTTCAGTTCAGGTACTTCTGATTCGAAAGGAAATAATTTGGAATACTGCATTGTATACACCACATTATTTTGCATTTTCTATTACTCTAATATGCTTGGATATTATTTGAGAGACTCTGATTTTCACTATGGTTTTATGATATTGATTGGGTTGATGATTTATTTAATATAAAAAAAATCTTTATTTTTGGTCTTTATGTATTTTAGGACGTTTTATATTTCATTTAATTATATAAAAAGGTATAGTAAAATAGTTTATTGAAAATATTTTTTTCATTATTCAATCTTAACTTGGAATATATCTATTATAGGTCAGATGTAAATTTATTTTGTGTTGCTTTAACGTGTAAGACTATGAGTGTGTGATAAATGATCGTGTGCTACGGAAGCATTTTGGACTCTCTAGATGTGCTCGCTAACTGAAGTAGGATTTGAACTAGAAGTAAATAAATTCTAGGAGTTAAGGGATTGAAAGAGGCAACTGATAATTTTCGTGGACCTAAAGTAAAGATATGAGTTGAATGGTGATATGTAAATAAAAGCTTAATTGTAAGCTTATGTTTTGGAGAGATTAAGCGGCATGTAACACATGTTTGACCTTACCGGCTCTACCAAGGTCAATCTTTTTATATTATACATGTAATTCTATTAATTTTTTTTTTTTATAATGTAGTTAATTCTATAAAGTTTAATAGAATATATTTAAATTGTTATTGAAGAATTAGGAAATTTTCATTTTTCTCATTAAAGAGTTCAATGGTACTTCAAATCAATTGAACGCCAAAGTGGTATCTCATAATGGTAAAGATTCGCCTATTAAATAACAACTAGGTTTTCCACCTCATTCAACTTCTCATTAAACTCTTACCGGATGCAGTAGAGCTTCTTAATAGAGTACAACGGATCATACATTGCAATGGTATATCCCCTAGTTCTATGAATGTAGTCGTTAAAAGATTGAGTTTTGCTATACAAAAAGACGTAGCGGCGCAGCTTGTTGCCTGTTTGTCATCTCACTTGTTGTACGATGATAATTAAATTTATTTAATGCGAAAAAAAAATTAAACTCTCCATTGTGATGCTTTAATGTACAACTTTTTCAAAACATGCATTTTAAGAGCATCCATCATATATTGAACTCTATTTAGTTCAATGGATTGTCACATCATCTTTTTATAATCCATACAACTTCATCATTTTATTTTTATAATGCATTGAACTCTACAAAGTTCAATAAAATATTACAAAAGGTAATTTATAGTGCATAATTAAGTATTACAAAGCCTTTTTTTCCATTTGAATAATTCAATGGTCATTTAACTTCAAATTCATAAAATATCAATGTAACATCTCAGTAAAGTTCCATCCATTAAATGATACATATATTTGTCATCTCATTCAACTTTCTTATTAAATTTACTATTGGGATCATCTAAGCTTAATTGTTAGCTCATTATTTGGAGAGATTAGGCGGGGCGCAACACCGCCTTCCCCTATATTGGCTCCGCCAATACATAACATACAACTCCTTTAAGCATAAAATACAACTTTTCAAAACGTGTATTTAAGTTAAGAATTTTCATTCCTTTTTTAAACCAGAATGGATACTAATTTGAGTACACCCAAATACCATATTTTCTAAGGTATTATAAACTACACAATTACACATCTAAAGGTATTACGATCCATATATATATATATATATCTATACTAGTCTCCAAATTATAAACTCAAATTGTGTTGAGAGCATGCAACCTTGGGCCGTCATGAAAAGCTTCCCAAGATATACTCTAATTGCCAAAGAAAAGCAGCGAGACAAATAAGCACAAAAAACTTATTTTGATGAAGGAGATGTGAACAAATGGTGGCATTCAGTTCGTTGACAAGAAATAGTTGTCGTATGTGTGTATGTTATAGCATCTGGTCATTAAAGAAATATAATGTCGATATTCAGATACCTCTTTAAGGGGACATCATACCCTAAAAGGGGAATGAAGTTATGTAATGACCTCTAAAAGTAGGATATAATTCTCTCTCCCAATATCTTCAAACCAGTTTTCGAGAAAATGGAAACCCTACTGTTTTGTTCCCTCCTTCCATGATGATGACCTTTTCATTTGAACCCCAACTTATTTAATATCCAAATAATGGAATTACATAACTTGCAAGCCATTAAAGAAATAGGTGAAAACAGTACCAACATCCTAGCTGGTTAGCAATATAGCGTGGGTCCCTAACCATTGTCTGTATAAATAAGTTGAGATATTCCCCTCCTACAAACCATTCTCAGTTTCGTCCCTTCAATTCGTTAATTAGTTACTTAAGAATCTAGAGAGAAAGAAGCCACAGTTTTGTTACTCAAGTTTGGATATTCAGAATCTGTCAACAGCTGAAATTTGTATTCTGCAGCCACAAAACATGAAGCTTTATCTGATATTTGCTGTGTTTCTTCTGTCAAACCTCCGTACTTATGAAGTTGAAGGTATGTCCACGACCATGTTATCCAACACCTTTTTTGCATTTCAAAATTGTAACATCTAATTAATATATTTCTTTTTTATTTTATGAAGGCATAAGACTGGGAAAAGTCACTTTACAAATTAGCAGCTATCGTGAAATCATTAAGGTCGGTATCTTTATCATGATTCAGTGCAAAGATAAGAGCATTTTTTTTCAGTGGTACATGATTATAGCTCATGATATTTTCCTCGTTTTTTACAGATGTTATCAATAAAAGGAAGCAATGATCAAGATCATGAATTGCCAATCAAAACTAATGCACTTCCATCAGGTACCACATTAAAGAACAGAAGATTATCTTCTAGGGTAGGAACCCAGAACCTTCATCGTGACCATTGGTTACCAAAGATTCATGAAGACTACTACGGCCCCAATCATCATCGCCCAAGACATCATTGAGAAATCATATCTTAGTGTGTGTTGCTCATTGATAATCTTTCAAATTTTGTTACAACGATTGCATAAGCATATGTGATATCAACATATCAGAAACATCTGTCATTAATATTTTTGCTAACATACTAGAGTATGTTAGACTAACGAGGTGATACTACTATTGTAATAGATGATAAGAAACTGACATAGAATTGAAGTTGGGTTTTTGATCTAAGGATTAAAAACCCTTCACTTGTATGCGAAAATACTGGAGCAACAGTTGGCCAAAGGCCGATTAACTTCATTTATAAGCTTCTTTAACCATCTTCATTAGTTGATTTTGGGAAAATCTTACATCAGTGACATGATATATAGTGTTTTACAAATCATATTATGTATTTCTCAAGTTCTTTTTTACATTGATTTGCAAGAAAAAACAGAAAAAATATGAGAAAAATTACATCTTCTAGCACCATCATCCCCCATTTTGTTTTTTTGTTTAATATTCAAAACGAAGTCATTATTCAGATTCCAGGGTAAAGAAAACGGAAATAAAAGATTTTTCTCTTTTCATTTAAAGCAAGACAAACTTGCAAAAATGGTCACTATGGTATTGCATTTTTTTTTAGTACAAACCCAGACTTTTTTGGTTTTATCGTCTTTTTGAGTTAGTTTCATTGCGGATTTGGTGTTTAGGTAAACTGAAATGACTTTAATACCCTTGAGTATTTCTTTTGTATCTCTAAATTCATTTTTTTAGTTTTAATAATTATTTATTCATTTTAATTATTAAAAAGTGAAAGGGATCTCTCTCTCTCTCTCTCTCTCTCTCTCTCTCTCTCTCTCTCTCTCTCTCTCTCTCCCCATTGATAGATCTTAAAAATCCAAAATCAAATAGGAATAGATGGTATAACAAATTAATTCATCCTTAAACGATAGCCACCTGCTACTTCTCTATTCTTCGCAGTCTACTATGCGTTGGTGGCCTTCCCACACACTTTATTGATTCACAACATCAAGTAAACAAGAAACAAATAATAAAGGTAGGTGTGTGTGTATGTAACTATGTGTCTACTGGTATGTGTTTCACATTATTTCTTTCTTGAATCAATTCCTAATTGTTCCTCCACTCTGGTGTTACATCATCGATGGTATATCCAAATCCAATCGGAGAAGAAGACCAGATCCACCGTCTGCCTGCAATCTCGATGCAACCTAGATGAAAGCAATGAAAACCATCTAATACCCAAACGATACCCACCTAATTTAAGGGGCATCAAGCTCCATAATCCGAAATTAAGCCACTAAGCTGAGCAAAATAAGGAAACTCATCCATAGATTGAAGTAAAGGTCGTTGATTGGAACACATAGAACAAACTTCAACCAAATATGGTCCCTGTGATATCGCTACTGATAGGAAGTCGAAAATTGCAAACGGAAACATGGGTTCATCGCTGCTTGTGGTTTAGAGAACGCCAGCTCAAGTATACCCTAAAATAATCACACAACAATAAACTCATAAATCCGACCCAACACAAAATCCGATCATCGAGGATCTTAGGAAAATGTTACCTGAAGCCGATTAAGAACGCAAGTGTATTTCCCCCAAAGCTCCAGTCGGCTTTCCATGAGCGAAAGCACAAGAACCCTATGTGTGCACCACACGCCAAAGCTTGTTATCAAATTAGCCCTCCAGACACAACCTTCCCTACAGTTTGGAATCAAGGTCACCATATGGATTTTCATCCCCAAATCCTAACTATCAACTTTATAAAAGAACCACTCCCTGGTGGCTACGTGGTCAACAAGGTCCTCGTTAAGACCATTGTTCTGTTGAAACAGCCAATCGGATCCTTCAAGTTTCAAGAGCTTCACGACACAAAGTCTTAAAGATTTAAGAAGATTTGCTTCTAAATCAACCACGGAACCGAGAGAGAGAGAGAGAGAGAGAGAGAGAGAGAGAGAGAGAGAGAGAGAGAGTCCTCTCTTTATTTATTAATTATTAAAATAAATAAATATATATATTAAATTTTTAAAAAATGAAAGAAAAATGAAAAGTAAATATGAGAGGCATTATAGTCATTTCAGTTTACTGAGGGACCTAATACTAGAGGTGAAAATGGGTTGACCTGGGTTGGGTTCGGGGTTCAACCCATTTAATAACTGAGTTGAAAATTTCAATCCAACTCAACTTGTTTATTTAAATGGGTTGATATTTCCAATCCAAACCCAATATTTTAGATAAATGAGTTGTCACTGGGTTGACATGTTTATATAGTTCCCGACCCAACCTATTAAATAAATGGATTAAATGTGGTTTAACCCATTTAAAATCAATTAAATAAATTATATAATTAAATATTATACCACATAAATTATAAAATGTAAATAAAACTTCATAATTATGACAAAAGCACAATCCAAATTCATAAATACAAATAAATTGTTCAAATAACATTAAAAATGTTTAGTTTCATAGTTATTTTGGATGGTTACCAATATTATCAGCGCTAAAAAATGATAGAAATTAAGATTGAATTTGTTTAAACATAGATAATAATAATGCAACATTATAATTTACGAATTAATACTTTGATTAATACATGATAATATTCAAATAGTATTATATATATATATATATATATATATATATATATATATATATTTATTTATATATATATATATATATATTAAAGTTAATTGGGTTGACGGGTTGAAAACGGATTGATAATTTTTACCCAGCCCAACCTATTTAATTAAATGGGTTAGACAGGTTGACTCATTTAAGTTAAATGGATTGAAAATATCAACCCAACCCACTAATTTTGGGTTGGGTTCGGGATGGGTTGGCGGGTTGGATCGATTTTTGTCAGCTCTATCTAATACACATCGAAAGTAGGCCAAAAGGACCATAAATCAAAAAAAAAGTTTAAAGTTTGGACCAAACCTTAGAGAAAATATATACCACATGGACCAGTTTTGCAGTTTTGTCTTAAAGTAAACTATTTTGTTTTTTGTACTCAATGATGGAAATAAGCGTGACCCAAAATAAGAGATCAGATATGTTCACGGATCAATGGGAAAGGAATATAATTTATTGTGTAGTTTGTTGCCGGAAAATTCGAAGAATGAGAAGGACGTGGCTAGCGAGCATTATCCGAACGACACTATGGTGTTGTTTGTTTTTTTGAAGTCAAAATGTCTGCAGTCTGCGGACCACATCTGCAAGCCTCTGCGGCAGAAGAGATGGACCAAATGTCTGCAGTCTGTAATAAGAAGACTGTTTGTTTTTAACGTCTGCGGGCCGTTAAAATAAATTGAATTTTTAAACTTAATTTCATGTTATAAACATTAAAATGCATTTTTAACAAAAAAATGAAAGAAAAAAAAAACTGCACGATGGCCATTTTTTTTTTGGTTTAGGTTAAAATGAGGTGTGAAGACCTTTGAAGACAGTGGCCCATGTCTGCGCCAGGAAGACCTCGCGCAGACGTTTTCTGATCTGCGCACTTCCAAAAAACAAACAATCTGCGAGGGCATACGTCTGCGCGTTGTCTGCGCGGCGCAGACAAAAGTGATTGCGCAGATCTTCACACAAAAAACAAACAGCCCCTATGTAATGGATTACACTCCGACTAGGAGCAAGACGCCTGTACACAACTAGCTTTTTTTATTTGAAAAATTAAAAAGAAAAATACATAAACAAACTTATAGAATTACAATTTAAGTCAGACAGCAAAGCTGAAATGCGGTAGGTTTTTTAAGGAACTGGGAACAAGATTATGCACTTATAAAGCTAATGGGTGTGGAGTGCGGTTCCTAACCGTGATTGTGTCACGTCAACCGCAAACACTTCCCCCAGGGTGCGGTCTCGAGCGGTCTTGGCCGCACTGCGGCTAGAAACAACTGCGTTTTCTGATTGGTCTATGGCTCTTGACTCTTTTTTGACCGTTGACGGTCATTGATTCTTGTAATTTTTTTTTTAACTTATATATATATATATATATATATATATATATATATATATATTACCATTTTACACAATCTTTACACAGCCTTTACACAATATATATATATATATATATATATATATATATATATATATATATATATATATATATATATATATATATATATATTACCATTTTACACAATCTTTACACAGCCTTTACACAACTTTAACCATAATCTTTACTCTTCTTCTCCAATTTTTTGAAAATGTCATCTTCAAACGACCCAACAAAGAAAAAACATCAGTCATAAACACCATTACCCCAATACCTTCATTTGATTAACCGATTTTCTCACCTCTGTATTACCACTACAGTGGTATGCTTCCGTATTTTCTACAGCGATCAACGCAACCACTACCACAACCCGACACAGATTCTAATCCATTTGATTTTTTATCTCAATCCGAGTTTGTTTAGCAAATACAAACACAACCAGAAACCGGAATTCATTACAGAAACTAAGGCCACTCGAGCAACAACTAAAAGAAAAGAGAAGGTGGATGCTAAATGCTGGGAACCTCTGGAAGTATTAGTTTGGCACAATCTTGGATCGATATTTCAGAAGATGCGACGGGTGGAAAAGACCAAAAGCATGACTACTTTTGGATTCGCGTTTTACATAGGTTCCATAAAAGAATAAACCGTGGAGAATACCGTACAAAACATCAAGTGTACTCCAAATGGGAGAAGATGAATAAGGAAATCATGTTGTTTAATGATTTGTGGAACAACATGAAACGTCAATGGAAAAACGGAGAAAGCGATGAAGTGATTTTGAAGAAAGCGTTGAAAATGTATCAAAAAGAAAATTTGAAGGCTTTCAAGTTTCTTGAAGTTTGGAATTTTTTGAAAGATAACAAGAAATGGTTGAGTAGCAAAACATCAGACGAGCATATCGACAATGGTTCAAAACGCAGCAGAACATCTGAGTCCGACCACACTACATCAGATGCGTGTGTTCAATTTGATCTCAACGAAGATGAACCTGTTCCAGTTTCACCACCTTCCCGGCCAATGGGAAGAGACAAAGTAAAAAAAGGCAAAGGCAAAGCGTCAGATTCAGATGAGTTGAAAGGAATGGGGGCCGACATGAAGAGTATAAAAGACAGAATGGACAATATTTTGCAAATTGCTTCTGAAAGAGAGCTTCGTAAACAAAGGGAGAACGGCATGCAAATACTAGCAATGGACACGTCGAATATGACCGGGGACGAGCTTCAAGATATTTTGGCGATGAAGGAGGAAGTGAAAAAACGTTATGTAAATCGTGGCTAATTTCTAGTTTTTTTCAAGTTTTTAATCGTTTGGTGTGTGTGTGTGTTTAAGTTGTAGGTTTTATGTTTCTTATTTTATTTTCTAAATTTTTAGGCTTTTTTTTAAGTTAAGTAATATATGGTATTTGTATTTTTAATTAATGAAATATTATCTTTTTAAATTTTTTTTAATAAAAAAAGTTCTATTAAATTAAAATAGTTAAACGAAAAACAAAATAAATAAATAAATAAATAAAAGTCGGACACTACTCACTTGGTGTGTCAAGAAACCACACTTGCATCGTAAAAGATGACGTGACGCTTATGTGGTGGGGAATGGAGTGTGGTTCCGATGGCACCACTCCCTCCAGCCTAATAATAAAATATAGATAGAAGTTATTTTCTGTTGTCGAATTATTTTCAGGTATTCAATGAAACTAGATAAAATAGACAAAATATTATTATATTTTGAGAAAATTATAAAAATGGTCCCTATGGTATGACATAATAAGAACATATAATCCAAGTTTAATAAAATGTAAAAATTTGGTGCTTTTGTTATTTGGATATTACAAACTTCGTCCCTCTATCAGACGTCGTCGGTTACTGCCATCTAATGCCCATCACATGCATAACATGTGAGGTATTTTCATCCTTTTACGTAGCTCCTTAATTGCCGCCATTTAATTAGCCTAATTATTGTTTGTCATATCAAACATCACCCCTTACGATTGTGTTTACCAAGAAAAGTGTTGCTCGCGTTCTTCTTCACCTTCCCAAGCAAGAACTAGAAGTTCAAAACCCTCTCTCCTGTTCCTCCATCTTGACTATAAAGCTTCTAAACTTGCAAGCCCTAATTTTGGTAATGTCGAAATTTGAATGTTTTCGACAATGTGCAGCATATGTGAAGGATCATCTAGTGATTTTAACTTGAAACAAGTTTATTGTGAGTCATCATTTGCACTTTTTCCCCCTTATTTTTGTTGATTTAAAGTGTATAAGCCAATAACTAGGTATATTCTTGAAGTTAAAGCAAAGTCATTTTTGGATTGCTCTCAGAACTAGCAACTGAGAACTGAGAAGAATCACATTTGGAGAGAGAGGATAACTTATTAATATATTATATGATTAATATATCAATTAGCAATTGTAATTATTAATTTCGAATTAGTAAAAAATTAATTAGAGTTAATTTCGGATTAATTAGAATTAATTAGAAGTGTAGGGACTAAAGGTAACTGTGATAACCCGATATTTTTCCAGTCAGTAAAAGGCAAACGCGATAAATAAAATTTCAGCTTTTATTATTCTATTAAGTTCATGACGGTTAAAAAATAATTTATAATATATAAATTAAGTTTATATAAGTTTTCTGAACCAAAAACACTCGAAAAATCAAGATTTTTCCCTCAAAAACCCCAAAACTCACTCAACAACTCGTTTTCCACCGAAAACTATCGAACCGAAAACATATTCGGCCGAGAACCCATTTCCAACCAAAAACCCAATCTGTATATATGTTTTCCTTCGAAAACTTGATCATCTCTCACTATTTCCACCTGAAAACACTCTCATTTTACTCCTAATGATCATCCAAGAACATTCAAATCTTCAAGAGAAAATCTTCAAATCTTTATATTTTCACCAAGAATACCAAGAACATCCTTCAAACCTTCAAGTGACCGAAAACAACCCAGGACCGAAAATTGTGTTCGGCTGAGAACTCCTTGGAACCGAAAACCCTTCAACACTTGTGCAATTTTCGGTAATCACTTTCAACACAAAAACAAGTGTTTTTCTAACACTTTAATTAATGTTTGCTCTAATTTAAATATATTTATGTGTTTAGATATTATTAGGATACCGTTAGTTTCGCGTACGCCAACTCGAGGGTTATCGTTTCAGTCTACTATCCAGCTATAAGCACATACCAATTGTGAGTTCATACCCATACATTTTACTGTTTTCAATGTTTTTTAGGGGGGGGGGGGGAATACAAGTAAAACACAAGGATTTCTACGTTTTTATACAAACATTTACAACATTTTCAAAACCTTTGCAATTGATTCAAACAGAGATTTCACTACATTTCCATAAAATATTTAGATATTTTAACCCTTTTGTACCATGTCGAGCATGAGGGTGTTTTTCCTACATACATCTAAATTTCAAAAGTTTTCAATACGCGAACAAGAACATACATACAAACTATAATAGGTATAGTTCGGGATACATTACACTGTTTTACTAGTTCAAGAACATTATTTAGAAACAAGCGAATAAACTATGGTAGATATAGTTTATGGAACACTATACTATTTCCCGGGTATAAGTGATGCAATTCTAAATAATTATTCAAGTATAATAATTTTACTCTACAAGTTATACATATAGTTTCAAGTACAAGAGAACACTACAACACTACACGTAAACTAGTTAATACAGGGTTGTGAGGCACTACTTCAGTTGTATCCACCAGTGTATGGAACTAAATCCTATACAGTATAACTAGAGTCTCCTGGAGGGAGAGCGTGAGATTTGTGTATAGATCTATACGGGACTGACAATCCCACACCTGAACTGCTAGCTACAATTAAGCAGGCATGTCTGAGGTGACAAATGTCATAACATCCGACGCCTAAAGAATGTCGTAGACGTCACTAGGTCATATCAAGCATGGTTATATGAAACTCACAACAGTATAAACTAACCATTTGTTTACGGGATTTCAATTCTTCAAATAGTTTTATTTTAACTAATAGAACTACTATACAATACAACTGAAGGATTCCATGGAATACAAACACATGGTTTTATTTTAAGTAATAAAAATACTATACGTTACTGGTGGTAGCCAGGGTTTTCATATAGAACAATACTATACATTACTGGTGGTAGCCATGGTTTTCATACAAAACAATACTATACATTCCTGGTGGTAGCCAGGGTTTTCATACAGAACAATTCAATACACTACTGGTGGTATCCAGGGATTTCATACATAGGTTTTCATACAATACAATCCTATACATAATTATTGGTGGACAAAACTGTAAAATTTGTCCCTGTGGTATTCAAAAAACTTTGGATAGGGTCCAAAAAGTTTTTATCTTGCATGGAAGGTCCAAAATCAAGAATTTTCTGTGATTTTAGTCCAAAAAATATTGAAATGACTATTTTGCCCTTCTCATTTCTTTTTTGTATTTTTTTATTTGCTTTAATACCTTATTAATTAAACAAACAAACAAAAGAAAAATAAAAAAATATGTCGGGCCCACCCCACCCACAGGTTCTCTCTCTCTCTCTCTCTCTCTCTCATCCTTTCTTCTTTCACACATAAAAATAAAACCGACCCACCACCATCGACCATCACTCTCCGCCACCACCGTTTATGTTATCTTTACCTCTCTGTTATCTCTCATACATACATACCAAAGAAAACAAAAATACAAAAAAAAAAAAAAAAAAAAAAACTTTAAATCCATAAATCAACATCAAGCCACATTCAAGAAAAAAAAACTTCGGATCTAAAGTTGTGATGTGTTGCTGGTGGTGCTCGTCGATTCTCAGGAAGTTGGAGATACAGCCACCATCCATCTTCCCACTTTGTTGTTGCCGCCATCGCTTGAAATCCTAAACCGTGGCGGATCTGAAACCTTCGTTTGCAAACCATCGCTTAAAACCCTAAACACCGCCGCCATCCGAGAGCTGGAAACAAAATCGCTGGAGAAGGAGAGAAACGGGCAGCTCAACCATGGTCTTTTTCGAGTTGTAGATTGGAGAGATGGTTGTTTTAGAAATCAATTGCCGATCAAAACCCCAAATGGTTCCATAAATCAATTCTTGATTGAAAATAGAGGAAGTAAGAAGTAGGGAGGCATAGTATGTGGGTGAATCACATAACGTCCTACGAGGGAGCTGATGAGGATGTTTTGATAAGGGTTGTGGTGGATAAGGGTGGTCGGCGGTGAAGTTCATCGGTGAAACCGGTGTTGTTGGGTGGAGTATTCAACCACACACTTGCAAATCGATTATGGAGAGTGTGTTCATCATCGATTGTGTTCGTATGTGGAGTGTACGTGTGGATTCTTTCTGGAGAGAGAGAGAGAGAGAGAGAGAGAGAGAGAGAGAGAGTATCGGTAGGGGTGGGGGTGGGCCCAATTCTTTCATTCTTAATTTTTATTTAATAAATTATCAAAGAAAATATAATAAAAATACAAAAAAAAATAAAAGGGCAAAACAGTCTTTTCAAATCCTCTAGGGACCAAAATCAAAGGAAATTCTTGATTTTGGACCTTCCATGCAAGTTGAAAACTTTTTGGATCCTATCCAAAGTTTTTTGAATACCATAGGGACCAATTTTACAGTTTTGTCTTATTGGTGATATCCAGGGATTTAATACAAGAGTTTTCCTACAGAACAACACAATGCAATACAGGTGGTGGTACCCAGGCATACATATAAAGATATTCATATACAATTTCATAATATAGTAACAAACATACATTTTGGTCTAAAGGTCTAAGACCTACTTTTCACTACTAAAGAAAATATTGGATTTTCTTGAGAAACATACAAACATTTTCACATATTCAAAGACAATATTTCATTACAAAAACGTTCTTATGAACTCACCAACTTAAATGTTGATACACTTTCAAAACCACTTGTATTCTCAAGGAACTGGTAGATAGGTACACCCGCAGGTTATGAGAAGACGAAGCTTTTAGAGTTGCGTCTTTTATACTTTTGTTATACATTTTGTTGTCATACAAACTATGTATCGAACAGATGTAAATACCTTATATATTTAATGAAATGGTTATGTTTACTTTGATTACTATGATGCAATTGTTGTGATACTGTACATGATGTCATGCACCCCCGAATGTTTCCGCCATGTCGGTTTTGGGGTGTGATAGTAACATTGTTCAGAAGTAGAACAATGGACAGCTTCCACAACCTCCCACAAGGGGACGATTTTGTGAAGGAGTTCGAAGGCTTCTAAGAAGCCTTGGAGTATAAGTAAAGGGATTAGATACCTGCCTAATTTGAGGTATTATTATTGTATTCAAATTAAAGTTATCCAATGATACCATTAACATATAAATAGCCCCTTAAGGCTTCGTATTTTCGGCCAACTTTTTCTAAGGCTCACATAGCTGAAAATCCATTCCCATCTCCTCTCTCCTCTTGTGTTCTTGTTGCTAGGGTTTGGGTACAAACCATTAGAAGCATCATCACTTTCGTGCTAGTCTTTCCAAGCTTCACAACAACAAATATTGGTTTGATTTTTTTGTTATAACAAAATCAAAAGGTATCTAACCTAAACTTTGTAATTTTCGAATTGCACTAAGGTTAGCCTATTTTCGTTGTTCATTATATGTTGCTATCAAGGTGTAATGTCCCTAAAATCATGAAAAAAAATCATTTTTAATTTAATTAAAAACCATCAATTATTAACAGCAAACCCAAACTTAGTATGTCAAACAAATATAATCATCAGAATACAAATTCAAATCATAAAGAAAATGAAGAACAAAGGTGGATGCGTTGCGATCATGTCGAGCCCTTCCCTTTTGTATCGGAAGTACCTAAAAACACAAATATAATTGTAACCAAAAATTTTAGTGAACTTCCACAAAATACCACATACAATGATCATATACATATAACAACCTGTGGCTCTGTCAGGTATGTATCAACCCCATATAATAACATGTAGTTGTGTCATGTCCGTATCAACCCCTGGGTCTGTATCAACCCATATTATATTGTGTAGCTATGTCGAGTCTGTATCAACCCCCGAGTCCGTAGTAACTCCGAGCCCGGTGTGTAACGTGAATTCAAACAGCTTAACTGATTAAGCTGTTTCCTTCAACCTCTCGAGCTAAAAAGCTTAGATCTCTCTCAAAACATGATCTAGAGGGATAAAGTTTCTAACTTTACCCCTAAGGACATCCAATAAGCTCCAAGACTCAAACCCTAGGTTCCATAAGGCATGAACTTAACCATTAAGCATTTATTCCTTTAAATACGAAGTCTATCTTCTCCAGTAGTGTTTCTAACACCAAAATCAACATGAAAGTTGGTGATTTATAAACACGCATGTCTTGAACCCATATTAGGTCAAAAATGTGAGTTTATGATCTAAATCTCATGGATGGTTACTACAACATCCCTATTTTCATGGCTAGAAAAGACCGATTTTGTTTATGCTTAATAATCAGAGTGTCCTTTTAAAAAGGTTTACTTTGCAGAATTTGTCCCAAAAACATGATAAGAATATCATCAAACATTTCCAAGAAAAGTATTTTATTTGTAAAACTCGGGACGCCATCATCGATATAAGAAACATAAGCATAAATTAAGACTTACAACATTTCTTTACACTAATAGTCTACATCTCCTTGAATTTCTCAGCAGATACATATATCATCATATATGATTTCCTGTGAAACAATAACTGAGTGAGTCATATTGGGAAAACCAATTGAGTACATTGAGTTTTCAGCCCATAATAATATAGTTAATATGTTTAATTATCAAACCATTAACCCAATTACCCATCCATGTTTTCTTATCTATTCTTTCCTAGGGTTATATCCTAAGGGTCATCACCTACATCGTATTGACTTATCATCTCCTATATCAAATGGGCATGAAGTCCATCGTTGATGGTGTTTATCTAATAGGAACTAAGTCTATAGTTGCCAACGTTTAACTAACTAGCACTAAGTCCATAACTACCAATGTTTAACTGATAGGCACTAAGTCCGTAGTTTCCAATGTTATAGGCACAAAGTCCATCGCTGCCAGTGTTCTACGAGACTACCATCAATCAGTCCGGTAGTTATCACCTATTTATCACCAATCTAACATCACCTATTTCTCATCACCCATCACTACCCAATTCATGTTGTAAGAATAAAATACTTATATAATTAAATCAATTAAATATCATCTCATATTATTTTATATAACAAATATCACCTTCGACACATATAATAAGCATATAAGCATGTAATTATCCAGATACTTCATACTTATGTCTAACATGAAAGGGACTACGCATTCACTTGTTAAAGTGATGACTCAAAACTTAGGCAGGGCTTCACTTCTAGAAATCGACCTTTCCTTTGACGTGACCTAGTATCATCATCACTAAGTTTTAGTCTAACGTTCTACATGGATATAGATATTCTAGACATATCAATCATTCCAATGAACACTGATAGTCTAAATAAGGATCAGGAAGGCAGGACAGTTGGGAGGCAGGATCATTTCGGCATAATAGTTTTTCTGAAATCCAACAACGAAGCCAATATGACCATTCTAGACAC
The DNA here is from genome assembly GCF_052625555.1 of Lactuca saligna. Lineage (NCBI taxonomy): Eukaryota > Viridiplantae > Streptophyta > Magnoliopsida > Asterales > Asteraceae > Lactuca > Lactuca saligna. Next base: position 188,222,816 of record NC_136421.1, on the reverse strand, counting down.
CTCTCCCGTAAGTAAATCAATCAGTATAACGACATGGAATAACTGATAAATCCTAGTTATAGGTTCATAATAATGATTATGACTATAAATATAAGTCACATTGAAAATAATAGAGTGTATCTTAACTTACAGAGGTTCATCCTAATAGAAGTTAGGAAATTGAACTGGCAGAGCTTCTACTCGCTATCTACTACTTCTTTAGGGATCGCAGGGCTTCGCCAAAGGCTAAATCTATGGAAAATATGCTAAAACTGAGAGAATCTCGAGAGATAGTAGGATGGGGAGTTAGGAATAAAATGAGCAGTCGATGTCTATTTATAGCACAAGTGTACACCGATCCCAGTGTGCGCACCACACACACCTGAGATGTTGTTCCTCCCATTTTCTGCCACATGTCACAACTATGGTGGTACACGCCCCACCTTTTAGAAGGTGTGCACAGTGCAACCCACATATGCATGGTTCATCTCGGAAAACTTCAAAAAGTCATGATCTACCAATTTAATCACATAACCAACACCACATAACCCCGCATAATAGTATACAGCAACTCAGGCTATCTAATCCAATAGGCCAGCCTTGGTGCCTTGAACCCATAAATACAGTGAGGAAAACTCACCTCGCAGTCTGACGAAAAGCTGAACTATACACTGCTCAAATACTAGCTTTACAGGTCACCAATTCAATAGATAGAGACCAAGGCTCAACTATAGCTCAAAATACCCTTAAGTCAAACTTGGTTAACCTTGGTCAAATTCAAAGTTAACGGGTCAAGGAGTTTGGTCCACTCAGCCGAGTACACGAGGTGTACTCAACTCCTACGTTGGGCGTACTCGAGCATTGATCGGAGTTGGGAAATTGACCATATATGCTAAGGTACGCACGGTGTACGCTTAAAACCCTATTTCCTCAACAAGAGCTTAATGCATTAAGCTCTCAAATCCAACTTTCAGATCCACTTCCAAAAGACCACTAAGAATCATAAAGTATCCAACTTTATGACTTTGCATGTCCATTAAGTTCTTAATACACAAAATCTCAACATCTTAATGCATTAAGACCTTCTATAGCATGCATGGAGCAAACCTAAGCATCAAAACCACATTTTATTACTCAAGACCCCTCATAAGATCTGAAAGGAAGACTTATCTGGTTAAGAGCATGCCATGCTCAAGAATCACCATATTTGGGACCAAAAATGCCCTAAATGAAGAAAATGGCTAGATCTACAAGATAGGATGATCAAGCAAGGAGCTTTTTACCTTTTGGAGGTAGCTAACAAGTAAAGAATCCCAGATCCAAGCTTCTTCCCAAGATCCAAGTTCTTGTACCAACTTCTTCTTCTTCAAGAAAACCACCAAAGCACACAAATGCACTAAAAATGCACTCTTCTCACTTAGGGTTTGTTAGAGGCTCATTTTTCTTATAGATGGATGCTGGTGAGGGAATGAGAAATAAGAGATAAAGATGCTTATATATGGGCAAAACTCTAAAATTTAGGGTTTGAAGGTTAACCACGTACACCCTGCGTATTCGGTGCACGCCTAGCGTACTAGCATCCACCCTAGTACGCCTTGCGTACGTAACATACGCTCAGCATACTAATCCTTTTCCAAAATTACCAAAATGCCACTATGGGCCATTTTGCACTTTTTCTTAAACTTGAGGACTAAAAAGCAGTATATATTCATACATATGGTTAAAATTGAAGAGACTCGAACTCTTCCATTGTCGAGTCGTTCTCAGATCGCACGGACATCATTATAGTTCTCGAACAGAAAACGGTAAGAAAAGAATTTCAGATAGAAGAAGACTAAGACAGTTGAAGTGTAGGAGGTACAAAGATCAAAACTGCTACTAGTAAAGGGTAATTTTAAATACAACGCAGAAGAATCGGTCGGTTTCCCCAGTAAAACACCTCTATGTAGCCGACCATGTCAAGTCAGTAGACATCAAAACCAACCCTATTGAACACGTGCCTTGATCTAATCTAGAACAACTCAACTACCTAAGGCTAACACTGACTTTGACTAGCCTAGGGGACTTTTTAACGTATCCCTCTAGGAATACGTTAAAAGATAATAGGATGGTTATCTAAAGGACGACCTAGCTAACGGTCACTACTCATCTTAAATGCTAGGCTCGGGCCTTCACCCTCGAGGCCTCGTACTTAGGCCCTAGCGTTCTAAGGCCAAGGTCCAGATCAGAACAATTGGCCCCGGTCCATAACATGCCAAACCAATACCAACCGCTTTCCAGAGTGACAAGTGTAGCGCTCAGAGCGCTGCTCTTCAGTGGTTCTGCACCAATAACAAATAACCACTAGTGGTGTATGCTCAGCCAATAGGATGTCTCTACATCCTAACAGTCCAGACAAGACAAAAAGTGATGTTGGGGACATGCTCCCACAGCAATAGGTATAAAAGAGACCCTTATTCTCTAGAAGAGGGGATTGTCTCTCTCTATCTCAAACTAAACCCTAATTCTCTCATACAACTACTAACTAGACATGATGAGTCTCGTTCCCGAACCCCCCACCCGGACTATGACTAACATCAGTTTTCTTCTTTGATGTTATTCTCAGGAAAAACCACCACAGACGGAGTTAAGCTCAACGATACAACACAATATTTATATTGAATTAAACAACTACAACTCAACAATTTTTTTTATGATACTTAATTGGTATTTATGAGATTACTTAAGTGCGATTTAACTATAAGCCTGTAATTTTTGTGTGTATTATTTATATAAAATAAGTTATATGAAACTATGAGTTATTATTTAAAATCATAATGTGTTAAGCATAAAAATAAATAAAAGTTTTGATTGGCTATTAATTCAAATATATTAATGATTAAATGACTCATTTACAACTAAAACTTTTTAATAGATTATTTATTTCACAAATCATTGTCATTTTCTTCTTTTGCATTTCACTTGAATGATTTTTTATTTTCTTTTATAAAATGCCAATATTGAATTTTTCATAGCGTATTATCGGTCATTACTACTAATTGTAACGCTCGTTTCAGGTATCAATTTTTTTTCAGAATTTTAGGGTTTTATACTGGAACTAGACGAGTTGGGGAGCTCCAACTCATCGAGTAGATATCATTGTGGGATGCGAGATTGAGGACCTACTCAACGAGTTGGAAATCCTTACTCGACAAGTAGGCTCTATAAAGGAAAACCCAAAATTTTAGGGTTTTCACCCTATATAATCACCTTAAAACCTTGAGGTTGACCTTTCATCAGCCTCCAAACCCTAAGAACGTCAGTGTTAAACCCTAATCTCCATTTTCTCCCATATTGTGAGCTAGAGTGACTTTTGGAGCTTAAGAAGAAGAAGATAGTGAGAAGAAGGAGAAGATCCAGCAAACAAAGCCCTCACTCTTGAGCTTGACCATCTTGTGGACTATTATAAGCACTCAAGATACAATTTTTGCCTTAGAGTATGACTAGATCTTGAGTTTGCTCTTCATTTCCTATCATTCTTGTCGATTGCATGCATGGGATTCATAAAGTGTGCAACTTTATGAATCTATAGGGCAAAATGGTCTCATGGTGGACTAGATCTAGCTTTTGGTCAAGCATGGATGCCATGCATGGATTTTAGGGTATATTTTCCATCTTTGGCCATTTTGACTTCAAGACATGAATTGGACACGCATGTCCATAAAGTCTCCATCTTTGGAACGTTTTCAGGATTAGAACCTCTTCTGAAAAGGAGGGATTCTAGATCCCTAGAGTCTTGGACCACGTGGCTAAGATTTTTAGCTTTCCAACCTTTGTTAAGGGCCTTTGAGAATTTAGAGTAGTTTTAGAGGATAAAGTTGGAAACTTTATCCTTCCAGACACCTTTAGGTTTCAGATTTAAGCCCTAGAGTCCCTGTAATCAACATATCATATGAATAAGCAAACATGGGGAAAACTCGACGAGTTTCCCTGGCAACTCAACGAGTTGCCCTGGAAACTCGACGAGTTAGATCGGGTTTCCCCATCTACAGTCACATAATGATTGTAGGATAAGGTATCATTCCATGCGGAGGGATGATATATGTGATATCGTAAGCTTTACATGGTGCAAGACCCTGAACAAGATGGTGGAGAAGGCTCGTGAGTGGGAAATAGAGTTGGAGTTTCGCACCAAGCGGAAACCAAAGTAGGAACAGATAGCAATAGGTCAGGCTAAAAACCCTAAGACCTCAGACTCTTCCAATAGGGGTCAGAAAGGTTGTGGCTGGTGTGCCAAGTGTGGGAGATCTCATGGTGGAGCTTGTCGGGGGATGGGCCTGGTATGTTATGCATGTGTCCAGTCAGGTCACTTGAGTAGGCATTGCCCCAAGAAGGTACTGATTTTTCTCGACTGCAACCAGGCTAACCATAAAAAGGCCAATTGCTTGAGGTTGCAGGGAGGAGGAGGAGCGGTTGTGGCACTTGTGCCTGCCATGATGAGGATCACTGATGGCCGCCCTGCTAAGGCGGATACTTATACGATGAAGAGTTGTGCATTTCAATTGACCACGGAAGAGGCTCGGGCAGCGCCAAACATTGTAAGCAGTACATATTTTTATATTCCTGCTCTATATTTATTTGCATAGATTATGTGTATCTTTGTGCTGATGTATAGGGACCTTTTTGGTCAATGGTATGTCGTCTAATGTTCTATTCGACTTGGGTGCTACCTGATTATTTGTATCTCTTGCATTTAGAAAGAAGTTCAAAGATGTTCCGGGGACATTGGATTCCCCACTCGAGGTTGAGATTGCGGACGACCGTACTGAGAGTGTTGTGAGGGTGTATCGGGATTGTGTCCTAAATTTGCTTGGGGAGAGGTTTTATGTTAATCTAGTCCCAATACTGTTGCGAGGGCTGAAAGTGATCGTCGGGATGGACTGGTTGGGGGCCAATGGGGCCATGATAGATTGCAAGTGCCTGTTGGTGAGGGTTCGAACCCCAAGTGGGGGAGATCCGGTTATTCATGGAGAGAGGGCGTTTGCTCAGCTGTGAGGGAAAGGAGACTTCTCCATCAGGGTTGTTCGAGATTCTTGGCATACATCTCAGATACGAGGGTCGAGCCTACAACAGATTTGGGTAGTGTTCCAGTTGTATGAGATTTTCGGTTTGTCTTTCCCAAGGAGTTGCCAGGGGTGCCTCCATAGAGGCAGGTAGAGTTTCGTATTAATTTGGTACCAGGTGCGGCCCCGATAGCTAAGGCACTGTACCGGCTAGCTGCACCCGAGATGCACGAGCTATCTATGCAGCTTAGCAGCTATTGGACTAAGGGTTTAGTCAACTAAGAAGTTCTCCGTGGGGAGCACCGATCCTGTTTTTTGAAAAAAAAAAGAGGGTCACACAGTATGTATATTGATAACCGAGAGCTAAACAAGCTAACGGTGAAAAAACATTATCCACTCCCGATGATAAACGATTTGTTCGATCAACTGGAAGGTGCATTTTGGTTTTCCAAGATTGATCTTCGGTCGGGGTACCATCATATGAGGATTAGGGATGAGGATATACCGAAGACATCCTTCAAGACTCGATATGGGCACTATGAGTTTGTGGTGATGACATTCGGGCTCACCAATGCCCCAGCAACGTTCATTGATCTCATGAACAAAGTGTGTAGAATGATGTTGGATCAGTCAGTGATCGTTTTTATTGATGATATCCTGGTCTATTTTTAAGACCAAGGAGCTGTTGGATAAGGTGTCTAAGTCCATAACTTATTTGGTATATACTTGACCAGACCCGGCATGGTCCATTTGGATTGCACTTCACCCAAACGATTTATGTATAATATTATGAGAATTGTATACTTATGGTTTATTAATATATTATTACTTATAATATATTAATATGAAGTCATGTTATTTAATTAGTTTTTAGTCTTAAAGTAATTATGAATTAATTTAGTGATTAAAAGGAAGACTAGTTAAATCATGGGCTATTATATTTATATAGTGTGGGCTAACACTCATTTGGAAATGGGCTAAGCTTATATGGAAGTCCATGATGATCCATGGAGCTTTTAACCCATGGATCCTTGGAAAGGAAAAGACATGGGTTATTAGGGTATTACCCTAATCATGCATATTATATAAACAAGCTTATGTTGCATGAAATTGGCCCTAGTGTGTGTGAAAAAGGGTGTGGCCGATTTCTTGAAGCAAAGTATACATTTTCATAAGATTTCCAAGTTTGTGGTGATTTGTGATTCCACTTGAGGCATTCACATTATTGGTGCTAGGCTCTCAAACTCCAACCAATCAATCACTATCAAAAGGTATGTCATTCTTCTAGTGTTTTATGATTTTAGTTCTTCATGCCATGCTAGTTAGGATGTAAACCTTGGAAATTATTATTTTCATGTATTTTAGAGAAAACATAGATCCAAGGTTATTAGGGTTGCATATACACCTTAGGAGTGTTAGAATGCTCAAAACCCAACAGTGGTATCAGAGCCTAGGCTTATTTTCTTAAATACATGATGCAAATTGCTGAAAATCGAAGTTTATATGATGTCTGCACAACAGACTCGCCGAGTCCATAAAGGGACTCGACGAGTCCAAGGTAAAATGCATCCAACTCGTCGAGTTTGTTCATGCACTCGACGAGTTGGACCCCCTGACAACAAATATTCGACTATTTTCGCTGGAATTGGTCTAGAATCCCTACCACAAACTGTTTTGGACTTACAAAACCTGTTTTTGATGTGGTATTGATTGTGGTAAACCAATTTCAAGGCTAATATCAAAATTCCAAGTTTTTATATGTGTTCATATGATTCTTGAAATTGTTGATGTGGATGTTCATGTTCATATGAGTTTTGTTAGATCATAGGAATTATTTGCAAATTGTTTGTTGATTCTTGATCTTGATGTGTTTTAATGGAATTCATAATTTTTCCTCAAGTTATGAAATTCCAAAAAGTTTTCTTTTGAATGTTTTTTTAGAAGTCATAAGTTACATTTTCTTGAAGAGTTTTCTAATAAATGCTTTTATGGACTCCATAACTTGTCCTCAAGTTATGGATATCCAAGAGTCTCTTCATTAAAAGTTTTAAAACACTTAATTAAAACTCATAAGTTATGAATATTCAAAAGTTTTTGAATTGTTCAAAACTTTCCCTCATGTTTTGGAATTTGTAAAGTCTCACACAGACTTTAATTCCATACCCTAGAAGTTTTAAAAGTTAAAATTCAACCATATTATATTATAAGATTAATGGTTAATAATTACATATATGTATAAGAACATGTCGTTTTACCGTTAGTAGGCCTTATTCACAAAGCCAGTCTATAAGGGGGTATAAGGTTGTTGCCTATAAAATGGCAGCTTAATGTGTGTCCACTCTCACCCACTGTTTCCTTGATCGATGGAGGGTCGTTAGTCGAACGGGTAGGACAATGACTTTAATTCTCATTAAAAGTGTGATGATTATTATAAAGTAACTAAACCTTTTATAAATTCCCAGTCTTTGTTACTTTAGGAAAAATGTGAACATGGTGCTAACCCATAAAATTCACACTTTGTACCTTACCAAGTCATTAGTGGAGCGTGTGTGGTTAACCGGCACACTAACTTGGACTAGTAAGGATCACAAAGGGTGACTTAATTTTTATCGTAGATCAGTGGAGCGCGTGTGGTTAACCAGCACATTGATTAGGTGATAATATTAATGGTACCAAGTGAATTTGCATGGTTATTCACACTTTGTTTTGTGATCCTCGGCATCCCAGTTACAAAACTTGAGAGGGCACAATTGAGATTGAAACATGCCATTGAAAAGTTCAATGAATCTCAAAAGATCTAGGAGTTTCAAATCCAATTAAAACCTAATAAATTATTTCGTTTTTCATGGTGGAAATTGGTGAATCGTCATTCCCCTACCTTCAAATATTTTATAGCTTGGATTACGGCATCCCTCTTCCAAGTTATAAAATATTGTGTTGGGTCCTAGCCTTAATATTTTATATTGGGTGTTATATTAAGGATTTTGAATCAACTAGCTTGATTATCTCCCATTATAGATGTCTGGTTCAGACAACTATGATCTTCCCAAATCTCTTGGGACAATCTTTCCTCTTAAAGATGATGTCCCTCAACATCATGCTTCTCTTCCTCAACCTCCTCTATTTATTCTCCCTAACCCACAATTTTATGGTCACTCAAGCCCTATTGGCAAGCATAGTCTATGTGTGCTCACATCTTGGAGATAAAGTCACATATTGACAAGCCGGGAGAGTTGGGTGTCAAAGACTTGTGAAAGTTGGATGTTCAATCACTTTCTTGGTAACATAGTGAGTCCCTTTGGGACTACTATGAGACAGACTATGACATGACCCTTAGTGATCTTATCTATTTGCTTGGTGCTGTGGAATCGGCAATGATTTGGAACACTAGTAAAGCAAATTTTGTTAGAAGATCAACTTCCCAAACCTTAAATGGACATTGACAATGGTAGCATTGGATATCTAGAAAAAGGATTTCTCTTTCAATGGAAAGGAATCGGTCATAGTGAACTCGGTTGACCAAATGGTAAAGAGAAATGCTATGCCTGAGATTGTCTCATGTGCCATTACCAAAGAGTCCATATGTTTTATTGCCAAAGGGAGGGACACTGATTGTGAAGCTGCCATATTTACCTGAAAGATCATAAGATTGATCAAGTCAAGAAGTTTGACTCTACTTCAGTTAAAGTCCAATGTCTAACTCTATTAAGTTCCTATTTGGAAATTATTATTACATAATGTGAGTGGGTCACATGTTGATGCTTTTAAGAATCAAAGAAAAGATAGGAAGCTTAAAGGAAGTATATGCTGATTCTGATTGCGAAGATGGGTTTCGATTGCATGGTTCGGTGATCAAAATTTTGAGCTATTGCTTAAGAGTTATGATATATTACTTAGGAATAGATAACAACAAGGTTTTCATATGGATTGTAAGGATAAGTTTTTCCGAAAAGCTTTTAAAATATATATAAAAACGGAGGTTTTAATTTTATTTATTTTAAAAAATATTCTTACAATGGCATTTGTGAAAAATTGTTGCTTAGATGTTTCTAGTAATACCAATAATGGAAATATGAGTTTGATTCTCTCATTTGTGGTAGTGTCTGAATTTACCAAATAAAGAAAGTTTCTCATCACCCAAGTTTCAATTGGACAAAAACTTGGAATCATACAAGTTGTATTGTATGATGAATGAGAATTTTCATCTATGTAAAATTAAGACTAATTCATTGATCACATGCATATGTGAGTCAATTGAAGGACTAAGGAATTAGGTACACTGGGTGTGTGTTGGTCAAGGTCCACCATAAAGATCGATTCGTCTTGATTTACTAAAGATCAGTAAATATGGTTATACTTATAAGGTTAAGTATAATTCTGTAACATTGGAAAAGTTTCAATGGATGGCAGAACGAATGAGAAGAATCAAATTTGGCAGAGAGATAAAAGTTTCTAAAATCTAAAAAGATGGGAGATTACTTTAGTATCATGTTTTATGGTCATCTTAATGATTATGAAACCATATCACGAATTCATACTCTAAGGACATCTTAGTGCATTGTTATGACTAAGAAGAGGGGTCATGAATTATTGGAATGGTTAAAATCAAGAAGATGAATCATACTTCATTCCAAAACAATTCTTAGAGTTATACTCCAGGATTGTAACATTGAGTGACATAAAGTAAGGTTTAAAATACTTATCAAATGTAGTGTAAAATGTTTTCTAATCTTGAACATTTTAAATTTGAAAGTTGTGATGTCTTGGATGAGACAAAGACCAACTAAGACCAATTGTGTGAAGTGTTAGTCTTGATAAGAATCCGCACTATCCCTTGAATATTTGTTTTGTCAAGGAATGGTCCTTGACTAAGGAAACTTATATGTCAAGAGGACAGTGGGAGCCTTAAAGATCCTGAAAGAGTTTCAAGATTTAATCAAGAGTAAAACCTGTGTTTTATCACTAGCACATGACTTGAGGTTTGTAACCTATCATGTTGACATAATTCTTGTGCCAATTAAGTTGACTATGCATATGAGTTCTGTTAGTTCTAAATTGTGAGCATAACAGCTTGGAAGCATTGGTGGGCCTTGTGCTACCAGGTGACAAGAAATTAAGAGTTAACAAGTTCAATCCATGTAAGGCTGATTTTGTCACTAACATTTTAACAAATTCACATGGATAGGAACTCATACACCATAAAATCTAAGTGTCATAATGTTTCTCTCAGATTCATGAGAATGATGGTGAGGAAACGCTTTCACTAAGTAGATTTTAAGTAGATAGCAATTGTGTTAATTGCATATTCAAAGGTCGTTAGTGGAGCGTGTGTGGTTAACCGGCACACTAATATGGACTTGTGAGAAATGGAAAAGGTCTAAACAATTGAGACTATGATTACGGCATCCCTTTCCATAGCTCTTGAAATTATTTAGACACACATGTGAGCTATCTATGGAAAGTGTTGGGATTAAAACCCTAATTGAGATTTGATGAACAAGATGCGGAAAATAAGAACAAACACAAATATGAAGATATGTCGAATGATCACTCGATTTATTCAAATATGAGGAATAAATTACACTTTCAGCATAGACTAAAGAATCTAACACTCCATAAGAAACCTCACGTGGCGGCTACATTTTACCTCACTCTTAACCCTAATTGTGAATAATACATGACTATTTATAGGGAAAAGACAAGTCTTGGGGTTTTAACCTAGAATTCATCAAAGGGGCCCATTGACATCATCCATGGAGTGCTTTGAAACCCTACAATCTCCCCCTCAAAGTATGGAATGGATGACAATGCTTTAACTTCCAAAACAAGCATCTAGCAAATAAAAAGATTTGCAACGAGGAATATATGAAGCAATCCGCGAATCTTGATTCTTCAATAGTCTTCAATCACGGGCTCTAGGATATATAAATCAAGCACTGAAGTAATGTTTTTAAACTTCATTTTCGAATGTAATCCCAAAGAATCTTCATGAAAACCAAACCCGCCATAAAACCCATTTCATAACAAAGAAACTGAATCACTTCTTGTCTTTGAAGAGCTCCCCCTCCAAGTCATAATGATCTTCAAATAAGCTAATGATATAAGCCATCAAAAAAATATCATGTAACAACCCAAACTTTAAGATTCGTAATGCCACTTGATCGAGAAAATACAAGAAGTCGGAGATATAACAAGTCCTTAGCAGAGCTCGATAAAGAACTTCTGTTGTAAAGGATACTTCTCTATAAAAGCTTTAGCAGAGCTCGATGAAAAACTTTCGCTATAAAAGCTACCTTCATAATTCTACCACAAACTTTATCAAAAATCTTCAACATTGAAAAGTCACAAATCCAATTTCGAATGGCCATACCAAATTCTCCCCCGATTTATAATCGAAAACGTGATTATAAAGCCTTCTTATGGTCATGAGAATGATCTTGAATGGATAAAAATTTACTAAGCTCCCCCGTGACAAAATGATATAAACGATGAAGTATAAAATCCGAAAAAGTCGTGAAAATTTGACATTATCACGAAAAACGACTCTCTGAACCGCCAAGACTTGATGGAATCTTTACTTTTCTATTCACGAAAAAATATGTGCTTTAAAAAAATTCAAAACTCTTCACCGGCCCTCAAATTTGCAAACTTTTCGAAGAATAGGCTGAAACTATCATATTGCTGAAAGTTAGGGGATTAAAATAATAAATCTGCATCATATTCCCCTTCATTTGTAACAGTTTCCGAATATGATCCAAAACTTCCAAGTCATGAAATATACAGGTACCATAGCTATTAAATCACTGAAGTTTTAGGGACCAGAATTGTAACTTGAGTCATCTTCCCCATTAAATCAGTGAAATGAAAGAATACAACGACAACACACGCGATTAAATTCCGAATCCAAGAAATTGCCATCCAGGAATTACACTTTAGTTCCAAGCACAAAAATGTGAATCTGATTCCAGTCCCAACGTGAGCGCAAATCAATTTTGACATTCGTATGTGAAGTGAGTGCGAACCCAGAATGACTTTCACAACTTCAATTGAGAGATAGTTTGCTCCGAATCAGAAAGTGTGAATCAAGGTAACCCCAAATCATTGACCTCTCGCTCCGAATCAATCAATGAATCACCGAACCAATGCAAATCTTAAGTAACAACGAATCCAAGCATAGATTCGGTGCGAACCACAGTCAATGATAGTTCATAGGTAAGAGGTTCAACCCAAATCAATGTTGATGCGAATCAGTATGACCCTGAATGCAAGCATTACGAGCTCCTAAATGCGAGCCTAGTCGAGTCTGAAACCAGTCTTAATTTGGACTTTCGTTTGGATATGAGTGCAACCCAAAATCCCAGTAGTATCGTTTCCAAGACCATTCGCAGGAAAGATCAATCATATTGATTTTGACTTCCAAGGTTTGACCAACATTTCGATTCTGAAATTAACTTCACATTTGTGATTATTCTCAATCTGAATTGTTTTGCATCCTTCCCTTTATTAAGAACAAAACGATCAAAATCCATCTTCTGTCACCAATTCATGTTCCAACATTACAATTTGATCAGAACGATGAGCAATCAAACTGATTTTGGCTTTCCAAATTGATTGTTTTAAGCACTGATGGCAATACCCATTTGGCGATTGAGAACCTCACTCCAATTCAATTCTAGATCAACAATCTACTTTCTTCGTTTACATAACTCGATCTTGAATTTTCTTTTTAGGACCATCAAGACCGATTATTGATTAATACCAAAATCGCCTTTCTCATATCAATCCAGCCACTATACAACATCGACATTCAATGAAAGAATAGATTGACAAGATTAAACCCAAAATCAATAAAATCAAGTTTTAATTTTGACAATAAACCCATGTACAGATAACGACTCAAGAATGAAAGAACAAAGAATTCAAGATACGTTTTTTTTACGGATGGATCGAATTTGTAGTATACGATATCAATGAACCCTTATTCCACAGATCAATATTAGTGGGCTAAAGCATAGTCAAAAATTAAATCTTCGATTTTGTTGAGTCAAACAGCGATCAAAAACCATCGATAATGGGCTCAAGAATGAACAGTGAACAAACTTGAATAAATGGATTAAATCAAAGGAAATAAATCCATTAACATCAAATGATTAGATCAACCCAATGAATAGTAAAAAGAAACGGATTAAAAGATATACCAGATAAACAATAGAAGAACACCATAAATCATCATGAACAGTAGATAAAAAACCTTGATTCCAAAACGCCAAATCACCAAAAATCTTCAATAACTTGGGCAGAAAATCATCAAACCAAGAACCGATACTTTAAAAATCAATAGATCTTCAAAGCCTGGCTCTGATACCACTTGTTGGGATTAAAACCCTAATTGAGATTTGATGAACAAGATGCAGAAAATAAGAACAAACACAAATATGAAGATATGTCGAATGATCACTCGATTTATTCAAATATGAGGAATAAATTACACTTTCAGCATAGACTAAAGAATCTAACACTCCATAAGAAACCTCACGTAGCGGCTACATTTTGCTTCACTCTTAACCCTAATTGTGAATAATACATGACTATTTATAGGGAAAAGACAAGTCTCGGGCTTTTAACCTAGAATTCATCAAAGGGGCGCATTGACATCATCCATGGAGTGCTTTGAAACCCTACAGTAAGGTGTATGAATTTAAATTTTAAAACTCCAACCGATTTCTGAATACTTGTCAAAACTAGTGGGAGCATAAGTGTTATGCTAATAATCATCATATTAGTGGGAGCATGATAATTATGATTATTAGTATTGTAAGCTAGCAATGTTAATTATAGAAAAACAAAAGTTTCAATTCGTGAAGTTGCAGGGATTGAAAAATTGTTTGCTATAATTAAGGGAGAGGAAATTATACTTCAATTCAATTCTAAAAGCTTAAATTGAGATTTTAATTATCTTTAGTCCAGGATATATATATATATATATATATATATATATATATATATATATATATTTATGTATATATATATATATATATATACACATATATATTATGTTGGAACGGTTCAACTTAAAGAAATTCTATATATATTGCGTTTTCAAAAATTCGATTATGATTACGGCATCCCTCTTCATAGTTAAATTTTGAAAACATGGAAAATAAAAAATATTTGTAGCAAAAGACTGGTCTAGTATCATGTCTTTCTGTGAAACATCATGAATCGTGTCCCATATACTCCGGATATAGGATCGATTGCATGTGCTATAATATTCATCCTTTCTAAATTTTCCAAATACTTAGGGCATTAAGAATGGAAAAGTCTAAAACGGGATATGACTAAAGTGATTAAGAAATTGTCGAGGACAGTCTGGGGTTCGCCAAAGATTGGTTGCTCAAGGACAGTTGGAAGTATGGTGTAAATTGTTGGAAAGGACCATGTTGCCATATTCTGAAAAGAGGTAACTCTTGTTCGAAAGTGATAGTCAAAATGGGACTATGGAAATGTCTCCATAAGTGGAAGTTGTTCAATCTGTGTAAAATTAGAAAACCTTAATGCAAGAAGGATGTTCAAAGCAATGTACTTTGAATATGATACTTCGTTTCCATAGAGTTGATCTCCTTTGGAATACTCTGTAATGACTGTTGACAAGTTTTATGACTTTGTGCATAATCATTACAAGAGGAACATTGCATAAAAGTTTAAAATCTAACAGATTTTTGGTAAATGGTAGGAATTAGGAATTCTTACATTTACAATAAGGATTTGGTATTGTGAAATGAGCATCATTGGAATCATGTTCAATTGATCTATTCCGCAAAGTAAATATCATAGATAAACATAGTATGCATACTCGGAGTATGGCATAACTATTGTTTAGAAAAACAAAGTGTACATGCTAGGAGCATGGGATAACTGTTGTTTTTATTCAAGTATTAAGTTGATTATTTGAAACATTATACAATGTATAATGTGTACTCAATATGATGATAAACAAAAGGTGGTTTTATTTATATTCAAAAGGGTTCTGAGACCATATTGGATTCGATTATTATTGTGTTTCACTTTGCATGTTTTGACTTCCAGAATAGCTAAGTTATTCTTTCCGAATGACTATGTTATTTAAACACTCAATAGTCGGTCATATGTTCGAAGTAGGTATGAATTAAGATTGTCATGATCGAGTTTGTAGATGGCTAAATGTGTTTAGACATAGTAATGGTTGCTATAACATTCATGAGTGCTCATAAGTTATGAGTAATGGAATTAACCCACACTCACTTGTATCACTTCATGGAATTTATCTCGAGTGATCGTGAGATGGTAATATCATATAAGTCTTCAAACCTAGAGATATAAGTTGTTTCCTATGATTTGGTTGTGCATTAATTGCATGAAAACGCATCAGTAACTTGATGTTATAAAACGTGCCTTTGTGTACAATTCAACAAGTAGTAGAACAAGCATATGAGTCGAAGTTTATCTGTTCCTTCTAGAAATAGAAGCGATATTTGGGCCCCTCGATGATTTTGTTTTGACCTATGTATCGGGCCCAGTCAGAACTAAGTTGATGTGTTCAATTAAGTTCTTTGTCAAACAAATCGGAAATCAGTAAACAAACTGTTGGACAATAAGTACGACGTGGTTCCATGTATTTGTCCGGCTGATATCATGAGAACAGAGGATTATATGATCACTTATCTAAAATGGCGCTTCATAGCTCAACAGAGTTTTCGAGAGCTACGATTGCTAGTTGGTTCCTGAAGTAATATAGGCAAATACAGTTATTAGACTTATCTAAGTAGGAGACTGTTGGATAAGGTGTCTAAGTCCATAACTTATTTGGTATATACTTGACTCGACCCAGCATGGTCCATTTGTGTTGCACTTCACCCAAACGATTTATGTATAATATTATGAGAATTGTATACTTATGGTTTATTAATATATTATTACTTATAATATATTAATATGAAGTCATGTTATTTAATTAGTTTTTAGTCTTAAATTAATTATGAATTAATTTAGTGATTAAAAGGAAGACTAATTAAATCATGGGCTATTATATTTATATAGTGTGGGCTAACACTCATTTGGAAATGGGCTAAGCTTATATGGAAGTCCATGGATGATCCATGGAGCTTTTAACCCATGGATCCTTGGAAAGGAAAAGACATGGATTATTAAGGTATTACCCTAATCATGCACACTATATAAACAAGCTTTTGTTGCATGAAATTGACCCTAGTGTGTGTGAAAAAGGGTGTGGCCGATTTCTTGAAGCAAAGTATACATTTTCATAAGATTTCCAAGTTTGTGGTGATTTGTGATTCCACTTGAGGCATTCACATTATTGGTGCTACGCTCTCAAACTCCAGGCATTCAATCACTATCAAAAGGTATGTAATTCTTCTAGTGTTTTATGATTCTAGTTCTTCATGCCATGCTAGTTAGAATGTAAACCTTGGAAATTATTATTTGAATGTATTTTAGAGAAAACATATATCCAAGGTTATTAGGGTTGCATGTACACCTTAGGAGTGTTAGAATGCTCAAAACCCATCAGGAGCAGCATAAGCAGCATCTGATGGAGGTATTAGACACACTGAGAATGGAAAGGCTTTATGCCAAGTTCTCAAAGTGTGAAATCTGGTTGCGAGAGGTGCAGTTTTTGGGACACATCATCAATAAACAAGGTATTTCAGTGGATCCAGCCAAGGTTGAGGCAGCGATGCGGTGGGAAGTACCAAAGAACGCATCTAAGATTTGTAGCTTCTTGGGTCTAGCGAGGTACTATCAAAGATTCATCCAGGATTTCTCCAAGTTTATGGTGCCTTTGACCCGCTTGACCAAGAACAATGTGACATTTCGATGGGGCCCGGATCAGTAGTTGGGTTTCGAGACCTTGAGACAGAGGTTAGGTGAGGCTCCAATTCTTGCACTACATGAGGGGCTGGATGATTTGGTAGTGTACTATGATGCATCGATCTCAGAGTTAGGCGTTCTACTGATGTAGAGAGGGTATGCGATCGTGTATGCTTCGAGACAGTTGAAGCCTCACGAGGCGAACTACCCCACTCACAGTCTGGAATTGGGGGCAGTGGTGTTTGCCCTCAATATTTGGAGGCGCTGCTTGTATGGAGTTTGGTGCATAATCTTCATTAACCACAAAATTTTGAAGTATTTGATGCATCAATAGCACCTAAACATGCAAAAGATGAGGTGGTTGGGTGTACTAAAAGATTATGATTGCGAGATCTTGTATCATCCGGGGAAGCCCTAGGTGGTGGCCGATGCCTTGAGCCGCAAGACGGCGGGTTCTCCGATCAGGAACGTTTGTTTGAGGATGAAGCTGGCCTCTCCACTTCTAGATATGATCATGAAGGCTCAAGTAGAGGGTTTGAATAAAGAGAACTAGAAGATAGAGTTGATTCAGGGGCAATTTCCCTTGTTTGTTTGGGATAGTCAACATTTTCTTACACAGTGTGGCTAGGTGTGGGTACCGGTAACCGGGGTGTGATAAAGAAGATTCTGGACGAGGCACACAAATCCAAGTTCTCTATTCACCCGAGAGCTACAAAGATGTATAGATACCAGAGACTGAGTTACTGATGGCCCTGCATGAAGCAGGAGATCGCTTGGTTTGTGGAGCGGTGCTTGACCTAAAGGAAGTTCAAGGCCAAACATCATTGGCCGCATGTCAAGGTTTAGCTGCTACTCATTCCTAAGTGGAAGTGGGAAGAGATCTCCATGGACTTCATCACGAAGTTACCGAGGACACCGAGGGATGTGTATTTCATATGGGTGATTGTGCATAGATTTATTAAGAGTGCCCACTTTATTCTTATTTCCGAGAGCATCTCCGCCAAGAAATTAATGGATATTTATGTGCGAGAGGTGGTGGTTAGGCATGGGGTGCCAGTGTTAGTAGTCTCTGACAGGGATGTTCGATTTACATCTAGATTCTACAAGAAGTTCCATGAGGAACTAAGCACCCAGTTACATTTCAGCACAGCGTACCACCCCTAGATGGATGGTCAGAGTGAGGGGACGATCCAGACACTTGAGGACATACTTCGAGCATGCATGTTGGATTTTGGAGGGAGATGGTATACGTATCTCCCACTAGCAGAGTTTTCAGATAACAATAGTTATCATGCTAGTATCGACCGACCTCCGTTTGAGATTTTATATGGTCGGAGGTGTAGGAACCATGTTTGTTGGGGTGAGGTTGGACACCGGGTCATGGAGAGCACCGAGGTAGTGCTCAAAACTACTGAGTTGATTCAGCAGGTGCATGACAGGCTACGAGTCGCACAGAGCCGTTAGAAGAGCTATGCCGACCGGATCTTAAGTTCCAGGTGGGAGACTTCATCTTACTAAAAGTATCACCATAGAAGGATGTTATTCGTTTTTGGAAGAGGGGCATGTTAGGGCCCTGGTATATTGGCCCGTTCAGGATTTCAGCACGGGTAGGCAAGGTGGCTTACCGGTTGGATCTGTTAGACGAGCTTAGCCAAATTCACAACACCTTCCATGTGTCTCAGCTTCGGAAGTATTTCTCAGACAAGGTTGCGGTTATATCTTTGGATAACATTCAGGTGGATGAGAGCATGAACTACATTAAGTGGCCTGTGGCGGTTTTGGATAGGAAAGTCAAGATCCTTCGTAATAAAAAGGTGAAGCTAGTGAAAGTGCAATGACAACACCGAAGGGGCACTGAATGGACATGGGAGCCAGAGGATGAGATGCAAGAGCACTACCTGAATTTTTTTGCATCAGTAGACTTCGAGGATGAAGTATAGTTCAAGTGGGGGAGATTTGTAACACACTTTTAAGATATTGATATGGGCATATTTAGTTATAAAATTCATGCATTATCTTAATACTTTATGTTGATTTTAACTCATTTAATGAACAAAAGGTGCTTAATTAGTTTAGAATTTTAGTTTTCAGCAATAATTACATGCTCGGAAGGAAAAGGAAGCGGAACTAGCGATTGGAAGCTTGGATCTTGGATTTTGAAGAAAGAAGGATGTTGCTGGACAGCTTGACCCCTCGTCAGTGTTTTGGCCATATCTCATGAACCGTAACTCCGATTGACGAGATTCAAAATGTTCTGAAAAGTAGATACAATTTCGGACGACTTTCTTGTTTTGAGAAAATGCTGATTCGAAACGTACTCGGCGAGTAGGGTCGATTACTTGGCGAGTTGTATCGAACTTTCGCGATTCTGGACGCGCTGACTTGCCGTACACGGGTTTTAAGTGACGGACTCGCCGAGTAGGTCACTGGACTCGCCGAGTAGCCTCTGTTTTGTGAAAATCTATATAAAGGGACTTTCAGATCGATATCATAGCATGGAGAGAAACCCTAGGAGGCTAAGAAACAATTGGAAGTGCTGCTAGGTCGTGAGGAACTGAAGAATCAACCCTACATTCAATTGTGAAGAGAATCAAGACAATTTTGGTTTATTCTTAGTAACTTTTTGATTTGAATCATGTTTACATACTTTGATTTCGTTTTTGAGTTTATGTTTACTGCAATCATGAGCTAAAAACTTATTCTTCTGTTAGGGTAGACAATTTTGTGAACATGGATTGATTATTTGAGTAGGATTAATTTTGATTGGTAATTATGTTTTGTTAAGCTTGTTAAAGAACCTTATGTGTTGACAATAACTATTCTTCTATTAATAAATCAGTAATTAAGTTGTATGAACATCTCTTAGTTATTAATTTCATATGATTTATTGTGACCACATAGTTTTATGTCTAGGAATAATGAACGTGAAACTAGAATTAACTAGAAGATAGGTAAGTTAATGTGTATGCTTGTTGGATGAACATCGACAAGAGGTTAATTGAAGGGCCAATTTAGTTAACCACTACAAGTCTTACTTAACCCGAATCAATAATCTAGGAAACCCGTTAATTTAGACAACTGGCCATTGCTTGAGTTAATTTGTTTTCTAAGAATTAGGAATAGCGAACATGAACCTAATTATCTTAATTGGTAGCCAATGAAGAATTAATCCGATACATTAAAATCATCCATGGGAATAAATGAGTCGTACCTAAACAGAAGTCCTCTTTACTATTAAATTAAGTTGGTAATTAATTGTTTTAGTTGCTAGTTAGTTAATTTGTGTGTTGGTTATTCTAATTAAGTTTCTAGTCTTGTAAAACTAGAGAAAACCCCCTTTTGTTATTTGTTTTATTTAGATAATATTAACATTTATTTTAATTGTTTACCGTTCCCTGTGTTCGATACCCTACTTGCTTGAACTATATTACTAATCGATAGGTATACTGCCTTTCGTGTGTTTATTTTGTGTCTAAGTTAGTAGGATTAAAACTAGTTTGTTTCACACACATCAAGTTTTTGGCACCGTTGCCGGGGAACGGTTCTAAATAATTAATTTTGTTTGCTAATTGTTATTATTTTTTTATGATTTGTTAATTAATTTTTTTAGTTTAGTTTATTTTTATTTTTATTTATTATGTATTTTCCAAATCTCGATGCTTTTGACGCTTTTCTTGAGGAAGTAGTACAGGAAATTGAGCAAGAAGATGAGGAGTATGACTCGGATGAAGATTTGAAGAAATTTGGAAGATGGTTAGATAACATCTTGCCCAACACAGAAGGGACGTCTGAGTTACAAGATGAAGAATTTAATCCAAAAAGAGATTTGGAGGAGCTAGAAAGGTTGCTGGTAGAAGGGTCAAATGAAGAACAAGAACAAGCTGAATTGCAGGAACCAAGCTGTGGTTTGTCTATTACCACGACATGCCCCCCTGTATTTCAAGTTTGTGTTTCGAAGCATGGGGTGATGATTCCAACTTTGGAGAAAGTTCTAAATCATGATCCATTTATGATTAGTATCCAACCGGTTCCAACCCTTCTCAATATTCTTGGGTTTTATGAATTCAAGCTTGTTTGGCCAATTTTTGAAGCAAAGAGTCGAATTTTTCAAATTGATCCAAAGAAAATATTTAATGCAATGGATGGATGGGCATCGAATTTATTAGAAGTTTATTAAGTTGGGAGTCCAGCTAAAGACTCGCACAAAAAGAAGCGCTTACGGGAGGCAACCCGTCACTTGGTCAAACACTTTCTGGCTTTCATTAGAGAAATGATTCCAGAATTTACTCTGCGTTTATCTCCATACACCATAAACGATTCCTTTCCAGGCGGATTCACTTTCACTATTTTCTTCTTGCATAAAATTTCGGCATCATTGGCACTAAGCCAATCCATTCCCAAAACGATGTCAAAACCATTAAGTTCTATAGGTAATAATTCCTCGTGGAACTTATTCCCATTCAAATCAATTAAATTTTTTTTTCATACGATGGCTAACAGGTACAATCTTGCCACTAGCAACTTCGACTGATAAAGCATTATCTAGTCTCACAATAGGCAAAGCTAGTTTTCTACCAAATTCATGCGATATAAAGGAGTAGTTGGCTCCAGAATCAAATAAAATTTGGGCAGGCAATTTGTTAACGAGAAAGGTACCTGAAGCGACATCAGCTTCATCTTTAGCAGCTTCCAGTGTCATCTGGAATGCTCTCGCCTTTGGCTTTGGCGGAATGTTGGGTCTTGCTGCCTCCTTCTTCTTCGGACAATCCCTTGAGATGTGCCCCTCCTCACCGCAACCATAACAAACATTCTTGGTGAAGGTGCATTCGTTGGCATAATGCCCTGGCTTTCCACATTTGAAGCATGTGGTTTCCCCGCCACACTTCCCATGATGCTTCTTCTTGCACTTGTCGCACCATTTCGCCTCTACCTTTCCTCCACTTCCTCTCGAACTAGACTTCGAGAATTTACTTTTCTTGCTGGACCCTGAAAATCCATCGATTTTCCTTTTCTCACCAACCTCTGACCTTTCTAGACCTTTTTCCCTGATCTGGGTCTCAACATTTCTAGCAGCCCAGATGGCGGCTTTCAATGTGGTTGCTTGCTTAACCATTGGACCATAGTCCGTTGGTAGTCCAAGGGCAAACTTGTTGACCTTAGAGAGTTCTGTAGGCACCAAATATGGGATAAACTTCATCTTTTCCGTGAAACTTGTAGCGTATTCAGTAACGCTCAATTTCCCTTTCTTCAAATTCTGAAACTCATTACTGATTTCCAGAAGGTCCTGCTCGGAGCAGTATTGCAGTTTTAGTTGTTCCAGAAAGTCTTCCCAAGACATTTTGCTTGCTTCTCCCTTGGGCATAGAGTCAGCTAACAGCTTCCACCAATTCAACACGCCAGATTTTAGCAGAGGGATCGCAAGAGCGGTCTTCTGCCTGTTGCTGCATTCGCAACTTTCAAACATAGTCTCCATTTCAGAGACCCAGTCCATAACTTGTACCGGCGTCGGGCTTCCAGATAGGCATGGTGGTTTGGATGCCATGAAATCCTTATACTTGCACCCACGACCATCATTTCCTCCATACTGGTTATTGCGTCTAACCACTGGTTGTTCGTCTTGACCAATGATCCCACTAAAGTTTTCTCCTTCAGACTGCCCTCCATTCTCCTCGGGCTCTTCCGCTTGAATTGACGGTTCTTCACGATTCTGCCTAAGCAGGCGTCTTGTTTCTTCCATTTGACGATCCAACATCATTTGAATCATCATTTGTACACCAACCATTGTTATCGGCTCAGGTGCAGCAGCTACGACAGGTACTTGCTCGATTACAGGCGGTTGATTCCTGTTTTCATTAGCATTTCCAACTCCGCTACTTGTTCTCACCATTTTGATCTATACACCGAATAATTTCACCTTATTACTCCAAACGATTACATGCTAGTTCTAATATCGTACATATACGCTTAGAATCCTAAACACATAAACCTTCAGATCCGGTTGGCAACAAACCATAGATCCGAACAAATAATATCATATATGGCAACATATAACATTTAGCACATAAAAGCATTTTAGGCAACTTTCCTAAAATAAACTAGTGCTTGTGTCTAAGATCCAACAGACACACACCTCGCAATCTCCATTTAGAATGCTAAGTTTAAGTTTAGAAATCCTACAAATTCCTAGTTCGCTTAAACTAATGCTCTGATACCAACTGTGACATCCCCAAAATCTCGGCCAGAAAAGACCGATTTCATTTATGCTTTTTAAAATAATTTTCAGAGTAAATCCTTTTAATTTTAAAGGAGATGCGGAATTTGTTCCCAAAAACAAAACATGATAAAATAGATATTTATCAAAACATTTCATAAAGAAATATGATTTCATTTCACAATCAAAAGTCGGGATGTCATGTTCCGATACAGGTCATAAAGCATAAACGATAACATTACAAGTCGTTCAACAAATATATACATATACAGACTTGTAAACAAAAACAACTTGATGTTCGCCCATCTTAAGCTCTTGCGCCACTTCCTGTAAAGTAAATCAACTGAGTGGGTCAGGCTTGGGAGCCTGGTGAGCATATAGGGTTTTCAACCCACAATAATTATATTTAATTTCAACCATCAACAATAAACCCGATTACCCATTCCCGTTATCCTCACCTTACGTTCCTAAAAATAACGTCTATTATAAGGAACCTATTTCAGGATTTTTCATCGGGACGGATATTACTGCAGAGGGGCTTCCTCAACAATAAGTATCCTAAAGGCAACCATGTGGGGGATAGAGTACACCGGTGAACACGTCATTCACAACACCTACAGGTAATGAGCCTACTAGTGTTCCACAAGACAGTCTAGAATAGTCCGTGGTCGTCATCCATACTCTGCTGAATGACTAGAATAACACCAATAACACCGAGGCCTCTCATCTGTTTATTACACACCAATTATCTACCCATGTTCTACCCAACATATTAGTAGATAAAAATATACATTTTTATACATAGTTTAAAAACCTGTATAACATGTTTTAATCAATACATATTCCACATAACAGATGAGGCATACACACATAACACGTATTTCATAGAGAATACATCAGGTCTATAAGATAGAAGAGAGTGAATATACACTCACACGTATAACAACCAAGTATATACACATAACACGTATTTTATAGGAAATACTTCATAATATTGCGTTGGAATGAAAATAACTACACACTCACTTGATCAAAAGATGATCGGGCAGCACTACGGCTTGCAGAAGAGGTGTTTCTCCGTAGATCTGGAAGATCTTCACAAAACCGGGCTCCTCGCGGGCAGCGTTTCGGCTCGGGAATAACGCTCTTCGGGATCCTCGGGGCTTCGGATCTTACTTCGGGGCTCGGGAATATTACCGGGGCTTTGGGGTATGATTGCCACGCAAATCGAGGCAAAACTTTAAGAGAGAGAAGAGTTTGAACAAGAGAAAATGGCTGAATTCGAGTTCTATTTATAGGCTGCTGGGTCTGGGATTACGCGGGGCGTACTCAAATTACGCGGGGCGTACTCAGTACGCGGGGCGTACTCGGGTTACGCGGGGCGTACTTTGACGTCACTGCGTGCGTCGACTGGTGGCACTCGAGTATTGGTCAGACAAGTTGCATCCGACTGAGTACGCGGGGCGTACACAAATTACGCGGGGCGTAATTGACTTGTCAAACTTCTAAATTGCGTAACTTTCGCATACGAGCTCCGTTTTCGACGTTCTTTATATCCACGCGAAGGTCAGACCATACTCTACAACTTTCATTTAGACTCCGTCGGCTAATTTTGACTTTTATTTTTATTATTTATTTTTAGAAGGCCGGGACAAAAAAAACTTCGTTATAAATTCATAACTTCTTCGTCTGACGTCCGTTCTCGCCTAACTTTTCATTGCTTTGCTACTAACAACAAGATCTTCGATTCTCATTTAGATTGTTTCGGCTAAAAACCGCTCGATCTCAAATCGAGTATTCGGGCTGTATACTACTAAGTCGAAACTTCATAAAATCATAACTTCCTCATACGAAGTCAAATTTGGGCGTTCCTTTTATGCACGCTCTCGGTTTAACGAAATCTACGACTTTCGTTTAGATCGCTAAGGCTAAATATCACTCTATCTTAAATTCATATTTTACGTCACTCAGCGTCGTACCGGTTCTGTCTCGAAACTTCGACAGGTCATAACTTCTTCGTTATAACTCGGATTTTGGCATTCCTTATATCTCCAGAATCCTTGTTTCAACCACTACAACTTTATGCAAAGATATCGGGCTTATCTCACACTTTAATTTTGATGCTTATTTTATTCTTAATTCATTAAATTATAATAATTAAGAAAATACACACATAAATCACATAATTCAAATAATTCACAAATAATACATTCTTATTATTTCAAGTTGAGTTACAAGGTTAACCTAGACTATTACATTGCTAAAAAATGGCAAGCCTAGAAACACGGGCGTTACATGGTGGACTAGATCTAGCTTTTGGTCAAGTATGGATGCCATGCATGGATTTTAGGGTATGTTTTCCCTCTTTGGCCATTTTGACTTTAAGACATGCATGTCCATAAGGTCTCCATCTTTGGAACATTTTGAGGATTAGAACCTCTTCTGGAAAGGAGGGATTCTAGATCCCTAGAGTCTTAGACCACATGGCTAAGCTTTTGAGCTTTCTAACCTTTGTTAAGGACTTAAAGCGTTTGGAGTAGTTTTAGAGGATAAAGTTGGAAACTTTATCCTTCTAGATACCTTTAGGTTTCAGATCTAAGCCCTAGAGTCCCTGCAATTAACATATCATCTGAAGAAGCAAACAGTTGAAAACTTGACGAGTTGCCCTGGCAACTCGACGAGTTGGATCGGGTTTCCCCATCTACTGGACATTGAGTGAACTTGTCGAGTTGATGAGACAACTCAGTGAGCTGGCTAGGGTTTGTCCCGATTTTCTGAACATTGGAGGACTCGACGAGTTGCTAGATGCACTCGACAAGTATGGTCAACATGGACTATTGACCTTGACTTTGACCAGGGTTGACCAATTTTGACCTTAATGGTATTTTTGGAATTTCGGGATTTTAACAAGACCAGTCACATAATGATTGTAGGCAACTGAGTTGGAGCTACGTATTGGGACTTATCAGATCTTATCAAATCTTATCTTATCAGTTCAGCATTTTTGAGAGGTGAGTCTTCTCACCATACCAATGGTTTTAAGGCACCAAGGTCGGCCCATCCTATGATATGTGGTACACTAATTGATGTAGTGATACGTGGTATGTTAGTTGGTTATATACTAAGTGTTATGCTAGTTATATAGGTGATACTTGCACGGAAGACCATGGAGGAGCTCATGACGCTTGGATGTAAGACCATGTGAGGGAGCCCATGGCTTTCTAGGTAAAGACCATGGGGGGAGCCCATGACACTTAGATGTAAGACAATGTGGGGGAGCCCATGACTTTCCAGCTAAAGACCATGGGAGGAGCCCATGGCACTTTAGTGTAAGACCATGTGGGGGAGCCCATGGTATCCTGGAGTAAGACCTTGCGAGGAGCCACGACATCCTTATATGTTTGTATGCATGTATTATATGGTTTATGTAGTTTTGATAGCTAATATGGATTATGTGATTATTAGATTGTATGGGATATGCTCTGGGGAACTCACTAAGCATTAACTTATAGTTTGTTGGTTTGTTTCATGTATTTCTGAGCCTAAGGGAAAGGGCAAGGCTTGATGGTGCGGCATGCACTCTCTTATGTGTTTTTATGGGACACTCCGATATTTGAAATAAACTTCTTGATGTTATGAACTTGAAAAGAGTTGTTCTTGAGATTTTGTGGTTTATTGGAAATGTTTTGATTATTTAAAAATCACAAATTTCTTTTGAAAGTTGAATCGTTACACTAGTTTTACAAAACATAATTTTTTATTAAACCAATTTCTTTTAAAGCTATATATAAATACTATTGTGTTTCTACTTTTCATTAGTGATTTTTTAAAATAAATTTCAAATCACGACCGTTTTTATAGAAAACAAAATATTAAAAAGGCTTTTATGTATATGATCTAAAAACAAATTTTAATGGCTAATTAAATATTTAGAATAACAATTAATATTCATGTTAATATCTTAATATTTCATAGGTTATTAGTTTTATGTTAAAAAATGATAAAGTTAAGATCAAATGTTTCAATAAAAAAGATACATATGAAATGAAAAATCGTAAATTTTCAACAATTCACAAAGGGTAAAAGATATCAATAATAATAACTATCGATTTGTGATATAAATACACCTAAACCTCTCAAACTCTTTCCGCTACAATTATAACATTATAATACAAATGATCAATCATTTAAGTGATTGAGAAACAATATTATTATACTTGAAAAATGAGTCAACATCAGGTAATAGATATTAATGTTGATTGTTGGTTGCTCCAAGATCTTTCACGCTTACAATCTAAAACAACAATGCATTTATAATATATATTTACAATATATGAAAAATAATTATATCATGGAAAATAAATTTTAAAAAATAAAAAATAATATACAAAAAACTTGAGAAAGTGGGTTGTATCATTTCTTTGACGTTGAATCTATCATAATATTTGCTTTAAATAGTAGAAATGGCTTGAATCTTTGAATTTTTTATATACCCAAAGAAGATCGTATCACCCCATCATACTTCATCATTGAACTCTTTCTTTTAGATGTATAACTACAATATCTTATCCACTTTTATGTATTCTATTTAACAAAATTTGAAAAAGAAAAGAAAAACAAGCATCACTAACCAAACATGAAAAATCATGTTCTTATATAGGTATAATATTTCAATTAATATATCAATTAATTAGAATAAGTTGAAAAATTTTAAGGTTTTAAATAAATAATGTGCAATTCTTGAGTACTATTCATTTGAATCCTCTTCTTTATATAAAAAGATAAATTGATTTGGGGATTGAGATGGAGGTCGCTTCTTCCACCATTGACATCCTTAGTTATAATAATTAAAAGAAAGCAAAACATAATTAAAAAATGATAAATATATAAAAAAATATATCTAAAACTAAATAAATAGTTCTTTGTAAATGAAAATCGAAAGTATCATCAACGCTAGTAACAACAAAAAATACATAATAATAATAATAATAATAATAATAATAATAATAATAATAATAATAACCCCTAGAGTTTATATTTTTGACGATTGAAGAATATTTATTTAACATAATGTGCACAAAAAAAACAAAAGCTGGAATAGCTCAGTTGGTTAGAGCGTGTGGCTGTTAACCACAAGGTCGGAGGTTCAAGCCCTCCTTCTAGCGATTTAAATTTTCTTTCCCCAACTCTTTTTTGTTAATCTCGTTTAAATTATTCAACGCGTTGCCACCGAACTTTAAAAATTATCTTCACGACTCTATTTCGTTTCTATTAAAATCATCAAAGAAAAATTGCGTATACATCTCTAAATGTAACACACATTTTTTTTTTATTAATGTTAATGTTTATTCTGTTTTTCAATAGGGTACTGATTCTTCTGCTTTTTAAGTTTTTGTTTATCCATTGAAAAAAACTATGTATCAACATTTATACCCTTGTCCTTAGTTAATAAATATTAAAGAGATGATCCCATGTTTATCTTGATGTTTGTTTCGTGTTTTTCATCTTCAAAATTACTTTTACTTCTAATTTTACATTCTCAAATCTCAAGTATACGATATCTTTCTCACAATAGTCAAAGTGTTCCACAAAAATTGACCAATTTCATTTTCATAACTCAAATGTTAATTTCGATTAAAATTTTGACTTTTGAATATTTTCTGAACAATTAGATGTATTACTTAACAAAAGTATAACAAGTGTGGTATCAACATCTTTCGTTGAGAAGATGTTGACAAACCTAAGCTAATGGTGTTATCCGAAGAATTTATTCACCGGTGGAGAAGAAACCCGCCACCAATGATGAAACTAAGCCTATAGTGGCTCCACTATATCTTAACTTACCAATGGTGTTTTCCGACGAATTCTTTCAATAGTGGAGGAGAAGAAATGTGTCGTCGTTGATAAAACTAAGCCCACGATAGGGCCACTACATCTTAATCTTTATCAATGGTGTTTTCTGAGGAATTCCTTCACCTTGTTGCCCTTTCCGGTGCCAACAAAGCAAGAACTTGTATTTTGTGCATTTTGTAATTATTTTCAGTGGGTGCATATAAACACTTGTGGAACACGCCCTTATCTAATCCTAATAAAAGACTCCTATAGATGCCACATGGCTTTTTTCTATGCCTTTACCTTGACACATGGCACCTTCTCCTAAACCATTCCCTTTAATTCCCACTCATTCCTTCCTCTCTTCACTTCAATTTTGTTCCTGATTTTTAGGAATCCACAATGCAACCGATTGTCATCCCAACATATCAGGAAATTAATCAGGTACTTATTTGAATTTCTAATACATTTGCAATTAATCTTTTTTCTTATATCTACTATTTCATTTCCGAAATCGTTTTTCTCACATCAACCCTAAAATTTCACATCGTAAAGATTCATGAACCCTAAACCCCTTTCAAGGTAATGGTGATTCGATTAAACTTTGTAATATCTTCGATTTATGTAAGTATGCATATGATATTAATTATGTCCACATCTACTTTGTAGAGTGAAAGTTGGGGGGGTGCAAATTTAACCGTGAATGTTGATTTACCCTCTACTGTATGGCCTTCCTCATTTTTGTGAGTTGTAGATTATCCATTAATTGGTGTTACATAAAGGTATGACTTATTTAGATTGTTATGCTTCTTATTGGATTGATCTCTCTGAGTAAAATCAGTATCCAGAAGGGTGAAGTTAGAAAGGTAGCATTTCTATATCCAAGAACTTCAAGAATATTGTTTTTTATGATTTTGATTTAAAAAAACCATGTATAGAAACAAGTGATTCTGTCAAAAACGATTAAGGAGAATGTTGATATCCTTCTTTCTTTTCTTTTTTTTGACAAAAATCACAAACAGATCCTTAATGTGATTTCTTTCCAAAATTGAATGGAGATGTCCATGAAGTCAATCGGAAAAACTACGATCATGATGACTGTCATTCTTTTATTGGTCGACCTTTACCCTCATGAATTCTTTAAACTCAATTCCAGCAAAACTAAAACCCTTTCTCTTTTTTTGTAACTACTTTTGATATATGTTTGGAATTAGAAACAACTCCCCTATACTTTTCTATTGTTCCTTAACAAGTTTAATATCCACAACTAAGTCTACCTATCAAAATGGTGAAAAGAGGATTTCTAACTATTATTCTCTATTTATGTTCCATTTTTTCTTAATTTATTTTTTATTTGCAGATCTCTTTTGCAGGATTGGCTTACAGACTTTCAAATGTTCGCAGTCTAGAAATGTGCATGACAATTGTTCTCCATCCTTTGCGAATCAGTAAGACTGCTCTCAATTTGTATTAAAATATGGTTGGCATAGGTTAGGCAAATAATTTATTTCTATTTTGTGAAAAACAAAAAAGTAAAGTATATTGTTCATACATTTATTGAACAGTTTGACAGAAAATTTGCTTATAGAGGTTGATTTATTATATAAAACAATACTTAAGTATGTGTATGTGGGTAAATTTATAACAATGTCGTCAATTATATCCATTATATCAATGTCATCAAAAAATAGCATCTTACTTTCATTTTTCAAGTCACAGTACTACACTATGAAAAATATATCAACTATATCAATGTCATTAAATTAGAGAGCAATTTCCACTATTGTATTTGGGTAAAAAATTTAAAATGTTTCCAATTAAAACAGAATTGAAAGTACATTCCCATAAATATGTATGTTTTTCCAATGTACAATGCCAAATAGGCTCGAATGTAATACTTGCAGCTTTATATGGATAATTTTTTTTGAAGTTAAAAAACAAAATTATCAATAAATGTTTATGCATTATGTTGTGTATTATGCCTGTAGTATGTGCCAAACAGGTGGCTAAAATAAATGTGTTTTAGTATAAGACACCCTTTAATCAAATTCCTAAATAAAGAAGTTTCTTATTGGCTAAGTGAAGATTTTCTTAATGCTAATGCTTAATTTTTGAATCACATTCCTAAAAAAGTAATTTTTTTTGTTCACTTTCATATTATTTTTTATCTTCTTAGAATTATCGATTTTAGGCTCGAGCTAAAGTTTTTACAACTTAAGATTGAGACGACAAGAA
Source organism: Lactuca saligna (assembly GCF_052625555.1). Lineage (NCBI taxonomy): Eukaryota > Viridiplantae > Streptophyta > Magnoliopsida > Asterales > Asteraceae > Lactuca > Lactuca saligna. The sequence continues at coordinate 188,191,652 of NC_136421.1, read as the reverse complement.
GATGCAATAAGGAGTGAAAATCATTGACTTGGATAGAGAATTTAGAGTACTTAACTGATATGTATTAGATAATAAAAATTGTGTCTTAGCTTGGTATTTTTCAAGTCTGATGCGTCTTATTTTAAACGTTGTGACTAATTCTCTTCTCTATTTTGAGATTTAACATGTTGATGACTTATTTTGTAAGTAGATGGACGATGGCGTTGCTTATATTATTTTAAATAGGATGGTTATTTAAGTTCTTTTGATTTAACTAAAATCTAAACTATTTTTCTATTTATCGCAATAAGTGTTATTTGATTTGGTTCTTTTTAAGTTTGTATATAAGTCTCTTTGCATATTAATTTGAACTTAATAATTATAAACTTACAAACAACATATATATCTCTTTGTAAATTAATAAATATTTTCTAATCATTGATTAAATATTATGCTTTTGAATTATTATTAGTATTTTTCTTTTTTTAACCGTGGTGTCCACGGGTTTTAACCTAGTTCAATAATAAAAAATAGACTAAGGTACTATTTATTTTTTTGAAGTCAAAATATCTGCAGTCTACGGACCACATCTGGAAGGCTCTGCGGCAAAAAATGTGGACCAAATGTATGTAGTCTGCAATAAGAAGACTGTTTGTTTTTAACGTTTGCAGCTATTGAAATAAATTTATTTTTCAAACTTAATTTCACGTTATAAATATTAAAAATGCATTTTCAGCAAAAAGAGAAAGAAAAAAATTGGTGGATTTTTTTTAAGGTAAAAATAAGGTCTGAAGACCTTTGAAGACAAGGGTCCATGACTGCGTCAGGAAGACCTCGTGTAGACGTTTTTTGATCTGTGCACTTCCAAAAAAACAAACACTCTACGAGGGAATATGTCTGCGTGTTGTCTGCGCGACGCAGACAAAGGTGGTTGCACAGATCTTCGCATAAAAAACAAACAACCCCTAAATTGCAAAATTTGTCTCTATGCTTTACCAAAAAGTGTAGTTTCGGGCCATATTTTTTGTCACGCACAGATGGTCTAAAATCAGAACTATCATGCAAAATTGGTCCCTCGATTTAACTGCTCATCCAAAACATTCGTTACGTTTCACATCTCTTTAAAAGTTAGGGGCATTTTCTTCTTTTTAGGCATATGTTCCTATTTTTATTATTATTATTAAATACATGAATGACCCAAATCTCTCTCTCTCTCTCTCTCTCCCGCAAGATAGGGTTGGATGATTAAAGAATAACAGGATAATTAGACGTTATCAAAGAATGATTATTTAGGGAAAATAATCTAAATGAAGTCTTAGTAGGCGTTAAACCATGAGTGTGCATATAAAAAACGTTTAAATTTGACTTCGGAAGAGGAAGTTATGATTTTTCTAAGTTTCAACACAGTATTATATGGCTCAGAAACTAAAGTAGAGATCAGTTGATTATTACGAAAAACAATCTAAACGATAGTTAAAGATCTCGTTCATATGGTTCCGTCGACATAAAGACAGTCGAGAACCGATATCATATGAGAAAGTTATGAATTTTTAAAGGACATTAACAGTCTAAGCCTGTTAAAAATATAAATTTAAAAATGAATTAAAAATGAGCCGACAAAGTCTAACCACGCACTAGGATGTCGGCATAGGGATGTGGAAAATTTTGGACCTAACACGTCACGCAAAACAAGAGGATCGATTTGGTTCGAGTGTGCAGCGTGCATATGGACAATAAGTAGTTATGCTCAATCTCATTCTCCTTCACATCATCCGCACTTCCTCTCTCGATTTCCTTCGATTTTAGCCCAATTTTCACTTAGTTTTAGCATGTGGTGAAGCCCTACCACACCCTTGAATACTCATCTAAGTAATAGCCTTCGAGTAGGAAATCCCAAGTCAGTATTCTGGTCGGTTAGATTCCGGTTTTCATCAAGAAACCTTGTAAGTTAAGCTACACTCTTTCTCATTCGGTGTAACTTACAATTATAGTTATAAATTGTTATTATGAACCTATAAATAAGATTTATCAGTAATTTCATGTCATTATACTAATTGATCTACTTACAGGGATGATGTCTAGGCTGGATTTAGTGAGATGTTTAAAGTGGGATTTCTAAACAGTATACTCTGTATATCAAACGTACCCTACCTCTGATATGATCATACATGGTTATTCCTTATATAGATCCTGAAGTAGACTTTGGGATTGTTAATAAATCCGAATCCTTAGGATAATAGTTCCATGAAGTATGAAATTAGACTAAGAATTAGCATTATGTACATCTAGGTCTTTTGGAAAAAGGTGAAAGATGAAGCTCTGCCTAATTCACCAATCACCAGACACTTTGACAAGTAAGTGCATAGTTATTTTCATCTTACACAAAGATATAAAGTATTTAAGATAATTACATGTTATGTGTGCATGTTATCTGTGTTCCTGATATCTATGTTAGATGCACAATATATACATGTTTTATTTGATTTCAAATTGTATATGTATTTTTATTACCTATACATACATTGGATAAATATAGGTAGATATAAGATGATATAGATTTTGATCAAAGATGATATAGATGACGAGAGTCCTATCAGATAAATATTGGCAGTTGTAGACTTAGTGGCTATTAGATAGATACTGACAACTATGGACTTAGTGCCCATTAGATAAGCACCGACAACGATGGACTTCTTGTCTAAACACCAGCAACGATGTATTTCATGCTTATTCCTTAGGACAAATCCTTAGGAATAAAAATAGAAAGAAACCTACTGACATGTATTGCGGAGAAATCCCTGTAACAGTACTATCAGCAACGATGATTAAGATGACCCTTAGGATACATCCTTAGAGAAGAATAAATAGTAAAACAAAGATGGATAATTCGGTTAACTGTTTATTTGATGATTAAACACATTAACTATATTATTGTGGGTGATAAATCTGCCCTAAGACAGTTAGCTTCTTTGTATCACAAGTAGCAGTCCAAAATTGCATGCATGATGAGAGATTCAAGGAGATGTAGTCTGTTAGTCTAAGATAATGTAAGGTTTGTTTATGCTTATGTTTCTGTATTGACGATGACATAACAAGTTTTATAAATAAAATACATTTCTTGGAAATGTCTTGATAACGTTATTATCATCTTTTTGGAACAAATTCTGCAAAGTAAACCTTTTTAAAAGAATACTCTAATGTAATAAGCATAAAAAATCAGTCTTTTATGGTCGTAAAAATGGGGATGTTACGGTTAGTATCAGAGCATCAGTTTAAGCGAACTAGGAATTTTAAGGAATCTAGAATTAAACTTAGAATTCTAATCGATGATCGTCAGATGCCTGTCTATTATATTCTAGGTAGTACACACAAATTGACACTGACACTAGCTTACTTTAGGATTAGATGACTGATTTGCTTTTATGTGCTAATTGAGTTATGCTATAGAATGCCTTAGGATTGCTTATCTAGGATGCTATTATTAGGTAAAAGTTAAGGTATGTTGCCAACCTAGAATTAGGAAATTTTATTTGTTTAGGTTTCTAAACGTTTAGTTATGATATTAGAACTGGCATATAATATTTTGGAGGAATCAGGAGAACTGTACGTCAAATAAAACCTTCCATATCTCAAAATTATTGTCACTATACACTAAACATCTGCTTTAGTGTATAGAACGTCATGGTAAGAATGTGTAGCAGCATAGGAAACCCTAAAGGAAACCAACAGCCTAAGCCACGAGTGATTGAGTGTGCAACAGAGGTAGCAGTTGCACCCGAACTTATCACGTTGACGATGATACATGCAATGTTGGATCGTCAGATGGATTATACAAGGTGCCTACTTCAACATAATAGAGTGCCTACGAAACCTTTTGAGTAACCTCAGTTGAATGTAGAACAGTCGGAGGAAGGAAATTATAATAGGACTATTAGTCGAGTAGATCCCCAAGTGTTTAGAAGGAATAACCATGAGGGAGGTAATGAAGGTAAAAATGGACATAGTTTCAAGTTCAAGGACTTCATGGAAGCAAAACTACCAAGTCTTGTTGGACGCCCCACCATGGTGGAACTCATAGATTGGATCTCTGAGATGGAGATGGTGTTTGATAGTTTCAATTATAGCAACAAGCAGAAGAACGTCCTTGCGATCAGATGATTGAATATTGGGGTATTAACTTGTAACAACCACAATATACGACCCAAAAGTTTTTGTTTTAATATTACTAAAAATCACATCATTGAATGTCATATATAATTAAAACCATGGAATGAATAAGTCAAAAGTCATAGTAACTGTGTCAAAACAAAAATGTATCAATCATATCAAAATATCTGAATAAAACTCCTAGGATAAAACTGTAGCCGTGGTGTGTGCGATGTCATCAACCCGAGCTCTTCCCTTTGCTTGCGGAAGTACCTGAAACCAAAACTGAAACTGTAAGCACAAAGCTTAGTGATCTCCCGTAAACTACCACATACCATACAATAACAAATAAACAACTATTGGACCTTGCCCACTACATCGGACCGAAGTCCGGAAACTGCTTCGGACCGAAGTCCGAAACTAACCAGGGCCTTGCCCTCTGCATCGGACTGAAGTACGGAAACCGCATCAGATCGAAGTCCGGAACTAATCAGGGCCTTTCCTTCTACATTGGACCGAAGTCCGAAACTGACTGGGACCTTGTCCCCTGCATTGGACCGAAGTCCGGAAACTGACTGAACATAGCATACAATAAACATATCAACTAGCATGAACACATATACTGCATACTGCATCAGACCAGAGTCCGGAAGACATATACAAAACATGCTTGAATCACAAATACATCAAGCACTCTAAGTACTGCATCGGACCGCAGTCCGGAACTACTACTAACTAAACAGGTCGACATCGTGGCCATAGACCCGTTCCTACTGGAAGGAAAACTCACCTCGTAACGCTGGTTGTTTAGATGCTAAATCTGAAACTGTCTGACTGCCGCTCCGAAATTCCTCAGCTACAAATCCCATAAATACAAAATCAAATATTGATAACAAACCTCGGGGTAAAATGACCATTTTACCCCTGCTATGGTGTGGGTCACAAACATGGCCCAAACCCTCAATTCCTTCTAAGTCCTCCAGTAGCCCATTAAAGGCCCACTAATGTCACCCACTTTCTAAATTGGGCCCAAATCTCTTTATTAGGCCTTACTCTAGGCCCAACACTTAAACAAGGCCCATATTCACTAACTTTTGATTACTCCTAAGGTCCAAAGATTCTAATTCAAAAACACAGCACACACCGAGGCCCAAAATCTCGAAGCCCAAACTGATCACATATGCGGGGCGTACCCCAAGGTACGCTGGGCGTTTTGGCTGCTGGCTTGTACACCGTTCATACCTCCTTGTACGCCCAGCGTACAACCCAGTTAATCCACCTTCTTATTAAGTGCTTAATCCTTCGATTTAGAAGCTACAAATTCATATCCATGTCTTATTCTCTGTCCTAAGCCATAAAGTTGCTTACTTGATGGCTTGGGTAACTCATAAAGGCTCAAACTTCAAAAAGCAATATCCTAACTCCAAAGAAATGACTAGATCTCTTGCATGGCCTCATGCAAACCTCCAAGATCAAAACTTTATTCCTAATGAGCTGCTTTGAGCCCAAAGGATGGCAATCCCAAGCTCAAAAACAAAACTCCATGATCAAGGTCCAACCTTTGGACCTAAAAAGGTCCAAAACTTCAATAACTCTAGATCTAGCATATGAGGAAGAAAGTTCAGTACTTTATACCTTCTTTTGGTGACAAAGAGTGATTCTAGACCGGATCCCTAAGCTCAAGCTTCTTCTCCAACCTTTCATTTCCTTCTTCACAACTTCTTTCTCACTAAAACCTTTACAAGGAGCAAAATCACACAAAAGAGAAGATAAGAATGTATTAGGGTTTCGTTGGGGCTGAGGAGGCTGGTAAGAATCCAAAGGCAGGCTATCATGGGGTTTATATAGGTCTCAAATCCTTAAATTAGGGTTTTCTTACCTGCTCACTTACGCTGCGCGTACCTAGTGGTACGTTGCGTGTAAGTGTGTGCGTCACTGCTTCCATCATAGACCATTATGCCCCGCGTACGTCTAGGCTACGCCCAACATACGTCTTATGGGCTGCCCAATACTTGGCCCAAAAGCATAAACCCAAAACAATATTTTTTTTCCTTCCATGCAAAGTCGAACAGTAATTTAAGAAAAATTTAAATAATTAATACCTCGAGAGATAGGTGATATGTGCATATTTAGTGTGTATTAAGTATAGTTTTTTTATTCATATATTAGCTAAATTGTTGCATATGATGGACAAAAGGTACTTAAAAGTGTTAAATTATGTTTTTCAGTCCAAAGATGAAGCTCGGAAGCGAAAGGAAGCAAGAGAAGCGGTTAGGAGCTCGAGAGTGGAATAAAGAAGGAAAACACCTTAAAAAAGGCTTCTACTCGTCGAGTCGAGCCTTGACTCGACAAGTCCGGTCGAGGAATCAGAAGGATAATGATTCGGAAGTCAAGATAGTTATCACAATACGGAGAATGTGAGAGGGACTCGACGAGTCGGAACGCATATTTAAAGATAACTCCTTAAATCGAGAGAAAAGAGTTCTGGGAAGTTTCAGAAGTGCTTTGCTGCGAATAAGAAGCCAGAAGAACCCTAGAAGTCGACCAAGGAAGCTAGAATTTAATTTCGGGAGTAATTAAGGCATAATTTCATCATTCTACTTATTCCTTTTGTTTTGTCAACATGATTAAGCAACTTGAACTTGTTTGTTTGCTGTTATTTACCTTAGTTATGAACTAAATTCTTTAGACTTCTGTTTGGGAATACAAAGCTGACAATATGGTTTGATTGATTGGTAAGATTAATTCCAAGTTGGTGAATTTTTGTTATTTTAGCTTGCTAAAGAACCTTGTGTATGAATGATAATTGATTTTCTGTTAATAGGAAGATAATTGATTAGCATGAACATCTATTGATTATCAACAGGCATTACAATTCACCGCCACTTGAATCAGACTTCATCCTCGAAGTCTGCTGCTACCGAATCTGGAAAAAAAAATCCAGATAATGCTCCCACATTTCCTCCTCAGCTTCCTACATCCACTCTGAACCCTTCCGGTGCTGCCACTGCACCTTCACTGGCTGAACCACCTTGTTCCTCAAGGCCTTCGTCTTCCGATCCAAAATCGCAATGGGTCTCTCGATGTAATTTAGGCTACTATCAACCTGAATATCCTTGAAGGGTACAACTGCTGACTCGTCCACTAAACACTTTTACAACTGAGAAACATGAAAAGTGTTGTGGATCTGGATGAGCTCTGCTGGAAGATCCATACGGTAAGCAACCCGGCCCACCCGAGCCAAAACCCTAAACGAACCAATGAATATGGGGCCCAGCTTGCCCCGATCTCGGAATCTGATGACACCCTTCTAGGGTGATACCTTCAGGAGGACCATATCGCCCACCTGAAACTCCAGGTTCAAACACCTCCTGTCGGCGTAACTCTTCTGCTGACTTTGCACAATCTGCAGTCTACTACGGACTTGCTGGATCAACTTTGTGGTCTTGAGCACCACCTCAGTGCTCCTGATGACTCGCTGACCGACCTCGCCCCAACAAATTGGGGTCCTACACTTCCTCCCATAGAGCATCTCGAAAGGAGGGCGGTCAATGCTAGCGTGGTAACTGTTGTTATACAAAAATTTCGCTAATGGAAGATACGTATCCCAACTGCCACCGAAATCTAGGACACATTCCCGAAGCATGTCCTCAAGAGTCTGAATCGTTCTCTCATTTTGCCCGTCCATCTGAGGGTGCAAAGCGATGCTAAAATGAAGACGAGTCCCCATCTCTTCATGAAACCGCTTCCAGAACCTGGAAGTGAACCAGACGTCTCGATCCGATACTACTGATACAGACACTCCATGTCGTGCCACTACCTCGCACACATAAATATCAGCTAGCTTCTCGGCTGAAATACTCTCCTGGATCGGTATGAAATGTGCGCTCTTGGTCAACTGATCCACTACGACCCAAATCGAATCCACTCCACGTGCGGTCCTGGGGAGTTTAGTGATGAAGTCCATAGTGATATCCTCCTATTTCCACACGGAAATGTATAATGGTTGCATCTTTTCGTGGGGCCTTTGGTGCTCCGCCTTGACCTTCCCGCAAGTCGGGAATTTCTCCACGTACCAAGCTACGTCCCGCTTCATGCAGGGCCTGCAATAATCAGGTCGAAGATCTCTGTACATCTTCGTTGCCACTGGGTGGATGGAGAAACGAGACTTTTGAGCTTCATCCATCAACACCTGTCGTACTCCACCCCAGCACGGTATCCATACTCTCCCATGAAGGGTCAACAATCCTTGACTGTCAGAGTCAAAGGAAGCCACTCGGCCCACAATCCTCTCACACTTTTGCCTCTCCTCCTTCAGGCCCTCAACCTGTGCCTCTCTAATCTGCTCCAACAAGGGAGTAATCACTGTCATCCTCAAACAAATATCTTTGATCGGGGCTGCAACCGCCTTGCGGCTCAGGGTGTCAGCCACTACATTGGCCTTACCTGGGTGATAGAGGATCTCACAATCATAATCCTTTACCACATCTAACCATATGCGCTGCCTCATGTTCAAATTCGACTGATCCATGAGGTACCTCAAACTCTTGTGAACCGTGTAAATGGTACAATGGACCCCATAGAGTTAATGTCTCCAAATCTTGATGGCAAACACCACCGCCCCCAGCTCTAGATCGTGCGTCGGATAGCTTGCCTCGTGAGGCTTCAACTGTCTGGAAGCATACGCTATCGCATACCCTCACTGCATCAACACTGCTCCCATTCCTATGATAGAAGCATCACAATAGACTACAAAGTCATCCACTCCCTCTGGCAGGGTAAGAATCGGTGCCTCACACAATCGCTGTCTGAGGGTCTCAAATGTTGCCTGCTGCTCAGGCCCCCAATTAAAACACTACCGACTTCCTAGTCAGTCGAATGAACGGAACTACAATCTTGGAGAAATCCTGAATGAATCTCATGTAGTACCCTGCCAAACCTAGGAAGCTCCGAATCTCAGATGGAGACCTCGGGACCTCCCACTACATCACATCCTCTATCTTGGCTAGATCTACTAGAATACCCATCTGGTTGACTAAGTGCCCAAGGAACTGTACTTCGCGCAACCATAACTCACACTTGGAGAACTTCGTGAAAAGCGTCTCCCTCCTCAAAGTCTCTAGCACCTCCCTCAGTTGCTCCTCGTGCTGCTCCTGAGTCTTAGAATAGATCAAGATGTCGTCGCTAAACACTATCACAGACCGATCCAACATTGGTATGCATACGCAGTTCATGGAATCCATGAACGCGGCTGGAGCATTGGTGAGCCCAAACAACATTACCACAAACTCATAATGACCATAGCGGGTCCTAAATGCAGTCTTCTGCACATCTTCACCTCTGACTCGCATCTGATGATACCCGGAGCACAAATCAATCTTTGAGAACCAAGACGCTCCCTAAAGTTGATCAAATAGGTCATCTATCCTCGGAAGTGGGTAACAATTCTTCACCGTCACCTTATTTAACTCCCGGTAGTCTACATACATACGGTGCGACCCATCCTTCTTCTTTACAAACAGGATTGGGGCTCCCCAAGGTGAACTGCTTGGCCAGATAAAACCCTTGTCTAGCAGCTCCTGCAACTGTATAGACAACTCCTACATCTCTGGAGGAGCCAACTGATATGGTGCCCTGGCTATCGGAGCCCTACTAGGAACCAGATCAATCCTGAACTCAACCTGTCTCTCCGAAGGTATCCCAGGAAAATCCTCCTGGAATACGTCCGGGTAGTCTCGCACTACCGGAACATCTTCGACTGACGTTATACCCTTCTCCCATGCATCTAAAACGTAGGCGACGAACCCCGTGCAAGCCTGCTGAAAGTAGCACCTCGGTCTCGCTGCTGAACAAAGAATCGGTCCGTGCGGTGGCCTCTCGCCTTGAATCACTAACTCTCCCCCAATGGGATTGCGAACCCTCACTAACTTCAGTTCACAATCAATCACTGCCCCATTGGGTCTCAACCAATCCATACCTACTATAACCTTTTTCCCTCGCAGAGGAATAGGAACCAGGTCTACCAAAAACTACTCATCAAATAACTATAGCGAACACCCCTTATGCACTCTCGCGACCCTGATGGTCCTATCATCAACTATCTCAACCTCAAGTGGGCAATCCAGCTCCCCTGGAGCTCTGCTAAACCTCTTGCTAAGCGCAAGCGAAACAAATGATCGGGTAGCCCCCGAATCAAACAAGACTATAGCTGAAATGTCGTTCACTAAGAACGACCCTATATCGAACATATAACCATAAGAAACTATTCATAACAAATTAAGATATGAAATGAAGATACATACCTGTCACCACATCAGGAGTCACTCGCGCCTCCTCTGCTGTCATATGAAAAGCTCTACTATTCGCCACTGGCGCCTCACTCCAGCCCTAACGGTCGTCTGTAATCCTCAATGTTGAAGAGGAAGGTGCTACCACCTTCCATGCGGCTGTCAAACTCGTACACTGGGACTTTTTATGTACCCTATGATTGCGATCGAAGCAAATCAGATCAGATGTTGTGGTGGTAGTAGTAGCTGTACAATCTCTACTCATATGCCCGGTCCGGCCGCAATTGTAGCAACCGACACTACCTGCCTTGCACGCCCCATCATGCAATCTCCCACACTTGCCACACCGACTGTGGCTCTGCTATCCCCTGGATCTATGATCAAATACCTTGGGCTTTTTTCTCGAACTCCCAGTACCAGATGCCACCTCTAGCTTCATCTTCTTCTCCATCTATAAATCAATCTCTCTCTCTCTCTCTCTCTCTCTCTCTCTCTCTCTCTCTCTCTTTCTCTCGCCTTAGCAATCATGTCATCCAGCGTTTTACAGCTGGACTGGCTCACAAACTGGCGGATATCACTCTGCAACATCTCATGATAACGAGCCTTCTTCATTTCCTCATTAGTTGCATACTGAAGAACAAGAAGAACCCTCTCCCTGAACTTGGCTGTAATCTCCGCCATTGTCTCTGTAGTCTGAGTAAGATCCTGAAACTCCCTTGCTAACTGTTGCACTTCGATAACTGGTGCAAACTCGGCTTTGAACCTGGTAGTAAAATCAACCCAAGTCATCGCATCAAGTGCTGCATCATCCCCGCTGACATGACCAATCTCTTCCCACCAATCGTGTGCCTTGTCCTTCAGAAGACATGATGCTAATCTAACCTTGTCCCTCTCGGGACATCTGCTGGTGCGGAATGCATTGCCGATATCTGCCAACCATCTAGTACTCGCAATGGGATCTCACGCACCATGGTAATCAGGAGCTCCACAAGCTCTGAACTCCCTGAAACTGAGTGTGCGCGACCCTATCATGGTCACCACCGCAGCACGGAATGTGATCAACCTCTCGTCCATCAGCTCCAAAATACCCTCCTTGATCGAACCAAAACTCACAAGATACTTCTCAAGTATGATACGAGTAATCTCTGAGGAGAGAAACTCCCTTGTCTACTCATCCAAGTGCTCGGCCCCCGAGTCTAATCCTGATCCCTCACCGGCACCTGCACTGCCGCCTGCTGGTCTAGGGCGTAAAACCACCATTCTGAAAAAAACATCGCATCAAACGTCAGAAACACAGATATATCTCAAGGGATCGCTACTACCATAGGTTTCCTGGTCTCGCCTCGGCCTTCCTTGATTCAATTATGGATCCTCTGCTTTCAGTAGTATGGGCCCATACTACCTTCCACATGTATCTGTACTTTCCTCAAGAACTGCCTCGACTCACCAAGTCACTTCTACTACTACAGATCTCTGCTACTCTCATCCTAGGCTTATCCTAGGGGAAATCTCTGACCCAAACTAGTCCTCAGCTGCTGAAGGCCTCCTTGTAATGCCAATTAGTCATCACTTGAATACCATCACATGTAACGAGACTCCGATAATCCTTCGAGTAAAAGACTCGTCCCCATAACGGTTAGACTCAAACAAGAGCTACCCAATAGGGCCAAATCCAGCACTCTGAGATTATTCAACCCTGATCACATATGACGTGACGTATTCACCTAATGGCTAACTCCTATCACTCATATTCCCACAAAGCACAAAGCAATCAGCATTCAGACAGATGAACTACTCAGCAAATCTATTCTCATAAAGAGAAACTGTACTAGCATAAAATGCTAAGCTCATATTATCAAGCATAACCTAAACAGGCTATCCTACTTCTGTCTACTCAATACTAGCATGCAATTCTCATAAAGCTGAAACATATAAAGCAGGCACATAAGGCATCAATCCTAGATCCTTAGCCTTATTCTAGCATGTTGTTCTACTTAAACTGAAACTAATAATCATAACATAAAATTGTATGGGTAATTTAGGAGTACTTACTTGAGCTCGACTGATCGCATGCACCACACCTTTGTCTCTTTTTAAGAAAACTCTTTTTCTTTCTAAATTCTTTTTTCCAAAATTCTTTTTTTTTTTTTGAAAATGTTTCTCTTTTGAAAATCTCTTACCATTCCCTTAGTTTGAGTTCAAACACACCCGAAACTGTGCCCGAATCCCTCAAACCAAGGCTCTGATACCAACTTGTAACAACCCCAAAATAAGACCCAACAATTTTTGTTTTAATATTACTAAAAATCACATCATCGAATTTCATATATAAATAAAACTATGGAATGAATAACTCAAAAGTCATAGTAACCGTGTCAAAACAAAACTGTATCAATCATATCAAAATATCTTATTAAAACTCCCAGGATAAAACTGTAGCCGTAGTGTGTGTGATGCCATCAACCCGAGCTCTTCCCTTTGCTTGCAGAAGTACCTGAAACCAAAACTAAAACTGTAAGCACAAAGCTTAGTGAGCTCCCCCAAACTACCACATACCATACAATAACAAATAAACAACTATTGGGCCTTGCCCACTGCATCAAACCGAAGTCCAGAAACTGCTTCAGACCGAAGTCTGGAACTAACCAGGGCCTTGCCCTCTGCATCGAACCGAAGTCTGAAAACTGCATCGGACCAGGGCCTTGCCCTCTGCATCGGACCGAAGTCCGAAACTGAATGGGACCATGTCCCCAGCATCGGACCGAAGTCCGGAAACTTACTGAACATATCATAGAATAAACATATCAACTAGCATGAACACATATACCGCATACTGCATTAGACCAGAGTCCGGAACACATATACAAAAAAACTTGAATCATAAAGACATCAAGCACTCTAATTATTGCATCGGACCACAATCTAAAACTACTACTAACTAAACGGATTGGCATTGTGGCTATCGACCCGTTCCTACTGGAAGGAAAACTCACCTCGTAATGTTGGCTGCTAAGATGCTAAATCTGAAACAGTCTGATTGTCGCTCCGAAATTCCTCGGCTACAAATCCCATAAATACAAAATCAAATACTGCTAAGAAACCTCGGGGTAAAATGACCATTTTACCCCTGCTATGGTGTGGGTCACAAACATGGCCCAAACCTTCAACTCCTTCTAAGTCCTCCAATGGCCCACTAAAGGCCCACTAATGGCACCTATTTTCTAAATTGGGCCCGAATCTCTTTATTGGGCCTTACTCTAGGCCCAACATTTAAACAAGGCCCATATTCACTAACTTTTGATTATTCCTAAGGCCCAAAGATTCTAAGTCCAAAACACAGCCCACATCGAGGCCCAAAATCTAGAAGCCCAAACTGATCACATATGCGGGGCGTACCCCAAGGTACGCTGGGTGTTTTGGCTGTTGGCTTGTACACCGAGCATACCTCCTTGTACGCCCAGCGTACAACCCAGTTAATCCACCTTCTTATTAAGTGCTTAATCCTTCGATTTAGAAGCTACAAATTCAGATCCATGTCTTATTCTCTGTCCTAAGCCATAAAGTTGCTTACTTGATGGCTTGGGTAACTCATATAGGCTCAAACTTCAAAAAGCAATATCCTAACTCCAAAGAAATGACTAGATCTCTTGCATGGACGCATGCAAACCTCCAAGATCGAAACTTTATTCCTAATGAGCTGCTTTGAGCCCAAAGGATGGCAATCCCAAGCTCAAAAACAAAACTCCATGATCAAGGTCCAACCATTGGACCTAAAAATGTCCAAAACTTCAATAACTCTAGATCTAGCATATCAGGAAGAAAGTTCAGTACTTTATACCTTCTTTTGGTGACAAAGAGTGAGTCTAGACCAATTCCCTAAGCTCAAGCTTCTTCTCCAAACTTTGCTTTCCTTTTTCACAACTTCTTTCTCACTAAAACCCTTACAAGGAGAGAAATCACACAAAAGAGAAGGTAAGGATGTATTAAGGTTTCCTTAGGGGGGGTGAGGAGGCCGGTAATAATCCAGAGGTAGGCTATCATGGGGTTTATATAGGTCTCAAATCCTTAAATTAGGGTTTTCTTACCTGCTCTCTTACGTTGAGCGTACCTAGTGGTACCTTGCTCGTAAGTGTGCGTGTCCCCACTTCCATTGTAGACCATTGCACCCCGCTTACGTCCAGGTTACGCCCAACGTACGTCTTATGGGCTGCCAATACTTGGCCCAAAAGCATAAACCCAAAACAATATTCTTTTCCTTCCATGTTAAGCCCAACAACAATTTAAGAAAAATTTTAGTAATTAATACCTCAAGAGACGGGCGTTACATAAGTTGGTGGAAGTTATTAGCTGATACCATTCCTAAAGGAGAAGTTAGTAAGGTCTTGGGAAGAAATTCTAGTGTATATGAAAATGCAATACTGCTCTGAGTAGGATCTCATGGAAATCAACAACGAGTTCCGGAATCCAAATAAGGTCAGAATGAGCATCAACGAGTATGCTGCAAGTTTTACAAAGAAAACTAAGCTTGTTCCTTCTTTGGTTCCAATAGAACCCTCCAAAGTCAAAACGTTTGCTCTTGGAATGCCAACGGACTTTGGTCTAATGGTAAAGACAGCAAGGATTCTAAACGAGGACATCTTGTCAGCCAAGAACGTAGAGATGTAGATTAGAGAGAAGGATTTGGAAAGGGTAGAAGCAGGAGAGAAAGAAAGCTGGAGGGATCTTCAAGATCCAATAATAAAGGAAGAGTCTCGAAGTCTAACCTGGACAACCCAAAGTCTGGGGTTAGTGGTGAAGCCAAGTGGTGTGAGAAGTGGAAGAAGAATCATTTTAGGAGATGATATGGAGAAGTGACTTGTTATAAGTGTGGGAGTACTGGTCACTATTCCAAGGATTATACATTTAACAACTAGGTATGCTACGGATGTGGAGACAAGGTGCATATGTCGACATATTGGCCGGAGAAAAATGAACTGACAAGATTTAATACACCACCGAAGCCATAGGCTATAGCATACCATATGATCCTTGATGAGGCAGCAATAGATCAAGAGAGTTGCTTATCCGAATTTCAAGATATGAATCAATTATATTAGTATTAGGTTGTGTACCTGATGTAATAGGCGTAACATATGAATTCTCATTGTAATCGTTTTAAGAAGCAATATAATTTCCTAAATTATGTTATGTTCTTTCTGTGTGATTTCCTTTTTATGATAACTCAAGGAAATACTTGGGACAAGTATGAGTAGGTGTGAAAGGTAGTAGAGGCCTATACTACCGGAAGCATATGATTTGCACTTGTATCAGGAGAAGTCACAAGGTTACTAAATCTCTAAGTAGTTGAGTTATTTTTTTCATTTCCATCATTACATTTGTTCCGGTAGTGAATATTCTGACCTTATTGGTCATATCGAATTGAGTCCGAATGATCTACGAAGTAAGTTCGACGTAGCATCCGACTTTATATTAAAGGAAAAGATAATCGAAGTGATCAGTAAAGGTATTGTGTTCGCCGTTAAGATTAAGCAGCATGTAGCTAGAAGTGATACATGACATAACGTGATTATATCACATTAGAACCTAAAGGAATATATCCTTTCATGTTAAGAGTATGACTCAAAAAGACATGAATCTAACCATTGTATGATTGATGAGAGGTCTTTAAGGACATGACCCATTGTTATGCTATGCTAATCGAAGTAAGGATGAAACATCCCATAATACGACCCAAAATTTTTTTTGTATAACATCGAATGTCATAAAATGAGAATCATACGTCAAAATCTCAAAACCATAATAAATTGTCATGATAAAATCTGCAACAACATAACATAGTATCTGAAATAAACTCCCATGACAAAAGCTGAAGTTGTGGTGTGTGCAATGCCATCATCCCGAGCTCTTCCCCTTGCTTGTGGAAGTACCTGAAACCAAAACTAAAACTGTAAGCACAAAGCTTAGTAAGCTCCCCCAGACTACCACATACCATACAATAACACATAAACACATATTAGGCCTTTCCCATTACATCGGATCGAAGTACAGAAACTGCATCAGAACGAAGTCCGGAACTAACCAGGGCCTTCCCTCTGCATCGGACCAAAGTCCGGAACTGACTGGAACCTTATCCCCTGTATCAGACCGAAGTCCGAAACTAATTGTATTGGATCGAAATCTGGAACTGATTGGAACCTTGTCCCCTGCATCAGACCGAAGTCCGGAAACTGACTGAGCATAACATAGCATAGCATAAACATACCAACTAACATAAACACATATACTGCATACTGCCTCGGACCGAAGTCCATAACACATAACCCAAAACATGCTTGAATCACAAAGACATCAAGCAATCTAACTACTGCATCGGACCGAGGCCCGTAACTACTGCTAACTAAATGGGCCGACATTGTGGTCATAGACCCGTTCCTACTGGAAGGAAAACTCACCTCGAAAGCTGGCTGCTGAAACTCTACTCGGGAACTGTTTGTTGCTGCTCCGGTCTCTCCCGACTACAATTCCCATAAACACTCTCAATCAACTACTGATAACTATACTGAGGATAAAATGACTATTTTACCCCTGGTCAAAGTCAACATATAGTTGACCCGACTCGTCGAGTTGGGCCGCCAACTCGTCGATTCCATACTCTTATTTCTCATTCCCGCTCGCTACTACTCGTCGAGTTTAGCATATACTCGACGAGTTCCTCTTCGACAGTAATAAACAGTCTATCATCATCTGACTTGCCAAGTTGTATGAACAACTCATCGAGTTCTCCTCAATCATAAGAGCATTCTAGCCTGTGACTCGCCGAGTAGTATGAACAACTCGTCGAGTCTATTCTTGAGGCAAGAAGATTGCCCTGGACTCGCCGAGTCAGGGCATTGACTCGCCGAGTCCCTCCATTGTTGAGTCTGACTTCCGACTCACTTAGTCCACCTCCAACTCACTGGTTTCACTCGGAATAACTTAAAAGGGGAAAAATTGGGGACTCACGACTCGACTCGCCGATTCTGAAGAACAACTAGCCGAGTCGCTTCCATGCAAACACCATACAGTCGATTCTGATCAATTCCATTGCATTCAACTTATAGATCTGGGTTCCTAAGGCCGGTTTCACACGTAAAGTTTCTAACTTTACATGTGTATATGCATCAATGAAGGTTTAAAGGCTCTAAAGGGACCAAAAGTGTAGATCTAGGGCTTATATGCAAGAATGGTCCCATAAAGGGAGTAGATCTGAGCTTCTAGAGCTCAGATACTGGTAGATCTGATGGCTATTCATCACCACATGCTCTCTATACTACTATCAAGCCAAAAATGAAAAAAAAAAAAAAAAAAAAAAAAAAAAAAAAAAAAAACCAAGCCAAATAAGAGATCTAATTGAAGAAGGACAAAGGTTTGAGCTTGATACCTCAAAGAAGACTGTAATACCACAAGGAAATCGGATCTACTTTGCTCCCTCTTGATTCCTCCTCTTCTCTTCTCTTCTTCTAGCTTCAAATGCACCTACAACTTGCACAATATGAGAAAACACACCACAAATGATAAGGAACGGCTAGGGTTTTAGTATGGAACTCTCTGTGGGTGAGGGAGGATGATTAGTGCACAAAAATCTGTTTAAATAAGGTGCAAACCCTTAGCTTTAGGGTTTCATCCAGACTGGCAGACTCGCCGAGTCCAAGCATATGGACTCGCCGAGTAGCCGACTCCAAACACGTGCTTATCCTGTCTCTACTCGACGAGTCGAGCTACCGACTCGTTGAGATCCTCTTGAAAACTTGAAAATTAGATATTTAAATACATACCAGAATTCGGGGCGTTCAAAGGACCTTAAATTCAAGTTAAATCTAGCAGTAGTCTCCAATAAAGATTGAATTTAGAAGGAAGAGAAAATGCAAGAATTTAGCACCGTCAACAGTCAAGAAGTCTAAGAGTTGGAAACTCAACATAAAATACATAAGATTTATGATTACCACCTAGGATGGAAAATGAACATGTGGAGTCATATACAAGCCATGTTTAGTTGATGATTTCGGGACATAATCATCCTAAGGGGGAGATAATTGTAATGCCCACAAGATAGGGATAGATGATTAAATATTAATAGGATAATTAGACATTATCAAAGAAGGATTATTTAGGGAAAATAATCTAAATGAAAGTCATAGTAGACATTAAACTATGAGTGTGCATATAGAGAACGTCCAAATTTGACATCATAAGAGGAAGTTATGATTTTTCGAAGTTTCTACGCATCAGTATATGGCTCCAAAACCGAAGTAGAGATCGGTCGATTGTTAGGAAAAAATCTAAACAATAGTTGAAGATCTTGTCCATATGGTTTCGTCCGTATAAAGACATTCGAGAACCGATATTATATGAGAAAGTTATGAATTTTAACAGAATTTAACAGTCTAAGCCTATTAAAAATATAGATGTAAAAGTAAATTCAAAATTCGTCGACTGAGTCTAAATAAAAGTTATAGATCTCGTCGGTAGCTATGCGTGGATATAAAGAACTTCGAAAACGAAACTTGTATGAAGAAGATATGATTTTGTGACAAATCAGAAATTTGCATGCGTGCGTGCGAGGGGAACGATGCACAGTAGGCTGCCAGTGTAAGGACGTGGATAAATCTAGACCTGTCATGTTTCGCAAAACGAGAGGATCGATGTAGCTGGAGTGCTCGGCATGCACCTCATGCGCGGCGTGCATATAGACTAAAATAGATGTGCTCGGCCTCATATTCCTTCACCACCAACACTTACTCTCTCGATTTCTTTCGATTTTAGCCCTATTTTCTCTTAGTTTCTGCCTACAGTGAAGCCTCGTGACACCCCTGAATACTCATCTATGTACTAGCCTTTGAGTAGGAAATCCCGAGTCAGTATTTTGCCCGCTTAGATTCCATTTTTCATCAAGAACCTCTTTAAGTTTAAATACACTTTATATCTTTCAATGTAACTTACATTTATAGTAATAAGTTGTAATTATGAAACTATAAATAAGATTTATCAGTAATTCCATGTCGTTATATTGATTGATCTACTTATAGGAATGATGCCTAGGCTGGATTTGGTGAGGTGTTTAAAGTGGGATTTCCAAATAGTATACTTTGTATATCAAATGGAACCCACCTACGATATGATCCTACATGGTTATTCATGATTTAGATCTTGATGTAGACTTTGTGATTGTTGAGAAATCCGAAACCTTAGGATAATAGTTCCACGAAGTATAAAATTACACTAAGACTTATCATTATGTGTATCTGGGTCTTTTGGAAAAAGGTGTAAGGCGAACCTCTGCCCAATACACCAATCACCAGACACTTTGTCAAGTGAGTGCATGGTTACTTTCATGTTACACATAGATATAAAGTAGTTACGATAATTACATGCTATATGTGCATGTTATCTATGTTCCTGATATCTATGTTAGATGAACAATATATACATGTTTTATTTGATTTTAAATTGTATATGTATTTTTATTAACTATAAATATACTGGATAAAGATATGTAGATATAAGATAATATAGTTTTTGAGAGATGAAATATGATATATATGATAAGAGTACTATCAGATAAATACTGGCAACTATAGACTTAGTGCTTAATGGATAGATACTGGCAGTTATGGACCTAGTTCCCATTAGATAAGCAGCGACAATGATGGACTTCGTTCCTTAACACAGGCAGCGATGGACTGTGTGCCTATTCTGTAGGATAATCCTTAGGGAAGAATAAATAGTAAAAAGAGATGGATAATTGGGTTAATTGTGAAGAAATCCATGTAACAGTACACTCAGCAACGATAATTAAGATGACCCTTAGGATAAATCCTTGGGAAGAATAAATAGTAAAAAAGGATGGATAATTGGGTTAGTTGTTTGTTTGATGATTAAACACATTAACTATATTCTTTTGGGTTGAAAACCTTATGTTTATGTTGTATGCATGATGATAGTTTTAATGATATGTAGTTTGTTAGTCTAAGATAATGTAAGGTTCATTTATGTTTATGTTTCTGTATTGACGATGACATCCTAAGGTCTATAAATAAAATACATTTCTTGGAAATGTCTTGATGACATTATTATCATCCTTTTGGGACAAATTCAGCAAAGTAGACCTTTTTAAAAGAATACTTTGATTTAATAAGCATAAACAAATCAACCTTTTCTGGCCGTAAAAATAAGGATGTCACTCTCTCTCTCTCTCTCTCACACACACACACATAAAGAAATAGTAAAAAAAAACAACTACCCCCAATCCATCTACTTCTTCCCTAAATAATGCAATAGTACAAGGTTTATGGAGTGCCTACTTTGATTTTGTTCAAAGATGGGGAAAAAATTCTAGAAATCAGTTGTTTAACTCCATGAATCATCACTTGTTTTTGCAAACCGGGTTAGATCATCTCCTTACCATTACTTGATGTATCTGATTCATTAGAGGAAGATGATGGGGGCTTGGTTGTTTGTCATCTTCTTTGTAAACTCCAACATACCACAACCCTCCACCATCGGAGTTGAGTTCGCCACCAAATCCTTCTACATCGATGGAAAGCTCATCATGGTTCAAATATAGGGCACTTTGCTTGAGAAATTTATGAAGCACTAACATGGTTGGGTGTTTAAAAAACATGTTCATCACAACCCCGTCGTCTTTACATAAATCAAACTTGAACATGACAATCAAAACCATATCAAGATCAAATTTCAAAATAAAAAACCTAACAAAAGTCTAATCTTGAAATCAAAATCTAAGTTGAAATAAAAAACAAGATATGGAAATAAAAACCCAAATTGTAAAACCTTACCTGAAATCGACGATGAAAGAAAAAAAAAGATGAAATCCTAGAAATCAAAGACGGTTTCCTAGAAAAAATTGAGTGTAACGTCCCAATAATAAGACCCAAAAAATTCCTTTTTAAAATAATAAAACCAGTATTCCAAAAACATTTTCATTCAAATCCAGATAAACAAATGTATCAATCATCATGACATATCAGAGTAAATCAAGAAAATGCGAAACAAGGTGGTGTGTGCCCTACAATCATCCTGAGACCTTCCCTTTGGATCTGGAAGTACCTGAAACATAAAATGAAAACCATAAGCACAAAGCTTAGTGAGTTCCCCAAGATAACACATACCATACATACATACAACACATAACGGGCCCCACCCACATGAGTGTAACGGTCCCTGGCCTAACTCGCATAATGGAACCCGCCCAATAAGTATAACGGACCACATCCTAACTCACATAATGGGCCCGCCTACATACAATTCAAATAAGCATAACTGGTAACAACATACAGAACACCTATCAGGCTCTGCCCAGTAAGCATACAAGCATACAAGCATACACACATACTAGTGTCACACATACAACAAGTATTCTAACATAAAAGATCATGGGTCGGCATTAGTGCCTTCAACCCGCTAAACATGGTAAGGAAAACTCACCTCGCACTGCTGAATCAAACTGATAATCCCTGGCTGCTAGTCAGACAAATCCCCGAGCTATCAATATCAAATAACACCCAATTAACAATTGGATTCCAGTCTGTAACCATTAATCCATACTTAGCGTAAAAAGACCATATTACCCCTTAACTAGTTTGGTCAGAGACTAAGGCCCAAACTCACAATCTAAAAGTGCCAAAAACCAACTAACCCTGTAAGGCCCAAACATGGCCTAATTTTCTAAATTAGGCCCAAAACCTTACATGGGCCTTACCCAAGGCCCACTAATTTTTCCCAGTCTTAAGACATTCATTCAAATGGCCCAAAAATACCCTAAGCATTTAAGCCCAATATAATGGCCCAAACTCGAAGCCCAAGATGCAAAGCCTATCAGACTGAGTACGCGAGGCATACTCAGTTGTACGCAAAGCGTACATGCTTTAGGGCTTACATATTACGCGTACTGGCTTATACGTGATGGGTTTAGAGCATATCTACATTCCTATTTGATCATACAACCCTAATTGCTTTGTATCTAAGCTTTTCACTAGTTATACATACAAATAGAAATTCCAAAGCAACAAACCTAATACTAGCATACAATTTTGAAATCTATATGAAAACTAGGGTATGAAGATCACTTTGCTTGCTATCTTGTAATAATAAGAATTCCTTGGATGATCTTGACTCTTGAAAGCTTAATGCTTCAAGTATTTCACCTCTAATGGATTCACAAACACCAATAGCAAAGGATGAATGAGAGAGGAGGTAAAACAGTATGAAAATCGGCTAGGGTTTTCCAAGAAGGCATAGCACCGAAAATCATATGCAAAAGGGTCTTTATATAGTTGAGGTTGCTAGGCTTTTCAGGTGGAAACCTTAATTTCCTTGCTTAGGCCATAAGCAGTCCATGGACCTCCACAATAGAAGCCTTGGACGAAATTTTATAGGGCCTCCTATAGATTTAGTAGTAATGACCCAAAAATCAGGGGTAAATTTTTCATTTTTAATATCACCCCAACATAGATATCATTTATTCCAATCATTCCAAAACATTGTAAATTAAGAACATTATCAGACTTCATCCCAAAATCATTCTTTGCGGAAAACATGGGTGTGTGTGCTGCGATCAAGCCGAGCCCTTCTTTTTCAAAACAAAGATACCTGAAACCATAAACAAAACTGTAAGCACGAAGCTTAGTGAGTTCCTCAGAGCATACCCCACATAATCCACACAATCACATAATCCATATCAGCTGTAACAACTATATAAACCTTATCAATCGCACAAGCCATGCATACAAACATATAAGGATGCCCTGGAAACCCTCCAGGGTCTTACACCGAGTGCCATGGGAACCCCCACATGGTCTTAGTCCACTTTCATACAAACCATACATATAAGGATGCCCTGGAAACCCTCCAAGGTCTTACTCCGGGTGCCATGGGAAGCCCTACATGGTCTTAGCCCAATGTTATGGAAACCCTCACATGGTCTTGACTAAGGATGCCATGGAAACCCTCCAAGTTCTTACACCCTAGTTCCATGGAAACCCTTACATGGTCTTGACAAAGGATGCCATGGAAACCCTCCAAGGTCTTACACCCTAGTGCCTCGGGAACCCCCAGAGGTCTTTCATGAAAGCATCACAAATGCAACTAGCATATCACATAACACATAACAAACTAGCATACTACATAACAGGAAATCAACTAGCATATCACATAATGCATAATGGGTCGGCAATGGTGCCTTAGACCCATTGGTATGGTGAGGAGACTCACCTCACACTGCAGAAGCTTCCAACATGAATTCCTTAGATGTTGCCCCGCCAGCTACCCGAGCTGTCACTACCAATCAATATACCCAATTAGCAACTAGGTCCCATACCATAATCCTTAATCCATGCAAGGGGTAACATGACCATTTTACCCCTGGCCCAACCCTAAACCAAAAGCCCAACATTATAATATCCATAAAAACATCAATGGCCTAATTTTCCAAATTGGGCCCAGACCTTTCTAATGGACCTTATACTAAAACCCAATATTCTCCTTAGTCAATAATCTTGACCCAAATGCTCCAAGAAGGCCCACAACAACCTAGTCCAAGAATTAGCCCAAACCGAGGCCCATAATGTGAAGTTCATTTCTATATTGGGCCACAAGGCCCAATATGCCCAACTATTCTATTATTGGCCCAAAGATGCATTCAGGCCCAACTATCAACAAATCCAGGCCCAAAACCATTAGGGCCTAAAGGTCCGAAGTCCTCAAATTCCCAAGTCCTCATGCGAGCGTACGCCCAGCGTACCTCTTCTGTACACTTAGCGTACTGAGCAAATGGACTGTACGTGCAACGTACTACATAGTACACCCATTGTACAAAAAACTCATGCACAACATCCATTAAGTGCTTAATACTTCATCCAATAAGTCCAAATCACATATCTGAGCTATACTTAACATCTAAACCCATAAAGTCATTGACTTGGTGACTTTGAATGCCCCAAACAAACCCAAACTTCAAAGATGGCATTCTACTTCCATAAAATTGACCCTAACTCAAGCATGAACCCATTAAGACCATCAAGATGGCAACTTTCTGCCTTCCCATATTTTCATCAAACTTCATCTTCTTGAAAATGGGTCAAACACCCCAAAAATGGACTCCATAAGCTCAAAATGCCACCGTGGATGATATATAACGATTTCTAGGGTTTAGAGGGGTGGAGGCTGAAGATATTAGGGTTAGGTTATGAGATGAGGAGTTTAAATAGGGTCCAAGACCCTAAAATAGGGTTCAGGTCTAATTAGCACACGCCCAGCGTTCATATGGTACGCCCAGTGTACTCCTAAGAACATTTGTGACCATCCTGGTCAAGACGCCCAGCGTACTGCCTTCTTCACTAGTACGCTTAGCGTACTCGGCTAACCCTGAAACTACTAAACTTCTGAAGGCCATAACTTCTTCGTTGTAAATCCGTTTTTGAGGATGCTTATATCCACGGAAAGGTAACAAGAAGCCATACACTTATATAAACTCATATCTTCCTAAATACCTTCCAAAAAACTCCATTTTCCACAAAAACCCAAACTGCCATTTTACCGAAATACCCTTATGCTCCAAAACACGAACCGAACACCCGGATCACTTCTAATACATCACCCGCACCGAAAAGGGTCTAGATCTTACGTTCCCAAGAGCCATAATCCTTATAATAACCGACCTTCAAGCCACTACCTCATACTAGGAGTCAATTCGGAACAGAGCGTTACATTAGTCCACTCCCTTCTAAAGGAGTCCATCAGCCCAACTCTACAACTATATTTGATTTGCAAAACCAATCCCTATTCTTTCAAACAATTCCTTTAATCCCAAAGTTAATATCAAATTAATTTCTGATTAAATGCGAATTAAATAATATGATTTCCAATTATTATATTATTCTTGTAATATATTAATAAATCATTTATTAATCTCTTTATCCAAAAGTAATCCTATCAAGTTGTTATGGTGAAGGCAACCCAAAAGGACCATGCTACTATCAAATCAAGTACATAACAATTATAGTTATGGGCTTAGACACCTAATTCTACAGTCTCTCACTTAGATAAGTCTAATAACTAAAATTGCAAGTATGACTTCATAATTTGATT
This sequence comes from Lactuca saligna, assembly GCF_052625555.1. Taxonomy (NCBI): domain Eukaryota; kingdom Viridiplantae; phylum Streptophyta; class Magnoliopsida; order Asterales; family Asteraceae; genus Lactuca; species Lactuca saligna. The sequence continues at coordinate 188,166,096 of NC_136421.1, read as the reverse complement.
AGCAATCGTAGCTTTCAAAAGCTGCTATCGAACTCTGACCAAGTCACTAATGCGTCGTTTAGATAAGGGATCATATAATATATTCTAAAAGATATCATGTGGACAAAGACATGGAACAAAATCATTCTCAATGTCCAACATTTTGTTTCCCGATTTTAGATTTCTTTGACAAAAAACTTAATTGAACACATCAATTCAGTCCTGACCATGCCCGACATATAAGTCAACACAAAATCATTGAGGGGAACAAGATATTGATTTTAACCCTTTGGATAAAAGGAACAGATAAAATTTGACTTATATATTCTTGTACAATTTAATCATCAAATCGTACATAACAATACTGTAACGCCCGTATATCCGAGCTAGTCAATTTAGAGACAATAAGTGTCGAAAATGACTTTTAGGAAAAAGATTATTTATAATAAATAGTCTTAACCAAGTTTCAGAATATGTCTCAAGGTTTCCGTACATATAAAGAACGCTGAAATCCGAGTTATAACGAAGAAATTATGGCTCGTCGAAGTTTTACAACAAAACCGGCACGGCACCGGGAAGCGTAAATAGTGAATTTACGATAGAGTGAGATTTAGCCTTAGAAATCTAAATGAAAGTCGTAGAATATGATAAAATACGAGCATCGATAAAAAGAACACCCAAATCTGACTTCGTATGACGAAGTTATGATTTTTCTAAGATTCGACTTAGCAATGCACGGCCCGAAACTCGAATTTTAATTCGAGCGGTTTTTGGCTTACGTGACCTAAATAAGAGTTGAAGATCTCATTAATAGGAACTCAACGGTAAAAATATAGACGAAAACAGAGTCCGTATGAAGGAGTTATGAATTCTTCGCGGTCATTTAACAGTCTAAACGCCTTCTACTGTTAAATTTAACATCGGTCGAGAATTAGCCGACGGTGTCTAAACGAAAGTTGTAGATCTTGATTTTACCTACGCGTGGAAAAAAAGAACGTTGAAAGCAGAGCTCGTATGCAAAAGTTACGGAGTTTAGAAGTCGGCAAGGTGCTGCTGCAAAAGGGGTGATGTGGCTGAATATGGGCCATGGCTTTCTCCCCAAGAAAAGCCATCAGATGATGACACGTGGCACTGACTCAACCAGTCAGTGAACCGACTCGGTGAGTCCGTCAGAAATTCACCCTATAAATAAGAGTGTCGTGTTTCTCCATTTCCTCACACCTTCAAACCCTTCTTTCTCTCTCTACACACACTCTCTCTCTCTCTCTCTAAGCTCCCTAACCCCCCTAAAAGCCTAGGTAAACCCCCTAGCACCCGAAGGAAGCCCCGAGGATCCCGGAGTCCAGAGAAAAGAGCCTTTCGGCTCAGGAACGCTGCTCCAGTGAAGGCTGGTTTTTGCGAAAAACTCGCTGTAAGTGAGCTACGCCTACGCTATTTTTAATATAGCTTCTAATTAATTATAGTAATGTTATTAGGTCCTTAAAATAATTATTTGGGCTATTATTATGAGTTATATTGAGTGTTATTTAACGCTTAAATAATAATAATAGCTAGACTATTAATTAGTTGCGGTTGACGTTAAACTAAACCCGAGTGGTATTGATACTAGGTTTTATCGATGGAAAATTGTTTTGAGAGTATCGAAGCGTTGTCCGAGTGCTGAGTCACCACCTTTCAAGTGAGTGCTACTTTCATCTTACACATAGATATGAAGTATTTTATATAAATTACATGATATGTGTGCATATTATTTGAGTACTTGTTGTCTATGCTGGATGAACGTTTTTATACATGTTTTAAATGTTTTAAATTGTATACGTATTTTATATCTTCGAATATGTTGGGTATGACATGGGTAGATGAATGATGAGAGATATAGATGATTTGAGTATACATTGGCAGCTATAGACTTAGTGCCTATGTGACAAACACCGGTAGCTATGGACTTAGTACCTGTTAGATGCTGGTAGCTATGGATTTAGTACCTAATAGGAATTGGTAGCTATGGAATTAGTACCTATTAGATAAACGCTGGTAGCTATGGATTTAGTACCTGTTAGGAATTGGTAGCTATGGACTTAGTACCTATTAGATAAACACTGGTAGCTATGGATTTAGTACCTGATGAATAAACTATAGCAGCTATGGAATTAGTTCTTTACGAACGAGAATTGGCAGCTATGGATTTAGTGCCAGTCCTATAACCCTGGAAATAAGGGACTTCGGAATAAACGAATGCAGGATAGATGACTGTTAGGATAAATTCTTAAGAATAAAGAAGATAATGGTGATGGGTAATTGGGTTGATTGTTTGATTGTTTAAACATAATAATTATATTATTGTGGGTTGAAAACCCTATGTACTCACTAGGTTTCCCAACCTAACCCACTCAGTTTATTTATATCACAGTTGTCGATATGAAGTGACATTACACTGACATATTAAAGAGATGTAGATCACTAGTGTAAATAAACGTAAGTTCCGTTTATACTTATGTTCCTGTATTGGCAATGACATCCCAAACGTTTTAAAATGAATAAAATACGTTTCTTCGAAAATGTTTTGATAACGTATTTATCGTATTTTTCTGGGAACAAATTCCACAACATTTTTATGAAAATAAGTACTCTGATTTTTATAAAGCATAAACAAAATCGGTCTTTTCTGGCCATGAAAATGGGGATGTCACAGTTGGTATTAGAGTGTTAGTTTAAGCGAACTAGGAATATGGATTTATTTCTAGACTTAAACTTAGAATGCTAAGCGATGATTGCGAGGTGTGAACACTAGATTATTTTAGGGATTGTGCCTAAAATGCTTTTATGTGCTAAATGCTTGTGCCCAATATGCTGTTATTTGTTCGGATCTATGGTCTATTGTCGACCGGATCTGGAAACCTTATGTGTTTAGGATTCTAAGCGTTTAACTACGATATTAGAAGTAGCATATAAAAATTTCGGGGTGATAAGGATGATTTATATGTCAATCCTAAATAAAGATCTAGATTCACCTTATTCGGTGTATAGATCAAGATGGCAAGAACCCATAGCGGAAACGTGAATGCAAATAGGAATCAAGATCAGCCCCCAGTGATTGAGCAAATACATGTTGTAGTAGCCGCTCCTGAGCCAATCTCGATGGCCGGAGTTCAAGCGTTGATCCAAATGATGTTGGATCATCAAATGGAGGAAACAAGGCGTTTACTTCAACAAACTCTATAGGAACTTACGATGCCTATTGAACAGCCCAAGCTAAATGACGGGCAGTCTGAGGAAGGGAACGACAGCAGGACCGTTGGTTAAGCTGATCCACTGATGATTAGGAGGAACAATCAAGATGAAGGACTTGAGAGGAATGGATGCAAGTCCAAAGATTTTCTAACTTGCAAGCCATCGACTTTCACTGGGAAGGAAGATCCGATCAGATTCATGGATTGGATCTGAGAAATGGATTTAGCCTTCATGACATGTGGTTGCAAAGGCAAGCTACAAACCACGTTTGCAGTACGTCAATTCAGAGGAGGCATTGTTCGTTGGTGGAACACCCTAGGGAAGACTTTAAGCCCCAATGAGCCCCTACAACTAACATGGGCAGAGTTTTTGGTGCAATTCAAAAGAAAGTACTGCTCAGCCCAAAACCTGCTCGAGCTAGAGAACCAATTCCTAACTTTGAAGAAAGGAAGCATGTCCATCGATGAATACACCAACAACTTCACGGAAAAAATGGAGTTTGCTTTTTGTCTTATCCCAGACGAGCTGACAAAAGTTGACAAGTATGCAAAGGGACTTCCCTGGGAGTATGCGGTGCCAGTACGTCAAGCACCTACTCTAGAGGTAGCTATCTGGGCTGCCAAGTCTGTTGAAGATATGATCAAGGGAAGAGCTGCCAACAAAATGGAGGTTGGCGAGAAGATAAAGTTTGAAGGATCTTCAAAGTCCAACAAGGAAAGCAAATTCTCAAAGCTAGGAAGAGGAGAAGGAGGTGAAGCGAGATGGTGTGATAAATGCAAGAAGAAGCATTGTGGGAAGTGCAATGAAGAAGTGACTTATTAAAAGTGTGGAAGGACTGGTCACTATTCAAAAGATTGTACACATAATGACAAAGTATGCTATGGATGTGGAGGCAAGGGGAACCTATCCAGAGACTTCCCGAGGAAAAATAAAGCAGCAAGACCAGAAACGCCACCAAGGCCATGGGCATTCCACACGATCCTCGACGAAGTGGAAAACAACGTGAGGAACCAAGGATAAGGAATATATACCCGAAGATCGAGTTACGAGGTAGCCTAAGAGATAAAACAACATGATGTAGCCTCTTAGAGGCATAGTCTAGGGTGAAGTTGAACACCTATGTAATAGTTTCAAGAAATAATAAAATCTTCGTTTTGTTATCTGGTGTGTTAAACTGTTATGTGATTTTCTTGAATGGTGACTTGGAAAACTGCGATACAATAATTGGGACGAGTATGAGTAGGTGTGAAAGGTAGTAGATGCATATACTACCGGAAGTACAAGAATCATGCTTGGATCAGGGAAAGTCACAAGGTTACCAAGAAACTAGTAATTGATTTCGTTTTATTCAAGTATGGCGTTACCATTGTTTCGGTAATGACTAAGAAAAATTGTTGTTATCCCGACCCTAGTGGTCATATCACATTAAGTCTGACTACGATGAGTAGGTTATGTGGTTCAGAGAACCAAGTTTGATGTACCATCTGACATAAACCAAACAATTGAAATCAAAGAGATCAATAGAAGTATCGCGCTCGTTGTTAAAGAAGTTGGTAGCTAGAAATGCTACATGTTGAAGTGTGATTATATCACATTAAAACATGAAGGAAGGCATAGTCTGTTTTAGAATTTAACTCTAAGAGACCTGAGTCTAAACGTGCATCACATGATGATAGGTCATAACTTGGAGTCTAACCTGAGGTAGAGAGCAGGTGCAGGATTAAGTACTGCTTACAATCAATAAGTCTAAAAGATACACTTGAAGGAATATAGAAGTTATAATTATTACCTAGGATGAAGAGATGACGTATTGAGTCATTATGTGAGCCTTGTTTTGTTGATGATTCTGGGACGTAATCATCCTAAGGGGGAGATAATTGTAACGCCCGTAGATCTGGGCTAGTCAATTTAGAGACAATAAGTGTTGAAAATGACTTTTTGGAAAAAGATTATTTATAATAAATAGTCTTAACCAAATTTTAGAATATGTCACAAGGTTTCTGTGCATAAAAAGAACTCCGAAATCCGAGTTATAACGAAGAAGTTATGGCTCGTCGAAGTTTTACGACAAAACTGGCACGGCACCGGGAACCGTAAATAGTGAATTTACGATAGAGCGAGACCTAGCCTTAGCAATCTAAACAAAAGTCGTAGAATATGTTAAACTAAGAGCATCGATAAAAAGAATGCACAAATCTGACTTAGTATGATGAAGTTATGATTTTTCTAAGATTCGGCTTACCAGTGCACGGCCCGAAACTCAAATTTTAGTTCGAGCGGTTTTTGGCTTATGCGACCTAAATAAGAGTTGAAGATCTCATTAATGGAGTCCGTATGAAGAAGTTACGAATTCTTCGCGGTCATTTAACAGTCTAAACGCCTCCTACTGTTAAATTTAAGATCACTCGAGACTTAGTTGTCAGTGTCTAAACGAAAGTTGTAGTTCTTGATTTTACCTACGCGTGGAAAAAAAAGAACGTTGAAAACAGAGCTCGTATGCGAAAGTTACGAAGTTTAGAAGTCGGCAAGGTGCTGCTGCAAAAGGGGTGATGTGGCTGAATATGGGCCATGGCTTTCTCCCCAAGACAAGCCATCAGATGATGACACGTGGCACTGACTCAACCATTCAGTGAACCGACTCGGTGAGTCCGTCAGGAATTCACCCTATAAATAAGAGTGTCGTGTTTCTCCATTTCCTCACACCTTCAAACCCTTCTTTCTCTTTCTACTCTCTCTCTCTCTCTCTCTCTCTCTCTCTCTCTCTCTCTAAGCTCCCTAACCCCCCCCCCCCCTAAAAGCCTAGGTAAACCCCCTAGCACCCGAAGGAAGCCCCGAGGATCCTGGAGTCCAGAGAAAAGAGCCATTCGGCTCAGGAACACTGCTCCAGCGAAGCCCGGTTTTTGCGAAAAACTCGTTGTAAGTGAGCTACGCCTACGCTATTTTTAATATAGCTTCTAATTAATTATAGTAATGTTATTAGGTCCTTAAAATAATTATTTGGGCTATTATTATGAGTTATATTGAGTGTTATTTAACGCTTAAATAATAATAATAGCTAGACTATTAATTAGTTGCGGTTGACGTTAAACTAAACCCGAGTGGTATTGATACTAGGTTTTATCGATGGAAAATTGTTTTGAGAGTATCGAAGCGTTATCCGAGTGCTGAGTCACCACCTTTCAAGTGAGTGCTACTTTCATCTTACACATAGATATGAAGTATTTTATATAAATTACATGATATGTGTGCATATTATTTGAGTACTTGTTGTCTATGCTGGATGAACGTTTTTATACATGTTTTAAATGTTTTAAATTGTATACGTATTTTATATCTTCGAATATGTTGGGTATGACATGGGTAGATGAATGATGAGAGATATAGATGATTTGAGTATACATTGGCAGCTATAGACTTAGTGCCTATGTGACAAACACCGGTAGCTATGGACTTAGTACCTGTTAGATGCTGGTAGCTATGGATTTAGTACCTAATAGGAATTGGTAGCTATGGAATTAGTACCTATTAGATAAACGCTAGTAGCTATGGATTTAGTACCTGTTAGGAATTGGTAGCTATGGACTTAGTACCTATTAGATAAACACTGGTAGCTATGGATTTAGTACCCGATGAATAAACTATAGCAGCTATGGAATTAGTGCTTTACGAATGAGCATTAGTAGCTATGGATTTAGTGCCAGTCCTATAATCCTGGAAATAAGGGACTTCGGAATAAACGAATGCAAGATAGATGACTCTTAGGATAAATCCTTAAGAGTAAAGAAGATAATGGGGATGGGTAATTGGGTTGATTGTTTGATTGTTTGAACATAATAATTATATTATTGTGGGTTGAAAACCCTATGTACTCACCAGGTTTCCCAACCTAACCCACTCAGTTTATTTGTATCACAGGTGTCAATATGAAGTGACATTACACTGAGAGATTAAAGAGATGTAGATCACTAGTCTAAATAAATGTAAGTTCCGTTTATACTTATGTTCCTGTATTGAAAATGACATCACAAACGTTTTAAAATAAATAAAATACGTTTCTTCGAAAATGTTTTGATAACGTATTTATCGTATTTTTCTGGGAACAAATTCCGCAACATTTTTATGAAAAGAAGTACTCTGATTTTTATAAAGCATAAACAAAATTGGTCTTTTCTGGCCATGAAAATGGGGATGTCACAAATACATTTTACAACATCAAGTTACTGATGCGTTGACGCATTATCAATGCACAACCAACTCGTAAGCAACAACTCGTCTATCTCGGTTTAAAGAATATACGATATTATCGTCTCACAATTACCCGTGATAAATTCCATGAAGTCATCCAAATGAGCATGGGTTTAGTCTCATACTCAAATCCTATTTCGGTAGTACTTATGAACACTGCAACAAACTTTTGCTATGTCTAAAAACTTAGACAATCTACAAGCCAATTCGTGACAGTCTTAATTCACTACTTGCTTCCAAAGTATGATCGACTGTGGATATTTTGAACAATCTAATTATCCAGGAAGTAAAACATGCAAAAGTGAAACACAAAATAAACAACATACAAAAGATAGTAAACTTTACTCATAAATAAATCTTCCATTACTTAATCATCAAATACCAAATACATTTATAATGTTACAAGTTTCTAAAAATCTATATAATCACTAAAACTAGTATCGTCCTTCAGACCGATGTTCCTTGCATGTTGAGCGTGCTTAATCCTACTCAGACTCTTTGTGATGGGATCTACAGGATTCTCTTCTGACGATACCCTCTTGACGATGAGGAGTCCTTCTTCTACCCGATGTCTGATGAAGTGGTATTTTCTGTCGATATATCTGGATCTGCCATGATCCCTTGGTTCCTTGGTTAAGGCAACCGCTCCTTCATTATCGCAAAAAATATCCACGGGGTCCTTTATGGATTGTACAACTCCAAGGTCTCCAATCAAGTTCTTTAACCATATAGCCTCCTTTGACACTTCGCTCACAGCTATATACTCTGACTCGCACGTTGAATCAGCTACGGTCTCCTGCTTGGAACTTTTCCAAGTAACTGCTCATTCATTAAGGGTAAACATCTAGCCTAACAGAGAACAAAAGAAGTCTCAGTCGGTCTAAAAGTTGGCATCACTATACCCTGTCACTCTCAAGTCATCACTGCCAGCAAGTACTAGGACCCAGTCGTTAGTCCTTCACAGATACTTAAAAATGTTCTTAACTGCTATCCAGTGAGCTCTACCTGGGTTCCCTTGATATTGACTTACCATGATCAATGTAAAAGCCACATCAGGGTGACTACATGTCATAGCGTACATGATCGAGCCAATGACGGAATCATATGATACTCGACTCATCTCCGCTATCTCTGCATCAGTACTCGGACTCTGAGCCTTACTCGGTTTGGTATTACGCTGGATAGGTAACTCCCCTTTCTTGGAATTCTCCATGCTAAAACGTTTTATCACTTTATCCAAGTAAGTACTTTGACTAAGTCCAATTAGTCATCTACTCCTATTTCTCAAAATCCTTATCCCTATAATATAAGCAGCTTCTACTAGATCCTTCATAGTGAAACACTTTCCAAGCCAGGACTTAACCACCTGCAAGGTTGGAATGTCATTTCCTATGAGTAGTAGTCATCAACATACAATACTAGAAAGCTAACTATACTCCCACTAGCTTTAACATATACACATGACTCATCCTCACTCCTAGAGAAACCAAACTCTTTGAATTTCTCATCAAATCAAAGATTCCATCTGCAAGAAGTTTGCTTCGATCCATAGATAGATTTCTCAAGATTTCACACTCTACTGGGGTATTTAGCATCCACAAAACCTTCTGGCTGACACATGTAAACATCTTCAGCCAGCTTCCCATTAAAGAAAGCGGTTTCATCTGCCAGATTTCATAATCATGAAACACACCAATGGCTAACATAACCCTAATAGACTTGATTTTGGCCACTGGTGAAAAGGTCGCATCATAGTCAACCCTCGGATTTAAGTAAAGCCCTTCGCAACCAGTCGTGCCTTGAACATGTGCAACTTTCCATCCATATCGGTCTTCTTCTTGAAGATCCTTTTGCACCAAACTGTCTTTCGACCTGGAAAATTGTCAACCAAGTTCCAAACTTAATTATAATACATGGACTGGATCTTGTTGTCCATTCCCTCTTTCCATTTGGCTGACTCAGGGCCCGCCATAGCTTCCTTATAGTTATTAGGTTCATCCAAATATATAGTGTACTATCACTGATTAATGTATCACCCTCTGCAGTTATATGGAGACCATATAATACAGGTGGAACACTAACTCTACTAAAATGTATAAGGGCTAATGACCCATCAACTGGTTCAACATGAATCTCTTCCTCAGGTTGAGCGTTAGTGTTAGAGGTTCCTTCATCGCTTGATTCTTGAATCTCTTCAAGATCAATTGTCCTCCCATTATCCTCTTGGCGTATGAGTTCCCTCTTGCAGAAAACTCCTCACCTTGCTAAGAAGACCACGTTAACACTAGGTCTATATTTTTGTGGGTAACCGATGAAGATACATCACTCACTTCGAGGTTTAAGCTTATCATAAGTATCTTGTCTTACGAAAGCTTTACAACCCGAAACCTTGATGTGTACCAATGAGGGAACCTTCCCTATCCACATCTCGTGAGGTGTTTTGGCAACCTTCTTAGTTGGGACTAGATTAAGGATATGGGTGGCAATCTCTAAGGCATACCCCCAGAATGAGATTGGTAGCGAAGCTCAACTCGTCATGGAACGAACCATGTCCAACAAGATCCGATTATGCCTCTCAGCCACACCATTAACTTGTGGTGCAGTGTCAATTGTGAAACAATTCCACATTCCTTAAGATAGTCGTGGAACTCGATACTAAGATACTCACCACCTCTATCAGATCTGACCATCTTGATCTTCCTACCTAATTTATTCTCCACTTCTTTCTTAAACTATTCGAACTTTTCAAAGGTCTCTGACTTATGCTTGATTAAGTAGATATATCCATATTTTATATAATCATTAGTAAAAGTCACATAGAACCAATTTGCATCCCTTGTGGTGGATCTGAAAGGCCCACAAACATCTATGTGTATGAGATCCCACAATCCCTCGCCTCTTTCACAAGTACCAGTGAAAGGTGATTTAGTCATATTTCCAAGCAAACAAGACTCGCATGTATCATTTGACTTAAAGTCAAATGACTAAAACACTCCATTCTTTTGGAGTTGGGCAATACGCTTCTTGTTAACATATCCAAGACGACAATGCCACAAGAATGCCTTGTCTAAACCATTAGACGAATCAATATGCAACACATTATTTCCTAAGTTATCTACAACCATCACAGTTTCATATATACCATTACAAGGCAATGCTTCAAAATAAAAATAAAAAAATTATAATAAGCATTTACAGAACCAATTTCATTATTAGATGAATATCCAAAGCCTTTTCTGTACAAACCATGAAAAGAAATAATATTCCTCATCAGTTCTGACGAGTACCAAAAATCATTCAAATCTAAACCTAACCCACTACTAAGCACTAAAGAGTAAACTCTGATCTTGGTAACAGGAGATGACTTCTTAATACCCATTATCAAGTTCATCTTCCCATGCTCCACATCCCTACTTCTTCTTAGTCACTGCAAGTCAGAAAAAATGTGAAAACCACATCCTGTATCAAGGACCCAAGAACTAGCATGTGATGAGTTTTTAGACAAAATTGTATAAATACCTGCAAAGGAGGGTTTTATCTTCCCATCCTTGATGTCTTGCAAATACTTCGGGCAACTTCGTTTTCAATGCCCCTTTTCATGGCAGTAGAAGCATGTTGCTTCTTCTGGATCAGAGGAGGGATGGGAAGAACAAGTTTTACCATTGGATCCACTAAAAGAAGATCCATCATGAGACTTTCCCTTCCAGTTCTTTGAGCGAGTTTTCCTCTTTTCTTCCTTTCCATGTCTAATAGCCAGGACTAGGGTAGCAATAGGATTAAATTCAACACCTTTTCCTTTTAATCCACTTTCAGTAGTTCTTAACAAACCTTAAGGTTTTCTCAAGGTGACTTCCTCTTTGCTCAGATGATAAGTCATCTTGAACTGATCATAGCAAGGAGGCAAAGAGTGCAAGACAATGTCTATAGCCAGCTCTTCATCAAAGTTGACATTCAACTTGAGCAAACAATCCACATACCTCTGAACCCTTTGCAGGTGGGTCGTGATGCACTCATCATCCTTTATCTTGGTTGTTATGAATGAGGTGACTATTTCCTATCTCTATTGATGTGCTCTTTGATTTTACTTTTCCATCAAGTCCGTCGTAAGGCCAAAAGTCCTCATAGAATCGTTGCATCTCAAGAGTTATAGTGGCCACCATATTGCATGACACTTTGGTTGCTTCCTTGCATTTGGCCCTCTACTCAGCTATTTCTTCAAAAGTAGCAGTGGCTTCATCTATCTCGACCAGCTCTTTGTCGAGAATATGTTCCTTATCCTCGTATTATAAGGTCATTCTGACGTTTCTGATCCAATCATTGAAATTGAATCCATCAAAAATGACCCTCCCATAAATGTTCAGGAGCGAGAGTGGGTTTGAGGAGTTGTTATTGTTGGAGTTTAATCCAGAAGCGTTGTTTGGGCCAGACATCTAAAAAAGAAGAAAGGCAAGTTTTTGATTAGATAGGAAATCCTTAATATAACACCCAAATGAAATATTAAAGCTAGGATCCAACACAATAATTCATAATTCATAAAAGGGATGTCATAATCCAGTTGTAAATTATTTGAAGGCATGTAAATGATGATTTATCAATTCCACCATGAAAAACGAAATTTCAATAAATTAGGTTTTATTAAATGAAATTCCTAGATCTTTTTGAGATTCATTGAACTATTCAATGACATATTTAATCTCGATTATGTCATTCAAGTTTTTGACTGGGATACCGAGGATCACAAACAAGGTGTTAATAACCATACAAATTTGCTTGGTACTCTCAATGACATTTACCACCTAATCAATGTGTCAGTTAACCACAGAAGCTCCATTGATCAATGATAATTTATGAGCTACCCATTTCCACCCTTTGTTAGTCCATGTTAGTATGCCAGTTAACTACACATGCTCCACTAACGACTTGGAAAAGTTCAATGTGCAATTTCATGGATTAGCATCAAAATCACATTTTCCTAAAGTAACTAAGATTGAGAATTTATAAAAACAAGTAGTTACTTTATATAGATCAATATACTTATTATTGAGAGTTTAATGTCATATCCTACCGGTTCCATTAACGACCCTCCACCAATCAAGGAAGCGGTAGGTGAGAGTGAACACCCATTCAACCACCATTTTATAGGTAGTTTCCTTATACCCCCCCCCCCCCCCTTTCCTCTCTTATAGATCAGTTTTGTGAATGAGGCCTACCAACGATAAGACTGGCTCATCTTATATATATATATATATATATATATATATATATATATATATATATATATATAAATTAAACTTTCAATATTATAACAGTATAAGGATGTATTTTTAAACTTTTAAAACACTAGCGTTTTAGAATTTAATATTTCAAAATTAAACTTTTAATTAAATTTTTAATTCGAAAACTTAAAGCGTGCAATTTGAAACTTTTCAAGATTACTAGATCAAATTTCAAATAACTAAATTAATCAAATAATTTTGTCATTGTCTTAAAATTTGACCAAATTCATCTTATTTAATAAGGAAATCAAATTACCATTCAGAAAATTCAATTTCAGGTGATAAAAACGAATTTTGGTAATTATCCTAATCCAAACATGATCTGAAAATCGAAATCAGCTAACTAACGATTCAATTCGTCAATTTCATCATAGAACTCTTCGAGTTTATCATACAGACAGATCACTATTGCATCAAATATAACTGAAAAACATCCTAAGCTTTGCTATCATTGATGGGTTTAGAGCATATCTACATTCCTATGTGATCATGCAACTCTAACTGCTTTGGATCTAAGTTTTTTACTAGTTATACATTCAAATAGAAATTCCAAAGCAACAACCCTAATACTAGCATACAATTTTGAAATCTATATAAAAACTAGGGTTAGAAGATTACCTTGCTTGCTATCTACTACAAACAAGAATTCCTTGGATGATCTTGACTCTTGAAAGCTTAGTGCTTCAAGTGTTGCATCTCTAATGGAGTCACACACACCAATAGAAAAGGATGAATGAGAGAGGAGGTAAAACACTACGAAAATAGGCTAGGGTTTTCCAAGAAGGCATAGGGCCGCAAATCATATGCTAGGGGATCATTATATAGCTGAGGTTGTTGGGGATTTCAGGTGGAAACCTTAATTTCCTTTCTTAAGCCTTAAACAGTCCATGGACCTCCACAATAGAAGCCTTGGGCGAAATTCTATAGGGCCTCCTATAGATTTCGTCGACTCCCTTCTAAAGGAGTCCATCAGCCCAACTCTACAACTATGATTGATTTGCAAAACTAGTCCCCATTCTTTCAATCATATCCTTTAATCCCAAAATTACTATCAAATTAATTTTTGGTTAAATACTAATTAAATAATATGATTTCTAATTAATATATTATTCTTATAATATATTAATAAATCATTTATTAACCTCTTTCTCCAAAAGTCATCTTGTCAAGTTGGTATTGTGAAGGCAACCCAAAAGGACCATGCTACTATCAAATCAAGTATATACCAATTATAGTTATGGGCTTAAACACCTATTCCAATAGTCTCTCACTTGGATAAGTCTAATAACTAAAATTGCAAGTATGACTTCATAATCTGATTATCAATCGTAGCTTTCAAAAGCTGATGTCGAACTCTGGCCTAGTCATTGATGCATCCTTTAGATAAGGGATCATATAATCCATTCTACAAGATATCACGTGGACAAAGAAATGAAACAGAATCATTCTCAATGTCCAATAGTTTGTTTCCTGATTTCAGATTTGTTTCACAACAAACTTAATTGAACACATCAATTCAGTCCTAACCGAGCCCAACACATAAGTCAACACAAAATCATCGAGGGGCCGAAGATATCGCTTTTACCCCTTTGGATAAAAGGAACACACAAACTTTGACTTATATGCTTATACTATTTACTCATCAAATCGTACACAACAATTCGTTTTATAACATCAAGTTACTGATGTGTTTATGCATTATCAATGCACAATCTTGGTTTAAAGATTATACAATATTATCGTCTCACAATTAGTCGTGATAAATTCTGTGATGTAATTCAAATGAGTGTGGGTTTAATCTAATACTCAGATCCTATTTCAGGAGTACTCATGAACGTTGTTAAAAAACTTTTGCTATGTCTAAGCACTTAGATAATATACAAGCCAATTCATGATAATCTTAATTCACTACTTACTTCCAAAGTATGATCGATTGTGCATAATTTGAACAATCCAATTATTCAGGAAGTAAAACATGAAAAAGCTAGCATATTGATGGTTAAGTATCAACCATGCATGAGTATATGTCCTTTTGGTGAAAGTAGGATGCCAAATCTAAGGTTTGATTCTATTTGAGTCATACAAAGGCACCAAATTAGTGACTTTATGGATTAAGATGTTCCTTATGGTCTGGATCTGAAATATGGACGTTTAGTCTTATGCATTAAGTGCTCAATGGGAAAAATGGCTTAATGGGGACGTACGATGTGTGTACCCATTTGAATCCCCAATCATGATAGCAAGCTAGTACACTAGGCGTACTTGTGGTACACTTAGCATACTCAAGCTGGACTTGGGCTTTTGACTTTTGGGCCGCTAAAAAGCCCGACCTAACCTAGCACCTGCAGCCCCATGGCTGCAGAGGCTACAGTTGCAGTCGTCTGTGCAATGGTTGCGTAGCGATCATCAAAGAACTCCATCATCGCAGTCTTGATAGACCCGAACATCTCCAGAATCTAACCCCAAACAATAGCAAGCACCTCCTCACGGATGATCTCCCTAACACGGTCCTCGGTCAATGTTGGCCCATCCTGACTGCTAGCCCCATGTCCTGACCTGAATCCGGTCTCGAATCGTCTCGTAACCACCATACCAAAAATACACAAAGAAGATATCAGATAATCCACATGCATAACGGGGAACCAACTCCCAACGAAGCCCTAGGGGTTGCGAATTCCTTACTACTCATATGGGTCATGTGCTTTTAGTAGTATAGGCACATACTACCTTCCACACCTACTCGTGTTTATCTCAAGGATCATCACAACATCCTAACAGTACTCATAAGCATAAACAAACGTGCAGCTCTCACTCCTATAGGAAACTAAACATCTCACGACTAGTCGGCTGACCTCACACAACTCAGCCATGAAACTTCCACCAATCATGCAACATTCTTGTATGCTAGTCATACATAACACTGGACCCTATAGACATTCGAATATTTGATCCTACCCTAAGCCCTTCATCAAACAAGAATAGGAAATAAGACCAAACCAAATATTCTCAAGCTATAAGATCTTAGTTATATATAACCGTGATGCATACACTAAGCAACTATAGTAATGACGTCAATTTGATAAAGAAAAGATCATAGGCTATCAGGCATCATATAATCAAGAAATTTTATTATGCAATCCCTAAAGATCCCTAGCCTATCGCTAACATGTTGTTCTAACATATCATACTATCAATTAATAACGTGGTATTTTGGGGTCTACTTACTAGCTCCGACTGATCGTACACATCGCATCCTCCTTTAGTATTTTTGAAAATCTTTTCCTTAGTTGGAGACTGGGTTCACATGAGTGTTCCTCCAATTCACTCAAACCAAGGATCTGATACCAATTTGTAACACTCATAAAAATTCGTGAAAAAATTAAACTTTTAAAACATTCCAAAATCATCATTGTTTACAAACTGTTTTCAAAATAAGATTCATATCATAGAAATCCCAAAATCGTGAAACAAAACATGAGGAGGAGCACGATCATGCCTTCGCCTTTCCGCGATCCTCGGAGTTACCCAAAACATAATCCAACAACTGTAAACCCAAAGCTTAGTGAGTTTCACCAAAATACCACTACACATATAATAAACGCAACATGAACAAATGAACCTTCAACCTAAATGGTCTGCCTCGTATGGCCTGCAACCTATTTGGACTGATCACGAGCCTTCAGCATGACTGGACCACCTCACAAGGCCTATAGCCTATCCGGACCGCTCGTTAGGCCTTCGGCCTAACTGGACCGCCTCGTAGGGCCTTCAGTCTATCCGGAACGCCTTGGGTATGTTGGCCTTTAGCACAAAGCAGGACCGCCTCAACCCGACCACACAACATGCACGTCGACATATACATAACTTATAAACATATAATCAATTAACAGGCAAGCACAGATCATACAGATTGATAAGGATAGAATCATCCTATCTACCAAGATATCGATCTAACATATTACTATCGCAACAAGCATACGAGAAACTAGGATAACAATCTAATAAGGTCGACATTGGTGCCTTTGACCAATAAGTACAGTGAGGAAGACTCACCTCTCAAGTAATGTTGAACCGGTAAAATCTAACTCCAAAACTTAGCTTCGGACTCAACAGCTTACAACCACCATATAACCATTCTATTAAAACCTCCAAATACCCCAAAATGTCCTCAAAGTCAAACTTGGTCAACCATGGCCAAAGTCAAGTCAACGGTCAAGGTCAACAGTCCATGTTGACCCAACTCATCGAGTGCATATGCCAACTCGTCAAGTTTCCTCAGTACTCAGAGAAGCGTGAAAAGTCTGAGCCAACTCACAGAGTCCTACAGGCGACTCGTCAAGTCCCTACAGTTTTCCTGAAAGCGAGAAAACTACGATCCAACTCGTTGAGTTGCCAGAACAACCTGTCGAGTTTTACCAGCTTAACTCATTCAACCCTTTTCATCACTTTTAACGCCCAAAATGTAGGTCTGGTACCCAATAGCTGGAAAACTATGTAAAGTTACTAACTTTACGTCCATGCATGACACCAAGAGGATAAACTACTAAAAATGACTTAACATAGGACTTAGAACATGAATGAAGCCTAGATCTAGGAAAAGCTTGAGACTTTAAGCCCAAAGAGGCCACAAAATGTGTAACGATCCAAATTCTTTCCGTTAGTGAAGTTAGTCTTATGTTGTGTAGGATTATAGGTTTAGGATAAAAGAGAATGAACAAAAGAATATTAATTAGGATTTTTAAAGATTTAATTGAGAATTATAGGATTTTTAAATAATAGTTAAAATGGATAAAACCATTTAATTAATATGTCATTTATTTGGAATAGAATAGAATAAAATAAAATATAGAATAATCAAATTGGGGATTTTAAAAACAAGTAATAACAAAGTCTAGGGGCTGAAGTTGTATGTTAGAGACTTTATTAGAAAGGAATTTAGAATTCAGGGTACAAGGTGCACGAGATCAGAAGCTTAGGGACCAAAGTTATAAAATGTGTTTAATAAACGATCGCGCCTTCTCTTCTATCATTCGTTCTATTACCTCGACGGCTCATGTGCCATCCCTCCACCCTAATAACCTGCCACCTTTCTCCTTGAAGGTGGGCTGCCTATGCGACGCAAGAGAGAGATGTAGGAGAGATCGTGAGAGAGAGAGAGAGAGAGAGAGAGACCGGTACAGCTAGGGTTCAAGTCTGTAATGGTTTTGTGACCTTGGATCGAAGTAGTAAACAAAGACTACTAAGTTTTCATCCTCCTACTCCATATGTAATCGAGTCCCAACAAGCTTTTGTGAATACCTTGCTGCCGTTTTGAACATACACCCTACGCATAGCCTCCATCCTGTTGCTTTTGTTTCATGAACTTGCTGCTGATTCACTCTATGTTATCAAACGATAGATCATAAATGAAGGTAGCCATGAAACCTTGTATCTTCAAATTAAGTTGTCGCTGGTTAGCCATGGAAAAACCCCATAAATTATTCTAATTTTCAGGTCACACTTTATGCTTTTGTTTTTCTGTTCAACCCCGAAGCAGGCCTGATCAAACCTTAATCCTTCGATTTCTCATGGTGTCATAACAGCCATAATTACCTTTCTTAGATGAACAATATTGCAGATTAAACAGACATGAATGCTTTCTTCATGTACAACAATTTTAGTGCTGAAGTATATCTTTTAATAAATAATAATATCAGTAAAGTTCAGTAAATAATTATGATTACCAAGAGTATGGCTTATGTTAAGCTAGTTAAAACCCATTTTGAATGCTTGAAGTCATGCTCACGTATGGGCCATGAAATTTGGCTTTTGGTATTTATTCCAATTACTCTAATCACCACATGTATCAAGTTAATGGACGAGGTATGTATAAAGGCAGATTTAAGGTAACTGACTAATGTACAAAGCATTTCGAGACCATGCTTAATTTATATATTGAAAATATATCCTAAACAAATATATAATCATATTTCTGTTCTTTACGTAAATGTATGTAAAGAATGCTAAGAAAACCAAGAAAAAGGCAAAATATAATAAATTAATATTTATTAAAATTATGATTTTGAACTTGGGATCCACTTAATAATATATTGATATATGTGCTAATAGGTGAGGCTTTGATAACTTCAAGTAAGTTCAAGACTTGGAATAGAAGGAAGATTTCACCAATGCTAAAGGTGAGTTCATAGTTTTAGTAGATGGCGATTTGATTCATTTTAGGATGACCATGTCATCACTTGTGTTTGTTGATGATATGATATTTGTGATGCTGATATATGCTTTGTGCTAATGTCATGTTATGACCTAATTGTTATGTTGCTTACAATTTGATGAACTTGATGTATATAGTATGCTAGCCTAAGTTGCTTGAAATATGATGTATGGTTGTGTTTTTATGTGTTGGTTATGAGTACATTGCATGTTTAATACACACTTATATGGTATCCATTACATGCTTTACTTAATGTATAAATGACATTGCGGGGGGTAATAGTGACGTGGGTAGAACCTTGCAAGTCTAATAGGTTGAAAGAGCTTAAGCGTTATTGGTTGTTAATTGCACGAACTTTCTAGATAGTCGTGTGACACGTGGTTTGTGTACACCTTGGTGTACGGGAACTGGAGTGGCGTTGGCTTTATAGTGTGGCCGGATCAAACATCATGCAGGAATTGGGAGGTGTATCAGTAGAATTGACACCGCTTGTACCGATCATGAACGACACCGCAGGGTACTTGTACTTTGCAAAGTCAGAGTAGCGAAAGTAGAGTCACGTGGTTGATGTTTCGGGTGGAAGTCATGAGCCACTTAGAGCATTTGGCTGACCATGTACACAAGTAGTGAACGGGATGTTTCTCTTAGGTTAGGTAGCACTAAGGGACACTTTTCTATCAATCAGTTGGATAGATATAATAAGAGGTTGAATAAATAACAAAAGGTTGGTTGCATATTAAAAGGTTGAATACATAACAAAATGTTGGTTGTATATTAAAAGGTTGAATATGTAACAAGAGGTTGATTATTAATAATAGGTTGAGCAATTAAAAGTTACCTATATATGAAATGTGATTGTTTACATGCTACTCGGTTGTTTATATGGTATTTAGTTGATCATATATGTTATGTGGTAGAATTGTGGTTGAACACTTATGCATGTATGCAGTGGAATATATCATTGGTTAACAAATTTTATGTGGTTGTTTGCTATCTTTTACTTGTCTATCATTTTTATGCTTCATGTAAAATGACTGATTGACCAATTTGGGGTTTGTATATTTTATCTGCAACTTTATAAACTCACTCAGCAGGGGTTGACACTTGTATCTTTTCTTTTTTGTGCCTTATGATCGGTGCAGGCATTTTAGAAGATTGGCCTTGGTGAGAAGGGTTCTTATAGGTACTAGATTTGTACTAACGATACCACTCTTGGACACGTTTTTTATTATTTACTTTAAAATACTTCTGTTTACATTTTAAATGGTTTGGAATTATGTTTGAATTTTTTAAGTAACTTTGTGGTTTTGAAAATGTTTTGAATTAAAACTAAGTCTTCCGCTAACGTATTCTATTAAATAAATGTTCTAAAAAGAAAAAAAATTATGGTGAAAATCTTGAGGTTACAAAATGCCCAGATCTGAAGTGGCAACTACCAGAAATGATCAAACTCAAGAATGACTCCAAAATGGACCCAAAATGACAATAAATTCCAAGGAGGAGATCTAAGCAATAAATGGTCAAGATTTCGACTTTATACCTCAAAATGGTTGCAACAATAGAGAAGATCCCGAATCTGCAACTTTCCTCTCAATTAAGCTTCTTCAAACTCCTTACAAAAAAACACCAAGAAACACTCCTCAAGCTCACACACACACAAAAAAAATGAGAGAAAATGCACGAACTAGGGTTTCCTGGACAGAGGGGGCGGATAAGAAGGCCATGCAAAGGCCATAAGGCCTTTAAATAAGATGCAACACCTTAAAAATTAGGGTTTCATAATCAGCCGCTAACTCATCGAGTTTTTCTTAACAACTTGTCGAGTTGGTAAGCTTCCAACACGTCAAGTTAAGACCTTCAACTTGACGATTTCAAAAAGAAAAATCACCTTTTAAGCCATAAATCTCATACCTGGGAATCGAGATGTTACACAACTAATCCATTTCATATTAGTCTTATTTCATAATTGCTCCCACGATCATGACCGACTATGAACCTTTAGAATAATAAGATTATTCATGGATTAGACATGTTAATATAGAACACAACAAGTATTAATGTAATGATCATATCCCAGTATATCAAAACATTATTTAATTGTTGTTACAATATTCTAATATTCAAATACTAAATTCAAATCAAAATTCCATTACTAGAATAATAAAACTCTTATTGTTGAAGTGTGACCACTCATACTTAGCTTAAAAGGAAAGACTTTATTAATGGGTCCAACTAAATTTAATTTGTGTGAATTATGTGAATACAATCATCTCCATATTAGACATTACTCTAAGTATAGTTAAATATTTTGGAGAATATAATTGGTGCGCTTATGTGACATAGAGTTTCTTACCTTCATTAAGTACACTCTATTACTCACAAAAGACTTCTAGGTTATCCCTTAATGGAAGGATTCCACCTAGTTTTTCAATAATCTAGTTCATCCAATTATATTTGATTTCAACTTCTGAAAAGTAGTGTATTCTTATTTAGTAAATTGTGCTATTTTGTTTTTCTTGGATCTCATTCCAACTAAACTTACTCTTCATTCCAAAATGAAGTCATAATCCAGTTATAATTCATAATTATCTATATTTATTTAGAAATCAAAATCCCATATAGCTCTTTACAATAAGATGTTATTCTAAACTAATTATCTCATATACATTCTCTTAGCTCTTCTTAAGTACTTTTAGAATGTTCTCACAGTCATCTAGTGACTTAACCATGTATTCAACTTTGTATATCATGATATGACATAAATGATGGATTCATTTGTCAAGCAAATAGAATATAAATCATTTCATCTAGCTCAACCTATGTGCTAGGTCCTTTGAGACAGATTCAAAAGGTGTCATGTAACAATATAAAGAGTCATCCAAAAAATCCTGTATCTTGACCTCTTTCAAGATATTGTCATTTCATGCAAAAAGAAATTTAAAACCTTTAACATTCATCTCTATCTATCTCCTATAGATTTTACATTCCAAGAATGTATCTTGTCATTCTTAAGTCTTTTATTTTAGAAATAATTTTCGAGTCAAGGTGAAAACCACCTTGCATAGCCGGAATGTCATTTCACATGATTAAGTATGTTTCTTTCATACAAGATTAGGAATATCATTAACCTCCCACTAGCTCTTAGTAAACACACACACGTTGTTTTTCATTTTGATATAAAAGCATACCTTGTATCATTATATTAAAATGACTATTCCAACCTTGAGATGTTTGCTTTATATCCACAAGTGGATCTTAATCTTTACACATTTGGTTATGATAACATGGATTAAGAAAACCTATAGGCTAAACTATATATATATATATATATATATATATATATATATATATATATATATATATATATATATATATATATATATATAGATATAGATATCTTCTAGTAGATGTCTATTAAGAAAAGCAGTCTTTCTTGAAATCTATTTGCTATATCTCATATTAAGAATATGAAGTTATAGTAAATAATATCCTTGTTGATCTAATCATAACTACTTGTGAAAAGGTTTGATCATAGTCAATGTCATGAGTATGATAAGGATCATAGTCAATGACATGTATATATATATATATATATATATATATATATTCTTTCTAGAAGAATATTTTACTCCTTCTAGCCTTGTTATAGAGAGAAAGATTAATCAAGCCCATACTTGATTATTAAGCATGGATTACATCTCAATGTTCATGACTCTAAGTCATTTGTCAGATCCAAGATCTGATATAACATTTTGATATTTGATGGTTTAACTAGAAACCATCAAGAACTCATCAATGAGAGATTCCACATTTCTCAAGTTATAGATGCTTTCTACCATTATTGAATAATTTGTGTTTATGAATAGCTATTATTCATGCTTAACAATTTCTTGTTAAAACCAGTGCCAATAATTATCACATACGACTATGGTTCTTGATCTGCTTCAATTTCCACTTGCTTTGTCATTAGAAGTTTGTTTTCTTCTAACTAAGCTTTCAGAGGAATAAATGAACTTATTCTTGGTGGGTTTGTATCTAATAATCTAAAGGGCCTTTTAGAATATTCTACAATTATGTAATTAGTTGGTGTTTATATTCAAGATACAATTAATAGTGATTGAAGTACAATCCCAAAAAGGTTAAAAAGGAGGACATTCCTACCAATTAGAAAGGAAAATATTTCAAGTAAAATTTAATTCACCCATTATCATCGCGAAGGCCTTAGATAGTACTATTGGGTTGTATCTTGTGCTTAATCATAGATATTCATCAGAAAGGAAGTCACACATCAAAGTGTAT
Source organism: Lactuca saligna (assembly GCF_052625555.1). Classification (NCBI taxonomy): domain Eukaryota; kingdom Viridiplantae; phylum Streptophyta; class Magnoliopsida; order Asterales; family Asteraceae; genus Lactuca; species Lactuca saligna. Next base: position 188,142,855 of record NC_136421.1, on the reverse strand, counting down.
AGTTCCTTAATAATTATTTTTCTCTACACTTTAGTGAGAATATTATTAGGAATCTTTTCTATATAAATAAGATTCACATATGTCAAATAAACTACATTATTTGTCTTCAAAGATTCATTTCTTGAAGTTGGAATATGTGGATTTCATTCATACAATAAAGATAACAATATTATAGATAAGTTTGATTTAAAACAAGTTTAAGTCAAAAGTTCTTGCATATAGAACTTAATTTTATTTATATAATGTTGATATTTACTTTGTAATTCTATTAAGAGATCTAGTCTCAGAAATAGAAGTCAATCATTTCAGAGTATAAGTATTATCGTTATGAAAAACGATCTAGTAAATAATCAAATATTTAAATAAATAACTGAGACATAAATATTTAGACTTTCTAAATTTAAAACGTACATTGTTCCAAAACATACATTGTTTTATATTACAAGCAATTTATGTTCTAAGCATAAATAAATAATAAACTAAACTTCGAGAGTGTAGTTCCAACTTGCTTGTACTCAACTAGTTACTATTTTGTAAATATTTGCAATCAAGTTACAAAAATTATATTAACATTACGTACCAAGTACTTGAGTGTTACTCGAAAAGTACGAGTTCTATCCAGTAGATACCTGAAGTACTAGTCTCTTCCAGACTTTCTTTCTAGATAAGAGGAGCAATTCCTCTACCAGTATCCAGTTTCTTCACAAAAGAAACAAGATCCATCTATGTGGGCCTTATTGGATTGCTTGGGCTTAAATGTGTTTATTCTATAAAATATAGGCCTTCTAGATTACACAAGGTGACTATATCATCCTTGCACTATTCCAACAAAATATCACTATATTTATTGGAATATTGCTTAACCTGTTATATTATATATATATATATATATATATATATATATATATATATATATATATATATATATATATATATATATATATAAACTATCCAAAACTTCCTAGAAGTCATGAATAATTGTTCCTAGTATGATGTTAGAAGCATCTTGAGCATCACAATGATGCCTTTACTAGGTAACATATTTAGATCTATTGCTCAAAGTAATTTGTTTAGGATTAGAACATTTAAGTGTATATAATTTCACATCTCTCATGAGATTGTCTCTTAAGACATGAACTTATTCATTGTAGTTGTATCTATTGAATGTTATTGTTTCATTAAATCATTTAAAGAGAAATGACATTTCATGGTTATGAGAGTGGATTATATATCTACAAAATTTTAACAAATTCATTTAGTATTTTCAATATTTAATCTTTAATAATTAATACCCTTTTATTTTCTGAAAAAAATTAATTATTAAAGTCTAGGATCCATGTTGCAAAACAAATAAATGGTTATGTATCATTTCTACATTCATCCAAATTCAACCCGGTAGATATCGATTATCAATTATATACTACTATATATAATTCCTAGATTTATGGGATCACTAATAGAAAATTTAATTAGGCATGTTTGATCTCATTTATGCTTCGAAACTCTCTTGCTTAGGTATCCTTTATCCCAAGAGATTTCCGATCAAATCGTCCAATTTGAAAAACTTGTGTAATCGGCCTATAACTTGATTATAGAAATCGCAAAAACACATTGGCCATCAAAAGATAATACCAAGTGGTTAGGTATCATTTATCCTACCAGTGCATACAAAAGACGTGTGAGTGTTCTTTAAAAAGGATTGCATTGATTTGAGGTTTGTAAGATGTTTTTATAATTCTAGTTTTAAAAACATGTTATATCATGGTTATTGCATGCATTCAATAAATCATGGTATACTTTAAAAACTTATTTCATGTTAAAATCACATTTTAACAATGTTCTGTATATAAAACCTGGTTTTATATAACTGACACTATCAAAGTTTTATATTAATAACTAGTATTAAGTTATATCGTTTGAGAGCTTTAGAACATTTGGAAACCTTTTAATAAAACTTTCTTTTATAAAATAAGGTTTGAGGTTTGATAAGTTTATAAATCTCTATTTTAAACTTATACATTTTTAATCCCGAAATTTTACTGGTTACTAGTTTTAACGATAAAGCTTGTTTTATTGTAAAACTATTTTTAGCATTTTATGTTAAAAGGTAAATTTCATTAAAACCAAACTTCTTATGATGTTTATTTATGTTCAAATATTATTTTGCATTTGAAAAACTAATTTATCAACCATAACATAATAATAATAATAACATAAACATAAACAATATAAATATGCATAACAATTATAACATATGTGCATAAACTAAGCCATTAACTAGTAATAATTTTGTGGAGCATCACAAAATTATCAAGTCCATTCCTAAAGGGACATGAATGACATTTATCTTGTAAAAATTTCATGTGTTCCCACTTGCATCAACACCTTGTAGCAAGTTTATAAAAAGAATTTTATAAAGTTTGAGAAACTTTAATAAAATTAACTTTATAAACTTTTGATCTTCAAAATGGTCACCATCTTCATTTTTGTTACATTTTTTATAAAAATAAACTATTTCTAAAACTAATCTATTACTTACAAAAATTAACAAAAGAAAACCATATATTTAATTATTACATACCATATGAATACATAAATAGTTACAACCATTTTAAAAAAATCAACACATATAACAACACAAAGATCAATGGCTAGTTTATGCACATCATACATAATATATAAAACAACTCTTTTTTTTAAGACAACTTTTATGACCAAAAAGATGTATGTAAACTTTTGGTTAAAAAATAGCAATTATAAACATTTTAAATTTGTCATAGAAAACATGTATGAATTTTTCTTTCAAGATGAAAACCATCCATGTTTTCCAAAAACAAAGATTTCATCAACTAAAGAAATAATCTAATTAATCTTGCAAAAATGTCTCTGATACTAATTGTTGGGTTTTTATTCAAAAATCTGGTTTCACAACTAGTAAAAATGACAACGGAAGCTTTAAAAATGTTAAATAAAACTTAAACTATTTTACACACCAATGATCATTTTGCAAGAGTTAGAGAGATTAAAACAACCATAGAAGGGAAAGCATAACAACCTTTGAATACTTTGATCCTCATGGGAGGTTGGAAGTTGATAAAGTGTCGCAAAAAAACTCTAAAGCAAGAGGTCTCTACAAGTATCCACCAAAAAAGAGTAGAACCATCAAAACATGTTAGTATTCACTTGTAATTTGTTGTTCATAATCCTTTGAAATATATATCAAATATATGTTCAAAGTTGAAGCAACAAAGGGGATTTGTCTAGCATCAAAATGCAAGAGAATGGAGGAGGAGAAGAGCTTGTAAAGCTCAAATTGGCAGCGCTATTAAAGAGTATGGAGCTCTCAGATTTGGCTCTAAGAAAAGGAAGAAGAAGACTTGCAAGAAGTGTGTCAAAAACTCTTCTATGCTCTCTCTTATATAATGGCCAAAAAGTGAAAGGAGGCTGATAACGTCTATTTTATGCATATATTTTTGATGTTTTCTTATAATTTTATACTATGTTTTTATGTTATTTATAACTAAAAGATACTTAATATGCTTTGAAATATTCAATTACAGTTGAAATGGGAGCTAGAATGCAAAAGGAAGAGAATTGAGCTGAAAAGATGCAAAAAGGATATTGCAGGCAGATTGACCCCTCTTCAGTGTTTTAGGTATATCTAATGACTCATAAATCCAATTGACGAGATTCAAGATGTTATGAAAACTAGATGAAATTTCCTACGACTTATGTGAGAGGTCCTTTTTGCTTATTCGGCATTTATCATATCCAAAAATCGGCCTTGAAGATGAAGCATAAAAGTTGGACGGAAATTCCCTCCAAGTTACTTATTCCCCAAGCAGCACTTACCTTATTTTATTTGCTTAATCCCTAAGCCACCATTAGTTTCCTTATTCCAATCCAACGCTAATATTCCATATTTATTCCATCTCCATTCAACTATAAATACCCCATATCATTCCATCATTTTCATCATCTATGCTATTCCACTTTGACTTGTGCGACAAGAAAACTTCATAACTGCCGTTTTAAGGGTCTAGAAGGCGGCCGGAAGGCCGTTAAATTGACAGGAGCGAAGATCTGAAGGATTGGAGAGTAGATTCATGTTGGCAATCATGTACTTTGTTAACGTGAACATGTTTAGCATTCCATTATGATTCTATAAGCAATTACTTTCTGATTTGGGTGTTATAACCATTTGCTTTGTGTTTATGATTAGATGAAACCTTGATTTATGGATTAATTTCTATTTGGATTGTTTTATTCGTGTTTAATTTATCTTGTTGAGCTTGTTAAAAGATCCTTATGTGTTAATGATAATTATTTTATGTAATAATCAAGTTTATTGAGTTGTATGAACATCTTCTTAATTGCTTGAATCATATAGTTTTGTGAAAACAAGATTGTATGCCTAGTATTAGTGAACATGAACCTAGGGTTACTTATAAAGTAAGTAAGTTAATGTGTGAGCATGTGTGATGACCAATCATACAAGAGTTAATTAAATTAACAAATTTGATTAACTATTATTACAAGTCTTGCTTGATATGAAATAAACACTAGGAAACTTATTAGTTTAATTTGTTGGCCAATGTTTGAATTGAGTTGTTTGCTAAAGGATTAGTATTAGTGAACATGAACCTAATCATTTTAGAAATCAGTGAACATGAATAAATAAATTTGCGTATGCAATTGTCTATGATTTTAAGATGTAATTTTTCTAAACCAAAGTACCTAAAGAGATTTATCTTCGGTCAGCTTATCGAGATTTGCTATTTATTTGTTTGTTTGAGATTTAATTCCATAAAACCATTCTTTACTACTTTTGTGTGTTTTGTGTAACCTATAATCAAACATTCTAAATTAATTCACTATCGTTCTCCTTGTGATCGACACCATTGCTTATCAAAAATATACTATACTCGATCGGGTTCACTACCGGTAAGGTGTGGTTTAGATGCGATAAACTAGAAATTATAAATAAAAAACTAGTGCATTAAAAATACATATCATAGGCCATAAAGTAAAAGGAGAGACAATTTTATCCCAAGCATAACATGAATTGATTAACCAATTAAAAAAAGAGTCATGTTTTGTCTCTTCATCAATTTTTGAAAAAAGATGTTTCACATGAGACAAAAGTTGTCTCATAGCTAGTTATTATATATATATATATATATATATATATATATATATATATATATATATATATATATATATATATATATATATATATATATAATAACTAGTCATATATAAATATCTTATTTTATTTAAAACTATCTTTTATATAAATTGTAACTAGTTTATTCTTTATAAACTATACTCCCTCCGTCCTAAAATTATTGTCCGCGTTTGATTTTTGAAGTCTTTCCATATGAACTTTGACCATAAATAACTTTATTTGTGTTATATAATTTTTGATGAAACTTATAACAATGAAAATACATTTAAACAACAATCTATTCATATATTTTGCATATATATATATATATATATATATATATATATATATATATATATATATATATATATATATATATATATATATATAACACAAAATATATTATTTGAGGTCAAAGTTGAGAAAAATAAACTTAAAAAGTCAAATGTGGACAATAATTTTTGGATGGAGGGAATATTTTATATAAATTGAACTAGTTTATTAAGATATAAATATAACTTATAAATAATCATACTTTATGATATATTTCATAAGTTGTTATTTCTCCAATAAATATTATTTCCACAAATAATAAATTCCTAATTAGTAAAACATTATTTCTATGAAAGAATAATTTTCCAATTAAATACAAGTGTTGATATATTGATTAATAATCAAATTATACTAATAAATAATCAATTTATGATAACTTGCTATATGGTGTGACCCTCTGGGATCATATATTATTAGCAATATCATTCTATAATGACTTTTGGGTATACTAGATCTTTCAAGAACACATCAAGCAGGAATCAATGATGAGTTGAAGAGAACGTGTCATGTATATACATAACATGCGCCACATAGGAGACTTATAGTTATACGAAGACATTTGCACTTACGCACCGCGTTCTACATTAGCAGAAAAACTATAAATATACCTTTGTCTGTGACCTAAAGAGGATACACACTGATACAACAAAGAGGAGTCATTTTCAAAGTCCAAAAATTGATTTCAAGGCTAAAAGGCTGACTAGAAGTAAGAATCTAAAGGATCAAGAGCATAATCATTATCATTAGGGATGTGTTTGGTTTGTGATATTGTCTATATATATTTAGCATGCTATTATGATTTCCTTATGTTCTTTGTTTCATATTTTGGGCTAATTGCCCTTTCTTTTTGTTTAGATGTAAATAAACCCTCAAATTCATGGTTTTGATTTCTATTTGGATACTATTAGTTGTTCATTTTATTGATTGTTTAATCAAATACCCTTATGTGTTAAAGTTTGTATCTTTATTGTCTATTGTTGAGTTAATATTATATAGACGAGCAATTTGATTGTGTTTGCTTGAATCATAGTTGTTTTATGACTATTAAAACAATTATGACTAGAGATGGATCAAATCCTAAGGTTAGGCTATAAAGTAATTAACTTTAATGTGTGTGAATTTACCATCCTGTGCACCAATTGATTATAATGACCATTAAGATCAATTCAAATTAAATCTTGCATGATACAAACTAAAATTTGATAATAGGGATTAATTAATATCTGGAGCATTGAGTTCATATCCTTACTATCATTAATGTTAGAATCAAACAGCTTAACCACACTAGGAATCGGTGAACAATATCTAATATTTAATTGCACTTTGTAATCAACCATAACCGAATGAGGTTTGAGTCAAATAAAATTACATTTATATATATGTTTGCAAATCAGATGTTCTTGTTTTTTTGTTTTTTGTTTTTAGTTTCTTAGTTAAACAAATTTCCTCTTTTACTTTGATGTTTTTAGTTAACTGATAATTAGAGTTTGTGAACTGAATGATATTAATTCCCCTGGAGTTCGACGGCTCGATCTTACAAAAACTATATTGCCATACGATTAGGTATATTTGTCTAGCTGTGTAATAATCCATAAAATTGGTAGGTCAATATATAAATTTAAAACTAGATTTTACACCGTGTTTCCATATCAAACGCTGGTATTTCCACATCAATTGTCGCTAGAACCACAAATTTTTTATATTGATCCAACAAATTAATAGAATTTAGGTGATGTTGATAATATTACATCTAACCATGATGAAAATATGATATACATCGTAATGAACGTGGTAATGATGATTATATAGAAATTGAAGAGCCAAAAGATGAAATTGCTTTAAACTTATAGACACAAAAACGAATGATGTTGAAGCTGAAATTGAATGGTTGATAGTAATAAACAATTACACACAAAACAAAGACCATATGGCAAATATATCGGCTCCTGACCCGGTATATTTAGCCGGTCCATTGCAATGTCCTCATCGAAAAACAATTCTGAACCCACTACTTCTTTATCATCTAAAAAGGGTACCTATTGTGATTTTAATAAGAAAGCAATTACGATATTTGTTAGCATAGGAAAAGACTTTAAAATTAATAATATAACTATTGAAAAAGCCTAATGGATGTCCAAAGTGGTAAAAGTCAGGCACCTAACACATGAAATGAATAATTTTAGTTGGTTTGTCCACATGTAATAATTGTTTAGAATCCTATGAAATTAATCCGTAAAATGTTGGATACCATCATTAACGAAAATCAATTGTTATACTCGACGGACGATCGGTGATAATACTAGAAGTTTCAAATTCACACAAGAGTGTTCGCGCTGATCTTCCAGGAAACAAAATGAATTTTAGTTTTTATATTGTGTTCTCTAAAGATATATAGCATGAATTTAATATCTTTTTATAATTCTTTACTTTGGATTTATTAATAAATAGAGCAATACACATAAAATTACTACGTTCGAGTTTTTTTTATTTATTACCGTTTAACATTTGTATTTTATTTAGGTCAATAAAAACTATTTATTTTGTTACAAAATTCCACTATACACACTCTGATCACTTATTTACTTATTTAGAATTACCATGATTCTCTATTTACCAAGCATCATACTTTTTCTTTTTCAATATTAACTTTAGTCAATTCAAAATTTATTAAGTGTTCACAATACTTTTACTATATATTTATTAAATTAATATTTAAACATTGACATTTAATTTTCTTTTCTGAATTTTAATTAGTTTAAAATTTACTTCTTTTTTTGTGATTTTTTACTTTGGATTTATTCATATATATGATAATAGACATAAAATCCACTATATTTTTGTGGTTTTATTTGTATATTTTATTTTCGGTCAACTAGAGACAATTCTTTCACAGGTAACATATATATTCTATGACTTTCTAAATTGGTTTTTTATTTGTCATTTTAATAAGGTGAATGAAAAAATATTTTGAGAAAATTAAAATGACATATTAATATTTTAGAAAATACATATATATGCTAATGAAATGTCATTAATTTTGACATATGTTAAATAAAAAATAATAGGCACAACAGTCGCAATAAAATTATAAAAACTCTTTAAAAAATAAATGGTTTTATTAACCAAACTAAAATTTAACGGTTGAATCATAAAAAAGTTGTAGAATATAATGTCTTGTATTTATATTGCGATATATTAAATATTCAATCATTAACATTTAATTAATGTTTATATATAGACTATAGTTGTCAAATAAAACGTTGGAAATACATAATCTACCAGAAAGCAGAACTACCACCATCGTCCTCTTGCCTCTTCTCCCCTTTCTCTCTCCCAGTGTCCACACACCCACAAAGAAATTCTACAGCAGAAGACATTTCTTGATCCAGTTTCATCTCTGTGTTTTTCGTTGTTTCTTTGAGAGACAAAAGCAATTTACTTCTACTTACAAACCGATCTCAAATTCATCCATTAATATGTGTGTGCACGACACAGACAAGGATAATCTAAGCCATTCAGCAGAAGATAGCAGCGCACAGCTTGCTTCCGATCAGATTACTCTTTCAAATTCTTTTCCGGTAACTACTTTATTCCTTTCTTCAACATATTGCCTACAACCCGTTTGATCATATGCTTTTCTTCGATTTTCAACCTTTTGAACCAAATTCCTTTGTGGGTTCTTCGATGTTTTGATAATTCAAACTGGGTTTTGTTTATTTCGAGATTATCGTCAGCTTTTTAAATCTAATTAATGAAAGTGCTGACTTTTCAATTTTGGGCCAACTTGTAGTTGTCCTTGTAGGGCCAACTTTTTCTCGATCTGTCATGAAGTTCCTTCCCAATGTTTCTTTATTAGATCTTACTAATTTCTACAAGTTTGATCCTTTTTTTTTGGAGAAACTTTGAATTTCCATGTGTTCAATTTTGTTTTATCTGAAGTTAATTTGATTCGAATTCTGATTAATTCTAGGGTTTTACATGATTTTGTTCGTTTTCGTCAGATGGATAGCATCGGTGAAAATGCAGTCGTTACATATGAAAAACAGAGTAATTTCATCCCTGTTCTTCGATCTGGAGACTGGTCTGATATCGGAAGTCGTTCATACATGGAGGATACACACATTTGCATTCCAAATCTATCTCAAAACTTCGGCGATAAAGTCTCCCACAAAGAAATTGTCTCATTCTATGGCGTAAGTTCTTACTTTTCACCTATAAATTTAGTTTCTTTTCAAAGAAATTGAAGATCTTCAAGAGTAACAATCGTTTTTTCTTCTTTTTGAGGGAAAAGGTGTTTGATGGGCATGGAGGAAAAGGGGCATCACATTTTGTTCGAGATCAATTACCAAGAATCATAATTGAAGATGCTAATTTTCCATTAGAGCTTGAGAAAGTTATCATGAGATCATTTATGGAAACAGATGCTGAATTCGCAAAGTCATGTTCTATTGAACGCTCTCTATCTTCTGGCACAACTGCTCTTACTGCAATGATCTTCGGGAGGTTAGTTATCATGTGGTTTCCATTTTTTTTCTTATTAGAGAATTATATTTTCAATTTTTCTTATTACAACATTGCACATTACAAAATATACTCATTATAACAATAGGTAACACGTTGATTTGAATTATAATGACATGACAAAAATTAACATGTTTCTACACAATGTCATCGTCCACATAGGACATATACATGTGTGATAAATTGCTGAAATGTGGCAAAAAGTTTATAATTTTTATATCATAACTGTCCATATCAGATCTATATTTTTTTTTACCACATTATAATTATAGCATCAAACGTTAATTTTATTTTTTATTAAAAACATAATTTCTACATATTCACAAAAGATCACAATTTCATGTTTACACAAGTTAAACATGTTTCTTAAAATGAGACAATAATTTCTTATCTAAGAAAAAAAAGATAAGTGTAATGCTAATGAAAGTATGTTGCTATTTCTTGTCAGATCTCTACTTGTGGCCAACGCCGGAGATTGTAGGGCGGTTCTTTCCCGCCACGGATTAGCTTTGGAGATGTCAAGAGACCACCGTCCATGCTGTCACAAAGAAAGGACACGTGTCGAATCCTTAGGTGGCTTCATAGAAGATGGATACTTAAATGGTCAATTAGGTGTGACTCGAGCTATAGGTAACTTTCACATAAAAGGTCTGAAAGGAATTGGTGACAATTGTGGCCCATTAAGTGCTGAACCGGAGGTTAAAATGGTCACTTTGACTCAAGAAGATGAGTTTTTGATAATTGGAAGTGATGGGATTTGGGATGTTTTTAGGAATCAAAATGCCGTGGATTTTGTTAGGAGAAGATTGCAAGAACATAATGATGTGAAGCGGTGTTGTAAGGAGATGGTGGAGGAGGCGTTGAAGAGAGGGGCGGTGGATAATTTGACGGTGGTGGTTGTGTGTTTTCAGGCGGAGGTGCCGCCGCAAGTGGTGGTGGAGAGAGGTAGGGTTAGGAGGAGTATTTCGGCGGAAGGGTTGCTTAATCTTAAATTCCATCTCGACTCTTGAGGGGTAAAATGGTCTTTTTTATTTTTCTCTTTTGTTTTGTGTATTGGGTAGGTTTTGTGAATATATTGATGTAGAGAAGAGAAACAATTTGTAAATGGATAATGATTTTGTTAATTTGAGATGAATAATGTCTTAATCACTTGTGTCTTGTGCAATAGAAGTCGTATTATACATTAATCTATTAGGTCCAAGTAAAATCAATACTATATATGGCTAATAGTTGGTTTTTAAAACGTACTTTTATCTGTTTGTTCAATTATAATAGTATGATACGTTAGTTTGTTCTTACTATTACAACACTGTATTTGGAAAAAAGTTTCATTATAAAAACATTATCTTATTATAAAACACTTTTCACTGCAATATTTGTAGATTTTTCAAGACGCCCTAATTTTATTTTTGAATAATACTATAACTAGTTAAACATTATTGTTTCACATGATATATTTATATCCGACATGATTCATATTACAATAAATGAATTTACACCCGATGAATAAGTTAAGAATCATCTTTCGATCATAAAGAATACACAAATACATATTCAATATCTATACGATGTATTACAATGTGTAGAAACTACTTGATCATATGGAACAACTCAGGAGCTGTCAGAAACATAACAAAGAACAACAAAACTAAGATTCTAGTAGCAGTTTCAGATGTTTGATGTGCTCATCGAACATCTAAAATTGCTCCAAAAAACAAGTTTCAAATCACGAAACCCTTCATCATCATTTATTCGCACTTAACGGAAGCCAATTTCCCTTCATTCATTTTACTCTTTATCTCACTTCCAACCCTCATCAACAACAAAACCGCTATACATGAAGACATTATAAGCATAATAACATACTATTCCACCCTCTAGTCGATATATACCCAGCCAAAAGTGGACCAAGGGATGCACCAATTAAACCTGTCCCAAATTGATTATATCACTTACTGTTGGGGGTCCTATGGTGGATCCAAACTATTACCTTAGTAGTCTAAAGATATCTCGAAGAGATATTAAACACTTGGTCCCATAAAAAAGTGTTAAACTCAACAACGAAACGAATAACAAACTAGGATGTGGAAATACGATCACAATGTCTAACAATGAGAGCAACACATACCATGATATAACAAAAGTAAATGACAAACAAAAAAAATTACAATACATGAGCATTTAACGTGGTTTCACTGTTGGGTTGATGGTGTACATCGACAGGGAGAAATAGATGGCTTATATTATTGATCAATAGTCGAGTTGGGGTTACACATAGTTCACCTTTTGATTATATATACATTGGAAAGCATATAAGGACATCTTAATCTCAATGATCCAATTGTGCATCACTACCGAATCCAAAGTTCTACATTGGTGGTTTACACATGCTAAAATCTTTATAAATGCATTTCCTCTTCATCATTCATATATCCTCCCTTGGTGCACCCTCCATGTGAGGTTCATTCTTCACACTACTATATGATCCACCGTAACTGCCACATCTTGCTTCATTACAATGATGTTCACCATATACTATCCTTGCTTTCCTTGCTTTATTTTAATGTCGAGTCTCTTGCCTTTCAAGAATTTCTTGCATTTTCCCAATCACTTTCTCATCTTGTTTAGCTATCATGTCAACCATGAATGTGTGGATCGTATCCACCAAGGTTGGTTCAAATTCAATTTCCATATTTTTTCCACTTCGTTTTCCTCCACTGTCGGAGCACGACTTCTTGTGTTCACCATTTTGAGTCATTTACATGTTAGCTCTAATATAATAATTGAACATTTATAGTCATATACACATAAACTCTTACTTTCTTTTTCAAAGGTCATCTATCCTTAAATGCCATACATCACTACAGCACTTATAGTTTAAGTCTAAGCACTAATTCTAGTACTTATAGTTCACTTAAACTCATGTACCAATTGAAACATCCCTCGCCAAGGTAGTTTTAAAATAACATTTTCAAAACATTGTTTTTAAGTTTAAAATCATTCAGAGTTAAGTTTAAGGAAAAACAATGATCCCAAATACCAAAGTTAAAGATAGAGTTTTAGAAAGAGTAAGGTTGTAACAATCTAATATCATAATAGAGTGCTAAAGTCTATCAATACACATTGTGTTCTTCTAATTGTCCAAGCTCTCTTTTAATTCCTGTAAGGTTTTCAATCCGAGCACATATCAAAATATAGTTATACAAAGGAATTCCTAGTGAGAATACTCAAGGTTGTCTCATTTAGAGAAATGGTAGAAATCATAGTATCTGAGACGAACCCCGACAATCAGTTAAAAACATGTAAGCATATTACACCAATAATATAGGGTTTTTATGATGCAAAACCAAATATAAAAATGGTATTGTATCCTATGCTCACTAAAAACCAACATTAAGAACAAAGCTAACAATGGTTAGCCAAAATAGAATCCAAGTTTTAAAGCTTATGTGAACAATTTGGGATAATTCAACATCAAACAACAATGATTATTCATTTTGCATCTATCCTTGTTGGAAGATAGTGCCCACATCACAACAATTAATAATATTATTATTAATAGTAGGGTTCTTTAGGGTTACATGCAAGGACAAAAATAAACAACTAATGATACGAGAATATTATTTGGTGTTTAGTTTGTTAAGTAATTAAAGGTTTAATTAGGTAATAAGAAACTTGTAGACTTAAGGTTTTTAAATTGAAATTATTTGAAAGTCAAAGATTTTAGGATAATTACTTAGTGACCAAGTAATTATCCCTAAGAGTTCAAAAAACCATGGGTCAGTGGGTGGATTTGATGACGAGCTTTTCATTAGACAAACCATAAAAATCAACAACCTCTTCTCATTCTCACAACCCAAAAAATTCTTCGAACGAGCGTTGTGTTGGTGTGGCGCGTCCTGTCGACATAATGGTTCCTTCGTTTGGCATTCAAGGTGTTCGCTAATTTGGTTGGTGTCAGATGTTGTTGATGTAATTTTTAAGATTTATCTTCATTTATCTTATACAAATATATTTATTTTTACGAAGAAAAAAAACATGATGTGTTATTATAAAAATACGTTATTATAGAAATAATAGTATATTGGTATTTTATGTTAAATATATATGTGGTTTTGAGTTAAAGATAAAAATATATTTCGGTTTTGATTTTATAATATAAGGACACTAAATTTTATGTTGAACGGAGCTTCGATATACAATTTTAATATTTAATTTTAAAAATTAGTTAGTTTTTATCGATTTTTAAATATATTCTATAATAAGACATAAGCTTTTCAACGAAAAAAAAAAAGTTTGTTAACAAACAAGTATGTTACTACAAATGGTAAGATAATTAACCATATGAATAATATGACATTAATTTCGTTTAATTCATTTTATTTAATAGAAAATAAAAATACTTTATATATTTATATAAAGTGAATTGAACATAATTAATGTCATGGAACTAAATGAAAATAATATAATATTAATTTCATTAAAAAATTATTTTCCATTAAATAAAATGAATTAAACGGAATTTAATTTCATATTATTCATATGGTTAATTAGTTTAGCATGTGTAGCAACGAAGTTAACTATTAGCTAACAAATATTTTTTTTAATTTTGCTTTGAAAAGTTTATGTATTATTAAGGAATATATTCAAAATTTGATAAACTAAATATTTTTTTTAATTAAATATCAAAATTTTATATCGAAGCAATATAGAATTTACTGTACTTATATTATGAACTCACAACCGAAACATATTTTTATCTTTAACTCAAAACCACATATTTATATTTTTAAAATAAAAGAGCAACATACTATTATTTCTATAATAACGTATTTTTTATAATAACATATCATGTTTTTTTCATAAAAATAAATATATTTGTATAAGATAAATAAAGATAAATATTACAAATTATATAATATAAAAATTAAAAAGTAATAAAAAGATGTTTTTACGCTTCAAGTACTTTTAGATAAAAAAATAGAAAACGAAAAAATTTAATTATATATTGTAATTTAAATATTATAGATAAAATCTAGACAACAAAAATTATTTATATATTTAAAAAATATATAAGAAAAAAGTTGTGAAAAAAAGGGGCCGAAATGTTAAAAAGAAAAAATAAGAGACTAAAAGTGTAATATTTTAAATGGTCCCTTTGTAAAATTTGACAAATGGTCCTTCTGCAAGTTTCAATAGTAGAAATAGTTTTTATCCAAAAAAATAATTTAACTTAAGAGATTAATCTAACGGATATTAATGGTAACGACCATTTGTGTGCAAGGTTTGTTCCGTAGGGAACCATCTTATGGAAAAAGTTTTGTAAAGAACATTTCAGAAAAAAAACTGTAAGATTAAAAAATCATTCGTGTAATTTACTCTACTATGTCAAACAATATTTTTTAAAAAAAATTGCTTAGGTTGTATAAAAGATTTTAACTTTGGATGCCTTGATAGGTTTTATGGTCCTTGGGCTGCTCTTTTCTTTTGAACGACACTAACTTTAAAATTAAAATTGGGGCCATATTTCTATGTTTAATGTAGGTGTAGCATGTGTTTACCTTGTTTTGGTAGTTAGGGATAGAACAGTCCATATGTAATTTATCTTTTTCTCCTCACCTATAATGTTGCCAAACTTTTGTTGGTTCTCTTTTTTTTTCTTTTTTCTATGTAGTTATTGACGTTCATAAAAAACCATTAACATTTTTAGCTGGTACAAGTATTCAATTTAAAAGAACATATAATAATAATAAAAATAATGTAATATTGTGAAATAGAAGTATTTTGTACTTAGGATATATATATATATATATATATATATATATATATATATATATATATATATATATATATATATATATATATATATATACTAGCAGTGTACCCGCGTAAAGCGGCGGGGCGTGTAAATTCTTTCGGTGATATGTTTCCTCTATAAAAATGTTATGTTACAAAAGAAAGCACATGTCGAAGACAAAATAATCAAACTATGGTGTTATTTGGGAGATGAAGTCATTTTTTGTTCCTAAACGGTGGGCTTTATAGCAGAGGAGGGAACAAAGAGATATATGCGATTGGAGGGATATTTGAATCAACATGCTAAATTTAAGGATATCTAAAAGGGTTCAAAATTTGAATGAATCCGGGATTTGAGGGAACCATATCAAATTGCTGAGAAATATAAGGAGATTTGATGATAAATATTTGAATTCAAAATTTGGTTAAAATTTAAGATTATTTATTAATGGTTATTTGTACTATCAGCTTCATCATTTGGACGTCTTAAAAAAATATTATTATTATAATCAATATATTTTTAGAAATAGTTAGATTTCTTTTATCAGATAGTAAATATATATATATATATATATATATATATATATATATATATATATATATATATATATATATATATATATATAAAAGCATTAAAACTAGGGGCATAATTAAGTTTGTAAGCCCGGGGAATGAAAAATCTATGGACCTAGCCAACCTACTATAACTCGAGCTATAGGTAAACTTTCACATCAAAGGTCCGAAAGGAAATGGTGAAAAATTTAGCCCATTAGGCCATACGGAATGGTCACGGGTGTTTGGGATGCCACATAGATATTTCACCATTCCACACTCAACCCACCAGGGTATGGAAATGGTGTTTACCGGTGGGCTGGTGGTGAAGGGGGCAAAAAGAAAGAGAGAGAAAGAGGGAAATTGTGAGGGACCAATCATATGCAGCGTCTTCTTCCGTCTTCCCATTCACGTCACATGCAACCCACCGCCTTTGGGGACAGTGTTCACGCTTGGGAGAGGCTGCCACCTCAGCCCAAGACGCGTGAAATGTCTCCCATACCGGGTAGCCTTAATTGCTAAAACCGAGGTTAAAATGGTCACTTTAACTCGAAAAGATAGAGTTTTTATTATTGGAAGTGATGGGATTTGGGATGTTTTTAGGAATCAAAATGCGGTGGATTTTGTAAGGAGAATATTGGAGGAACATAATGATGGGAAGCGATGTTGTAAGGAGATGGTGGAGGAGGTGTTGAAGAGAGGAGTGGTGGATAATTTGACGGTGGTTGTTATATGTTTTCAGAAGGAGGTGCCACCACGGGTGGTGGTGGAGAGAGTTAGGATTAGGAAGAGTATTTACGCGAAAGTGTTGCTTAGTTTTTAAATTCCAACTAGAGAGGTAAAATAGTTTTTTGATTTTTTGTTTTGTTTTGTTTTGTTTTGTTTATTTATTTATTTATTTTTGTATTGTGTAGGTTTTATAAATATATTCATGTAGAAAATAATACCTTAATCACCGGTGTCCTATACAATAGGTATTAGGTTAGTGGCGTAGCCAGAATGAAATGTCAAGGCTAGCACCCATAAATTTTAGGGGTAACACACTGAAAAATTTACACTATAACGGAAAATTTGCTCACAACATTTCCATTTGAGGGTAGCACGGGTTGTCGTGTGCTCCTACATAGATCCGCCTATGTATTAGGTCCAAGTAAAATCAAAACTATATCTCCTAATAATTTGTTTCTAAAAGGTATTTTCTTCCTTTGTTTTTTTTTTTTATTACACCATCTCACTTTAATTTGTTCTAATTACAAGATTGTAATTGAAAAAAAATCTGTCAAATACGTCAATTACGGCAATATCATCTTAACATAAAACAATTTTCATTAGAATAATTTTGTAGAATTTTCAAAATGCCCTAATATATATATATATATATATATATATATATATATTGTATAATATCATAATTAGTAAATTGATACCTCAATACATAGTTGTTTCATATGATACATTTATATCTGACAAGATGTACATTACAATGAATGGATTTACACCCCATGCAAAAGAAAGAATCATCTTTCGCTAATAAAGAATACACAAATACTCATTCGATCTCTATACGGCGTGTTGAAATTACTTGATATATCTCACATGATGCTTCATCCTACATGATGGGTCAGCTCAGGAGTTGTAGGAAGAATAACAGAATGAAGATTCTAATAGCAGTTTCACATGTTCGATGTGATCGAACATTGCTCCAAAAAACAGCTTTCAAATCACAAAACCATTCCTCAACATGCAATCGCACTAAACCAAAGCCATTTCCCTTCATTCACTTTTCCTTTAATCTCACTTCTAACAACCCTAATCAACAACAAACCCGCTATACATAAAGACAATATAAGCATAAAAAATACACTATTCCACCCTCTAGTCGATATATACCCAGCCAAAAGTGGACCAAGGGCTGCACCAATCGAACCAGTCCCATCAATTATCGCACTCACGGTGGCTAAGGCTCGGGAATTCCCGTTAATCGATGTTTGTGTCCCAAGATCGGCTGCAACTGCTGTTGTAATAAGGGCATATGGCCCGTTTACAAGTAACCCAGATAAAAACATCAATGAAATGTTGTTGAACATTGAAATACTTCCATATAATCGATAGAAAATTAGGGTTGGAATTGATAGTGTCAAGAACATGATTGATGTAACTGCACGAGCTTCGATTTGATCGGAAATAAATCCAGCCAAAATCCCGCCGATTACTCCTCCCATATCGAATATTGTTGAGAGGATTCCAGCTGTTTTATGAGATAATTGTTCACCAGCAACAGCTGATGATGGAAAATCGAAAGGTAAGTTTAAGAAGATGAATTCAATAAATCTTGAAATTATGATATTAATGTTGAAAAATCAAAAATCAAAAATGGTGGAATGTAAGGTTACCTGTGTTACGAATGTAAAAGGGTAACCAATATAAGAAGGTGTAAGCAACGAGCTTTGAAAAGAAGAGGCAAAATGCAAATGGTGCTACTCCGGGGAGCTTCCATGCCTCTAAAAAACCAATTGCAGGTGAAGAAGAAACAACGCTATTTGAAGTAGATTCATCGTCATCATCATCGTCTTCTTCTGAGTCTACTTTTTGGAGGTTTACCAATGCCATTCCTTCGGTGCTGATTTCTGTTTCTGCTTCTTCTTCTTCGCTGGGTAATTTGAGACCAATGGTTTCGGGATTTACGACAAGAAACAAGAAGACGATAATGGAGATGATGACGATGAGAATTCCGGGCAACAGAAATGCCCAACCCCAACCGAACCCTAGAACGGATGATGCGATGATGGATCCGATGATATTACCAACGGATGTATGTGAATTCCAGACACCCATGATCAATCCTCTTTTGGATTTACCAAACCAATTCCCCATCACGGCGACCACACACGGCCACCCGATCGACTGAAAACCTCCACAACAAATTTGAATCATGATGAAATAGCTTAACGAATGAACATCAAGCCAAAACCCTAATCCAAAAAGTACAGTGAAAACGCCGCTACCGATCATCCCAATTGTTAAAAAAACCCTAAGGTCAATCCGATCGCCTACGTGACCGGAGAAGTACATACCAATGGCGTAGGCCGATAGGAATGCTAGATCGAGCTCGCCGAGACGGTGGGGGCCGCGGGCGGAGTTGAACGGCGGCCATCCGGTTTGTGGTGAATTGGGGTCAGGACCCAGGACGGATTTGACGATGCTGGGGGGTTTCCGGGAGGCGTGGAAGGCGGCGTAGGCAACGAATGTAATGAGAAGGGTGGAGATTTTGTGGAAAGTTAGGGTCTTTAGTGGTGGGTTGAGGGTAGGAAAAAGGGAAAAGGCCGGCGGTGGTTGTGGTGGTGGTGGATCTAGGGTTAGGGTTTTTGGATCTTTCATGAAATTGATTATACAGTGATTTGGGTTCCGATTGTGTTACAGAGGATTTGAGATGGAGGAATGATGGTGGATGGTAGGTTAGATTTGAAGTTTCAGGTACAGGGGAGGGAAAAGAAAAGAATGTGTTTCAAGATTTTGCAGATTTCTTTAGAATTCAAGATTTACTTTTCTTTTTTGACGAAGTTTGACTTTATTTCAAATTGGTTTTCTTTATTGAAAGGTGAAACCTTTTACTCATTGTCTTGTTTTGGAAATAAAAATATATAAAAACTATGTTTTTTTTGGGTCCGAAATATGACCTTCAAGCACTACTTTTATAGTTTTATCTAAGGCTATCCGGAGTGGATAGAAACTCACGCGTGGAACGCCTACATGGCATCCAAAAGACCCGTGAACACCACCCCAAGAGCTGGTGACTTGGGCGTGGCGTGAGTATCCGTGAGTGCAAAGACGAACCAAAACGACCAATAGGAGATAAGTAGCAGCAGCAACGTCGCTTTCCTCCCTTTACTTTTTGATTGAAGTTACATCTATGGTCCCTGGAAATATTTTTTTATCTCTTATTATACCCTTATACTTCTATTTAAATTAAATTAAACCCTCAGCCCCACACATATATATCACCATATTTTAAATAACAAATTAAGTGTATTGTACTAATAATTAGACAATGGAGGTGTTAAATGAAAATTTTAAGTATATTATACTGAAATTAAAGAATGGATAATTATTATTTGAATTATAACATAGTATGTATATATATATATATATATATATATATATATATATATATATATATATATATATATATATATATATATATATATATATATATATTATTTAACATAATGTTAAGAAAATAAAAAAATAAAAAAGTGAATGATGTTAGTGGTGACCATTTCCATAATGGAGTGGGTTGGTGGTGAAGGTGACGTGGCGCAGAGGTGGCACCACTTTTCCGGTGAGTTTGTAGTGACCACTCCATATAGCCTAATGGTACCACCCGACAACACTACGTGATTTTTTATAGTTTCTTGTTGATTTGGTTTTGATTATATTTCTTGCATTCAAAAGCAAAAACACGGACAATCGTTACTGGGTATCCGTTTTTGCAACAACAACCTGTAAAAAGATAGCAGTTTTTGAACCATCGAAACTTGTTTGGATTCTCCCTATTGATTTTTTGGAATTGATGTCCATATTGCAATATGAGGTGTCTTTTATTTTTTTTAGCCAACCTCTTCGGGCGGAAATATATATGTTATAGTTATTTATGGCCTAATGATATAAAGTTAAGTTTTGCAGGCATGTTCAGTTTACCTTTTTACGTATTTACGATTCATTAAAGTTGAAGCTTCGCAACTATTTTTTCAATTTTACCATTCTCGCAGGTTTATGAAAAATTATGTCAAACTTGAAGGCTTTAAGGAACCTAAAATATGCAACATGGTAAATTTGAAAAAAAAAAAATTGAAAATTTATGACTTTAATGAACCATATATACGCAAAAGTGTAAAACCGAACATTTCTTCCAAACTTAAGGATTTGTATGCTATTATGCCTTTATGTATTGAATTATGCTAACAGGAATTATAATTATAATTTAAACTGTTGTGAAACAACATCTTTTCAAACCCTATAAATATTTGTTTTGAATTAGCTATCTTATGGTTGTATGTTAGAAAAATATGTGAACATTAATCCATTGAAAACTAAAGCAATCGGCATTCATGTAATTGTAACATCCGGAAACCTAGGTATATTAATTATGTGTTTATTTTGAGAGTTATTGGGCGACTCGGCGAGTTGTGAGTCTGACTCGTCGAGTAGAGCCGCGGTTTGCCACGTGGGATTAGTGGTCTACTCGACGAGTCCGAGAGCCGACTCGCCTAGTAGACGCTGAGTGGTGAAACCCTAAATACTCGGGTTTGGGAACTATTTAAGGGCACTTATAGCCCCATATGCGGCTCACCAGTTACCCTTCATCCCTGAGTGAAAACCCTAATCGTCATTGGAGCTAGAGAGTGAGAGAAGAGCTAAATTTGTGGTTGTTAGTGCATTCTTGGAAGGAGAAGTGAAGAGTATTGAAGTTGGGGCAAGAGGAGGCTTTGGATCCTCTGATTCAACAGAGTTGCTTGAGGTAAAAAATGTTGACTTGCTCTTTTTCTATGGAGATCTTGATATGGGAAGTTTTCTAGGGTTTTCTTCCATTGTTTGAGTCATTGAGCTTTCTTGTGTATGATTTGAGGTTGAAACCTCAAATATGAAGTATTGAGGGTCTTGTGAGCCCAAAGACCTGAACTTTATTAATCTAGAGACTAGACTTTGAGCACCAAACCCTTGTAGGACTTTGTATTGGCATTTCTAACAACCCAAAATACGACCCAAAATTTTTTTCTTTAATATTACTAAAATCACATCATCCAATATCATATATAACAAGAACCATGGAATAAGTACTCAAAAGTCATAGTAACGGTGTCAAAACAAAACTGTATCAATCATAACAAAATGTCTAAATAAAACTCCCAGGATAAAACTGAAGCTATGGTGGGTGTGATGCCATCAACCCGAGCTTTTCCCTTTGCTACCACATACCATACAACAACATATAAACACATATTGGGCCTTGCCCACTGCATCGGGCCGAAGTCCTGAAACTGCATCGGACCGGAGTCCGGGACTAACCAGGGCCTTGCCCTCTGCATCGGACCGAAGTCCGGAAACTGACTGAACATAGCATAGCATAATCATAACTACTAGCATAAACACATATACTGCATACTGCATCGGACCCAAGTCCGGAACACATAACACAAGACAAGCTTGAATCACAAAGACATCAAGCACACTGAACTACTGCATCAGACCAAATTCCAGAACTACTGCTAGCTAGACGGGTCGGCATTGTGGCCGTAGACCCATTCCTACTGGAAGGAAACTCACCTCGTAACGCTGGCTGCCGAGATGCTAAATCTGAAACTGCCTGACTGCTGCTCCAGAACTCCCCGGCTACAAATCCCATAAACACTAAATCGAAAGAAGCTACTCGACCCACAATCCTCTCACACTTCTACCTCTCCTCCTTCAATCCCTCGACATCTGCGTCTCTAGTCTGCTCCAAAAATGGAGTAATCATCGTCATCCTCAGACATATATCTCTGATCGGTGCCGTCACCGCCTTGTGGCTCAGGGCGTCGGCTACAACGTTAGCCTTGCTCGGATGATAAAGGATCTCATAATCGTAGTCCTTCACCACATCTAACCATCGACGCTGCCTCATGTTCAAATTCAGCTGGTCCATGAGGTACCTCAGACTCTTGTGATCCGCGTACGTGGTGCAGCGGACCCCATAGAGGTAATGTCTCCAAATTTTGAGGGCAAACACCACTGCCCCCAACTCTAAATCGTGCGTCGGATAGTTAGCCTCGTGAGGCTTCAGCTGTCTAGAGGCATAAGCTATCACATGCCCTCGCTGCATCAACACTACTCCCATCCCTGTGATCGAAGCATCACAATAGACTACAAAATCATCCACTCCCTCTGGCAGGGTGAGAATCGGTGCCTCACACAATCGTTGTCTGAGTGTCTCAAATGTTGCCTGCTGCTCAGACCCCCAGCAAAACACCACCGACTTTCTAGTCATTCGGGTAAGTGGAACTGCTATCTTGGAGAAATCCTGGATGAATCTCCTGTAGTACCCTGCCAACCCTAGGAAGCTCCGAATCTCAGATGGAGACCTTGGGACCTCCCATTGCATCACGACCTCTATCTTGGCTGGATCCACCAATATCCCCTTCTGATTGACGAGGTGTCCAAGGAACTGCACCTCCTGCAACTAGAACTCGCACTTGGATAACTTCGCGAAAAGTCTCTCCTTCCTCAAAGTCTCTAGCACCTCCCTTAGGTGCTCCTCATGCTGCTCCTGAGTCTTGGAATAAACCAAGATATCGTCAATGAACGCTATCACAGACCGATCCAACATCGGCCTGCATACACGGTTCATGAGGTCCATGCACGCGGCTGGAGCATTGGTGAGCCCAAACGGCATCACCACAAACTCATAATGACCATAACGGGTCCTAAAAGCTGTCTTCTAAACATCCTCACCTCTAACCCACATTTGATGATAACCGGAGCACAAATCAATCTTGGAAAACCTAGATGCTCCCTGAAGCTGATCGAACAAATCATCTATCCTCGGGAGTAGGTAACGGTTCTTCACCGTTACCTTGTTCAACTCCCGGTAATCTATACATATACGGTGCGACCCATCCTTCTTCTTCACAAACAGGATCGGGGCTCCCCATGGTGAACTGCTTGGTCTGATGAAACCCTTGTCTAGCAGCTCCTGCAGCTGCGTAGACAACTCCTGCATCTATGGAGGAGCCAACCAATACGGCGCCTTGGCTATCGGAGCCGCACCCGGAACCAGGTCAATCCGAAACTCAACCTGTCTCTCCGGAGGTATCCCAGGCAAATCCACTGGGAATACGTCCGGGTAGTCTCGCATTATCGGTACATCGTCAACAGTCGCCTTGCCCTTCTCCCGGGCATCCAAAACATAGGCGACGTACCCCGCGCAACCCTGCTGGAAGTAGCGTTGAGCTCTTGTTGTCGAGCAAAGAATCGGTCCGCGCTGTTGCCTCTCGCCTTGAATCAATAATTCTCCCCCAACAGGGGTGCAGACCCTCACTAACTGTAGCTCACAATTAATCACTGCCTCATTGGGGCTCAGCCAATCCATACCCACTATAACCTTATTCCCTTGCAGGGGAATAGGAACCAAATCCACTGAAAACTGCTCATCAAATAGCTGCAGCGAACAAGCCCTATGTACTCTCGCGACCCTAACGGTCCTGTCATCAGCTATCTCAACCTCAAGTGGACAATCCAGCTCCTTCGGAGCTCTACTAAACCACTTGCTAAGCGCAAGTGAAACAAATGATCGGGTAGCCCTCGAATCAAACAACACTGTAGCTGATATGTCATTCACTAAGAACGACCCTATATAAAAATATATAACCATAAGAAACAATCAACATTAATAAAGAGATGAAGGGAAGATACATACCCGTCACCACATCAGGATTCGCTCACGCCTCCTCTGCTGTCATCTGAAAAGCTCTACTCTTCGCCACTGGCACCTCACTTCGGCCCTAACGACCGTCTGTAATCCTCAATGTTGCAGGGGCAGGTGCTGCCACCTTCCCTGATGCTGGCAAACTCGGACACTGGGACTTTTTATGTCCCCTCTGATTGCAATGGAAGTAAATCAGATCAGATACCGCGGTAACGGTGGGAGTAGCTGTACAATCTCTGTTTATATGCCCGGTCCGGCCGCACTTGTAGCAACCGGGACTCCCTCCCTTGCATGCCCCATCGTGCAATCTCCCACACTTGCCACACCGACCGTGGCTCTTCTGACCTCTAGATTTGTGATCTGATACCTTGGGCTTTTTTCTCGAACTCCTTGTGCTAGATACCGCCTTTGTCTTCCTCTTCTTCTCCATCTCTAGATCAATCTCCCTCTCACGAGCCCTAGCAATCATGCCATCCAGCATTTTACAGCTGGAACGGCTCACAAACTGGCGGATATCACTCCGCATCATCTCATGGTAACGAGCTTTCTTCATTTCCTCGTCAGCTGCATACTGAGGAACAAGAATAGCTCTCTCCCTAAACTTGGCGGTAATCTCTGCCACTGTCTCCGTAGTCTGGGTAAGATCCTAAAACTCCCTGGCTAACTGCTGCACCTCAATAACCTGTGCAAACTCGACTCTGAACCTGGTAGTAAAATCAGCCCAAGTAAGTCATCGCATCAAGTGTTGTGTCATCCCCGATGACATGCCTGATCTCCTCCCACCAATCTCGTGCCTTGTCCTTTTAGAAGACAGGATGCTAGTCTGACCTTGTCCCCCTCGGGACATCTGCTGGTGTGGAAAGCATTGGCGACATCCGCTAACCACCTGGTACTCGTTATGGGGTCCCGAACCCCATGATAGTCAGGAGCTCCACAGGCTCTGAACTCCCTGAAGGTGAGCATGCGCTACCCCATCATGGTCGCCACCTCAGTACGAAAGGTGCTCAACCTCTCATCCATCAACTTCAAAATACCCTCCTTGATCGAACCAAAGATCACAGGAGTCTGCTCGAGTATGATGCGAGTAATCTCTGAAGAGTGAAACTCCCTTGTCTGATCATCCAAATGCTTGGCTCCCGAGCCTGGTCCTGATCCCTCACCGGCACCTAAACTGCCGACTGCTAGTCTAGGGCGTAAAACCACCATTGTGAAATACTAAAATATCTCGAGGGATCACTATTACTACAAGTTTCTTGGTCTCATCTTGGTCTTCCTTGATTCAAGTACATATCCTCTGCTTTTAGTAGTATGTGAAAGACCCCAACTTTCGTATTTTTGAAAGACCCAAACTTTCATACTTCACAATATTATTACTCCAAAACATGCTACTTGCATATTCATAAAAGCAATATATTATATTGATAAAGAGATTACAAACTACTGGATACAAACCGACTATTACAAAGTGTTATATATTACATAACTACCCAGGATATTGTAATTTACACAAACATAAACTATAGTACAAAAGTACTATTACAAACTATTCTAAATCTTTCAACAATATAAGATCATACTGGTTACTTATCACCTGCAATTGTTAAATATTGATAGGGTAAGCGGTGACTCTTAGTGAGTTCAATAATAGATACAATATAACGTTATGCCATATATATACTTAAATATGGCAGAGGCAAAGAGAAACAAGGAACAACAAAGGCATATGAGAATCATGTGTTAAGCTTTTCATATCATACTATGACTTGATTCAAAGATATACAATCAATGAGACATAACAATTTCCATACTTGATATACATCAATAAAATTTTGGCCCAAATGGCATAGAAGACATACAATTTCTGATTAACATCTTGTTAGATTTCAGGCTTATAATCATGTCTAACCATTTGCCAATGCCATAGAATAGAAGTCATTCTCTTACGGAGACATGCTCTACATGGCCAGAGGCTACGTACCAGTACCAATGTGAATCTAAGTCCTTTCACTGATCACATGGTCAAAGTTATTACATTTGCTATAAAATAGCAAATAAAAATAACACGGGAAAACAACCCGGAATAATAACACTGAAAAGCACATAGCACATATAACACATAACATACAATTGTTCCTATATATTGAACTCACCTTGAATTAACCGGGGGGTCAAAATAGTAATTTGGGCAGCACTTCGGCTTTAAATATGACTTTCTATGTTGAAAACCGGGAGCTTAATTGAAAACCGGGCTCTGCGAAGGTAGGGCTTCAAAACCAAAAAGATAAAATTTCCGGGCTTCTCGGGAGCTTCGGGACGTGTTTCGGGTGCTAAAATTGACATCGGGGCTTCGGGGGATGGCAAAATAGAAAAAAATATGGAATTAGGAGCTAAATGTGCCAAATTTTCAAAGTTAGTCGGCAAGGTTCGCAGTCTCCCTTTATATAGGGCCAAGGCCGAAGTCAGCTGGAAAGGAACCAGGTAGCGAAGCAGCTCGGTGGCATCAGTAGCGAGGGCCACATCGCATCTGCGAGGCTCGGATGCGAGGAGTGATGAGGCAGGCGCGAAGGCTCGGACGCGAGGAGGCGTGGAGGAGCGAGCTTCGGACACCAAGGCGAGGCGCGTTGGAAGTCCCTTGGACCGCACTTCGGTCGAATCAGCATGCGACACACATTGCTTCTCGGAATGGGCCATGACCTCGGTGACGCACGTGCTTCGTGAGAGGTGACGTGGCCTCACCTTATCCATGCGAATTTCTAGAGAAATACACCCAAATCTTCTAAAATCCATAACTTTCGCATAAGAGCTCCGTTTTTGACGTTCTTTATATGCACGCGTAGCTAAAATTATGCTCTACAACTTTCCTTTAGACTTTGCTGGCAAATTTTGACTTTAATTTTAATATTATTATTTTTAACAGACCGGGACAGGAAAATCCGTTAAAAATTCATAACTTCTTCATCCGGCATCCATTTTCGTCATACTTTTTACCGTTGTACTAAAAATGACGAGACCTTCGATTCTCGTTTAGGTTGTGTCGGCTAAAAATCACTCGATCTAAAATTCGAGTTTTTAGCTGTCTACTGCTAAGTTGAAAATTTGAAAAATCATAACTTCCTCATACGAAGTCAGATTTTGGCGTTCTTTTTATCAAATTTCTCGGTTTAACGAATACTACGACTTTCATTTAGATCACTAAGGCTAAAAAGTAGTTTTTCAAAAACTCACTTTTTACGTCATTCAGCGCCGTGTCGGTTTTGTCGCGGATCTTCGGTTGGTCAGAACTTCTTCGTTATAACTCGGATTTCGACGAGGTTTTTGCCTACAAGTTTCTAACGAGATTATTTACAACTTTCAATAATAAAATTTTACTTATTTCAAATTTTATATTTTTGCTAAATTTCACTATTTGGCTTTTAATTGGAATCTCATAATACTTCCCATATTTTCTGAGTGATTCTAAACATAATTTTACTTCATTTCTAGTAAAAACCATCTGTTAGAACTCAAAACTCAATTTCACATAGTATTTCACAATTTTGTTCATTATTAAACACGATTTCAAAACGTGTGTGTTACAAATACCTCCTACTTTTGAGGATTTTGTCCCCAAAATTACATCGATTAAAATAAATGGGGATATTTTGCTTTTATCTCATTCTTATTCTCCCAAGTATAGTTTGGGCCTCGATGGTGTTTCCATTTGACAAGAACCAATTCTACTTTTTTATTGTGTACCTTAGTTGTTCTTTTATTCACGATTTCTTCAGGTTCTTCAACATATCTTAATTTATTATCCAATTTCACCTCGGATAATGGAACTGTCTCATCGTAGATGCTCAAGTATTTGCGCATATAACTCACATGAAACACATCATGAATACCTGCCAAATCTTCAGGCAATTCTAAGCGGTATGCTTGCTTTTCAATTCTCTGGATGATTTTGAAAGGACCAAAAAATCTAGGACTCAACTTTCCTTTCTTCCCAAATCGCATAAGGCCTTTCCATGGGGATACCTTCAGCATCACTAAATCACCCACTTGGAATTCTATAGGTTGTCTTCTCTTTTCTGTATAGGACTTCTGTCGATCTTGGGCTGCTTTCATTCGTTGTCGTACAATTTGAATCTTGTCAGTGGTGTCTTGAATCATTTCAGGGCCTCTAAGGATCTTCTGTCCTACATCACGCCAACATAATGGTGTACGACATTTGCGACCATATAATGCTTTATATGGTGGCATTTTGATTGAAGTGTGGTAACTGTTATTATATGAAAATTCGACAAGAGGCAAGTATTTATCCTAGTTACCACCGAACTCCAAAACACATGCACGAAGCATGTCTTCTACTGTTTGGATTGTTCTCTCTGTCTGACCGTCTGTCTGGGGATGATAAGCTGTGCTGAGGGCAACTCGAGATTCTAATTCACGTTGCATGCTCGCCCAAAAATTAGAAGTGAAACGAGTATCGCGATCAGAAATGATATTTAGTGGCACACCATGTCTTGCGACAATCTCATCCAAGTATACTTGTGCGTATTTCTCCATTGGAGCCGTTTCACGCATGGCGAGAAAATGTGCACTCTTAGTCAGGCGGTCAACGATTACCCAAATGCTATCATGCTGTCTAGCAGTCTTTGGCAATTTGGTAATAAAATCCATGGACAGCTCTTCCCACTTCCATACAGGAACACTAAGGCTTTCTGGAGTTCCGTAAGGCTTTTGGTGCTTTGTTTTGACTTGTAAGCATACTAAGCATTCCTGCACATATCGCCTAATGTCACTCTTTAATCCAGGCCACCAATAATCATCTCTTACATCATAGTACATTTTACTTGTACCAGGATGTATTGACAACTTAGACTTATGAGCTTCATCTAAAATCTTCTGTCTTAATCCACCAATCTTTGGAATCCATAGCCGATTCTTAAATACTTTTAATCCTCGTGGATCATCAAGTAAAACATCAGCATAATGTACCATCCCTTCCTTCTTCACATTTTCTGGCTTTAAGGCCTCAACTTGCCACTTCTCTAGTTCATCAAGAATAGTGAACTTCACCGTAGTGTGAGTAATAGTATAACACGTGCTATTACGATAAACCTTCCTGCTAAGTGCATCTGCAACCACATTAGCCTTTCCAGGATGGTACATGATTTCACAGTCATAGTCTTTGATCAGCTCCATGGCTCATTGTTGTCTCATATTCAGAGTTTGCTGACTGAATATATACTTGAGACTCTTGTGGTTGGTAAACAATTGGCATTTTATACCAAAAAGATAATGTCTCCAGAGTTTTAGGGCAAATACCACAATAGCGAGTTCGAGATCATGGGTGGGATAATTCTTTTCATAATCTTTTAGTTGTGTTGAGGCATAGGCTATCACTTTACCACGTTGCATCAACACACAACCGAGTCCCAATCTTGAAGCATCGCTATACACGGAGAAATCATCATCACCTTCTGGGAGTGATAAGATGGGAGCATGAGTCAAAAGATCTTTTTAAGTCTAGAAAGCTTTTTCTTGGGCTTCACTCCATTCGAATTTTGCTTCCTTTCAAGTTAGACTAGTGAGAGGTACAACTATACTAGAAAAATCTTTAATGAATCTTCGGTAATAACCTGCAAGACCCATGAAACTATGAATTTCGGAAGAATTACGGGGCGGGGGCAATTCCCAATTTTGAATGGCTTCGATTTTGGTAGGATCTACGGATACATTGTCACCAGAAATAACATGGCCGAGAAATTGAACTTGGCGAAGCCAAAATTCACATTCCGAGAATTTAGCATAAAGTTTCTCCTTTCGAAGAAGTTCTAATATTTCACGAATATGAATGGCATGATCAGCTTCAGATGTGGAATAGATTAGAATATCATCAATGAATACGATGACAAACTTATCGAGCATTGGGCGGCATACTCGATTCATCATATCCATGAATACAACAGGAGCATTTGTCAAACCGAATGGCATGACAAGGAATTCGAAATGCCCATAACGAGTACGGAATGCAGTCTTCGGTACATCTTGCTCTTGTACTTTCAACTGATGATAGCCAGATCTCAAATCAATCTTTGAGAAATAGCTAACACCCTGAAGTTGATCAAATAAATCGTCGATGTGAGGTAGTGGGTACTTGTTCTTGATAGTCACCTTATTCAGCTCACGATAATCTATGCACATTCGCATCGATTCGTCTTTCTTCTTGACAAATAGTACTGGAGCACCCCAGGGAGAGGTACTTGGTCGAATAAAGCCTTTGTCAAGTTATTCCTGTAGTTGGATCATCATTTCTTTCATCTCGGCTGACGCAAGACGATAAGGAGTCTTTGCAATCGGAGCAGCACCGGGCACAAGGTCAATTTGGAATTCTACTTGCCTGTCTGGAGGAAGTCCAGGGAGATCATTGGGGAAAACATCAGGATATTCGTTAAGGATGGGAACATCATTTATAGTTTTATTCTCCTTTCTTGAGATGTCAACTGTATAGGCTAGATAGATAGGGCAACCTTTCGATATAAATTTACGAGCTTTGAGGAAAGAGATTATTTTTAAGATCATTTGTTCACCGTAGACATGAATAGAATCTTCCCCTTCAATAGGAATGCGTACCATCTTTTCGTAACATAAGAGTTCTGCATGGTTCTTTGACAACCAATCCATGCCGAGAATAATATCGAAGTTGGGCAAGGAAATAGGGATTAGGTTAGCAAGAAAATTATAGCCTTCAATTTATATGACACAATCCATATAGATTTTATCAGCAAGTAATGATATACTTCCCGCAGTATCTACGTGAAATGGTTGCACGAGTGCATAACAAGCAGTTTGAAAAGAATGCGCAAATTCATAAGATACGAAAGAATTTGAGGCACCAGAATCAAATAAGATGTGAGCAGGTCTAGAGTTGACAAGAAATGTACCCGTCACAACATTCGGGTCCTCGCGTGCTTCCTCTGCGGTAATCTGGAATGCATGACCCTTAACTTTTGGCACCTCCTCCTTTTTAGCTGGAGTATTCTTTGGAACAGTAAGAGTGGCACCACGTATCTCTAAGTCATGCTCACGCCTTCAAGCATACTCAACAACTTTATCAAATGACAGAATATCCTGATTGGCTACAAAATCATGGATTTCATGTCGTAGTCAATCTAAGAATAACTAAATTTTCTCGTCTTCAGTTGGAATGTACTTTGCAGCAAACCGTGCTTTTTGATTGAACTGAGTTTCATACTCATTCACAGTCATTCCTCCTTGTTTGAGCTCGAGGAATTCCTTCTCCAATCTTCTCCTCATATCTAGAGGACAATACTTCTCTAGCACACGAGTTTTGAACAACTCCCAGGATAAGTTCTCCTAGTCACATCCATAGAGCTTCATATGTTGCTTCCCACCAAACCAAGGCTTCTCCGATGAGCATTGCAGATGCATAGATAGCCTTGTCTTCATCATCTACATGAGAAACACGAAATACTTTATCGGTGTTCTGAATCCAAGTTAGAACAACTATAGGATTAAGGACACCAGAAAACTCCGTAACACCACTACTCTTGAAATCTTTGAACGAGGGACACTTCACTTTTCCACTTGAAGATTCTCTAGTGGCTTTCTCTTTTCCTTTATCACCATTCTTTTTGTGCTCTTCGAGAGTCTGTCAAATAACACCAGTAAATTTACCCAAGAGTCGTTCCTCACGAGGAGATACCGGAGTATTCACTTCCTCGGGTTGAGGACCTCCACCAACCTCAGGGGTATGGCTACTTACTTGTTCAGCCATTGATCTGAAATACGGGGTAAGATAGCATTTAAGAATATTAGGGTTTATTATTACCTAATACTTTTACTTATATATTTCCTATGGTTTGTATCCCTAATCTTACAATGATTAAGTTCATATATTGAACTTCCAATAGTTTAAGTCTAAATACCAATTCGTGGAATTTAGTTCGCTTAAACTACTGCTCTGATACCATGATTGAAAGACCCCAACTTTCGTATTTTTGAAAGACCTAAACTTTCATACTTCATAATATTATTACTCCAAAACATGCTACTTGCATATTAATAACAGCAATATATTATATTGATAAAGAGATTACAAACTACTGGATACAAACCGACTATTACAAAGTATTATATATTACATAACTACCCAGGATGTTGTAATTTATACAAACATAAACTATAGTACAAAAGTACTATTACAAACTATTATAAATCTTTCAACAGTATAAGATCATACTGGTTACTTATCACCTGCAATTGTTAAATATTGATAGGGTAAGCGGTGACTCTTAGTGAGTTCAATAATAGATACAATATAACTTTATACCATATATATACTTAACTATGGCAGAAGCAAAGAGAAACAAGGAACAAAAAAGGCATATGAGAATCATGTGTTAAGCTTTTCATATCATACTATGACTTGATTCAAAGATATACAATCAATGAGACATAACAATTTCCATACTTGATATACATCAATAAAACTTTGGCCCAAATGGCATAGAAGACATACAATTTCTGATTAACATCTTGTTAGATTTCAGGCTTATAATCCTGTCTAACCATTTGCCAATGCCATAGAATAGAAGTCATTCTCTTACGGAGACATGCTCTACATGGCCAGAGGCTACGTACCAGTACCAATGTGAATCTAAGTCCTTTCACTGATCACATGGTCAAAGGTATTACATTTGCTATAAAATAGCAAATAAAAATAACACGGGAAAACAACCCGAAATAATAACACTGAAAAGCACATAGCACATATAACACATAACATACAATTGTTCCTATATATTGAACTCACCTTGAATTAACCGGGGGGTCAAAATAGTAATTTGGGCAGCACTTCGGCTTTAAATATGACTTTCTATGTTAAAAACCGAGAGCTTAATTGAAAACCGGGCTCTGCTAAGGTAGGGCTTCAAAACAAAAAAGATAAAATTTTGGGGCTTCTCGGGAGCTTCGGGACATGTTTCGGGTGCTACAATTGATATCGGGGCTTCCGGGGATGGCAAAATAGAGAAAATATGGGATTAGGAGCTAAATGTGGCAAATTTTCAAAGTTAGTCGGCAAGGTTCGCAGCCTCCCTTTATATAGGGTCGAGGCCGAAGTCGAATGGGAAGGAACCAGGCAGCGAAGCAGCTCGGTGGCATCAGCAGCGAGGGCCACGTCGCATCTGCGAGGCTCGGATGCGAGGAGTGACTAGGCAGGCGCGAAGGCTTGGACGCCAGGAGGCGTGGAGGAACGAGCTTCGGACACCAAGGTGAGGCGCGTCGGAAGTCCCTTGGACCGCACTTTGGTCGAATCAGCATGCGACACGCGTTGCTTCTCACAATGGGCCACGACCTCGGTGACGCACCTGCTTCGTGCGAGGTGACGTGGCCTGCTTCGTGCGAGGTGACGTGGCCTCACCTTATCCATGCGAATTTCTCGAGAAATGCACCCAAATCTTCTAAAATCCATAACTTTCGCATAAGAGCTCCGTTTTGACGTTCTTTATATGCACACGTAGCTAAAATTATGCTCTACAACTTTCGTTTAGACTTCGTTGGCAAATTTTGACTTTAATTTTAATATTATTATTTTTAATAGACCGGGACAGGAAAATCCGTTAAAAATTCATAACTTCTTCATCCGGCATCCGTTTTCGTTAGATTTTTTACCGTTGTACTACAAATGATGAGACCTTCGATTCTCGTTTAGGTTGTGTCGGCTAAAAATCACTCGATCTAAAATTCGAGTTTTTAGCTGTCTACTGCTAAGTTGAAACTTCGAAAAATCATAACTTCGTCATACGAAGTCAGATTTTGGCGTTCTTTTTATCGAATTTCTCGGTTTAACGAATAATACAACCTTCATTTAGATCACTAAGGATAAAAAGAAGTTTATCAAAAACTCACTTTTTACGTCATTCAGCACCGTGTCGGTTTTGTCGCGGATCTTCGGTTGGTCATAACTTCTTCGTTATAATTCGGATTTCGACGAGGTTTTTGCCTACAAGTTTCTAACGAGATTATTTACAACTTTCAATAATAAAATTTTACTTATTTCAAATTTTATATTTTCGCTAAATTTCACTATTTGGCTTTTAATTGGAATCTCATAATACTTCCAATATTTTCTGAGTGATTCTAAGTATAGTTTTACTTCATTTCTAGTAAAAACCATCTGTTAGAACTCAACACTCAATTTCACATGGTATTTCACAAATTTATTCATTATTAAACACGATTTCAAAACGTGTATGTTACAGTATGGGCCCCTACTACCTTCCACATCTATCTGTACCTTCCCTAAGAACTGCCTCGACTCCACCAAGTCCCTTCTACTACTACTGTTGATCTCATGCTAATCTCATCCTAGGCTAGCCCTAGGGTGATCACTAACCCACTCTCCGCCGTCAGCTGCATAAGAAGTCCCCACTTTCTTTCCCTAACTAGCTCGAGAATACTATTACATATCACTCAGACTAGATAATTCTTCGAATGAGGGATCCTACCCTATAACGGTTGGACTCAAACAACAGCTGTGAAATAGAGCTAGACCTAACCTTCTGAAATTATTTAGTCCTTGCAATATGTAACACAACATATTCATTTAATACTTAGTGAAAGACAACTAGAACTCTTAAAAGCACAAAGCAAGCAACATTTGGGCATTGAGTACATAATCATGCATATACCACTCTGGCTGTCATTCTGACTAATTTGCACTTGCATACAATGCTAAGCTCATACTATCAGGCATAACCTAACCAGGTTATCCTACTGCTGCCTACTCAATACTAGCATGCAATTCTCATAAAGCTGAAACTCATATAGCAAGCACATAAGGCATCCTCCTAGATCCTTAGTCCTATTCTAGCATGTTGTTCTAATGAAACTGAAACTGATAATCATAGCATAGGCTTGTATGGGTAATTTGGGAGTACTTACTTGAGCTCGGCTGATCGTATGCACCACACCCTTTTTAAGAAAACTCTATTTCTTTCTAAGTTCTTTTCAAAATTTCTTTTCGAAAATGTTTCTCTTTTAAAAATCTTTCGCCATTTTCTTAGTTTGAGTTCAGACGCACTTGGAAGTATGTCCGAGTCCCTCAAACCAAAGCTCTGATACCAACTTGTAACAACCCAAAATACGACCCAAAATTTTTTGCTTTAATATTACTAAAATCACATCATCCAATATAATATATAACAAGAACCATGGAATGAGTACTCAAGAGTCATAGTAACGGTGTCAAAACAAAACTGTATCAATCATAACAAAATATCTGAATAAAACTCCCAAGATAAAACTGAAGCTGTGGTGGGTGTGATGCCATCATCCGAGCTTTTCCCTTTGCTAGAGGAAGTACCTGAAACCAAAAATGAAACTGTAAGCACGAATCTTAGTGAGCTCCCGCAAACTACTACATCCAATACAACAACATATAAACACATATTGGGCCTTGCCCACTGCATCGGGCTGAAGTCCGGAAACTGCATCAGACTGGAGTCCAGAACTAACTAGGGCCTTGCCCTCTGCATCGGACCGAAGTTCAGAAATTGACTGAACATAGCATAACATAATCATAACTACTAGCATCAACACACATACTGCATACTGCATCAGACCCAAGTCCAGAACACATAACACAAGACAAGCTTGAATCACAAAGACATCAAGCACACTGAACTACTGCATCGGACCAAAGTCCGGAACTACTGCTAGCTAGACAGGCCAGCATTATGGCCGTAGAACCGTTCCTACTAGAAGGAAACTCACCTCGTAACGCTGGCTGCCGAGATGCTAAATCTGAAACTGCCTGACCGCTGCTCCGGAACTCCCCGACTACAAATCCCATAAACACTAAATCAAATGCTGATAACTAATCTCAGGGTAAAATGACTATTTACCCCTGGGCAAGTCAAAGTCAACTTCCCGTTAACCGGACTCGCTGAGTTGGGCCGTCAACTCGCCGAGTCCCTATCATCCATTCTAGACCTCTACTCGCTTCTACTCATCGAGTTTGGAAAAGATTCGAAAAGTTCTTCCTTGATGCTAAGATTGAGTCCAACTTCATCCGACTCGCCGAGTTGTATGAACAACTCGTCGAGTTCTCCTTCAGCATATGAACACGTCCAGTCTGTGACTCGTCGAGTCGTATGAACAACTCGTCGAGTCTGAAGAACAACTCGCCGAGTTGAAGAACAACTCGTCATATCCCAAGCATGCTATTACTATACAGTTGATTCTAATCGATTTCAGTGCTTCCAAAACATAGATCTGAGCTTCTAGGACTGGTTTTCCGCATAAAGTTTCCAACTTTACGTGCATGCACAAGGGTATGAGGCTAAAATACCCAAACCCATCAAATACTAAGCACTTAGGGTTTGGAACAAGGCCAAGGTTGCATAAAGGTGGCTATAATGAGCTCCTGGAATTTAAGAGAGGCTAGATCTGAAGTATAACTCGATCATAAGGCTTTATTACAAAGGATTTGGGGTCTTTGAGCTTAATAACAACAATTTGGGGACAAACTAGATCTATAAGATCAATAAGCAAGATGGAGACTTTATTACCAGAAAAAGATGACCACAAAGGAGTGTGTTCCGGATCTACTTCTTCTTCCTTGAACTCTTCAACCTTCTCCTTCTTCTACTTGCTCCAAAATGCACCAAAAGTTCCTTCACAAGTCAACAATCACTCACACACTCTTTAAGGAGGCTAGGGTTTGATAAGAAATGCTCTGAGGGTGACGGAGGAGAGGTTGGGGCGCATAAATGTGTTTAAATAGGGTGCAGGCCCTTAAAATTAGGGCTTCATCCAAACAGGCGGACTCGCCGAGTCCCAGCATATGGACTCGTCGAGTAGCCAGCTCAATTTGCGTGATCATCTCGTCTTTACTCGACGAGTCGGGCTACATACTCGTCGAGTACCCCTTAAGAATTGAAAATACTTATTTAAATACATACCAGAAAATAGGGCGTTACAACATTTTTGATGAATTTATCCCATGCATGAACGTAAAGGTCGAGACTTTATGTGACCTTTGTGTCTTAAAGGACTAGATCTAGGGTTTGGAGTAATGGATCTGAGTTTGGATGTCTGAATGGGAAATTAGATTGAGTAAACTCGCCGAGTCCATGAGCTGACTTGACGAGTCGGTTCGGGTCAGTCCCGGTGTTCACGGCCAGGAGATAACTCGTCGAGTTGGGGGTCAACTCGACCAGCTAAGTGGAACCTTAATGATACTTCTGAGGATATGAGTGGACTCAACGAGTTGCATGAGTGCACTTGACGATTTAGGTCAAACAAGGACTGTTGACTCGAGTCCAACTTCTGTTGACTTTAGGGTTTGGTCAATCGTGAGTAATAGAGACCATGGAGGGGTAAAATGGTCTTTTAACCACTTCTTGAGTAGAGAGAGTGTTAGGCGTGTCAGACCCAACAAATAAAAGGGGTACAATAGACTCCAAATACACTGTTTTAATGCACTAAAAAGTAGTACAAGGCAAGCAGGGTCGAACCACAGAGACACGGGACAAAAGTCTATACCTTTTTGCACAAGGTACTTTGGTCACAAAGAAGGGGTTTGTTTGCAAAAGTAAATAACTAAATAACAATCTACTTTAAAAGCATGCACAAAATGAAATAGATTTGTAAACAAATTGATTGAATGGTTCTAGTTCTAGTTCTCAATGTTGTTGTTCAACTTGATTATGACTTGATGTAATTCAAGATTGCTATTCTATGTTGGTACTGAAAGATATTAACACGCTCTAATAACTCTCGCTTGCCAAATTATCTAACCAAAACACGCTCTTTGATTAGACCTAGCTTTACTAATTCAACCTAAACACGCTCTTAGATTGTATTGAAAAACTGCATTAAGTTTTGTACAAGCTTCCCAACAATGTTCATTTCTTCTCATACGCTCGGAAGTGTGAAAACATGTGATATATGTTTTACAATAAGAAAACTTATTGCTTGTTACCAATTATTAACTCAATAGAACGATTAGGTGCCCTAAAAGTTAATTAACTGCACAAAAATTCAATTCATGAAAGTGGCCAATCAAACACAAATCAAATTCAAGGATTCTAGTTTAAACAAAAACATAATCACTAGAATAGAATCACAAATCAAACATCAAATCATATGCTTCAAGTCAAGCAATCAACATTTTTTGAACAAGAACTAGAAACTAGGGTTTCTTAGCCACACATGGCTAAGAACAAATCAAACAAGAATAAGATGGAATTGGAATGTTTAATCCTTACAAAAGTGAAATCCCAATGTTTGCAATGATTAAGTCTTCTCAAAAGCTCCAAGAATTCTCCCAAAATTGGCCTAGATCGCCAGAAACTACTCCCAAAACCGTTCTCTCCTCAAAAATGACGTCTCCTGCTCTTTTATTAAAGTTCACGTGACATGCCATGAGGCCATGCGTTTTTAGCATGGCCATGCCTTTTGCCCATGTGTTTTTCGTTGGCATGGCCATTTGTCTTGACCATGCGTTTTTGGCATGGCCCATGCTTTTTGCTAAAATTCCAAAACGTCTTCACTGTTGGCTCCATCTTCATGTTCCAAAGCTCTACGTTCCAAGCATCCAAGCATCCATGCATCCATGCATCCAAGCTCCACGTTCCATGCTCCATAATGCCTGCAAAATAAATCAAAAATAGTGAAGTACCAGGCACTCTTAATGAAATATGTAATTGCCCTAATAATCAACTAAATGCAAGAATTATAAAGTAGAATGCTATAAAAAGACGAAAATAAACATGCAAAATAGGTGCATAAAATGCACCTATCAAACCTCCCCAAGCTTAGACCTTTCTTGTCCTCAAGAAAGAACAAAATTGAGAATCAACCTAGAGAAGACGATAGGCGACTAAAAAGAAACTAAGATGAAAAGAATGGAAGGAACGAAAAGGACTAAATGGAATTAAGAATGTGTGCATGCAATAAAAGAAGAAATAAAGAAAATAACATATGTACAAAAAGATATATATATTTTTTTTTTTTTTCAAACATTAATGCAATGAACAAAACAACGAACATGTTCAATCCAATTAACCTCATTATGTCATACAGTCGAAGGTGTAGCTGTCGGGCCTTGAGATAACTTGACATTAACCCCATAAAGATATATAACAAGTAAAACAAGGTTTTTAGCCATTCCCTAACGCAACTCAACAAAATCAAAAGTTACAACACTTGTTCACTTTTACAGGTATTGGGTTAGCACATGGAACATATTATGGTCTTACTCTCGTGAAAACATGTGATGCAAAATATGCTCATTTTCGTTTTTCAAATCATGACAATGACTGACTCCAGCTATTTGTTGACTGACAACAATCTTTTTCTAAAAAATATTTTCTAAGAATTCCCTAATATTTACCCAGATTGGTTACACGTTTCAAACCACTTACACCAGTCAAAGTAGTTTACGGTCAGTCCCAATGTTTACAACCAAACATTTTTCAAACATATTATTCAATTGAACTATAAGCATAAATATATACAAACTATCTAATTATATTTTTCTGCAAATAAAGCTCATGGTTTCCTTTGAAGTCCGTGTAACAGGCTTCCAACCAACACATCCAAATCAGATGACTTTAGTGTGCTAGATTTAAAGAGATCACTCGGGTTTACTTGCCCGAACATCAAAGGCCACAGATTAGCTTTATTTGTTATTATTAAGTTCATGACTTTCTATGGAACCCGTATAGCGAACTTTCAACCCAATAAGTCCCAAACAATTTTGCTTTAGGCAATTAGGTGTAAAACACCCCTCGGAGTTTACTTGTTCGAATCCCAAAGGTCACAGATTAACTTAATAATATTTTTATTTATTTATTTATTTATTTATTTATTTATTTATTTATTTATTTATTTTTTTTTTTTTATTTTTTTTTTATTATTTTTTTTTTATTATTTTTTTTTTTAGACTGATGTAAACGCGCAAAGACCCGTAAGTATAGTCGGAAACAATGTCCCTAAGCAGGGTATTTAGAAGGGAATAGGTAGAAAAGACTTTTTAGAGCGCTGGAGAATTCGAGTCACTGAAATTTTATATTCATTTTATGACTCTTTGAAATTGGAGTTTGGAGATGAATGAGCAATAACTCATAAGACCGATCGTGTGTTCCAAGGGCTAAACTATATCTCTCTTTATGATGCGGTGTTGATAACTTTATCATTTTTTATTTTGCACGAGTAGCTTCGGGAGACGTGTTCGTGTGAAATTGGTTTGCTTCAAGAGTTTTAATGAAAAACGAACAAGTTCTAATCTCAAGCCACGACTAATCTACTACTTCAACTTATTCAAAAGGATTAGGTTTCTTTAGATTGAATTTTTTTTTTTTTTTTTTTTTTTTTTTTTTTTTTTTTTTTTTTACATGCATGCTGAAACTAAAACCTAGTACAAAAACCTAGTACAAAAACCCCTCCCCAAGCTTAAGATCAAGCATCGTCCTCGATGCTCGGAGAGGGTAGGGCAATCTACTAGCTGCGAGGGGCCCAACGCTGCATGAACTGCATGG
This sequence comes from Lactuca saligna, assembly GCF_052625555.1. Classification (NCBI taxonomy): domain Eukaryota; kingdom Viridiplantae; phylum Streptophyta; class Magnoliopsida; order Asterales; family Asteraceae; genus Lactuca; species Lactuca saligna. The sequence goes on along the minus strand of NC_136421.1, from coordinate 188,101,472 downwards.
CTTGTTGTACCGTTTGGGTTAATTGTTGCACGTCAGCGCGAATGTCAGCAACAGCTTGATCAAGGTGGTCAAAACGCCTCATGTATATGTCGTGGGACTGAGCTGCCTGTCGGGTGTAGAAATGACCTGCAGTCTCTACTGGGGCAGCAGAAGTGGACCCCCTTGCAGTGGGAGCAGTGGAGTGAGCGGGAGGAATAGGGGTGCTGTCGCTCGGGATGGGCGCGGGAGCGCGCGGGATGGAATTTGCAGAAGTGTTCTTTGGTAGACACCACCGAGTCTTAGTGATGTCCTGATGGAGTTGGAGAGAGCTGAAATCCCCAGCAGGAACTCGGAGATGTGGCTCACCTTGCACCAACCATGTGATACTACCATCACCTTCTTTACGGAAGAAAGATGAGGCTACAAGGACACTGGATGTGATGGTATTGGTGCCATGCGTGATTTTCTCGAGGTCCGGGCGCTTGCTCTCAAAAAGCTCGGCACAAACAAGGCGGGTGGCAAGATAGGTGATAATCCCGCCACAATGAATAGAGCCCGAATCGCTAGTAGAGACCTTAAGGAGTTTGGAAACAAGGAAGGCGCCAAAATGAGGTCTCTTCAAGCCGGTGACCATGCACCAAAGAATTTCTAACTCCATCTTACCGGCTCTGCTAACGTCCTCTTGGGGGAAGACAAGGTTCGCAATAATTCGGAGAGCCACCCTTAAGACTGGATGGATAATATGAGATGCTTTGGCGGATCGAGCTTCATACACATCAAGTCCCGTGATTTCCTTCCAAAAGGCTTTGGCTTGGGCTTTAAAAAGATTATTCTTCTCTCGCATGCTGCCTAATTTAGGACCATATGTATTGAATTTAGAAATCCCAACAAACCCACTAAGATCGTCTAGACTCAGTTTAAGTTGCATACGCATGAGACGAAAAGAGAGACCTTTTGCATTGTCATTGAATTCCAAAGATTGTAAGAATTCAATGGTGGTGTTTTTATATGATTCCATCGGTGCCAAAGTGAGAAGTCTCTCCCAACCGATGTTGCTAAACAATCTATGGACACCATCATAAACGCCTAGTTCTTGGAGAGTGGGAATATCTACAAACCGTTGTTGAGAAAATTCGCGGCCCTTGAGGTGAAGGAATCGCTCACGTTGCTCAAGAGAGTCGTGGAGGATGGTGGTGACACCATATTGGGATTCCCATTGTTCTTTTGGTTGTGGTTTCTTGCGTTTTGGCATGATGACAACCCGGATATCTGACAAATGGGTGGCGCCCAAAGATGATAACACAACTAGACAAGCACGAATGAACAATTATATGAAGCACAAGAACGGGTTCACAATTATTCCAACCAAACAATTTTAAATTCAAAGCGTAAAACTTGAGATATGGAAGGAATTTACCGTTTAAACGCTTGGATTTGAGGAGTTGGCTTGTATGATTCAGTTCATCTTCAACCTCAAGAAAGCTTGAACTCTTCAATGGTGGAATGTCTAATTGGAGATGAAAGCTTCTAATCTTCCTTCTAAAAGCGCCTCCCCAAGCTTAGTCTTGAACTCTATATAAGAATTTTTGAAACCCAATACAAGAATTAATTCAAATTATACAAATCAAGAACTAAGGTTCATAGGGTTTATGAAGGAAAATTCGATCTTTTACCCTCTAATTGGAGAAATCGATCTATAGAATGAAGATCATGAAGTTAGGAATTGATAGTAACATACCTTTGTGGCTTAATCTTGGATTAATTGAAGGAAAAAATCGAAAAATAGATTCCGATTTTGAAGAGTTCTCGGTTAGACGTGAAGAGGGGGGGAAGACGAACGAATGAACGATCGTGCGAAGAAGGGAAGAAGGAGAAACGGACGCGAGGTAGAATCGATTAGCCCTATGTTCACCGAGTCGCAGGCCAAAGCTTGTTTATGGAGGCTGTGATATGCGATCGCGAGCCGTGCCCTTTTGCAGTGAAGGCTGTGCGTTTTTTTAAAAGAACTTGATCAATTAGCACGGCCATGTGTTTAGGCCGTGCGTTTTTTTGGGAGCCCCATGCGTTTTTTTTCTGTTTGCAACAAACTGCGACGACACGCATGATCTAGAACCTAGGCCGTGCGTTTTGGCCTTTTACCCATGCGTTTTGGAGCCAGCCCGTGCCAAAAAATTTTTTTTTCTTAAAAACCTCGAAGTGGCAGCATGGGCAAAAAATTATGACCATGCGTTTTAGCATAGGACCGTGCGTTTTTGGCTTACCCCGTGCGTTTTCTTTCTGTTAACATGAAATTTACGATTTTTTTTTTTTTTTTTTTTTTTTTTTTTTTTTTTTGTACACATGCATCACTCTCAATCTTGTTGATAGTGGGTTTTTTTTTTTTTTTTTTTTATGCATGGAACTCTAAAAAGACTTAAAAACATTGCAACACAATAAAGTAAATAAAAGAAGAATAGGAAGAAAATACTGCCCGAGTTGCCTCTCGGTAAGCTGCCCTTGTTTCAAGTCTTTGGCTCGACTTGGCCCTTGGAATAACATATTCTTTGAATGTTGGGGCTTTCCAACTCAATGAACTTTTCGCTGCCTCCTTCAATGGAACACGTATCTTGTACTTGACTTTCTTTTTGCGTGGGAACCATGTTGGACTTAGAACCTTAATAACAACAATCGTCCAGCCGACCCCTTTCTTGTACTTGTCCAGTAAGGTGGTCAAATCTTCCTTCTTTGATAAGGTGGTCGATTTGATGACCGGTTGGGTGTCTTCCTTCTCGGGGTACATATCCCTTGAAGGGTCCAACAAATTTATCGTTTTCGGCTCTTGTGGTTGGTCTACCGGTGAAAGGAGTTTCTCATTAGTAGTGGGCGGCTTAGCCTCTTTTATGTCAACCTCCAACTCCTCTACAACTTCCATGTCATCCTTCTCAATTTCTACTTCTTCCTTGACAACCTTCTCCACTTCTACTTCTTCCTCTTCTTCCCCATCTTCAAATTGCAATCTTGGGTCATCAAAAATTTTCCCATTGATCAAGGTGATGGCAGAAACAGTATGCCTTGGGTCCTCTTCAGTCTGTGATGGTAATTTGCCTTGAGTTTCCAATATATTCACAGATTGAGCAAGTTTTGCAATTTGTTCCTCTAAGCTTTTGAGGCTAGCTTTGGTTGTTTCCTGGAAGATTTGGGTGGTAGTGGCAATGCTTTTCACCATGTCTTCCAAGGATATGCTAGAACTTTCAGTTTGTTGAAGAGGTGGACGATATTGTTGTTGGAACTCTGGAGTTGGTAGGTATTGGTCATCTCCCCAATCTTGGTATGGGTTTTGGCATTGGTTGTTTCCCCAAGCTTGTTTGTTTTCCCAACTTTGATCATATTGAGGTTGATTATAACGCCATTGATTTGACCAGTAGTAGCTTCCCCTTTCCTGCATTTCCTCCCATCCCCCTTGTAAATATGGACACATGTTGGTGTGATGTCCATTTTGAGTGCAAAAATCACAAGGAATAGGTGTGGGTTGCATAATTCTATCATTTCCAATCATCATAACTAACTGAGCAAGCTCAGAAAGTTGGTCTTCCATGTAAGGAGTATTCATTTCCAAGCCACACTTTTTTTTTTTTTAAATAGAGATGTACCTGCTCACAAAAATCTTGGCATAAACAATTAGTAACACCGTGTCCCCGGCAACGGCGCCAATTTGTTAGGCGTGTCAGACCCAACAAATAAAAGGGGTACAATAGACTCCAAATACACTGTTTTAATGCACTAAAAAGTAGTACAAGGCAAGCAGGGTCGAACCACAGAGACACGGGACAAAAGTCTATACCTTTTTGCACAAGGTACTTTGGTCACAAAGAAGGGGTTTGTTTGCAAAAGTAAATAACTAAATAACAATCTACTTTAAAAGCATGCACAAAATGAAATAGATTTGTAAACAAATTGATTGAATGGTTCTAGTTCTAGTTCTCAATGTTGTTGTTCAACTTGATTATGACTTGATGTAATTCAAGATTGCTATTCTATGTTGGTACTGAAAGATATTAACACGCTCTAATAACTCTCGCTTGCCAAATTATCTAACCAAAACACGCTCTTTGATTAGACCTAGCTTTACTAATTCAACCTAAACACGCTCTTAGATTGTATTGAAAAACTGCATTAAGTTTTGTACAAGCTTCCCAACAATGTTCATTTCTTCTCATACGCTCGGAAGTGTGAAAACATGTGATATATGTTTTACAATAAGAAAACTTATTGCTTGTTACCAATTATTAACTCAATAGAACGATTAGGTGCCCTAAAAGTTAATTAACTGCACAAAAATTCAATTCATGAAAGTGGCCAATCAAACACAAATCAAATTCAAGGATTCTAGTTTAAACAAAAACATAATCACTAGAATAGAATCACAAATCAAACATCAAATCATATGCTTCAAGTCAAGCAATCAACATTTTTTGAACAAGAACTAGAAACTAGGGTTTCTTAGCCACACATGGCTAAGAACAAATCAAACAAGAATAAGATGGAATTGGAATGTTTAATCCTTACAAAAGTGAAATCCCAATGTTTGCAATGATTAAGTCTTCTCAAAAGCTCCAAGAATTCTCCCAAAATTGGCCTAGATCGCCAGAAACTACTCCCAAAACCGTTCTCTCCTCAAAAATGACGTCTCCTGCTCTTTTATTAAAGTTCACGTGACATGCCATGAGGCCATGCGTTTTTAGCATGGCCATGCCTTTTGCCCATGTGTTTTTCGTTGGCATGGCCATTTGTCTTGACCATGCGTTTTTGGCATGGCCCATGCTTTTTGCTAAAATTCCAAAACGTCTTCACTGTTGGCTCCATCTTCATGTTCCAAAGCTCTACGTTCCAAGCATCCAAGCATCCATGCATCCATGCATCCAAGCTCCACGTTCCATGCTCCATAATGCCTGCAAAATAAATCAAAAATAGTGAAGTACCAGGCACTCTTAATGAAATATGTAATTGCCCTAATAATCAACTAAATGCAAGAATTATAAAGTAGAATGCTATAAAAAGACGAAAATAAACATGCAAAATAGGTGCATAAAATGCACCTATCAGAGAGAAAGAGTAACCTTTGGTTTACTTAGAGTTGAGAATTCGAGTATTTATTTGAGATATTTACCCTATGTGTTAGGCGATGGCTAGTTCGAGATTCAAGTATGAGGATAAAAACTTGCTTGCTTCGAGGTGAGTCTTCTCACTATACTATGAGTAGTGATCTATCTGTGACCAGAGTATCTTATATGCTTATATTGAGTGTGGTGATATCATGCATTATGTCGTTGTGATTTATGCTATATATTATGTTGAGTTTATAGAGTTAGGACCGGAGGGTCCACCCGAGTTATGGGATCGGAGGGTCCTACTGAGACACATTGACCGAAGGGTCTTACAGTAACATAGCCTCGAGTGGCTAGTGAGCTGTGTGTGTGGTATCTTAGGGAACTCACCAAGCTTCATACTTATTGTGTTGCATGTTATGTGTTTCTGGTTTTTCTCAGGATCACGAGAAGGCACCGAATTTATTGTACACACCAGTGATAGAGTTATGTTTTGAGGATTCTGGGTTTTTATCAAACAATTATAGAGTCGTGATTTGTAAATTAAATAAATGAGATTTTGTGAAGTGTGTTATGATAATTATATGATCTTAAATGATAATTTTATTCGAAAATTTACGATGTTATAAGTTGGTATAAAAGCCTTGGTTTGAGGGATTCAGATACACCTTCAGGTATGTATGGACTCAAACTGAGGATTTGAGAAAAGTTTTCAAAAAGAAAAGATTTTTCTAAAACGAGTAAGAGTTTCTAAGAGGAAAATTAGAGGAGCAGTGTGTACAATCAGCCAGAGCCCGAACGGTGATTTCCCAAAATACCTAAAAAATTGTTTACTTTATGAGATATTATTTATGCATGCTAGAGGATAGGCTAGGTATTTCATGTTTAGGGCTAGAGATGCCTAATTTGTGATACCTTGGCCTTGGGATTGTTGCTATCTGTTATGTGATTTTAGTATATTATGAGTAAGAGTATCTAGTGGGAATCTTTAGAGAGGGAGTTCCGAGTCGAGAGATAATCCAGGAGAGAAACCTAGATGAGCATTTGAGGTGTCTACTGAGAAGAGTAATTAGATACCATGAGAGTTGAGACAACCTGAGTTCAGTGATGCCTTTGAGTCGTGAGTAGAGAAAGTGGAGTTGTGTGATCAAGTGGTGTGTTAGTATCAGTGGAGGTCATTCGATGCCTGAATGCTGCTTGCTTTGTGCTTTGTGGAACTATTGATGATGGGAGTCAGTTACCAAGTGAATATGACGATATTCAGGAGGTAGATGGATGGCATCATAAGGAGTTCTTCAACAGCTGTTGGCAGAGAAGTGTGAGGACCTAGGGGAGCCTAGTGAGTAATTTAAGTCCTATGAGTACACTGTTTAGGGAAGAGTATGCACCGGAGGGCGAGCGCGTATGACGAGATTAGTGATCGAGAAAGTTAAGCAGCTACTTAGGAAATTCAGGACGATCCATGTGGAAAGTATGGGTAGATGTGGCACGTAGTATGGGCCCGTACTACTGAAAGCAGAGGACCCATACTTGAAGCAGGGAAAATTCCAAAGTTCTAAGTAGCAGATTGAGAGTAAATAACATGGTTCGGGTACCATGATTCGTAGCAGATTGAGAGGAGATAACACGGTTTGGGTACCATGATTCGTAGAAGATTAAGAGGAGATAACATGGTTTGGGTACCATGTTCGTAGCAGGTTGAGAGGAGATAACATGGTTCGGGTACCATGATTTGTAGTAGATTGAGAGGAGATGACATGGTTCGGGTACCACGATTCGTGGCAGGTCGAGAGATGATTACATGGTTTGAGTACCATGATTTGTGGCGGTTAGTGCTTCTAGTTTTACCAGTTATCCAATTGTGGTTGATTAGACTGGGATCAGATGTGATGGAGTGTGGGGCTTGAGGGCCACGTTGAGTGAGTCTCAATAGAGTGTACCTTGGGAGGGAAATTGAGTTAGCTTCCAAGGGATTTTAGTGGTGAGATGCCAGATAAAGTTGCAAGATTCAGGGATGAGTAGAGAGGGTGATTTTTTGGAGGATTGTGATATATGTTGAGCAATCGGCCGAAAGTGGAGATGTCACTTTCTGTGACCACAGTTGCGCTATTTTCGTTTCTTATGAGAAGTAGAAGAGATAATGAGCTTCCGGTTTTTGAGCTTGGAGGTAAACCCTGTGGGGTAGCATTGGTTGCGATCTTTTCACCAGAATATCAGGGTAGTATGTCTGCCGCAAGGTAATATTATAGCACGAGAGTTTCATCAGTGGGGACTGAGATGAACGAGGACAAGGATATACCCTATTTTGAGCATAGTAGAGCGTATGTTAGTAGCAGTGTCGGAGGATCAATAAGAGTATATCGGGGCGGTGGCCCTCTTTGTTTATTATGGATATCGAGTGTGGGAGTGAGGTCTTTGCTCCCATGATAATTCTCATGATGGGACGTTGGTTGGGGAGTCAAAGATGAGGAGTGGGATAGCTCATTATTTTCAGATTGAGAGTCATGGCTACTATGGGACAGTTGAGATTATCGGTAGTATGTCACTATGAGATTATAGATGACACGTTGGGAAGGTTCCGAGGATTTTATCTGAGATTCGGGATATTTGGAGTTGCTGGTCTCTATCGAGAAGATCATTGAGCGTTGCGTAGTACTTTCCAAGAGTAAGTGTGATGTACCTGGTGGAAACAGTCTGCAAAATAGATTATTGTCGTGCCAAATGGTGATGGTTCGAACCCTTTGTGGGGGAGAACCGGGTATTTTATTGAGAGGATCAGAGATTTGTTCAAAAGCGGTTAGAGAACTGGATATAGAGACCTGTGGTAAGGATCATGAGACCAGGGTCATTGGTTGTCGAGGCGAGGTGCAGAGCGGGATAATGCATGTTGTACGTGTTCGTGAAGGGATGGGTGTCTCCACGGCAGGTGGCCGTTGGTCAGAGACCTTGTGGTAGTTAAGAATTCTTCGAGGTTATAATGGTGAATTCGAGGCGGTTGGCTTGTAAGGATAGTTTCGACAGTTAAGAATTTCTGATTCATTGTGAGGCTTGTTATATGCACTTGGGGAAAGGCATAAGTTGATTGGGCAACCAACTTTAGGATCGTCATGAGTATTCTTGCATGAGTTTTGAGCAATGGAGGAGGGAGTTTCGGATTATCGTCAATGTGTTCTGAGTCATTGGCGATTCCTCCGTGTTTCAAATTGGAAGTTGGGATTTCCGAAGTTACGAGTTGTGTGAGAGGAAGATCAGTTGTGAGAATTCTGAAAGGATGCATTGCAGGATCAGAGTATGATGCCGTAAGTAGGAGATCAGTGGTTGAGGCAAGACATCGTGAGATTCTGTGATGGTGTATTGAGGTATCCGAGTAGGATGCCTTGAATTTCGGGTTATTTGAGACATGAATTATGAGATGGCTAGTGGAGTATCACGTGACTATGGTTCAAGCGGGAGCCTTCCGGCTAAGTGTCATCGAGTGGGAGTATCCAAGAATGAGAATTGTAGTGAGAAAAGTGTTTGTTCACGACGGTTGTGTTAGGAGTGGTAATGCTTAACCTAGGTGGGTGTGTGTACCTATCTATGTTGGACCGTGGAGTATTCATTGGTGAACTTAGTAGGGTGATAACTCGAGGATGAGATGATGGGCTGATAAGAAAGTGAGTGGATCCGAGTGGGAGTAACCACTTGGGATTGTTAGGGGAAAACCATGGAGTGAGCCCATGGCTGTAAGGTCCTGAGAACGGATCTTTACCAATGATCAAGCAATCGCAAAATCAAATAGAATAAGAAACAATGTAGAAACAGAATTGGAACAAGCTTGCACACGCTTATATTTCATAAAACGTCTGGTACAACTTTCTCTCTATGACCGTGAACTATTGTGGCATTAACAACCATTAATGACTTACACAACCCTATATATAGTGGACTTGGGCCAGACACTGGGTTTACGGCCGTAAACAGGCTTACGGCCGTAAACTCACTACTTGGCCGTAAACTAACAAACAACCTACCAAAACTGCATAAAGACTCAAAAAACTTATTACAATGAAAGCCTAGACCAAACCATTAACTAGACCCTTCAATCTCTCCCTTGGTTTGGTGCTAGCATGAGCTCAGTCTTTGTCGACCACCAGCACATCCGAATTCCCCATTACTCCGTTCCATATTCGTTTGTAATGATCTCCACAACCATAGCTGTAAACTCTTTGGCATCTGGCTCAAAGATGTCTTTTGCAACTTTAATCAGATGATGGCTCAGCTGATGTATATCCCACTTTCCAAATTGAAGCAGGTCTCTTTTGTCGTACAAGCGGATGCCTCCCTTCTCAAGCTTGATGACAACAGATGCAATGGTTTCATCAAACACCCGGTACTCCATGGTTCGCAGAGAACCATCTGGATGATCCTGAAGGATAGGAATCTGCTTAACTTGTTTAGTAGCTGGCCACATCACAGCTCAAAGAGGTTGATTGGTTTTAGGATCAATTACGCTTAGGTATATCTTAATGGTTGACTCTGCAGTCTTCATGGAAGGAAAACCATTGTGTACTTGATCCTCCAAAAAATGCTTGAACTATGTAGCCCGGGGATTTTGTGAGGGATTGGCAAAAGGAGCCCTTGACAACTCTGAAAGATCAACCCTGGTCCAAGAGTTGAAGTCGTGAGCATCTTTATATAGTTCAGTGGTCCCATAATTACATCTCACGAGCCACATGTTTAAGGTGTCATGAAATCCCCACGAGATGATCCCTGACCTATCACCATATATTTCTTTAAAACGATTCTCTCCAAGATCTGTAAAGGTGATGGTGGGCTGATCCGCAGGAGCATTCTGATCTGAGCTCCCTTTAAACAAGTATTAACCTTTCTTAGTAGATTTAGCAAGTTTGGCACATTTTAAGGCTACAACACTTGGAGCTTGAGCTGGCTCTTCTTCAAAGCTATCAACAATACGTGATGTTGGAGCAAATGTCACAATGGGATGAGCTTGGATGTGCAGATTGATCCTAGACTCATTAGCGGATGTCTTGAACTTGTCACCAAGTTCTTCTTCTAACATCTTCTTCAAATCAAAGTAACTTGAAGTGAGGAGATTAATGTAACATCCCGAAATTCAGGTACAACTATTTAACCCTTCTCTTTTGTTAAGTTGTCAAAATTAACCCTTGAGTGGAAAATATTGCAAATGAGTACGCTGGGGGTACTGGACAGTACGCTACGCGTACTCATGCGCTTTAGTTGGACACAGACTTGCCTAGGTATGTTGGGCGTACCCAAGGTTACAATGGGCGTAGCGGGCCCAGATGCAAACCCTAAATTGTGGCTTGTGCACTATAAAAGGAATGCTAAGGCCTTGTCCTCAGCCACCATTTCAGATAGTGAAACCCTAAGAGAGCATTTCCTTCGTCATAAAGCTTGTGTGTGAGTGTTTTGAGGTAAAAGTGCCTTTGTGTGTTAGTGAAGAAGAAGGGGAGGTGCTTGTGGAGGCTAGGGTTTAAAGTTCAAGCTTGGATCTGAGTTCTTCAGAGGGAGGAGCTTCACTTAGAGGTATAAAGCTCAAAACTTTCCTCTTTATTTCGGTTTGGTGTTACATGGTCCATTTTTACGGTTAAAGTCCCAAAGGTGGAGACTTTATGAACAAAAGGGACTCCATGGACCTAGATCTGTCCCATTTTAGTGATATATGTGTTGTAGATCCATAAAAATCTCAACTTGGTCGTTATTATGGAGTCATGCTTGAGTTATGGGCTTTTAACTATTGGAAATGGAATGATATGGGTGTTGGTGACTTTTACAACCATGCAAAGACTTAAAGTCATCGACTTTATGGATTAAGAGGCTTAGAGACAGTCAGATCTTTAAAGTTGGACGTGTGTCTTAACCATATAAGACCCAAAATCAAAAGGAGTATGAAACTGGGAGTTACGCGGGGCGTAATCCTAGTAGGCGCAGCATAAGGAGTCGCGTTCCCCGATTCTATGAAGTCATCGGGTACGCCCAGCGTACAGATTTGGTACGCGTGGTGTAACCCGGAGGGTTGACTTTCATTGACTTTTAGGGTTTTGGTCAACATTTGGACTTTTGGGTCAGGGAGGGGTAAAAAGGTCTTTTACTCTTCTGCGGGATTGTAGGAATGGATTTAATCTAGCCTTTGAGAGAATTATTTATTAGTATTGTTTATGTGATTAGGCGTGGGATAGATCAGTTTTCTCGTGTGTGAGATTATCCGAGACACCCGAGGTGAGTCTTCTAACTATATTGTACCTGGAAGGGTACCTATGTGTAACCGGAAGGTCTTATATGCTATGAGATGTATGTGCTATATGTTGATACGTGATGTGTATGCGTTTTATATGCTATGTATATTATGACCGGAAGGTCAAGATGATATGGACCTGAAGGTTAAGAGGACATGGACCGGAAGGTCAGGAGGTTACGAACCGGAAGGTTGACATGGGTAGGACCAAAAGGTCTACTGAGATTCGCGACGGAAGTCCCCTGAGACACTTGGACCGGAAGGTCCCACAGAGTTATGGCCTGGAAAGGCGTATGTGTTGTATGTGGTATTTTGGGGAACTCACTAAGCATTTATGCTTACAGTTGTTGTGTTGTGTGTTTCAGGTACTAGCGAGGACCGTGGGAAGGCGCCGACATGATCCGTACACATTGAGAGGATTTATGTATTGAGCTCTTTTGAGATTCTAGGATTTGTTTGTTATGATGACATTGGATACAGTTTGTTTGATATTGTTTTGATGATTGAAAATATGATTTAAAAATGAAAAATTGGTTTCAAAATTTACGTTGATACATGTTGGTATCAGAGTCTTGGTTTGAGGGATTCAGGTGCAACTTCGGATGTATCTGAACTCAAACTAAGGATTTGAGAAAGTTTTTAATAAAATAAACATTTTTTCTAAGAGAGTAAAAGATTTTGAGAAAAGCTGAATGGAGCAGTGTGTATGATCAGCCAGCGCCCGAATGGTGATTTCCCAAAATACCCTTACATTATGTGTTATGAGATATGTTATGATATGATATGCAAGCTAGATTAGGTTAGGTATTCATATTAGGGCTAGAGTGGCATGCTTTGTGATGCCTTAGCCTAGGAAGATTTATGCTGCTATTAGATGCTTGAGAGTGAGTAGGTAGTAGTGAGAAGCTTATGAGAGGTCTACCGAAGGGTAGCCTATGCTAGCGAGATGTAGAGTACTTGTGATCTGGGATCCAAGGAAGAGGACTTGGGGTGAATACTGATACGGTGTGGACGATAGTATAAGGGCCCATACTACCGAAGACACCGTATCAGTGCGCAGTCCAAGTAAGAATTACTAGGGAACAAGTAGGGTTGAGTTATCGAGTGCGAGTATGCTTGAGCGGATCTTTGATATTTTATGTTGTATTTTAGAGAGACATCATGGTTGGGAAACACCACACACCTGAGAGCAGTGGTGTTAGTGATGAGGAGATCCGTAGGTTGATTCATGAGGAGGTGGCTGTTGCCATCCGAGCCGAGATTCCGGCGATGTTTGGGTCTATTAATACCACATTGATTGAGACTTTTGATGAGCGGTATGCAGCGGTGACAGAGGCTGCTGCAGCTACTGCAACTGTGGCTGCTGCCAGGCCTCAAGGAGGTGACTCGTTGTTGTTTCGGGAGTTCAGCAACACGAAGCCACCAAAGTTTGATTGGACGTAGGATCCGATCGCTGTGATGAGATGGATTTCTGATATCGAGGGATGCTTCTACACGTGTTCATGTCCGGAGCATCTGAGGGTACAGTTCGCGCTGAACCAACTTTGCTTGGGAGTGAAGGACTGGTGGAATTTCATGACGGCGAGCTTCACTCTTGCAGAGATTTTAGAGGTGACTTGGGAGAGGTTCACCACCATGTTCAGAGATGAGTATGTTCCCCAGTGGAGAGGGAACAATTGGCTCAGGAGCTCTTGACCCTCAAGCAGTGTACTGATTCTGTTACTGTGGTTACCAGGAAGTTTCATGAGAAGGAGATGTTCTGCCCTGAGCAGGTGTCTACTGAGCAGGCACGCATGAGCTGGTATTTTGGCATTATGAGGAGGGATATTCAGGAGTTTGTATCGAACTCGACTTACCGGACATTTGTTGAGCTCCAGGCAAATGCACGGAAGAGGGATATTGAGTTGGAGACTCAGGCCAGGGAGGAGGCCGAGTCTTAGGGGATGGATCGGCAGCCGACACAGTCTCAGCCGGTAGCCAAGCGGGTAAAGCCCGCCGATTCGAGATCTGGAGGCCAGAAGTGCCGCACTTGCGGGAAGTGCGGCGAGGGACATGACGGGGTTTGTCGATTGGGTGTTTGCTACAAATGTGGCAAGGAGGGGCATATAGCCAAGGATTGCCCAAGGGATTCATGGTTTGCTTTCATTGCAACCAGACGGGCCATTGGAAGGCTGAGTGTCCGTAGCTGCGGGGGACAGCACAGGGAGCACAACAGGGATCTGCCCCTGCCGCCGTATGAGCTACTGAGGTTCGGCCGGTGAAGGCCTAGGCACCGAAGGCTCGCGGGAGAGCCTTCTAGTTGACAGTGGAGGAGGTCCGCGCAGCGCCCGATGTCGTGGCTGGTATGTATTCTTTCATTTATTTATGTTGAGTTTGAGGTTTTGTGCTTATACTATGATATGCGTAGGTATTTTTCTTGTGAATTTTGTACCTTCTTTGGTGTTATTTGACTCGGTGCGAGTCGGTCATTTGTTTCCTTAGCGTTTAGTCTCAACACATCAGTATCCGACGAGACGCGTTGAGTCAACCTCTGCGAGTTTCTACAGCTGACGAGCGAGCGGTGTATGCTACGAATGTGATTCGAGGATGTGTACTCGAGATCTTTGGTGTGGAGTTCCCGATAGATCTGGTCCCGATTGCAATGGGGGACATGTGTGTCATAGTGGGCATGGATTGGTTGAGCCGATTTGGGGCTGTTATAGACTGCGAGCGATAGTTGGTGACGATACGAGACCATAGTGGGGGAGTATTTACGGTGTACGACGAGGGTACCCGATGTGGGTCAGCATTTTGTTCGGCTGCCAGAGCGAGACAGAGTTTGCAGTAGGGCTGCAGCGGGTTCGTAGCCTATGTAATGGATACGCAAGTGACCGCTGGGAGGACAAGTTCGATTGATGACATTCCGATAGTTCGTGAGTTCCCAAATGTTTTTCCCGAGGAGTTGCCGGGTGTGCCTCCCAAGAGGCAGGTAGAGTTCCACATCGATTTGGTTCTAGGGGCAGCGCCTATCGCCAAGGCACCTTATTGCCTTGCGCCGCCAGAGATGCAAGAGTTATCCTCGCAGCTTCAGGAGCTACTGGGGAAGGGGTTTATTAGACCGAGTAGCTCACCTTGGGGAGCGCCGATCCTTTTTGTCAAGAAAAAGGATGGTTCACACCGGATGTACATTGATTACCGGGAGTTGAACAAGTTGACGGTCAAGAACCGTTATCCATTACCGAGGATCGACAATCTGTTCGATCAGTTGCAGGGAGCGTCTTGGTTCTCCAAGATAGACTTGAGGTCGGGATATCATCAGATGAGAGTGCGGGATGAAGATATCCAAAAGACGGCGTTCAGAACTCGTTATGGGCATTAAGAGTTTATGGTGATGCCGTTTGGGCTCACCAATGCACTGGCAGCGTTCATGGATCTCATGAACAGGGTGTGCAGGCCGATGCTGGATCGGTCGGTGATGGTGTTCATCAACAATATTCTGGTATATTCGAGATCTAGAGAGCAGCATGAGGAGCATCTGAGAGATATTCTAGGGGTATTCAGGACGGAGAGGCTTTTCGCCAAATTCTCCAAGTGTGATTTTTGGTTATGAGAGGTCCAGTTCTTGGGACACCTCGTTAACCAGAATGGGATATTGTTCGATCCGGCCAAGATTGAGGCGGTTATGAGATGGGAGGTGTCGAGATCACCCACCAAGATCAGGAGTTTTCTAGGATTGGCCGGCTATTATTGAAGATTTATCAGGGATTTCTCGAAGATCGTCGTGCCTCTCACCAGGTTGACCTGGAAGGGTTCTGCTTTTTCATGGGGTCCGGAGCAGTAGACCTCATTTGAGACACTACGCCAGAGATTATGTGAAGCCCCGATGTTAGCCCTCCCGGAAGGGATGGATGATTTTGTGGTGTATTGTGATGCATCGATATCGGGGTTGGGTGCAGTACTTATGCAAAGGGGGCATGTGATAGCGTATGCATCGAGGCAGCTGAAGCCTCATGAGACGAGGTATCCCACCTACGATCTGGAGTTGGGGGCAGTGGTGTTCGCCCTCAAGATATGGCGTCACTATTTGTATGGGGTTCGGTGTACCATATACACGGACCACAAGAGCTTGAAATATTTGATGGATCAGCCAAATCTGAATATGCACTAGAGGAGATGGTTGGACGTGGTAAATGATTACGATTGTGAGATCCTGTACCAACCGGGAAAACCTAATGTTGTAGTTGATGCCTTGAGCCGTAGGGCGGAGAGTGCCCCGATTCGAGACATTTGTATGCGAATGACAGTGATGACTCCGGTGTTGGACACCATTTGGGAGGCCCAGGCAGAGGCTGTGAGACCGGAGAACCGCAAGAGAGAGCGGGTGATTGGGCATTACCGATAGCCGCAGGCTTATGACCTTTCATGGTCGGATTTGGGTGTCGTATGCAGGCGGGGCGCGTACCACTTTGACGGAGGAGGCACATCGATTGAGGTTCTTGATCCATCCCGGGGCTACTAAGATGTATTTGGATCTGAAGAAAGATTATTGGTGGCCCTGTATGAAGAGGGATGTAGCATGGTTTGTTGAGAGGTGCTTGACCTGTCGCAGGGTTAAGGCCGAGCACCAATGTCAACATGGCAAGTTGCAGCCACTTGAGGTTCCCCAATGGAAGTGGGAACATATTTCTATGGATTTCATCACCAAATTGTCGAGGACCGCGAGGGGTGTCGATGCAATTTGGGTGATCGTCGACCGGCTGACGAAGAGCGCTCACTTTCTTGCTATCAGTGAGAGCTCTTCTGCTGAGAGGCTAACATAGTTGTATGTGAGGGAGGTGGTATCATGACATGGAGTGCCGATCTCAATTGTGTCAGATCGAGATGTACGTTTCACTTCCAGGTTCTGAAAGAAGTTCCACGAGGAGTTCGGCACGGGGCTGCATTTCAGTACCGCTTACCACCCACAGACGGACGGACAGAGTGAGTGGACGATTCAGATGCTCAAGGACATGCTTCGGGCATGTGTGTTGGACTTCAGAGGGAGTTAGGACACATATTTTCCGTTAGTTGAGTTTTCCTACAACAATAGTCACCATTCGAGCATTGGTATGCCTCCCTTCGAGTTGTTGTATGGGAGGAGGTGTCGGACTCCCATCTGTTGGGGAGAGGTAGGGCAGTGAGTGATTGGTAGCACTGAGATAGTGCTTCAGACAACAGAGTAGATACAATAGGTTAGTCAGAGGTTGTTGACGGCTCAGAGTTGCCAGAAGAGTTATGCGGATAGGAGACGATTCGAGCTTGAGTTCCAGGTGGGAGACTTCGTACTCCTGAAAGTATCTCCTCGGAAAGGAGTGATTCGATTCAGGAAGAGGGGCAAGATGGGGCCCCGATATATTGGGCCATTCACTACTAGAAAAACAACCTTTTAAGACGCGCAATGCGCGTCGTAAAACGCTCAGACAACGCGCAAATGCACGTCAAGAAAGACTCTGTCATAAAGAGAGACAACACGCTTTTGCGCGTCGTCTATAGACGACGCACATTTACGAATGCAAAGCGTATCATTAAAACTCCTGTCAAGAAAGGTCATGTCATAAACGAAGATGACACACATTTTTGTGTATCGTAAATTTAAATGTTTAAAAAATATATATTTATATAATTCTTAATTTTTAAATTAAATTTGCGTTTAATGTCTCATAATAGAAATAAAATACCATATAGAAAAAATACAATCCATTGCATAATATAAAAAAAAATCATACTCAAAAAATAAAATAAATTGCACAAATTATAATATGTCATACAAAGAATCATTCAAATGTTAAACAAAAATAATACATTGTTAACATGGGTTATACATTCCTATAAAACTAACAAATAATCATCCATGTCCAAAGTCGGATCTACCTTCCTAATTTGTATGTATAACAAAGACACATGTGTTAAACTTGTTACCATTAACATCTGATCGTATGGACTCGAATGTTAAACTAGTTGCCATTTACATCTGATTCATATGGTCCACAGAAAGTCATGTGTTCTGCACCTCTAATTCAACAAGATTGTTACCTACATAAATGAAAACAAACATGAACATTAACAACCCAATTATAAAAAATTTCACAGGATGCCAAATCATGTATTACCAAAAATGATGATCATTAATAAGTCCTTTCAAGGATAATTTGGTATGGATAGAAGATTAAACTAAATACAAATCATAAAGATTCCAAAAACAGTCAATTGTATTGGAAGAAACATACAGTAAGCAGAAACCAGAGACAAAACATTGGGGTAATACACCTGATTAACCAACAGACCATTGTGTTGCCTCACTTTGTCAACCACTTCCTGAGCTGCAGCCTTCATCAAATTTATCTTGATAATAAAGAACAAGATGTTAACAGATAGCATATTCGATGTAAATTGAGCAGTACATGAAATAGGAACCAAACACAGAATTGAAAAGGATACTTTATTGTGTAATTTAATGAACAGGTTAATGGGGATATATGTAATTTTAACAAGTCATAGAAGATAGGGATTAAATTCATGGATTTTAGAAAGGATTTTTGAATTCCTATGTCTAGGGTATTTTGTGGATTTCAATTTAATTCAAATCCTTACTTATTTACAACTCAATGAATAACACTTAAAGCTTCAAGAACATGGGAAGCACCTTCAAAGTGAATTCACATAAGCTCTCTCATCATATCCATATATTTTAAAATTTAAGAACAGGGGAAGTACCTTCAAATGATGTTTGAGTAACAAATAAATATGAAAAAGTGAAGGTTAAAGCCCTTTAACATCAGATCCATATAACAATCCTAAAACTGAAAAATCAAAAGCTTTAAAATGAAATAGATATGTAGGCTGTAAAGATAAACAAAAACTAACAATATGAAAATACTAAAAAAAGCAGGATACAAATAGAGGATACGAACAAAAAAAACCTTATCCCCTATATGCATTTATGGTGGTGGTCGTACTGCCTTATAAAACATCAACAACGACTTAAATTTGAAATGATCAAGGATATAGTTTGGACAGGGAATACCCCAAAATCTCAAGAGTGTGTAATAGATGGTGGGACCTATTTTTACACAAATAATACTATGGAAGCAATAACATGCTTAGATAATAGAAAAAGGGTAAAAAATCATGTCACATAAATTAGAGGTCCATCATCAACTTTATTGGAAGAAGATGAAGTAGCAGATATCTTTTCTTTTGTTGGTAATCCACCACCAACAGGGGCGGAACACAAAAATTAAAACTAGGGGCCCGAAAACAAACTTTTAACGGAAATAACAAATGACAATTAATAATATAACTTTGTTTTGAATTTCTAACTATTACAGGTTTATGTTACCAAAATCTAAGCATAACCCACTAAATTATTATAGAAAAATAGAAAGATAAATATATATATATATATATATATATATATATATATATATATATATATATATAAGCCCTTCCTTTCTCCAGCCGTTTAGAACAAATTCGTAGGGATCAAATGCCTCCACTTAACCCACTCTTGGAACGACGCAATTTATCAAAATGTCAATTAATTTAAACTTTCTGATCGTCGCATCCATTCTACCACTCTTCTTTTTGCAATTCGAAATACCCTCCATCTTTCCGTCACGTGTATCGGTTCCCTCAACAAGAATAAGCCTACCAATTTTTCAACAAAAAGAATAAACTCTGGTTTGTTTCTTCATTATAATCAAAGCCTATCACAGAGAAAGGTACAAAGGGTGATTAGGAGGAACCGAGGAAGCATATGGGTCTAATCTAGGATGCCTACTAGGATTGGTATGAATGATGATTCGATCGATTATGGTGTCTCGTTCTCTGCTATTCTTGCCAATTTTCAACCATACACTTATGAGAAACCAAAAATGATTTAGGCCTATTTTCACAAACTGAAGGAAACATATCCTGTCAGTTCGTATTGTGTGGAGGAATCAAACCCGAAATCAGAAAGTTAAGACCTGCTATATTTAATCTTACGAACCATAACTGTGGAGGTAATCTTTGGTTGATACATAGGACTCCATCAAATGGGGAGTCGTTTTTCTCACCAATCAAAGGTTGTTGATGATTATATTTGAATGCTTTAAAGTATGGTCCTTTAATTTTTGATTTCATTAATTGGAAGTTAGGGTTTTACTCAAGCCGTGGTGGGTTTTCTTTATCTCCTTAAAATGTGTAGTTTCTTTTTCAATTGCGGTGAAAAAAAAATTTTACACCCTAAAAATCTCGATCTTTTTTGTGATTTTGCAAAATGGATTTTGGTGGATTAATGTTTTGGGTTTGGTATGCTATTGATAAGTTAAAATAGGGTTCATGAATTACTTTGATTGTTCAATGCTTGACTTTGTCAAAAATGTTTAAATTCTTATCTATATACTCTGCATCTTTGCTTTTAGTTTTCTAGATAGTCTCTCCAAATTATTGTAATGAGATGTATAAGTGATTATTCCAATTTAGTACATATATTTATGGGATCTAATTTGAATCGTATCCTACAATTTCCTATAGAATAACTTGTGGCTCCTATTGTATAAATATTTTGGAGAAGCAATGTGGAAAAATATAATTTGTTTTATAGGAATAATTTGTTTTAACCTATTACAGTAGCTATTTTTCTATTATCATAACATGTCTTAATATATGTTTTATATGAATGATGTCAAAAATGTCTTGACACTTGAAGGAGTGAGTTTTGAGGACAAATAACTATATGTGAATCTCATGTTTGATATTTATGTTTACTCGCAAATCGCAATATATGTAGTCCCGACATGTTAACCTAAAAATGAGTTCATTTGCGTTATACTTTTTCCAATTGTTCAAAGTAGTAACATGTAAATTTAACGAAAAGTGAAATGAATCAAATGGGTTAAACTTGTCCGAAGTTGTGGACCCAAGTATACAATCAAGTTTTAATGTTAGACATTGACTGCTTAAAAGTTCTTTCCTTTTGTTTGTTAATGGACTTGTTTACATTTACCGCATTAAAGTATGAATAACCTCAAGTAGCTTACAGTCTACAAAAGTTTCATATGGAAGTGTCCTAATTGAGGTTGGTGGTTTTATGTGATTTACATTCTTATAATTGATTTATTCCTAATAGTTTTAAATTTATTTAGATAAACTAAACTAATGAGTTTTTAGCTGTATAACAATTATTTGTAATATTGTCAAAAGCTTTTATGCTGCGACATATTACATACGACTAAGGCCATGTTTCTTTTTTCACATTAAGTGGCCGACACTTCGGCCTCGTTTGTTTTTCTACAAAAGTACTTTTTGAGCACTTTTCCCTTCTGGCGGGTAGACGTTTTGCAAGTGCACGTCTTCTTCCGCAAACTTGGAAAAAGACAAAAGACATTTAACCACTTCCAAAACAAACAGCACCTTCTTGTTGCATATATACAATAAATTATTTTAAGGATAGGATTGAGGTTTTGACTCGCTAGACCAGGCTGGAATCTGAATTTGGTTTATGGGATGACATCTAAGTTTAAAAGATAAGTGGAAAAATCTACTAATTGTTGAAGCATTCCTACATGTTGTTAGCTCTTATTTACTTTATGGTGTTTTCTGAGTTATTTAGTTCCAAAATCATGAAGTAACAATCTACTCCCACCTCCTCCATCAACAGTTGACAGCGATCAGAACCCTAATCTTCGATCGTCAATAATTGACAACCATTTGTTATTATAAAGGTTTCAGATTATGATTCATGGAAATGAAGCTTGTTGCAATGTCTTTTAACCAGGTAAGATATGACCAAGTTTGTGATTGTTCTTCCTTGTTATTGAAAGCGAAGATGTAACCTCTTACAATGCACTTTCATTGTTATGTCTACAACAACAACCTACTTTCCTTTTTACATGTTTGAACATTATATGTTGACAATTCCACCAAATATGCAAATATATGCAATTTTTATTATGGTTGTTTGTACATATGTAAATTCCAAAAAATAGCAATGCTTTATCCTTTGTACCATCACAGGCAACATACTTTATTTTGTACGCATAATAGCAATGCACTTATTTTTGTTTACCAATAAAACCATTACGTTTTTTAATATATAGAATTAATAGGGAAAAGTAGGAATGGAAGTTCATTGCTATTTGTTGCACTTAGCCTTTTATAAAATCCAAGAATGAGCGCTTCAATGTATCTTGGGGTTTGTTTCTCACTATGATCTTATGTTTTTTTTCAGGAAATACTAAAAATACCCTTCATGGGTCGTGCTTAGCACGAGCCTTAAACCTACCTAGTATATATATATATATATATATATATATATATATATATATATATATATATATATATATATATATATATATATATATATATATATATATATATATATATAACAAGACTATTAAATATGAAGTTTTGTATTTATATTAACTTCATATTTGGTGTACCTTCACATATTTTTATTGCAACATTTACCCATTCACTCGTTCCTTTAGAGTTTAGTTATATATATATGACTAACTATGTTATCATCTATAATAATTAGCCTAAAAACTAATTAAAAGTTAATAAGTATTATAATTGATAACTAAGAAAATAATAAATAAATAAATAAATAAAACATATATTAGGATTATTAAATGAATTTTGCTTCCGTTTGTAGAGATACAAAAAGACAAAAGCATTAAAAGTCTTTCTATATCTTTTAACCATTGAGATGACAAAGTTCAAATGTAAATACACAATACTAAATCATGTGGCTGTCACTTTAACACATATGCATTTAAATTTTTTAAGAGATCGAATACATGCGAGAGAGCTAGAGAGACTTCTGGAGTCTTGAAGATGCCGACGAGACCTCGGACACAGCAAGACGAGCAGACGAGACCTCGAAAACTGCAAGACGAGCATCTTGAAGATACCTGGCCTGAAATGTTGAAAAAGGAAAACCACCAAATAACTAATCCAATAGAACAACAACAACCAGAAAGTAGGCTTTTGTATGTTAGTTTCCAAGTTTGACCAAAATTCCCTTTACTAAAAAGTTTATATAACCATCTTCTGATGATAAAAGATCCAAGTACCGTCCATACCATTCATGATCGAAGTCAGAAATTTACAAACATACAAATTGAATCTCTGCCAACTATGCACTTGGCTAAAATACCCCTGCATCAGAACTTGAAAAATCAGAACCAAAAAATACACTGTTACCTCTTTCACGTCATGTATACTAACAGATGTAACGTTACATGTATTACAATTATATACGCATTCATGAAATTATCAATACAAATGTGATACTATAAACATTCAGCATGCTATGAAAACCTTGAAAAATACTAAGATAATCTCACGAAAACCTATTCTTTTTTTATATGTATGTGTTTTCTTTGAACAAATGTTAGCACTTATAGATCACATACATCATTCCAATACCTTTCTATTACAGTCAATCCTTAACAGTAACTGAAATGATAGGCAAAAGAAACCAACTGATAAACATAGTAGAATATGCTTTATGAAAACATACACATGAACATGGAAGTTTAAAAATCCATTCTTGGATCCGATACTAGCAGTCACCAACAAAAAATTCAAAGAAACTTTTAAAAATCTATACCTAATAGAAGCTTAACAGTGAGAAGACGGTCTGAATCACCTGTCGTTCAATCAAAATATTCAAACACAAGCCCTAATTTTATAAGATGATGGCTGGGGTCCAACAAGAAAAACTAGAATAAAATACTCAACTTGTAACTTTTTAAGTAATAGCACCGAAGCAACTTCTGATTAACTAGCCATAAAAGCAAGTAATAGGATCAATCTCCCTTCCTTCTAAAAGAGCATCCTTCATTGAGTCTTGCACGACCACCAGTCGGCTGGCACAACACCGTGTGACAGTTTCCGCACACCACCACCGTTTGAGAGTGGCTGAATACGGTTGTTATGTTGAAACAACCCTGGCACTTGACATCCATGAAGAAAGAGTTCGGAGATTGAACAAGTCGTCTGAGCTTATGCTTCCTCTTCTCCAACTCAGCTGGGGGGTTAAGCAGATCAACGTCTTTTGGCAAAACCATCTTGTTTCGTGATGTATGTGAATCAAGAAGTCTTGGATATCAAAGAATAGAGTTGCGCAGCAAAAACCTAAAAGAAAAAACGAGAGAGTTAATTAGAATCCAAGCATTAAGTGTTAATTTGAAGCCGGAGATGAATAATAAATCAAGACCTTTAGCCTTCAATTCAACTGGACAAAATATGTAGCCAATGGGGAAAGTCGGTGACATGAGAACGTGGTGGCAAAGGGATATGTATAGGTGGTGAGCAGCTTCATCCAACATTGTTGTAATCATTGTCTAAGGCGGAAAAGTAGACGTCTAGACTAAAGGGAAAATATTTTCAATTAAATAGAGATAGGGTATTAAGAATTGGGAATGGGAAGTATAAAGCTAACAGCCAATGTGGGGAGAAAGAAGATGATAGCGTCAAGAAGCAAGATTAGGGCAAAGAAGGATACGAAGGGAAGGAGAAGATGCGGGGTTTCAAATTTTTGGGGATTTCCATTCCCTCTAAACACTACACAAGAAGATGCTCTACTGCAATGGTTGATTTTAACCTATATACATTAAGAAATTAGAAGATATCAAAGGAGTAGGGGGTCAACTTTTTTCATTGCCAAAAACCTAAGTGTTATGAGAGAGATTACGAGAGGTGAAAGAATAGTATGGTTTTTAGGGTAATGAATAAGGTTGTGGTTTGTTGGTGGCGGCTGGGGAGAAGAAGATAGATCTGATGAAGGTCAGTGGTTGTGTCTAGGGTAAGAGGGAGAGAGAAAGGGGGGAGAGAATGGCTCTGTGTGATTTTACGAGAGATAAGGCTATCCAGAGGAGAGAGTGTAGAAGCGGGGTATTCAAAATTTTAGATTTTTAGAGATCCCTCTTTAAAAACGCGCGTTTAGTGAAAAAAATATAAAGCGACATTTGTAGATGACACACACTTAAAGTAAGTGCTTTCCGTGTTTTTAATTTTGTTTTGTTTGACAATAATTTTAGGGCACGCACAAATACGTGTCCTCTATCCTTCGAATTTTGGAATTTTGACATTAATTTTAAGGGCACACACAAATGCGCGTCCTCTATCAGTGTGTGTCATTATTTGCGCGTCGTAAAAGGCTGTTTTTCTAGTAGTGATTCAGGGTGACCGCGAGGGTGGGCAGGGTAGCATATCAGTTGGAGCTACCTGCGGAAATAAGTAAGATATATGATACCTTCCACGTGTCTCAGCCGAGGAAGTGTATAGCCGACAAGTCGGCGCTGGTGCCGCTGGAGGACATTCAGGTGGATGCGAGCCTGAATTATGCTCAGAGACCAATCGCAATCTTGGATCGAAAGATCAAGGTTATGAGGAACAAGGAGGTGCCCCTGGTTCAGGTCCATTGGCAACATCGGAAGGTGTCCGAGTTGACTTGGGAGTCGGAGTCGGAGATGCGGAAGCAACATTCGGAGTTGTTTTCAACATGAGACTTCGAGGGCGAAGTCTGGTTCTAGTGGGGAGAATTGTAACATCCCGAAATTCAGGTACAACTATTTACCCCTTCTCTTTTGTCAAGCTGTCAAAATTAGCCCTTGAGTGGAAAATATTGCAAATGAGTACGCTGGGCGTACTGGAGAGTACGCTGCGCGTACTCATGCGCTTAAGTTGGACGCGGACTCGCCTAGGTACGCTGGGCGTACCCAGGGTTACGTTGGGCGTAGCGGGCCCAGATGCAAACCTTAAATTGTGGCTTGTGTATTATAAAAAGAGTGCTAAGGCCTTATCCTCAGCCACCATTTCAGAGAGTGAAACCCTAATAGAGTATTTCCTTCGTCCTAAAGCTTGTGTGTGAGTGTTTTGAGCTAAAAGTGCCTTTGTGTATTAGTGAAGAAGAAGGGGAGGTGCTTGTGGAGGCTAGGGTTTGCAGTTCAAGCTTGGATCTGAGTTCTTCAGAGGGAGGAGCTTCACTTAGAGGTATAAAGCTTAGAACTTTCCTCTTTATTTTGGTTTGGTGTTGCATGGTCCATTTTTACGGTTAAAGTCCCAAAGGTGGAGATTTTATGAACAAAAGGGACTCCATGGACCTAGATCTATCCCATTTCAATGATATATGTGCTGTAGATCCATAAAAATCCCAACTTGGTCGTTATTATGGAGTCATGCTTGAGTTATGGGCTTTTAAGTGTTGGAAATGGAATGATATGGGTGTTGGTGACTTTTACAGCCATGTAAAGGCTTAAAGTCACCAACTTTATGGATTAAGAGGCTTAGAGACAGTCAGATCTGAAAGTTGGACGTGTGTCTGAACCGTTTAAGACCCAAAATCAAAAGGAATATGAAACCGGGAGTTATGTGGGGCATAATCCTAGTACGCGCAGCGTAAGGGTTCGCGTTCCCCGATTATGTGAAGTCGCCGGGTACGCCCAACGTACTGATTTGGTACGCGCAACGTAACCCGAAGGGTTGACTTTCGTTGACTTTTAGGGTTTTGGTCAACATTTGGACTTTTTGGTCAGGGAGGGGTAAAAAGGTCTTTTACCCTTCTGTAGGATTGTAGGAATGGATTTAATATAGCCTTGAGAGCCATTATTTATTAGTATTGTTTATGTGATTCGGCGGGGGTACATGAGTGTTCTCATGTGCGTGACTATCCGAGACACCCGAGTTGAGTATTCTCACCATACTGTACCTGGAAGGGTACCCATGTGTGACCGGAAGGTCTTATATGCTATGAGATGTATGTGCTATATGCTAATACGTGATATGTATGCGTTATGTATGCTATGTATATTAGGACCGGAAGGTCAAGATGATATGGACCGGAAGGTCAAGAGGACATGGACCGGAAGGTCAAGAGGTTACGGACCGGAAGGTCGATATGGGTAGGACCGGAAGGTTTACTAGGATTCGGGACGGAAGTCCCCTGAGACACTTGGATCGGAAGGTCCCACAGAGTTATGGCCTGGAAAGGCGTATGTGTTGTATGTGGTATTTTGGGGAACTCACTAAGCATTTATGCTTACAGTTGTTATGTTGTGTGTTTCAGGTACTAGCGAGGACCGTGGGAAGGCGCCGACATGATCCGTACACACTGAGAGGATTTATGTATTGAGATCTTTTGAGATTCTGGGATTTGTTTGTTATGATGACATTGGATACAGTTTGTTTGATATTGTTTTGGTGATTGAAAATATGATTTAAAAATGAAAAATTGTTTTGAAAATTTACGTTATTACAATTAAAGTGATTTTGTAGGTTAGAAATCTGCTTGGTCTTCAGAGCTTTATCCTCTTGAAGATCAGAAACTCGAATCTTCATATTTACATTCTCGCTCAACAGATCATTGACTTGAATACTGAGCTCTATGTTCTTTTGATCCAGTACATTTACTCTCTTTTGAAGCTCATCAATAACTGAATCATCTTCTCCTGAATGACCTTGTCTAAAAGAAATTCCTTTAGCTATAGAAGAAGGTATTGAAGTTTGTTCCTGAGCTAGATGCATGGCTAGCCGTACAGAGGCACCATCTAGATCTGCCCTAGGAGAAGAGAATCCTGCTTGAGCAGAGGAACCACCAACCTCAAAGATGGTGCTAGGACCTTCAATAAAAGGTTCTGTTTAGACAATAGCAGGGGTAGTTGTTGGATTAATTGGCAGGCCTTGAGATAAGTCAGAACCCAGAAGCCCGTGTCTAGGATCACATCTTCTTCTCTTTGATGGAGGTTGTAAGGTCTGGATTGTTGAATCATCACTTTGAAGTGGTTCAATTGTAGGTGAAACAACATGAAGGGGAGGAATCCATAACACTGTCACCATGGGAGTTGTCGTATCAACCACTTGATCGCTAGCAGGTGTTGACTCGAGAACGTCATCAGAGTCCCTTATCTCCGTTGCTGGATGAGCAACATCACTGATATTGTCAAGTAGTGTGTTGAGATTGACATTTGACAAAAAGTCTTCATTACTTCCAAAGTTAGTCGGAATCTCATCTTTATCAAAGCCTTTAAGATCAAGGTCTTCATACTGATCAGTCTTAGTCGCTTTCTTAGAAGACCCTTCATTGTAGTCACTTTCGACTTGGACTGATTGCAGGTCATGCTCCTCAGCTACAGAACCATCGGGAGCAATTGTCTCTTCCTTTTCTTGATCTGACATCGTGATCACATCCTCTTCTGAAATAACTTTTTCTGATGAAGTAGGCTCAGAGGATATTTTGTCAGAAGATCCATGAGACTCGGATGCCTCATTTGGCTCAGCAAATCTTCCAAATTTTACAAGTGGATACAATCCTTAAAAGATGACCTTTCCCTTTTGATTTTTCTTGATGAGCCCAACAGTGTGAGGGCCTAAGGACTTCATATCAAGTGTATCTACCTCCTTGACCATATCAGGAAATTGTTTGTTGATGAATAGCTGAATGAACCTGGGATACATCAAGAAGGTATCCCGAGTTATAGCATTGATGTTGACTACGAACTTGTCCAGGATAAACCTCGAAAAGTTGAAGTCAATCCCTGCAGCAAGAGAACAATAGCTCCAGTGTTCCTCAGAGATATTTCATCTGCACCAGACCTCCTGCCGGAGATGCATCTCCAATAAGGTGGCAGAGGCTTCTTCACTGTAGGAGGAGAGTCACCTTCATACCCCATCTTTTTTAGAATCTTTTGAGCGTCTTTAATCCCGATCTCAGTGAGAAAACTAGGTAAGTCATTGATCAGCAACGTTTCTCTAATGAACTGCGCAGTGATTACAACCTTGCATCTCTTAACGATTGCATCCACAGTCACTGCTCCATCATCATCTCTTTTCATCTTGGCAGTCTGCCAGAACTCCCTTATGATGTTCTGATAGACCATAGTGTTCATGGTGATGGCGGAGGCCAGACAACATTCTCTCAAACCATGAATCATCGACCTGAATTCTCCATGGGCAACCAGAGGATCTGCCAGTATAATTGCCAAGTTATGCATGTCCGTGAACTGTAAACTTGCCATTTGATCTGCACCAAAACATACCAAGTAAGAAAAGAAAGATATTTGAGCAAATAATATTTCAATTGATTTAAATTTAGCCCAAAAATTAGTTATTTTGTCCAAAATTTGAGTTCAAGGTCAACCAGAAGTTTACGATTAACCTGGAGTTTACGGTCGTAAACCCATGGCCGTAAGCTCAAGGCCACAAACGGAGATTACGGACGTAAGTTCCTTGGTCGTAAGCTTGGGCCGTACGCTCCGACATACCTATTTTCGTCAATTTTAGGCTCAAAACGCAACGATTTCGTGAAACAACTACACATCCATGGTCGGAATCTTACTACCTTTGAGATGATCGGAGCAATTTCACAAGAAAAACGTTTTTTTCGAAGATGAGAGAGAAAGGGAGAGAATTTGCGGCCGGAAGCTGAAAAGTGAAGAAGGAGAGAGTTTCTGGCTGTAAACTCTCTTATATACCCTTGACTATTTTACGTGTTGTCCACACAGTGTAAGGCACAATCCAATATTTCAAATAATTTTCAAAAATAAAACTTGAGGATTTAAAAAATTAACAGTAACATTAAATTTAAAAATAAAATAAAATAAAAAATAAAAATATCTAAAGTTTAAAAATTAAAAAAAAAAACTTTGACTACTTTTAACAATATAATAAAAATTAAAATTAACATTGACAAAAATAAAAATAAAATTAAAAATAAAATAAAATAAAATAATTTCCGAAATTTAAACTTTAAATTTGGATAATTACAAAATAAAATTAAAATGAAACAAAAATAAGAATAAAATAAAGTTAAAATAAAATACACTAAACTTATCTAAACAAACACTGAATATAATTTTGTGACTTAGGGATCAAAGTTGTTAGACAGCCTTGGTCTACTTATCGGTATCTTTACCTTTATGTCTATGTCTGATCGATCGTCGGTATTGTGGTCCACTTAAACACGAAAAATTGTGATAAAATTTTGACAATCTATTAAAGACAAGATCTTTTTGATTCTATATTCTTAAATAGATTTCTAGGGACCATTTATCTGACGACGACCAGGGATATTGTTGTCCACCTAAATTGAGCAACGAGATCTACAAACAATCTGTAAGTATTCAATTTTAATTGTACTAGCACATGTTTCCCGCTTCCTGATATGCTCCAGTAATCAAGAACCTTCAGAATACTCCTTACATCAGGTGAGCAGACAATTATTAAGAGAGAAGATAGATTTAGAATGCATATGCTATATGCCCAGGTCGGATCTCTTCCAATCACGAAGAGGATGAAACATATGACTAGTTGAAATTTTAGAGGGACTGAGAAAAATAATGATGCATATACTGTGTACCAGGTCAGATTGTAAGTCACGCAAATGAGACATTATATGGCTAACAGATTGAAAGAATTGCATAGAGAGAAGACGCAGAAAGATAGAATTGCATATGTTACAGTCCAGGTCGGATCTTTCGATCACGCAAAGGAGGCAACATATGAATAACAGACAGAAAGAAAGAAAATAACCTTCTATAGACCTAATTTATCAGAATTCCCCAGTCACCCCATCAATACTGGAATTAAGGACAAAATCCGCACATCGAGGAAAAGTTAATCCACAGTTCTAGATAGGGGTTCTTTTAATGTGACCAGTAGACTCCCATGCATATCTCCCCGCTCAACCTATCCGAGCGTTGTATTGTCAAGCTAAACGGATCTAAGTAGTTTATGATTTGTCATGTCCTTGAATTCCTTAAGTTCAAATCCTTCTAGTCAAGTCCATTTAGAATCTTTCGTGCCTACCAGCGCATCGAACACAGAGCGTAGACAATTTAATTTTGGTACGTTACACAGATTCAGACTGCCTGTTATCACTTGATAATATCACTTCCCAACACATCACCTACAAGCAAGACTATCAGCAACATATTTTTGATTTACTGATTTTTTATTGTTTTTGGATTTTTGAAATTTTTAATTTTTTGTTTGCTTTTTGTTTATTTCTCCCCCTAAATTTATGCATGGGTGAGAATGAAATCACTAAAATGCACAAATTTAAACTAATCTAACCAAAAATAAAATAGAAAATAAGAATTAAGAAAATAAAAATAAAAATAGCTTAAAATAAGTAAAAAATAGAAAAATAAAATTCATCCTCAAAACGAATCATTTTCAAAAATCCCACAAGCACATTGAATCGAGCTTTGTTAAAAAGCTTGGTGAACAGATCCGTCACATTATTAGCAGTGGGAACCTGTTCCAGCCGGATGAGTGAACGTTCATAACAGTGTCTGATAAAATGAATTTTAATATCAATGTGCTTGGTTTTGGAATGTTGGACAGGATTTATAGAAATTTGAATCGCATCCTCATTATCACAGTAAATAAAGGTTTCTAGATAATTCAAACCGTAATCCAACAACTGATGTTGGATCTAGATAACTTGAGAGCAACAAGCAGATGCAGCAACGTATTCCGCTTCAGCTGTTTAAGTTGAGACGGTGTGTTGCTTCTTGCACTACCACGACATCAACCTATCTCCAAGATATTGACACCCTCCTGAAGTAGATTTCCTGTCAAGCTCACAACCTCCATAATTACTGTCAGCAAAAATATATAAATCAAATTCTGAATTTTTCGGATACCAAAGACTCAATTTTGGGCTGCCTTTGATATATCGAAAAATTCTTTTGACAACAATAGGATGTGAAAATTTTGGATTACCCAGATAACGTGCGTATTGACAAACTGCAAACATTATGTCTGGACGGCTTGCAGTAAGATACATCAACGATCCGATCATTGATTTGTAGTGTGTATGATCTACGGATTCGCCATCAGGATCTGGAGTCAGCAGAGGTCTTTCGGCCATCGGCGTCGATGCAGGTTTAGCGCTTGAAACCCGAACTTCTCAAGAATGTCCTCCACATACTTGGCTTGATGTAGCAGGATTCCGATTGAATTTTGTTTGACCTGAAGCCCTAGAAACATGGTCATTTCTCCCAACGAATTCATCTCAAACCGCTTTTTCATAATGCCTTCAAACTCCGTGCATAGCTACGGACTGGTAGACCCGAAGATAATGTTGTCAACGTAGATTTGAACCAGAATCTGATCATTACCAACATGCTTGATAAAAAAAGTTTGATCGATAGTGCCACGAGGGTATCCATGCCCGAGCAAGTGCTTTGAAAGGGTCACATACCACTCTCAAGGAGCTTGATGTAACCCATACAGTGCCTTGTCCAACTTGTAGACATGATTAGGAAACTTCGAGTTAACGAACCCAGGGGGCTGATCAACGTAGATTTCTTTCTTCACTTTGCCATACAAGAAGGCTGTCTTGACATCCATTTGATAAACCGTGAAGTTCATGTAGGAAGCATATTCAAGGAAGATATGAATAGCCTCCAAGCGAGCTACTGGAGCATAAACCTCAGTATAATCAAGACACTCGGCTTGTCGAAACTCGCGAACTACCAATCTAGCTTTATTTCACACTATACCCCCTGAATTATCCTCCTTGTTTCGATAGACCCAGCGTGTGTCAAGAGACTTTTTGCCCTTTGGTAACTCATCCAATTTCCAAACTCGATCTTTTCAAACTGATTCAACTCTTCATCCATAGAATCTACCTAGCTAGGCTCATTCAGATCCATTTCAACATTCTTGGGCTCTATTGAAGAGATAAAGCAAGAATAGAGACATGTATTGACATCTCCACTCTGACTTCTGGTGCAAAAATGATCTAGAATAGAATTCTTGAACTCTGTTCCGTTGTCGGTACGAAGCGCTTCACCCGATTATTGGTTTGGTTCTCAATAAGCATTATGAACTTCTTTATCAGATCTGCAACCCTAGCTTTGTTGGATAAGAAGAAGACCCACGTAAAACGAGAGAAATCATCAATCACAACCAGACAGTATGAAATTATGTTGATGCTTAGGACGTTGACTGGACCGAACAAGTCCATATGTAATAATTGAAGCACCTCACTGATTGAGTTAACCTGTTTTGGCAGGTGTGGTTTTCTATGATGTTTACCCTGGGCACATGATACACACTTCTCAAACGTTATAAAATCTCTGACAGTTAAACCATGGACCATCTCATTCTTTGCAAGACGATTTAGGTTTTTGGCGTTAGCATGACCGAGTCTTCGGTGCCACAAAATTTCATTTTGTTCGGAGACCTTTGAAAAGGGACAAATAACTTGTTCGGGAAGGTTGCTATTCATATCAATAATGTAAGCATTTCCATCCTTCTTAGATTTGACAAGAATCCATTCTTCCGGGATGACAATGCCTGGCTTGAGAATCATACATTCCTTATCAGTGAAATGTGTAGAATAACCTTTGTCGCATATCTAAGACACGCTCAACAAACTATGCTTTAACTCGGGAGCAAAGTTGACATTCTCGAAACTTAAAACTCCATTTGTAACGGTTCCTCTCTGAGTGATCTTGCCACCTTCTCCACCTGTAAAGGAAACATATCCCCTATTAAAAGATTGAATGTTGTTTAGTTGGGAGATATCTCCTGTCATATGTCGGGAGTAGCCGCTATCGACAAACCAAGGTCTGACGACATTTCCTCCGCAACTGTCCCTGTAAAATGTGCAGGATCATTCAGATTTGGGAACCCATGTCATCACTTTCTCGGGTTGACCCTTCACTTTTTCAGATTTATCATTATTGACTAACTTTTCAGAGGATGCTGATGATGGATTGGATTTTATTTTGGGCATCCATCGGTAATTAGGTTTCCTAACAGTCACCGATGGTTTTGAAATAGGTTTCTTATCAGTTTGCATTTAGCACTTGGGTTTTGTACTAGAAGTGGTTGAAGACCCAGAGCTGCTCCTTGACGAAACTGATCTTGGCGGAGTCGTGTTCGGTTTTGACAAACTGTTTGGGACTTTGTTACGAAAAACCTTTTTTATTATTTTGAAAAACAACCCTTTTTCTACTACAATCATCCTTCCAATCATCATTCCGAGAACGAGCTCTAGAGGACTTTCTAGTTAAAGACCTTCCTCTAAATTCATTCTTTCCTCTTTGTGACGTATAATGTACAAACATTCTATTTAGACAATTCCTAGCTATATGACCACCAATACCACAATTAAAACATATTTGTTTCTTATTATTAAAACCTGTACTACCCTTTTCAGTTTTATTTTGCATACCGACACCCTTACTTTTCTCACATGAACATGAACACGAAGCAGGTTATGAGATAAATGAGGGTGTATCAGATGGAGTGACTTGTGGAAATGGTGAGTTTTTATTAGCATCATTACAAACATCAGAATTATCAAACATCTCATCAAACACTTTAAAACAATTCAAACCAGTATCAGCAGGTGCAGAAAAATCACAAAAAACATTGTCACTTTTAACATCAGAAAAAATAAAGTCTTTATTTAAAACTAAAACTCCAGGTTCGGACTCAGTTTATTTTCAGAAACAAATCCTTCAACTTCGTGCTTTGATTGATTTAAGGATTGATCTGCAGGGGAAGTAGAAACGTTAGTATTTTCAACATTAATAACTCCTCCTGAAACAGGACCTGTTGGCTGCCATAAACCATGAAAGATTCATTGGCAATCTCCTCATCAGAGACAGGGCGATACTGATAATTGTGATTGAAAGGAGGAGGCACTTTATCATATCCCAACCCTTTTTCTGGTTTTGTTTAAACTGTAGGAAATGGTCAATCATGTTGGCAACTACCTTGCTTGATACATCATATTTTTTAAAATCAAAGTTTGATGTAACAAATTTATTCTTTAATGTATCAAGCTTAGCAATTAACTCAGCATTCTGTCTCTTGATATAATCATAGTTTTCACATTTACTACTATAGTCTTCCTAAAGTCTCCTAAAGTCCTTTATTTTTGTCTCTAATTGGGCCTTTAAGCGGTTTTGTCCTTTTCTAAGTTGATAACCCTCATATCTAAGGTCCTGTACTTCTCTACGTAATGATTCTATTTACTCACGAAGAATTTTAACATAATCAATACAAGCTTGAGAACAAGAAGGCAAACTTACCTCATTTTTATTTGGTTCAGAAGTAGAAGATACGATCAAAGCAAACTGAAGCTCCATCATCTTTTCTTCAGCTGCAATACTCTCCACGGAAGCTTCATCCTTAACTTGGGCCAAGTGAGAATTTTCAGGTTTTGAAATGTGCAGGGGCTAAATCTGGTCCTCCTAGTCAAATAACTGAGCAATCATAGCCTTTTCACTGTTGACCTGAGCACCTCCCCGATTGTTTCCCACTGCAACCATTGTCCGGTTAGTGTTTAATCCTCTATCCGGCTTCGGGCACTCACGAGCAAAATGACCCGACTCGTGACAATTGAAATAGCACAGCTTCCCTTTGCTAAACCCCACCTTTTTATTAGCGCTCATCCCCCAGTTATTCTTCCCCGTCTTCTTCGAAAACTGCTTCGCCCTAAACACTGCCATGGCAATTTGCCATGTAATATCCATCTATTCCACGTCTTCTGGATGAATCTGATCCAAATCAGCAAATGAAAATTGTGGTGGAAGATCTCCAGCTACAAGAGAATTCGAACAGTTAACAAGTCCTGTGGCGAGAGTAAGATTTTCATCATACTCCTTTCAATTTGAGGAAGAAGCCGCATTTGAGGAAGGAGCAACTTGAGGAGAACCAAACGATTGGTTCTGAGAAAAAGGCATGGATGATGTAGCAGGAAGTGAAGTAGCTGATGAAGTGGAAAAGGATTGAGTTTGAGCTTGCTGAGCAGCAAATGGTTGACATGGAGAGGGAAAGGTGAAAGATGAAAGAGTATTGTTAGATGAAATCCCAAGGTTTGTAGTTGAATATGAATTCACATGATTTATCTCCTGCTGTTTATCATCAATATCACACGCCTTGATGGTCGCCGTTATTTTTGCAAGAGTAAGGCGATTTAGATCCTTGGTCTTCTTAATGACAGCTACATTCATGTCCCATGACTTTGGAAGAGCATTCAACAACTTTTTATTTATTTCAGACTTTGTCAAGAAGATCCCAGCTATAGTCATCTCAGTGGTGAGAGTTGTGAATCGCTGCAGCTGTGCCTCCAGGGTTTCTCCAGGAATGTAGTTGAACATGTTAAACCTTTGTCGCAGCATATCCTGGCAGCTTTCCTTCATGTCTTCATTACCTTCATATACCTCAATCAAGGCTTCCCACAAAGCCTTAGCTGAAGTATACTCTCTGAAACCTTGAGCTATATCAGGAGATAAAGCCATGGTTAGAGTGACCAAAACCCTTTCCTGTTCTTCTACTTTCTCAAAATCTTCATCCGTGTAGTTTTCAACAGCTTTGTCAACTACTTGCCTTGCAACAGTTGTGGTAATTCTGACAGGATTCTTGATGATGCTTCTCCAAATCTTGAAGTCCTTCATTTTAATGTACTTTTCAATCCGGTATTTCCATTCAGGAAAACCATCTGCAGACAGCAGCCTTGGAATGCGTGTAGTGGTGCCCATAACAGAATCCAGCTCATGATGATGTGTTTGACTTTGAGAATCCATTTATTCTAATTTTAAAACTTAAAAATTAAAAAAAATATAAGATTGTCAAAATTGAGTTTACGGTCAGTTGTTTACGGCCGTAAACTGTGTTTACGGTTGGGGTGTTTACGGTCAGGCAGTTTACGGTTATTTATGATGCAATGATTACGGTTTAAGAACACAATTTACGCCTCTTGAATGTGCTTGAGTTTACGGTCGTAATCTTTTGGCAGTAAACTCCCAAAAATCTCAATAAACGCAAGTTGATGCAGATTTTACCCCCTTTGCAATGAAAACACCAAACCCTAATCATGAACACTAAAGAATATGAGTTTAAACGGTTGAAAACTCGATTGAATGATGCTTTGACACCGGTTTTGCTCTGATACCAATTGTAAGGTCCTGAGAATGGATCTTTACGAATGATCAAGCAATCACACAATCAAATATAATAAGAAACAATGAAGAAATAGAATTGGAACAAGCTTGCACACGCTTGTATTGCATAAAACGTCTAGTACAACTTGCTCTCTATGACCGTGAACTATTGTGGCATCAATAACCATTAATGACCTACACAACCCTTATATATAGTGGAATTGGGTCAGACACTGGGTTTACGGCCGTAAACAGGCTTACGACCATAAACTCACTACTTGGCCGTAAACTAACAAACAACCTACCAAAATTGCATAAAGACTCAAAAGAACTTATTACAATGAAAGCCTAGACCAAACCATTAACTATACCCTTCAATGGCCAGTCAATGAGAGAGTGTTGTGATACTGCCGGGGGGGGGGGGGGGGGTCGTAGTATTCACCAGTCAACGAGAGGGTGTTGTGATACTGCGGAGAGCTGTAGTCTTCACTAGTCAGCGAGGGAATGTTGTGATACTACAGGGACCCGTAGTATTCACCAGTCGGCAAGAGAAGTGTTGTGATATTGCGGGGGGTCGTATCATTCATGAGTCAGTGAGAGAATGTCGTAGGTCTACGGGGATTCGTATTATTCACTAGACAGAGCATGATGCAAAAGAGTTTTAGGCTAGGATAGCCTTATTATTTGAGTTTTTGGGAACCTGGTGGTTGGACCGGGGGCGAGATTGGGGTCTCCTTAATGACCGAGAATCATTATATTCTGAGTTAAAGTGCGGTTATCATAATCAGAATGAATTGGAGAAGTGATGTACGCGCGAGTTGCGGGTCGTGGGTCTTGAGTTGAGTGCTTATTTGGGACGAGTGGTTCTAATTTTGGGTCGGATCAGACTCTCGAGTTGAGTTTGACTCTAGTGGTGTATTGAGTAGGCGAAATGAGATTCAGATTCAGAGATGGGTTCCATTTTGTGGGGTATTGTTTGTCGTATGATGTCTTAGACCTGAGTGGGTCAAGTTCATTGGTACGGGAGGTACCACGAGGCACATAGGACTAATGCGTGGTAGACGACAAAAGTCGGGGATGAGACGATCTTCAGTTGGGATTGTAGCATTCGCTGGGGATGAAGCGAACCTCATGACTTGTGTGTCACTATGTGCCAAGATAGTTATTGTTAGGAGGTAGCTAGTGAGATGCTTTGGGGTAGGCTATGGGTAACCTTGGAGATTCAATTGTTGGGTCGGGAGCTCACCTGGTGCTTAGTGTTAAAAGGGAAAATTGAGAGGAAGCTGGGATTTATGGTTATTAGATGTCAGAGGATACTTCTGAGTGAGCATGATCATTTTCTGGTGTTAGAGGATAGGGTGTTGAGAGACCACTGTTCGAGATGGGTTCTAATAGCGGCACAGAGGATGGGTCCCTGGTGATATGTGGCCCTTCCGTTTCGTTGGGATATGATTTGGATCAATTAGTATATCTGGTATGAGTGATCGGTAGCCAGATATTGGTCTGTAACTCGATTCTATCAGTTGCAGTAAGAGAGTCAGAAGGGCAGTGAGTTATCGGGGGTTGTTATTCGAGGAGTGATTAGCATAGTGATATCTTGAGAGGGCGGTCTGGCAGTTAGATAAGCCACTAGAGTTTTCAGATTATGGGAGTCAGAAGTGATAGGTTTTGAGCATTCTAACACTCCTATGATGTACATGCAACCCTAGAAACCTTGGATCTATGTTTGACTAAGATACATGCAAATAATTATTTTTCCAAGGTTCTTATCCTAACTAGCATGGCATGGGGTTACTTGAATCAAATAAAGCTAGTAGAATTACTTACCTCATAGTTGTAGTTGATTTCTTGGAGTTTGAGAGCCTAGCACCAATAATGTGGATGCCTCAAATGGAAGTCACAAATCATCACAAGCTTGGAAACTTGAGAGAATAGTCACAAC
The DNA here is from genome assembly GCF_052625555.1 of Lactuca saligna. NCBI lineage: Eukaryota > Viridiplantae > Streptophyta > Magnoliopsida > Asterales > Asteraceae > Lactuca > Lactuca saligna. The sequence continues at coordinate 188,063,291 of NC_136421.1, read as the reverse complement.
CTTCTTGAAATCGGCCCTCTTAGTTTACACACACCAACTAGTGTCATTTCAAGAACCAAAGCCTCCTTTATATAGTGTGATAGATTAGGGTTACATCCATGTAAACCCTAATACCCATGTCTTTTCATTTCCATGAGATCCATGGGTTAAAGCTCCATGGAGTATCCATGGACTTTCCATGCAAGCCTAGCCCATTCCAAATAAGCATTAGCCCCACACTATATAAATACAATAGCCCATATTTAATTAGTCATGCTTTTGATCTCTAAATTCATTCTAGATTACCTATAGATCAACACTAATTAAATAATATGATTTTATATAATATATTATAGCTTATAATATATTAATAAATATAACTTATACTATTCTCAAAAGATTATCCATAAATTGTTCGGGTGAAGTGCAACCCAAATGGACCATGCTGGGTCGGGTCAAGTACATACCAAATATAGTTAGGGAGTTAGACACTATATACAACAATAAGGGATATCGTAGCAGCAAAGGGTTCTTCCCTTTTCCGGGTTTGGGAGTTCCTATTTGGATTCGGGTGTCCATGGAGGGAGTTAGTTGTGTGATGTGAGACTCCTTCGGTGGTGCTTCCCGGGTCATTGAGTTTGGTCTATGTGCTGTAAAGGAGCGATTTCAAGGACGAAATCTAATTCAAGTAGGGGAGAATTGTAAGATCCGGAATTCTAGGTATATTAGTTATGTGTTTATTTTGATAGTTATTGGGCGACTCAACGAGTTGTGAGTCTAACTCGTCGAGTAAAGCTGCAGTTTGCCATGTGGGATTAGTGGTCAACTCGACGAGTCCAAGAACCGAATCACCGAGTAGACGCTGAGTGGTGAAACCCTAAATCCCCAGGTTTGGGGACTATTTAAGGGCACTTATGGCCCCATATGCGGCTCACCAGTTACCCTTCACCCCTGAGAGAAAACCCTAATCGCCATTGGAGCTAGAGAGTGAGAGAAGAGCTAAATTTGTGGTTGTTAGTGCATTCTTGGAAGGAGAATTGAAGAGTATTGAAGTTGGGGCAAGAGGAGGCTTTGGATCCTCTGATTCAACAGAGTTGCTTGAGGTAAAATAATGTTGACTTGCTCTTTTTCTATGGAGATCTTGATATGGGAAGTTTTCTAGGGTTTTCTTGCATTGTTTCAGTCATTCAGCTTTCTTGTGTATGATTTGAGGTTGAAACCTCAAATCTGAAGTATTGAGGGTCTTGTGAGCCCAAAGACCTCAACTTTATTGAGCTAGAGACTAGACTTTGATCACCAAACCATTGTAGGACTTTGTATTGGCATTTTTGAGGCATTTATCCCATGCATGAACGTAAAGGTCGAGACTTTACGTGACTTTTGTGTCTTAAAGGAATTGATCTATGGTTTGGAGTAATGGATCTGACTTTGGACATCTGAATGGGAAATTAGATTGAGTAAACTCACCGAGTCCATGAGCTGACTCGATGAGTTGGTTCGAGTCAGTCCCGGTGTCCACGGCCAGGTGATAACTCATCGAGTTGGGGGTCAACTCGACGAGCAGAGTGGAACCTTCATGAGACTTCTGAGGATACGTGAAAGAACCTAACTTTCATATTTCTAAAAGAAATTATTACCCAAAAACATGCTACATGCATATTTATAAACAATATTTTGCATTGATAGTGTGATTACAAAAGACTGGATACAAACCGACTAAGTTTTAGTATATCACATAACTACCCAGGAATCTATTATTCATATACATACATAAACCCAGTTACAAAAGTAATAGTAAAAACTATTCTAAATCTTCCAACAGCATATGACTATAATGGATGCTTATTTCCTGCAAATGTGAAACACTGAGAGGGGTAAGCGGTGACGCTTAATGAGTTCAATAATAGATACAATATAACGTTATGCCATATATATACTTCAATATGGTAGAAGCAAAGAGGAACAATGAACAACAAAGGCGTACGTGTATCATATGACAGGCTTTCCGTATCAATCAATGATTTGATTCAAAGATATAAAGTCAAAGGGACTTAACAATTTCAACACTTGATAAACATCAATAACACTTCGGCCCAAATGGCACAGAAGACATATAATTTCAGATTATCATTTTGCTAGAATATACAGGCTTTCAGCCCTACATAGCCCTATGCCAATACCGGAAGTTATACGAGTCATGCTCTACATGGCCAAAGGCACAAAGCAAATACCAGAAGTGATACGAGACATGATCTACATGGCCAAATGCATAAATCCGATACCAGAATAATACGAGACATGCTCTACATGGCCAGAGGCTCAAAGCCAATACCAGAAGTGATACGAGACATGCTCTACATGTTCAACAATATAAAACCAAAATAACTCAGGAAAACATATAACACATAACATAAAATTGTTCCTATATATTGAACTCACCGTGGAATAACCGAAGGAATAAATGATATTTTGGGCAGCACTTCGGCTCTAAATATGAGTTTCTGTGACAAAACCAGGGTTTTTAGTTGAAAATCGGCCTTACACGGGCAAAGTTTCGACTTGAAAACATAATTTTCTCAGGAATTTCGGGGCGTCGGGACTTGCTTCTGGTGTTGGGAATGGTACCGGGACTTCGAGGGGGTTAAAAGTAGGCTAAAAGGGAGTATAGAGTGAGAGAGGAATGAAAAGTATCAACCATTTCTAGAGAGCTTTGCTTTCTATTTATAGGCTGAATTTCGAGGTTCACGACGTGAATTCATGTTTGTTCACGTCATGAGTTTGATCCGATCATCCCTTAGGCTTGCCTTGTGTCTTCTAGGCTCGAAATGCATCATTCACTGAGTTCACGTCGTGAACATTGTGTTCACGTCGTGAATGTAGTCAAATTCTAGAAGTTTGTGCTCCAAACTTCAAAAAGCCATATCTTTCGCATACGGGCTCCGATTTTGACGTTCTTTATATCCACGCGTAGGTGAGATTATGATCTACATCTTTCATTTAGACTCTGTCGGATAGTTTTGAATTTATTGTTAATATTATATTTTTAACGGGTCGAGACATGAAACGTCCGTTAAAATTTCATAACTTCTTCATCTGATGTCCGTTTTCGTCTGTCTTTTTACCGTTGTACTACTATTAACGAGATAATCAATTATCGTTTAGGTTGTGTCGGCTAAAAATCACTCGATCTTTATTTTGGGTTTTTAGATGTCTACTGCTATACCGAAAATTTAGAAAAATCATAACCTGCTCATAGGAAGTCAGATTTAGACGTTCTTTTTATGAAAGTTCTCGGTTTAACTAATACTACAAATTTCATTTAGATTACTAAGGCTAAAAAGTAGTTTATCGAAAACTCACTTTTTACGTCATTCGATGTCGTGCCGGTTTTGTCGCGGATCTTCGATTGGTCATAACTTCTTCGTTATAACTCGGTTTTTGATGAGGTTTTCGCCTAAATGTTCCTAACGAGATTCTTTACAACTTTTAATAATAAAATTTTTACTTATTTCAAATTTTATATTTTCGTTAAATTTCAATATTTGACTTTTGATTGGAATCCCATAAGACTTCCAATATTTTCCGAATGATTCTAAACATAGTTTTACTTCATTTCTAGTAAAAACTATCTGTTAGAACTCAATGCTCAAATTCATATAATATTTCATTATATTTTTCACTTTTAAAATTACATAACACGATAACTGAATGTGTATGTTACAATACGAGTGGACTCGACGAGTCGGGTCAAACAAGGACTGTTGACTCGAGTCCAACTTCTGTTGACTTTAGGGTTTGGTCAATCGTGAGTAATGGAGACCATGGAGGGATAAAATGGTCTTTTACCCGCTTCTCGAGTAGAGAGAGAAAGAGTAACCTTTGGTTTACTTAGAGTTGAGAATTCGAGTATTTATTTAGGATATTTAGCCTATGTGTTAGGTGGTGGCTAGTTCGAGATTCAAGTATGAGGATAACTGCTTGCTTGCTTCGAGGTGAGTCTTCTCACTATATTATGAGTAGTGATCTATGTGCGACCAGAGTATCTTATATGCTTATATTGAGTGTGGTGATATCCTACATTATGTCTTTATGATTTATGCTATATATTATGTTGAGTTTATAGAGTTTGGATCGGAGGGTCCCACTGAGACACATTGACCGGAGGGTCTTACAGTGACATAGTCTCGAGTGGCTAGTGAGTTGTGTGTGTGGTATCTTGGGGGAACTCACTAAGCTCCATGCTTACCGTGTTGTGTGTTATGTGCTTTAGGTTTTTCTCAGGATCACGGGAAGGCACCGACTTGATTGTACACACCAGTGATAGAGTTATGTTTTGAGGATTCTGGGTTTTAATCAAACAATTATAGAGTCGTGATTTGTAAATTAAATAAATGAGATTTTGTGAAATGTGTGATGAGAATTATATGATCTTAAATGAAAATTTTATTTGAAAATTTATGGTGTTACAATAATCATCCAGTTAAACTTATATATATTGTAACATCCTAATTTTCAACATAACAAATATCAAAATGTAACTATCTGAACATCTCCCAAGATCAATTCTAACACTTAATTATTGTCTAAATTACAATGGAAGAATTAAAATTAAAACAACGTCTTCAACGGAACAACTTCGGGTGTTACGTCTTTGTGGAACTCCTTTGTTCTCTTCTTGATTAATCCTCCTCCTTATCCTTTCCACCACCAATAGCTAAATAGTTTCATGGATTGCACACATTTAAAGTTCTAAATGGATAAGCATAGGGCCTAGTGAGTTCGTGTTGCATATCCATGTCTATCACTTCAAAAAAAAAAAAACAAATAGTTTTATCATATATGTTCAATAAACCATACAGTAAAACATATCACCTGATGTCAATATTAGGGAAACGATTAGTTATCCAGAGAAAGAACCAATGACTCGTTTCTCTTTCCCTTGGTACAACTTATCACTTGTATTCAAGAATTTTAAATATCCAAGGAAATGAGTATAATTCTCATTTCTCATCCCTGTCGATCACACATATCCATCATACTAACAATGATTAAACACCCCCACCGATTCCCACTAAACATGCCATCTAAAAAAAATCACACAATAGATAAACAAATTCAATTTGCATGCAATTATATTTATCATAAAACATATTGTTAATAAATAAATAAAAACCGCATATAAAACACATGATAAAAATTTATGTGCGAGCAACCACAAAACATGAAAAACTCATATTGTTGCTGTTAGGTCTTAATCGAATCTTGTCACACTACGACCACCCTACATTCCACCAATTGGTTTTTCTAAGGCAATTATCAAAGAAAAGATCTTATGACTTCGTTTTGGTTTCACTATCCACGTGTCTTATTCGGTCAACCAATAACTATTAAATCATGTTAATTACAAAGTCGGTAACAATTTTAGAACAAATATTATATCTTTTTTTTTTAACCTGACATTTCCAAGATAAGGTTTCACCACTAAAGTTAATACTCAAAAGCCAAAACAAAGAAACTTTTAAAATACAAAAGACTTACTGTTTTGAAAATAATAATAAAACCAATATTAATGAATACTATAAAATTATTAAGATTGGAGGGACCATTTATATTTCCACCCTATAAAAAAAGGTTTGATTTAGGAAAGAGGAAACTGCAAAATCATTAAAATTGTAGGGACCATTTCCATAACTTATGTTGACACATGAAAGATGTAACGCATTTGTTACACGTTTTTCTTAGTAGAAAATCAAATCTGCCAGCTTATCAAAATTGTAAGGACTGATTATGTAAATACCACTTCAATTCAAAAGAACAGAAAATACATGACAAACCTCACATTTCATGAAAAAAGAAACACTTCAAGATCGAACAGGTAACCATGTGTACTGCCACAATCAATGACCAATGGATTATATTATTTGTTATATATATCATTAACCATTATAGTGATTAGTATCACGTCATCACCATACATTTACCACAAAATCATTGGATACTTACCACTACCATACAATTCCATCTCATTTTTTTATAATTAAATTTAATTTAAAATACCTAAAAATACAAATATAATAAAAACATTTTTGTAACTAGTTCGGTAAGCTTCCATGCACACAATTAAATAATCATTATGTTTATTTAAAATTTATGAAAACTAGATGGTCTAGTCAAAACGATTGTTGAAGATGAAGGGATGAAAACTACAAGGTTGAAAAGAAAAACAGTCATCCTGTTTATTTAAAATTTATGAAAACTACAGGGTCTAATCAAAATAATTGTTTAAGATGAAGGGGGAATATGTTTATTTGAGAGTATATAGTGGATCTTTGGATCGCTGCCCCCTTTATAAGAAGACGAGCAAATGCAAAAGTCAAAATGTCAACTTTTTGACCTAGCTCGAGAGGTATTTTTTGGATCTTCTTGAATATAATCAATTATCTTCACTTCGATTGTTGGTATCAGATCTCAACCGCGTTTGGTCCTACTAGGTGAGAAATTTTTATCTATATACATATATACTGTTCTTATTGTTTTTTATTATGATCTTATAATTTTCCGATCTTTTTTTTTCCTTTAGATTCACTCTTGATTAATCAACGAATGAAGTGTAGCGTGATCTCAAAATTGGTAATTTCTGAAGTTTTATCCGTAATCTTAAGCTCGTTCGTTGAATTTGCATGCTAAGTCGGTTTGATTGGGCGTTGGTAATTTCTGAAGTTTTATCCGTAATCTTAATTTCTGAAGTTTTATCCGTAATAAGGACCACGACCACGACAAACCACGAAGGTTCGGGTTAGTGTGCACGAGCCACGGTCGTGGCCACCTAAACCACGGACCCATATTACCTTCCACATCTATCTGTATTTTCCTCAATGATTGCCTTGAATCCGCCATGTCACTTTATATCCATACAATTAATCCTTATTAAAATAAGGCTCCCAACACTAAATCTCTTCCTAGGGCAAACTCCACACCAATCTCCGCCTTCAGTCGTAGAAGTAACTCTTGCTAACTTCCTCTTAACTAGCTCACGATCACAATTACATATCACCAAAATCAAATAATTCTTTGAATGTAAGGTGTCACACTACAAAAGTTGGACTTAAACAAGAGCTGCGCAATAGAGTTAAAACTAACCTTCTAAAATTATCTAGTCCCAGTAATATGTAACCTAACATATTCACTTAGAGGCTGTTTGTTTTTTTGCTGTAGATCTGCGAAATCACTTTTGTCTGTGCCGCGTAGACCACGCGCAGACATAGGTCCTCACAGTGTGTTTGTTTTTTCGAAGCAGACAGATCCAAAAACGTCTGCGCGAGGTCTTCACCACACAGACATGGACTAACATCTTCTAAGATCTGTGAAGTGCTTTTGACCTAAAAAAACACACCCTTTTTCTTCTTTCTCTATTCGACCCATCCATTCTCACGTTCCACCCACTATCGACGCTCCTGCCTCGCTCCAACATCGTTTTCATCGTCCATCTTCTCCGATCAGCACTGCCGTCCCCTGCCGCCTCCTCTCCGATTGCAGACAACAAAAAATGCCTCATCTCCGATCGCAGACGAACAACAACGCAACGAACAGGTTTGCTTTCTTTTTTTCTTCGTTTTTTTTTTTTCTGGTTCTAACATCAAATTGATGATTAATCTTGCTTGAAAACTCTCTAATGTGCTGAAATATGTGGTTTAATTTTGTTGAAAGTGCTTCTTGTTGTATGAATTTCTTGTTGGATTTTGGAAATCCGAAATTATGGTCGAAAATAGATTTTCCTGTGTAAAATTCTTATTAAATGTTGCTGGAAATCATATTCCTTGTGTATTTTTCTGGAAATTTCATGAACTTGCTGAAAATCAAGTTTTTTTGTTGCTAAAAATCAAGTTTTTTGTTGTTGAAAATATGAAAACAGTGCTGAAAATCATATTGTGTATTTTGCTAGAAATTTCATAAGATTGCTAAAAATCAAGTTTTTTTTTTTGTTGTTGAAAATACGAAAATAGTGCTGAAAATGTGAAAATAATGCTAGAAATTCCATAACATTGCTGAAAATTCAATTTTGGTGTTGAAAGACCCTTTTAAGTTGTTTAATATGCTGAAAATTGTTGCTGAAAAGTCTATAATCTAGTCAAATTTGTTGATTTTTTTTTGCTGAAAATTGTTGTTTTTTCTTAAATTTGATGTTAGATGTTGCTGAAAATGCTGTGAATTGTTGTTGAAAAATAATTTGAAGTTTGTAAAACAATTTTGTATAAAATTCAATTTATTTTAGCAACCTGTAGACGTTATAAAACAAACAGTCTTCTTATTGCAGACTGCAGACGTTTGGTCCACATCTTCTACTACAGAGCCTTGCAGATGTGGTCCGCAGATTGCAGACATTTTGTCTTCAAAAAAACAAACAACACCTTACTAGTTAGTTGAAACTAATGAGAACTCCTAAAAAACACAAAGCAAGCAGCATTCGAGCATCGAGTAATCAGAACCAATCATAACCTAATCAGACCATCCTATCTATAACATCCCATTTAAAATAAATAAATACTAAATAAATAAATCATAAAACCCCGATATGTATTTTCATAATTTTATTTTAGCCCTAAAGTCATATTATATAGGCAGGGTGTACACCTTTGGGTGTTAAAACTTATATTTTTTGGATATTGAGGGTTAAATTGTAACATATGGACTAGTATTGAATAGATTTTTGGAAGCTGGGGGCTATAGAGTAAATCATAGACTTGAATTGAAAATAATAGAGAGTGAGGGGACGGAAGTGTAAAATTGGTCATAAGTTTGAGGTGGAGTCGGGACTATAACCCTTTACCTCCCCTTCTTATTGTTCCTTCGTTTATAAAATGCAGCCGAAACCTTAACCCTAAAATCACGTTGCAGCCATGTAACACCCGCAGATTCGGACTAGTCAATTAAGACACAATAAGCGTTGAAAACGAATTTTTGATAGAAGGTTATTTTGAATAAATAATCTTGACTAAGTTGTAGTATATTTCTCAAGGTTTCCATACGTATAAAGAACGCTAAAATCTGAGTTATAACGAAGAAGTTATGACCTGTCGAAGCTCCGCGACAAAACCGACACGACGTTGTGTGACGTAAAAAGTGAGTTTACGATAAAAAGCTTTTTGGCCTTAGCAATCTAAACGAAAGTTGTAGTATACATTAAACCGAGTGCGTGCATAAAAAGAACGTCCAAATCTGACTTCGTATGAGGAAGTTATGATTTTTCTAAGATTTCGCAAAGCAGTATACAACCCGGAGTTCGAATTATAGATCGAGCGATTTTTAGCCGACACAACCTAGATGAGAATCGAATATTAGGCCCATAGAAGCTCAACGATAAAAAGACAGACGAAAACGGAGTCCGTATATAGAAGTTATGAGTTTTACACGGTCGTTTAACATTGTAATCATCTCATACTGTGAAATTTAAAATAGGTCGAGAATTAGCCGACGGAGTCTAAACGAAGCATGTCCCCACCTACGCGTGGATATAAAGAACATTGAAAATGGAGCTCGTATGCAAAAGTTACATGGTTTAGAAGGTAGCAAGGTGCTGTAGCGAAGTGGGTGACGTGGCGCAATCTGAGCCATTGCTTTCTACCCACCAGATGACGAAATGTGGCACCAACTCGATGAGTTGGACAAGCAACTCGATAAGCCGGGGGCCAGAAACTCGACGAGTTGGGTCAGAAACTCGAAAAGTTCATCACTTTTTCAGCCTATAAATACCACCCGAGAGTTCCTTCATTTTTTTCACACTTTTTACCCTTTCTTTCCCTCTCTACTCACTCTCTAAACCTACCAAACACCCCCTAAGTCTAGGAAACTTCCCTAGTACTAGATGAAAGCCACGGAGCGCCCGAAGGCTCCGAGAAAAAGAGTCTTTCGGTTCGGAAACTATGACATCCCCAAAATCTCAGCTAGAAAAGACCGATTTTCATTTATGCTTTTAAAATAATTTCAGAGTAAATCCTTTTGATTTGAAAGAGTTGCGGAATTTGTTCCTAAAAACAAAACGTGATAAAACAATGTTTACCAAAGCATTTCATAAAATAAATGTATTTTCATTATATAATAAAAACTCGGGATGTCATGTTCCGATACAGACCACAAAGCATAAACGATAACATTACAAGTCATTCAACAATTATATACATAAACAGACTTGTAAACAAAACAACTTGATGGTTCATCCATCTTATGCCCTTGCGCCACTTCCTGTAATACAAATAAACTGAGTGGGTCAGGCTTGGGAGCCTGGTGAGCATATAGGGTTTTCAACCCACAATAAATAATTATATTTAATTTCCACCAACCAACAATAACCCGATTACCCATTCCCGTTATTCTCACTTTACGTCCCTAAGACAACTAACATAAGGGACCTAGTCTAAGAATATTTCATCGGGGCGACAACACATGCTTCGTGGGTTCCTCAGCAATATAAGTCAAATAAGGCAACCATGAGGGGATGGAATACAGAGAATGAACACCCAAGTTCATTAACACCTACAGGTTATGAGCCTGCTAGCGTTCCACTAGACTGTCTAGAAAAGTCCGTGGTCGTCATCTAAATTCTGCTAGATGACTGGATCAAAACAACATCGAGGCCTCTCATCTGTTTATTACACACTAACTATCTACCCATGTTCTACCCAACATATTAGTAGATAAAATATACATTTTTATACATAGTTTCAACTACTACAACATTATCCAAAGATATCAAGTGTATTTTACATTTAAATTATGACGCTTATTTTTATTCTTAATTAATCAAACCACATAATTAAGCAATTAAGCACAAAACACATAATACTCAAATAATACACTTTTATTATTTCAAAACAGGTTACAAAGGTTAACCTAGACTATTATATCAACGAAAATGTCTGGCCTGGAAACACGGGCGTTACAATTCTCTCCCCCTTAGGATGATTCCGTCCCCGGAATCACACATCAACAAACAAATGCGGATAGTGACTCAACATGTCACTCTCCGTTTCCCAGGCGAGATTTGGCCCATTCGAATGTTTCCAACGAACAAGCTCTAATTCGACCATCTTGCGTCGAAGCTTCTTAGTCTTTTGGTCAACAATTGCCTCTAGTTCTTCAATTAACCTCTTGTTTTCATCAATTCTCAATTCAGAAATTCGAATTATAACGGGAGCTTCTGCCATGAACTTCCTCAAATAACACACATGAAAAGTGTTGTGAATTCCATTCAGTTCTTCGGGTAATTCGAGCTTGTAAGCTTGGTTCCCAACCCTATGAAGAACTTTTAATGGTCCAATAAACCTTGGACTTAACTTTCCCCTTTTACCAAATCTTACAAGTCCCTTCCACGACGAGACTTTAAGCAAAACCGAATCTGCAACCTCAAAAGTCATCGGTCTTCGCTTCTTGTCAGCATAACTCTTTTGACGATCTTGAGCTGCTAACATTCTTTCACTAATTATTTTCAACTTTTCAGCAGTTTGATGGACCATCTCGGGACCCATAAACTGCTTTTGCCCAGCCTCAAGCCAACAAGACGGCGTACGACACTTCTGTTTGTACAAAGCTTGATAAGGTGCCATCTTAATGCTCGAGTGGAAACTATTATTGTAGGAAAATTCTACCAATGGTAAATGTTCATCCTAATTACCTAGGAGTTCCAAGGTACATGCTCATAGCATATCTTCAAGTGTTTGTATCGTCCGTTCGCTCTGACCATCAGTCTGCGGATGGTAAGCTGTACTTAAACACAACTTGGTACCCAATTCCTCTTGTAGACTTTTCCCAAACCTCGAGGTGAAACGGCTATCACGATCCGATACAATCGTTAACGGAACACCGTGAAGCCTCACAATTTCCTTCACGTAAGAATTCACAAGCTTTTCCATAGACCATTTCTCCTTGGCTGCTATGAAATACGCACTCTTAGTGAATCGATCAACGACCACCCAAATCATGTCGTGACCATTCTTTGTTCTGGGCAGTTTAGTGACAAAATCCATAGCAATGTCTTCCCACTTACCCATAGGCACAGGCAATGGTTCTAAACTCCCGTACCGTTTCTGATGTTGTGTCTTTACTCTCGCACAAGTCACACACTCCGCCACATACTTTGCAACATCAAGCTTCATCATCGGCCACCAATAGTAGGGTTTCAGGTCCCTATACATTTTAGTGCTACCGGGATGAATTGAGTACATGGTCTTGTGAGCTTCTTCCATCAGAAGATCTCTGATTCCTCCTGTCTTAGGTATCCAAATCCGATCTTGGAACACCTTCAGTCCATGACTGTTTACACCGAACACCAACGTTTTGCCGAAACATTCCTCCTTTCGGTTATTCTTTTCAGAAGCTTCCTCTTGAGCTTTCTTTATACTTTCCACAATGGTCGAGACAACTTCAATTCTCAACGCTCTTGGCCTTTTCCGTTCAAGATTGAATTTCCGACTGAGAGCATCAGCAACAACATTAGCTTTACCGGGGTGGTAAAGTATCTCGCAGTCGTAGTCTTTAAGTAATTCTAGTCAGCGTCGTTGCCTCATATTCAGTTCCTTCTGATTAAAGAGATATCGGAGACTCTTATGATCAGTAAAAAGTTTGCACTTCGTGCCATAGAGGTAATGCCTCCATATTTTCAGAGCGAAAACTACCGTTGCCAACTCCAAATCATGAGTCAGGTAATTCTTTTCATGCTCCTTCAGCTGTCGAGATGCATATGCTATCACCTTTTCTCTTTGGGTCAAAACACAACCCAATCCAACACCAGACGCATCGCTATAAACAGCGAAGTCTTCAACTCCATCGGGTAGAGAAATTATCGGTGCCTCGCATAGCTTCTTCTTTAGCTTCTCAAATGCTTCTTTATGCTTATCACTCCAAGCATAACTAGCTCCTTTGTGGGTCAAAGCTGTTAATGGAGTAGCAATTGAAGAAAAGCCTTGGATAAACCTTCGGTAATATCCGGCTAATCCTAAAAAGCTTCGGATCTCTGTGGGACTTTTCGGTTGTTCCCACTTCATTACAACTTCAATCTTTGCTGGATCAACCATCATCCCTTCTCGGTTGACCACGTGACCCAAGAATTAGACTTCACGAATCCGAAAATCACATTTGGAGAACTTTGCATACAGTTTCTCCTGCTTCAAAACTTCTAACACTTCTCGCAAGTGTCTGCCATGCTCCTCTTGGCTTTTCGAGTAAACCAAAATGTCGTCTATGAACACTATCACAGATTTATCAAGGAACGGATTACAAACCCTATTCATTAAATCCATGAATGCTGCTGGAGCATTGGTTAGTCCAAACGACATAACCAAGAACTCGTAGTGTCCATATCTAGTTCTGAATGTAGTCTTCTCGATATCTTGCTCTCTTACTTTTAGCTGATGATATCTTGACCTTAGATCCATCTTCGAGAAATAGCTCGAACCTTGCAATTGATCAAACAGGTCATCAATCCTCGGCAACGGATATCTATTCTTTATTGTTGCCTTATTCAGCTCTCTGTAATCAATGCACATTCTCATACTTCCATCTTTCTTCTTCACGAATAACACCGGAGCTCCCCAGGGCGATGAACTAGGTCTAATGAAACCTTTGTCCAATAACTCCTGAAGTTGCATCATCAGCTCCTTCATCTCCGTCGATGCTAATCGATAAGGTGCTTTTGCTATTGGCGTGGTTCCTGGTAACAAGTCAATTATGAACTCCACTTGTCTATCAGGTGGTAATCCAGGAAGATCTTCGGGAAATACTTCCAGATAATCACACACCACTAGAATACTCTGCATCACCTTCTTTTCCTTCTTAGCATCAATCACGAATGCTAAATATGATGTACATCCCTTGGTCAAACACTTTCTGGCTTTCATTAGGGAAATGATTCCAGAATTCACTCTGCGTTTGTCCCCATACACCATAAACGAATCTTTCCCAGGCGGGTTTACTTTAACTATCTTCTTCTTGCATAAAATTTCGACATCATTGGCGCTAAACCAATCCATTCCCAACACAATGTCGAAACCATTAAGTTCGATAGGTAATAATTCCTCGTGAAACTTATTCCCATTAAGGTCGATTAAGATGTTTTTCATACGATGGCTAACAGGTACAAACTTGCCACTAGCAACTTCGACTAATAAAGCATTATCTAGTCTATCAACAGGCAAAGCTAGTTTCCTACCAAACTCATGCGAAATAAAGGAGTAGTTGGCTCCAGAATAAAACAAAATTTGAGCAGGTAATTCGTTTACGAGAAAGGTACCTGAAGCGACATCAGCTTCATCTTTCGCGGCCTCAAGTGTCATCTGGAAGGCTCTTGCCTTCGGCTTTGGTGGAATGTTGGGCTTAGCTGCCTCCTTCTTCTTCGGACAGTCTTTCAAAATATGCTCCTCTTCATTACAACCAAAATACATCCTTTTGTTGTTCGGACACTCATTGGCAAAATGCCCAACCTTTCCACACTTGTAGCAGGTTACATCCTCACTACATTTCCCAAAGTGCTTTTTCTTACACTTATCACACCACTTCACTTCGCCTCCTTTTCCTCCACCAAACTTTTTCGAATCGGATTTCGAAAATTTGCTTTTCTTACCGGAACCAGATGTTCCCTCAAACTTTCTCTTCTCACCAACCTCAACCTTGTCGGTGGTTCTCCCCTTAATCATGTTCTCAACAGACTTGGCAGCCCAGATAGCTGCCTCTAGAGTATGTGCCTGACGTACTGGCACCTCATACTCCCATGGGAGTCCCTTTGCATACCGGTCCACCTTTGTCATCTCATCTGGAACGATGCGCAAAGCAAACTCCATCTTATCTGTAAAGTTATTAGTGTATTCATCAACTGACATGCTGCCTTTCGTCAATGTCAGAAACTTGTTCTCTAGTTCCAACAGATTTTGAGCCGAGCAGAACTTGCACTTGAACTGCACCAAGAATTCTGCCCATGTCAATTGCAGTGGCTCATTAGGGCTTAAAGTCTCCCCTAGAGTGTTCCACCAACGAACGGCTCCACCTCGGAATTGACGCACTGCATAGATAGTCTGCAACTTGCCTCTGCAGCCACAAGTCATGAAGGCTAACTCCATTTCTGAGATCCAATCCATAACTCCAATCGGATCCTCCTTTCCATTGAAGTTTGATGGTTTGCAAGTTAGAAAGTCCTTGTACTTGCATCCCATTCCATCATTCCTTCCATCATGGTTGTTTTGCCTAACTATCGGTGGGTTGGCTTGACCAACAGACCCACTGAAGTTTCCACCTTCCAAGTGCCCTTCATTTAATTCGGGCTCTTCCACACGAATTGACAGTTCTTCACGATTCTGTTGAAGAAACCGCCTAGTTTCACCATCTGACGATCCAACATTGTTTGAATAATCATTTGCACACCAGCCATGGTTATTGGCTCAGGTGCTGCTGCTACGATAGGTATTTGTTCATTCACTGGTGGTTGATTCCTATTTTCATCAGCATTTCCAACTCCACTTCTTGTTCTCACCATTTTTGATCTACACACCGAATAAGGTGAAATTATATCCTCATTCACGATAGATATTCAAATCATCCTTATCACTCCGAAACATTTACATGCTAGTTCTAATATCGTAGACGTATGCTTAGAATCTTACACACATAAAGTTTCTAGATCCGGTCGGCAACAGACCATAGATCCGAAAAAATAATATCATATATGGCAACATATAAGATTTAGCACATAAAAGCATTTTAGGCAACTTTCCTAAAATAAACTAGTGCTCTTGTCTAAAACATAACAGACACGTATCTCAAAATCTCGGCCAGAAAAGACCAATTTTCATTTATGCTTTTAAAATAATTTCAGAGTAAATCCTTTTGATTTGAAAGAGTTGCAGAATTTGTTCCCAAAAACAAAACGTGATAAAACAATGTTTACCAAAACATTTCATAAAAGAAATGTATTTTCATTATATAATCAAAACTCAGGATGTCATGTTCCGATACAGACCATAAAGCATAAACGATAACATTACAAGTCATTCAACAAATATATACATATACAGACTTGTAAACAAAACAACTTGATGGTTCATCCATCTTATGCCCTTGCGCCACTTCCTGTAATACAAATAAACTGAGTGGGTCAGGCTTGGGAGCCTGGTGAGCATATAGGGTTTTCAACCCACAATAAATAATTATATTTAATTTCCACCAACCAACAATAACCCGATTACCCATTCCTGTTATTCTCACTTTACGTCCCTAAGACAACTAACATAAGGGACATAGTCTAATAATATTTCATCGGGGCGACAACACATGCTTCGGGGGTTCCTCAGCAATATAAGTCAAATAAGGCAACCATGAGGGGATGGAATACAGAGAATGAACACCCAAGTTCATTAACATCTACAGGTTATGAGTCTGCTAGCGTTCCACTAGACTGTCTAAAAAAGTCCGTGGTCGTCATCTAAATTCCGCTAGATGACTGGATCAAAACAACATCGAGGCGTCTCATCTGTTTATTACACACCAACTATCTACCCATGTTCTACCCAACATATTAGTAGATAAAATATACATTTTTATACATAGTTTCAAAACCTGTATAGCATGCTCAATCAATACATATTCCACATAACAGATGAGGCACACACACATAACACGTATTTCATAGAGAAATAATCAGTTCTATAAGATAGAAGAAAGTGAATATACATTCACACACATAACAACAAAATATACACATAACACGTATTTCGTATAAAATACTTCATAATTATGCGTTAGAAGAAAGTAACTACACACTCACTTGATCAGAAGATGATCGGACAGCACTACGGCTTGCAGAAGTAGTAATCCTCAGCAGATCTGGAAGATCTCTACAAAAATCGAACTTCTCGCGGGCAGAGCTTCGGCTCGGGAATCGCACTTCTCGGGATCCCGGGAGCATAAAACTTCCTTCTTAACTTGGATATGTGATCCGGGGTGTCGGGATGGCTTTGGGGGTTTACGCGCAGAGCTTCGGCACAAAAAGGAGAAGAAATGAGCAAAAATACCCGGAACCCTCACATCCTATTTATAGGAGGCTGAGCCTCGCACGTATGCTGGGCGTACTTCGGATATGCCCGGTGACTCCCCTTCGGATAATACCGGGTTTTATAATTAAATTTAAATATTAATTATTTAATAAACTTTGAAAATTCATATCTTCTTCATACGAACTCCGTTTTCGACGTTCTTTATATCCACGCTTAGGCGAGACTACGCTCTACAGCTTTCGTTTAGACTTCGTCGGCTAATTTTGAATTTGTTTTTATTATTTTTTTAGTAGGCCCGGACAGGAAAACTTCGTTATAAATTCATTAGTTCTTCGTTTGACGTCCGTTCTCGCCTAACTTTTCATCGCTTCGATACCAACAACAAGGTCTTCGATTCTCGTTTAGATTGCTTCGGCTAAAAACCGTTCGATCTCAAATCGAGTATTTCAGGCTGCATACCGCTAAGTCGAAACTTCAGAAAATCATAACTTCCTCATACGAAGTCAGATTTGGGCTTTCTATATATATATATATATATATATATATATATATATATATATATATATATATATATATATATATATATATATATATATATTCGGTAACCTTGTTTCAACTACTACAACATTGTGCAAAGATATCAAGTTTATTTTACACTTAAATTATGACGCTTATTTTTATTCTTAATTAATCAAACCACATAATTAAGCAATTAAGCACAAAACACATAATACTCAAATAATACACTTTTATTATTTCAAAACGGGTTACAAAGGTTAACCTAGACTATTATATCAACGAAAATGCCTGGCCTGGAAACGCGGGCGTTACAGAAACTCTGCCCGCGCAGAACCCGGTTTTCAGTAGAAACTCGCTATTCGTCAAAGGAGATTATTTTTAAGAAGTGAAACGTTGTCTGATTTTTGAATGGCCACGTTAGCAAGTGAGTGCATAGTCCCTTTCATGAACAAGATTTTAATACAAGTATTAAATAATGTACTTAATAGTTGTTGGTATGTGAAATATTTTATATTGTCTAAAATACATGTTAGCAATATATCTGAGAAATATATGATGATACAGAGTAAACCTAAATTAATCAAGAGGAATATTGGGTAGTATCTCTTTATGAGTACGAGTAAGATATTTATGGAGAGTCAAACTTTAAAGCTCGTCATC
The DNA here is from genome assembly GCF_052625555.1 of Lactuca saligna. NCBI lineage: Eukaryota > Viridiplantae > Streptophyta > Magnoliopsida > Asterales > Asteraceae > Lactuca > Lactuca saligna. The sequence continues at coordinate 188,045,100 of NC_136421.1, read as the reverse complement.
AATCTGAGAGCAAGGATTAGACTTAGTTATTTGTCCTTGGTTCAAGAGTATGGAGATGACCTAGTTATGTGTCATTAATCTGGGAGTATGGATGAGAGGTTAGTTTTAGATCATGGAGTATGGATCAGGTTAGTTTTAGATCCGAGAGTATGAATCATATTCGTTTTAGATCCGGGAATATGGATAAGATTAGTTTTAGATCTGGGAGTATGGATCAGGTTAGTTTTAGATCCGGGAGTATGGAGGTTAGCTTTAGATCTGGGAGTATGGATCAGGTTAGTTTTAGATCCGGGAATATGGAGCAGGTTAGTTTTACACCCGGGAGTATGGATCAGATTAGTTTTAGATCTGGGAGTATGGATCAGGTTAGTTTTAGATCCGGGAGTATGGATCATGCTAGTTTTAGATCCGGGAGTACGGATCGGGTAAATAGGTTAGTTTTAGATCCAGGAGTATGGATCAAAGAATAGTTTTAAATCCGAAAGTATGGATTTGGTAAAGAGGTAAGTTTTAGATCCGGGAGTATGGATTATGTAAGGAGATCAATTTTGACCCTAAAGTATAGACTGGGTCGCTGTGAGAATCGACGGGATGGGGTAAAATTGTTTATAGGAGGTGAAAATTGTAAATGTCATGATGTCCTAAAACATATATATATATATATATATATATATATATATATATATATATAACATTGTGGGATTGAAATCCCTATATAATTACTAGGTTTCCCAACCTGACCCACTCAGTTTAGTTGTATCACAGGTTTCGATACGAAGTCAAATTAGACTGAGAGATTAAAGAAAATGCAAATCAATAGTGTAAATGAATGTAAGCTCTGTTTATGCTAATGTTTCTGTATTGACGATGACATCCCGATGTTTTAAAATGAATAAAAAATACATTTCTTCAGAAATGCTTTGATAACATATTTATCATGTTTTCTGGGAAGAATTTCCGCAACTTATATCTTCAAAAGATACTCCGGTTTTCAAAATAAAGCATAAACAAATCGGTCTTTTCTGGCCGTAAAAATGGGGATGTCACAGTTGGTATCAGAGCGTTAGTTTAAGCGAACTAAAAATTTGTAGGATTTCTAGACTTAAACTTAGAATTCTAAGCAATGATTATGAGATGAGTGTCTTCTAAAATTTAGACACGAGCACTAGTTTATTTTAAGAAAGATGCCTACAATTCTTTTATGTGCTAAAATTTGTATGTTATAGGTATAGAAATGCCTTATATGCTATTATTTGATTGGATCTATGGTCTGTTGCCGACCGGATCTGGAAATTTTATGTGTTCAGATTTCAAAAGGTTTAATTACGATATTAGAACTTGCATGTGACTTTTCGGATTTCTAAACGTCTATCGAAAATAAAGATCTAAATTCACCTACATTGGTGTATAGATCGACATGGCAAGAACCCAAAGTGGAGTCAGAAACGCAAGTGGTAACAGGAATCAGCAACCTCAACCCCAAGGGATTGATCAAGTGCCAATAGTAGAAGCTGCACCTGAACTAGTCACAATGGCTAGAGTACAAGCCATGATCTGGGCTATGATGGCCGAACAGAGGGACGAAATGAGGCAACTGTTACTGAATAACAGGGATGAACCTTCGATACCTGTTGAATAACCTGAGCTGACCATTGAACAGTCAGAGGAAGGAGATTAGAGTCGCACTATGAGTCAAGCTGAACCGCCGATGTTTAGGAGGAACAACCAAGATGAAGGCGACAAGGGGAACGGATGCAAGTATAAGGACTTCACAACTTGCAAGCCGTCGAATTTCACTGGGAAAGAAGATCCGATTGGAGTTATGGATTGGATCTAGGAAATGTAGTTGGCCTTCATAACATGTGGTTGCAAAGGCAAACTGCAAACTACATTTGTATTACGTCCGTTCAGAGGTGGCACTGTTCGCTGGTGGAACACCGTGGGGAAGACCCTAAGCCCCGATGAGCCCCTGCAACTGATTTGGTCAGAGTTCTTGGTGCATTTCAAGTGCAAGTACTGCTCGGCCCAAAACCTGCTAGAGCTAGAGAACCAATTCCTGACGTTGAAGAAGGGAAGCATGTCCATTAATGAGTATACCAATCTGTCACACCCCCAAACCAGAACGGCGGAAACGTTCGGGGGCGGAGGACGTCATGTTCAATATCATAACAGTTCATAGAAAGGAAAGTACACACCACCATATATAATAAGTTGCTAAATGTTTACATAGTTGTATTCATTACATGTTAAAAATAAAGGTACATAAACTTCAATTAGAATGAAGTAATTAACGCCAGCGCGTTAATCCCAAAAGTTGAATCCCAACCTGCTTAGCGATTTCCTGAGAATACAAGTTATTTCAAAGAAAAAGTGTCAACAATTAAGTTGGTGAGTCCATAAGTTGTTTAGAAAAATTGGATGCCATTCCAAAATAGGTGTATGTTTTCCAGTAAACGTAGTGCTTCAACATGTAAAGAGTTGTTATTTGTGGTGTTGAAAATGAATGCATTAGTTCCAGAAAATCCCATATATGTTTATAAGTTGTAAATGATTGCACCGGAAAAATCCCTTCTTTTCCTATTTTGTTTGTATGCAGGAAACACTTTTATTATTCCTCGCACATAATACCAGTCTCTAAGACCGAAAATTGTAAGAAACCACGTTTCTCGTAAATGTGTCATAGTTTTATATATAATAAAACTACGTGAAGATCGAACCGGTTGGATGAAGAATAGTTTTAATAACCACTCGTTCATCATAACTTAATATCATAATAATTGTATATCCGATGAGTTTTTATAACCATACTAAACATAATATGCCTGTAACGACGTTCTTCAGGCGTCGCATTGCTATGACAACTGTCACCCCAAAAGACGGACTGTAGCTAACAGTCAGGGTGCGGGATCATGACTTCCCGTATAGATCTATACACATTTGACACGTTCTCGTCGCGGGAGATTCTGGTTATAAACAGGCCTTACTGCAGTACTTTCTAATAAAGAAAAGTAAAGTTGGAAGATGTGCGCGTCTCATGGATTCTCAATTTAGTATATATTAACATGATAGTTTTGTATGCAAAGTTTAGCCTTTCACACAATGATTTGATAAACCGAAATCATAAGTTTTTAGAATGTATAAAATGTTTTAACAACGAAGATCATTATACTCCTCGTATAAGTCTAATGCACGATAATAACCGTATGTTTACTTGTATTCCCCCCCCTAAAAGAGTTGTAAAAGTATTTAAAGATGTATTTAAAGTGTGTTAAAAAGGGGTATGAACTCACTTGACAACTTGAAGATAGCGAGATGGAAAAACGGCAGAGTTAGGTCTCGGGAAATGGATTTTTCCTCGGAAATCTCGGGATTTCTCGGGAGAAAATCGACCTTCAGATCTTGCACGAAGTGACCAGGGCTTCGTGGTAGTACGAGCACGGAAAATGAGGAAATACGCAAGAAAAATGAGAGAGAATGAGCCTCCTTTTCGGAAGCCTTCGCATGCCCTTTTATAGGGAGGCTGGTCAGCCTTGGTACGCGAGTCTGATGGGACGGGTTCCTGGGTTCGCGGGTCGGATGGGACGTGTCGCTGGCACGCGGGTCGGATGGGACGTGTCCCTGGGTTCGTGCACTTCGCATTTTCATTCTTACACCCTTCGCATCCCTTCGCATTTATCACCTTCGCATTTATCACCTTCGCATTTATCTCTTTAGAATTTCTACAATTTCATCATTTATGACTCCCATTTGCGAAGTTGAGTATTGATTTCCAAAAATGCGAAACTTCAGGGACAATATTTGAAATCTTATGTTTTCTTCCCCAATTCGCATTCTACTGTGAAATACTTCGCATCTTCATTCTTACACCCTTCGCATCCCTTCGCATTTATCACTTTCGCATTTATCACCTTCGCATTTATCACCTTCGCATTTATCTCTTTAGAATTTCTACAATTTCATCATTTATGACTCCCATTTGCGAAGTTGAGTATTGATTTCCAAAAATGCGAAACTTCAGGGACAATATTTGAAATCTTCTGTTTTCTTCCCCAATTCGCATTCTACTGTGAAATACTTCGCATCTTCATTCTTACACCCTTCGCATTTAAGCTAATTAATCGAATGCGATTCACAAAATTTTCATTTCCAGATGCGAACACAGTTTAGTTCTTGAACTCTAAACTTGCGAAATCAAAAATTCATATGTTGAACCCATATGCGAATATTAACCCAATTGACTTCAAATGATGTCCGACTTGAGCATTCTTTTCATGTATGTTTGTAGTTTAACGATATCTATGACTTTCATTTAGACACTTAAGGACGTAAAGTGTTTTATTGAAACTTTGCGTTTTTACGTAACTTCGGATTGCCGGTTTTTGGTCGGAAAATCTTATAATGAGCATAACTTCTTCGTTATAACTCGGATTTTTGTGTTATTTATATGTTTGGAAACCTTATGAGAATAGCTACCACATAATGTACTCTAAATAGAGTTTTTGAATACTTCATTTTCTATTTCCTTTCAAAAGAAGATTACATGACTCGATCTTTACTGACCTGAAATAACGGGTTGTTACAGTTTAACCCAAAATGAGAACGAAACGAATCGACTAACGGCGAAATCTCACGAGTAGAACAAGTTTTCGATGATGGAAAACTTCGGGTTGTTACATTATCCCCCCGTTAGAGGGAATTTCGTCACGAAATTCAAAGATTTGAACTCAAATTGCAAGTTGAAAAGAGAATCGAGGATGAGTCTTCTGCTTCGGGTTTTTACGCTTCCAAGTGGAATCGGGTCTCCGCTTGACGTTCCAGCGAACCCTCACTTTCAGGACGTGTCTTGGTTTCGTTGGGTACATATTTCTAAAAGACCGAGACATGAAGTACCATAGGAATGTTTCTAAGTTTTGAGGTTAATCGAAGTTTGTAGGCTACGGGATCAATCCTAATGAGAATTTCGAAAAGTTCTATGTTTATGAAGAGGTTCAAATGAATAGATAACAGTTTATCTTTCTAGATTAGAATTGAAAAAGAATTGCAAGTAGAAGGGTTGTCGAAAAGGAATATATCTGGGGCAACTGTGGGATCGGTGGCTGTCTCACCTTGTCCTATAGCTAGGACTCTTCCAGAGTTGCTAGCTGTTGCTGCATTGGGGCGGTTTCTCTTAAAATGCCTGACCCTTCCGTAACCATAACAGACCTGACTGATGCCTGCTCTGGAAGCTTGGTTTGTTGGTGTTCTGCAACTGCACGCAAGGTGACCCTCTTAGCCACAATTTTTGCAAAGTTTTACATGATAGGGACCGGGGATATAGTGGTGGTAACTGTACTGGTTACACCACGGGAGAACACCGGCATATCCGGTGATAGGTGCTTGAGCTGAGGAACCGATGACGGGTACAACAGCAGGGGTAGTGGCAGCATGGACTGCCACCATTTGTTGTCTCTTCGAGAACTCCTGGGAAGGCTGATATTTCTCCCCCGCTTCCCAGAACTTTCTTTTCTCACCACTTCTTTCCATCAGCTCAGGACTGGTGGCTGCTTCCTCTACGTCCTCACTATGGTCAATCAAGATTTGCGCTAGGCATTTGGCGCTGTCGTAGGTATCCGGCTTCGCAGCTATAACGTTCCCTTTGGTTGGCTGGGTTAATCCCCAGATAAACCCCTCAATCTTCTTACTTTCCGGGGTAACCATCCCTGGACAAAGAAGCGCTAAGTCGTCAAACCTAGATATGTAGGCGGCGATATCGGAACCTTTCATCTTCAGATTCCAAAGTTCATGCTCCAACTTCTGGATTTCACCCCGAGGGCAATACTCTGCGTGTAGAAGTTCCTTCATAACTTCCCAACCCATAGCATTGGCTACAGGTAGAGTTAGAGATTTGACTCGGCTGTTCCACCAAGTCAGGGCTTTGTTGGTGAGAGTGCACGCGGCAAACTTCACCTTGTCGGATTCTGAACAAGCACAGATCTCGAAGATAGATTCGATCCTTTCTAACCATCGAGTTAGAGCAATGACACCTCATGTGCCATCGAAGAATGTAGGTTTCGCATGCATAAAGTCTTTATAGGAACACTCCTTTCGGTGTCCCTGGCTATTTTCCTGGTTTTGAGGTTGGGGACCACCTCCCGAACTACCGGGGTTCGTTTGCGACATGGCTGTTGAGAATGCTACAGTTAAAATTGACTGAAGGGTTGCCATGTCGATTTGAAGAGAAGGTGGTGTTTGAGGAGGGTTGTTGTTGTTCTGCGAGCTGGGTCTCTTACTTGGAGGCATCTTGATCTAATAAGATCAGGAAGAGAGGATGATAAGCCCTCTGAATTGAATCAAGAGATATGATACAAAGGATATCTCTTTATGACATACATAGAATTCTATTTAGCGATAAAGCAGGAAAGAGTTATCAAAACAGATAAATTATCGCTTAAAAGGATGATTGAGGAGCAACCCTGGGATGAGGATTTCTATAACAGATTTGGCTCAAGAAATACTCCCATAGTATTTCTTGTCTTACTACAACGACGGCTCATTGTTTGGGTATTGGGTAAGTTTAGGCATGCCGTACACCACAGTCACTCCCAAGCACATGTTGGCCGTGTCTCGAATGAATATAGTTGGCCAGACCATATTGATCCTAGACACGACTACATAACTGCCCAGGTTTAACTGCAACGTACAACACCCATTTACTTATGTTTTGGTCTACTTGTAGTCACGGATTTTGACTGTCGGGTATACTTGTATACTTTTGAAAATACTTATATTTGAGGTATACTTTTAGTTCAGAGCATTTAGGCCCTTTAGTGTTAATAGTTTTATACCATGTAAGGTTTGGTATACTCCATTCACTATAAACAAGGGCTCTGATACCAATCTGTCACACCCCGAAAACCAAAGGCGGAAACGTTTCCGGGGCGGACTCCACGTTAAGTATCAAATCCAATGCACATAGTAAAGCAGTAATCACAAAACATTACATTACATAATATTGTTTACATCTGTTTGCAAGTAAAGTTGTACAAGTGTTTTATACATATATGATATGAACAAAACTAAAGACGAGTCTTATGTATGCTCCGTCTTCTCCAAAAGATTCGCTAGGTACCTGTCTAATGTCAACCTGAGAATACAAGCAGTTTGAAAATCAGCATAAAGCTGGTGAGTTCATAAGATGTTTGTTTTGTGAAAAATGTACGAGTTTCCTTTGATTCTTCCGAAAAGTTTGGTATCCAAGAAAATCCCATATTTTCTTAAAAGAAATGTTTAGTTAACTGTTTTAGGTTATGCGGTCCTGGTTATGATTAACTATGATCCTAGGAAAATCCTATATTTTCCTAAAAGTAAGTTTAGTTATTGGATTTCGATGTAATGATTAATTACCATTCGTACTTATTGTATTAACTAGGTATTCTGATATCCTGAAGGTATTACACTGGGGTGTACTTAGATACGTGTCTTCGTATTCATATTCCTATTCTTTATCGTATTCATGGTTTTTAATTTATATTTGTATTCGTAGTTATATTTGTAGTCCTGTTCATATTCGTATTCGTATCCCTACTCCTAATCCTAATAGTATTCGTATTCATATTCGCAGTCGTGTTCATTTCCCTAATCCTACTCCTAATACTATTCGTATTCGTATTCGTATTCGTATTCGCAGTCGTGTTCCTATCCCTAATCCTACTCCTAATACTATTCATATTCGTATTCGTATTATTATTTTAGTATTCCTATTTGTTCCATTCCTAGTTATACTTCTATATTCGTTCTATTCCTAGTTATAGTTTCGTATTCGTATTCGTATTCGAATTAGTCCTAATTGGTAATTAGTATAAATTATTCGTAGATTATGAAACATAGTTTAGATTAGAACATTTTATCAAGAAATCTATGATTAGTTTGAAAGCTAACTTCGTAATTCGAACTATTTGATAAAACACAGTTATTGATATTAGAACATACAGAATAAAAACAATTAAACTGAAAACAATAAGTTTGAGTACAAGATTTCCTTGTACTTTTTCTTGTATTCCCCCCCTGAAAACAGTGAAAACAGTTGAGAAAGGGTAGGGGTATGAACTCACCGGTTGGAGAATGCGTCGGTTCTGGGTTTGCAAACGCACAAGATTCCTATAGATTATCAGATGATACACATTTTCATCTAATTAGGACTTAAATAATTTATTTGTTAGGGACATATGCTTCTAATCGCGAAAACGCTTCATTACAAGCATTTGGAGGGACCCAGGTGACATCTACGGACGTGTAACGATGCGAGGGACTTGGGAAATGAGTTTACTCCCCAAGAGTAAACTCCTTAATGGAGTTTTCGGTCTAAACACCCACTCCCCATGAGTTTACGGCCGTAAACTCATGGTGGGGTGATTTATGGTGTAAATTGGGTCACAAATGGATATGGACACTTGGAAATGCTTGGAATGATTTTACCTAAGGCTTGGAATGGATTAAAATCACCATTTGCAACACTTAAGGGAGTTTACAGCCTAGGCATGCGGTCTTTGGCCGTAAACTCTCATATCCCCTTGATTAAGTGTTTTTAAGGTCTTAAAATTAATCACATGTGATTCTAAAAATTCCCACAAGCCTAGAAATGAGTCTGGGGCACCAATGGACACTCTTTTAGGAGTTTACGGCCATGAGACATGTTCTATGGCCGTAAACTCTCAATTGTGGGGTTTTGATGTGTTTAAGGTCCTTAAACTATTTTTGGTTGGTCCTATGATTTATTCCAAGGCTTTTGGTGGTGTTGGATGGCTTTCTAACACCTTAGAAGTGAGTTTACACCCAAGTTTAAGGAGTTTACGGCCCAAGCACATGCCTTGGACGTAAACTCACACAAACCCCTCAAAAATTATGTTCAAGGTGTTCTAGGTCCATTACCAATATTCTACAAGCCATATCTAAGTCTTGTTTGTGATTTGGAAGGGTTTAAGGTCATGAAAACCACATTTGTCACACCCCGAAAACCGAAGGTAGAAACATTTCCGGGGTTGACTCCACGTTGAGTATCAAATCCAATGTACATAGTAAGTAAAGTGAAACAAACATTACATTACATATTAAAAGTTTTACAATTTGTTTCAAAAGACATAGTTTATACAGTTGTGATACATAATATAGATATAAACAAAATGAACGAGCCTTGCACGCACACGATCCTGAACCAAGTAAGTCTTCGGGTACCTGCACTATCGTTGACCTGAGAACACAAGCAGTTTGAAAATCAGCATAACGCTGGTGAGTTCATAAGTAGTTTTGTTTTGTAAAAATGTTTATGTTTCCTTTTATGTACCAGTGTAATCCCAGGAAAGTCCTATACTTTCCTGAATTGTTAGTTAATGTAAAAGATGTAATGATATACAGTTGGTTACACTTTACTGGTTATGTGTATATTACCCAAGAATGCCCCATGCTTTCCTGTATGTTGGTTTTCAATGTGAAAGATGTATTCTATTAAACCTGGTTATGTACAAAGTTTTTCCCCAGGAAGGTCGCATAGCTTCCTGAATGTTGGTTATTATTTGTAAAAGATGTAAAAGATGTAAAAGATGTAAACTGAATCCTGGTTATCTGAAAAATGTAGTATGTGGTTCTTTATTACTATAAGTAAATCTCTGTTATCCTAGTTGCGAGTTCCATAACCATACTAAAGACTGAACCTGTGGCAATAAGTAGTCCACAGCCTTGTGGCAATAAGTAGTCCACAATCCTTATGACTTTCGTCACCCTTGAACCATTTCGGTTCGGTTGTAGCTAGCAGCCAGGTGTGGGGTAGTCAGCCCCGTATAGATCTATACACCCAAGTCACGCTCTCTAAATTCCAGAGATTCTGGTTACGGGTGTAGTCCTCCACTCGCGTATCTCTGTGGAGTGTTTGCCGAGGACGTGTCTCCAATCATACTGAATAACAAATTTACTAGTAATAATAGGATAATCCTCCATTCGCGTATCTCTGTGGAATGTTACCGAGGACAAGACAGTGTACAAAATATATTGTTCATATGTTATAAAGTCATGCTTTTAACTGATAAAATGTAGAAACCATTTGTGAAATATATAAAACATAACAGTTTATAAAACTCATTTCACAAATAAATCTTTAAGTAATATGTGTATTCAACTCGTTATCAGTTGTGTAATCAATATTAAAAGCATATGAAATTTGAAATACACACATGAAAATAAGTTTTGAGTACAAGAAAACCCTTGTACTTTGCTTGTGTTCCCCCCTGAAAACAGTGAAAAACAATGAAAAAGGGTAGGGGTATGAACTCACCGGACTCGGGAATGTGTCAGTTTTGGATACTAGACGTTGATTCGGGGATTGTTTACTCGCGATGTCCCTATGTAAAATGAAATAATGTCCATATATATACAATTAGGGATACATTCACTAATCATATGGAACATTACACTCCAACGAGGTTAAACACCTCAAAATGAGCGTTTGGAGTGACCCGGGTGACATCTTCGGACTTGTAATGGCACTAGGGACTTGGGACTTGAGTTTACTCTCCATAAGTATACATTTAAATGAGTTTACAACCACAAAACACACCCACACATGAGTTTATGGCCGTAAACTCATGTTGGTGTGATTTTGATGGTTTAAGGGCTTAAATGGACATGGGGATTGCTAGAATGGATTATCTAAATTGCCTTGGAACACTTGGAATGAATTTACATCATTTAAAACATGAGTTTACGGCCACACTCTTAGAGTTTACGGCCGTAAACTCACCCATGGCCAATAATGGTTAATTTGAACTATATAGGACAATCACATGTGATTCTAACTAATTTTCTAAGCATTGTTATGAATTTAGGTTACCATTTAACAAACTTTTAGGAGTTTACGGCCTAGAGGCATGTTCTATGGCCGTAAACTCTCCTTATGCTCTTTAAAAATTATTTTTTGATGTTTAAAACACTCACATGCAATTCTAGAAATTTATCCAAGCTTTTAGGGTGGTTTAAGACATCATTAGCCACACTTATAGGAGTTTACAGCCTAGGAGGAGTTCTTTGGCCGTAAACTCACTTATGTAGGGTATATGTTTTGTTTAAGGTCTCCAAATCATTTTTAGATGAATCTAGGATTTACCACAAGGCCATTGGTTGAGTTTCAAAGCATTTGGACATGTTTAAAGGCACTAAATCCCCATTAAAGAGGAGTTTACGGCCCAAGAACATACCTTGGTCGTAAACTCTCTTTTGTCCCTCATAATTCGTGTTTTAATTGTTTTAAGTCTAGATTTGCAAGCCTTATAGTCATATCTAAGTCCAAACTTTGATTTGGAAGGGTAATTTGGCTTAAAAAACCCCATTTAATGGAGTTTACGACCCAAGCTTGCTCCTTGGCCGAAAACTCATGTTCTTGGTCCTAAAACTCAAATAATTCATCAATTTGAAGGCTAAAGATGTTGAATAACATGCTAGGGAGGTTTCCTTAAAGATTTGAAGCCTTAAACTTGAGGTTTGGACCTTAATTCTAGCTTGAGGAGAGAGGTTGTCAGAGTTTAATGTGAAATTGGCCAAAGGCTTCAAATGAAGTCTTAAACCACTTTATATAGTGTTCGGGAATTAGACACGACGGAATTCTACCCGATACCGATGTTAAGTGGGGCTTTTGGTCATACCCGACCAAATTGCCGTGACTCGATTCGGTCGATTCTATACTTATTCCGATTACTAAAGTGGGGAGTTAAAATGATTTCTAAATGTATTAAGACACCCATTAAGTCATTTTAGGTCGATATAAACTAATGACTTAATAAAATGGCGAAATCGGAAACGAATTTGAAAATGACGTTTGGTTGATCGGATTGGATTATAAGTTGGAGTACAAGAAGTGATATGAAATTTCGGGTTGTTACAACATTTATATGAGTTTATGGCCCAAGCTTGTGCCTTGGCCGTAAACTCCTTCAAATGACTCAAAATCAATGTTAGAAATGTTATAATTCAATCCATAAAGCCATCTAGCCATATCTAAGGTCCAATTCTGTTTAGGAAGGGTTGTTGTGCTCCAAAACCCATGTTATATGAGTTTACGGCCTAGGATGGTTCCAATGCCGTAAACTCATGAATATGGTCATATTTCATGCTTTGAACTCGAATTTGAAGGCTAGGGATGTTACATAACAAGCTAGGGGAAGTACCTCAAAGATTTGGAGCCTAAAATTGATGATTTGGACCTTTAAACTTGGATTTAGGAGAGAGGTTAGAGAGAGAGTAGAGAGAGGAAGAAAAAGCTTCAAATGTGTGCTTAGATCACTTTAAATAGTGTCTAAGTTTTGGACACGGAGGAATTCTACCCGATACCGGCATTGAACGAGGCTTTTGGTCGCACCCGATTAAGTTACCTTCACCCGGCGGGAATGTTTCTAACTTTTTAAAATAAACACTTTTGGGTTAATTTCATGAGTTCCTAAGGGATTTGGACACTCATTAAATTATAATAAAAATATAAGTTTAATTAGTTTAACCCAAAATGAGAACGAAACGAATCGACTAACGGCGAAATCTCACGAGTAGAACAAGTTTTCGACGATGGAAAACTTCGGGTTGTTACAGCGTACCATCTTGTACGCCCACCATTAAGCACTATATTCATTCATCCCCAGATCCATACCCTCAGATCTTGTCTCAAAAGATGATTTATCACGTAAAGTTGGCAACTTTACGTGCATGCATGGCTTAATGGGGTTCTATGTCACACCCCAAAACCGGAACGGTGGAAACGTTCGGGGGTGGAGGATGTCATGTACAGCATCATAACAATGCAAAGTAGTAAACAAGAAACAACATCATCCATTGCCTTAATATTATAGTTTAATATATGTGTGTTCTTTTATAGTAATAAGAAACCAAAAATGAATAATCAAAATAAAAGATGAGTCTTGACTGTGCTCTGTCTTCTCAAAACCTGCCAATCGGTACCTGTCTATTGATGACGTGAGAATACAAGTTATTTTGAAAGAGTAGATCAACATTTAAGCTGGTGAGTTCAAAAGTATTTAGTGTCAATGTTTGTATAAGTTCGATGAAAATGTTTGTAAATGTTCAATGTAAATGTTTGTATATGTTTGAAAACTCCTAGAAAATCCTATATTTTCTACTGGTATAAAAACTAGTCTTCTACCAGGACCTGACTGTTTTGAATGTTTGTTTCTCTATAAAAGTGAATGTTTTTCCCATGTATGACTATCATTACCAAAATATAGTTTTATATTACCCTTTATGTGAGAAGGTCACAATTTGAATATAATGGGAAAACGAATGTGTACTGCAGTATTATATGTAGTAATCAGTGTAGCAATAACTACCTTAAAGCCAATGGTTTAATTAAAGTAAAATTTGATAAGGTTGTTACCATGCTAAACCGACTATAACACGACGATGAAAGACGTCAGTAGAAATGACGTTTGGCACCCGTAGACTTGCAAGTCCCACTGTAGCGAACAACAAAGGTGTAGGAGAGTCAATCCAGTATAGATCTATACGCAAACTCACGCTCTCCCTCCAGCAGATTCTGGTTACAAAATGTGACACAAAGAAATGGTCGTTGTAACATGAAGTAGTATCTCACATTATGTTATCTTTGAATCTTGTTATAGTATACTTGTTATAGTAATAGTATCCAATGTATGGTATTCTTTGAATAATATTCTCTGTCTAGTAATAGTATTCTTTATATGTACTTGTATATGATAGTATTCTCTATATGTACTTGTATATGATAGTATTCTCTGTATGTACTTGTATATGATAGTATTCTCCTAAAATATACCTATTATAGTTTACTAGTGATTTCTGTAGTTTGAATGAATGAATGTATACCTTTGCTACCTAAAGGTACAAAACTGATTCATAGTACTTTTATATCTACATATGTATACATAATATATAACAAAGATTTAGATGACACTCGAACAATTGACCGATACCCTAAGTCCACATCCAAACAAGGAAAAAGAAATAAAGTGAGTTAGCAGTCCTAAGTCCTTTAAACATTATTCATATAACTATATATATATATATATATATATATATATATATATATATATATATATATATATATATATATATATATATATATATATATATATATAGACATGCTTTTGACAGTATATAAGTTTGAAAGAGGTTTTGTAATACATTTAAAGAGTTTTGAACAATAAATAATAACGACTTGATGTCAGTTTATAAAACGATTTAAAAGTTGTTTGTTTGATAACACAATTTAAAGTATATAAAATCCTTTATTTGAAACGCAGCTATAAATCACATGTGATTGATTATATAACTAGTATGTTTTCTACTTGTATTCCCCCTAAAAAAGCATTTCAAATCATTTAAAAGATAAGTTAAGGGGTATGAACTCACCGGTAGTGAGTGATGCGAATGAAAGATTGGTATAGGATGCTAAGTGTCAAGTGAAGACTTGAGCACACATGGATCCTATTTAGCATATAATGACACATATATTGTGACATCCCCAATTTCTCGGCAAGAAAAGACCGATTTGTTTATGCTTGTTTTTAAAATCAGCGTAATCTTTAAATAAAACAGTTGCGGAATTTGTTCCCAAAATATGATAAAGATTTATCAAAGCATTTCTTTAAAGAAATGTATTTTCATTATATAACAAAATCTCGGGATGTCATGTTCCGATACAGACAAATAAGCATAAACAAAACTTACATTATTTACACCAAAGATTTTACATCTCCTTTAATCTCTTCGTGAAATATATCTTCGTATCGATACCTGTGATACAAAGGAAACTGAGTGGGTCAGGCTTGGAAGCCTGGTGAGCATATAGGGTTCTCATCCCATAATGTTATATCATATATTTATAAATATAGAACATTCAAACTTGTACAATTTCACCATATAAAGGCAACTCTTATCCCACCCCATTGATCCTCACCACAACATGATCTAAACTCTCGTATCTAAAATTTTCCTCTTTACCTGATCCCTACTCACGGATCTAAAAATATCCTCTTCACCCGATCCATACTCACGGATCTTAAACTAACCTTTTCACCTGATCCATACTCACAGATCTAAAACTAACCTTTTCCCCTGATCCATACTCAAGGATCTAAAACTACCTGATCCATACTCACGGATCTCTAACTAACCTCATGATCTGATCCATACTCCTAGATCAATAATTGTACCCAATCCATACTCCCGGAATAGGGACAATTAACTATACCTTAATCCTGATTTGATCCATATACCCAGATCAATAACTGTGCCCAATCCATACTTCCGGACTAGGGACAATTAACTTAGTCTTAATCCATACTCCCGGACTAATAACAACTTTTATCTCTTACCTGATCCATACTCCCGGATCTAAAACTAACCTCTTGGTCTAATACATACTCACGGATCTAAAACTAGCCTCTTGATCTGATCCCTACTCATGGATCTAAAACTAACCTCTTGATCTCATTATCCAACTCATCCTTTTATGACACACCAAATATCTCATCTAGTCATGTTCTACCCAACATATTTGTAGATATAAAATACATATACACTTTAACTCATTTAAAAACTATATAAAACATCCTTTCCACACTCATCTCAAATAAACAACAATTTATAAACACTTAGCATGTATTTTCTAACAAATACTTCATATTTATGTGTTAGAAGAAAATAACCACGCACTCACTTGATTAGACGATGCTCGGACAACACTATGACTTGTAAAAGTAGTATTCTTCGGTAGATCTCGAAGATCTTCACAAAACCCGGCTTCTCGCAGGCAGAGCTTTGGCACGAGAATTTCACTTCTCGGGATCTTCGGGCTTCGGGACTCGCTTCGGGTCTCAGGATGATACCGGGGCTTCGGGGGGGGGGGTAAAAGTAGGGCTTAGAGAGAGTATCGAGAGTGGGAGAGTAAGAGATGAGCAACCAAACTCGGCTGCCCCTTGAATTCTATTTATAGGGGAAAAAATGCTAAACTCACCTCGTGAGTTTTTAATTCTCACCTTGTGAGTTTCTAATATTCACCTCGTGAGCTCGATACTTCATTGCGTTCGTTATGGCCACTTGCCCTGGAAGACGTCCATCATCTGCTCTCCTCGTGAGCCACTTAATGCTCACCTCGTGAGCTCTGACAAAGGTGGAAGTTCGTGGCCCGAACCTCAGAAATTCATATCTTTCGCATACAAGCTTCGTTTTCGACGTTCTTTATATCCACACATAGGTAAAAAGAAGATCTACAACTTTCATTTAGAATTCGTTGGCTAATTTTGACTTTCATTTTAATATTATTAATATATTATTTTTAGTAGGCCGGGACAGGAAAACTCTATTCAAAATTCATAACTCCTTCATCTGAACTCTGTTTTCGTCTGTCTTTTTATCGTTGCACTACCATTGACGAGATCTTCGATTCTCGTTTAGATTGTTTCGGCTAAAAACCGGTCGATCTCAAATCGAGTATTCGGGCTGCATACCGCTAAGTCGAAACTTAGAAAAACCATAACTTCCTCATACGAAGTCAGATTTGGGCGTTCTTTTTATGCACACTTTCGGTTTAACGTATTCTACGACTTTCATTCAGATTGCTAAGGCCAAATATCGCTCTAACGTAAATTCACTATTTACGTCGCGCTGTGTCGTGTCGGTTTTGTCACGAAACTTCGACAGGTCATAACTTCTTCGTTATAACTCGGATTTCGGCGTTCTTTAGATGCACGGAAACCTTGTGACATATACTACAACTTAGTTAAAATTAATCCTTCTAAATAATCTTCCCATTAGGAAGTTTACGTCCCGGAATCATCAATGAAATAGGACTTGTATAATGATTCCATACGTTATCTCTTCATCTAGGTAATAACTGTAAGTTCTATGTTTCCTCGAAAGAGTATCTAACTCTTGGAATTCTCGATAGCAGGTAGTGCTCAATCCTGCATCTGCTCTTCGTACTATGTTTTACTTTCAACCTTCAAGTTACAAAATAAATCCTTATTGAGGACTCCTTCTTCTTATTAGGATAAGTACTTTCCTTTATCTAATGTAACAGACCGATGGGTCGTGTTCTAATGACCTGTCATCGCATGATGCAATGCTTAGACTCAGGTCTTTTAGAGTTAAATTCCAGAATGGAATATACCTTCCTTCATATTCTAATGTGATATAATGACATTCCAGCATGTAGCATTTCTAGCTACAAAATTCATTAACAACGAGTGTGATACAATCGGTCGTATTAATTTCAACCTTCTGACTTAAGTCAGATGTTACCTCGAAATTGGTTCTCTGAACCACATAACATACTCACCTTAGTCGGACTCAATTAATATGACCACTAGGCTCGGAATAACAACCATCTTACTAGTCACTACCGAAACAAGGGTAATGACATACTCGAATAAAATAGAATCAATCACTACTTCTTGGTAACCTTGTGACTTTCCCTGATCCAAGTGCGATTCTTGTGCTTCCGGTAGTATATTCCTCTACTACCTTTCACACCTACTCGTACTCATCCCAAGTATTGTCCCGTAGTCGACAAAGTCACCATACAAGAAAATCAAAAAATCATTCAACACACCAGATAACAAGACTAGGGTTTATATTAATTCTTTGAAACTATTACACAAAAGTTCAAGTTCACCCTATACTATGCCTCTAATAGGCTACACCATAAGTTACGATTCACAGTGCTACTTCATAACTTGATCTTTGGATATAAAATCCTCATCCTTGATTCCTCGCGTTGTCATCTGCTTCATCAAGGATCATTTGAAATGCTCTTGCCTTTGGCTTTGGCAGCACATTTGGCTTTGTAATCTCTTCCCTTCCTGGGCAGTTTTGTTTGAAGTGTCCTTCTTCACCACACTTAAAGCAGGCTTCTCTTTTGTTTGTGCATTCGCTGGCATAATGACCAGCCTTCCCGCATTTGAAGGTGGTCATTTCTTTAATGCATCTCCCAATTTGCTTCCTCTTGCACTTATCACACCATTGTGCTTCTTCTTCGAACATTTTCGAACCAGACTTCGAAAATTTTCTCTTCTCATCGAACCTTGAGATCCTTCAAACTTTCTTTTCTCACCAACTTCAACCTTGTTGGCTGTTCTTCCCTTAATCATATCTTGAACAGACTTGGCAGCCCAGATAGCTGCCTCCAGAGAAAGTTCTTGACGCACTGGCACCGCATACTCCCATGGGAGTCCCTTTGCGTACCGGTCAACTTTAGTCAGCTTGTCTGGGACGATGCGCAAGGCAAAATCCATCTTGTCTCTGAAGGAGTTAGTGTATTCATCAACTGACATGCTCCCTTTTGTTAATGTCATAAAATTGTTCTCCAACTCTAGCAGATTTTGAGCCGAGCAGAACTTGCGCTTGAATTGCACCAAAAACTCTACCCAAGACAGTTGCAGTGCCTCGTTAGGGCTTAGGGTTTTCCCCAGAGTGTTCCAATAGCGAACAGCGCCCCCTCTGAACTGACGCACTGCAAATATGGTTTGTAACTTTCCCTTACAACCACATGTCATAAAGGATAATTCCATTTCCGAAATCCAATCCATGACTCCAATCGGATCCACTTTCCCAATGAAGGTCGATGGTTTGCAAGTCATAAAGTCTTTGTACTTGCATCCAAGTCCATCAATTCCTCCCACCTGATGGTTTTCTCTAACTAACGGTGGGTTGGCTTGACTAATAGTCCCACTGAAGTTACCTCCCTCCGAATGCCCTCCATTCACTTCGGGCTCTTCCATTTGTATTGACAGTTCTTCACGATTCTGCCTAAGCAGACGTCTCGTTTCTTCCATCTAACGATCCAACATTTTTTAAATCATCATTTGTACACCGACCATTGTTATTGGCTCAGGTGCTGCTGTTACAACAACCACTCGCTCAATCACAGGTGGGTGATTCCTGTTTTCATTTGCGTTTCCAGCTTCACTTCTGGTTCTTGCCATTTTTGATCTATACACCGAATAAGGTGAATTTAGATCCTCATTCATGGTAGATATTTAAATCATCCTTATCACTCTAAAACATTTACATGCTTGTTCTAATATCGTAGTCATACGCTTAGAATCATATACACATAAGGTTTCCAGATCCGGTCGGCAACAGACCATAGCTCCGTACAAATAATATCATATATGGAAAACATATAACATTTAGCACCTAAAAGCATTTTAGGCATCATTCCTGAAATAAATAGTGCTTGCGTCAATTTAGGTGTACTACCTAACATATTTAAAACACACTCCTAACAATCATTACATAGCATTCTAAGTTTAAGTCTAGAAATTTCCTACGAATTCCTAGTTCGCTTAAACTAATGCTCTGATACCAACTGTGACATCCCTAATTTCTCGGCCAGAAAAGACCAATTTGTTTATGCTTGTTTTTAAAATCAAGGTAATCTTTTAAAGAAAACAGTTGCAGAATTCGTTCCCAAAATATGATAAAGATTTATCAAATCATTTCTTTAAAGAAATGTATTTTCATTATATAACAAAATCTCGGGATGTCATGTTCCTATACAGACACATAAGCATAAACAGAACATACATTATTTACACTGAAGATTTTACATCTCCTTTAATCTCTCCATGAAATATATCTTCGTATCGATACCTGTGATACAAAGGAAACTGAGTGGGTCAGGCTTGGGAGCCTGGTGAGCATATAGGGTTCTCATTCCACAATGTTATATCATATATTTATAAATATAGAACATTCAAACTTGTACAATTTCACCATATAAAGGCAACTCTTATCCCACCCCATTGATCCTCACCACAACATGATCTAAACTCTCGTATCTAAAATTTTCCTCTTTACCTGATCCCTACTCATGGATCTAAAAATATCCTCTTCACCCGATCCATACTCACGGATCTAAAACTAACCTTTTCACCTGATCCATACTCACAGATCTAAAACTAACCTTTTCCCCTGATCCATACTCAAGGATCTAAAACTACCTGATCCATACTCACGGATCTCTAACTAACCTCATGATCTGATCCATACTCCTAGATCAATAATTGTACCCAATCCATACTCCCGGAATAGGGACAATTAACTATACCTTAATCCTGATTTGATCCATATACCCAGATCAATAACTGTGCCCAATCCATACTTCCGGACTAGGGACAATTAACTTAGTCTTAATCCATACTCCCGGACTAATAACAACTTTTATCTCTTACCTGATCCATACTCCCGGATCTAAAACTAACCTCTTGGTCTAATACATACTCACGGATCTAAAACTAGCCTCTTGATCTGATCCCTACTCATGGATCTAAAACTAACCTCTTGATCTCATTATCCAACTCATCCTTTTATCACACACCAAATATCTCATCTACCCATGTTCTACCCAACATATTTGTAGTTATAAAATACATATACAGTTTAACTCATTTAAAAACTGTATAAAACATCCTTTCCACACTCATCTCAAATAAACAACATATAAACACTTAGAATGTATTTTATAACAAATACTTCATATTTATGTGTTAGAAGAAAATAACCACACGCTCACATGATTAGACGATGCTCGGACAACACTACGATTTGTAAAAGTAGTATTCTTCAGTAGATCTCAAAGATCTTCACAAAAACCGGCCTCTCGCAGGCAGAGCTTCGGCACGAGAATTTCACTTCTCGGGATCATCGGGCTTCGGGACTCGCTTCGGGTCTCGGGATGATACCGGGGCTTCGTGGGGTTAAAATAGGGCTTAGAGAGAGTATCGGGAGTGGGAGAGTAAGAGATGAGCAACCAAACTCGGTTGCCCCTTGAATTCTATTTATAGGGGAAAAAAAATGCTAAACTCACCTCGTGAGTTTTTAATTATGAGCTCGTGAGTTTCTAATATTCACCTCGTGAGCTCGATACGTCATTACGTTCTTCATGGCCACTTGCCCTGGAAGACGTCCATCATCTTCTCACCTCGTGAGCAACTTAATGCTCACTTCGTGAGCTCTGACAGGGGTGGAAGTTCTTTCCCCGAACTTCAGAAATTCATATATTTCGCATACGAGCTCCGTTTTCGACGTTCTTTATATCCACACGTAGGTAAAAACAAGTTCTACAACTTTCATTTAGACTTTGTCGGCTAATTTTGACTTTCATTTTAATATATTATTAACATATTATTTTTAGTAGGCCGGGACAGGAAAACTCCGTTCAAAATTCATAACTCCTTCATTTGATCTCTGTTTTTAGCTGTCTTTTTATCGTTACACTACAATTGAAGAGATCTTTGATTCTCGTTTAGATTGTTTTGGCTAAAAACCGCTCGATCTCAAATCGAGTATTCGGGCTGCATACCGCTAAGTCGAAACTTAGAAAAATCATAACTTCCTCATACGAAGTCAGATTTGGGCGTTCTTTTTATGCACGCTTTCGGTTTAACGTATTCTACGACTTAAATTTAGATCTCTAAGGCCAAATATCGTTCTAACATAAATTCACTATTTACATCGCGCTGTGTCGTGCCGGTTCTGTCGCGAAACTTCGACAGGTCATAACTTCTTCGTTATAACTCGAATTTCGGCGTTCTTTATATTAACGGAAACCTTGTGACATATACTACAACTTAGTTAAGATTAATCCTTCTAAATAATCTTCCATCAAAAAGTTATTTTTGATGCTTATAATCTCTACTTGACTAGCCCTGATCTGCGGGCGTTACATATATGCATCTAGTTAGTGTTTATAACAACTAATCATGAAATGGAAAAACCTGAAGGACTAGGAAATACTTGTAATGAAGTGTTAAACCACATAGGGTTGCATATAAGGGATGTAGATGGGTTTACGGCCTAATGATTTTACGGCTGTAAGCTCATGGTACTTTGTTCATATGGTTGTTTTAAATGTCTTACAATCTTAAGGAAGTGCTCTAGTATCTGATCTATGCCTTAGGAAGAAGTTATGGTCCATAAGCACCGTTAATTAGGGTTTACGGCCAAAGGAGATTGCCTTGGTCGTAAACTCCTCATGTTCTTGGGAAATGCTTGTTTTCAAGGCCTTAATCCAATATCCTAACCAGATAACAAGTATAGGAGGTAGATACTTACGATTTGAAAGCAAAGGAGGGTGTTTTCAGCCCGAAAACACCTAAGTGTTCTTGATGTTCTTGAGGATCTTGAAGGTCTAGACTCAAAGATGAAATCCATGGATGAATTCAAGAGTGAATCAAGAAGAAGAGATGTATTAACCCACAAAGGAGGGAGATCACTTACATTTGTGAATGAAAGTGAAGAATCCTTGATGATAGTTGAGAGCAAAACCGAGTTCTAGACATGGAAGTGGTAAAAGAGTTGAAAAATCGCCAAGACTTTAATATATAGCCATGGGTTTACGGCCCACATGATTTTACGGCCGTAAACTCATGTTAGGGTGGCCGTAAACTCCAAATGATGGAGTTAAAACTTGATTAGTACACTAGGGGTTCAAGCAGATACTTCCTAACACCCGGTTCTTGAATGTATTATGCGTAAAACACTCTAACAGACTCTCAATAGTGCTAAAAGATAGCAGAAATAAGTTTGACTTTGATTAAATTGGATGGTTGTACAAGATAGAAATTTCAGGTTGTCACATTATTCCCCCGTTAAAGAGAATTTCGTCTTAAAATTAGAGTTTAAGCAAATAAGTAGTTGCAAATAACTAAGTAAAAAGATGAGGATATTTCAGTTTCATTTGATCTTCACGCTCCCAAGTGAATTCAGGTCCTCGCTTGGCATTCTAGCGAACCTTCACTATCGGGATACGACTTTGCTTCGTTTGCTTGACCTCTCAGTCCATGATCTCTACTGGTCCTTCCACGAAGTTGAGGCTCTCATTAATCTTGATCTCGTTGAGCAGGATTACAAGAGTCTCGTCGGATAGACACTTTTTCAAGTTCGAGTAATGGAAAGTTGAATGTACGTTACTGAGTTCACGCGGTAGATTGAGTTTGTAAGCTATAGGGCCGATTCTAGCAAGAATCTCGAAAGGCCCTAGATATCTTCGATTTAGCTTTCCACGCTTTTCGAAGCGTATCAAGCCCTTCCAGGGTAAGACTTTCAATAGAACGCGGTCTCTTACCTGGAATTACAAAGGTTTCCTCCTTTTGTTAGCGTAGCTTTTCTGTTGGTCTCTAGAGGCCTTCAATTGTTCACGAATCTGAACGATCTTCTTTGTCGTTTCCTGAATGATTTCCAGGCCTGTGAGAGTGCTGTCAGGAATTCGTCCTTTAGCTAACTGTGTGTCGCCAACTTCAACCCAACACAGAGGGGAACTGCACTTACGACCATAGAGGGCTTCAAATGGAGCAACCTTTATGCTCGTGTGATAACTGTTGTTGTAGGAAAATTTGACAAGGGGTAAATGAATATCCCATGCTTTCCCAAAGTCAATCACACAGGCTCTCAGCATATCTTGCAAAGTTTGTGGCATTCTCTCACTTTGCCCGTCGATTTACGGATGGTAGGATGTACTTATGTCCAGGCTAGTTCCTAGGGAACTTTGTAGCGACTGACAGAACCTAGAAGTGAATCTACTATCTCTATCAGAGATAATGGATATTGGAACACCATGCAGTCGTACGATTTCCCTAATGTAAGTTCTTGTAAGCTTCTCTATCTTTTCAGTCTCTTTAATTGGTAAAAAACGCACAGATTTGGTCAATATATCGACGATGACCCAAATGGTATCAAGTCCACTCATTTTCTTGGGCAACTTGGTTATGAAGTCCATAGTAATCCGCTCCCATTTCCACTCCGGTATCTCCGGTTGTTGTAGTAATCCTGAGGGTTTCTGGTA
The DNA here is from genome assembly GCF_052625555.1 of Lactuca saligna. NCBI lineage: Eukaryota > Viridiplantae > Streptophyta > Magnoliopsida > Asterales > Asteraceae > Lactuca > Lactuca saligna. The sequence goes on along the minus strand of NC_136421.1, from coordinate 188,021,249 downwards.
CTCGACCTTAACCTTGGCGCAAGTAAGTAAATTACTTACGAAGGTAACAATCTCTGCTTTCATGTCAGGCCACCAGTACAGTTTCTTAAGATCCAAATACATCTTATCTGAACTTGGGTGGACGGAATATCTAGTGTTGTGTGCTTCAATTATGGCCGAATCTCTGAACCCACCGTGTCTTGGTGTCCAGATACGGTTCATGAGATATAAGGCTCCGCCACCTTTGATTTCTAGATTTTTATCCATCCCTATTAGGAATTCACCCGCCACATTTTCAGGTTTCAAGGCTTCTAGCTGAGCCTCCTTAATTTGTGTGGAAAAGTGTGAATGGATTGTCATAGTCAAAAATTTGACTCTCCGACCAGAGTATTCTTTCCGACTGAGGGTGTCAGCTACTACATTGGCCTTGCCAGGGTGATAACGAATTTCACATTCATAGTCATGAGTAGCTCGACCCACCGTCGTTGTCACATATTGAGCTCCTTCTGATCGAATATGTGTTGAAGGCTTTTGTGGTCGGTGAAGATAGTACTCTTTGTACCATACAAGTAGTGTCTCTAGATCTTTAGAGAAAATACCACTACTCATAAATCAAGATCGTGTGTTGTATAGTTGACTTCGTGTGTCTTTAGTTGTCTTGAGGCATAAAAAAATGACCTTTCCTCTTTGCATAAGAACACAACCAAGCCCTTGGTTGGATGCATCGCAATACACAACAAAATCTTCTATCCCTTCGGGGAGGGATAGTATTGGTGCGGTCACAAGGCTTGTTTTAGTGTTTGGAATGCCTTCTCTTGTTTCTCTTCCTAGTCAAAGGCCACACCTTTCTGGGTCAACGTAGTAATTGGTTTCGCGATCCAAGAGAAGTTCTGTATGAACCTGCGATAGTAACCAGTGAGACCTAGAAATTGACGAATTTATGTAGGTGTCTTCGGTGCTGACCAGTTCTCAATGGCCTTGATTTTGGAAGGGTCCAAGTGAATTCCCTCTTCACTAACGATGTGGCCCAAAAATTCAACTCTTCGAATCCAAAACTTGGACTTAGAGAACTTCGGATAGAGCTTCTTTGATCGTAATGTTTCTAAAACTTTTCATAGATGTTGACTATAACGAACTGATGCAAGTAAGGACGACGCACCATATTCATTAGATCCATGAATACTGCTGGTGTGTTGGTTAATCCGAACGAAATCACTACAAACTCGTAGTGTCCATAATTTGTTCGGAAGGTTGTCCTATAAATATCCTCATCTAGCACTCGTAAATGGTGATACCTAGATCTTAGATCTATCTTCGAGAAGTAGTTTGCTCCTTGAAGTTGATCAAATAAGTCGTCAATGCGGGGTAGAGGATAATGATTCTTGACGGTAAGTTTGTTCTGCTCTCTGTAGTCAATGCACATACGAAACGATCCATCTTTCTTCTTTACGAACAAGACCGATGCTCCCCATGGTGAGAAGCTTAGCCTAATGAATCCCTTTCTGAGAAGTTCGTTAAGCTGACTGGAAAGTTCCTGCATTTCTACTGGTGCCAGACGATAAGGCGATTTGGCTACTGGGGTAGCCCCTGGAACTAAGTCGATTCTGAACTAGATTTGACGCTGCGGTGGTAATCCCGGTAGTTCTTGTGGAAAGATTTCGGGAAAGTCGCGTACTTTTGGAATGTTCTGAATGTCTTTCACTTCTTGGTTCATATCGACGATGTGTGCAAGGAATTCCTGAACTTCTTTGCTTGAATACACAAAATGATGCGAAGGTTCGTACTTGATTTATCTTCGTAAATAACTAGAGATTCATTGTTAAGGAGGTTTAGACGAACTGCTTTCTCAAAGCACATGATGTCGTCGCGAAGAAGACTCAACCAATCCATGCTGATTATGAAATCGAAACTTTTAATTGAGACCGACATGAAGTCGATTGGGAAATAATGACCATCTAGAGTTAAAGTACAACCTATGTATATGAAGTTAGTGCTTTCCGTTTTCCCGTTTTCTATTTCTACAGTGAATGATTCCTCTAGTTCACGTGGTTTTTGTTTAAGTAAGTGAGCAAATCTCTGGTTCACAAAACTTCTCTCCGCTTCACTATCAAATAGTATACATGCATATGAATTATCGAGGAGAAACATACCAGTAACTACCGTAGGATTAGCTACGGCTTCCTCGTGGCCTATCACCAGAATTCTTCCCACTCTGCTAGCATATCCTGCCTTTGGGCAGTCTCTTTTGAAATGACCAGCCTCGCCACATCCATAGCAAGCTTGGCCCACAAAAATGTCGGGGACTTTGTTTATTGGCCTCTCTGGAGACTTGTAGAAACGGTTGGTGTGTCCTTTTCTGTTGCAGTTAGCGCACTGCATTTCCCGGAAGGCACCATTATGATGGAAAGTGCATTTGTTGCACTTGGGCAAATTCCCAGTATACGGCTTCCTTGGCGCGGTAGCAGCAAGTGTAATCGCGGCATGAACAATCACAATTTGATGCTTCTTCGTAGAGTTTTGCGCCGATTTGCCCTTCATGTTATCCCATAATTTCCGCTTGTTGTCAGCGGCTTTGGAGGGTTCTGCGATAGCCAGGGTTGTTGTTGTTGTCAGGGTAGGGACTCTGTGATCAATGAGTCGTTGTGCCAATCGCTTGGCACCATCGAAAGTAGTGGGGTTTGAAGCTAAGACATTCCACTGAAATGAAGGCACTAGCCCTCAAATATACCTTTCTACTTTCTTCCCTTTAGTGGGAACCATATTGGGACATAGTGCTACGAGATCGCTGAATCTGGCAGTGTAAGCCACTATGTTGGAGCCCTTCATGGTTAAGCTCCATAGTTCTTGTTCCAATTTTTGAATTTCGCCCCTTGGGCAATATTCTTCAATCATAAGCTCCTGAGAGCTTCCCAACCCATATCATTTGCCACTTTTAAAGTTAGTGACTTGACATGGCTATTCCACCATGTCAGGGCTCTATTTGAGAAGGTGAGTGCAGCAAATTTGTCTTTGCTTCCTTCAGTGCACGAACAGATCTAGAAGATCGATTCAATCTTCTCGAACCATTGCGAGAGGGCAATGATTCCACCAATCCCATTAAAGGATATAGTCTTACAGTTAGTGAAGTCTTTATATGAGCACTCTCTCAAGTGCACTACGACATCACCTTGTATGGAATGAATAGGTGTTCCACCTCCTCTAGTACTCGTGGCGTGATATTGAGCCATGGCTGTCGCAATAGCCGCAACTATTGCAGCATTAAGAGCTTCCGTATCAAACTGTGAAGGAGGTGGAGTTTGAGTTGGAACAATTGGAGTATTACGCCTTGTTGACCTATGAGGAGGCATCTTTCAGCTGTAAGTTCAAAATATGAACACAATTATAAGAATCCAATAATGAAGTTAATGAATGAGTCCCATGAACTAAATCGCCCTAGTTCAACAACTAAATGAGAGTATAAGATCTGTAGAGTTCTAGAATTTTGAAGAATGAAAGTATTTGAATGAAGAATTTCTACAAGAGATTTATTCACTGTCTATAACATTGATATTAAAGATGTAATGAGTTTGGGAAAATCGACCTAAGAGTAGGTCTTACATCATATCAGAAGTAGGATAATTTTGACAGTAAAAAGACCTAATAGACCGAATGTTCTAGGTCTTAACATAAGCAAGAAATTAATACTAGCATCTACATATAGACCTCACTTATATCCAAAAGCTAGAGTAGAGTGCAATCTACTTCCTGCTAGATCCTGCTTTGGATTTAGACAGACGACGTTCTATATCATACTAACGCCTACTTTGTGCCAACAGACGATCACGCAACTCTTGTAAGTCCCAATCTAATAGATCCAAATCAGTGATCAATTGAAATGCAAGTTTAAACAGATTAAAGAAGGAGTAGAAGAAAAATTAATCCAAGCATGCACATATCTATAACACATAAATGTCAGGTACACCTCGAGAAAGACACAGTTATGTCACCCTTACACAGACACATACACTTACTATTTATATCACCACAGCAGCACATGAGTGCACAACCACACAGGCGTGTGCAGCTGCACATGGGGTGTGCGGCCGCACACAGATTACAAAAGTTACACACACACACACACACACCATAGACAACGCTAAGACCTAAACAAGATCATTACAAGGTAAATGCCTAGCCCAAACCACTAAATCATAGCCTATCAATCTCCCCCTGTGTTTGTGGCTAGCACGGTCTTTAAGCACTTGGTTTCTCGAGCAGCCTCAGGTCATATTTTCCAATGGATCGCATCCAAAGTTTTTCATTTATGATCGTGGCAACCATTCAAGTGAATTCTTTTGCAGCAACTTCCATGACCTCCCTTCCACAAATGATATGATGATGGGCCAAGGTATAAATATCTCTCTCTAAAATCTCAGTAGATCCTTTGCACTGAAGAGCCTCAAAACTCCTTCTCTGCTTTTGAACTTTATGGCAGTAGTTGCAGTTTCATCATCAAAGGCCCAAAATTCCATGTCATCAAGATATCCATCACTGAAGTGTTGTGGAATTGGAATATCCTTCACTTGATTGGTGGTCGGCCATAACATAATCTTCATTGGTTCTTTGGTTTCAAGGTCAATGATACTCTTGTCCTTTCTAATCAACGCTTTTGTTGTCTTCATCATTGGGAAGTTTTCCCTGACCTGTTTTCCAAAAAAAATTGAAATTGAAAGCACTAGCATCTTGAGAAGGATTGAAGAATGGAGCCCTTGAGAGTTCAGAGAGATCGACCTTCATCCAAGAGTTGAAGTCATGAATGCTCTTGTAGTATTCTAAGTTCCCAGAATTCCTCTTAACCACCCACAACTTAAGCTCAGGATCATAACCCCACGTCTTGATCCCGGTATGATCACCATATTGATCACCAAATTTTCTCCTTGTAAGATCAGTCACCATATTGATCACTAAATTTTCTCCTTTTAAGATCAGTCATGAATGCTCTTGTAGTATTCTAAGTTCCCAGAATAGCGTGTCTCTCTTGTTTCCTTCAATGTTCAAAATCATCTCATTCAAGATAAATTTTGAGAAATATAAGTTTGTTCCAGAGGCTAAAGCAGCAATTGCTTCGGTGTTGACCAGAGATATCTCATTTGCTCCTGATCTCCGTCCTAAAATACAATTCAGAAACACATGAGCTAAGTACCTCCAACAAGGAGGTAATAGCTTCTTGAGAGTGGGTGGAAAGGTTCCTTCATAGCCCATCTGGTTCAGAGTCTCTTGAGTGCTAGCTAGATCAATCTCCATTGGGAACTCAGACCTGTCACTAATCTACAAAGATTCTCGAATGATCTATTCGGTGACCAAGACCTTTTTTCCATGCACAGAGGCCTCAGGAAATTTCTCACACTTATTGTTCTTCTTCACAATTGCGTTGCTCCAGAATTCCTTAACCAGATGTTGAAAGATGATTGGATTTGAGGTGAGAGCATGGAACAGGCAGCATCTTCGTAATCCATTCACAATGAATTGAAACTCAGAGTGAGCCTCTGGAGGATCAGCAAGGAAAATGGCTAAGTTGTGAACCTTAGCGAATTCGGGTCTTGCCATACTGAGCTGAGAAAAACAAACAGAAAGATTCATCAAAAATCATCAAATATTTCCCGAAGATTAAATTGATATAGATTTCATAAAATAAAGTTCAAAAATTTTAGGGCAAATTTGGATGCACAACCTTACACAAAGGTCCAGCCGCACACATGGTGTGTGACCGTACACGTGAAGCACGACCGCACACGGGCATGCGACCGTATACAGGTGCGCGACCGCACATGGGTGCGCGACCGCACACGGTCCAAAACTGCCGAAATATTTTCTCTTTCAATTAAGCCCTGAATCCATGGTCGATTAAGCTTAAAAACATCATCATGAAGGTCGAAATGATCATACCTTCGCGATTGTGTGATCAATTCCAAACAAAAACGAGTTTTTGAAGAATTTTTGGAGAGAGAGAATGAGAGGGTAGTGTGCGGCCGCTCTTAGAAAAGTGAAAGTAAAGGAGTGAATGGCCACACACACCCCTTATATACTCTCTTCTAAAAGCCCGGTCCAACTCAAGCCCAAATGGTTTTTGATCATGATGCATTTCAAGGACATGAAAAATAAAATAAAAACTAAGCTAAAAATAAAATAAAATAAAATATAAAATAAAAATAAAAAAACTTAATATTTCTGGTTTTCTTAGAAAAATAATAAAACTAAAATTTGAAATTGAAATGAATCAACAATAATTTCATATTAACCACAATCAATAAAATTTTCTTGTGATATAGGGATCAAAGTTGTTAGACAGTCATAATTCACTTATCGATACATTTGTCTTCTTGTTTACGTCTGGTCGATCGCCGGTATTGTGGTCCATTTAAACTCGAAAGTTTTTGATAAATTTTATATTTACTGTAAGTGACAAGTCATTGGATCTTATGAAATTAGATAATATTCTTAGAGACCATTCAGGTGACGACGACCAAGCGTTTTGTTGTCCACCTAAATTGAGCAGCGAGATCTACATACAACCTATAAGTGTTCAATTTTTATTGTATTAGCACGTGTTTCCCGCTTCCTGATATACCCGAATAATCAAGGACTTCCAGAATACTCCTTAGATCGGATGAGCAGACAGTTATTGAGAAAGAAGTTAGATTTAGAAAGCATATGTTGTACACTCAGGTCGGATCTCTTCCAATCATGCAGAGAGTGAAACATATGACTAACCATAGATTAGAGGGATTGAGAGGTAGAATATTGCATATGTTGTGTACCAGGTCAGATTGTTAATCACACAAAGGAGACAACATATAACTAACAGATAGGAAGAATAGCATAGAAGAAGATGCAGAGAGACATATGATTGATAGTAAGAAAGAAATAAAATAACTTTCTACAGACCTAATTTATTGAAATTCCCCAGTCACCCCTTTAATACTGGAATTAAGGACAAAGTCCGCACATCGAGGAGAAGTCAATCCACAGTTCTAAATACATATCATTTAGTGTATCCGCAGATTCCCATGTATATCTCTTTACTCAACCTACCCAAGAGTTGTATTGTGAGACTGAATAGAACTATCTAGGTCAAGACTTGTCAAGCCTCTAAACTTCTTAAGTTCATCTAATCCTAGTCAAGTCCATTTTGAAAAACTTTCATGTCTACCAGCCCATCGAACACAGATCAAAGACAATTCGACTTTGGTACCTTACATAGATTCAGATTGTCTGTTATCACATGATTATTTCACATCCCAACACATCTCCTACAAACAGTAACTATCAACAACATATTTTTTTTTTGATTTTCTGATTTTGTTAATGTTTTTGGATTTTCTGATTTTTTTGAACAAAAAAATAATAACACTATTTTTTGATTTTTTTTAGATTTCTAATTTTTTTTTGGTTTTTGCTTTGATAGCAATTGTAAGTCCCGATCTAATATATCCAAATTAGTCATCAATTTAAATGCAAGTTCAAACAGAGTATAGAAGGAGTAAAAGAAGAATTAATCCAAGCATGCACACATCTATAACACATAAATGTCAGGTAAACCTCGGGAAACACACAGTTACGTCACCCTTACACAGACACATACACTTATTATTTATATCACCCCAGCAGCACACGAGTGCACAACCACACACGCGTGTGCGGCTGCACACGGGGTGTGCGGCCGCACACAGATTACAAAAGTTACACACACACACACACACCATAGCCAACCCTAAGACCCAAACAAGATCATTACAAGGTAAATGCCTAGCCCAAACCACTAAATCATAGCCTATCGATCTCTCCCTTGGTTTGTGGCTAGCACGGTCTTCAAGCACTTGGTTTCTTGAACTGCCTCAGGTCAGATTTTCCCATGGATCCCATCCAAAGTTTTTCATTTATGATCATGGCAACCATTCTAGTGAATTCTTTTGCGGCAACTTCCATGACCTCCCTTCTACAAATGATCTGATGACGGGCCAAGGTATAAATATTTATCTCTCTGAATCTCAGGAGATCCTTTGCACTGAAGAGCCACAAAACTCCTTCTCTTCTTTTAAACTTTATGGCAGCAGTTGCAGTTTCATCATCATAGGCCCAAAATTCCATGTCATCAAGATATCCGTCACTGAAGTGTTGTGGAATTGGAACATCCTTCACTTGATTAGTGTCCCGCCATAACATTATCTTCATTGGATCTTTGGTTTCAAGGTCAATGATAATCTTGTCCTTTCTAATCAACGCTTTTGCTGTCTTCATCATTGGAAAGTTTTCCCTGACCTGTTTCTCCAAAAAAATATTTGAAACTGAAAGCACTGGAATCTTGAGAAGGATTGAAGAATGGAGCCCTTGAGATTTCAGAGAGATCAGCCTTCGTCCAAGAGTTGAAGTCATGAATACTCTAGTAGTATTCTGAGTTCCCAAAAATTCCTCTTAACCACCCACAATTTAGGCTTAGGATCATAACCCCACATCTTGATCCCGGTACGATCACTATATTGATCACCAAATTTTCTCCTTTTAAGATCAGTCACTGTGAGCTTAGGTTCATTTGATCTACGATTCTCATTTGAGCTTTTAAGAAAAGCAAGCCTTCCTTTTCACTCAGCAGCGACAGTTCTTTTTCCATGTTTGATTTTTATCCGAGGAATGGAATTCACTGGCTCCTTTTCAAATTGATCAATGCTTTTTGTTTTTATAGGAGGAGGTTGGTCATAAGAAATTTCAATTTTGGAAGGCTATTCGGAAGCAGTGGGAGGGTCTTCTATACCATGAGGCTGCTGAAACAAAGATTGGAACTTGTCACCAAAGGCTTCAAATAACTTGTTCTTCAAACCGAAGTAGAAGGCAGTTATTGATCCAAGATTGGTTTGCAGCTCAGAGATTTGCTTAGACTTTAGTGCTTTTTCAGCTTCAAGCTTAGGAATCCTGATATCAAGTTTTCCAAGTAAAGTGTCCTTCTTAAGGATTTGTTGCTTTAGAATGCCAATTTCTTCCTTGAGAGAGGACCTATCAGAGTCATCATCCCCTGAACGGCCTTCCTCGATAGATATCGCTTTTCCATGTGAGAAAGGTTCTTGATCTTGTTGAGCCAAGTGCCTTGTTAGTCTAATTGAGGTTTCATCTAGGGAAGGCCTTGTGGGAGAGTACTCAGGGATAGTTGAAGATCCCCCAACTTCATATATAGATCTTGGGCCTGGTTGGGTTATGGGTGTTGTAGAAACTTTTGTTGTGACTACTATGGATGGAGTTGGAGGAAGTTGATTTGGAGTAAGCACACCTGGCCTCAGATCTAGACGCCTTCTTTTTACCAAAGGCAGAGATGTCTGTGTCTGTGTCAAACCACTAGAAAATGGTGGAATCTCTAAAACTGCATCCTTATGACTTGAAGAAGCTACCATCAATCTGGATACAGGAGGCATAGTTTTGAGAGCGTCATGAGCAACCCTAGACTCAGTTGCTGTTTGAGCAGCTTCATTGCCACTGAAAAAGAACCTTTCAACGAACTCAGAACTTAGACCTAGGTCATCAACATCAAGATCAAACTTATGAGGTAATTATTGATCGTTAAGGCTGGAGAAGTCCATTTCTTTGAGAAAATCATCATCAAAATCATCTTCTTCATCGTTCCCCTTTTTACTAAAATCACTTTGGACCTCCAAATTTGGCAACAGGTCATGTTCTTCCGCTACAATTGCAACAGGGGAGGCATGACCTTCCTCGAATTCATTTCTAGTAGCCGAGATAACAATCTCCTCGGTCTCTGCTAGGCTAGAAAGGGCGTCAGATTCAGTTTGATCATTCTCTCCTGCAAAGATTCCAAACTTGACCAGAGGGAATTTTCCTTCAAAGTTAATCTTTCCAGGTCGATTTTGCTTCATAAGACCAAAGGCACTTGAGCCAATAGACTTGAGATCCAGAGTCTCTCATCCTCTTTCTAATTCAGGGTGATTGATGTTGAAGATGAACTGCAGGAATCATGGGTACATGAATAGCGTGTCTCTCTTGTTTCCTTCAATGTTCAAAATCATCTCATTCAAGATAAATTTATAGAAATATAAAATAAAAACTAAGCTAAAAATAAAATAAAATAAAATAAAAAATAAAAATAAAAAAACTTAATATTTCTGGTTTTCTTAGCAAAATAATAAAAATAAAATTTGAAATTGAAATGAATCAACAATAATTTCTCATTAACCACAACCAATAAAATTTTCTTGTCATATAGGGATCAAAGTTATTAGACAGTCATAATTCACTTATCGATACTTTTGTCTTCATGTTTACGTCTGGTCGATTGTCGGTATTGTGGTCCACTTAAACACGAAAGTTTTTGATAAATTTTGTATTTACTGTAAGTGACAAGTCATTGGATCTTATGAAATTATATAATATTCTTAGAGACCATTCAGGTGACGATGAATAAGGGTATTGTTGTCCACCTAAATTGAGCAGTGAGATCTACAGACAACCTATAAGTGTTCAATTTTAAATGTATTAGAACGTGTTTCCCGCTTCCTGATATACCCGAATAATCAAGGACTTCCAGAATACTCCTTACATCGGATGAGCAGACAGTTATTAAGAAAGAAGTCAGATTTAGAATGCATATGTTGTACACTTAGGTCGGATCTCTTCCAATCACGCAGAGAGTGAAACATATAACTAACCATAGATTAGAGGGATTGAGAGGAAGAATACTGCATATTCTATGTACCAGGTCGGATTGTTAATCACACAAAGGAGACAACATATGACTAACAGATAGGAATAATAGCATAGAAGAAGATGCAGGGAGACAGAGTTGCATATGTTACTGTCCAGGTCAGATCTTTCAATCACACAAAGGAAGTAACATATGATTGATAGTAAGAAAGAAAGAAAATAACTTTCTACAGACCTAATTTATCAAAATTCCCCAGTCACCCCGTCAATACCGGAATTATGTACAAAGTCCGCAGATCGAGGAAACGTCAATCCACTGTTCTAAATACAAATCATTTATTGTATCCGCAGATTCCCATGTATATCTCTCTGCTCAACCTACCTAAGCGTTGTATTGTCAAACTGAATAGAACTATCTAGGTCAAGATTTGTCAAGTCTCTAAACTTCTTAAGTTCATCTGATCCTAGTCAAGTCCATTTTGAAAAACTTTCATGTCTACCAGCCCATCGAACACAGATCAAAGACAATTCGACTTTGGTACCTTACATAGATTCAAATTGTTTGTTATCACATGATTATTTCACTTCCCAACGCATCTCCTACAAACAAGAACGATCAACAACATTTTTTTTTGATTTTTTGATTTTCTTAATGTTTTTGGATTTTCTGATTATTTTGAGCAAAAAAACACTATTTTTGGATTTTTTTTACATTTCTAATTTTTGTTTGGTTTTTGATTATTTCTCCCCCTAAATTTGTGCATGGGTGAGAACGGAAAAAAAAATGCGCAAATTTAAGCTAACCTATAAGAAAAATTAGTCCTCAAAACGTATCATTTTCAAAAAAAACTCACAAGCACATCGAATCGAGATTTGTTGAACGACTTTGTGAGCAAATCCGCCACATTATTTGCAGTGGGAACCTGTTCCACCCGAATGAGCAATCGCTCATAACAATCATTGATGAAATGAATTTTGATGTCAATGTGCTTGGTTTTCGAGTGCTGTATTGGATTTTTAGTGATCTGAATTGCAGCCTCTTTATCACAAAAGATACGGGTTTCGAAATAATTCAAACCATAATCCAACAGCTGATGTTGGATCCATATAACTTTAGAGCAACAAGCAGTGGCACCAACATATTCCGCTTCTGCAGTTGAGGTTGAGACCGTGTGCTGTTTCTTGCACTGCCAAGACACCAACCGATCACCAAGGAATTGACATCCTCCTGATGTAGATTTCCTGTCAAGCTCACAGCCTGCATAATTACTGTCAGCGAATGCATATAAATCATATTCAGAATTTTTCGGATACCAAAGGCCCAAATTTGGGATGCCTTAGAGATACTGAAAAATTCTTTTGAAAACAATAAGATGTGAGAGTTTAGGATTAGCCCGATAGCGTGCGCATTGACAAAATGCAAACATGATGTCTTGACGGCTTGCAGTTTGATACATCAACGAACCGATCATCGATCTGTAGTGAGTTTATTCTAAATATTCGCCATCAGTATCTGGAGTAAGTAGGGGTCTCTCAGCCATTGGTGTTAAGGCAAGTTTTGCGTCTTGAAACCCGAACTTCTCAAGTATATCCTCCACATACTTTGCTTGATGGAGGAGGATTCCGGTTGATCTTTGTTGGACCTGAAGCCCCAAAAACATGGTCATTTTGCCTAATGAGCTCATCTCGAACCTCTTTTTCATCACTCCTTCAAACTCCTTGCAGAGTTGTTGACACGTAGACCCGAAAATGATGTCGTCAACATAGATTTGCACCAAGATTTGATCCGTTCCAACATGCTTTAGGAACAAGGTTTGGTCGATTGTTCCTCTCAAGTAGCCATGTTTGAGCTAATGCTTTGTGAGAGTTGTTGGCTTTTGAGCATTCTAACACTCCTATGGTGTACATGAAGCCCTAAATACCTTGGATCTATGTTTTCTCTATTATACATGCAAATGTCAATTTCCAAGGTATTGTTCTAACTAGCATAATATAAGGTATACATAATATAAATTCTAGTAGAATTACATACCTCTTGTTTGGTGCTTGATTCCATGTAGCTTCAGAGCCTAGTGCCCCAAATGTGACACCTCAAATGGTTCACACAACATCAAGTGCATTTGGAATAACTTAGAGAGAAATTAGAACACTTCAAAATCGGCTTGCCCTCCATGTAATCCACTAGTGTCGATTTTCCCAAGAAAGAGATCATTATATAGTGTGTTACAATTAGTGTAAACCCTAATTGTCATGCCTTTCCATTTCCTTGGATCCATGGGTTCAAATACACCATGGAGCATCCATGGAGCATCTTATGGGTTTTAGCCCAACTTGATAATCCTTGGAGCATTAGCCCACTATATAAGTATAGATGATTTACACAATCAACCCATATATTTAATTAGTCTTCTTTTGATCACTTAATTAATTCTAGATTAATTCTTGATCAATACTAATTAAATAATCTTATTAATATATTATAACTTATAATATATTAATAAACCTTAAGTGTTATTTCTCTCATTTTAGTCTATCCAAGTGGATGATGCCATGCAACCCAAATGGACCATGCTGGGTCGGGTCAAGTCTTACCAATTATAATTATGGACTTAGACATCAATCCAACAGTCTCCCACTTGGATAAGTCTAAAACTATTATTGCAAGTACGACTTCATAACCCGACTAGCAATCGTAGCTCTCAAAAGCCGCTGTCGAACTCTGAACAAATCAACGACGCGTCCAATAGATAAGTGATCATATATTACTCCATTCTAGATATCGTATGGACTGAGACATGGATTATAATCATTCTCTCTGTCCATTTGTTGTTACCTGATTTCCGATTTATGACGAATGACTAATTGAACAAATCAAACCAGTCCAGGCTCGTCCGAGCACTTACGTTTTGTCATCACTAAACCATCGAGGGGCCCACAGATATCGCTTTTATCCCATTAAGGGTAAAAGGAATGGATAAACTTCGACTCATATGCTTGTTGTAATACTTGTTGATTCATACACAAAGGCACGTTTTATAACATCGAGTTACCAGTGTGTTTTCGTACAATCAATGTACAACAAACTCATAGTCAACAACTCATATCTCTAGGTTTGAAGAATATAAGATCTTATCGTCTCATTATTCACTCGTGATAAAATCCATGAAGTTAATCCAAATGAGCGTGGGTTGAATCCAATACTCAGAACTTATGAGCACTCATGAACGTTGTAGCAGCCATTGTTATGTCTAATGCACCTTAGACAAATCATACAAGCCAAATTCATGACAGTCTTAAATCAATACCTACTTCCAAAGTATGAATGACTGTGGAGAGTTTGAATAACTTAGTCATTCAGGAAGAACGACCTAGTTATTCTGGAAGGCAAAACATGCAAAGTGAAACACAAGAAAAATACTTAATCCTATATGGCCCCAAACTCTTGAGTGTAAATAAAAACCCTTTTATCTAAGCACCATATTGATTTCTCATTATTCATGTTTCGATTTATCAACTTAATACTTGAATTATAACAATAGTCATGCCATGCACCAAGCATGCACGCTATGTTTACCTATGGTCCTTGTTTTTGTGAAATAGATCAATTAAACAGGACTCCAATTATTCTCATTTCACAATCCCATTCCCTTTTTTAAATGTAAGAATACCACACTCTTGCCATTTACTATAATTTGTTAGATTCTAAACTTATATGCAATGATTCTCTTGTAATGACTATACACAAAAGTCACAAAGACTTGGCAATAGACATTACAAAGTATTCCAATGGAGATCAATTTCATGGAAATGAAGTCACAAATTCAAAGTAAATTCCTTTGAACATCCTTCTTGCATTAAGTTCTCTAATCTTACACAGATTCAAAGAATAACTTCCACTTATGGAGACAATTCCATATTACCATTTTGACCATCACTTCTGAACAAGAGTTGCCTCTTTTCAAAATATGTCAATATGGCCCTTACTCTATACTTCTAATTGTCCATGAGCAACCAATATTTGGTAACTGCTTAATCATTTTAGTCATTTCCACTTGTATTCCTTTTCCCATCTTAATGCCCTAGGCATTTGGAAAATTTAGAATGGATAAATATTATAGCATATGTAGTCAAACCTATACCCAAAGCATATGGGACACGATTCATGCTATAATTTTTTTATATTTGCCATGTTCTCACAATTCGAACTATGAAGAGGTATGCCGTAATCATAATCGGATTTTGAGAATGCAACATATATAGAATTTCCTTATGTTGAACCATTCCAACATAACATTCTTATATATCCTCGACTAAAGTAGATTAAAATCTCTATCTAATCTTGTAGAATTGGAATGAAGTATAAAATTCTCTCCCTTAATTATAGCAAAACAACTTTTTCAAATCGAATTGAAACTTTTGTTCTCTATAATTAACATTGCCTACTTGCAACACTTAATATAATAATCATGCTCCCACTAGCATAATGATTATTATCTTACTAGCATAACACTTTATGCTCCCACTATCATTGACATGTACCCATAAATCAGCTGGACTTCTAGAAATCAATACTTTATTGACTTTCTTACCAAAGTTCAGATTTCTGATACAAGATGCTTTGATAATACTTTATCAAAATCATACACCTTTCCTTAGATAGCTCACATGTTTGTCTAGACCTTTTGCAATTCTCATTAGTTAGTGTGCTGGTTAACCACACACGCTCCACTAACTATATGAGAATGCAAATATCACAACTGCTATCTACACAAAATCTTCTTAGTGAAAGCGTTTCCTCACCATCATTTTCATGAAACGAAGAGAAACCTTATGGCACTTAGACTTTATGGTGTAGGTGTTCCTATCCATGTGAATTTGTCATAACCTTAATCACAAGACAAGGTCAGTGGCAAATCCAAACACATATGAACAGAACTTGTTCAATCTTAATTTATTGCCACCCGGCAGCACAAGGGCCTACGATTGCTTCCAAGTTGTTATGCAAATAGTTGAGAACTCTCAAAACTCCAATGCAAAGCCAACCTTAACTGGGATGGGCATATAATATGTCAACTCGATAGGTTACACACCTCAAATTGTGGGCTAGTGATTAACAAATCTCTTGATTAGTTCTTAAACCTATCTTAAGATCTTTTTAAGACTCCCGCTGACCTCTTGACATATATGATTCTCTTTGTCAAGAACCATTCCTTGACAAAACAAATATTCAAAAGTTAGTGCGGATTCTTATCAAGTTAAACACTTCTCACAATTGGTTTAAGTTGGTCTTTGTCTTATCCAAAACATCACAACTTACCAATCTCAAATGTACAAGAATAGGAAACATCTTACTCTACATTTGACAGGTGTTAAAACTTTCTAAAGACCATGTCACTCAAGTTACAATATTGGAGTATAACTCCAGGATTTGTTTTTGGAACAGAGTATGATTTATCTTTTGATTTAACCATTTCAACAATTCACGATTCCTCTCCTTAGGCAAACAAATGCACTAAGGTGTCCTTTGAGGATCAATTGTGATATGGTTCCATAATCACTAAGATAGTCATAAAACAAGATACACAAGTACTCTCCCATCTCTTCAGATTGGAGAAACTTTTATCTTTTTTCTTTATTCGATTCTTCTTATTCATTCTGCCATATATTGAAACTTTTCCAATGTTTCAGAATTACACTGAAACTTGTAAGCATAACCATATTTACTAAACTTTAGTAAATCACGATGAATAGTCTTATTGATCCTTTGTGGTGGACTTTGACTAGTGCACAACCAAGTATACCTAATCCTTTACTCCTTCACTTAACTTACACATACATGTGAACAAGGACTTAGTCTTAATTTCCCAAAGATGAAAATTCTCATTCATCACACAATACAACTTGCATGATTCCCAGTTTCTATCCAACTGAAACTTGGGTAATGAGAATCTTTCCTTATTTGGTAAATTATGACACTACCACAAATCAAAGAATCAAATCCATTTACCAATATTGCTTATCAATGGAAACATATAAGCAACAATTTTCAGAAAAGCCTTTGTAAGGATACTTAAAATAAATAAAATCAAAACTTTTTCTTTTATTTTAAAAAACTACGGGAAAAACTTATCCTTACAATGCAAATTCGTATGAAAACTTTGTTGTTATATATTCCTAAGCAATATCTCATAACTCTTATTTAGTGGCTCAAAATTTTGGTCATCGAACCACGCGATCAGAATCACCACACCTTTTGTTTAAGTTTCCTTTGATTCTTCAAAACATCAAAATGCAATTACATTGCATTATGTATTAAGAATCTCCAAATAAGATCTGAATAAAGTTAGATAATGGGCTTTACCTAAAGTAGAGTCAAACATTTGACTTTACTATCCTTATGGATTGTTAGGTAAATTTGGCAGCTTCGCATCTAATGCCCCTTCCTTTGGGAAAAGAAACATATGGACTCTTTTGAAATGGTACACGAGACTATCACAGACTTAGCCTTTCTCTTTACCATTGGGTCAAACGACTTGACCATGGCTGATCCCTTTCCATTGGGAAGAGAAAGCTTTTCTAAACTTCTAATGTTACCATTGTCAATGTCCATGGAAGTTTGGGAAGTTGATCTTCCAATCAAATTTTGCTTTACCAATGCTTCAAATCATTGCTGATTCAGCATCATCAAGCAAATAAGTAAGATCATTAAGGTCCATGTCGTGATCTGTCATAAGGGAGTGACTGAAGGACCTAGTCAATAGCCAGCTACCTCGAGACTTCGACACCTGACTCTCCCGGCTTGTCAATATGTGACTTAATCTCGATGACCTAAGCACATATAGACTTTGTTTGCCAATATGGATTGGGTGACTTAGAACTTATCCAGTCTTAAAACTTATGGGATAGGGAGATTTATTGGAGGAGGTGGAGGAAGTGAATTATGATTTCTAGTCCCACTAATGCACAACAAAGGGCTTGATCTTTCACCTTGATTGCCATTTGGGATCTCATATTCAATAGGATAGCTTGTCCCTAAAGATTTGGGAAGACCATAGTTATCTGAAGGAGACATCCATAAGGGAGAAATTCAAGTTAGTTGATTTAAAGTCCTTAATATAAAACCCAATATGTAATATTAAGGTTAGGACCCAATAACCTATTTATAATTGGAAGAGGGATGTCGTAATCCAAATTATAAAACAGTAAAAGGTAGGTAAATGAAGATTTACCAATTTCCACCATGAAAAAAACGAAATATAATTAAGTTTTAATTGGATTTGAAACTCCTACCTCTTTTGAGATACATTGAACTTTCAATGGCATGTTTGAATCTCTATTGTGCCCTCTCAAGTTTGTGATTGGGATGTTGAGGATCACAAACAAGGTGTGAATAACCATGCAGATTGACTTGGTACCCTTAACTTTATCACCCAATCGATGTGCTGGTAAACCACACACGCTCCACCGATCTATAATAAAGTCAAGTTACCCTTTTCCAATCTTACTAGTCCTTATTAGTGTGTCGGTTAACCACACACGCTGCACTAACGACTTGGTAAGGTACAAAGTGTAATTTCATGGGTTAGCACCTATTTCACATTTTCTAAGTAACTAAGATTGGGAATTTATAGGTGTTTAGTCACTCAATATTTATCATTATACTTTTAATGAAGGGAGAGTTATAGTCTTTATCCTACCCATTCGGCTAACGACCCTCCACCAATCAAGGAAGCGGTGGGTGAGAGTGGACACCCATTAAACTACCATTTTATAGGCAGTAACCTTATACCCCCCCCCCCCTTATAGACCGGCTTCGTGAATGAGGCCTACTAACGGTAAGATTGACTTTTCTTATACATATCAATATAATTAAAAAATTATAATAATAGTTTAAGGGTGTATTTTAAACATTTAAAATACTTGGTGGTTTAAGTTATTAATTAAACAATACTATTAATTTAATTAAACTTAAACCATGTCTTTATGGAATTATTAACTCTTTTAATTAAACATTTTAATTAATTTAATGAAGTCCATAAAGTTTGAATTTTAACTATTAAAATTGTAGAGTTTGGAATTAAAGCATTAATGTGTGTGATACTTTACAAATTCCAAAACTTGAGGGCTAGTTTTGAAACTATTCAAAACCTTTCATTTCATAACTTATGAGTTTAATGGTTCATTAAAAATGAAGACTCTTCATTTTAATGTAACCCCTTATTCTTTAATAACATTCTTAAAGAAGTGGCTTTTCAACATCCATAACTTGAAGACAAGTTATGGAGTTATTAAACAATATAATGGAAAAACTCTTCATTTTTATGTAACCTACAACACTTTTATGAGTTTTTAAGATTCATAAATATGACTTTTCACATAAACATAATTTTTTTCATGAAACTACACTTTGTACCTTACCAATCTAAACTAACTCATAAATCAAGGAAACATAAAACTCTTGGAAATTTATAACTTGAGGACAAGTTATGAACTCCATACAATTTTCATCAAGATCACGAATTATACTAAATAACAATTTGCACATAATTCCTATGATCTAAAAAAACTCATAAGCATGAACATTCATAATCAACAATTTCCAAGAATCACATAAACATATATAAACTTGAAACTTTGATTAAAGCATCGAAATTGGTTTAACATAATCATTACCACATTAAAACCAAGTTTTATTGGACCAAAACAATCATAGGTAATGATTCTAGACTAATTCCAGCACCAAAATCTAGAAAACTGCCCATCACGCACCTACTCGTCAAGTACATGATCTTACTCGATGAGTAGGATGAATTTGGTCATGGACTCGTCGACTCCTCCCCTTGCACTCGGCGAGTCCAGTCGAACAGTGAACAGTATTTCCGATTTTTTAAGCAGTTTGCATCAAATATACAGAAAACAATCATAGGCTCTGATACCACTGTTGGGTTTTGAGCATTCTAACACTCTTATGGTGTACATGCAACCCTAAATACCTTGGATCTATGTTTTCTCTATTATACATGCAAATTTCAATTTCCAAGGTATTGTTCTAACTAGCATAATATAAAGTACACATAATATAAATTCTAGTAGAATTACATACCTCTTGTTTGGTGGTTGATTCTATGTAGCTTGAGAGCCTAGTGCCCCAAATGTGACACCTCAAATGGTTCACATAACATCTAGTGCATTTGGAATAACTTAGAGAGAAATTAGAACACTTCAAAATCGACTTGCCCTCCATCTAATCCACTAGTGCTGATTTTCCCAAGAAAGAAATCATTATATAGTGTGTTACAATTAGTGTAAACCCTAATTGTCATTCCTTTCCATTTCCTTGGATCCATGGGTTCAAATACAACATGGATCATCCATGGAGCATCTTATGGGTTTTATCCCAACTTGATAATCCATGGAGCATTAGCCCACTATATAAGTATGGATGATTTACACAATCAAACCATATTTTTAATTAGTCTTCTTTTGATCACTTAATTAAATCCAAATTAATTCTTGATCAATACTAATTAAATAATCTTATTAATATATTATAACTTATCATATATTAATAAACCTTAAGTGTTATTTCTCTCATTTTAGTATATCCAAGTGCATGATGCCATGCAACCCAAATGGACCATGTCGGGTCGGGTCAAGTCTTACCAATTATAGTTATGGACTTAGATATTAATCCAACAAGAGTTGCATACCATGCTCTAGGAGTTTTATTCAATCCATACATATCCTTGTCTAAGTTTTGGATTAATGTCTAAGTCCATAACTATAGTTGGTATAACTTGACCCGACCCGACATGGTCCATTTGGGTTGCATTGCATCATGCATTTGGATAGACTATAATGAGAGAAATAACACTTAAGGATTATTAATATATTATAAGTTCTAATATATTAATAAGATTATTTAATTAGTATTGATCAAGAATTAATCTAGGATTAACTAAGTGATCAAAAGAAGACTAATTAAATATATGGGTTGATTGTGTAAATCATCCATACTTATATAGTGGGCTAATGCTCCATGGATTGTCAAGTTGGGCTAAGACCCATAAGATGCTCCATGGATGCTCCATGGTGTATTTGAACCCATGGATCCATGGAAATGGAAAACCTTGACAATTAGGGTTTACCCTAATTGTCACTATCTATATAATGATCTTATTCTTGGAGAAAATCGGCCACTATGGATAATAGAAAGGGCTAGCCGATTTTATGAAGTGTTCCAATTTCTCTCAAGTCATTCCATGTGTATTTGGTGTTTTGTGAACCATTTGAGGTGTCACGCTTGGGACACTAGGCAGTCAAGCTTCATGAAGACATTCTACATCAAAGAGGTATGTAATTCTAACTTGATATATTCATATGAATCAATATTATTATGCTAGTTAGGATGAATACCTTGGAAAGTTCATATTTGCATGTATACTATAGAAAACATAGATCCAAGGTATTTAGGGTTGCATGTACACTTAGGAGTGTTAGAATGCTCAAAATCCAACAGTGGTATCAGAGCCTAGGCTTGTTTTCTTATTATACATGCAAAATTGGCTTAAAATCGAGTTTTTATGCTGTCTGCACAACAGACTCGCCGAGTCCACTGATGGACTCGCCGATTCTAAGGAAAAAGCATCCAACTCGGCGAGTTGGTTAGTGCACTCGACGAGTTGGACCTCCAGACAGCATATTTTCGAATTTTTTGGCTGGAATTGGACTAGGAACATTACCCTAAGATGTTTTTGGACTTATAAACTTGTTTTTGATGTGGTAATGTTCATGCTAATCCAATTTCAAAGATAATTCTCAATAGATTCATGTTTTGTATTAGTTTAAGGTTTAGAGTAATTACATGAAAAAGTTTGCTTTGAATTATCTTGTTCTTACGAGTTACTTAGATTAATAGAAAATTTAATTGATTATATGTTTTCAATCCATTTTAATCTAAGAGTTGATTCTAAAATGTTTTTTTGTAACTTGTCCTCAATTTATATGAAAAGTCACAATTAAGTTTCATAAAACACATAAAAGTTGGCAATGGTTACAAAATTGAAGAGTCTTGTCTTCAAGTTATGGAGGTTCAAGAGTCACTTCATTAAGTAATAAAATGTGTAACCTTAATTAATTCCATAAGTTACAAAATAAAGAAAAGTTACATTCTTTTAATCGTTTAAAGTCTTCCATAACTTGTCCTCAAGTTATGGAACTTGAAGAGTTTTTAATTAAAACTACTTTAAACACATAATTTATGGAGTTAATTAGTTTTGAATAGTTTCAAAACTTGCCCTCAAGTTTTGGAATTTGAAAAGTTTTAACTTATGAATAATTTAATTCCAAGTTAAGCCCTTAGAATTTTAAAAGTTAAAATTCAACCCTTATACTTTATAATATTATAAGTTAATAATATTTACATATATGTATAAGAGTAAAGTCAGTCTTACCGTTAGTAGGCTTTATTCACGAAGCCGTTCTATAAGGGGGTATAAGGTTACTACCTATAAAATGGCAGTTTAATGGGTGTCCACTCTCACCCACCGCTTCCTCGACTGGTGGAGGGTCGTTAGCCGAATGGGTAGGACAAGGACTATAATTCTCCCTTCATTAAAAGTATTAATGATAAATACTAAGTAACTAAACTCTTATTAATACCCAATCTTAGTTACATAGGAAAATGTGAATAAGGTGCCAATCCATGAAATTACACTTTGCACTTTGTTTAAGTCGGTTAGTGGAGCGTGTGTGGTTAACCGACACACTAACTCGTATTTAACAAGTTAGGCAAAGGGTAATTTAATATTTATCATAGTATCGGTGGAGCGTGTGTGGTTAACCGACACATTGATTAAGGGGTAAATATTAAGGGTACCAAGTATATTTGCATGGTTATTTACACCTTGTTTTGTGATCCTCGGCATCCCAGTCACAAAACCTGAAGGGCACACTCGAGATTGAAGCATGCCATTGAACAGTTCAATGAATCTCAAAAGATCTAGGAGTTTCAAATCCAATTAAAACCTAATAATTATTTCGTTTTTCATGGTGGAAATTGGTGAATCGTCATTCACCTGCCTTCAAATATTCTATAGCTTGGATTATGGCATCTCTCATCCAAGTTATAAAATAGTTTGTAGGGTCCTAGCCTTAATATTTCATATTGGGTGTTATATTAAGGACTTTAAATCAACTATCTTTAATATCTCCCAAAAAGATGTCTGGTTTAGACATTTATGATCTTCCCAAATCTCTTGAAACAAGCTTTCCTAAATGAAGATGATGTCCCATGGAAATCATACTTCTTTCACCTCCTCCAATTATTCTCCTTAACCCACAAGTTCTTGAAAATTTTAAGGTCACTCAAGCCCTATTTGCAATCAAAGATCTATGTGTGATCACATCTTGGAGATGTAGTCACATATTGACAAGCCGGGAGAGTTGGGTGTCAAAGTCTTGAGAAAGTTGGTGGTTCACTCACTTTCAAAGTCACATAGTGAGTTCCTTTGGGACTCCTATGAAATAGACTATGACAAGAACCTTAATGATCTTATCTATTTGCTAAGATCAACTTCCTAAAACTTTATTGGCATTGATAATGATGACATTGGATATCTAGTAAAGCTCTCTCTTCCCAATGGAAAGGGATCGTCCATAGTCAACTCGATTGACCAAATGGTAAAGAGAGAGGCTAAGTCTGAGATAGTCCCATTATCAAGGGTCCATTGCCAAAGAAAGGGGCATTGGTTGCGAAGCTGCCAAATATACCTAAGGATGTTAAAGTCAATAAGTTTGACTCTACGTCAGGTAAAGTCCACTATCTAACTTTGCTAAGTTTCTATTCTGAGATTCTAGTTACATGATGTGACTAGGGCACATGTTGGTGGTTAAGAATCAAAGGAAAAGAGAAAGCTTAAATATGTTGCTTCTGATCGCGAAGATGGATTTCTATCGCATCATAATTTTGAAGTTGTTACTTAGGAGTTATGACACATTGCATAGAAATAGATAACAACAAGGTTTTCATATGGATTGTAAGGATAAGTTTTTCCGCAAAGTTTAAAATAAAAGGTAAATCTTTTGATTTTAGTTATTTTATGTATCATTACAATGACATTTGTGGAAAATTGTTGCTTATAACATTCCACTGATAGCAATATTGGAAAGTGAATTTGATTCTTTCATTTGTGGTAATATCTAAATTTACCAAATAAGGAAAGATTCTCATCACACAAGTTTCAGTTGGATAGAAACTTGGAATCATGCGAGTTGCATAGCATGATGAATGAGAATTTTCAAGCATTGGAAAAATTAAGACTAACTACTTGTTCACATGGATGTGTGGGTCAAGTAAAGGACAAAGGGATCGAGTACACATTCTTGTGCACTGATTAAGTCCACCACAAAAGATCGATAAGACTCTTCGTCATAATTTACTAAAGCTCAGTAAATATGGTTATACTTACAAGCTTAAGTGTAATTCTGAGACATTGGAAAAGGCTCCAATGTATGACAGAGCGAATAAGAAGAATTAACCTAGGAAGAAAGATAAAAGTTTCTCAAATCTGAAAATATGGGAGAGTACTTTAGTATCATGTTATATGATCATCTTAATGATTAAGAGACCTTATCACCATTCATCCTCTAAGTGCATTCTGATAGTTAAGAAGAGGAGTTATGAATTGTTGATGTGGTTAAATCAAGAAGATGATTCATCCTTTGTTCCAAAAACAATTCTCAGAGTTATACTCTAAGATTGTAACTTGAGTGACATCTCTTAAAGAAGGTTTAAAACACTTGTCAAATGTAAGAGTAAGAGTTTTCTACTCTTGTACATTTGTAATTGGTAAGTTGTGATATTTTGGATAAAACAAAGACCAACAAAGGCCAATTGTATGAAGTGTTTGTCTCTATTAAAATCCACACTATCTCTTGAATATATGATAAGAAAGTCTTATATCTCAAGAGGACAGTGGGAGTCTTAAAGGTCTTGAAAGTCTCAAGAACTAATCAAGAATAAAACCTGAATTTCTTCACTAGCACACGACTTGAGGTGTAAAACCTATCATGTTGACATATTATGTGTCAATTCCAATTAAATTTGGCTTTGCATATGAGTTCTTAGAGTTCTTAATTGGTTGCATATCAACTTGGAAGAAATAGCAGGCCCTTGAGCTACAAGCTGGCAAGAATTTAAGATTGCACAAGTTCAATCCATATGAGTTAGGATTTGTCACTAACCTAGTCTTGTGATTATGGTTTGAAAAATTCACATGGATAAGAACACATACACCATTAAATCTAGGTTTCATAAGGTTTCTCTCCGATTCATGAAAATGATGGTAAGGAAACACTTTCACTAAGTAGATTTTAGCTAGATAGCAATTGTGATATTTGCATTCTCAAAATTGTTAGTGGAGCATGTGTGGTTAAGCAGCACACTAACATGGACTTGTGAGAAGTGGCAAAGGTCTAAACAATCGAGACTATGATTACAGCATCCCTTTTCATAGTTCTTAAAATTGTTTAGACACACAAGTGTGCTATCTAAGGCAAGGTGTATGATATTGATAAAGTTTTACTAAAGCAATCTAGTATCAGAAATCTGAACTTTGGTAAGAAATTCAATAAAGTATTGTTTTTCTAGAAATTCAGCTGATTTATGAGTACATGTCAAAGCTAGTGGGAGCATAAGTGTTATCCTAATAATCATCATGTTAGTGGGAGCATGATAATTATGTTAAAGGTTGCAAGTTAGCAATGTTAATTATAGAAAACAAAAGGTCTCAATTGGGAAAAAGTTGTTTTGCTATAATTAAGAGAGAGGAAATTATACTTCATCTCAAATCTAAAAGCTTAGATTGAGGTTTTAATCATATTTAGTCATGGATATATATATATATATATATATATATATATATATATATATATATATATATATATATATATGAATTTCATGTTGGAATGGCTCAACATAAGGAAGTTCTATATATGAGTCTATTATTTGCGTTCTAAAATTTGATTATGATTACGGCATCCCTTTTCATATTCTGACTTATGGGAACTTGGCAAATTGAAATGGAAATACCAAAAGACTGGCTTAGTCTTTATGTGAGACATCATGAATCGTGTCCCATATGCTTCGGATATAGGATCGATTACATGTGCTATAATATTTATCCTTGCTAAATTTTCCAAATGCGTGGGGCATTAAGAAGGGAAAATGTCCAGAACTGGATATGACTAAAAGGATTAAACAATTTTTGAGGGCAATCTAAGGTTTACCAAATATTGGTTGCTCAAGGACAATTGGAAGTGTAGTGTAAATTCTAGAGGGACCATATTGACAAAATCTGTAAGGAAGCAACTCTTGTTCAGAAGTGGTAGTCAAAATGGAATATGGAAATGTTTCAGAGTTAGAAATTATTCAATCTGTGTAAGATTAGGAAAACTTAATGCAAGAAGGATGTTTCCAAGGAGTTGATTCATTTGAAATACTCTGTAATGATTGTTGCCAAGTCTTTGTGAATTTGTGCATAATCATTACAAGAGGATCAATGCATATAAGTTTAGAATCTAACAAATTTCGGAAAATCATAGGAATTTGGAATTATTACATTTTTTATAAGGATTTGGGAGTGTGAAAACAGAATCGTTGAAGTTATGTTCAATCGATCTAGTTCACAAAGTAAAGATCATAGACAAACATAGTATGCATACTTGGTGTATGGCATGACTAGTGTTTAGAAAACATAGTGTACATGCTTGGAGCATGGGACAACTACTGTTTTAATTCAAGAATAAAGTTGATAGCTAAAATAGTATACAATGAATAATGTGTAATCATATGGTGATAAATAAAAGGTGTTTTATTTATATTCATAAGTTCTAAGACCATATTTACTATGAGTTGGTTATACATTGATTGCATGAAAACGCATTAGTAACTCGATGTTATAAAACGTGCCTTTGTGTATGATTCAACAAGTAGTAGAACAAGCCATATGAGTCGAAGTCTATCCATTCCTTCACCTTCGGGATAAAAGTGATATCTGTGGGCCCCTAGATGATTTGGTGATGACAAATGTAAGTGCTCGGCCGAGCCTGGACTGATTTGATTTGTTCAATTAGTCAGTCGTCTTAAATCGGAAATCGGGAAACAACAAATGGACAGAGAGAATGATTATAATCCATGTCTTAGTCCATATGATATCTAGAATAGAGGAATATATGTTCCTTTATCTAATGGACAAGTTCATCGACAAGGTCAGAGTTCGACAGAAGATTTTGAGAGCTACGATTGCTGATCGGTTCCTGAAGTCATACGCAATAATAGTTTTAGACTTATCCAAGTGGGAGGCTGTTGGATTAATGTCTAAGTCCATAACTATAATTAGTAAGATTTGACTCGACCCAGCATGGTCCATTTGGGTTGCATGGCATCATGCATTTGGATAGGCTATAATGAGAGAAATAACACTTAAGGTTTATTAATATATTATAAGTTCTAATATATTAATAAGATTATTTAATTAGTATTGATCAAGAATTAATCTAGGATTAATTAAGTGATCAAAAGAAGACTACTTAAATATATGGGTTGATTGTGTAAATCTTCCATACTTATATAGTGGGCTAATGCTCCATGGATTGTCAAGTTGGGCTAAAACCCATAAGATGCTCCATGGATGCTCCATGGTGTATTTGAACCCATGGATCCAAGGAAATGGAAAGACATGACAATTTGGGTTTACCCTAATTATCACTAACTATATAATGATCTTATTCTTGGAGAAAATCGGCCACTATGGATGATAGAAAGGGCTAGCCGATTTTATGAAGTGTTCCAATTTCTCTCAAGTCATTCCATGTGTATTTGGAACCATTTGAGGTGTCACACTTGGGGCACTAGGCAGTCAAGCTTCATGAAGACATTCTACATCAAAGAGGTATGTAATTCTAACTTGATATATTCATATGAATCAATGTTATTATGCTAGTTAGGATGAATACCTTGGAAAGTTCGTATTTGCATGTATAATAGAGAAAACATAGATCCAAGGTATTTAGGGTTGCATGTACACTTAGGAGTGTTAGAATGATCAAAACCCAACACTAACTTGTAGACATGGTTGGGAAACTTCGAGTTAATGAACCCTGGGGGTTGATCAACATATATTTCTTCCTTCACTTTGCCATACAGGAAGCAGTCATAACGTCCATCTGATATACTGTGAAGTTCATGTAGGAAGCATAAGCAAGGAAGATACGGATAGCCTCCAAGTGGGCTACCGGAGCATAGACTTCAGTGGAATCAAGACCCTCGATCTGTCTGAACCCACGAACGACCAACCTAGCCTTATTTCGTACAATTATCCCTAAATCATCCTACTTATTACGAAAGACCTAGCATGTGTCAAGAGACTTCTTGCCCTTGGGTAACTCAACTAGCTTCCAAACCCTAAGTTTTTCAAATTGATTCAGTTCTTCATGCATAGCATCTACCCAGCTGGGCTCATTCAACGCCATTTCTACATTCTTTGACTCAATTTGAGAGATAAAGCAAGAATAGAGACATGTATTGACATCTCCACTCTGACTTCTAGTTTTCACACCATCGCCTAGCTAGCCAATGACATTCTCGATCGGATAATCACGGTGAATACGAGAGGAGATCTCCTAGATGATATCATTGAGTGAAACAGGAAGATTATGAATGTTGATAGCTCCATCATTTCCTAAATGTTCCACATCAGATGAACCTGTCTCATTTGATGTATCTGCTACAAAATCATTAGCAATTTGTTCAGGAAATAGTAGTTCTATGAAAGTTGAAGTAATAGCGGAAGCATCTCTAGACATAAACTCTCTTTCAACAGGAGTAAGAGGTGTAGCATCAGCATCTAGAGCATCATGTTGAGCGTGAGACTCTGGACTAGTAAGTGGAACAAATGACTTCCCCTGAGGAATTGAAGAGGAAACCAGTGGAGGTCTGTAAACAACTTCTTTGTCTTCATCTTCAGGAGCATTCTTCTAACTAGAGGAAGAACCATATGAACCATCTAAATACACATTGAGCAACTTGAACAATGATGTGTAATCAAACAACCAATCAGGTCCCACTCTAGCATCCATTTCATTCTCCTCTAACCAACGCACATCAAAGGATTCCACAATTTTCTTTGACTTCATGTTGTATGCCCTATATGTAGTGCGAGCAGCATACCCCACGAAATAACAGTCATCAGCTTTGGCATTAAATTTAGGGTTGGACTCCAGATGAAGAAGGGTGCAAGGACAACCAAATAAACGGAAGTGGCTGACTGATGGCTTGTGTCCATATAAAATTTCATATGGAGTCTTCATCTGGGCTTTGTTGATCAAGACACGATTTTGTACATAGCATGCAGTGTTGATCGCCTCAGCCTAAAAGAAGACAGGAAGCTTGGAATCACAGAGCATCGTCCTTGCAGCGTCTTGCAGCGTTCAATTTCTCCGTTCAGCAATACCATTTTGTTGGGGTGTGTGAACGGAACTATATTGACGCACAGTTCCCTTTTCTGCGCAAAAGTGATCAAGAACTGCATTCTTGAATTCTATTCCATTATCAGTTCGTAGCGCCTTCACCCGGTGGTTTGTTTGATTCTCAATCATCACAATAAACTTCTTGATCAGATCAGCAATCCCAGCTTTGTTGGATAAGAAGAAGACCCATGTAAATCACGAGAAATCATCTATCACAACCAGACAATCTGTATTTCTATTGATGCTTAGAACATTGACCGGACCAAATAAGTCCATGTGCAACAATTGGAGCACTTGACTAATTGAGTTAATATGTTTTGGCAGATGTTGTTTTCGATGATGTTTACCCTGGGCACATGACACACATTTCTCAAAAGTTATGAAGTCTCTGACTGGAAGACCACCGACTATTTCATTTTTTGCAAGACGATTCAGGTTCTTTGCATTGGCATGCCCGAGTCTTTGATGCCACAGCATAGCATTTTGTTCAGAGACCTTTGAAAAGAGGCAAGTGACTTGATCAGGGATGTTGCTATTCATGTCTATAATGTAAGCATTTCCATCCCACCTTGATTTAACAAGAATCCACTCATCCGGGATGACAATGCCTGGCTTTAAGATCAGACACTCTTTGTAAGTAAAATGTGTTGAATAACCCTTGTCGCAAATCTGAGAGACACTCAACAAGTTGTGCTTTAACTCGGGAGCATAGTTGACGTTCTCAAAAATTAGCACTCCATTAGACACGGTTCCTTGTGAGTTATCTTTCCACCTTCTCCACCCGCAAATGAAACAAACCCCCAATTAAAAGTCTGAATGTTGTTCAATTGGGAGATGCCTCATGTCATATGTCGGTAATAGTTGTTGTCGACACACGACATTCCTCCGCAACTGCCCCTACAAAATGAGCGGAATTATTGAGATTTAGGGACCCAGGTCATTACAGTCCTGGGTTTATCCTTGACAATCACAGATTTATGCTTTGAGTCTTTTGGTTTTGAATTTTCACTTAAAACATTTTTAGAGGTTGATGATGATAGGCTGGAAACAGATTTGGGCACCCATTGTTATTTAGGTTTTTGTAAAAGCATAGGTGATTTTGAAATATTTTTCTTTCCTTTTTGTTCTGAGCATCTGGAGTTTTGACCATTACTGGTTGAACATCCAGATTCTCCTATTGACTTTTGTAACAGTGGTGAGAACCTCGGTATACCCCATATCATAGAACATTGTGAAGAGTTGAGTAGTCGAAACGGTATCAAGGTTGATCATGGAGTTGTCGATAGCCATCCTTAGTAACAAACAAAATCTAGTTTTGGAAATCGACGCTTTGTGATTGAAGATCTCAAAGAAGATTCTCTTTTTGACTTTTTTGTAAACAGCAGTTGAGTAGACTTTAGAGACTAACAACATTGGAACGTATTCCACCTTGGTTAGTCCAACAACTAGTGGTGAATATGTAAGGCATTCAACCACCTGCAACATATATGGATCATATTGGAACGGTGATAGATCAATGATGAACTTCTGATTTGGTTTAATTGTGAGAAGAGATGACTAGGCACTTTGTTCGCGAACTGAAGAGGAATCCGCCATTGATGATTCTTGAAGAAGAAGAAAAAGAAGAAGAGTAGAGAGAGAATACACCGTATAGCTCTTGAGAGGATTTGGAAGTGAAAAGAGTATAAACAGAAGCTGAGAAATCGCTATACCATTACCATGTGATAGAGAAATCCGGAGTGATGAGTGAACAATCCACTGACGTATCGCCTGAAAAAGCGCAATTTGACAGCTGTTACCCCAAAAAGTGTGTCAAGCGGCGTTAGAATGGAAACGGTTCAAATTCACGCGCCTTTAAAACCATATCCTTTCATCTTCTATTTAAATTTTGAAACGATCCAAATTCCCTATGAAATGTCGAGTCATCCTTTCGCTTCATATGTATTTACCCTTCGCTCCCAATATAGTGTATTACCATAGCAAATTGAATCGAGCGCCGTATTTGAGAAATACCAATTTGTACCACTAGTAAGACTTGTGAAAAATCATCAAGATCTTCCTGCAAGAGTGTGCCAATCAAAAAGAAATAAAGCAAATAATTTGTGGGATTTAAGTGATGTCTATATAGACACAAAACTATGGATCTCGGGCACGAATCGCTTCCTTCAAAGTCAAAAGTGAATTCGAAATGTCTGTGTGGTTTCACGTTGAAATATGATCAAATGTTTATTAAGTGACATTGAAAGGCATCTTTTCAAATTTAAGCTATAAGGGGTGGCTTTGCTTCAACCGAACTTCAGTACTTGACATAAGACCGGAAGTTGGATGAAATACTTGTGAGACCAATGTGGCCTATTAAACAAGTAGGTTAGATAAATATATTCAGTGACTTGGTGATATAAGAGATTGAATTCTTAAAAAAATAAAAACTGGATCTTTTGGGAAGAAAAGACTTCTAGGTACAGACCGTCAGTTCGTTTAAGGCATTGGATTTTGGGTCTCACTTAGCACACGATGAAACGAAACTAAGATCATCAACACAGATGTTGTGAAACCATAAACCTCAATGGTAAATAATGAGAGTCTCAAGGGTTACGATTATGAACCGAAATGAGATGGAGAAATAATAATAGGTAGTTAAAAAACCGAAAGTACCTCTGCTATTAAAATAGACCAAGCAGATAACTCCTAACTCAAAATGAGAAGAGTAAGGTAGCTCATGACTTGAGTGATTTTATCAGCCTAATTGGGAAGAAACGATTGGTATATATCGAATCATTAAGGCTTTACTCAAAGTCTTGGAGGCTTCGGTCAACATGCAACAACATGCTTCTAGGGACACTTAGGTGTTGTGTGTTTTTTCAAAAAAAAATCTCTTCAAACCTCTTATTGTTGCGCGGCGCAGCACACCCGTAGCACTTTTCATCTCGCAGCTGTTTGTTTTTTAGAAGTCTTCTGAGTCAAAAACCTCTGCGCGTGCTCTGTTTGGCACAACACTTGTACTGCCTCTTCCAACCTCTTCCAACCTCTTCTTCTTCTTTTTTTTTTTATTGCTGAAATTTTGATTATATGTTGTTAAAATTTTATTTCACATTTTATTTCATTTTTTTCATTTATTCTTGTTGAATTTATTTTTCGTTTTTTTATATTCAGTAATGATAAATTCTTGATGAAATATCATTATTTTTTAATAAAATATCTTTATTTGTTTTTTGTTGAAATATCATTATTTTTTACTGAAATATCATTAATTTTTACCAAAATGTTATACATTATTAAATTTTACGTATTAAAAAGCTATTTTCGGTTTATAAGATTAGTTTATTTTAATTTTTTAATATCTGCAGCAGTACGCAGATGTTAAAAAACAAACACGCTTCTTATTACAGCCTTCGGTTCATTTCGGTTCCCGAAAAATAGGAGGAGAAATAGACTGAGCGTTCGACTCATTTCGGTTGTTAGAAAATTTTAAGAAAGAGAAACCGAAAGTTATACTTAATGAAACAAGTGTGGTTTTCGAACTGACTCAACTTCCGTCATTCCTAAGCCATGTAGTATTTTATTAAACGATGCTTCAGGAAAGGCCTTAGTGAAGATATCAGCCAATTGACCAGAGGACCGAACAAAGTGAATTTCAACATTCCCATCTTCTACGTGATCCTTGATGAAGTTATATCTCAGTGCTATGTGTTTCGTCTTTAAATGTTGTACTGGATTATGGCAGATCCTGATGGCGCTTTCAGAGTCGCAATAAAGAGGAATCTTCTTCATATTCACTCAATAATCTCTTAATTAGCTTTGGATCAAAACGACCTCGGAAGTGCATGATGTTCCAGCAATATACTCAGCATCGGCTGTAGAGAGCGAAACGCATGTTTGTTTCTTGGACTGTCAGCTGACGAGTTTACCATCTAGGAATTGACATCCTCTTGTAGTGCTCTTTCGGTCCAAACCACATCCTCCAAGATCAGCATTAGAGAATACTTGAACGAAAAATCCTTATTTAGCACGATACCACAGACCGAGAAAAGAGGTTCGCTGCAAATATCTGAAGATGTTCTTAACAGCCACCATATGACATTCGCGTGGATTAGCCTGGAACCTAGCACAGTAACAAACAAAAAACATAATGTCTGGTCTACTAGTTGTTAGATACATTAGAAACCCAATCATTTGAAGATAGAGAGTCATATCAATACCCGGTTTCTCCAAAGATGGTGTTAACTTCGTAACAAATGCCATAGGAACTTTTACTTTGGAATCACCTATCATGCCAAACTTATCAAGTAAGGTCTTCATATAAGCCTCCTGATTGATAAATATGTTTCAGGTCCCTATCTAATATTCAAGCCAAGGAAAAAGTTAATTGGACCCATTGAACTCATCTCAAACTTAGTCTCCATCAACTTCCTGAATTCAGTTGTTAGGCTAGGATTCATGGAACCGAAGATGATGGTATCGATGTAAATTTGGACGATCATTATGTGGTCACCCTCTTTCTTGTGAAAGAAGGTAGGGTCAACTTAACCTTTTTTAAACTTGGACATTTTTAGAAATCGAGTAAGGGTTTCATACCAGGCTTTAGGAGCTTGCTTCAACCCATAGACGGCTTTATTCAGAATATAGCACTGATTATGATACCTTTCATTCACAAAACCTGGTGATTGCTCAACATATACACTCTCCTCTAGTTCTCCATTCAGGAAATCACACTTGACATCATTTGAAATACTTCAAAGTTTTTGTGTGCAACATATGCCAGAAAGATTCGCACTGATTCTAACCTTGCTACAGGGGCGAAGGTTTCTTCATAGTCTATACCGTCTTCCTGACAATATCCCTAAACAACCAACCTCGCTTTATTAAGAATCTCATTACCTTCTTTATCCATTTTGTTTTTGAACACCCATTTTAAGAAAACAACAGATACATCCTTTGGTGTGGGAATTAATCTCCAAACTCAATTTCGCTCAAACTCATGGAGTTTGTCTTGCATTGCCTATACCCAATTTGAGTGATAGAGTGCAAAATTCTTGAGAGAAAAACTTTGAGACACACTTGAACAAACATTAGAACAAGTATATAGCGGAATAGTTAATCTCGAAGGATCTAAAAGCTCAACAATAATATTAAGAGTTAGAAGTTAGAGAGTTAGTTGCAGAAAATTACAGAAATGTAAATGACAACAATTGTTATATCAAGTATACACATAAGCTGATTCATAATGAGTAGTGCATTCAAACCAAGTTAAAAAGTGAGATCAAACTTAATGATTAAGTCACAGAGGACTTGCTCCGAGGGGAGATTGTGATTGATTAAGAGAGTGAGAAGAGAGTAAGAAGATTGGATAAGTAAGATAGAGAGAGAACTTTGAGATGTGTATTAGAAAATGGATGCAATATTTAATACATGAGAATGATCTCTATTTATAGAGACTCATAAAGATAATAGATTTACAACTCTAAGAGTAGCCGTGCAAGGCATATTGAACAATAGGGTGTTTTATAGATAAGACAAATTTAAACTAGATAGAGACTGCGGTACTAAAGAATTCGGTTGATGATTGATGAGAAGGCTTGCTTGACTGCGGTGGCTTGGAGGCTGCAGTAGCTGAAGTTCAAGAGGGTCACTTTTTGTTTCAACAATTTCCCCCTAAGTGACCTCTTTAACTTGATCAGCTATCAAGTTTAAGGAACTTGATCAAAATCCTCCAAAACTTCCCGATGTTCTACAACCAGTTAATTCTTCTAAGTATTTCGAACTTGACCTCTGCGGTGGTGTGCTTGGATTTTTCAACTGCGTTTTGGCAGATGTCAAGTTGCTTTCTGGTGAGACGATGCATGGCAGTCATAGGAATGAAATATTTGACATTGTCTGTCTTCCTCTTGAAAATGACTCCAAGCTTAGGATAGTTGGTTGCACCCAAAGATCTTTCTTCAAAGCCTTCGGTAGGCATCGGTATGGGGTCAATTAGTGGCAGATCGACTCTCTTGGAGATGGTGGGGTAAATGTATGCGTCGATCTTGGCGAAGTCACAGACTATTTCCTTAAGGAAAGTACTGGCCCTTTCAAGTGCACTCTTCATCTTCGGTTGCTTCTCAGACTTGTGCTGAAATACCTTGGCGATGAGAAAGACTTCTTCAGGGTTCATACTTGGAAAATCAGCCTGGGTGCGGATGTAGTCGTGTTCCCTCCTGGTCAAAGTGTACTGGATGAACTCAGCCTTCATAAACTTCCGAATCTTGTAATTTTTTACTGTGGATGGTCTATCGTTAGACCATATATGCTCAACTGGAGAGGCATGCTTAGCATAGAATTGGCTAAGTCTCTCAATTTCCATTGGAAGTCTTTTATCGTCAGGAAGGCTACGGTCGAACTACTCAAATACAGTGAAGTATCTGGCATTTGGTGAGATTAGAACATCCTAGTGACCATCTGAGGGGGGTTCCACATAGGTAAGATGTGGGACGTAGTCATCATCAAGCAATCTTCTGTGGAGATTGACCCAAGAGTTTACTAGGGACTCATCCATGACTGTGTCAAA
The DNA here is from genome assembly GCF_052625555.1 of Lactuca saligna. Classification (NCBI taxonomy): domain Eukaryota; kingdom Viridiplantae; phylum Streptophyta; class Magnoliopsida; order Asterales; family Asteraceae; genus Lactuca; species Lactuca saligna. The sequence continues at coordinate 187,985,515 of NC_136421.1, read as the reverse complement.
TACGTAAAGTCTCCATACTTCTTCAGTAAGCTTGGCTGCCTTCCAATCTCTTTTCCTTTGAGTAGTGGTAGGTGAGTCATTTGAACTCGGTGAGACATATATTCCACCAGATTCTTGAAGTGCAGGGGAGTTTTTGGTTTTTCAGTAGTATTTTCAACTTGAAGAGGGGAGTTGTGAGGTGGAGTGTGATGAGATGGTTGCGGTGAAGGTTGTGGTGTGGGAATTTTTTCATTAGAGACTGGGGGAGTTTGATGGTGTGATATGGAGTGGTTGGAATGATGGACTTGTTCACTTATCCCTCTTGAGGAGTTCAGACCCGAAGCCTCCTCAAGCCATTGATGAAGGCCATCAACCTTTTCAAACACCACTTGGAATTGTGCTTTGAGGGCTTCTGCCAGTTGTTGATTATTGGGGATGGTGGGATTGAAGAGTAGTTTGTGGATCTCCTTGGTGAGTTGAAGAATTTTTGGACCATGGAAGTTGGCAGATAAAGATCGTTGAATTCTATTGATTGTTGTTTGGAGATCAGAGATTGCGGACTCATAAGCAGTATGAGTCTCAACAATCAACTTTTCAAAGTGTGAGGCCTGATCCGCAATGGCTGCTTGGAGATCGGTTTTGATTGTGGTAACCTCAGAGATGAGGTATTCCACAGCAGCCATAAATTCCTTGTGATCAGCTTGATGATTATTGTCAAGTGACTTGATCCCCATTTCGACCTTCAGAGAGATACGCTCCGCAGCCATTCTCTCTTTAGTTTCCAGCCTTTCGATTCTTTCCATCAGGGACTGCGGTCCAGGAATGTCTTATGGTTGCGGTTGATTAGGCTTGACCGCAGCTAAGATTTGATCAACTTTGGCCTGTAAACTAAGAAATTCCTTCCTTGTCACTGCCTGCTTCTTCTTCTTCTTCTTCTTTTCCTTTGTCTTAGAAGTGGAGTGATTAGAACCACTGGACTCTTCATCTTCATCAAACATCATCAGATCGTCATAAGAAGGAGAGGGTTTGTTTACCTCTTGAATTTCATCATCATTGAAGCCAAAAATGGGAGTAGAGCTCACTTCGATTTTCGGTTCGTCATCTTGTGAACCTGCAACAGTGGGAGAGAGAGGAGATTGAGAGACATGCTGATCAGCAATAGCTTCCTTAGCTTTCTGAACTGTTTTGGCCATTGCGTACATCCAGTCTTGAACCTTGAGGATTGTGGCTACGGTATTGGCATTGTTTATGGCATCTGCCCAATACTTGGCCACAGCTTGTATCTATTGTTCCTTGAGCTGCTGTTGTTTGATTTGCTTATCCTTGCGAGCTTGGAATGCCCTACGAAAAGTGGCATATTTCTTGGCTTCAGCCTCGTTAGAGGGTTGATAATTTCTCCAAGAATCATTCGAGTCTTCACCGTCAATTCATGTAAATCCCACCAAGGTTTCCCTTGGGTTCATGGATCCTTGCACATTTGTGCTCACAGTGCCTAAACCACCTGTTTCTAATGAAAGCAAAGTAGGATTTCCTGAGATTCCTCGGTCTCCTTGACCCGTAGTCAAGTTTGACCTCGACTCAGTTCTGGCATGGGCGAAAGAAATGCCCTACGGATGGGAAGGTGTTTGTAGTGTTTGGGTAACGTTCAAGAGGATGGAGTTCAACTCCTCAGGTGAAAATATATGCAGTCGGGAAGCCCTGGAGACTTTAGGGCAAGAACCAGTATCATCCCTTTGGGAGTGAACTGGGGAGTCTCCTATTTTTTGTGATTCAGACTCACTTTCAGATTCTAAAAGGAAAAAGAGAGTTGTTTCGAATGAATGTGCAGGCACCCAAGGACTACCGGAGCCTGATGAGAGGCTGAGGTATCGGTCCGGTCATTCATTTGGCTAGTAGGATTGGTTTTTCATTTCTTGAGGATAGATATGGGTTAGTTATCCTCTTCAGAGTCATTGCTGGAGTCATGATGACTTGGTTCAGCAGTTGTGATTGCGGGTGGTGTTTTTCTTTTCTTCGAGGGTTTGGAAGGTTTGGGGGTATCCTTTTTGGGAGTTCCAGATTTCTTCGTGTTGCGGGGACCATGGAGAGTAGAAACCTTGTGGTTGCATCTTTGAGAGACGTTGTAAAGAGTTGTAGAGGAAGGGATTGCGGTACCTTCAGGGTTTAAGGCTGCAGATGGAAGAGGCGGGGTAGGAAGATATGGGTCTATACCTTCCATAGCCTCAATGTGGTCTGAGACACCAGCAGTCTCGAGACCAACGGTAGAAAGAATATGAGTAGGGAGTGTGCGGATTGGACCAAAAATAGTTTGATCAGAGGAAGGGTTGTACCTTTTTAGATCTTTGGTGACAAAGAAGTTGATGTCATCACCCATGTCAATCTTTGCATCCGCATGCAAGTCAGATATGCAGAGAGACCAGAACCTAGCAAAAGTAAGTTCGGATGGGTTCTGCCTTGGGCACTCTTTAGGGATGTATTGCAGAAAGTCGTCCCACTGGATCTGAGCATAGTTCAGATCGTGGCCTGTGTAGATGCTCCAAACCAATTCCAAAAGCTTTAGGCCCATGTTAGCCGTGCCTCCGGTTCTTCCGGACAGACTGCGGATGATAAAATGGCATACAAACTGCCAGGCCGCAGGAAATTGGTTCTTCTTGAATTCACCAATTCCTTTGATCTGCTTCCGGTAGCCCATCTGATACAGTGCTGAGGTGATTTCCGACATTGATGGTGTGAAGAACTTATTGGAGGGATGAACAAGCAGATTAATGGCATTGAGAAATTTTTCTTTGGACAGAATGACCAAAGAATCATTGATAAGATTTAGATGGACTTATTGGGGGTTATCGATTGGGCGATAGGCAGAGAAAGCGCATTTGTAGAGAGTGGAGAGTGGAACAATGTCTATGAAAGCATCGAATGGTCCAAATAAAGGATGATTCTTCTAAAACTTCATCATCAGTTTCGTGGGAACATTGTATGTGGGTTGATCTTCGAAAATTGCTCAGAAATTGCTAGAGGCAATTGTGGAAGAGTCGGAACCAGTTAGGTTTACTCATCCAGAGGCTTTTGATTGTTTATTTGGCACACCAGATTTCACCATTGTTGAGTTTGAATGAGCTTGAAGAATGCAGAAAAGGATTAAGGATTTTGAGAGCGTAAACGTTTCTTTGTGGAGAAGAAAAGGGTTTTATAGTGGTTTATTGGAGCGGGAAACCTTTTTTTTTTACCTAAAAGAAATTAGGTAAAAAAAACGTTTGGGTTTAACTTTGAATTAGCATCTTTAATCTTAACCACATATTTGACAAAAAGTGATAAGGATTGAAATTGGGACTAACCAGAAAAGGACTCTGCATTTAATGAAATGTTAGATGTTGAATCACGTCTTGAGAACGTGTGAAGGGGGGTGAGAAAAATCCGTTGGATAAAGTAGAAGTTGTAACGGATGTGATGGTTTGGGGTAATAGGAAAAGACATATTAGAGGATTTGATTTAGAAAATCTTTAATTTTGTCATCATACCTACAATAGGTCTGACACGAGGTATAGAGAAAAATAATGAGACAGTATCTCAGTGGAATGTTTTTTTAAATGTTTTATTTAATGAAGGATCATTAAATAGCACACTATTTTTTGAAAAAAAAAAAGATCAGTCTGAGAAACAATTCATGTAATTGCGGATGAATACATCATTGCGGATGGCTTCTTTATCATTGCGGATGACTGTAGTGGGAAAAACTAAGAAGAGCACTTGTACAAAAAGTTAGTGACAATAAGCAAGAAAGACCCATGAAAGATAGATATAACATATGGTTGCGATACATAGATTGCGGTACACAAGATATACCAAACCATCTGTTATAAATGTCTTTCAGCTAGGACCGCAATGGAGACCAAGAGGGTCTGTGGTACCTATCAATTCAAGAAGAATTGAGGGACCGGATTCAACATCCCTAACATTTGTAAGAACGCATTGAGTTTGGTAGAGTCAAGTGCTTTTGTAAAGACATCAGCAATCTCTTCATGAGTTGGGACAAAGATGAGTTCGATGTTACCTTTCAGAATGTGGTCTTTGATGAAATGATACCGTAGTTTAATATGTGTCGTCTTGGAGTGCTAAATAGGATTATGAGAAATCGCTATGGCACTTTCAGAATCACAGTAGATTGGTATCCGCAACATTCTATATCCATAGTCTAACAGCTATGTTTTCATCCATAGAACTTGAGAGCAACAATTGGTTGTAGCCACATATTCTGCTTCTACAGTAGACAAAGAAACACAGCTTTGTTTTCTTGAGGACCAGCTGACAAGTCTACCACCCAAAAATTGACATCCACTAGATTTACTTTTTCGATCAAGTTTTCATCCAACATGATCCGCATCGGTAAAAGCTTGCAGACTGAAATCATTGCCTGCGGGGTACCATAGACCAAGAGATTTGCTTCCTTTGAGGTGCCAGAGAATTTGTTTGGCTGCGGTCATGTGTGACACTTTTGGGTCAGCCTCATACCTTGTGCATAAACCATTAGCAAAGACAATGTCGGGTCGGCTTGCGGTGAGGTACATAAGAGAGCCAATGATACCTCTATAAGTCTTGTGATCAACAGATTCTCCAGAGGGATCATCAGAGATCTTATATCCGAAGGCCATAGGGACCTTAGCCGAGGAGCAGTTGTCCATAGAGTATTTCTTCAAAAGTTCAGTGGTGTACTTCTCTTGATGAATGAATATCCCTTCCTGAATTTGTTTGGCTTGAAGAACTAGAAAGAATTTAATCTCTCTCTTCATGCTCATTTGAAATTTGTTTGTCATGAGCTTAGCAAAATCATCCACCATTCCTTGATCAGTCGATCCAAAGATGATATCATCCACGTATATTTGTACAAGAATAAGGTGGTCACCGTTTGCTTTTCAAAACAACGTGGAATCAATCACTCCTCTTTTGTAGCCTGAATAGACTAGAAATTCAAAAAGAGTCTCGTACCAAGCTCTTGGAGCTTGCTTCAGACCATAGAATGCCTTTTGAAGGTTGTAGCAATGGTCAGGGAATTCAATATTTTCAAACCAGGGAGGTTGTTGCAAATAAACCTCTTCTTTCAATTCCTTGTTGAGAAAAGAACTCTTAACATCCATTTGGTGTACCTTGATGTTTTTGTGGGCAGCATATGCTAGAAAGATTCGAATTGCTTCCATTCTTGCCACCGGAGCATATGTTTCGTCGTAGTCAACACCTTCCGGTTGACTATACCCTTTTGCAACTAGTCTTGCCTTATTTCTGACAACCGCACCAGATTCATCTAACTTGTTCTTGAACACCCATCTTGTTCCAACAATAGTATGGCCTTGCGGGATGGGAACAAGTTGCCACACTTTGTTTCTTTCGAATTCTTCCATTTCTTCTTGCATTGCAGAAATCCAATCAGGTTCTAATAATGCTTCTTTGATCAACCGTGGCTCAACTGCGGACATGAATGCTGCATAGTGACAATGGTCAGATAAGTCCTTGGCAGATCGAGTCTGGATACCTGCAGATGTATTGCCAATGATTTGACCTGGTGGGTGGTCCTTCGTCCATACGTGTAGACGAGGCATCAGATGGTCAGCGGCTACGGTAGAAGGAATGTCTTCAATATAAGAGGTTTCTTCGGATGGGGATGACAGTTCCCCCCGGATTTGAGAACACCCTACAGAGTTATCTTGGCTTGTTGGAGCGAGAATGAAATTTTCTTGAGCAGCTTGGAGAGGTTCCCTTTGGATTGCTGATGGGAGTTCCTCTGGAACCTGAGAAGGTTCCCCCTGGACTGCTGATGGGAGAGAAATGATTCTTGAATCGGTTCGAGTGTCAATGGTCTCTATGATTTCATCATCCAAATCTAAAGATACGTTTGATGGTAGTGATCTTCTGAGGAGAGGAGCTTGAGCATCATCAAATACTGGAAACTCGATGCTTGTTGCTTGATATGGAAACTCGATGGTTGTTGCTTGATCTGTTGTAGAGCTTTCCCCCTCAATCGGAGAGGTGAAAGTATTGAGAGAGGCTGCTTCAGATAGAGACGGACCAAAAACATCAGCGTGTTGTTGTTGAGCAGTTGGTGACACAAGAACTTCGGAAAGTTTTGCAGTTTCAACAGGGCCGAAAAGATCATCATAACTGACTTCAACCAGATTTTGAGAACCTGAAGAAGCAGGAATGTCACTTTCCATGATGGCAGTGGTTTCATTGGATGGAGGGGTGTTGTGGATGTAAGAATCATCAAATTTCACATCGAAGATCTCAATGATTAGCATTGTATGTCTGATAAGAACCCGGTATGTTGATCTCTGTTATTGATCACAAAACATCTACACCCAAAGATGTGAAAGGAAAGTACATTTGGTTTCCGGTTGTTGAGACCCTCATATGGTGTTTTATTGAGGTGTTTGCACACGATGCTTCGATTTTGAACAAAGCATGCAGTTGCTACAGCTTCAGCCCTGAAGTAAAGAGGAAGTTGTGCGAAGTTGAGCATGGATCTGGCTGCTTCGACTAATGTATGATTCCTTCTCTCTACTACACCATTTTGTTGAGGTGTATAAGGAGATGAGAAGTTGTGAGTGATACCTTTAGACACCAAGAAATCATTCAGTAGATGATTAGTGAATTCTGTTCCGTTGTCACTGCGGATGCAACGTACCGGCAGTTTGATTTGAAGCTCGATCTCCTTGATGAAACTGATGAACACCTGCGGTGTTTCTGACTTGAGTCGAAGGAAGAAGACCCACGTAAAACATGTGAAATCATCCACTATCACCAGTATATATTTTTTTTGTGGTGAAGACTGGCTACGGTAGATGGACCGCAGAGATCGATGTGAAGGAGTTCCAACGGTTCTGAAACTAAGGAGTCGATCATCGATGGATGACTTGCCTTTGACTGCTTACCACACTCACATGCAGGACAGAGTGTGTCATTGTGAAATTTTAGAATGGGGAGACCATAGACTAGTTCCCCTGTGACCAGATTGTTGATATACCGAAAGTTGAGGTGAGCGAGCTTCAGGTGCAAGAGCCAGCTCACTTCGGATACTGCTTTTGATAGAAAGCAAAGCTGCGGTTTGCCAATGATTAAAGAAACGTCCAGAGGATACATAGTACCTTTGGATCTAGACTTGATCAGGCAAGTGCTTCTATCGTTTGTCATGATATAGCATAATTGATCATCAAATTCAACCCGATGGCCTGCCTTACATAGTTGGCCAACACTAATGAGATTGTGTTTTAGGCCTTCCACATAAGCGACTTTTTGGATTGAGAAATTTCCCGTAGTAAGTACACCATAACCTCAGATAATCCCACTTGCATTGTTTGCAAAAGTGACATTACCCCTATTGCAAATTGGCCTGAAGTCCCGAAGGTATTCCAACCTTCCGGTCATGTGCAAGGAGCAGGCACTATCGATCAACCATTCTTCTTCTTGATCCTCCTTGCACAAGGCCTGCAGAAACTAAGTGGTTAATTTGGGCACCAAAGAAACTTTGGAGCCTGGAGTAACATAAGTTTGTCTAATCAATGCATGATGTGAGGTTGCAGGGATAGGTTTTAGGTCAACTTTCAAACCTAGTCCTGGGTGTTTGAAATTTTTTGAGTGTTGTATGAGTGTGAATAGTTACAAGATTTTCGAGAAAAATGAGATTTGTCATGAGAAGAAATATTTTGACACTGACATTGACACACAAATTTTTTGTCATTTATCTTGACATTTTTCTTGGTCATTGGTTTTGGAGAGAAAGTATGCTTTTGTCTAGTCTGAGGATTGTGAGATCTGACAGCTTTGTTTGTGTGATTTGAAAAGGTGGTTTTTGTAGGTTTTGCAGGTGTGCAGACACGTGTAGACTTTTCGTGAAGTGATTTCTTAAACTTTTGAGGTGACCTTTTGAGTACCGGAGTTGGCAAAATTCCTTTCCATTTTTGAGTTTTTGAAAGAGACTTTGGAAGGGTTGGGGTAGGTAAAATACCCTTCCACTGTGGATTGTCTAAGGAATAGACCTAGAAACCATTGGATTGAAAACACTTTTCTTTCTTAGGAATTGTGTCAGATGATTTCTGAGTGGTGTTAGAAACTGTGAACTCCCTTTTTGTTTTCTTGGAAAAGATTGATTTAAATTGATAATATGAAAAAGCAAGTTTTTTAGGACTTTTTGACTTAGGACTTTTGACAAGTTTCTTTTGTTTTGAAAAAACTTCCCATTGCTTGCCGCGGGAACATGATTCTTCTTTAAAAACTCTTTTTGCTTCGGTTTTAGGAGAACCGCAGTCAGTGACATTTAGTTACGGTGTCCTTGAATCTTTTGTTGATTTTGAAAAACGGGGACTTGATTCATCCGAACTAGACTAATCAAGTTTTTGAGAACATTGACCAACTACAAAATTTTCAATTGGCAATTCTTGATGAATTGGTTCAATGGTCGTAGAACTATTGACTATAGTCTGTGGTGTAGAGCATTGAACAACCGCAGAGTAAGTCTTAGTGGTAACTTCAGTGGGACATTTGACACTAGGTAATGGGATAGATTACAGTTCATGACTGCGGTTAGGAATACTACGGTCAGATTGCAAAGATGGGAAGTCTGATGAGACTTCAGAACTTTCTACAACAATTTCTTCATCAACTACGGATGATGTCTGAGAACTGGGATGCATTGTATTATCAATAAGATTAGAAGATTCAGGGAGAATCTCTTCGATAATGCAGTTGTTACTCAGATCATAAAGTTTACCAAAACGAGCTTGGATACCCTCAGGAAATGTTTTGTCATTGACTGGAAACAAGAAGTTGTGGTCAGGAGGGATGTAGGGACGTTTCGGAGTGAACCAGGGTGAAGAATCCATTGCGGTAGGGTACCCATTGGACCAACCCCAGTTGTATGTGTTGTCAACATTTCCATTATTTACTAGATTCTCAATAGCTTCACTTTCATTTAATAGATTTTCAATTAAAAGATTTAAACGTACAATTTCACTCTGTGCTAAATCTCTCTGATTAAAGCTATCTGTAGTTGTGTTTCACTTAACATTCTAGCATCCTTTTCTAACATCAAGTCTTTTTCTAACATAGCCAATTTGAGTCTTTTGTTATCCAAAAGTCCTCTAACGTGGAACATCTCATGTGATGCAATGTTCTTCTCATCTAAGGCTTTATTGTAGTCTATAAGGACGGAAGCACATGTGTCATTAAGTGTGTCTATGAAAGGGGCAGTCATGCATGCTATAATTTAAAGTTTGAATCATAAGTTTTACCTGTTCCACAATGCTGATGGGTCCATCTTTTTCCATATAGCAATGGTTTTTCTTGGTTGAGCCGTGTTCATCAGTAGTTGCTACCATACAAATCCTGTCTTTCCCTTTATTGTGATTGTCCTCATCCTCATCTCCAGATGACCACACTTGATGATTTCTTTTCACTTGAGCAACATAAGCTTTCCCTTTTTCTTTTTCCTCCAGTTCTTGAGCCATTCTAAGATAGAAGGCTCGGTCTTTCACAACATTTTCTTTACAGCCTTTTGCAAAATGGTTTTCTTTGTTGCACTTGTGACATATGACAACATTACTTTTGTGTTCTGAAGGCGTACCGGAGTCAGTAGATTGAGACTACGGTGGTGCATCTTTAGGTTGAGTTTGCTGAGACTGCGGTGGAGGGTGCTGATTTTTAGTGAAACGAGAGTGGTTGTTTTGGAAGTTGCAGTTGAAAGGTGGTCAGTTGTATTGTTGGTTTTTACGGAACGAAGGTGGTAATTGGTTGAATTGTTGACTGAAAAGAGCTATGGCATTCTGAAACTCTTCTTCATCGTCATATTCTGAGTCTGCTTCATACGACTGCGGTGGAGAGTCATACGAGATAGGATATGTTTGAGAGTGGGATGATTGTGCTATGAGGGCAAGTGGACCCCCGAAATCTGAACAGTCTTTGAGTACGGTGGACTCTTGACCTTGCAGTTCTCCATAGATCTTATAGAGGGACAACAAATTTTCCTATCTCCTTGAACGATCATTTTGGCTGTTGTCCAATGTCTTCCCAAACCATTCAAGAATTGAAGGTTTGTCTCATGGTTTCTTCTCACAGTACCCGCATTTGATAGTTTGGTCACTATCAAGTTGAACCTTTTGAATGAGTATTCTAAGCTTTCACTCGCATGAGCTTTAAAGTTATGAAAATCATTGAGTGCAGTAGTAAGCTTTTTGTCTTGAGCTTCTTCGATTCCCTCGTACAGATTTTTGAGCACTTCCCAGATCTCTTTTGCAGATTTTCAATTTATGATGATATCGAAGTTGTCAGGAGCAACTCCACAAGATATTTCATAAAAGGCTATTGCATCATTTTCCATTTTATCGAGATCATCCTTTGTGGGACGACTCATAGTTGGTTGACCTCCTCCAAGTCTTGTTGTAGCTCCGTCAGTTTGGACTGGTGTAAGGACTAGAATATGTGGTCCTTCTTCAACAGATCACCATACGTCTCTTCCAAATCCTCTTAAGTATCTTTCCATTCTTTGTGACCGGTGATGATATTCATTTGCAACCAGTATTGGGGCTCGATTTGAACCGCCAACACTGTTGGAAACATTCAGAGATAACGATTGTGCCATGTTTAAGTTTTTTTGGCTTTTTTTTTGTTTTTAGAAATGAGCTTCAGTGGTATAGAAAGCTTTTCAAAAAAATCAGATTTTCGATTTTCAAAAAGCAACCACTATGGCTCTGATACCAATTGTTGAGAGAAAAACTTTGAGACACACTTGAACAAATGTTACAAAAAGTATATAGCGGAATAGTTACTCTCGAAGGATCTAAAAGCTCACCAATAATATTAAGAGTTAGAAGTTAGAGAGTTAGTTGCGGAAATTAAAGAAATGTAAATAACAACAATTGTTATATGAAGTATACACATAAGTTGATTCATAACGAGGAGTGCATTCAGACCAAGTTAATAAGTGAGATCAAACTTAGTGATTAAGTCACAGACGACTTGCTTTGAGGAAAGATTGTGATTGATTAAGAGAGTGAGAAGAGAGTAAGAAGATTGGATAAGTAAGATAAAGAGAGAACTTTGAGGTGTGTATTAGAAAATGGATGCAATATTTAATACATGATAATGAGCTCTATTTATAGAGACTCATAAAGATAACAGATTTACAACTCTAAGAGTAGCCATGCAAGGCATACCGAACAATAGAGTGTTTTAAAGAAAAGACAAATTTAAACTAGATAGAAACTGCGGTACTAAAGACTTCGATTGATGATTGTTGATGAGGCTTGCTTGACTGCAGTGGCTTGGAGGCTGCGGTAGCTGAAGTTCAAGAGGGTCACTTTTTTGCTTCAACAAAAATTAACCATTTTCGGTTCTATTTTTGAGACGAATGAGTTAAAAATGAAAAATTCTACTTGAGAGAACAGAGTAGTTTGCTTCACTTTTATTTGAGACCGAGTCAGGACTCCCTCAGATGATTCATCAATTACTTGAGTTTTTGGATGATCTCTTGTCCATTTTGTGAGAGGAGGGTAGTTTGGATCATAGGCAGGATCCAATTCGGCATTGATTTCCTCTTCCAATTCTGACTGAAAGTCCGAATCATCATTCATATTATTATTCTCCCCCTCAAATGACGATTTCAACATCAGGATCAGAATGCTCCCCTCGAATGGTACATTATGGTTCTTTGCTAGAGATGGACTTTCTCCCTGGAAAGATGAATCAAGGTTATCTAATGTGAATGAACCCTCCCCCTGGAATATAGAGCTTTCTTTTGGAGGTTTTCTTGGATCTGGCTGTTCGGTTGGTCCTTGATGTTTGCTTTCCATTTATTTTGATGCTTCATCAATAATTTTCTTCAAGTTGTCAGCTGCCTTTGTCTCAGAATTAATTGCTCTCTCTGGTTCATTAAAGAGCAACATGTATTCTTCAAATAGATTGGAAATTGGGTCCGAGACTTAACCGGATGTTGGATAAATTTCCTCCGTTGGTCCTTTACTTGATTGAAGTTTCTTCACATAATCATCATCAAAGGTGACATAATAGGTTTCTTCAATTTTCTTTGAACGGTTATTTGAAACCATATATGCTTTTGAAGTAAGCGAGTAACCAAGAAAAATTCCTTCATCTGCCTTTACATCGAACTTCTTTCGGTTTTCTTTGGAGTTGAAAATAAAGCAACTTGAACTGAACACATGGAAGAACTTGACATTTGGCTTGCGATTATTCAAGATTTCGTGTGGAGTAACGGAAAATCGTTTGTTGAGGAAGGATCGGTTCTGGGTATAGCAGGCAGCAGCTATTGCATCAGCCCAGAAGTACAAAGGTAAGGAAGCAAAGCTAAGAATGGTTCAGGCTACTTCACACAAAGAGCGATTTCACCTTTCAACTATGTCGTTCTGGTGTGGAGTGTAGAGAGCAGAGAAGTTGTGAGTCACTCCCTTATCAACGAGAAATTCTTCGAACTCTTGATTTTTAAATTCCAGCCCATTGTCACTTCAGACGTTTCTAACTACTTTTCGCAATTGAAGTTCCACTTGCTTTATAAATATTTTAAGTTTTGGAGTCGCCTCTGATTTCTATTTGAGAAAGAAATCCCAAGTGAAACGTGAAAATGTTGGATTAGTGTCTAAGTACATAACTATAATTGGTATGTACTAGACCCGATTTGGCATGGTCCATTTGGGTTGTATGGCATCGGAACAATTTGGATAAACTTTTGTGAAAAAAGGATATTTATGGTTTATATTAATATATTACAAGTTCTAATATATTAATATGAAATCATATTATTTAATTAGTATTGATCAAGAATTAATTTAGTGATCAAAATGAACTAATTAAATATGGACTCTTTTATATATATGGTAGGCCAAGTTCATTTAAGTTGGGCTAAGCTTTCATGGATAGTCCATGGAGTGTTTAATCCATGGGTCATATGAAATGAAAGGCCATGGGTATTAGGGTTTACATGGATGTAACCCTAATCCTCCATAGTATATAAAGGTGTCCTTGGTTCAAGAAATTGGCACTAGTGTGTGTACACATGAGGGCTAGCCGATTTGAGCATAGGAACTTTTTCTCTCAAGTTATTCGAAGGTGTTGGTGATGTTGTGTGAACCATTTGAGGTGTCTCACTTGGGGCACTAGGCTCTTAAGCTCCATGGAATCAAGCTACAACAAGAGGTATGTTATTCTACTAGATTATATATTACTTGTACTTCATAATATGGTAGTTAGGATAATACCTTGGATATAATAGAGAAAACATACATTCAGGGTATTTAGGGTTGCATGTACACCTTAGGAGTGTTAGAATGCTCAAAAACCTTCAGTAGTATCAGAGCCATGGATTTTTTTCTATTATATTTGATGCAAATGTTTGATTTTCAAAGTTGAAAACAAAAAAAAAAGACATGAAGTTTGTCAAATTTTAAGATAATCACTTGATTTTATGAAAAACTAATTATTTGTATAATTTGAGTCATTTTACTACAAGAGTTGAATTAGGTCAATTTATTAAAAGATAGAATGATATGATTATTTTTTTTAAAGTTTGGTCTAAATGTTTTTAAGGAGTTACAAATATTGTCATAAAATTTTAGAACTCAAAAGTTTTTTTTCTTTAAAAGTTGTTATCTTAATAGTTTTGAATATTCCATAAGTTATGGATGTGAAAAGTCTCCTTCATAAAACACCATTAATTCCATAAATTATGGAATCCAAAAGTTTTCAAGAGTTACAAAACTTGCCCTCAAGCTTTAGAATTTGAAAAAGTTTTTTTTATGAGACATTGAATTCTAAAACTAAAGTTATTTGAAAAAAAATTCAAAAGTGTAACTCATCGTTCATAACTTAAAATTAATTAAATTGTTTTAATTTTGATTTGGCATCTTGATGTTTTTATTGAATAATTTAATTAACTCTTATGGACTTTTAATTAAAGTGTATAATTAAAAGAGAATTAATAATTCCATAATGACATGGTTTAAGTTTGATTAAATTTAAAGTATAGTTTAATTAATAGATTAAACCACTTAGTAGTTTAAAAGTTTAAAATACACCCTTATACTATTATAATATTAAAATTTTAATATATTATATGTATAAGTAAAAAGTTGGTTTTACCGTTAGTAGGCCTCATTCACGAAGCCGGTCTATAAGGGGGTATAAGGTTACTGCCTATAAAATGGAAGTTTAATGGGTGTCCACACTCACCCACCACTTCCTTGACTGGTGGAGGGTCGTTAGCCGAACGAGTAGGACAATCACAATAATTATCCCTTCATTAAAAGTATTAATGATAAATACTAAATAACTAAACTTTTTTTATAAATTCCCAATCTTAGTTACTCAGGAAAATGTGAATTTGGTGCTAACCCATGAAATTACACTTTCCACTAAGCTTAAGTCGTTAGTGGAGCGCGTGTGGGTAATCGGCACACTAATTTGGATTTAAAAAGGTAGGCAAAGGGTAACTTAATGTTTATCATAGTATCGATGGAGCGCGTGTGGTTAACCGGCACAACAATTGAGGGGTAAATATTAAGGGTACAAAGTATATTTGCATGGTTATTCACACCTTGTTTTGTGATCCTCGGCATCCCAGCCACAAAATTTGAGAGGGCACAATCGAGATTGAAACATGCCATTGAAAAGTTAAATTAATCTCAAAAGATCTAGGAGTTTCAAATCCAGTTAAAACCTAATAATTTATTTTGTTTTTCATGGTGAAAATTGGTGAATCGTCATTCACCTACCTTCAAATATTTTATAGCTTGGATTACGGCATCCCTCTTCCAAGTTATAAAATATTGTGTTGGGTCCTAGCCTTAATATTTCATATATGGTGTCATATTAAGGATTTTAAATCAACTATCTTGAATATCACCCATTGTAGATGTCTAGTTCAAACATCTATGATCTTCTCAAATCTCTTGGAACTTCATTTCCTCCACCCCCTCCAATTATTCTCCCTAACCCACAAGTTCAAGGTCACTCAAGACCTATTGGAAAGCAAATTCGATGTGTGATCACATCTTGGAGATGAAGTCACATATTGACAAGCTAGGAGAGTTGGGTGTCAAAGTCTTGAGAAAGTTGGATGTTCAATCACTTTCTAAGTCACATAGTGAGTTCCTTTGGGACTACTATGTGACAGACCATGACTTGACCCTTAATGATCTTACCTATTTGCTTGGTGCTACTGAGTCAGAAATGATTTTGAGCACTAGTAAAACCAAATTTGATTAGAAGATTGACTTCCCAAACTTTTATGGACATTGACAATGGTAACATTGGAAATTCAGAAAAACTTTCTCTTCCCAATGGAAAGGAATCGGCCATAGTCAACTCGGTTGACCAAATGGTAAAGAGAAAGGATAAGTCTGAGAGTGTCTCAAGTACCATTCCCAAAGGGTCCATATGTTTCTATTGTCCAAGGAAGGGGCATTGGTTGCGAAGCTGCCATATTTACCTGAAGAATAATAAGGTTGGTAAAGTCAAAGAGTTTGACTCTACTTCGGGTAAAGTCCACTATCTAACTCTATTAAGTTCCTATTTGAGATTCTTATACATGATGTGACCAGCTCACATTTTGATGTTTTGTAGAATTGAAGAGAGGAAGCTTACAGGAAGAATATGCTGATTCTCATTGCCCAAACTCGCCACTTGGATCTTCTTTGAGTTCATGGTGTCTTTTGTGTGCATGGAATTCTCTCTCCAGCTCTGTAACGCCTGGGTTTCAGGGCTAAGCATAATTGTCAATGTAATAGTCTAGGTCAACTATTGTAACTCTTTTTGAAGTAATAAAGTTGAAATATTTGAGTATTATGTGAATTATGTGTGTTTATGTGTTTATTGTTTAATTATAAATGTATAACTAATAAAGAATAAAAATAAGCGTCAAAATTAAAGTGTGAGATAAGCCCGATATCTTTACATAAAGTTGTAGTGGTCGAAACAAGGATTCCGGGGATATAAGGAATGTCGTAATCCGAGTTATAACGAAGAAGTTATGACCTGTCGAAGTTTTACGACGGAACCGGCGCGACACCGGGAAGCATAAATAGTGAACTTACGATAGAGCGACTTTTAGCCTTAGAAATCTAAATGAAAGTCGTAGAATATGTTAAACTGAGAGTGTCCATAAAAAGAATGCCGAAATCTGACTTCATATGAAGAAGTTATGAGATTTTAAACAGACCAATCCTGTCCCGGCCTGTTAAAAATATAACTTTAAAAATAAAGTCAAAATTAGCCAACGGAGTCTAAACGAAAGTTGTAGAGTACGTCTCCACCTATGCGTGGATATAAAGAATGTCAAAAATGGAGTTCGTATGAAATTATAATAGCATATTTACGTGTTAAAATAAAGTATAAATCATGTATACGTACACATATATATACATATGTATATATCATTAGAAAGGTATCGACAATGCGGTCATTATAAGACTAATGTTGAGTTCTTTCGACATTAGTTTAGTACAAATATCATTAAATCCATTTAAAATAGTATTATAGAGGGTTGTTTAGTTGTTTATATAACTAAAAGGTCATTAAGTAATTATGGAGGCTAGTTTTTGAAAATTCAATTAGTATAAATAAGAGCCTTGGACTCTCATATTTCTTACACCATTCTCTTGATTCAAGAGTATTTCTCTCCTTATCCCCCGAGCATTTCAGTCCCTCGTGATTCAACTTCTCTTTCTGTAGTTTAGTATAGTAAGGTGAGTGCTGAAGCGCTGCACGAATCTTTCTTAGAAAGATTCAGCGACGAAGTTCTGCCCCTGCAGAGCCCGACTCCTAGCTAAAACCCCCCTTGTAAGTAAGTTATGCTTACCTTATTTTAATATAGCTTATATTTAAAATTAGTATTGTTATTATGAACTTATAATAAATATTTGAGCTATTATTATAACTTATATAAGTGTCGTTATAATATTTTTTTTAACTACTCGCGGTACGGGGAATCTGGTTTAAAGGGTCGCATAGGGTTGTTGGATTTCAGAAGTGCTATATGCCAAAATGGTCCTGCCCTCCGGTGTTTTATGTCTGGCCCCTGTCTATACATAGTGGTTGGAAAATATTGTTTAACGCTTATATAATAATAATAATAATAATAATAATAATAATAATAATAATAATAATAATAATAATAATAATAATAATAAGACTAATAGTTGATCACGGTAAATATTAGACTAAAATTTAACGATAATAATGCTAGATTTCGTCGAAGGAAAATAGAATCGTTAGAAGCAAGCGTTGCCCGATTTTGGAATCATCACTTTAACAAGTGAGTGCATAGTTACTTTCAGCTTACACATAGATATGAAGTATTTTATATAAATTACGTGCTATGTGTGCATATTATCTGAATACTTGCTATCTATGCCGGATGAACATTGTTATACATGTTTTCAATGATTTAAACTTTATATGTATTTTATGTCTACGAAAATGTTGGGGTAAAACATGGGTAGATGTAATAGGTGATGTGTGATAAAATGATGAGAGGCCTCGATGTTGGTGTTGTTGATTCTGTCATCCAGCGGAGTATGGATGACGACCACGGACTCTTCTAGACAGTCCATTGGAACACTAGCAGGCTCGCAACATGTAGGTGTTTGTGAACGATGTGTTCACCAGTGTACTCCATCCCCCACATGGTTTCCTTTAGGACATTTATTGCTGAGGAATCCCCTTAGCAGTAGTGTCCGTCCCGGTAATGATCCTTAGGCTAGGTCCCTTATGATAGGTGTTTAGGGACGTAAAGTGAGGATAACGGGAACGGGTAATCGGCTTATTGTTGATTGATGGAATTAATAAACTTATTTATTGTGGGTTGAAAACCCTATGTGCTCACCAGGCTCCCAAGCCTGACCCACTCAGTTTTATGTATTACAGGTAGTGGCGCTTGAGCGTAGTATGATGTTTGGACGAGGGATTACGGATATAGGCTTGTAGATATGAAATAATGTAGTAAGGCTTATATTGTACTGTTTATGCTTTTGATATGTACGAACATGACATCCCAAGTCTTCTAATGAAATACATTTCTATGGAAATGCTTTTGATAAATCTTTATCATATTTTGTTTTGGGACAAATTCCGCAACACTTTTATTTAAAATGTTACTCTGATTTTTAAACAAAGCATAAACAAAATCGGTCTTTTCTGGCCATGATTTTGGGGATGTCACAAGTTCATCATTTGTCCATGATGTGTTGTGATTCCATTTGAGGCTTCCTCACTATTAGGGCTAAGCTCTTTAAGGCCAAATACACTAAGACTTCAAGCTCCATCAAAAGGTATGTTATGCTACCTAGTATCTTATATAGTTTATGTTAAATGCATGCTAGTTGTAAGCTTAATAACTTGGATACCATTTGCATGTACAATTAGTGAAAACATAGATCCAAGGTATTTAGGGTTGTATGTGCACCATAGGATGTTGTAGTATACCAAAACCCAACAGTGGTATCAAAGTCATGGGTTGTTTTCAATTATACTTGATGCAAGTTGCTGAAAAAAACTGGAAAAAAAAATCAATTTTTTTTGTTGTTTGGACAGTAGACTTGACGAGTCCAAGGATGGACTCGACGAGTCCAGGGATGGACTCGACGTGTCCATGAAAAAATTCATCTAACTCGTCGAGTTGGTTCATGCACTCGACGAATTGGAACCGCTAACAGCATATCTTTGAGTTTTTTGGCCTGTTTTGGATTAGAATCATTACCACAAAGTGTTTTTGTTCATAAAATTTGTTTTTTTACTACGGTAATGTTTATTCTCATCCAAATAAAGGATAATTGTCAAAGTTTCAAGATATATGTTAATTTATGTGATTAGCTAAGTTCTTGAAATTTGTTGATATAAATTGTTTTTGTTTATGAGTTAGTTTAGATTAATAGAAAAAATTATGTGATAGTTGTTTTCAATCCAAATTAATCTAGAAGTTGTTCATAATATGTGTTTTGTAAGTTGTCCCCAAGTTACATGAAAAGTAACATTTATGAATTTTAGAAATCATAAAATTTCCATATGTTATGAAAAATGAAGAGTCACTTTTTTAAATGCTTCTAAAGTCTTCCATAACTTGTCCACAACTTATGGAACTTGAAGAGTTTTTCCATTAAATCACTTTAAAAATCATAGATTATGGAAACCATAAGTTTTTGAATTGTTCAAAACTTGTCCTCAAGTTTTGAAATTTGTAAAGTTTCCCCCCATGAGTACTTTAGTTTCAAGTTATCCCCTAGAGTTTTAAAAGTTAAAATTTGACCCTTATACTATTATAATATTAATAGTTAATAGTTATATATATATATATATGTATAAGAATAAAGTCAGTCTTGCCGTTAGTAGGCCTCATTCACGAAGCCGGTCTACAAGGGGGTATAAGGTTACTGCCTATAAAATGGCAGTTTAATGGGTGTCCACTCTCACCCACCGCTTCCTTGACTGGTGGAGGGTCGTTAGCCGAATGGGCTTGACAGAACTATAATTCTCCCTTAATTAAAAGTATAATGATAAATACTATGTAACTAAACACTTATTAAATTCCCATTCTTAGTTACTTAGGAAAATGTGAATTTGGAGCTAACCCATGAAATTAAACTTTGTACCTTACCAAGTCGTTGGTGGATCGTGTGTGGGTAACCGACACACTAACATGTACTAGTAAGAGTGGCAAAGGGTGACTTAATTTTTATCATAGATCGGTGGAGCGCGTGTGAGTAACCAGCACATCGATTAGGTGATAAATATTAAGGGTACCAACTTAATTTGCTTGGTTATTCACACCTTGTTTTGTGATCCTCGGCATCCCAGTCACAAAATTTGAGATGGCACAATCGAGATTGAAACATGCCGTTGAAAAGTTCAATGAATCTCAAAAGATCTAGGAGTTTCAAATCCAATTAAAACCTAAAAAATTATTTCGTTTTTCATGGTGGAAATTGGTGAATCGTCATTCGCCTACCTTCAAATATCTTATAGCTTGGATTACAACATCCCTATTCCAAGTTATAAAATACTGTGTTGGGTCCTAGCCTTAATATGTCATATTGGGTGTTATATTAAGGAATTAAAAATCAACTAACTTGAATATCTCCCATTGTAGATGTCTAGTTCAGACATCTATGATCTTCCCAAATCTCTTGGAATTTCACTTCCTCCACCCCCTCTAATTATTCTCCCTAACCCACATGTTCAAGGT
Source organism: Lactuca saligna (assembly GCF_052625555.1). Lineage (NCBI taxonomy): Eukaryota > Viridiplantae > Streptophyta > Magnoliopsida > Asterales > Asteraceae > Lactuca > Lactuca saligna. Next base: position 187,965,309 of record NC_136421.1, on the reverse strand, counting down.
CACTCAAGCCCTATTGGTAAGCAAGGTCTATGTGTGATCAAATCTTGGAGATGAAGTCACTTGTTGATAAATCGGGAGAGTTGGGTGTCAAAGTTTTGAGAAAGTTGCATGTTCAATCACTTTCTAAGTCACATAGTGAGTTCCTTTGGGACTACTATGTGACAGACCATGACTTGACCCTTAATGATCTTACCTATTTGCTTGGTGCTACTAAGTTAGCAATGATTTTGAGAACTGGTAAAAGAAAATTTGATTAGAAGATTGACTTCCCAAACTTTTATGGACATTGACAATGGTAACATTGGAAATTCAGAAAAGCTTTCTCTTCCCAATGGAAAGGGATCGGCCACACTCAACTCGGTTGACCAAATGGTAAAGAGAAAGACTAAGTCTGAGATTGTCTCAGGTACCATTCCCAACGGGTCCATATGTTTGCCCAAGGAAGGGGCATTGGTTGCGAAGCTGCCATATTTACCTGAAGAATAATAAGCTTGGTAAAGTCAACAAGTTTGACTCTACTTCGGGTAAAGTCCACTATCTAACTCTATTATGTTCCTATTTGAGATTCTTATACATGAGGTGACCATCTCACATTTTCATGTTTTGTAGAATTGAAGAGAGGAAGCTTACAGGAAGAATATGTTGATTCTGATCGCGAAGATGGATTTCGATCGCATGGTTCAGTGATTATAATTTTGAGCTATTGCTTAGGAGTTATGATATATTGCTTAGGAATAGATGACAACAAGTTTTCATATGCATTTGTAGTGTAAGGATAAGTTTTTTCGCAAAGTTTTAAAATAAAAGAAAAGGTTTTAATGTTATTTATTTTAAAATATCCTTACAGTGGCATTTGTGAAGAATTGTTGTGTGTATGCTTCCACTGATAACAATAATGCAAATATGAATTTGATTCTTTCATTTGTGGTAGTGTCTAAATTTACCAAATCGGGAAAGATTCTCATCACCCAAGTTTCAGTTGGACCGAAACTTGGAATCATGCAAGTTGTATAGTATGATGTATGAGAAATTTCAGCTTTGGGAAATTAACACTAATTTCTTGATCACATATATATGTGATTCAAGTGAAGGATTAAGGTATCAGGTACACTTGAGTGTGTGCTGGTCAAAGTCTACCATAAAAAATTGATAAGACTATTTGTCATGATTTACTAAAGTTTAGTAGATATGATTATACTTACAAGTTTAAGTATAATTCAGAATCATTGAAAAAGTTTCAATGTATGGCAGAACGAATGAGAAGAATCAAATTTGGCAGAAAGATAAAAGTTTATCAAATCTGAAAAGATGGGAGAGTACTTTGACATCATGTTTTATGATCATCTTAATGATTGTGAAACCATATCACAATTCATCCTCTAAGGACATCTTAGTACATTCTTATGGCTAAGTAGAGGAGTCATGAATTGTTGAAGTGGTTAAATCAAAAAAGATGGATCATACTTCATTCCAAAACAATTCTTAGAGTCATACTCCAATATTGTAACGTGAGTGACATATCTTAAACAAGGTTTATAACACTTGTCAAATGTAAGAGTAAAATGTGCTCTACTCTTGTACATTGGAAATTGGTAAGTTGTGATGATTTGGATAAAACAGAAACCAACTAAGACCAATTGTGTGAAGTGTTATCTTGATAAGAATCCACACTAACTCTTGAATATTTGCTTTGTCAAGGAATGGTTCTTGACAAGAGAGCTTTATATGTCAAGAGGACAGTGGGTGTCTAAAAAGAGTTTCAAGAACTAATCAAGAATAAAACCTGTAGTTTATCACTTGCATGTGACATGAGGTTTATAACCTATCATGTTGACATATTCTTATTTCTATGCACATTCCAGTTAAAGTTGGGTTTGCATATGAGTTCTGAGAGTTCTCAATTGGTTGCATAACTACTCGGAAGTAATGGTAGGCCCTTATGCTACCTGGTGGAAAGAAATTAAGATTGAGTTCAGTCCATATGAGTTTGAATTTGTCACTAAACTTGTCTTGTGATCATGGTTTTGACAAATTCACATGGATAGGAACACATACACCATAAAATCTAAGTGTCATAAGGTTTCTCTCCGATTCATGAAAATGATGGTGAGGAAACGCTTTCATTGAGTAGATTTTAAGTAGATAGCAATTGTGATATTTGCATTCTCAAAGTCGTTAGTGGAGCATGTGTGGTTAACTGAAACACTAACATGGACTTGTGAGAAAAGGAAAAGGTCTAAACAGTTGAGGCTATGATTACGACATCCATTTTCATAGCTCTGGAAACTGTTTAGACACACATGTGAGCTATCTAAGGAAAAGTGTATGATTTTGATAAAGTTTTATCCAAGCATCACATATCAGAAGTCTGAACTTTGTTAAGAGAGTCAATAAAGTATTGATTTCTAGAAGTCCAGATGATTTCTGAGTACATGTCAAAGTTAGTTGGAGTATAAGTGTTATGCTAACAATTATCATGTTAGTAGGAGCATGATAATTATGATAAGTGTTGCAAGTTAGCAATGTTAATTATAGAAAACAAAAGTTTCAATTAGGAAAAGTTGTTTTTCTATAATTAAGGGAGAGGAAATTATGCTTCATTTCTATTGTAAAAGCTTAAATTGAGGTTTTAATCATCTTTAGTCAAGGATATATATATATATATATATATATATATATATATATATATATATATGAATTTTATGTTGGAATGGCTTCACATAAGAAAATTCAATATATGGGTCCATTATTTGCGTTCTAAAATTCAATTATGATTACGGTATCCCTTTTCATAATCTGAATTATGAGAACTTGTGTGACAACCCGAAATTTTCATTCGATCAAACCCTAAAGTCAGTCACTTCAAATCATAAGTCAAGTTCATTTTTATTTATTTTTATCAAATTTAAAGTTTGTTTTATTATTATAATAATTATTCTTTAAACGAACGGGTGAAAGGAAGAGCCGTCTCGAGTCTTGAAATTTCAAAAACGCAAATACCACGTAGTTAAGAAATTCATAGCGAAACTTCTATGTTTGGGCCGTAAATTCCTCTTAAAACCATAAACTCATGCTTTAAGCATGAGTTTACTCCCCAAGCTCATCACTTCTCACTTTCATTCTCAATAACAACTCCAAAACTCTCTCAACTATCATCCCGTCTTTCACCCGATTTCCCGAAAATGTAAGTATTTCTTGGCTTGATTTGTTGTTATATCATAACAACTAGTGATTATACATCTTTTCATCCATCCATTTTCGTGTTTTTCTTAGATCTTTAAAATACTAAGAACACCAAGAACACACACTAGTGTTCTTGGGCCCTTAGTACGTTTTCTAGCTTCTAACGAGTAAGTACTCCTACCCTAGTGTATTGTAAAGCTTGTTACCTTTCCATACATCAATAAAACATCCTAAGAACACCAAGAACAAGGTGTTTACAGTCCAAGAAGTTCTTGGACCGTAAACCCCAAATAAAGGTGCCAAAGTGTGCTTTATTCCTTCATAAGCATTAGAAACTTGTTTAAAACCATTCCTTGAGGAGTTAAGGACTTGAAAACCCCAAAAGACCATAAACCATATGAGTTTATGGTAGTAAACTCAAAGGAAAATGGTTTAAGAACCGTGAACTCCAATTAGGAGTGAAATGGTGCCTTAATCTCTTCCATAAACTCATACTTCAAGAAGAAATGCTTCTAGGGACTTTTAAGGCTTCAAAACATCAAATGGTCAAAGAGGTGTGAGTTTACGGTCGTAAACTCATTAGTTGATGACCATAAAACTGTAAACTCCATTATGGAGTTTTCCTTGAACCCCAAACACACTAGCTTTGTCCTACAACACTTAGATGCAATCCTTGGGACTTATAACACTTATATAAGATGTTTCCATGCCCTAGAGTGTCTTAACTTAATTTATTAGTTATAAAATTGACTAATTAGTTATATATATGTTTATTATATGATAACTAGGCTCGTTGTGTGTGTACAAGTCTCCACTTGTCACCTAGCACCGTGCCCGACACTTCAATCCAATCCACTCACTTCAGGTGAGTTCATACCCCTTAACTAACCTTTGAATGCTTTTAAATGTTTTAAATGCTTTATGGGGCGGAGGGAATACAAGGTTAACCAGGTTAGTCGTTAGATCAATCACATGTGATTAAGAACTAACATGTGAATGGATTTTTCATGTTTTAAACTGTTTTACCAAACAAATGACTTTAAACTGTTATCAAACTATTTTACATGTCAAACTCTTTATCAAATTCACTTTTTATACTAAACCTTTCCTTTATGGTTTATAAACTTATATATTGTTAAAAACCATGTCTACTACATATATAGTTATATAAATAAGGTTTGAAGGACTTAGGATAGATAACCTACTTTACTTCCTTTCCTCATTGGGTTATGGTCCTAAAGTACCCGGTTGTTTATCTGAGGGTCGTTGAATCCTTACTTATATATTATCTATATATGTATAGACATAAAGATTTATATCTCAGTTCAGTACATTCAATCATTCATCAAGTTTACTAACAAACTATAATAGGTATAGTTTAGGGTTACACTACTTACTACTTTTAGCTCAATGAAACATACAAGAGTCAGTTCATTCATGAGTCATTACTTATTACTATGAGAATATATACAACTATACTAGAAAGCGAACATATACAACTATACTTGAAAGAGAACATATACAACGATACTAGGATGAGTAACAATACATTACATATGCATGAATACGTTAACATAAATGTGATCCACTGTATAGGGGCATGACTTCAATGTCATGGCCCGAGTTGTAGCCAGAGTCTCTTAGAGAGAGAGCGTGAGTTTGCGTATAGATCTATACTTGATTGACTATCCTACACCTTGCTGCTAGCTACAGCCGGACCTGCAGGTCTGCGGGTGCCAAACGTCATACCTTTTTACGACTTACATTGTCTTGTTTCCTAGTCGATAGTATGGTACAATTAATCACATAATACCTTGATATAAATCCGGTTTAAGGTAGTTAGTACAACAGTAGTTCCTATAATACAACACTACAGTACTACATTAATTTACCCCCTTTATATATGTTTAGTGATCATCTCACTTAAACATTAATGTATAAACTATATTTTGATAATGATAATTACACTTGGGAAAATTACACACGTTTACAAGAAACAAACATACAAAACAATTATTCCTTGGTAGGAGGCTACTTTTAGTAGAAAATATAGGATTTTCAAGGAGTTACAAAACTTTTACAAACACTTACAAACCTTCATATACCTTTATTACAAACATTTACAAACTCGTACTTCAAACCACGTTCAAGCGTTTTGATACAAACACATACACTAAATACTTATGAACTCACCAGCTTTAATGCTGATAAACTCTTTCAAAATAACTCGTATTCTCAGGTCATCAGTAGTAAGGTACCGAGGCCAGCTTTTGAGAAGATGGAGCGCATTCAAGACTCATCTTATTATTTTGATTTACATTTTTGGTGTCTATAACTGTACAGAACACACTTGTATTAAAATTATATATTCAATGGAATGGATGATGTTGTTTACTTGTTTGCTATTATACTATGTTGTGATACTTTACATGGCGTCCTCCGCCCCAGAACGTTTCCGTCGTTCTCGGTTTTGGGGTGTGACAGATTGGTATCAGAGCATTGTTTATAGTCAATTGAGTATATCAACCCATAAAAGATATACTAACTATAAACCCATTGGGATTAAAACAATCTGACCAAGAGTTTATACTTTTAAATAATAAAATATTTAACTAAGTATACAAGTCTGCATTCATACTTAAATCAGTGTCACAATGACAAGAACAAAAGTATTACGATTGTTAAATATCACAAGTGAGCTCGGGGATGTATGGTCAGTCCTGGGAGTGGCATAGCCTGATCAACTATGCTGGTCCGAGGAGTAATTAGCATATGCCCTAGAATGGTTGTGATATGGTAACAAGTCTAAAAACTTACCAACACTACTACAATGAGAACATTAGAAAATAATAATTTTAAAATACTATAGGAGTATTTTGTGTTACTTTAATCAATTATCTGAGAACTAAAAAGGTCGCTATCAAGTAGATCAATAGTCGTTAAGTGGATACACCAAGGTTGTATGAAATTTAGGTGTTATAGACTGAGAATCTGTGACCTTTTGCTTCACCTCCTATCCTTGTTGGGTTGTGGATTTAGAGTTAGGGCCACTTATTCGAAGGTCTATCCTACTCAGCTTTCATATAACTGGTATGCACTACACAAATATTGACATAATTGATATAGATCATCTTATAATTATCTTAAGTAGTACGTCTATTTATATAAGATTCTTATATCCCTTTTCTCACATAGATATCATGGTTGGATTCATCATGGCGACCCGTACTTCCCACCCCAAGGCAATGTTGGATGGCTTAATGAAGAGACCGAAGATGAGCATCCAATCCCTTTAGATGATCACCTCGCAGAAGGCTTTTCGGATGGATCTAACTCCAAGCCTGAAGTCAACAACCTACCGCCAGTAGGTCAAGCCCCAAACAACAACCCCCGACCAGCTTTTCCAGGTCCTACACCCTTGTGGGTAACCAACTTGAATCGCTGGAGCGACGAGCAAGCTCAACCCTTACCTTACTTTAAGGACCGAAGCTTTTACAACCTCAACGAACGTGGCTCTGCGGATCGAGCTCTCCCCGTCATTATCCGTAGAATAGCTCGTAATGTGGAACAGGGTCGAGCAGCCATTAATCGGGTCATGGAAATTGATGCCAACTCCGGTGTCAACACAGTCCACATCCGTCGTCTGGAAGAAGAAATGGAAAGGACTAGGAGAACCAATGAGACTTTATAGCAACAGCTGGCTGCCTCCCGAGCTGAAGTCATAGAACTCCGAGTTTGCCAGAGGGCTCATGAGCGACACCTTCAAGAGGTGGTTCGTTAAGTGGCTGACCTCAGGGTTCGCCCAAGAAATTCCCATCATCGTTAGAAGATGTCTAGCACATCTTTTCTTTTGACTAAGAAATAGCCTTTCGTAATCGTGCTCTATGTAGCACTTGTCTATAAATTATTCCTATCTTTCAGTACTCTAACTTAGGATCTAAGAACTGTCAACCTTTTCCCTTATGTTATGATGTAAGACCTACCGTTAGGTCAATTTTCCGGAACTTGTTACATCTATAATACCAGTAATATTGACAGCTATCTAATCTGTGGAAAATCAGTAGACTTGTGTTTCCCTACTATTCTTCTATGCTATGATTTCAAAACATACACTCTTTAAACTGTTGGACTATGGATATTTAGTCCATGTGTCACTCTTACCCTGCTTATAATTGATTCTTACCATTGTGTTCGTCTTCATAAACTTACAACTGAAAGATGCCTCCTCGCAAATCACCACGTCATAATCCTCCACCTCCACCACCACCGCCTCCTCCTCCGGTCATCGATACTGCAGCTCTGAATGTTGTAGTAGCAGCGGCAGTGGCAACTGCCATGGCTCAATATCACTCCACTGATGCCAGCAGAGGTGGCACCCCTATTGACTCTACTCATGGTGAAATCCCTGTGCGCTCGAGAGAGTGCTCCTACAAAGATTTCACAAACTGCAAGCCGAAGTCCTTCAAGGGGACTGGTGGAGTCATTGCCCTCTCGCAGTGGTTCGAGAAGACAGAATTGGTCTTCAAAATTTGTTCATGCCCTGCTGCGAGCAAAGTCAAGTTTTCCGCGTGCACCTTTGAGGAGAAAGCCCTGACGTGATGGAACAACCATGTCAAGGCACTAGCTCTCGTAGTGGCCAATGACATGGGTTGGGATACTATGAAAGACCTCATGATTGAGGAGTACTGCCCGAGGGGCGAGATCCAGATGTTAGAGCAGGAACTGTGGGGCCTAACTATGAGGGGATCCAACATAGTCGCAGACACCGCCAGGTTCAGCGAACTGGTGGCCCTCTGTCCCAATATGGTTCTCACTGAACGGAAAAAGATCGAGAGGTACATCTGGGGGCTGGTGCCTCCATATCAGGGAAATGTCCTATCATCAAACCCTGTTTCCTTTGACAGTGCCAAGCGACTGGCACAGCGACTCATTGACCATGGAGTCCAATCCCCATCAGCGACAACAACCCTGGCCATCTCGGAACCCTCCAAACCCACTGACACTAAGCGGCAGTTCTAGGATGAAAAGAAGAAGCAGCGGGCTGCCAAAAAGCAGCAAATTGTGGCAGTTCATGCCGCAATAACCCCTGCTGGTGCTGATGCTCCAGTAAAGCAATATGCTGGAAGTTTGCCCAAGTGCAATAAATGCAACTTCCACTACAACGGCCCCTTCTGAGAAATGCAGTGCTCTAACTGCAACAAGAAAGGACACACAGTCCGTTTCTGCAAATCTCCGGTAAGGCCGATCACTCAGGTTCCCGGTGCTGGCGTGAGCCAGGCTTGCTATGGATGTGGCAATGTGGGCCACTATAAGAGGGACTACCACAAAGCAAAGAATGCCGGTGGAGCGGGAAGAGTTCTGGCTATAGGCCATGGGGAAGCAGTTGCTGACCCGACGGTGGTGACTGATACGTTTCTCCTCGATAACTCCTATGCATGCATAATGTTCGATAGTGGAGCGGAGCGAAGCTTCATGAACCATAAATTTGCTTGCGTACTTAAACGGCAACCGCATGCACTTAAAGAACAATTCACTGTAGAAATGGCTAATGGGAAAACTGAAAGCACCAATAGGATATACATAGGATGTACTCTAACTGTAAATAACCATTCATTTCCAATCGACCTCATGCCGGTCTCGGTTAAAAGCTTCGACGTCATCATCTGTATGGATTGTTTAAGTCTTCATCGCGCCGACATCATGTGCTACGAGAAAGCAGTTCGTCTAAACCTCCCGTCTAACGAAACTCTCATCATCTACGGCGACAAACCCGGTACGAATCTTCGTATTTGTCACACCCCAAAACCAAGAATGGCGGAAACGTTCTGGGGCGGAGGACGTCATGTAAAGTATCACAACACAGAAAAGGTAAATAAGCAAACAACATCATCCATTGCATTAAATATAAAATTTTAATACAAGCGTGTTTTGTACAGTTTTAGACACCAAAAATATAATGTGAATCAAAATAATATGATGAGTCTTGAATGCGCTCCATCTTCTCAAAAGTTAGCATCGGTACCTGTCTACTGATGACCTGAGAATACAAGTTATTTTGAAAGAGTTTATCAGCATTAAGCTGGTGAGTTCATAAGTATTTTAGTGTCGATGTTTGTTATCAAAACGTTTGAACCTGTCATAAGTATAAGTTGTAAAAATTATGTAAATGTTTGTAAAAGTTTGAATCTCTCAGAAAAACCTATGTTTTCTATTAAAGTAGCCTTCTACCAAGGCTTAACTGTTTTATATGCTCGTTTGATGTAAAAGTGTGTAATTTCCCAAGTGTAACTATCTTTTAACAAAATATAGTTTGTACATTAAAGTTTAAGTGAGGTTATCACTAAAAATGTAATGGGTAAATCATTGTAGTACTGTAGTTTTGTATTTATAGGAACTACTGTTGTACTAACTACCTTAAACCGGATTTATATTAAGGTATAATGTGATAATTGCACCATACTATCGACTGATAACAATGACATAAAGAACGAACGGAATGACGTTTGGCACCCGCAGACCTGCAGGTCCGGCTGTAGCTAGCAGCAATGTGTAGGATAGTCAATCCAATATAGATCTATACGCAAACTCAACGCTCTCCCTCCAAGAGAATTCTGGCTACAACTCGGGCCATGACATTTAAGGCATGCTCCGATACAGTGGATCACCATTGTTATCGTATTCTTGTATATGTAATGAAATGTTTCTCGTTCTAGTATAGTTGTATATGTTCTCATCGTATAGTTGTATATATTCTCTTCCTAGTATAGCCTCATGAATGAACTGACTCATTGATCTAGTAGTTGTAATAGTATGATTTTGTGTTACCCCGATGGTAACTTACTAATGGTGGATCTAGTACGTATGAATATGGAAGTACTTTTATGTCTATATATGTATATTTGATATATAATTAATATGGAAACGACCTTCGGATGGTCACCCGAAATTCCACCAGACCACATCCAAATCGAGGAAAAGGAAATAGGACAGGCGGCTTTCCTAAGCCCTTTAAACATTATTTATACATCTATACATATATGGGCATGCAATTTATAAGTGGTAAAACAAAGTTTAAATAAAAGCATTTGATAAGTAAAAGAGTTTGTAAAACATTTTTAAGTAAAACAGTTTGAACAGTGATAAAATCATTGGTTTCCTAGTTATTAATCACATGTGATTAATGCAATCACATGTGATTGAAGCAATAATTATAAGTATTTAACTTGTATCCCCCCCCCCCCCATAAAGTATTTAAACATTTAAAATCATTTCAAAGGTTGATTTAAGGGGTATGAACTCACTTGGAAGTTTGAAGATAGCGAGATGGAAAACCGGGCAGAGTTTCATCTCGGAAAACGGATTTTTCTCGGGATTCTCGGGAATCTCGGGAGTAAAATCGACCCTCGGGACTTGAGCAAAAAGACCAGAGCTTCGGGTTTGAACGGGCACGGAAATCGAGGCAAGATCGTGAGAGAAAGAGAGAGAATGGGCAAAAAATTTCGGAACCCTCGCATCCCTTTTATAGGGGTGCTGAACCGCCTCCGTACGCGGGGCGTACGGGCGTACGCAGCGCGTACCCGTACGTCATCGCTTACGTATTTTGGATGGGGCGGGTCGGATGGGACGGCAGGACGGATGGGGCGACGTGGACGATCCGAGGCCTTGGCCTTGAGTACGCGGGGCGTACGAGCGTACGCGGCGCGTACTTCGGCCCTAGGCTGACTCCCCCTTCGGATATTACCAAGATTTTTAATAAAAATTATATATAAATTAATTATCAAACTTCAAAAATTCATATCTCCTTCATACGAACTCTGTTTTCGACGTTCTTTATATCCCCGCGAAGGTGAGACTACGATCTACAACTTTCATTTAGATTCCGTTGGCAAATTCCGAAATTATTTTTATTATTTATTTATTAAAATGACGTGATTAAGGAATTTATTTAAAAATTCATAACTTCTTTATCTGACGTCGGTTTTTGCCAGACTTTTTACCGCTGAAATACCATTGTCGAGACCTTCGATTCTCGTTTAGGTCATTCCGGCCAAAAGTCGCTCGATCTCCGATTCGAGTTTTTAGTTGTCTGTTGCTAAGCCGAGCTTGAAAAAATCATAACTTCAATATACGAAGTCGGATTTGGGCGTTCTTTTTACGTACGATCATGGTTTAATGACATTTAAACATAGAAGAATTTAAATAGAAACTGTTTGGACATTTTATTATCAAAGTTAATTTTGATTAACTCAAAAATGTTTACAATACTTGACGTATTAGGCCATTACAAAGAGTGGAAATATCGGGTTGTCACAGTATTATCTCAAGTATTCAAGCACAGAAGTATCTACGTAAAGAATATCGTGCATTTCTTGCTCACGTTGTCGATACGAGCCTCGAAACAAAAGAATTAAAGAACATTCCAGTAGTGAGCGACTTTCCAGACATCTTTCCAGAAGAACTACCAGGATTACCTCCGCAACGACAGGTCGAGTTCAGAATCGACTTAGTCCCAGGAGCTACCCCGGTAGCCAAGTCGCCCTACCGATTAGCACCCGCAGAGATGCAAGAACTATCTGGTCAACTTAACGAACTGCTTAGCGAGGGCTTTATAAGACCAAGTTTCTCACCTTGGGGAGCACCGATCTTGTTCGTTAAGAAGAAAAACAGATCATTCTGTATGTGTATCGACTACAGAGAACTCAACAAACTGACGGTCAAAAATCGTTACCCTCTGCCTCGCATAGACGATTTATTTGACCAACTGCAAGGGGCGAATTACTTTTCCAAAATTGATCTAAGATCCGGATATCACCAGTTACGAGTGCTAGAGGAGGATGTTCCAAAGACAGCCTTCCGAACTCGTTACGGACACTACGAGTTCGTGGTGATGCCATTCGGATTGACCAATGCGCTCGCAGTGTTCATGTATTTGATGAATAGAGTATGTCGACCTTACGTGGATCAATTCGTCATCGTCTTCATTGATGACATCCTTATCTACTCCCAAAGTAAGGAAGAGCATGGCGATCACCTGCGACAAGTTCTAGGAACCTTAAGAACGGACAAGCTCTATGCGAAGTTCTATAAATGTGAATGTTGGATCCGAAAAGTCAAATTCTTAGGACACGTGGTTAGCGAAGAGGGAATCCACGTGGACCCATCCAAAATTAAGGATATTGAGAACTGGTCAGCACCAAAGACGCCTACAGAAATTCGTCAATTTCTGGGTCTCGCTGGCTACTACCACAGGTTCATACTGAACTTCTCCTGCATTGTGAAACCTCTTACAACACTGACCCAGAATGGTATGGCCTTTGACTGGGAAGAGAAGCAGGAGAGAGCGTTCCAAACACTCAAGCGAGCCTTGTGCACCGCACTAATACTATCCCTCCCTGAAGGGATAGAAGAATTCGTTGTCTATTGCGATGCGTCAAACCAAGGGCTCGGTTGTGTTCTGATGCAACGGGGTAAGGTCATCGCCTACACCTCAAGACAGCTAAATACACATGAAGTCAACTACACCACACACGATCTTGAGCTGGGGGCAGTTGTGTTTGCCCTTAAGATCTGGAGACATTACTTGTATGTCACGAAAAGCACAATTTTTACTGACCACAAGAGTTTACAACACATATTCGACCAGAAGGAGATCAACATGCGTCAACGACGGTGGGTCGAGCTACTCAATGACTACGAATGCGAAATTCGTTATCATCCGGGTAAAGCCAACATAGTAGCAGACGCCCTAAGTCGAAAGGAATATTCTGTTCGAAGAGTCAAATCGTTGACAATGACTATCCATTCACACTTGTCCACACAAATTAAGGCGGCTCAACTCGACGCTTTAAAGCCAGAAAATATGGCGGGTGAATCCCTGAGATGGATGGATAAGAACTTAGAGGTTAAGGGTGACGGAGCTTATTATTTCATCGACCGGATCTGGACCCTGGAACTCGGTGGTTTTAGAGACTTGGTCATGAATAAGGCGCACAACACTCGTTATTCCGTGCAGCCGGGTTCAGATAAGATGTATCTAGATCTTAAAAAGTTATAGTTGTGGCCTAACATGAAAGCAGAGATCGCTACCTTCGTGAGTAAATGTCTTGCTTGCGCAAAAGTCAAGGTCGAACACCAGAAACCCTCCAGTTTACTACAACAACCAGTGATTCCAGAATGGAAGTGGGAGTGGATCACTATGGATTTCATAACCAAGTTACCCAAGACAACGAGTGGACTTGATACCATATGGGTCATCGTCGATAGATTGACCAAGTCTGCACACTTCCTGCCTATCAAAGAAACTGACAAGATGGAGAAGCTTACAAGAACATACATTAGGGAAATCGTATGACTGTATGGTGTTCCTATATCCATTATCTCCGTTAGAGATAGTAGGTTCACTTCAAGATTCTGGAAATCGCTACAACATTCCCTAGGAACAAGGCTAGACATGAGCACAGCCTACCATCCTCAGACCGACGGACAAAGTGAGAGGACCATCCAAACACTGGAAGACATGCTGAGAGCCTGTGTGATGGACTGTGGGAAAGCATGGGATACTCATTTTCCCCTTGTCTAATTTTCCTACAGTAACAGTTATCACACGAGCATCAAGGCTGCTCTATTTGAAGCCCTCTATGGTCGGAAGTGCAGATCCCCTCTGTGCTAGGCTGAAGTGGGTGACACCCAGTTAGCTAGAGGACAAGTTCTTGATAGCACTCTCACAGGTCCGAAGATCATACGGGAAACGACAGAGAAGATCGTTCAGATCCGTGAACGATTGAAAGCCTCTAGAGACCGACAAAAAAGCTATGCTGATAAGCGAAGGAAACCATTAGAATTCCAGGTGGGCGACCATGTTCTATTGAAGGTCTCACCCTGGAAGGGATTGATACACTTAGGAAAGCGTGGAAAGCTAAATCCAAGGTACATGGGGCCTTTTGAGATTCACGCAAGAATCGGCCCTATAGCTTACAAACTTAATCTGCCCAACGAACTCCGTAACGTACATTCTACATTCCACGTCTCTAACTTGAAAAAGTGACTGTCCGATGAGACTCTTGTAATCCCACTCGACGAGATCGAGATCAATGAGAGCCTCAACTTCATGGAAGAACCTTTAGAGATCATGGACCGTGAGGTCAAGTAAACGAAGCAAAGCTGCATCCCGATTGTGAAGGTTTGCTGGAACGCCAAGCGGAGACCGGAATTCACATGGGAGTGCGAGGATCAAATGAAATTTAAATATCCTCATCTATTCTCTTAGTTATCTGTAACTACTTTATTTTCTTAGACTTTAATTTCGGGACGAAATTCCCTTTAACGGGGGGATGATGTGACAACCCGGAATTTTCATTCGGTCAAACCCTAAAGTCAATCACTTCAAATATTAAGTCAATTTCATTTTTATTTATTTTTATCAAATTTAAAGTTCGTTTTATTATTATAATAATTATTCTTTAAACGAACGGGTGAAAGGAAGAGCCGTCTCGAGTCTTGAAATTTCAAAACCGCAATACCACGTAGTTAAGAAATTCATGGCCAAACTTTTATGTTTGGGACGTAAATTCCTCCAAAAACCGTAAACTCATGCCTTAAGCATCAGTTTACTCCCCAAACATATCACTTCTCACTTTCATTCTCCAGAACAACTCCAAAACTCTCTCAACTATCATCCCGTCTTTCACCCGATTTCCCGAAAATGTAAGTATTTCTTGGCTTGATTTGTTGTTATATCATAACAACTAGTGATTATACATCTTTTCATCCATCCATTTTCATGTTTTTCTTAGATCTTCAAAACACCAAGAACACACACTAGTGTTCTTGGGCCCTTAGCACCTTTTCAAGATTCTTACTAGTAAGTACTCCTACCCTAGTGTATTGTAAAGCTTGTTACCTTTCCATACATCACGAAAACGTCCCATGAACACCAAGAACAAGGTGTTTACGGTCCAAGAAGTTCTTGGACCGTAAACCCCAAATAAAGGTGCCAAAGTGTGCTTTAGTCCTTCATAAGCCTTAGAAACTTGTTTAAAACCATTCCTTGCGGAGTTAAGGACTTGAAAACCCCAAAAGACCATAAACCATATGAGTTTATGGTAGTAAACTCAAAGGAAAATGGTTTAAGAACCATAAACTCCAATTAGGAATGAAATGGTGCCCTAATCTCTTCCATAAACTCATATTTCAAGTAGAAATGCTTCTAGGGACTTTTAAGGCTTCAAAACATCAAATGGTCAAAGAGGTGTGAGTTTACGGTCGTAAACTCATGAGTTTACGACCATAAACTCATTTTTTGATGATCATAAAACCGTAAACTCCATTATGGAGTTTACCTTGAAACCCAAACACACTAGCTTTGTCCTACAACACTTAGATGCAATCCTTGGGACTTTATATAAGGTGTTTCCATGTCCTAGAGTGTCTTAACTTAATTTATTAGTTATAAAATTGACTAATTAGTTATATATATGTTTATTATATGATAGCTAGGCTCGTTGTGTGTGTACAAGTCTCCACTTGTCACCTAGCACCGTGCCCGACACTTCAATCCAATCCACTCATTGCAGGTGAGTTCATACCCCTTAACTAACTTTTGAAATGCTTTTAAATGTTTTAAATGCTTTATGGGGCAGAGGGAATACAAGTTTAACCAGGTTAGTCATTAGATCAATCACATGTGATTAATAACTAACATGCGAATCGATTTTTCATGTTTTAAACTGTTTTACCAAACAAATGACTTTATACTATTATCAAACTATTTTACATGTCAAACTCTTTATCAAATTCACTTTTTATACTAAGCCTTTCCTTTATAGTTTTTAAACTTATATATTGTTAAAAACCATGTCTACTACATATATAGTTATATAAATAAGGTTTGAAGGAGTTAGGATAGATAACCTACTTTACTTCCTGTCCTCGTTGGGCTGTGGTCCTAAAGTACCCTGTTGTTTGTCCGAGGGTCGTTGAATCCTTACTTATATATTATCTATACATGTATAGACATAAAGATTTATATCTCAGTTCAGTACATTCAGTCATTCATCAAGTTTACTAATAAACTATAATAGGTATAGTTTAGGGTTATATTACTTACTACTTCTAGCTCAATGAAACACACAACAGTCAGTTCATTCATGAGTCATTCCTTATTACTATGAGAACATATACAACTATACTAGAAAGCGAACATATACAACTATACTTGAAAGAGAACATATACAACGATACTAGGATGAGTAACAATACATTACATATACATGAATACGTTAACATAAATGTGATCCACTGTATCGGAGCATGCCTTCAATGTCATGGCCCGAGTTGTAGCCAGAGTCTCTTGGAGAGAGAGCGTGAGTTTGCGTATAGATCTATACTTGATTAACTATCCTACACCTTGCTACTAGCTACAGCTGGACCTGAAGGTCTGCGGGTGCCAAACGTCATACCTTTTTACGACTTACATTGTCTTGTTTCCTAGTCGATAGTATGGTACAATTAATCACATAATACCTTGATATAAATCCGGTTTAAGGTAGTTAGTACAACAGTAGTTCCTATAATACAACACTACAGTACTACATTAATTTACCCCCTTTACATATGTTTAGTGATCATCTCACTTAAACATTAATGTATAAACTATATTTTGATAATGATAATTACACTTGGGAAAATTACACACGTTTACAAGAAAAAAACATACAAAACAATTATGCTGTCACACCCCGAAAATCAAAGGCGGAAACATTTCCGGGTGGACTCCACGTTGTGTATCAAATCCAATGTACATAGTAATCACAGTAAACAACCATTACATTACATATATATGAAAGTTTACATTTGTTTCAAAAGTAAAGTTATACAAGATATACATATGCATCATATTAACAAAAGTTGAGGCGAGTCTTCCACGCACTCCGTCTTCACCAAAAGAGTTCACCGGGTACCTGTCTAACTTGGACCTGAGAATACAAGCGGTTTGAAAATCAGCATAAAGCTGGTGAGTTCATAAGCGGTTTTGTTTTATGAAAATGTATCGGTTTCCTTTAGTTTTCCGAAAAGGTTTGTTGTCCAAGAAAATCCCATATTTTCTTATGTAAAGTTAGTTTAGTTATCATTTGTTACCAATTCGATTATGTGATGTATTTTACCCCAGGAAAATCCCATATTTTCCTAATTGTAAGACCAGTTGTATATCACAAAGTATAGTTTAATACACAAAACTATATATTGAAAATCTTGGGATCACTATCCCGAAAGAGATATAAGATAGTTTGTCACATATGAAAATACAGGTTTAAGATCATGGGACTACCATCCCGAACTAGACACAAGATAATTTGATATATATGAAATATAGATTGGGAACCATGGGATCACTATCCCGGACAAAATATAGGTTTAGACCATGGGATTATCATCCCGTACTTGATATAGATTGAAATCATGGGATTACTATCCCGTAATAGATATAGATTAAAAACCATGGGATCACTATCCCGGACAAGATATAAGTGTAAACCATGGGATTACTATCCCGTAATAGTTATAGATTCAAAACCATGGGATTACTATCCCGTATAAGATATAGTTAAAAATCATGGGGCAAACATCCCGTACAAGTTATAGATACCATATAAAAAGTAGATACGGAATCGAAACAAAGTCAAAACGATACTGTGAATAAACTTATATTAATACATGTTGTGAGTCAGGTAACCATGCTAATACGACAACGAGACCTCCTTGACGTTTGTCAGACGTCGAAACGATATCCAGAAATTTGTCACCCCAAGCGTGCCCGCCTAACTGTAGCTAGCAGTTAAGGTGTGGGATTGTCAGTCCCGAATAGATCTATTCACAAATTCCTCACTCTCCCTCCAGGAGACTCTGGTTACACTTCCGGGGAGGATTTACTGATCATCCATAAAGGGTAGTGACTATCTCACAAACTAGTACTAAACTATTCACAGGGTTCTCATACGATATCAACATACAGAAGATTATGAAACGTAATACAGCAAATATAGATACATACAATGAAACTATCTGACAATACATTCAAATGATACGGAGATAAACTGAATCAGACATAGTTTATCTAATAACTTTATATAAATAACGAACAATAAAGAACCCCAAATTATTCCCATAATAATTTGATTAGTTTGGTTATTTCCTTAACTAAATCCATTTAGTTGTAATTGATAAATCATTCCTTATGCTCAACATAATGCATAAGGAGTAAAAGAGTTTGTAAGTTTGTCAGATATATTTGAAACATATCAATATTATGATTTGAAAATAGTTATAGTTTGCTTGTATTCCCCCCCCCCCCCCACCCTGAAAACATTGAAAAACACGGAAAAGGGCGTAGGGGTATGAACTCACCGAACGAGAAATGTGACGATTTGGATGCTAAGAGTTGATACGGGGCTTGTAAACACACGAGGTTCCTAATTATAATTTAAAGATACACATTTGTATCTAATTAGGACTTAGATTGATTATTTGATAGGGACAATTGCTTCTAGTCGCGAAAACACTCCGATACAAGTGTTTGGGAGGGACCCGGGTGGCGTTTAAGGACATGTAATGATGCGAGGGACTTAGGAAATGAGTTTACTCCCCAAGAGTAAACTTCTAAATGGTGTTTACGGCCTAAACACCCATTCCCCATGAGTTTACGGCCGTAAACTCATGGTGGGTGGTTTATGGTGCAATTTGGACTTCAAACACTTAGGGGACAATGTCTAGGTTTGGTTTATGGGTTTGGAATAAATTTTAAACACCAAAATGACACATTTTAGGGAATTTACAGCCTAGCATGGTCTCATGGCCGTAAACTCATATAAACCCATGAAAATTTGTGTTTTTGGATTCCAAATTAATCACATGTGATTGCCAAAATTGTTTCAAGGCCTTACATGCATTTGTTTGAGGTTTTGTAGGGGTTTTTGGAGTTTATGGCCTATGAGACCCCTCTCATGGTCGTAAACTCTCTTAGAGAGTGATTCCATGTGTTTTAAAGTCAAAAACTTGTTTGAAAGGACTTCTAAAATTCCCTTAAAGCCTTGAAATGAATTTGAGACACATTATGAAACACTTTTTGGAGTTTACGGCCATGGAACACATGCTATGGCCGTAAACTCTTAAATGAAAGGGTTTTGATGTGTTTAAGGCCCTTAAACTATTTTTGGTTCGTCCTATGATTTATTCCAAGGCTTTTGGTGGTGTTGGATGGCTTTCTAACACTTTAGAAATGAATTTGCACCATGTTTCATGGAGTTTACGGCCCAAGCACAAGCCTTGGCCGTAAACTCACAATAATCCCTCAAAAATTATGTTTCAAGTGTCCAAATGCTAATACCAATATTCTATAATTCATATGTTGTGATTTAAAAAACCTTTAAACTATGAAGATCGATTAGATCTTGAACAAGTAAGTAAATATAAAACTGTAAGAACACGAAAATAAGAACGAGACAAGAGTGAATCAAACGTGTCGAATGATTAAACAAAATCCTCAGAAGAGCTCGATTAAGCACATCGACTGTAGAGGATTGGTAGGTTACAAGAACGATTAAAGAAACCTGTAAATGCTATCGTTATGCTCTAGATGAATCGCTAAAATCATTAACCTAATATGCATGCAAGCATATACTTTTATATTAAACATAATGGGCTCACGGTTGGACAGGCCCAAACCGGAATACAAAATAAATAAACTATCGAGCCCAACGACGCAAGACTTCAAAATAATCTTCAGCCCAACAATCTCCCCCTTTGCATCAATTGGAGCGAGATCTTCACTTGTTGCTTGGGCCAGCAGCTGAAGCAGGTACCTTCTTCTTCACGGTGCTAAACAGACATTTGGTGAGAGAGAGAATTGTCTGTCTAAACCGGATGTACCATTGGATCATGTCGTTGAAGTACTTGATGTCATCAGCTGAATTTTCTTTACACCTTTTGATGATCGATAACACATGCTCCAGACAGGCAGTGGTGTAAAGGTGTTTGTCAGCTAAAGCAAAGAGACATTTCTGTCCTTCTGCTCTAGTGAACATAACCGAGTTGCGTCTCGGGTCGATCTTGCCCATTTGCATTTGGTTGAGATCACTGGCCGATCCCACAGGAGCTATCTTCGGTTTCTTCTTGAAGACGGTGGCGACCTCCTGATCCATAAGGGCAACCTCCATGATGTAACAGACTAACATCCTTTTGATATGGTCTATAATAGGACTATATTCGGCTTCATCAGTCAAAAGGATGTTATGCAGGACAATCCAATCATGAGGATTTAAGTTCGGTAGATCTGCCAGGGAGATAAGATGAGCAGTTCTTGCAGATCCCCGAATCAGCTTGAACCGAACGTTTATGAATCGACCTTCGGTGTAAGGCTTCAGTACCCGAACGTTCACTATCTTCTGGGTGCTCCAAGTAAGATATTGAGGACGAGCAGCCGTCAGATAGAAGTCGATGAGCTCCCTGTCAAGCTCAGCGTTCGGATGAGGGACTTCAAAGATATTTGAGAAGGCGTGGAAGATAAACGCCTTTCGAGTCAGCGGCATGTCGAACTGCGAGTCGACAGTATTATTGCAGTCGAACGAGATAACCGGCTCGAGCCATAAGATGTTGGGAGTATCTATGGCCTCTTTAATCAAGCGCTCCCGAGTCCAGGCAGGGAAGAGAGTCTTCCTGCTCTCGAGAAGATCGTGGGCTTCCTTCTGCTTGCGTTCGGCTTCTTCATCCTCTCGCGCCACACGATTAACTTCTTCATTCTCATTGCGACTGTTCTTTCGTTTTAACATGTCAGCAATGGTCTCCTTGTCTTCATCTTCATCTTCTTCCTCAGCTATATTTTTCCCTTTGTCCTTCACACCCGAACCCGAAGCTTGACCAGTCGGAGGTGGTTCGGTTGTGTGAGTAGCTTTGGAGGAAGGAGGTGGTTTCGATCCGGTCTTCTTCTCATCTCCCCCTTGTTTCGGAATGGACACGAAACTAGGAAGGCCTTCTATTTTGCTGAGAAGGTCCATGGCCGGAGAGAGCTTTTCAGCAAGGGTTCGCCTCACTGAATGGTTGAGAATAGGATCGTGTGCTTCAAGGATGTTTGATAAGGCAGCGTGTCCATCCGAAACACAAGTCTTAATAACCTCCCTTTCGGATCGAAGAGCTTCAAGTTGTTGTTGTTTTGGTAGGTTCAGGTTGAGTGGGTGTGGGGTTAGTTTTGGGTGGTGGTTGAGTGTGGGTAGGTTCGGTTGTATGGGTTTCGGTTTGTGGTGGTTCGGTTACGGGTGTGGTTTCGGTTACTGGTGGTGTTTCGGTTGCAGTTGTGAAAATGGGTGGTGGTATAGGAAAAGAGGTTGGGGGAATAGTGGGGTTTATGGTCGGAATGGAAGTAGGAATGGTTGGAGGAGGTGAAGGTACTGGTGAATTATGAAGTTCCATCTCCGGGGTAGGTGACCGAGGTGGTGTGTTGCCTCGTTGAGGGGTTTCGTCTCCTTGAGAGCCGTCAGAACCCGAACTTTCGCCCTCAGAATCACTTGAAGAAGAGGGAATAACGAGCTTGCGCTTCGGTTGAGTTTTCCTCCTCTTCGGTTGTGGGGACTGTGCAGCTTTAGGTTGTTTCCTTTTCTTGGGAGAAGGACCCTTAGTAGATTTGGCCGCTTGCTTCCCCTTGTCCGCCTTTTTGCCCCTGTTCACCGGTTTGTCAGCATCGTGGATGGACCTGAGCATATTCGGTGTAAGTTCCCTAGGACCAGATGGCCTGAATTCCTTGATCGTCCGGATTAGCCTGCTGTCAGAGGGCACGTCGCCATACATTGTCTCCGGAATGGATCCAATGAATGAGAATGTAGATGCATCTGAGACGATGATCTTCTTGGTATAAAACGTACCGATAGAAGACATCGATGCACCTGCAGCAGTGGGAATATCAAACTTGTCCATCGCCCACTTTGTGATCAATATCCAGAACCGGGCCAACGACACCTCAGAGTGTCGTGATGATGAAGAAAGGCTCTGGATGAGCTGTTGCCATAGGACCAACCCAAAGTCCAAGTTAATCCCGTTGTAGACAGCGTACATGATCGACAGGAAAAGTCTACTGGCACCGTCGGATCCTGAGCTCCGTTCCAACAAGCCCTTGAAGAGGACTGTGAACATGCCATTCCACTGTGGCAGCAGGCAGGACTTTTTAAACTTTGCGACGGAGGTGAGGAACTCTGTGTAGCCCATGTTGTAAAACATGTTATACAGATGCCCAACCGGAATCGTCTTCGGATTTATTCTTGATGGGTCAACAGCCAACCCAAGCATGGTGCAGAAACGTTGTCGAGAAACAGATGTTTTATGTTCAGCAATTTCGAAGAACACCCGTTCGACTGCCTTGTCGTAATAGGCAGTCGCATAAACCTGCGATAGGGCCACCATTGGCACAGATTCGATCCTTGAGAGAGCTGGAGCTATTTGGGAGTACTTCAAGCACTCAATAATCGGCGACATGTAGGAGTCATACGCCAAAGGGTTGAGGTCAATCACCAGACATTGTTGTGGACGGATGGGAAGGATTTGTGAAGTAGCATGGACGGAAGAGGATTCTGCCATTGTTGAAGGTATGAAGAAGAAGATGAACAGTGAAGGTTTGGGAGTTTTTGCGCTTTAGAAAATCCGGAAGCAGTAAAAAGGTAAATGAGATTGTAAACGGCCTTTTATAGTGAGGGATTGGAGAGAGAAAAATCGTTTCAAATCCTCTATGCGATGATCACGTAGGAGAGAGAGTGTCAGTTCCCTAGGATCACGCCACCCAACAAGCGCCGTTTCAGAAGAAAAACGGTTCAATTTTGCACGCGCCTTTAAATGCCAAAAGGATGTCGCTTGGATTTCGCACACGCGTCCTTAATGTCAGTAAAAGTAAGGGCGTTTCAAATTCACACGCGCCCCCTTTTTTTTACCGTCGTTTGAATTTCAATCCGTTTAACTCCCGCCGAGTCAGCAACCTTTCGTCTTATCCTTTTAAAGCGCATCTTTGGAATTAACTGCCCACGTGGAGGATTGTAGACCACGTCTTAATTATTAACCACCAATGTAACAAATTATCCCGAAATTAATTAGTAACGGAATTTTGGAAAATCAAAGATTTTCGTGCAAAGAGTGTAAAAGAAAAAGAAATAAAGCAACTCTTTTAAGGATTTTCTGTGATGTCAATAATGACACGAAACTGATGATCCCGGGCACTAATCTCTTCCTTCAAGGTCAAGAGAGACCTTAAAGTGTTAATGTGGATTCCCGTTGAATTACGATCAAACACTTATTAATAAATGTTGAAAGGCTTCTTTTAATTAGGCTAAATAAGGGTGGCTTTCGCTTTGATTCAGCAAATCTATTCTTGAAATAAGAAAGAAAGTGAACAAAGTACTTGTGAGACCGGTGTAGCCTGTTGAACAAGTAGGTAGGAATTTATTTTAAATTGGATTGGAAAAAAAAATATAAAATCTCAAAAAAAAAATAAAAACTGGATCCCTAGGGTAGAAATGTTATGGTATTTAACAATTTCATAGGAATCACACAAAATAAAATTTGAGATTTCATGAAAGTACATCCGTCAATTCTTTGGTGAAAACTTGAGCAAATTAATTGTTCACCGTCAATTCATTAGGTGTTGAATTTTGGGTTTCACTCAGCTCGTAGTGACACGAAACTAAGATCATAAACACAGATGTTGTGTAACCATAAACCTCAGTGTTAATTTCTGAGAGTCTCAAGGGTTACGATGATGAAACGAATGTAATGGAGAAATAAAATGGAGATGGTGTAAGAAAACATAGTACCTCTGCTGCGAAAATAAGGACCAGGCAGGAAACTCTTAACTCATGTGAGAAGAGAGTGAGGTAGCTCACGATTAGAATAAATGTGTTAGCCTTATTGGGAAGACAAGGTTTGTGTATACCAGGTCATGAAGGCTGTTATTCAAAATCTTATGAGGCTTGGGACACATACAGCAGCATGCTTCTAGGGACACTTAAGTAATTCATCAATTATACCCCCATAAACGAACGAACATACAAGAAAAATTAAAAAATTAAAAAATATTTTTGGAGTTTTTGAGATTTATTAAAGAAATAAAAAAATAAAAGAAAGTAAAAAAAATAAAAAAATAAGTAAGAAAAAAATAAGATTAAAAAAAAACTTTGGAAAAAAAATGAAAAACCGAACCCGAACGTTCGGTTGATTTCGGTTGAGAAAAAGTTGAAAAACCGAACCCGAGCGTTCGGTTGGTTTCGGTTCCAGAACATTTTGAAAAACCGAACCCGAGCGTTTGGTTGGTTTCGGTTCCACAAAATTTTGAAAAACCGAACCCGAGCGTTCGGTTGGTTTCGGTTCCAGAAAATTTTGAAAAACCGAACCCGAACCTTCGGTAGGTTTCGGTTTTGGAAAATTTTTAGAAACTAAGGATTTTAGATGTGCAAGTGGAAAATGTTTTCAATACTAAGAAAAACAATTTTGTACAAGAAATATACAACCAAGAAAAACTACCTTTGAAGTGATGAGCGAATCAGATGGTTTAACCGAACCCGAACGTTCGGTTGGTTTCGCTTCTTACGTTTGAGGTTGAGAGGTAGTGTGAGGTACTGACTCTGATTCCATCATACCTAGCCCTTGCAATATTTTGTTGAATGATGCTTCAGGAAGAGCTTTGGTAAAGACGTCAGCCAGTTGATCAGTGGTTCTTACGAAGTGAACTTCGACGTTTCCATCTTCCACGTGATCTTTGATGAAGTGATACCTCAGTGCTATGTGTTTGGTTTTAGAGTGTTGCACTGGGTTATGACAGATCCTAATTGCACTTTCAGAGTCACAATATAGTGGGATCTTTTTCATATTGAGTCCATAGTCTCAAAGTTGACTCTGGATCCAAATCACTTGTGAGGTGCAAGAAGCAGCGGCTATATATTCTGCTTCGGCAGTAGACAACGACACACACGTTTGTTTTTTGGACTGCCAGCTGACCAACTTCCCATCAAGGAATTGACAGCCACCAGTAGTGCTTTTTCGGTCGAGTCCACATCCTCCAAGGTCAGCATCAGAATAGGCTTGAACGAAGAAGCCTGAGTTGGAAGGATACCATAGACCTAAGGAGGTGGTTCGCTTGAGATAGCGTAAAATGTTCTTCACTGCAAGCATGTGAGGTTCGCGTGGGTTTGCCTGAAATCGAGCACAATAACACACAGAAAACATGATGTCAGGCCTGCTAGCAGTAAGATACATTAGAGAGCCTATCATTTGACGATAGAGCGTGATATCAACAGCCGGTTTGTCTAGGGAGGGAGTTAGCTTGGTGCCGAATGCCATTGGAACTTTGACTTTGGAGTCTCCCATCATACCAAACTTTGCTAGGAGAGTCTTCGTGTAAGCTTCCTGATTGATAAAGATGCCTTCGGGTCCCTGTCTAATATTTAAACCAAGGAAAAAGTTAATAGGACCCATTGAGCTCATTTCAAATTTAGTCTCCATCAACTTTCTGAATTCAGCTGTTAAGCTGGGATTCGTAGAGCCAAAGATGATGTCATCGACATAAATTTGAACTATCATAAGGTGGTTACCTTCCTTTTTGCGAAAGAAGGTTGGGTCAACCGAACCTTTTTTGAATTTAGACATCTTTAAAAATTTAGTTAGCGTTTCATACCAGGCTCTTGGAGCTTGTTTAAGGCCGTACACAGCTTTATCCAGAATATAGCAATGGTTTGGATACTTTTCTTTCACGAACCCAGGAGGTTGCTCCACATACACGGTTTCTTCGAGTTCTCCATTAAGAAATGCACACTTGACGTCCATTTGGAAAACTTCAAAGTTTTTGTGGGCAGCATAAGCAAGAAATATTCTTACAGATTCCAGCCTAGCTACAGGAGCGAAAGTCTCTTCATAATCTATCCCTTCCTCCTGACAGTATCCCTTTACCACCAGACGAGCCTTGTTCCTTATAACATTTCCTTCCTTGTCCATTTTGTTCCTAAAGACCCATTTGAGACCAACAACCGAAGCATCTGGAGGAGTTGGAATAAGGCGCCAGACTTTGTTCCTTTCAAATTCGTTCAGTTCGTCTTGCATTGCTTGAACCCAATCAGAGTGATCGAGGGCAGTATTAACTGTCTTCGGTTCAACTTTTGATACGAATGAGTTAAACATACAAAACTCAACCTTTGAAAATAAGGATGTCTGTTTTGCCTTCAGTTGTGATCGGGTCAGAACCTTTTCAGATACATCACCAACTACTTGAGAGATAGGATGATCTCTGGTCCATTTGGTAAGAGGAGGGTAATTTGGATCAAAGGTTGGGTCTAGTTCAGCATTGATCATTTCTTCTGGCTCAGATTGGCTATCGTAATCAAGCGTCATATCATTATGCTCCCCCTCGATTGATGAGCTTTGAGAAACTTGAGGTTCAGGGGTTTCTTGTGGTGCTGAGCTTTCAGGCATTGAAGCGCCTTCGGTAGGAGAGGCACTTTCGGTTGGAGAATCACCTTCGGTTGGAGAAGCACTTTCGGTTGCAGTGGTAGAACTTGGCTCCCCCTCGACGTTTGAGCTTGGCTCCCCCTCGACTGAAGTATTGTTGGATGGAGGGTCATCAGTAGTCGATCATCCTTCATGCATTCTCCTTGCAGCTTCTTCGACAATCTACTTCATGTGGTCAACTTTGTTGTCTGCTGCACATACTTCTGAGAGAGAAGCTTTCTCTTGTTCGTCAAAGAGTTCCAAAAATTTATTGTATAAGTTAGCGATCGAGACTGTGACTTGCCCAGTCTGAGGAAAAATTTCCCCAGCGGTGTCTTCTTTGGCCTGTAGCTTTTTGACATAGCTATCGTCAAAGGTCACATAGTATGTCTCTTCAATTCTTCTTGAACGCTTGTTTAGGACCCTGTATGCCTTGGATGTGAGAGAGTAGCCCAGAAAGATTCCCTCGTCGGATTTGACATCGAACTTGTTGCGGTGTTCTTTAGAGTTAAAGATGAAACACCGTGAGCCGAACACGTGGAAAAATTTCACATTGGGCTTTCGGTTGTTTAGTATCTCATAAGGTGTGAGCGTGAATCGCTTGTTGAGATAAGACCTGTTCTGTGTAAAACAAGCAGCAGAAATAGCATCAGCCCAAAAATAAAGAGGTAAGGAAGCGAAACTTAGCATAGTTCGGGCAGCTTCACACAAAGATCGGTTTCGTCTTTCGACTATTCCATTCTGTTGAGGTGTGTAGGGAGCTGAGAAGTTGTGACTTATTCCCTTTTCTTCTAGAAACTCTTCAAACTCCTTGTTCTTGAATTCCAGACCATTGTCGCTCCTAATGTTGCGAACGACCTTCTTGAGCTGTACTTCAATCTGCTTGATGAACATTTTCAGCTTATGAGTCGCTTCAGATTTGAGCTTTAAAAACAACACCCATGTAAATCGTGAAAAGTCATCAACAATAACAAGAATATACTTGCTACCACCGATGCTTTCGATAGATGAAGGACCACACAAATCGATATGAAGTAATTCGAGTGGTTCAACAACTTTTGTGTTAATTACAGATGGGTGATTTTGACGACTTTGCTTCCCCATTTCGCATGCAGCACACAAATGATCTCTATCGAACTTGAGCAATGGAAGGCCCCTAACATGACCTCCTGTGACAAGTCGGTTGATATCTTTAAAGTTGAGATGAGAGAGTCTTCGGTGCCATAACCAGCTTTCGTCAGATTGAGCTTTTGATAACAAGCATATAGCTGGGTTTCCTTTGATGGGTTTCATGTTTAGAGGAAACATTTCACCCTTTCGCTCCGACTTGAGAATCACCTTCTTTGTCTTCTTCTCAATAATTTCAGAACCTTCATCATCGAATGAGACTTTGAGCCCTGTACCTCCAACAAGCTGAGATACACTAATGAGGTTGTGTTGGAGTCCTTCCACATAAGCCACCTTCCTTATAGTAAAGTCACCATTTGTTATTATACCGTATCCCTTTATGGTGCCGAAAGAGTTATTTCCAAACTTGACATTGCCACCATTTGCAAGAGATCTATATTCCCTGAGCTCCTCTTTCCTCCCTGTCATGTGACGTGAGCAGCCACTATCGATGTACCATTCTTCGTCGAACTGCTCGTCACTTATAACCTGCAAAAATTAAGCAGATTTAGGAACCCAAAGTTTCTTGGGTCCACGTGAGCTTTTCATGGGAACAGGAACCGTTAGAGAGATGTCAACAAGATATGTTCGTTTTATAAGTGTTGTTTCATCTTTCTTTTTAATGGTAAAGACTTTTATCTTATTAGGATTGGGTGCGTTCGGTTTGGACTCTGGTTTGGATTCATTGACCTTCTGTTCGCCCTTTTGTTCAGCTGACGAATGAGATGTTTGAGAACGAACAGAATTAGCTTTAGAGCAAGATGGAGATGAATTAGTGGAAGTGGAAGAATTAGAAGAACTGGAAGGAGTGGGTTTGGATTGAGAGGACTTCTTGGCTGGAGACTCTAGGTGACCCTTTTTCTTTTGATCATTGGAGGGACTGACCTTAGAGTTTCGTTCTCTTTTGACTTCAGAACCGAGCCTTTGCATTCGGTTGGAATCGTTCTTTGAACCGAACCTTTGCTTTCGGTTGGTATTTTCTTGTGAACCGAACCTTGGCTTTCGGTTATTGTGACTCTCAGGCTTTCCGACAGGATTGTTTTCATACTTCAGATTCTTGTCTTGATGTGAGAAGTATGCATTCTGGGATTGCCAGAATTGCCTCCTTTCAGAGAGATTCTTCCTGTATCTTTGGTTCCTCTCACGTTTCTTATTCCTCATCTGCTTTGGTTGATGATGAATATTTGCCTTCTTTTTCGGTTTTTCCTCGTCTGGTTCCTTTTGAACTGAAGGAGTTTTACTTTGAGCTGAGGGAGTAGAGGGAACGTCTTCTTTTGCCGAACTTTCATCCTCCTGAGGAATGTCTTTCGTACCATTGGTGCTTGGCTCATCGAAATTATCTGGCTTATTCAAGGGTTCAGGTATGTATCTACCTTTACTCATCCAGGAGGTCCTTTCAGATAAGCCCACTGTTTCTTTTGCGTTATCTATAGGAGCTGACCAGAAGTACTCATCACAGCCATCAGCATTGTCTTCGTTTACAATAGCTGTGAGTTTAGCCGTCTGATGTTCGGTAACTCCGGTGACCTTGTATACTTGATTAGGAGTGGTTCTGACCTTTTGATACACAACTGCTTTCTCTGCTAAGATCGGGGACTTTTGTTGGGACAATCGGGCGAACTCCACTGAATTTTCAGAAATAAGATTCTTGTGGTTTTCAGGTTCGCTTTTAACAAATTCTGAGCAGTCAACCGTGTCCTCTACAGAAATTTCACTCATGTTGTCGTCTTCGTTAAGCTCAGATGCATTTTCAACATCAATTTTGTTTTCTGAGCTTACGTTGGCGTTTAAAGAGTCAAATTTTTGTATGGTATCGGTTCTCAGTTTAAGTCTATCATTTTCATCCAAAAGATTTTTAAGCATGTCTTTGTGGTCCTTGGATTTAATGAAGGATTCAATTTTGTCCAGTCCATACATGTAGGTCGGATTGACATCATCAGACGATATCACACTCTCACAATTATAGGCTTCAGCATCGATTTCATCCTCCTTAAACTCAAGGAAGGGAAAAATCATGCGATGGATCTTTTGGCCTATTTCACAGTCCAAGTGAAGCTGAGTAATATTAGAATATAGACGTTTTGCAATTAAACAAAAAACATTTCGCTGTTTTAACAACTTCAAATTGTCTCTTTGTAAATAAATGTTTTCGTCTTTTATTTTAACTAATTCAGACTCCTTCAACTCGATCCACATCCGCCGCTCCTCACTCTTCGAAGACACCCTGCTTAATTGATCAGTTAGGTTAGAATTGGTGACTCGAGTTTGAGTTAAGCTACTATCTAGATGAGAAATTCTTGTATTAACGTTTTTTAGTTCTTTCTCATATGAGGATTGTGGTACTTTAGACGAAATGAAAACCGATTGTACCTTCTTTATCAGTTCATCAAGCTCATTGAACTGTTGGCTGAGTGGTTTGGCCGTAAAGCACATGTCCTCCTGCCCCTTCGGTCCATCGCTTCCACCATCGGTGTTGTATCCCCTCATCTGAGATACATCAGACACCATGAAGCATCTTCCTTCACTGCTCTCCTCCTTTGCCACATAAGCCTTTCCATGAGTAGGCTTCCTCACTTCATCGTCTTCTGAGTCGGTAGACCAAACTTCCGTGCTACCGAACTCGTCATCATTAACCGAACCCTGCACAATAAGAGCATTAATAGAAGGGTTAGCGGTAGACTTCTTCTTTCTCAACTCATCCAGCCTTTTCTGCAACACAGCTTCCTCATCCTTTCCATCATCCTTTTCAGCCATCTTCTTAAGGACACAATCCTTAGCATAGTGGTTTTTCCCACCATAGTAGTAACAGCTTACTCCGGAATCACCATCCACCTTCGGTTCCTTCTTGGGCTCCTCAACCTTCGGTTCATTGTTCACCTTTTCTGAACTGTAGCTCCCCTGCCAGTTTCGGTTTTTATTGCTGGGGAATCTCTTCTTTATGAACCTCTTGGGATTGGACACCATCATAGCATAATCCTCATACGTGAGGTCATACTCCTCCAAGTTGAGGTCTTCATCCTCCATCACAGCTTTACTTTTTGATAGGAGGGCCAACGAACCAAGGCTTGAGACAACGTTCTTCTCCTGCAGCACAATCTTCTCTTGGGATTTGAGAATACCCACCAGTTTCGCCAAAGAGTATGATTTAAACTGCTCATGGGCTTTGACTGTAGACACCACTGCTCTCCATTCAGACCTCAGACCATTTAAGAACGTAACCTTCTGCTCGATAAGCTTCCTTTCGATGTCATGTTTGATCATCTTACTGAGAAGATGATTGAAGCGATCGAACGTCTGGGTCACAGTTTCTTCGGCTCCTTGCCTGAATTCTCCAAACTCAGATAAGAGCAAGGTTTGGATAGAATGTTCAAGATCCTCGTCTGTAGAATACAGTTCGCGAAGTCTATCCCAAACTTCCTTTGCCGTCGTGCATGAGCTGACCAACCTGAAGGTGTCGGACTGAAGGGCGAATCTGATCAACCTTAACGCCTTGATATTGCACTGGAATTTGTCCTTTTCATCTTGTGCAATATCCTTCACATCCTTTAGCAGATCATTGTACTCCTTTTGTGTCTTAATAGTCCTGGACATTGCAGAGTGAGAAAACGGTCCATTAATGATGGCTTCCCATATGAGGTACCCATTATCCTCAGATCCAATCACGTAGTCTTCGAAGTGATGCGCCCATACTTCATAGTCATGGGTGTATAGAATTGGAATCTTCGTGGTTGACCCGATGCTGTTAGAAATATTGATTGGATTTGATTGCGACTCGTCCATTATAATCGTAAAAACCTGTTCAAAGATCAGACTTGTAATAAAGCAGATTAGGGCAAAACATTAAATATAAAGATACGTCAATAATGAGATGACGGCTCAATAAATATCGGTAGTTGCGGAAAAACCCTAATTGAAACCTTTTCACAGAAAAGATGTGTATTGATTACACAGCCTCCTGCTCTGATACCAATTGTTGTGATTTAAAAAACCTTTAAACTATGAAGATCGATTAGATCTTGAACAAGTAAGTAAATATAAAACTGTAAGAACACGAAAATAAGAACGAGACAAGAGTGAATCAAACGTGTCGAATGATTAAACAAAATCCTCAGAAGAGCTCGATTAAGAACATCGACTGTAGAGGAATGGTAGGTTACAAGAACGATTAAAGAAACCTGTAAATGCTATCGTTATGCTCTAGATGAATCGCTAAAATCATTAACCTAATATGCATGCAAGCATATACTTTTATATTAAACATAATGGGCTCACGGTTGGACATGCCCAAACCGGAATACAAAATAAATAAACTATCGAGCCCAACGACGCAACACTTCAAAATAATCTTCAGCCCAACATCATATCTAAGCCATACTAGTGATTTGAAAGGGTTTAAGGTCAAGAATACCCCATAAATATGAGTTTACAGCCCAAGCTTGTGCTTTGGCTGTAAACTCCTTCAAATCCATCAAAAACCATGTTTTAAATGTTATAAGTCCTTTCCATGAAGCTATTAAGCCATATCTAAAGTCCATTTGTGTTTAGGAAGGGTTTTAGGGCTTAAAAACCCCATTTACATGAGTTTACGGCCCAAGCTTGTGCCTTGGCCGTAAACTCCTTCAAATGTCTCAAAATCCAAGTTTAAAATGTTACAAGTCCATTCCATGATGCCATCTAGCCATATCTAAGGTCCAATAGTGTTTAGGAAGGGTTTTTGTGCTCCAAAACCCATGTTATATGAGTTTACGGCCTAGGATGGTTCTATGGACGTAAACTCATGAATATGGTCCTAATTCATGCTTTGACCTCAAATTTGAAAGCTAGGGATGATACATAACAAGCTAGGGAAAGTACCTTAGAGATTTGAGGCCTTAAATTTGAGTTTTGGACCCTTAATCTTGGATTTAGGAGAGAGGTTAGAGAGAGAGGGTAGAGAGAGGAAGAAAAAGCTTCAAATGAGTGCTTAAACATGTTTATATAGGTCCTAAAACTTGGATACGGTGGAATTCTACCCGATACCGACGTTAAACGCGGCTTTTGGTCGCACCCGATTAAGTTACCGTCACCCGGCGGGGACGTTTCTAAAACTTACGAAAATAAATATTTTGGGTTAATTACATGAGTTCCTAAGTGGTTTAGACACTCATTAAATTAAAATGAACATATAAGTTTAAATAATTTAACCCAAAGTGAAAACGGAACGAATTTGATAACGGCGAATTTTTCGGGTAGAACGGGTTTTGGCGATGAACAACTTCGGGTTGTTACATATGCAGTGGTAGGAGGCTACTTTTAGTAGAAAATATAGGATTTTCAATGAGTTACAAACTTTTACAAACACTTACAAACCTTCATATACTTTTATGACAAACTGTTACAAACTCGTACTTCAAACCACATTCAAACGTTTTGATACAAACACTGACACTAAATACTTATGAACTCACCAGCTTTAATGTTGATAAACTCTTTCAAAATAACTTGTATTCTCAGGTCATCAGTAGAAAGGTATCGAGGCCAACTTTTGAGAAGATGGAGCGCATTCAAGAGTCATCTTATTATTTTTATTTACATTTTTGGTGTCTATAACTGTACAGAACACACTTGTATTAAAATTATATATTTAATGCAATGTATGATGTTGTTTACTTGTTTGCTATTATACTGTGTTGTGATACTTTACATGACGTCCTCCGCCCCAGAACGTTTCTGCCGTTCTCGGTTTTGGGGTGTGACAACTTGGCAAATAGAAATTGAAATATTATAGCAAAAAGACTGGTCTAGTATCATGTCTTTATGTGAGACATCATGAATTATGTCCCATATGCTTCAGATATAGGATTGATTGCATGTGCTATAATATTCATTTGCTCTAAATTTTCCAAATGCTCACGGCATTAAGAGGAGAAAAGTCTAGAATTGGATATGACTAAAATGATTAAGCAATTGTCGAGGACAATCTAAGGTTTACCAAAGATTGGTTGCTCGGGGACAATTGGAAGTATGGTGTAAATTTTTAGAAAGGACCATATTGACATGTTCTGAAAAGAGGCAACTCTTGTTCATAAGTGATAGTCAAAATGGGAATATGGAAATGTTCCCATAGGTGGAAGTTATTCGTTCAATTTGTGTAAGATTAGAAAACTTAATGCAATAAGGATGTTCAAATCAATGTACTTTGCCGTGAATATATGCATGCATGTTTTTTGTTTTCTTTTGTTTGAAAATGTAGAGCGTACTTTTCCAGAAAATCCAATATTTTCTTATAAGTAAACTAAAATTAAAGGTAAATCCTGTGTATCTTTTCCTTATCAAGTAGTGATGAGTGGTTCCAGAAAATCCAATATTTTCTTAAATCTGAACTGTAGTCTTATACCCTAAGGTGCACATACAACCCTAAAAGCTTTAGGAACTATGTTTTCTCTAATTATACATGCAAAATGATTTTTCAAAGCTTTGGCCTAACTAGCATAAAATCATTGGTACTAGAATAACAAAACCTAGTTAGAATACATACCTTTTCTTGTAGCTTGATTCCTTGAACCTTTTACAGCCTAGCACCCCAAGTGTGATGCCTCAAATGCTTCACACAACACCACCAACAATTGGAAGAACTTGAGAGAAGCATGTTTGCACACTAAAATCGGCTAGCCCTCTTTTTTTCACTCTAAGTGGCCGATTTCATGAACCATGGGGTGTCTTATATAGTGAGGCTAGATTAGGGTTACACCATGGAAACCCTAATGTGCATGACTTTCCACATTCCTCATGCTCCATGGGTTTTAACCTCCATGGAGTATCCATGGGTCACCACATGGTTTGGCCCACATGAAGAACTTATGGATCACTAGCCCACTTTATAAGAATGAAAAATTTACACAATCAATCCCCACATATTTAATTAGTCTCTTTTAATCTCAAAATTAATTCCAAATTAATTCTTGATCAATACTAGTTAAATAATATGATTTCATATTAATATATTAGAACTTATAATATATTAATAAATCATAAATAACCTTTTCTCAAAAGTCCATCCTTAAAATTGTTCCAATGTCATGCAACCCAAATGGACCATGCTACTCTCGAGTCAAGTACATACCAAATATAGTTATGGACTTAGACACCTTATCCAACAGTCTTAAACCCTAAGACCAAGATGTATTTGAATGTTATACCGAAGATAGTATATAGTTCTATTTCTTTTTATAAAAATAATAAAGCGTAAGCTTCCCGTAAACCGAGATAATGGGTTAATCCTTATGTGAGTCGTTACAACCATACTTGATGCGACTAGAGGCCTGTCATGACGTTCTTCAGACGTCGGTTCGGTAAGATATTTCTCACCCTAGACTGGCCCGTCTAGCTGTAGTGAGCAGCTCGGGTATGGAGGTGTCAACCCCGTATAGATCTATACACAATTACCCCGCTCTCCCTCCATGAGACTCTGGTTATAACTACAGGATTTACGGTGTACACTACGTAGGTACGATGAAGAAATATCTCACTAGAGCATTAACTGATTTACTTGAACTATGACTCCTCTTTCTAGTAAAACGACTTGAGTATATCTAGTGTAGTTGAAACTATTTATATAATCCAATATATAAGAACATGCAAGTTATCATATCTAGATGTTTTAATAGATTATAAATTATAAACTTATATCTAAACACAAGTATAAAACATTTAGTATGATAAAGACAATTTCTTGTTTTTTGACTTTTCTGTCCCTGTTTTTAGAAAAAATTTAGAAAAATCATCGTGAGTCGAAATTTGGATCCGTAAACTCTGAGAGTTTGAAAAATGAGTCTACTTTGTTCACAATTATTGTTATAATTTTTAATTGCCTCAAACCAGTGTGAAAATGTTCATCTTCACAGAACGGTCTGAAATTATTCCTAATTTGATAGGAAGTTTTGTGAAAATCGCCAAAAATCGTATGAACGCGTGAGAGTAATCATTAGAAAGGTATAAACCTAATCTATTTGCATGTAAAACAGTTTTGAAAAATATTAACTTCAAGGTGGTCAAACCAGTCCGTAAATGGACCATAACTTTTCTGTTGAAAGTTGAGGGTTAAGTTTAAGTTACACATGTTTGAATCCAACACTCATTTTTGCCATTTTTGAGGGTATATCCCTTATCCACAAGTATTGATGCAATATATATGTTAACAAAAACATTTCCCATTATTTGTATGAAGTTGTATGAGATAAACTCCATGTTCATGCAAATACCCAAACGAGATTTTGACTTGTATCCCCCCCCCCCCCCCCCCAAAGAGTATGAAAAACATGAAAAGATTGGGGTATGAAGATCACTTTGAGGATTTTTAAGATGTAGAAGAAGAAGGTGAAGAAATTTTGAGTCTAGCTTGTGTTCCTTGTGAGATTCTTTAAATGGTGGTGTTTCTAAGAGTTTAACACACAACAAAAGTGTGTAAATGGAAGGTTTTTGTATAAAAATGAAACAAATCACTTTGAGTTTGACATGTACTTACTAAGTTCTTGAGATTGCTTGAAGGAACTTCACCAATTGTATGCACCCACACGGAATTTTTTGGAGAGGAGAAGTGGAATGTTTTAGAGAGTTAAATTAAGAAGATGAGATTTGTGGAGTGTGTGTGTGTGTGTGTGTTTGTATGTGTATGGCTGAGAGATAAGAGGGAGAGAGGGAAGAGCTGACTTATTTCAATTTTGATGGGAGCATGCATGGATACATGCAAGTCCATAGCTTTGTTATGTGTGGTGTAAAAGTGAGGTAGCATGGTAAGTTATCTTTTTCTTTTCATTTTTTTCTTTTTTTTAATTAACCTATAACCGAGCCCAAAAGGGTTCTCGTCCCAAGGTTGGCCCAAAAATATTTGTGGGCTTTGGTTTGGTTTGACCCAATAAAGATCTTTAGCCCATTGATGCTTAATAAGAGGTTTTTTTTGTTAAAAGGCCTAAAAATGGGAGTTCTGGGTCCAACTAAGGCCCAAGTATGGATTTTCAGCCCAATACAATCTTTAATAAAAGTTTTCAGCCCATTAGGGCCTAAAGAGGGGGTTATCGGCCCAACAAGACCAAAAGGGGAAGTTATCGACCCAATAGGGCCCAATAAAGAAGTCTTGGTCCAATGAGGGATTTGGGTTGAGAGTTCATGAGTTAGATCCCAAAAATGATTGGACATGGTTTATTGGATCGAGATTTGGACTTGTATGAGGTTGTTTCGACTTGAATTGCAATGTATGAAAGTATGAACTTACATGGCATTGTAGTTTGAATTTCACTAAATGGGTTTTTACGAGTTTATACAGAGAAATTTTCTTGTACAAGGATCAAAATCTAACCCTAATTTGCTATTTGTGATACGTTTCATAGATGGCTTGGCGAAATCGCAAATGTGTGATTTTGGTAACTAAAAATGCAATAATTTGGTTTTTTTTTGCTATTTTCCACAAAGTAATTAGGGTTTTTTTGGCTAAATTTGTAATTTTCTCAAAAAAAAATTAATGAAAATTAATATTAATGAAAACGAAAACTATAAAAACAAATTATATAAGAGACATAAAATATTACTTTAAAATATAATAAAAGATCTTAATCGCAACTTACAAAATAGCAATAATATCACTTTATAGTAATTAAGGATGAAAATAATTAATTCAAAATTAGTTGAAGGGAAAAAATTAAAATATAAAAGTTTTGCTATAAGAAAATCAAAATTCCTATTTCCAAATAGCATTTTATTTACTTTTAGTATCAAATGCTATAAAAATCATAATATAATATAAATTTGGTAGTTTTGGTTCAAAGTAAAAACCAAATGAATAGTAATTTGTATTTAATATATATATATATATATATATATATATATATATATATATATATATATATATATATATATATATATATACTTTAATAAGCATTTAGCCTAAAATGCTCAATTTTAAGAGGTAGACCCCTTAAAACAGCATTTACAACAACATTAAGCAATAAAATTATGGGATAATGTCATAAAAAGCCTTAAGTTTGGCAAAAAATATCGGTTTTACCCTTCGGTAGATTTTTTGTTTGTTTATACCGCAAATTTGTCATATTTTTGTTGGTTTTGCCCTTGTTACCTGCAATAGCATGTTTCCAGGTTATTATGAATTATTTTTTTGCAAAAAAACCCTTAAGTTTACAAATATTTTGCAAAAAAACCCTTAAGATTATAAACATATAAAATATAAATATATATTCAAAATTTTATAAAACTAAATAGTTTTCTATTGAAATATATTTTTAGCTTTACATACGGTAACTTTTATATTTGTTTGATATAAACTTTTTATATTTAAATTTTAAAAAACTTACCTAGTTTTAACAAAATTTGAATATATTTCTTAATTAATACTTCAACTTTTCAAAACAAAATTAAAAAACATTTGTTAGTTAATAAGTAATTATGCTAAAATAGTTATTATGAATAATATGGTATCATGTACATTCAATTAATTTTTTTAAAAGGTAAATAAAAATATTTTATATGTTTAAAAGGTTTGTATTTCAGAAATACTAACATATCGTATTTTTTATATGTTTAAATACATAATAATATTATCATATTTTTTTATAAAAATATCATAAACATGTTAAACATCAAAAATAAATATAAACATTTTAAACATATAAAATATAAATATATTTGTCTAATTTATTATATAAATATATTTGTTTTTATATAAAATATGATAGTTTATTATTTCTGAAATTCAAACCTTTTAAACATATAAAATATTTTTATTTTTCTTTTAAAAAAAAATTAATTGAATGTCACTAATGTTATATTATTATTAGCTAACAGACGTTTTTTAATGTTACTTTTAAAAGTTTAAGTATTAATTAATAAATATTTAAATTTTGATAAAACTAGGTAACTTTTTTAAAATTTAAATATAAAAACTTTATATCAAACAAATATAAAATTTACCGTACATAAAGCTAAAAATATGTTTCAGTAGAAAACTATTTAGTTTTATAAAATTTTGAATATATATTTATATTTTATATGTTTATAATCTTAAGGGTTTTTTTGCAAAATATTTGTAAACTTAAGGGTTTTTTCGCAAAAAATAATTCATAATAACCTGGAAACCTGCTATTGCAGGTAACAAGGGCAAAACCGACAAAAAAATGACAAGTTTGCGGTATAAATGAACCAAAAATCTGCCGAAGGGTAAAACCAACATTTTCTGCCAAACTTAAGATTTTTTATGACATTATCCTAAAATTATTTGGTCAACCATTGAAAAAGTCAACGTCCTCTTATTAAGTTTTGACCTTGATCATTCCTTTATCTCGGCATTCCCCATATGTAGTTGTTTCTGTTCATTGCTCATATAAAATTGAAGACATATTCGAATAGAAGTTCACTTGAGTCACTCATCACATTGATTTAGCGTGAGTCTTTTTCCTTAATTATCTCTATTGTTCTCCTTAGACCTGAATTTTTCCGTTTGAATTCTCAGCTAATCCGCAACTTTGTTGTTAAAACACCCACCAAACTGATCGCAGAATGGACGTAATGTGTCAACCTGTAAATCGTCAATCTGGATCTAACGTAGAGTCATCGAAGCGAAGTTTGTTTTTTGTTTCTTCCTCACAAAGGATGTTGTTGCTTTCTCAAAGATTTTAAGGCATGTCCATTGAAGGCAGGTATTTTTTTTTTAATATTTAGCAATTTTGGGTTCCATTTTGTACTGCTTTTTGAGTTTTGAAGATCAGATATGGGTTTGGTACAATTGAAGGAGAATCACATGACCAGAAGAGCAACAACCTTTACAGTCTCTAACCCCCGACATCACCACCACCGATTCTCCCTTCTACGACATGTGGCTATGTAGTGGCTTGAGTGGATGCATTCGATTATGGATCACGGTGGTGTTCTATTTTGTTGAAGGTCCGACTATGGTGGTGGGTCATTCTATCCAAAAACCTAGCAACGTCACTAATCCGTTATGAGATTCAAATTTTAATCAGATTCCTCATATCTCGGCGTTTCCCCATTTTTAGCTGAAGTTGAATGATTCATGTTTAAAGTTGGGAGAATCATTCAAATTGGAATAAATCAAAACTCGCACTTCACGCATTCTTAGGGCTCACCTCCTCCACCTTCGACTACCAACTATCTCTAGCCACGGAATATCCCTTCTCTATAAATTTCTCATTGAGTTCAGTAAGCTAACTCTAGAGTAAGTTTCTTGGTGGTTTATTGCTGTCACCGTCACCACCTGTTCTTTCTGTTTGTGTGTATATATATGTTTTTGTGTGTGTATTTGCACTGATTTTTTGAAGTCTTATTGGAAGACAAGTGAAGAAGGCTGCCGATGTTAAGGTATGAAATTAGTTTATGTTATCTTCTACTTCCCTGTGATTTTTTATACATTAGAACTTAGGGCATTTGCCTTTTTCATACATCAGGTAACTTATGTATCATGTGCAGCTTCACTAATGTTTTACCCAAGATTGTATTCTTCTTTTTAATTTTTCCTATCATCCATGGCTGAAATTAACTTTATTTTTTATTAGGTATTATGTGTTTTGGAGAGCATTGTTGATGTTAATCATGTTTCTTCGTCTTCCTTTATGTTTTTTTTATATACATCAGAAGTTAGAGCTTGCACATATCTGAATCCTCATAGCATTTGGGAATTTTATGAAATGAGGAAATGGATGATGGTTAGCTTTTTATTTCCATTTCTGTTAGTTTCTTCTTTATATTGTATACTAATCAGAAATCCAACAAATCTTTATTGTTTCTTGATTCTTTTTCATCTATTTGATGTGAAGCGATTCAAGGAGATTAAAAGTTGCCCCGCCATTGTGATGGTTGAATGCACTAAAGTTTTTTTTTTTTTTTTTTTGAATTTCTACTTTCTTCAACTGAAAAAAAAAAATTCAGGTAACCTGCAAATTTTACTGCAGGTAACATTATTAATTCACGTGGTAAGAGTGTAACCATTTAATTTCTCTAATCTTTTGATGAAAATAGAGAAAAGAGGTCAAATCATAGTCACAAGGATCGCCAATATAGCCACGATCCACGTTACGAATGCCCCGTTCCCAAACGCGGTACAATTTCGTACCAATCGCCAGCCGAAACGCTCTTTGGTACGGCTTCCTTGCGATCCATTCTATTCTCCGATTCACTACTGGGAACGTGATTTTGACGAATTTTATTGCACTAAAACGCGATTGGGATCGCCAATTTTGTGTCTGGAACGCCGATTTTGTGTTTTGGCGGGAAATACTTTTCCTGTGAAAAACATGTCGACGCTTGATTAAAGTCCATCGATTCCAATGCTTTCAATTCTCACATCTGATTCCTCCAACATCCATCGATTCAATTTATTACATATGATGTTACTAATTTCACCAACATCACAATCGATATCTGCTTTCCCCTGTATTCTTCCAATACGCTGTATTCATTCTTCCTTTTTTTTTCTTATACTATTCAGTATTTCTTTTCTTCTTTGAAATGGTTTTTGGAAAGATTTTTACTCTTCTAGAAGACAGTGAAACAGAAGCCCCTGGAAACTTTGTTGATCTTGGCAAGGATAATGATTTTGTTTAGCTTAATCTGTTTCTATTTTTCTAAGTGAAGTTGGAGTTCTATTTTTTATGTTTTAACATCAGGTTTAGGTTTATGACTAAAATTCTGGAATTCTGTTTTGAATTGTTTTTTAATATAATCTGTTTATGTTTTTTTAATATAATTTGTTTATGTTTTTTTCTAAGTGCACCAGAATTCTGTTTTCAATTAGGTACATGTATCGGCTTATATGGTACACCGTACTGGAACGTACCGAAATGAGCATACCCCCACCGTACCCGATACATCTTAACCTAACGAATCGCGTTCCCGATCCTCGTTCCCGGACCGGAAGGTACCACAAACTATGTGACTATGGGTCAAATATATTGCCTCCAATTGTGGATAATAGGTAAAATTGTTTACTCTACACTACTTTTGAACTGGATCCATATTTCTATAGGTTTCTGACCAATATTTTTTTATTTTAGTTTTGAGGTGAAAATTATAAATCAGCCTTCCTTAAGTATTAGAATTTGATGGCATTTTACCCTTTTTTACCATGCCCTTCATAAGCATTGCTTAATGGGTAAAAGATGTATTTTTCTAATTTTCCTTCTATCTAAAAATGCCCCTCATTTTGACATCTAAATATTATGGAATGATTTTTCTAAAAACTCTTATGTTTCCAATTGATAATGTTGGCAAAAGAGGTGGATCTTCAACATGTTTTGACAAACTGGGGGTAAAATGGTCCAAGTTTTTGAAACTTGCCAAAATAGCAACCATAAGTCCATAAAACTCAAGGGTGTTCCAGATCAGATCTTACATCACCCAAGATAGCATAATACATACATCTTTGTACAATGTTGCTCATATTTTGAGGGTTCATGGGCTTATTTTCTTTTTAATTAAATTTATGATATTTTAGTTCTTATCTTCATTTTTTGTGGTTCTTTTTGACTTATGGTTTGTTCCTGGACATGATTTTTTTTTCATTTGTTGACACATATTAACCAATTTGTTTCAGATCTCTATTTAAAACATTGTACTTTCATCACCGTCTTTGTGTCCTACCATCATTTCATGCTTAAACATCAGGTTCTACCATCACATGGTCATTTTCATATCTGCATTTACCTTTTTACCCTTTTTAATCATTTACCAATCTTAAGTGGTACTAATTCGTCAACTTCACTTTTTTCTTGGGATTTGTTTCAGTTGGCTGTCTCAAATATCTGGCTTAAACAACATAATATTTCTCCAAGTGACCAAGTAAGTTGCTTTAAGTTTAGATTTAGTAGTCCTTTTTTAAAAACTACTTATTTTACTTTTTTGATTGGTTTTGTCCTATTGCCTGTTAATTTTATTATGATCACCTCATTAGTTAGGTAAATCATTTCTACTTTATACGGTTTGATTGTAATAACATGTTTAATAGGAATATGTAATATTTTATGTATTTCACTCTCAGGTTCAAGAAGGAGAAAAAACGAAGTAGATAACAACTGTTTTTTATTTACAGGTTTAAAAAGGAAAAAAGGTATAGAAAAGAGAACTTGAAGTTTTTGGATTGATGTGTTTTTATGGTAGTGAATTTGTATTCAAAATGACAAAACAAATATGATTTTGAGTTTATTTTTATGTAATCGTTTTCGATATAAATGATTTTTAAGAGCAGAGATTTGTAATGTAATATTTAGAATTTTATCAAACATTAATTGAAAGCAAAATCCAAGCTCAAAGTCAGAAAATAAATTTGAGCATGTTGCAGTAAAATTAGGTAAAGTAGGTGGGATCCATATTTTGGTTAGTTGAAGATGATTTGAATTAATACCACATTACCGATTACCGATTACCGATTTGAAATTTAACATTTATTTGAGACAACTAAAAAAAATAGATTACTTATGATTAAATAACATTGATAGTGGGTTTTTCTAGCCCTCCAACATATGTTCATCTGCACAATAATTTTTAAAAAGTTTTGTATAAATTACATTAAAATGTTACATTAGAACCCCCAGAGTTTCTATACTTTTTATTTTGACCCAAACATAAAGATTTAAGTTATTAGAAAGTTAAATAAACGTAGAATGATAACATTAGTTTTGAAGTAAATTTTTAGCTAAAAGAAGTTATTACTTTTATAAACCAACCACATAATTTTGAAAAATTAGATTATTGCCCATTAAAAGTAGATAGTTATAACAAACAAACCAATAAAAAGATATGTTGTTATATCCTTCATTTGTCCCTAGCAACAAACAATGCTTAAGTATATTTTTGAAAGTATTTTTCCATGCCATTGAGTAGTCTATAGTCATGTTTTAAAGTTATTATTATAGATATGTCACAGTTAACATTTATAGTCTTCTCGTGGTAGAAAATAACAAGAAACTTAATAGAATATATATTTTAAGTTTAGAGGTTAATTTCATGCCAAATAAATATGTTGAAACTTTTTGTGGTTTGGTACATTTTTATCGATATATAATTTAATAAATTTATTTAATATTACTTTATTTCTAAAAAAAATTAATATTTATATAAATCTTATTCATACTGAAGAAAACTAATTTAAATAAGTGCTAAATCTAATTTCTGACATAAATAAGTACCAATAAGACATAATTGGTCAATTTAATGTTTGGATAAAGAAAAGAAAAATACAAGCAACAAAGTATTTGTTACAAGTCGGAAACAACAAAGTACATGTTACATTATCAATAGAGATATTATGTGCCAATACAAAAGTAACGAACAATTCAACAGTATTAAAGTCTATACATTAAACGAAGTGTATAAAAAGTGTTGCAGTATTAATAATGCAAAGTCGATCATGTGTTCATGTACATTTGTAAAGAATC
Organism: Lactuca saligna; assembly: GCF_052625555.1. Classification (NCBI taxonomy): domain Eukaryota; kingdom Viridiplantae; phylum Streptophyta; class Magnoliopsida; order Asterales; family Asteraceae; genus Lactuca; species Lactuca saligna. The sequence continues at coordinate 187,921,024 of NC_136421.1, read as the reverse complement.
CCAAATTTTTATTTTTAATTCTTACTGATTTCGTTCATGCTAGCATGACTCTTACTAATAATTGTTTACATATAGTAAACTATTTGCATAAAACAACTAATCGTCTCTAGAAACTAATTTCATAAAGAAATTAGTTGTACCCGCCGCTTAGCGCGGGTAAACGGCTAGTGTGTGTGTGTGTGTGTGTGTGTGTGTGTGTGTGTGTATATATATATATATATATATATATATATATATATATATAATAACAAAATTATATCGAAGGTCGATGAGGTTAGCGGTGAGCAAAAACCGAACCGCAAATCGAAACCGAAAGGAAAACCAACGGTGCAGTTTTTAGTTTTTCAAAAACCAAAATTGTTCGGTGCGGTGCGGTTTCTAGTCTTGTACAAAAAAACAAACCGCATGGTGTATGTGTGTGTGTGTGTGTGTATATATATATATATATATATATATATATATATATATATATATATATATATATATATATATATATATTAAGTATTGATATTTGTAGGAACGTACAACTCATGACAATTAAAATTTCAATATATATAAATATCAATCTTATCAAAGGATGAATGTATATTTTTAAGGATACTTATAATGATATTTACAAGAACAAATAATGTTTATTACATTTTTTAACATTTAAATATAAAGAATATTAGTGATGATAGTATAATTTTTATAAATATAATAATTGACATTATCGCATTTACCTGTAAAACAAATATTTTATTTAATTCGTATTATATTCAAGTATTAAAAGCATGTTGGATGAGTGGTTATGTCATCTAATTCCAAACCAAGAGATGGTGGTATCAGTTCATCTCCAAGATATCATTTGGGCTTTAATTTTATTAACCTTATAAGAATATCCCGGATCACCTTTGAGATACAACATTCATCATTCTCACGTTTCATATAAGTTAGTCAATTTGGCGCTCCTCATCTGTATATAAAGTTTCTCAAGAAATGATTAACACTCCTCGTCCGAGTCAAAGTAACTTATTGAGTTATTGAGTTTTAGTAAGAAGGCAAAACAAAAACCAAATAAAAAATTTACAAAAAACTGGAAAAAAAAACCCGCATAAAAGCGAATGGTGCCGTTTCTAAACTTCAAAAAATCAAAGTTGCAGTTTTTTGTTCGGTTTTAGCCAAAAACCGCATCAAACCGCCTATGCTCACCCGTAGATGAGATTATGCTTCCTAAGGGAATAAAAGTAAAAATGTTGTTTTATTTAGATAAAAATTGTAAGTGGATTTCTCAGCTTCCGTTTTTTTATTTTATTTTAATAACGTGTCCTTAAGATTTGGGTGAAGTATAAACACGTAGGGTGCTAAGACTTTGGCATCAAATTTACATGAGACGTGATAATTAATTATAAGTTATAACCGACTTTCTTCTTTAACATGTTAAATATAAATCATTTACGTAATGCTTAACAAAAAAAAACTTTGAGATAATGATCTAATTAAACCTTTGTTTATTTTATTTTAATTTTATTTTTTGCTTTCACTTATCAACTACTTATCGAGCGTGTCTTTTATATTTTTAGATTGTTTAATTTTTAAACCCAATTTTGTTTTTTTGTTTCTTTTTTTCAGAAAAAGCTTTCATATTGTTTAAGTTGTTATTTATGGTCTTCTTGGTGGCTATCAACATTAAGTTTCGAAGTAAACAAAATATTCTTTTCAACACAAGGTTAAAGACTAATGTGTTTATGGCTTCTAATTTGGAAATTATACATTTTACATATGTTAACTTAGATGGAACTATTATGTGTCTGCTAATTGAAAAACTAATGTTTCGTTTGGTTCGTTGGAATTCATTGAAATTAGAAGGAATTAGAATCTAATTCTATAACTTTCTTTTGTTTGGTTCGAGCTTTCAAAAGGAATTGGATTCCTAAATGAGTCAAATTTTCCTTCCAACGAAAGAAAATAAATTCCATCAAAAAACTTAAGAAATTAAAATTTCTTTCAAGTGAGAAATATTGAATATTACCATATTACCCATTTTACTTCTAACACTACATATGAAACCCCTTTGTCACCACCGCCACAACCACCTCCACCACCACCCACCACCACCGCTACACACCACCACCACCACCTCTACCGCCACCCACCATCACCGCCATCAGTACCTCCGTTACTACCACCCTCCACCCACCACCACACATCACCGTCATCACCACCTCTACCACCACCCACCACCGCCACAACCACCAATCACCACCACCGTCACCATCACTCGCCACCACCACCACCTCTACTACCAGACTACCTTCCACCTCCACCACCACTCACCACTACGACCTTATCATCTTTGCCGTCACCACTGTCATCACCTCCGCTACTACCCACCATCACCTCTGTTGCCAGCATCACCACTATTTCCACCGTCAACATCACTGCCACCGTCACCATCATTTACTAATTTTATTATTTATATAATATATTTTTTGCATATAAGTTATAAAACAAAGTAAAAATAAACAAAATATGACAATTTTGTCATTTAATATTATTTCAGTTCCATTTTCTGCCAAGTGCCAACCAAATATAATATGGAATTGGATTCAAATTTCATTCTTGTCAACCAAACATAATATGGAATTGGATTGCAATTCCTGACATATTCTACTTCCTTAACATATTCCAATTCCTTCAAAAACATTTTGCAAACCAAACACCACTTAAAGGCACTGCATTTACTAATATGGATGGAATGAATCATAAATTTAACTGCATTTGCTAATGTAATCAAAAACATCATTAAACCAACATCTTTTGTTCAAAAACCAACTCGAAAAGATCACTACATGTAGAAATGAACTAAGAACATCAACTATGCCTCTATGCAACCTACAATTAACAGCATTTGCTAATTGCATGCATAAAATAAACTTGAAAACCTCATTAAACTAATATTTTTTTATCAACAAACAACCAAAAAGGAGAATTCCATGTAGAAAATAAACTAAAAACATCAACTATGCCTCGATGAGACCTCCTTTCCTTTGTGCTCAAACCTACAAGGAAAAAAAATACAAATTCTCACGGAGTATGAAACCGAAATAATTTCCATCTTTCTGGACTTGTTCCATTCAGTTTCATGCACATATTTATTATAAGCTAATATTCCGTGAGACATATCAAATTAATTTTTTTAATATTATTAAACAAACATATTTACATCATTTTTGATGTATACAGTGAAGTAAATAAATGTTGTGACGTTTGAGATATTTTTATACCAAACTTAATGTAAAAAGTAAGTATTTAAGTAAAATCTCACCTAGTTATACAATATTTCAAGGTAAGCCATTTAAGCTAATATTAAGTGAGAAATATTGTTGTTTAAATTGAAGAAATACAAACATACTTTTATTAGCTACACAATATTTCAAAATTCATTTAGTATCATCGTTTTGTACACAAAATCACACGTTATAACCTGTAAAATCAGAGTGTTTGTTTATCCGGACAAAATTGGTAAAGTGCTTTCCAAATTAGATTATTCATACACAAAATCTATTAGTAAATAGAAAGATTTACTATAGAAACTAGGTTTCTATTATTGCATAAAATAGATAAAATGAATTTGTATTAGTACCTTAAAAGAAAGGGATAATGACTTGAAAGGGTAACGAACTTTCGACTTTTGTCACATTTAGTCACTAAACTTTTTTTCGTTATCTATTTGCCATTGAACTATTGAAACTGTTCATATTTTACCCTTATGACCGGCTGTTGCCGGTCATAAGGGTAAAATGTGAACAGTTTCAATAGTTCAATGGTGAATAGATAACGAAAAAAAGTTCAGTGACTAAATATGAACAAAATCGAAAGTTCGTTTCCCTCTAAAAAGTTCAATGATTAAATGTGAATAAACTTTCTCTTGTATTATGTTTTAGCAAATTATTTATTTTTGTTAAATTGTAGCAACATTTGTTGATGAAGAAATCTATGAAATAAAAAAAAAATAAAAAAAAATAAAAAAAAAAAATAAAACAGAACCCTGAAAATATATTAAAAAAAAAACAAAAAACCAAAACCGAAATAAAAAAAACCAATGGTTTGACATTTTCCAAAATAAAAAATCAAAATTTCCAATTTGATTTTGGTTTTACAAAAAAATGAACCATTCTCACTGATGTGAATTATGACCATTAGTTTGGCATGCGGAATTTGTGATATCCCATGAATATGTAGTTACAATATCGTCTGAACTCGTAATTCATAGTAAGGGGTTAGAGTATCATCACATGAATACGTAGTTACAACATCTCCTGAACTCGTAATTCATCACCTACATGTTATGGGCCTGCTGGTGTTTCCACTAGGTTGTCTAGAATAGTCCGTGGTCACCATCTATACTCTGGTAGATGACTACATCGCCACATTGTCGGTTAAGGTTATGGTATCTCCTTTCATCCTACATCACATATTCATCACCATCTATTTACCTAATTATCATCACCTTTCTATCATCACCTATCTCTCATCATTTTATTTAATCACACACCAACTATTTCATCTACCCATGTTTCATCCGCAACATAATTGTAGATATAAAATAAATATACCGTTTAAATCTTTTAAAACATGTATAAAATCGTTCATCCAACATAGACAACAAGTATTCAAATAATATGCACACATAGCACGTAATTCATATAAAATACTTCATATTTATGTGTAAAATGAAAATAACTATATATACCATAAAAATACCATAAATGCTTCCTAACTTCGAACCCCAAGGTTTACTCTACTAAAGCTTCATATTCTCGGCTCTCTGGACCTAGAAGGGTCCAGATCTATCACACCAAAAAGCTCAAGATAGCTCTTCCTTTCACTCTACACACTCAAGCTTGCTAGGGTTCTCACTTATGGGAAAGGTAGTCGCAATTGAAGGCCATAAGTGCCTTTAAATATGGCTCGGGCCCAAAGATTTAGGGTTTCTGCCAACAACGCGGACTCGTCGAGTCGCCTCACCGACTCGTCAAGTCCATTCATTAATCCGAGTCATCAGTCGCGACCTTACTCGACGAGTTGAGGCGTCAACTCGTCAAGTCTCTCTTCTTAACTCAAAAGAAAAATACTTAAATTATGATACTTGGAAATCCGGATGTTACATTTTGTTTTTTTATTTCATAGATTTCTTCATCAACAAATATTGCTACAATAAAACAAAAATAAATAATTTGCTAAAACATAATACAATAGGAAGCTTGTTCACATTTAGTCATTGAACTTTTTAGAGGGAAACGAACTTTCGATTTTGTTCACATTTAGTCACTAAACTTTTTTTCGTTATCTATTTGCCACTAAATTATTGAAACTGTTCACATTTTACCCTTATGACCGGTAATAGCCGGTCATAAGGGTAAAATATGAACAGTTTCAATAGTTCAATGGCAAATAGATAACGAAAAAAAGTTTAGTGACTAAATGTGACAAAAGTCGAAAGTTCGTTACCCTTTCAAGTCATTATCCCTAAAAGAAACGGCTAAAAAGCCTAAAGATCAAATATGTCAGCCCTAGGAAACCACTGATGGAGAATCCGTATAACCCAACGATGTTACGTCTACGTCGTGCCCTAGTCCTTGGTGTTATTTGATTGCCTTCTTCTTGTTGGGTATCCCTTCGCCATCGTAGGATTCGTAGCCATCGTTGACGATTTACAGCTGGTTGCAAACCAGCTTCAAGCGCAACTGGGTTGGCTACATAACCCGGCAGTTGGTCTCTCGGACCAAAAACATTTGCATACTTTTCTTGGTTTTCCTGACTTATTTCTCCTCTAGCGTATTTCGACCTCAGAAATTTGAAGGCATCTTTCAAGCGGAGGTGTGGTTTTGATTCAGACTCGTACCCCATTTTGTTTTTGACGGCAACCCAAAATACTGTTTTAAAGGTGTCCGGATCTTGCTGGAGGTAACCATTTTCAGTGTAAACCGCTTCTAGAAGTGCAGATTCGTCGACGTCGCTGTAGTCGTCGGCCGGAGCAGCCATCACCGAGCGACCGAGAGAGAGAGAGAGTGTGTGTGTGGAAATAGGGGTGACTTATAAGAAGACAAGGATAGATAGAACAAACAAAATCGGGCCTTTATACTAGAAAATAAGATTTTTATTTTTTATTTTTTTAATCTCTGCCTTTAAAAAATGCAAATGGGACAGCATCACAGCATTGCCGAAATCATGTAGTCAGTCTTTAAGGATTATGTAACAAGATTACGAAGTTGGTCACTTTGAATAAAATACATGTATATATGCGATTTATAAGAATAAATTATTATATATGCTAAAAACAAAATGATTCGTGAATAATAATACTTTGGGTTTTAGAATTTGATCATTGATACTTTAGCATAGATGTTTAGTTTTTATGTAGAAAATAAAAATAAAATGACATATAAAGGTAATATAGTTTTAGTTTTGGAGAATGACTACGAGGGTAACTAACATATTGGCATTTTTTTTTTTTTTTTTTTTTTTTTTTTTTTTTTTTTTTTACATAAGAAAGCAACTAATTAGTTTTAACTGTTTAAATTACACCAATATTACCGGCTAATACATATTTTAACCGGTAACTCAAAGGAAAAATGATTTAGGAGGGTAAGTATCTCTTATCCGTGTTCACATATTGGTAACTTCTACTTTTTTGTACATAAAAAAGCAACAAACTTGTTTTAACTGTGTAACATCCCAAAAAATCATGACAAAAATTCCGTTTTTAATTTAATATTAAAATCATAATTGTCAAACCATTAATTTAATACTTCGACATTGGGTCCCACCCCGCATCAGGCCCCGTCTGGCATCGAGCCCCGTTCGGTATATAGATCTGTCTCGCTTAGGCCCCGCCCGCTAAACACATACAATCATATAACATCCTAACACATAAAGAAACACACTCTAGTGTATCATTGTCCTAAGAAACATACTCTGCTAATAATGAGATACATAACCTCCTCACTGTATGAATGGGTCTAAGGCCACGGTTCGATGTCGGGCAGGTGCCCGAGGAATATTTGCATGTTAGATTATACTTGTTGTCTGTGTGATACTTGTATGTGCCTGGTAAGGAGGTGAGTGTGGGCGAGGTCTCGTATCTCATCACTAGCTGAGTACGAACGAGGTTCCGTATCTCATTATTAGCAAAGTATGTTTCTTAGGACAGGGATACAGTAGAGTATGTTTCTTTATGTGCTAGCATGTTATATGATTATATGTGTTTAGTGGGCGGGGTCCGGAGACAGGCGGGGCCTAAGAGAGACAAATTTGTATACTGAGCAGGCTCGATGCCAAGCGGGGCCTGATGTTGGGCGGGGCCCGATGTCGGAGTATTAAATTAATGGTTTCACTATTATGGCTTTAGTATTAAATTAAAGGGAAAATTTCGTGTATGCCCTTATTAAACTGTAAAATATCATATTTACCCGACATTAAATCTAAATATCATATATACCTTCTTAACCTTTAAAGTATCATATTTGCCCTAATTTATTATTTTAACTTTTTTTAAAATCTTTTAATCAATTTTCATATTTTATAATGATTTTAATTTAAAAACATAATGTTAATTGACCAATTAGCCGTTCAATACTTAAAACCCTTTTGCTTTACTTGGATTGACCATGATGTCCCCAACCCTTTTGCTGATCACGTAACTAGGTAATTGGAGAGGATACGGAATTCATTAATTTGGATTACATACACATACGGCACACGATTCATAGAAGTATCGCTTCTCCAGCAACACCTGTACAACGAGTATCTGTTCCGAGAAGATGGCAATTGAAATCGCATCAGGTAGTACAATATGGAGTATTAACTGTGATTGACAATTCTGATTTTTGATTACACAATTGTGATTTGTATCCTTTTGATCGTAATTTCTTATTATCCAAATTCGATTCCTTATTTTGCCTTTTGATAACTGACCTGGTAATTAAGTCGAACAATGTTTTTCATCTTTAATTAGAACTATATGCACTCTTCCATGTAATTGACAATTTCTTGAATAACAACAAATTAACATACGATTTAAATGCCGAAAAATCAACAGATGAAATCTTGAATGGAAACAAATCAACGGACAATTTCATTGAACAAGTAAATTTAGTTACTCTCAACCTGTCTTTCATGTGTTTTAACGAGTTAAAATCTTAATTGTTATATAAACATGTAACAGTCACACGTAGACATTGATGATGACATCTCAAAACCGATATGGGAGAACACGGTTGAGTCTCCCATGATTGATTATGTTTCTACGAGTATACCAACTTCCAAGTACAAGATAAAATTGAAATATGGGGGTATTTTTCGACTGGCAAAGAACACTAGTAAGAAAATATACTGTTTTGGCTCTCAAAAATGCATCTACATAGAGACATGGTCATACAACTTTGCTCAACTAAATGATGAAGTCATAAAACATTATTTATCAAAGAACAATCCAAAATTTTCAATTTGGTATGTTGACAAGTTTACATCAGACCGATTATATATCCAGCTAGATTCTGAGGAGAAGTTCATAGCTATGCTTACCATGTATGAAAATGAGAAAGAAGTAACCATTTATGTGACAACAGAAAATAACCTTGACTCAAATAACCTTAATGTTAGTAATCAGTTATGCGTTAATAGAGATGAAATACAATATGAAGATGATTTAGACTATTGTCCCAGTGGAGCAAGTTATTATAGCCGTCTTAGTTCTGATAATGAATATGAGCCGATGACGGATGATGATGAGGTTGTCTCATTTAGCAAGAACAGTTTAAGCATGAAGGTGGGCTCAAAATATGAAAATGCAATTTGTTTTAAGAAAGCTTTGAACCATTATGCAATCACGAATGAGTTCGAGTACTTCATCCAGAAAAGTGACCCGACACGATTCACAGCAAGGTGTGAAAAAATAGATTGTTCGTGGAGAATTCATGCTTCTATCATGCAAGATGGAATTACATTTGAAGTAAGTATATAGCCTAACTTATATTTAAAATGCTTTCCATTAGCAATATATTTATGTTTATGAAATTATTTTATAGGTTAAGAGAATGGTGGAAGGACATACATGTACTCGAAGTAACAAGGGTGGTAATAAGCGTGCTACTCAAGGATGGATTGCAAATATAGTTACTGACAAATTGAAATCTGATGAGGATGTCTCTCCTATGGAGCTTAGAAAGTGGATTACGAAAACTTACAATGTTGAATTACCATATCTAAAAGTATTTAGAGGTAAAGAGCAAGCTTATATTGATATGTATGGTAAGTGGGAAGAATCATTCATGAAGTTGGATGAATTTAGAGAAGAACTATTAAATAGGAATGAAGGAAGCATTGTGGAAATTGACTTTGATATTTCTGGTGACAAGAAACGGTTCAAAAGGTTTTTTGTTTGTCTAGCAGCTTGTTCTAAAGGGTTTCTTGGTGGTTGTCGTCCTTATATTGCTCTTGATTCTTGCCATTTAAAAGGAAAGTTCACTGGTGTATAAAAAGTGTTGCAGTATTAATAATGCAAAGTCGATCATGTGTTCATGTACATTTGTAAAGAATCCCAAATTTTTATTTTTAATTCTTACTGATTTCGTTCATGCTAGCATGACTCTTACTAATAATTGTTTACATATAGTAAACTATTTGCATAAAACAACTAATCGTCTCTAGAAACTAATTTCATAAAGAAATTAGTTGTACCCGCCGCTTAGCGCGGGTAAACGGCTAGTGTGTGTGTGTGTGTGTGTGTGTGTGTGTGTGTATATATATATATATAATAACAAAATTATATCGAAGGTCGATGAGGTTAGCGGTGAGCAAAAACCGAACCGCAAATCGAAACCGAAAGGAAAACCAACGGTGCAGTTTTTAGTTTTTCAAAAACCAAAATTGTTCGGTGCGGTGCGGTTTCTAGTCTTGTACAAAAAAACAAACCGCATGGTGTATGTGTGTGTGTGTGTGTGTGTGTGTATATATATATATATATATATATATATATATATATATATATATATATATATATATATTAAGTATTGATATTTGTAGGAACGTACAACTCATGACAATTAAAATTTCAATATATATAAATATCAATCTTATCAAAGGATGAATGTATATTTTTAAGGATACTTATAATGATATTTACAAGAACAAATAATGTTTATTACATTTTTTAACATTTAAATATAAAGAATATTAGTGATGATAGTATAATTTTTATAAATATAATAATTGACATTATCGCATTTACCTGTAAAACAAATATTTTATTTAATTCGTATTATATTCAAGTATTAAAAGCATGTTGGATGAGTGGTTATGTCATCTAATTCCAAACCAAGAGATGGTGGTATCAGTTCATCTCCAAGATATCATTTGGGCTTTAATTTTATTAACCTTATAAGAATATCCCGGATCACCTTTGAGATACAACATTCATCATTCTCACGTTTCATATAAGTTAGTCAATTTGGCGCTCCTCATCTGTATATAAAGTTTCTCAAGAAATGATTAACACTCCTCGTCCGAGTCAAAGTAACTTATTGAGTTATTGAGTTTTAGTAAGAAGGCAAAACAAAAACCAAATAAAAAATTTACAAAAAACTGGAAAAAAAACCCGCATAAAAGCGAATGGTGCCGTTTCTAAACTTCAAAAAATCAAAGTTGCAGTTTTTTGTTCGGTTTTAGCCAAAAACCGCATCAAACCGCCTATGCTCACCCGTAGATGAGATTATGCTTCCTAAGGGAATAAAAGTAAAAATGTTGTTTTATTTAGATAAAAATTGTAAGTGGATTTCTCAGCTTCCGTTTTTTTATTTTATTTTAATAACGTGTCCTTAAAATTTGGGTGAAGTATAAACACGTAGGGTGCTAAGACTTTGGCATCAAATTTACATGAGACGTGATAATTAATTATAAGTTATAACCGACTTTCTTCTTTAACATGTTAAATATAAATCATTTACGTAATGCTTAACAAAAAAAACTTTGAGATAATGATCTAATTAAACCTTTGTTTATTTTATTTTAATTTTATTTTTTGCTTTCACTTATCAACTACTTATCGAGCGTGTCTTTTATATTTTTAGATTGTTTAATTTTTAAACCCAATTTTGTTTTTTTGTTTCTTTTTTTCAGAAAAAGCTTTCATATTGTTTAAGTTGTTATTTATGGTCTTCTTGGTGGCTATCAACATTAAGTTTCGAAGTAAACAAAATATTCTTTTCAACACAAGGTTAAAGACTAATGTGTTTATGGCTTCTAATTTGGAAATTATACATTTTACATATGTTAACTTAGATGGAACTATTATGTGTCTGCTAATTGAAAAACTAATGTTTCGTTTGGTTCGTTGGAATTCATTGAAATTAGAAGGAATTAGAATCTAATTCTATAACTTTCTTTTGTTTGGTTCGAGCTTTCAAAAGGAATTGGATTCCTAAATGAGTCAAATTTTCCTTCCAACGAATGAAAATAAATTCCATCAAAAAACTTAAGAAATTAAAATTTCTTTCAAGTGAGAAATATTGAATATTACCATATTACCCATTTTACTTCTAACACTACATATGAAACCCCTTTGTCACCACCGCCACAACCACCTCCACCACCACCCACCACCACCGCTACACACCACCACCACCACCTCTACCGCCACCCACCATCACCGCCATCAGTACCTCCGTTACTACCACCCTCCACCCACCACCACACATCACCGTCATCACCACCTCTACCACCACCCACCACCGCCACAACCACCAATCACCACCACCGTCACCATCACTCGCCACCACCACCACCTCTACTACCACACTACCTTCCACCTCCACCACCACTCACCACTACGACCTTATCATCTTTGCCGTCACCACTGTCATCACCTCCGCTACTACCCACCATCACCTCTGTTGCCAGCATCACCACTATTTCCACCGTCAACATCACTGCCACCGTCACCATCATTTACTAATTTTATTATTTATATAATATATTTTTTGCATATAAGTTATAAAACAAAGTAAAAATAAACAAAATATGACAATTTTGTCATTTAATATTATTTCAGTTCCATTTTCTGCCAAGTGCCAACCAAATATAATATGGAATTGGATTCAAATTTCATTCTTGTCAACCAAACATAATATGGAATTGGATTGCAATTCCTGACATATTCTACTTCCTTAACATATTCCAATTCCTTCAAAAACATTTTGCAAACCAAACACCACTTAAAGGCACTGCATTTACTAATATGGATGGAATGAATCATAAATTTAACTACATTTGCTAATGTAATCAAAAACATCATTAAACCAACATCTTTTGTTCAAAAACCAACTCGAAAAGATCACTACATGTAGAAATGAACTAAGAACATCAACTATGCCTCTATGCAACCTACAATTAACAGCATTTGCTAATTGCATGCATAAAATAAACTTGAAAACCTCATTAAACTAATATTTTTTTATCAACAAACAACCAAAAAGGAGAATTCCATGTAGAAAATAAACTAAAAACATCAACTATGCCTCGATGAGACCTCCTTTCCTTTGTGCTCAAACCTACAAGGAAAAAAAATACAAATTCTCACGGAGTATGAAACCGAAATAATTTCCATCTTTCTGGACTTGTTCCATTCAGTTTCATGCACATATTTATTATAAGCTAATATTCCGTGAGACATATCAAATTAATTTTTTTAATATTATTAAACAAACATATTTACATCATTTTTGATGTATACAGTGAAGTAAATAAATGTTGTGACGTTTGAGATATTTTTATACCAAACTTAATGTAAAAAGTAAGTATTTAAGTAAAATCTCACCTAGTTATACAATATTTCAAGGTAAGCCATTTAAGCTAATATTAAGTGAGAAATATTGTTGTTTAAATTGAAGAAATACAAACATACTTTTATTAGCTACACAATATTTCAAAATTCATTTAGTATCATCGTTTTGTACACAAAATCACACGTTATAACCTGTAAAATCAGAGTGTTTGTTTATCCGGACAAAATTGGTAAAGTGCTTTCCAAATTAGATTATTCATACACAAAATCTATTAGTAAATAGAAAGATTTACTATAGAAACTAGGTTTCTATTATTGCATAAAATAGATAAAATGAATTTGTATTAGTACCTTAAAAGAAAGGGATAATGACTTGAAAGGGTAACGAACTTTCGACTTTTGTCACATTTAGTCACTAAACTTTTTTTCGTTATCTATTTGCCATTGAACTATTGAAACTGTTCATATTTTACCCTTATGACCGGCTGTTGCCGGTCATAAGGGTAAAATGTGAACAGTTTCAATAGTTCAATGGTGAATAGATAACGAAAAAAAGTTCAGTGACTAAATATGAACAAAATCGAAAGTTCGTTTCCCTCTAAAAAGTTCAATGATTAAATGTGAATAAACTTTCTCTTGTATTATGTTTTAGCAAATTATTTATTTTTGTTAAATTGTAGCAACATTTGTTGATGAAGAAATCTATGAAATAAAAAAAAAATAAAAAAAAATAAAAAAAAAAAATAAAACAGAACCCTGAAAATATATTAAAAAAAAAACAAAAAACCAAAACCGAAATAAAAAAAACCAATGGTTTGACATTTTCCAAAATAAAAAATCAAAATTTCCAATTTGATTTTGGTTTTACAAAAAAATGAACCATTCTCACTGATGTGAATTATGACCATTAGTTTGGCATGCGGAATTTGTGATATCCCATGAATATGTAGTTACAATATCGTCTGAACTCGTAATTCATAGTAAGGGGTTAGAGTATCATCACATGAATACGTAGTTACAACATCTCCTGAACTCGTAATTCATCACCTACATGTTATGGGCCTGCTGGTGTTTCCACTAGGTTGTCTAGAATAGTCCGTGGTCACCATCTATACTCTGGTAGATGACTACATCGCCACATTGTCGGTTAAGGTTATGGTATCTCCTTTCATCCTACATCACATATTCATCACCATCTATTTACCTAATTATCATCACCTTTCTATCATCACCTATCTCTCATCATTTTATTTAATCACACACCAACTATTTCATCTACCCATGTTTCATCCGCAACATAATTGTAGATATAAAATAAATATACCGTTTAAATCTTTTAAAACATGTATAAAATCGTTCATCCAACATAGACAACAAGTATTCAAATAATATGCACACATAGCACGTAATTCATATAAAATACTTCATATTTATGTGTAAAATGAAAATAACTATATATACCATAAAAATACCATAAATGCTTCCTAACTTCGAACCCCAAGGTTTACTCTACTAAAGCTTCATATTCTCGGCTCTCTGGACCTAGAAGGGTCCAGATCTATCACACCAAAAAGCTCAAGATAGCTCTTCCTTTCACTCTACACACTCAAGCTCGCTAGGGTTCTCACTTATGGGAAAGGTAGTCGCAATTGAAGGCCATAAGTGCCTTTAAATATGGCTCGGGCCCAAAGATTTAGGGTTTCTGCCAACAACGCGGACTCGTCGAGTCGCCTCACCGACTCGTCGAGTCCATTCATTAATCCGAGTCATCAGTCGCGACCTTACTCGACGAGTTGAGGCGTCAACTCGTCAAGTCTCTCTTCTTAACTCAAAAGAAAAATACTTAAATTATGATACTTGGAAATCCGGATGTTACATTTTGTTTTTTTATTTCATAGATTTCTTCATCAACAAATATTGCTACAATAAAACAAAAATAAATAATTTGCTAAAACATAATACAATAGGAAGCTTGTTCACATTTAGTCATTGAACTTTTTAGAGGGAAACGAACTTTCGATTTTGTTCACATTTAGTCACTAAACTTTTTTTCGTTATCTATTTGCCACTAAATTATTGAAACTGTTCACATTTTACCCTTATGACCGGTAATAGCCGGTCATAAGGGTAAAATATGAACAGTTTCAATAGTTCAATGGCAAATAGATAACGAAAAAAAGTTTAGTGACTAAATGTGACAAAAGTCGAAAGTTCGTTACCCTTTCAAGTCATTATCCCTAAAAGAAACGGCTAAAAAGCCTAAAGATCAAATATGTCAGCCCTAGGAAACCACTGATGGAGAATCCGTATAACCCAACGATGTTACGTCTACGTCGTGCCCTAGTCCTTGGTGTTATTTGATTGCCTTCTTCTTGTTGGGTATCCCTTCGCCATCGTAGGATTCGTAGCCATCGTTGACGATTTACAGCTGGTTGCAAACCAGCTTCAAGCGCAACTGGGTTGGCTACATAACCCGGCAGTTGGTCTCTCGGACCAAAAACATTTGCATACTTTTCTTGGTTTTCCTGACTTATTTCTCCTCTAGCGTATTTCGACCTCAGAAATTTGAAGGCATCTTTCAAGCGGAGGTGTGGTTTTGATTCAGACTCGTACCCCATTTTGTTTTTGACGGCAACCCAAAATACTGT
Organism: Lactuca saligna; assembly: GCF_052625555.1. Taxonomy (NCBI): domain Eukaryota; kingdom Viridiplantae; phylum Streptophyta; class Magnoliopsida; order Asterales; family Asteraceae; genus Lactuca; species Lactuca saligna. The sequence goes on along the minus strand of NC_136421.1, from coordinate 187,905,553 downwards.
TTTAAAGGTGTCCGGATCTTGCTGGAGGTAACCATTTTCAGTGTAAACCGCTTCTAGAAGTGCAGATTCGTCGACGTCGCTGTAGTCGTCGGCCGGAGCAGCCATCACCGAGCGACCGAGAGAGAGAGAGAGTGTGTGTGTGGAAATAGGGGTGACTTATAAGAAGACAAGGATAGATAGAACAAACAAAATCGGGCCTTTATACTAGAAAATAAGATTTTTATTTTTTATTTTTTTAATCTCTGCCTTTAAAAAATGCAAATGGGACAGCATCACAGCATTGCCGAAATCATGTAGTCAGTCTTTAAGGATTATGTAACAAGATTACGAAGTTGGTCACTTTGAATAAAATACATGTATATATGCGATTTATAAGAATAAATTATTATATATGCTAAAAACAAAATGATTCGTGAATAATAATACTTTGGGTTTTAGAATTTGATCATTGATACTTTAGCATAGATGTTTAGTTTTTATGTAGAAAATAAAAATAAAATGACATATAAAGGTAATATAGTTTTAGTTTTGGAGAATGACTACGAGGGTAACTAACATATTGGCATTTTTTTTTTTTTTTTTTTTTTTTTTTTTTTTTTTTACATAAGAAAGCAACTAATTAGTTTTAACTGTTTAAATTACACCAATATTACCGGCTAATACATATTTTAACCGGTAACTCAAAGGAAAAATGATTTAGGAGGGTAAGTATCTCTTATCCGTGTTCACATATTGGTAACTTCTACTTTTTTGTACATAAAAAAGCAACAAACTTGTTTTAACTGTGTAACATCCCAAAAAATCATGACAAAAATTCCGTTTTTAATTTAATATTAAAATCATAATTGTCAAACCATTAATTTAATACTTCGACATTGGGTCCCACCCCGCATCAGGCCCCGTCTGGCATCGAGCCCCGTTCGGTATATAGATCTGTCTCGCTTAGGCCCCGCCCGCTAAACACATACAATCATATAACATCCTAACACATAAAGAAACACACTCTAGTGTATCATTGTCCTAAGAAACATACTCTGCTAATAATGAGATACATAACCTCCTCACTGTATGAATGGGTCTAAGGCCACGGTTCGATGTCGGGCAGGTGCCCGAGGAATATTTGCATGTTAGATTATACTTGTTGTCTGTGTGATACTTGTATGTGCCTGGTAAGGAGGTGAGTGTGGGCGAGGTCTCGTATCTCATCACTAGCTGAGTACGAACGAGGTTCCGTATCTCATTATTAGCAAAGTATGTTTCTTAGGACAGGGATACAGTAGAGTATGTTTCTTTATGTGCTAGCATGTTATATGATTATATGTGTTTAGTGGGCGGGGTCCGGAGACAGGCGGGGCCTAAGAGAGACAAATTTGTATACTGAGCAGGCTCGATGCCAAGCGGGGCCTGATGTTGGGCGGGGCCCGATGTCGGAGTATTAAATTAATGGTTTCACTATTATGGCTTTAGTATTAAATTAAAGGGAAAATTTCGTGTATGCCCTTATTAAACTGTAAAATATCATATTTACCCGACATTAAATCTAAATATCATATATACCTTCTTAACCTTTAAAGTATCATATTTGCCCTAATTTATTATTTTAACTTTTTTTAAAATCTTTTAATCAATTTTCATATTTTATAATGATTTTAATTTAAAAACATAATGTTAATTGACCAATTAGCCGTTCAATACTTAAAACCCTTTTGCTTTACTTGGATTGACCATGATGTCCCCAACCCTTTTGCTGATCACGTAACTAGGTAATTGGAGAGGATACGGAATTCATTAATTTGGATTACATACACATACGGCACACGATTCATAGAAGTATCGCTTCTCCAGCAACACCTGTACAACGAGTATCTGTTCCGAGAAGATGGCAATTGAAATCGCATCAGGTAGTACAATATGGAGTATTAACTGTGATTGACAATTCTGATTTTTGATTACACAATTGTGATTTGTATCCTTTTGATCGTAATTTCTTATTATCCAAATTCGATTCCTTATTTTGCCTTTTGATAACTGACCTGGTAATTAAGTCGAACAATGTTTTTCATCTTTAATTAGAACTATATGCACTCTTCCATGTAATTGACAATTTCTTGAATAACAACAAATTAACAGACGATTTAAATGCCGAAAAATCAACAGATGAAATCTTGAATGGAAACAAATCAACGGACAATTTCATTGAACAAGTAAATTTAGTTACTCTCAACCTGTCTTTCATGTGTTTTAACGAGTTAAAATCTTAATTGTTATATAAACATGTAACAGTCACACGTAGACATTGATGATGACATCTCAAAACCGATATGGGAGAACACGGTTGAGTCTCCCATGATTGATTATGTTTCTACGAGTATACCAACTTCCAAGTACAAGATAAAATTGAAATATGGGGGTATTTTTCGACTGGCAAAGAACACTAGTAAGAAAATATACTGTTTTGGCTCTCAAAAATGCATCTACATAGAGACATGGTCATACAACTTTGCTCAACTAAATGATGAAGTCATAAAACATTATTTATCAAAGAACAATCCAAAATTTTCAATTTGGTATGTTGACAAGTTTACATCAGACCGATTATATATCCAGCTAGATTCTGAGGAGAAGTTCATAGCTATGCTTACCATGTATGAAAATGAGAAAGAAGTAACCATTTATGTGACAACAGAAAATAACCTTGACTCAAATAACCTTAATGTTAGTAATCAGTTATGCGTTAATAGAGATGAAATACAATATGAAGATGATTTAGACTATTGTCCCAGTGGAGCAAGTTATTATAGCCGTCTTAGTTCTGATAATGAATATGAGCCGATGACGGATGATGATGAGGTTGTCTCATTTAGCAAGAACAGTTTAAGCATGAAGGTGGGCTCAAAATATGAAAATGCAATTTGTTTTAAGAAAGCTTTGAACCATTATGCAATCACGAATGAGTTCGAGTACTTCATCCAGAAAAGTGACCCGACACGATTCACAGCAAGGTGTGAAAAAATAGATTGTTCGTGGAGAATTCATGCTTCTATCATGCAAGATGGAATTACATTTGAAGTAAGTATATAGCCTAACTTATATTTAAAATGCTTTCCATTAGCAATATATTTATGTTTATGAAATTATTTTATAGGTTAAGAGAATGGTGGAAGGACATACATGTACTCGAAGTAACAAGGGTGGTAATAAGCGTGCTACTCAAGGATGGATTGCAAATATAGTTACTGACAAATTGAAATCTGATGAGGATGTCTCTCCTATGGAGCTTAGAAAGTGGATTACGAAAACTTACAATGTTGAATTACCATATCTAAAAGTATTTAGAGGTAAAGAGCAAGCTTATATTGATATGTATGGTAAGTGGGAAGAATCATTCATGAAGTTGGATGAATTTAGAGAAGAACTATTAAATAGGAATGAAGGAAGCATTGTGGAAATTGACTTTGATATTTCTGGTGACAAGAAACGGTTCAAAAGGTTTTTTGTTTGTCTAGCAGCTTGTTCTAAAGGGTTTCTTGGTGGTTGTCGTCCTTATATTGCTCTTGATTCTTGCCATTTAAAAGGAAAGTTCACTGGTGTATAAAAAGTGTTGCAGTATTAATAATGCAAAGTCGATCATGTGTTCATGTACATTTGTAAAGAATCCCAAATTTTTATTTTTAATTCTTACTGATTTCGTTCATGCTAGCATGACTCTTACTAATAATTGTTTACATATAGTAAACTATTTGCATAAAACAACTAATCGTCTCTAGAAACTAATTTCATAAAGAAATTAGTTGTACCCGCCGCTTAGCGCGGGTAAACGGCTAGTGTGTGTGTGTGTGTGTGTGTGTGTGTGTGTGTATATATATATATATAATAACAAAATTATATCGAAGGTCGATGAGGTTAGCGGTGAGCAAAAACCGAACCGCAAATCGAAACCGAAAGGAAAACCAACGGTGCAGTTTTTAGTTTTTCAAAAACCAAAATTGTTCGGTGCGGTGCGGTTTCTAGTCTTGTACAAAAAAACAAACCGCATGGTGTATGTGTGTGTGTGTGTGTGTGTGTGTATATATATATATATATATATATATATATATATATATATATATATATATATTAAGTATTGATATTTGTAGGAACGTACAACTCATGACAATTAAAATTTCAATATATATAAATATCAATCTTATCAAAGGATGAATGTATATTTTTAAGGATACTTATAATGATATTTACAAGAACAAATAATGTTTATTACATTTTTTAACATTTAAATATAAAGAATATTAGTGATGATAGTATAATTTTTATAAATATAATAATTGACATTATCGCATTTACCTGTAAAACAAATATTTTATTTAATTCGTATTATATTCAAGTATTAAAAGCATGTTGGATGAGTGGTTATGTCATCTAATTCCAAACCAAGAGATGGTGGTATCAGTTCATCTCCAAGATATCATTTGGGCTTTAATTTTATTAACCTTATAAGAATATCCCGGATCACCTTTGAGATACAACATTCATCATTCTCACGTTTCATATAAGTTAGTCAATTTGGCGCTCCTCATCTGTATATAAAGTTTCTCAAGAAATGATTAACACTCCTCGTCCGAGTCAAAGTAACTTATTGAGTTATTGAGTTTTAGTAAGAAGGCAAAACAAAAACCAAATAAAAAATTTACAAAAAACTGGAAAAAAAACCCGCATAAAAGCGAATGGTGCCGTTTCTAAACTTCAAAAAATCAAAGTTGCAGTTTTTTGTTCGGTTTTAGCCAAAAACCGCATCAAACCGCCTATGCTCACCCGTAGATGAGATTATGCTTCCTAAGGGAATAAAAGTAAAAATGTTGTTTTATTTAGATAAAAATTGTAAGTGGATTTCTCAGCTTCCGTTTTTTTATTTTATTTTAATAACGTGTCCTTAAAATTTGGGTGAAGTATAAACACGTAGGGTGCTAAGACTTTGGCATCAAATTTACATGAGACGTGATAATTAATTATAAGTTATAACCGACTTTCTTCTTTAACATGTTAAATATAAATCATTTACGTAATGCTTAACAAAAAAAACTTTGAGATAATGATCTAATTAAACCTTTGTTTATTTTATTTTAATTTTATTTTTTGCTTTCACTTATCAACTACTTATCGAGCGTGTCTTTTATATTTTTAGATTGTTTAATTTTTAAACCCAATTTTGTTTTTTTGTTTCTTTTTTTCAGAAAAAGCTTTCATATTGTTTAAGTTGTTATTTATGGTCTTCTTGGTGGCTATCAACATTAAGTTTCGAAGTAAACAAAATATTCTTTTCAACACAAGGTTAAAGACTAATGTGTTTATGGCTTCTAATTTGGAAATTATACATTTTACATATGTTAACTTAGATGGAACTATTATGTGTCTGCTAATTGAAAAACTAATGTTTCGTTTGGTTCGTTGGAATTCATTGAAATTAGAAGGAATTAGAATCTAATTCTATAACTTTCTTTTGTTTGGTTCGAGCTTTCAAAAGGAATTGGATTCCTAAATGAGTCAAATTTTCCTTCCAACGAATGAAAATAAATTCCATCAAAAAACTTAAGAAATTAAAATTTCTTTCAAGTGAGAAATATTGAATATTACCATATTACCCATTTTACTTCTAACACTACATATGAAACCCCTTTGTCACCACCGCCACAACCACCTCCACCACCACCCACCACCACCGCTACACACCACCACCACCACCTCTACCGCCACCCACCATCACCGCCATCAGTACCTCCGTTACTACCACCCTCCACCCACCACCACACATCACCGTCATCACCACCTCTACCACCACCCACCACCGCCACAACCACCAATCACCACCACCGTCACCATCACTCGCCACCACCACCACCTCTACTACCACACTACCTTCCACCTCCACCACCACTCACCACTACGACCTTATCATCTTTGCCGTCACCACTGTCATCACCTCCGCTACTACCCACCATCACCTCTGTTGCCAGCATCACCACTATTTCCACCGTCAACATCACTGCCACCGTCACCATCATTTACTAATTTTATTATTTATATAATATATTTTTTGCATATAAGTTATAAAACAAAGTAAAAATAAACAAAATATGACAATTTTGTCATTTAATATTATTTCAGTTCCATTTTCTGCCAAGTGCCAACCAAATATAATATGGAATTGGATTCAAATTTCATTCTTGTCAACCAAACATAATATGGAATTGGATTGCAATTCCTGACATATTCTACTTCCTTAACATATTCCAATTCCTTCAAAAACATTTTGCAAACCAAACACCACTTAAAGGCACTGCATTTACTAATATGGATGGAATGAATCATAAATTTAACTACATTTGCTAATGTAATCAAAAACATCATTAAACCAACATCTTTTGTTCAAAAACCAACTCGAAAAGATCACTACATGTAGAAATGAACTAAGAACATCAACTATGCCTCTATGCAACCTACAATTAACAGCATTTGCTAATTGCATGCATAAAATAAACTTGAAAACCTCATTAAACTAATATTTTTTTATCAACAAACAACCAAAAAGGAGAATTCCATGTAGAAAATAAACTAAAAACATCAACTATGCCTCGATGAGACCTCCTTTCCTTTGTGCTCAAACCTACAAGGAAAAAAAATACAAATTCTCACGGAGTATGAAACCGAAATAATTTCCATCTTTCTGGACTTGTTCCATTCAGTTTCATGCACATATTTATTATAAGCTAATATTCCGTGAGACATATCAAATTAATTTTTTTAATATTATTAAACAAACATATTTACATCATTTTTGATGTATACAGTGAAGTAAATAAATGTTGTGACGTTTGAGATATTTTTATACCAAACTTAATGTAAAAAGTAAGTATTTAAGTAAAATCTCACCTAGTTATACAATATTTCAAGGTAAGCCATTTAAGCTAATATTAAGTGAGAAATATTGTTGTTTAAATTGAAGAAATACAAACATACTTTTATTAGCTACACAATATTTCAAAATTCATTTAGTATCATCGTTTTGTACACAAAATCACACGTTATAACCTGTAAAATCAGAGTGTTTGTTTATCCGGACAAAATTGGTAAAGTGCTTTCCAAATTAGATTATTCATACACAAAATCTATTAGTAAATAGAAAGATTTACTATAGAAACTAGGTTTCTATTATTGCATAAAATAGATAAAATGAATTTGTATTAGTACCTTAAAAGAAAGGGATAATGACTTGAAAGGGTAACGAACTTTCGACTTTTGTCACATTTAGTCACTAAACTTTTTTTCGTTATCTATTTGCCATTGAACTATTGAAACTGTTCATATTTTACCCTTATGACCGGCTGTTGCCGGTCATAAGGGTAAAATGTGAACAGTTTCAATAGTTCAATGGTGAATAGATAACGAAAAAAAGTTCAGTGACTAAATATGAACAAAATCGAAAGTTCGTTTCCCTCTAAAAAGTTCAATGATTAAATGTGAATAAACTTTCTCTTGTATTATGTTTTAGCAAATTATTTATTTTTGTTAAATTGTAGCAACATTTGTTGATGAAGAAATCTATGAAATAAAAAAAAAATAAAAAAAAATAAAAAAAAAAAATAAAACAGAACCCTGAAAATATATTAAAAAAAAAACAAAAAACCAAAACCGAAATAAAAAAAACCAATGGTTTGACATTTTCCAAAATAAAAAATCAAAATTTCCAATTTGATTTTGGTTTTACAAAAAAATGAACCATTCTCACTGATGTGAATTATGACCATTAGTTTGGCATGCGGAATTTGTGATATCCCATGAATATGTAGTTACAATATCGTCTGAACTCGTAATTCATAGTAAGGGGTTAGAGTATCATCACATGAATACGTAGTTACAACATCTCCTGAACTCGTAATTCATCACCTACATGTTATGGGCCTGCTGGTGTTTCCACTAGGTTGTCTAGAATAGTCCGTGGTCACCATCTATACTCTGGTAGATGACTACATCGCCACATTGTCGGTTAAGGTTATGGTATCTCCTTTCATCCTACATCACATATTCATCACCATCTATTTACCTAATTATCATCACCTTTCTATCATCACCTATCTCTCATCATTTTATTTAATCACACACCAACTATTTCATCTACCCATGTTTCATCCGCAACATAATTGTAGATATAAAATAAATATACCGTTTAAATCTTTTAAAACATGTATAAAATCGTTCATCCAACATAGACAACAAGTATTCAAATAATATGCACACATAGCACGTAATTCATATAAAATACTTCATATTTATGTGTAAAATGAAAATAACTATATATACCATAAAAATACCATAAATGCTTCCTAACTTCGAACCCCAAGGTTTACTCTACTAAAGCTTCATATTCTCGGCTCTCTGGACCTAGAAGGGTCCAGATCTATCACACCAAAAAGCTCAAGATAGCTCTTCCTTTCACTCTACACACTCAAGCTCGCTAGGGTTCTCACTTATGGGAAAGGTAGTCGCAATTGAAGGCCATAAGTGCCTTTAAATATGGCTCGGGCCCAAAGATTTAGGGTTTCTGCCAACAACGCGGACTCGTCGAGTCGCCTCACCGACTCGTCGAGTCCATTCATTAATCCGAGTCATCAGTCGCGACCTTACTCGACGAGTTGAGGCGTCAACTCGTCAAGTCTCTCTTCTTAACTCAAAAGAAAAATACTTAAATTATGATACTTGGAAATCCGGATGTTACATTTTGTTTTTTTATTTCATAGATTTCTTCATCAACAAATATTGCTACAATAAAACAAAAATAAATAATTTGCTAAAACATAATACAATAGGAAGCTTGTTCACATTTAGTCATTGAACTTTTTAGAGGGAAACGAACTTTCGATTTTGTTCACATTTAGTCACTAAACTTTTTTTCGTTATCTATTTGCCACTAAATTATTGAAACTGTTCACATTTTACCCTTATGACCGGTAATAGCCGGTCATAAGGGTAAAATATGAACAGTTTCAATAGTTCAATGGCAAATAGATAACGAAAAAAAGTTTAGTGACTAAATGTGACAAAAGTCGAAAGTTCGTTACCCTTTCAAGTCATTATCCCTAAAAGAAACGGCTAAAAAGCCTAAAGATCAAATATGTCAGCCCTAGGAAACCACTGATGGAGAATCCATATAACCCAACGATGTTACGTCTACGTCGTGCCCTAGTCCTTGGTGTTATTTGATTGCCTTCTTCTTGTTGGGTATCCCTTCGCCATCGTAGGATTCGTAGCCATCGTTGACGATTTACAGCTGGTTGCAAACCAGCTTCAAGCGCAACTGGGTTGGCTACATAACCCGGCAGTTGGTCTCTCGGACCAAAAACATTTGCATACTTTTCTTGGTTTTCCTGACTTATTTCTCCTTTAGCGTATTTCGACCTCAGAAATTTGAAGGCATCTTTCAAGCGGAGGTGTGGTTTTGATTCAGACTCGTACCCCATTTTGTTTTTGACGGCAACCCAAAATACTGTTTTAAAGGTGTCCGGATCTTGCTGGAGGTAACCATTTTCAGTGTAAACCGCTTCTAGAAGTGCAGATTCGTCGACGTCGCTGTAGTCGTCGGCCGGAGCAGCCATCACCGAGCGACCGAGAGAGAGAGAGAGAGTGTGTGTGTGGAAATAGGGGTGACTTATAAGAAGACAAGGATAGATAGAACAAACAAAATCGGGCCTTTATACTAGAAAATAAGATTTTTATTTTTTATTTTTTTAATCTCTGCCTTTAAAAAATGCAAATGGGACAGCATCACAGCATTGCCGAAATCATGTAGTCAGTCTTTAAGGATTATGTAACAAGATTACGAAGTTGGTCACTTTGAATAAAATACATGTATATATGCGATTTATAAGAATAAATTATTATATATGCTAAAAACAAAATGATTCGTGAATAATAATACTTTGGGTTTTAGAATTTGATCATTGATACTTTAGCATAGATGTTTAGTTTTTATGTAGAAAATAAAAATAAAATGACATATAAAGGTAATATAGTTTTAGTTTTGGAGAATGACTACGAGGGTAACTAACATATTAGCATTTTTTTTTTTTTTTTTTTTTTTTTTTTTTTTTTTTTTACATAAGAAAGCAACTAATTAGTTTTAACTGTTTAAATTACACCAATATTACCGGCTAATACATATTTTAACCGGTAACTCAAAGGAAAAATGATTTAGGAGGGTAAGTATCTCTTATCCGTGTTCACATATTGGTAACTTCTACTTTTTTGTACATAAAAAAGCAACAAACTTGTTTTAACTGTGTAACATCCCAAAAAATCATGACAAAAATTCCGTTTTTAATTTCATATTAAAATCATAATTGTCAAACCATTAATTTAATACTTCGACATTGGGTCCCACCCCGCATCAGGCCCCGTCTGGCATCGAGCCCCGTTCGGTATATAGATCTGTCTCGCTTAGGCCCCGCCCGCTAAACACATACAATCATATAACATCCTAACACATAAAGAAACACACTCTAGTGTATCATTGTCCTAAGAAACATACTCTGCTAATAATGAGATACATAACCTCCTCACTGTATGAATGGGTCTAAGGCCACGGTTCGATGTCGGGCAGGTGCCCGAGGAATATTTGCATGTTAGATTATACTTGTTGTCTGTGTGATACTTGTATGTGCCTGGTAAGGAGGTGAGTGTGGGCGAGGTCTCGTATCTCATCACTAGCTGAGTACGAACGAGGTTCCGTATCTCATTATTAGCAAAGTATGTTTCTTAGGACAGGGATACAGTAGAGTATGTTTCTTTATGTGCTAGCATGTTATATGATTATATGTGTTTAGTGGGCGGGGTCCGGAGACAGGCGGGGCCTAAGAGAGACAAATTTGTATACTGAGCAGGCTCGATGCCAAGCGGGGCCTGATGTTGGGCGGGGCCCGATGTCGGAGTATTAAATTAATGGTTTCACTATTATGGCTTTAGTATTAAATTAAAGGGAAAATTTCGTGTATGCCCTTATTAAACTGTAAAATATCATATTTACCCGACATTAAATCTAAATATCATATATACCTTCTTAACCTTTAAAGTATCATATTTGCCCTAATTTATTATTTTAACTTTTTTTAAAATCTTTTAATCAATTTTCATATTTTATAATGATTTTAATTTAAAAACATAATGTTAATTGACCAATTAGCCGTTCAATACTTAAAACCCTTTTGCTTTACTTGGATTGACCATGATGTCCCCAACCCTTTTGCTGATCACGTAACTAGGTAATTGGAGAGGATACGGAATTCATTAATTTGGATTACATACACATACGACACACGATTCATAGAAGTATCGCTTCTCCAGCAACACCTGTACAACGAGTATCTGTTCCGAGAAGATGGCAATTGAAATCGCATCAGGTAGTACAATATGGAGTATTAACTGTGATTGACAATTCTGATTTTTGATTACACAATTGTGATTTGTATCCTTTTGATCGTAATTTCTTATTATCCAAATTCGATTCCTTATTTTGCCTTTTGATAACTGACCTGGTAATTAAGTCGAACAATGTTTTTCATCTTTAATTAGAACTATATGCACTCTTCCATGTAATTGACAATTTCTTGAATAACAACAAATTAACATACGATTTAAATGCCGAAAAATCAACAGATGAAATCTTGAATGGAAACAAATCAACGGACAATTTCATTGAACAAGTAAATTTAGTTACTCTCAACCTGTCTTTCATGTGTTTTAACGAGTTAAAATCTTAATTGTTATATAAACATGTAACAGTCACACGTAGACATTGATGATGACATCTCAAAACCGATATGGGAGAACACGGTTGAGTCTCCCATGATTGATTATGTTTCTACGAGTATACCAACTTCCAAGTACAAGATAAAATTGAAATATGGGGGTATTTTTCGACTGGCAAAGAACACTAGTAAGAAAATATACTGTTTTGGCTCTCAAAAATGCATCTACATAAAGACATGGTCATACAACTTTGCTCAACTAAATGATGAAGTCATAAAACATTATTTATCAAAGAACAATCCAAAATTTTCAATTTGGTATGTTGACAAGTTTACATCAGACCGATTATATATCCAGCTAGATTCTGAGGAGAAGTTCATAGCTATGCTTACCATGTATGAAAATGAGAAAGAAGTAACCATTTATGTGACAACAGAAAATAACCTTGACTCAAATAACCTTAATGTTAGTAATCAGTTATGCGTTAATAGAGATGAAATACAATATGAAGATGATTTAGACTATTGTCCCAGTGGAGCAAGTTATTATAGCCGTCTTAGTTCTGATAATGAATATGAGCCGATGACGGATGATGATGAGGTTGTCTCATTTAGCAAGAACAGTTTAAGCATGAAGGTGGGCTCAAAATATGAAAATGCAATTTGTTTTAAGAAAGCTTTGAACCATTATGCAATCACGAATGAGTTCGAGTACTTCATCCAGAAAAGTGACCCGACACGATTCACAGCAAGGTGTGAAAAAATAGATTGTTCGTGGAGAATTCATGCTTCTATCATGCAAGATGGAATTACATTTGAAGTAAGTATATAGCCTAACTTATATTTAAAATGCTTTCCATTAGCAATATATTTATGTTTATGAAATTATTTTATAGGTTAAGAGAATGGTGGAAGGACATACATGTACTCGAAGTAACAAGGGTGGTAATAAGCGTGCTACTCAAGGATGGATTGCAAATATAGTTACTGACAAATTGAAATCTGATGAGGATGTCTCTCCTATGGAGCTTAGAAAGTGGATTACGAAAACTTACAATGTTGAATTACCATATCTAAAAGTATTTAGAGGTAAAGAGCAAGCTTATATTGATATGTATGGTAAGTGGGAAGAATCATTCATGAAGTTGGATGAATTTAGAGAAGAACTATTAAATAGGAATGAAGGAAGCATTGTGGAAATTGACTTTGATATTTCTGGTGACAAGAAACGGTTCAAAAGGTTTTTTGTTTGTCTAGCAGCTTGTTCTAAAGGGTTTCTTGGTGGTTGTCGTCCTTATATTGCTCTTGATTCTTGCCATTTAAAAGGAAAGTTCACTGGTGTACTAGCTGCTACAACGGGTATTGACGGTAACAATTCCATTTTTCCAATAGATTATTCTGTGCTTGAATCAGAGAGTACACAATCATGGACATGCTTTCTTGAATCACTTAAAAAGGCAATCGGGATGCCAGATGTTCTTGTGATCTCATCAGACATGCAAAAAGGGTTAGAAGTAGCTGTGATGCACATTTATCCTAATGTTGAGCATAGAGAATGTGTACGACACCTATATAGCAATTTCAAGAAACAATTTCGGGGTGAATTCTTTAACAAGAAACTTTGGGGTGCTGCAAAAACTTACCGTCCTACCAAACATGACAAATTATTGAAGGACATTGCCGATGTAAGTCAAGATGCCATTACATATCTAAATAACAACCACAAAAAGATATGGAGTAGAAGCAAGTTTGGAACAACTTCCAAGTGTGATTACATCACTAATAATATTTCAGAATCGTTTAATTCTCGGATTGGTGCAACACATTATCAACCTGTGCTTGATCTACTTGATGCAATTAGAGAAAAGCTTATGAAACGGTTTGACAAGAAGAGGATGTCAGTGAAAAGATGGAACGGCGTATTGGTTCCTAATGCTAAGATTCGTCTCAACGACATCTCTAAGGTAAGTATGTTAAATTATAGTTCAATTATATATGTATATTTATTTTAAACTTGGACGATGCATATAGATCTCAATAATAAATGTTTTTTTTTTATCTTTCATGTAGAACTTGGGTGAATATGAAGTATGTAGAAGTGGTGATAACCAAGCTGAGGTGAAGTTCAAGGGATCGCGCTGGGAAGTCAACCTAGACAAAAGAAAATGTGGTTGTCGAGTGTGGCAAGTTACGGGCATTCCATGTGTACATGCAGCGACTTTTATTGCTTTTACAAGGGATGCTAATTGGGACCAATATGTTGATCAATATTTTAGTATAGAGAAATTTAAAGAAGCATATGCTTTCAAAATTGCTCCGATGCCCGGAAAGGTTCAATGGATTAAAAAAGATGGGGAGAAAATTTACCCACCACTCATGAAAAGACCGCCTGGAAGACCAAAAAAAAATAGAATTAATCCCTCGGATGAGCCTAAAAGAAGGCACAAGTGTCCGCGATGTGGTGAGTATGGACACCGTGAAAAGACTTGCAAAAATCCGACATCTCAAAGTATTGATCCAAGTGAAACATCCACGTCTACAAGGTTGCTCAAAATTACATTAATTTTGTCTTATTTCATAAATAGATATCAAAACATATACAAAGCTAATATTGTTTTTATTTATTTTAGGAAACGTGGAAAGAAAACAAAATCTACCGGTAGCTCGAGAGTTTCAGGTCCATATGAAAAAGATTGATGGCAATAGTTGGTCCTTTTGACCATTTTCTTATTTTTATTGATACAAGTTGTAAGATGTTGCTAAATAGGTTTTTCTAGAAAGTATGTTGCTAAAAATAGTTTGTTTAGTAAGTATTATGGTAAAATGGTTTTTCTACAAAGTATGTTGCTACAAATATGTTTGTTTACAAACTATGTTGCAAAAAAAATTTGTCCAAAAAGTATGTTGCTGAAATTTAAAACAACAGGGACCAAACTGTAACTGAAACAAAACTTAAAACAACAGGGACTAAACTGTAACTATTGCTAAACTAAAAACAATAGGTACCAAAATGTAATTAATGCAAAATTTAAAACAACATGGACGAAGCTGTAAGTATTTCAAAATGAAGTCAACAAGGACCAAACTGTAATTATTACAAAACTAAAAACAAAAGGAATTAATGCCAAATTTAAAACAACAAGGACCAAACATTTAAGTATTGTTATTAAAAAGTACAGAGACAAAAACATTAGCTATTGTAATTAATAGAATCGTACTTACACATCATCCATTATAAAACCACAGGTGTACTTCATACATTACATTACATGCTCCTAATAAGTTGCATCAAACATAAAGGGCGTTGTAAAAATGACAGTGTAGTTGTAACAAGATGGTTGTTTATGGTTAAGGTAGCATATTTTGGATGTTGCATCTTATTTTCTTCATTTTCATTCTTTAGTATTTCAATGGCATGTGATGAGGGGCTCACTATTGTGTTGAAAATGACAGTGTAGCAGTAGTAGTAGTACATGTGTCTGCCTTGTGCTTTGAACTTCCATTCGAACTCACCACAGTTGCAGCAAGAGGTTGGCTATTTGAAGCACTTATTACCCTATGTAAGCATATTATCAATCAGAATATATCCAAGAAAAAAGTATTATAATTTGTCCATTAGAAAATACATACCATGAGGCTTTTGCATGAACAGCTATATATCTCCCAAAACTACTATTTGGTAGCAAACTTTCATGCATTCCTGTTTATAAGAAATGAATAACAAAAGCTTCCATCATTCAAATTTCATAAAGCTTATCTAAATTTCTCTTAAAACCCTAACTAGTAGAATAGAATCAATGACGAAAAATATCAATTCAGAATACCATGAAAATTGTATGAAAGCCATATGGACACATCTCATTCTTAAACATACCAAAATATCAAAGAAAAAGCTCTGTGATACACAAACTGCACCACCAGCTAAATCTCCAAATCTGATCCTTATTGTTACCAATTATCATTTCATTACAATAATGAATTTATATGTATTAAACTCGAAATTACCTGAAATTGTTGGTTTTCTGATCTTTACTAAGCTCAAAAGCATCAAAATTTAACTCCACAACAAGGAAATCAGTAAAATTGAACACCATAAAAAACATCAATGTGGAGCCTGCAGATGTTAACCTTTGTTGAAACCCCTACCATCGTCGCTACCAATCTAGAACCTGTAGATGTCGATTAATGTCTGGAAGTAGGTGAAATGGAGGGAGAGATGGACGATGTAGAGAAGACGGATGAAAACCCAAGCTAAATATAATCAAATTACCTGAAATTGTTGGTTTTCTGACCTTTACTAAGCTTAAAAGCATCAAGATTTAACTCCACAACAAGGAAATCAGTAAAATTGAACACCATAAAAAGTATCGATGTCTGGAGCCGCATATGTTAACCTTTGTCGAAACCCCCACCATCTTCACCACCAATCTGGAACCTGCAGATGTCGATCAATGTGTCAGTGTCTGGAAGTGGGTGTAATGGAAGGAGAGATGGATGATGTAGAGAAGACAGATGAAAACCCTAGCTAAATATAATCAAACGAATATACAAAATCAATATGTTAACGGAACCTGCAGATGTCGATTCAATGTCTGGAGGCGTAGAGAAGCCAGAGTGACGGTTGAAGAAGACTGGGAGTCGATCAGATTTTGGCTTTCATTCGATTTCATTAGGAATCGATCTTTGATCGTTGAAGGAGGGGAGGGTATAGGGGGTAACTCGGTCAATATAGTTTTATGGATTAAAGGCTAAAATATTAAAGGGCAATATTGTCAATTAGTATTTTTTTATACATTTAAATTATAAAAACTGATTAAAAATATTTAAAAATAGTTAAAAAATAAATTTGGGCAAATACGATATTTATAAAGTTAAAAAGGGTAAATATGAAATTTTGATTTTAAGTTGGGTAAATATGATATTTTGAAGTTTAACAAGGGCATACACGAAATTTTCCCTAAATTAAAAACGAAATTTTTGGTCATGATTTTTGGGATGTTACACAGTTAAAACAAGTTAGTTGCTATCTTATGTACAAAAAAGAAGAAGTTGCCAATATGTGAACACAGATAAGAGGTAGTTACCCTCCTAAGTCATTTTCTGTAACATCCCAAAATATCAAGAGTAGAGTTGAAGGGCTAAAAGAGTAAATTGGGAAAGAACGACGCGGCGAGTCCATGGGCGGACTCGGTGAGTAGAGTCGCGACTTGGTTGCATGTTAAGTAGCCGACTCGGCGAGTCAGTAAGATGGACTCGACGAGTAGGCGCTGAATGGAGAAAACCCTAATTCTCAGGGTTGAACCCTATATAAAGAACATTATGTTTCCTCCCCAGCCTCCTTATCACCCCTTGAGTTCCAGAAACCCTATTTTGTGGAGAAACCCCATTGTTGAGCAAATTGGAGCTTGGAGAGGTGGTTGTTGAAGAGATCTTGAAGAAGAAGAGGCTTGGATCAAAGGGCTTTGCAAGGATTCGGGATAATCTTCTCTTGGAGCCTCCTTTTGAGGTATCATTCCTTTGTTTGAGCTACTATTGTCTAGAATCTTCATTTTGGGGGTGTTAGAGATCATATCTTTTGGTGTTTTGGAGTTTAGAGGTTAGATCTGAGGTTTCTACCTCAGATATGGAATGGAGAAGGGTTGGAATGCCTGAAAGTCCCTATGTTTGAGTGTGTAGTGAAGCTACCATGTCCCAAACCCTAGCCATAAAGTGTAAAAGGCCTAGATCTCTTTGGATTCACGTAAAGTTTTCCACTTTACGTGATGGATGGGTTGTAGGAGGCTAGATCTATGTTTTGGATCAATTGCATGGCCTGGGATGCTTCTGTATAGATTCAGACTGGTGGTACTCGGCGAGTCACATGGGTGGACTCGACGAGTTGCTTGAAGATGAGCCGGAACTCGACGAGTTGGAAGAACAACTCGGCGAGTTGGATGAAGATGGCCTGGAACTCGGCGAGTTGCATGAACAACTCGGCGAATAGGTTGAGGATAGTCTTAGACTCGACGAGTTTGTTCTTGGACTCGGTGAGTCTTGTCGAAGAGTCCCAATATTTCCTGGTCGAGTCGAGAATCGGTGAGTCAAGGGATGACTCGGTGAGTTGTGTGCGAGTGGACTCAGAGTTGTTGGACTCGGCGAGTCTCGGGGTGACTGGGCGAGTTAGGTCGCGGATTGAGGGAAGTTCTAAGCTTGGGGACTCGGCGAGTCATCGGGTTGACTCGGCGAGGAGAGTCAGTCAGGGGTTGACTTTGACCGTGTCTTTGACCAAGGGTTGACCAGTGGTCTCTAGGGGCATTTTGGTAATTGTTGGTTATTGTTTTGAGTTCAGTGCCTTGGTGGTTGTCCAGTGGTGGAGATCATATCAGTGATCGGAGCAGCTTGGGTTATCTGTTCAGTCGACAGTATCAAGGTGAGTTATCCTCACTATATCAACAGGGTCTAAGGCACCAAGGCTGGCCCTTATCGGATTGAGATCCGAGTAGTGTTGTTATGTTGTTGATGTTATATGTTTGCATCCTGAGAGCTAGGATGGTATATGTTAGAGACCTGATTGAGATCGGTATCCTGAGAGATAGGGAGATGCTATGCTAATGACCTGTTAGGTCGGTATCCTGGTTAGGATGATGATATGTTATGTTATGTTATGTGATCTGTTTGATCTGCTTGTTGACTGTGAATTGCTATATGATTGTATGTATATGTGCACATGGTTGTCTGGAATGGAGTTGGGTTGAGGTGGGTCCTGCTTTGTGCTGTAGGCCAAGATACCCAGGGCAGACCGATTGTTCCGAAGGCCCAGCGAGCGGTCCGGATAGGCTGTAGGCCCCAAGAGGGCGGACCAGACGTGCTGAGGCTCGGAGAGTGGACCAGGCAGACTGAAGGCCCGGTGTAGGCGGACCAGTCATACTGTAGACTTAGAGAGTGGACCAGGTGGATTGAAGTCCCGGTGCGGGCGGACCAATCACACTGTAGACTCGAGGTTTATGGCTAGACTCAAAGGGTGGACCAGGTGGACTGTAGGCCAGTGTGGCGGACCAGTCACATAGTAGACCCGAAGTGCATGGCTGTTCTGTGATCAGATATGTTGTTGCATGTTCTGCGTGTATGGTATAAGTGGTTGGTATTTTGGGGATATCTCACTAAACTTTCGGGCTTACATTTGTGGTTTTATGTTTTTCAGGTTCTTCCGGAGACCGTGGCAAGGCGAAGGCGTGATCGTACCGCTCCTCATGATTTTATAGTGATGTGATTCTGGGAATACGTTAAACGTTTTGTATTGAAAACCTTTTTGTAAAGATTTAATGGAATCGAGCTGTTTTTGAAAAATTTAAAATTGGTTGTATTTTTCGGTCGTTACAAGTTGGTATCAGAGCCTTGGTTTGAGTGAATTGGAGGAACATTCGTGTGACTCCAGTCTCAAATCGAGGAGAGTTTTCAAAAGAGTATTTAAAATGGTTTTCAAAATGAGTAAGGGAGGACGCGGAGGTACGATCAGCCGGAGCCAGTAAGTAACCCCAAAATACCATGCACGGTATTTGTTTTTGAGCTTTGATAGAACAACATGCTAGTGATAGGCTAGGGATCTTCAGGATTTCATGATAATGTTGCCTGATTTGTGATGCCTGTAGCCTAGGGTTCCTTATGGGAGATTTTCAGTGTTCCTCTAGTGGGGAGGGTTGAGCGTTATTGTGTATGTTTCTCTAGGGTGTTGTGGTTGTACTTCATACAAATATGGGTAGGTGTGGAAGGTAGTATGGGCCCGTACTACTGAAAGCACAGGACCCATACGCGTATCAGGGAAACCATGATCTCTAGGGTTGGGTTGAGAGAGTTGGATCCCAGGATAGTGGGAAGAGTCTGAGATTTTGTGTGGTGTTTTTCAGTATGGAGATTCCGAGGCATGATGAGAGTGGATCCGGATCAGGATCGGGAGCAGGAGAGAGAGAGTTTCGGGCGGATCGGTACCGCCCGAGGTTATTGGTCATATGAGCACGTGCGAGTTGGATGCGAGGATTCGTGAGATCCTGCGTGATGAGATTGCTGAGTTGTTCCGAGCTGAGTTGCCGGAGTTGTTTGGGTCGATCAAGACCGTCATGGTTGAGTATTTTGATGAGCGCTATGCGGCTCTCGCAGAGACGGCTGCCGCGGCGGCTACAACGAATGTAGCGGCGGCAAGGGGAGGAGTTGGTCGGGGTTTTCAGTATCGGGACTTCGATAATACGAAGCCTCCCACCTTCGATGGAGTTCAGGACCCGATCGTCGCTATGAGATGGTTATCAGACGTGGAGGGGTGTTTCTTCACGTGTTCATGCCCTTCTGATCAGGGGGTGAGGTGTGCTCTGAACCTGCTGAGGCTCGGGGCGAAGGATTGGTGGAGATTGACCACGGGGTCATATTCGGATACGCAGAGGGTTGCGGTTTCATGGGATCAGTTCAAAGAAATGTTCAACACTCGTTATGTTCCGCAAGTTGAGATGGAGAGATTGGCTCAGGAGTTCCTTGAGTTGAAGCAGGGTTCGGAGTCGGTGACTGAGATCACCAGGATGTTCACTGAGAGGGCGATGTTTTGCCCAGAGTTCGCTTCGGAGCAGGCTCAGATGTCTCGATATCTGAGCATGCTCAAGAGGGACATCAGACAGTTTGTGTCTGCGCAGAGGTGCGAGACCTTGTTGGGGTTGCAGGAGGCCGCTAGGCAGCGTGAGTTTGAGATTGAGTTGCAGTTGCGTGAGATGAGGCAGGCTCCGGTGCAGTCGCAGCCGGCGCCGAAACGGTCCAAGACCGTTGATGTTAGAGTGGGGGATCTGAGCAGCCACACTTGTGGGAAGTGTGGGAAGGGTCACACCGGAGTTTGTAGGTCCGGTGGTGCATGCTGCAAGTGCGAAAAGGAGGGACGCTATGCGAGGGATTGTCGGCAGTCAGCGCCGGTTCGGGATTTGAGGATTTGTTATCATTGTCATCAGATTGGACATTTGAGGGTCACCTGTCCATAGCTTGCTGCAGGACTGGTGTAGGCTGCAACACCGGCCACTTTGAGGATCACAGGTGGAGGTCAGGGTGGAGCGGAGCCCCCAAGGGCTCAGGGTCGTGCTTTCCAGCTTTCAGCAAAGGAGGTCAGAGCAGTGTCGGATGCAGCTGTGGGTATGTTTCTTCCTTGATATCTTGTGATTATTGGGATATATTGTTTATGTGCTGGTATCTTTGTGTGGTTTTCGATGCGGTATTCATCATTTTGAGGGTTGTGGTTTGGTTATGGGTTATTTTTTTTTGGGAATTTCGTTGGTTATCATCCATGAGGGTTATTAGTGGAAACCTGGCATTAGGTTAAAGGTCGGGTAGCATCTGCTTTCTGAGGAGTGGTTAGATGCAGATTGAGTTTCTTTCGAGTGGATTAATCGGTGTTGATGTGAGATCTCGTTAAGATTGTTTATGCTTGTGGGAAGCAGTCTGCGTGTAAGTGTTTTCTTGGTGCAAAGTTGTTCTGGGAGGTCGGTGATGGCGATCGGTGGTTGTTAATCAGTGCTACAAGTGGGGGGAGGATTGGAGAATTCTCCGGGGGGATCGATGAGTAATTGAGGGTGCTTAGCTGTTGGGATTCAGCAGTGTTCTGTCAGCCCAGAGTATAGGCTGATAGGAGCAAGTGTCGGGCATGCGGGGCGGGATACAGACCTAGGGCATTTGATTGTGGAGGGTCTGGGAGCAGGTTGGGATCGAGCATGTGCGATTGAGACAGAGTTCAGAACCCTTAAAGGGCTAGAACAATATGCATAGGAGGATTTCCGGGAGTGATAGCTGGGAATGATGAATGTTAGTTGAGCGGTCCGGATAGACTGAAGGCCGGTAGGCGTACCAGTCAGGCCGAAGGCTCGGAGAACGGTCCAACCAAACTGAAAGCACTGAGAGCGGTCCATATTGGCTGAAGGTTCTAAGAGTGGTCCAGATTGGTTGAAGGCCTGGTGAGGCAGTCCAGTCATGCTGAAGACTCTGCAGGTATTGTTGGATCGGTTGGAGGATATGGATTGTGTATGTTGCAGTGTGATTGCATTAGAAGGTCTAGCCCCGGGTAGTGATCTTGATTAGTTGAGATAGTGCATGGGCTTGAGAGTCCCTGCGATGAGAGTCAGAGAATGTGTGTTGGATGGATAGCGGATACGCTATAAAAGGGTGGTGTAGCGTTGGGCGAGCACCGTGACACTTGTCGGAGTGACAATGTGGCCAAGTGGATTCCTTGGTAAAGGAAAAGAGAGAGGTGTGTAACTCCGAGAGAGAGTGTAAGTTCACGAAACTGAAAGCGGCAGAGTAGAGTTATGATTAGAGTTATTCGAGTATGGTTATTGAGCAACGTGTTTGCGGCAGTGGAATAGAAGCTCATCCGGTTTGGGATGTCTGCTGAGATCGCGGAGGGAATTCCGCATGTGTAGGGCCAAGAGGCTCGGAAGGGATGCAGGGAGAGAGTCTTGGGCTCTCAGTGTGATTCTGATCAGGGTATTGGGTATGTATTAGTGGTTCATACTGGGGGATGTTTGAGGATATCATCAGTGTATCGGGTTTTCCCAACCGGAGGGTGCTAGAGTTAGTTCAGCATGTGTATGTGATAGCAAGAGGAGAACTCGTGGGAGTTGCTATGAGATTGAAGAATGGGTCTTTCCGTCATCATGGAATGGATAGAGTGGGATTCGGATCGGGGATTCGATGGTTCATGGTTTTCTAGCCCATATGGGTCGAGTGATTGTTGAGATTTGGAGCAGTGATGTATCATGGGTAATTCTCGGTTGTTGAGTGTGATTATCAGAGGGTACAGCCGGTGCCCGGCTCGAGACGGTGGTCAGGACACTGTAAGGAAGGAGAAAACGAGTTTCTGGCTCTATGGTTGTGTTTTGAGAAACCTGGTTGGATCGATGCCACGTGGTGCATGTCAGGAGTATTTCTAAGAGTTATGTTGCTGTAGGCTTCAAGGACGAAGCCTAATTTAAGTGGGGGAGA
Source organism: Lactuca saligna (assembly GCF_052625555.1). NCBI lineage: Eukaryota > Viridiplantae > Streptophyta > Magnoliopsida > Asterales > Asteraceae > Lactuca > Lactuca saligna. The sequence continues at coordinate 187,882,781 of NC_136421.1, read as the reverse complement.
GTTGTAACATCCCGAAATATCAAGAGTAGAGTTGAAGGGCTAAAAGAGTAAATTAGGAAAGAACGACTCGGCGAGTCCATGGGTGGACTCGGCGAGTAGAGTCGCGACTTGGTCGCGTGTTAAGTAGCCAACTTGGCGAGTCAGTAAGATGGACTCGGCGAGTACGCACTGAATGGAGAAAACCCTAATTCTCGGGGTTGAGCCCTATATAAAGAACATTATGTTTCCTCCCCAGCCTCCTTATCACCCCTTGAGTTCCAGAAACCCTATTTCGTGGAGAAACCCCATTGTTGAGCATATTGGAGCTTGGAGAGGTGGTTGTTGAAGAGATCTTGAAGAAGAAGAGGCTTGGATCAAAGGGCTTTGCAAGGATTCGGGATAATCTTCTCTTGGAGCTTCCTTTTAAGGTATCATTCCTTTGTTTGAGCTGCTATTGTCTAGAATCTTCATTTTAGGGGTGTTAGAGATCATATCTTTTGGTGTTTTGGAGTTTAGAGGTTAGATCTGAGGTTGCTACCTCAGATCTGGAATGGAGAAGGGTTGGAATGCCTGAAAGTCCCTGTGTTTGAGTGTGTAGTGAAGCTACCATGTCCCAAACCCTATCCCTAAAGTGTAAAAGGCCTAGATCTCTTTGGATTCACGTAAAGTTTGCCACTTTACATGATGGATGGGTTGTAGGAGGCTAGATCTATGTTTTGGATCAATTGCATGGCCTGGGATGCTTCTCTATGGATTCAGACCGGTGGTACTCGGCGAGTCACATGGGTGGACTCGACGAGTTGCTTGAAGATGAGCTGGAACTCGACGAGTTGGAAGAACAACTCGGCGAGTTGGATGAAGATGGCCTGGAACTCGGCGAGTTGCATGAATAACTCGGCGAGTAGGTTGAGGATAGTCTTAGACTCGACGAGTTTGTTCTTGGACTCGGTGAGTCTTGTCGAAGAGTCCCAATATTTCCTGGTCGAGTCGAGAATTGGGGAGTCAAGGGATGACTCGGTGAGTTGTGTGCGAGTGGACTCAGAGTTGTTGGACTCGGCAAGTCTCGGGGTGACTGGGCGAGTTAGGTCGCGGATTGAGGGAAGTTCTAAGCTTGGGGACTCGGCGAGTCATCGGGTTGACTCGGCGAGGAGAGTCAGTCAGGGGTTGACTTTGACCGTGTCTTTGACCAAGGGTTGACCAGTGGTCTCTAGGGGAATTTTGGTAATTGTTGGTTATTGTTTTGAGTTCAGTGCCTTGGTGGTTGTCCAGTGGTGGAGATCATATCAGTGATCGGAGCAGCTTGGGTTATCTGTTCAGTCGACAGTATCAAGGTGAGTTATCCTCACTATATCAACAGGGTCTAAGGCACCAAGGCTGGCCCTTATCGGATTGAGATCCGAGTAGTGTTGTTATGTTGTTGATGTTATATGTTTGCATCCTGAGAGCTAGGATGGTATATGTTAGAGACCTGATTGAGATCGGTATCCTGAGAGATAGGGAGATGCTATGCTAATGACCTGTTAGGTCGGTATCCTGGTTAGGATGATGATATGTTATGTTATGTTATGTGATCTGTTTGATCTGCTTGTTGACTGTGAATTGCTATATGATTGTATGTATATGTGCACATGGTTGTCTGGAATGGAGTTGGGTTGAGGCGGGTCCTGCTTTGTGCTGTAGGCCAAGATACCCAGGGCGGACCGGTTGTTCTGAAGGCCCAGCGAGCGGTCCGGATAGGCTATAGGCCCCAAGAGGGTGGACCAGATGTGCCGAGGCTCGGAGAGTGGACCAGGCAGACTGAAGGCCCGGTGTGGGCGGACCAGTCATACTATAGAATCAGAGAGTGGATCAGGTGGATTGAAGGCCCGGTGCGGGCGGACCAATCACACTGTAGACTCGAGGTTTATGGCTAGACTAAGAGGGTGGACCAGGTGGACTGTAGGCCGGTGCGACGGACCAGTCACATAGTAGACCCGAAGTGCATGGTTGTTCTGTGATCAGATATGTGTGGCATGTTATGCGTGTATGGTATAAGTGGTTGGTATTTTGGGGATATCTCACTAAGCTTTCGGGCTTACAGTTGTGGTTTTATGTTTTTCAGGTTCTTCCGGAGACCGTGGCAAGGCGAAGGCGTGATCGTACCGCTCCTCATGATTTTATAGTGATGTGATTCTGGGAATACGTTAAACGTTTTGTATTGAAAACCTTTTAGTAAAGATTTAATGGAATCGAGCTGTTTTTGAAAAATTTAAAATTGGTTGTATTTTTCGGTCGTTACATTTTCCCTTTGAGTTACCGGTTAAAACATGTATTAGCCGATAATATTGGTGTAATTTAAACAGTTAAAACAAGTTAGTTGCTTTCTTATGTACAAAAAAAAGAAGTTGCCAATATGTGAACACAGATAAGAGGTAGTCACCCTCCTAAGTCATTTCCCCTTTTAGGTTTGTATATGTTTAGTCTTTATTATTATTTTTTTGTAAACTATTTTTTTTGAAAGGATTTTTTTAATTTTTTTTGAAAAGAGTTATTCTTTTTGTAAACTAAGTCTTTTAACTTTTTGTTTTGTATAAATTCAGTTCTTATGACCGGCTACTACATGTTAAATTCTTAATTGGTACACATTTAGTTCTTAATGTTTTTTTTGTTACAATATAACTCTGTTGTTTTTGTACACATTCAATCATTATGGTCAATTTTCTATAGGTTTTGCTCAATTGGCATCCTACGCAGGACAATAATTAATGAGATATTCTCATACATATTATTCTCACACTTATATCAATAACCTAATTCACAAATCAATCAAATAATGGTGGTGCCCTAGTTTTTTCAAAGAAGATGTCTTCGACTTTAGTTTCATTTATCTCAATAGCAGACAATGAGATTTTTTATGATTGCCTTCTCCTAACTCGAATTGGACTTTCAAAACAACATAACATCTCGGAAAAAAAAGTTTAGAGCATTCCTTAATTTCTTGGTATGTCGATTTTGACCATTTTTTTGCAAATGAGTTTTCTTATTTTTTTCAAATTGACCCCAAACTTTGAAGATGAGGTTGCAGTTGTTAAAGAGGAGGTTTCATGTCCTTGTGTGTAACCCAAATGACTATGTTATTATTATTAATAGTATAACCAACTGATATAAATATGGACACTATTTCCATCAATTGAAATCATTAAGGATAATGTATTTTTCACATGATTTAATGTAGTTGATATTGCTATTGAGTAAATTTTGTATTGATATTATATATAGTTGGTATTGTAGTTACTAATATCAATAGTACAATGCTATTACCAAAACCAGGACAAGTAACACATGATTCCAGTGTTCATAAGAGCTACGTATAAGAACACCTAATAACTTATTGTACCACATAGGATGCTATATGAGCAAAATCTGAAAAACTCATCACAAGGATTGAATAGGTACAAAAACAACAAGGACTATTGTAACAACGTGAATTTCAAAACAATTTTTCATTTTTCAAACACAATAAAACTCATACAAGATTCTCATAATCTCATGTTTGTCAGATGTCATCACAATGAAACATATCCCAAAATCTCAAAACAAAATCTTTTGCTAGTGTGTACGAATCATGTCGGCGCCTTCCCGCGATCCTTGGTAGTACCTGAAACACATATCACATAACACGGTGAGCATAAATGATTAGTGAGTTCCCCAAAATACCACATACAACACATAAGTCACTCGAGGCTATAACTCGGTAAGTGTGACATCCCCAAAATCACGGCCAGAAAAAGACCGATTTTTTTTATGCTTTATAAAAGTCAGAGTACTTTATTTTATAAAAATGTTGCGGAATTTGTTCCCAAAAAACATGGTAAATACGTTATTAAAACATTTTCGAAGAAACGTATTTATTTCTTTTTAAAACATTTGGGATGTCATCGTTAATACATAAACATAAGCATAAACAGAACTTACAATTATTTACACTAGTGATCTACATTTCTTTAAATCTCTCAGTGTAATGTCACTTCATATCAACACTTGTGATATAAATGAACTGAGTGGGTCAGCTTGGGAAACCTGGTGAGCACATAGGGTTTTCAACCCACAATAATATAATTATTATTTTTAAACATGAAACAATCGACCCAATTACCCATTCCTGTTATCCTCACATTACGTCCCTAAAACATCTAACACAAGGGACCTAGTCAAAGGACTATCATTGGGATGGAGTATACCTGGTGAGCACACATTTCACACAGTTCGAATAAACACACAGTTCAAATAAACACATAGTTCAAATGAACACACAGTTCGAATAAACACCTACAGGTTGCGAGCCTGCTAGTGTTGCACTCGATCATGCACCTGCTCTCTACCTCAGGCTAGACTCCCAATTATGACCTTCAAGTCACAATCTCAATCATTACTGGATACGAACTTGAGATGATTTCTTTTATTACTACTATGGATCAATGTGTCATATTCTAATGACCTATCATCGTATGTTGCAACACTTAGACTTAGGTCTCTTAGAGTTAAATTCTAAAACAAGCTATGCCTTCCTTCATGTTCTAATGTGATATAATCACACTACCAACTTCTTTAACAACGAGTGCGATACTTCTATTGATCGCTTTGATTTCAATCGTTTGGTTTAAGTCGGACGCTACATCGAACATGGTTCTCTGAACCACGTAACCTACTCATCGTAGTCAGACTCAATGGGATATGACCACTAGGGCCGGGATAAAAACAATCTTCTTAGTCATTACCGAAACAATGGTAATGACATACTTGAATAAAACGAAATCAATTACTAGCTTCTTGGTAACCTTGTGACTTTCCCTGATCCAAGTGTGAGTCCTGTGCTTCCGGTAGTATAGGCCTCTACTACCTTTCACACCTATTCATACTCGTCCCAAGTATTGTCCCGCAGTTTCCCAAGTCACCATCACATAACAACTTAACACATCAAATATCCAAAACGAAGGTTTTTATTATTCCTTGAAACTATTACATAGGTGTTCAAGTTCACCCTAGACTATGCCTCTAACAGGCTACATCATATGATTCTATGGCTACATTATAACTCGATCCTTGGATGTCAAGCCATCACTCCTGAATCCTCGCATTGTCATCTGCTTCGTCTAGGATCAAATGGAATGCTCTTGCCTTCGGTTTTGGCGGAATGTTTGGTTTTTCCGCCTCTTTCTTTTTCGGGAAATCCTTAGCAACATGCCCTTCTTCACGACATTCATAACACACCCTTTTGCACTCGTTAGCGTAATGTCCGGTCTTCCCACACTTGTAGCAAGTCATTTCTTTGCTACATTTCCCAAAGTGATTCTTCTTGCACTTCTCGCACCATTTCACTTTGTTTCCTCCTCCGCTAGACTCCTTTGAACCAGAATTGATCTTCTTATTGGGCCTCGTAGATTCCTCAAACTTCCTCTTTTCACCAACCTCAATCTTGTTGGCAGCTCTTCCCTTAATCATATCTTCCACAGACTTGGAAGCCCAGATAGCTACCTCCAGAGTAGGTGCCCGACGCACTGGCACCGCATACTCCATGGAAGTCCCTTTGCGTACTTGTCGATTTTCGTCAGCTCATCCGGAACAAGACGCAATGCAAACTCCATCTTTTCTGTGAAGTTGTTCGTGTATTCATCGATTGACATGCTCCCCTTCTTCAGGGTTAGAAACTGTTTCTCTAGCTCGAGCAGGTTTTGAGCTGAGCAGTACTTTCGTTTGAATTGCACCAGAAACTCTACCCATGTCAGTTCCAGGGGCTTGTTGGGGCTTAAAGTCTTCCCCAAGGTATTCCACCAACGTACAGCGCCTCCTCGAAACTGACGCACTGCAAACATGGTCTGTAGCTTCCCTTTGCAACCGCATGTCATGAAAGCTAACTCCATCTCCGAGATCCAATCCATGACCCCAATTGGATCTTCCTTTCCCGTGAAAGTCGATGGCTTGCAAGTCTGAAAATCCTTGTACTTGCATCCATTTCTCTCGAATCCGTCATCTTGGTTATTTTGTTGAACTATTGGTGGGTTGACTTGATCAACAGTTCCACTGTAGTCTCCTTCCTCAGTCTGCCCTTCGTTCAACTCGGACTGTTCGATCTGAATAGTGGCTTCCTCTCGATTTTACTGGAGCAAACGTCTAGTTTCCTCCATTTGACGATCCAACATCGCTTGGATCATCGCTTGCACTCCGACCATTGTGACTGGCTCAGCAGCGACTTCCATCACTGGTATTTGCTCAATCACTGGGGGTTGGTTTCTGTTCCCATTTGCATTCACGTTTCCGCTACGGGTTCTTGCCATCTTGATCTATACACCGAATTAGGTGAATCTAGATCTTTACTTAGGATTGACGGCTAAATCAATCTTATCACTTCGAAACGTTTATATGCTAGTTCTAATATCGTAGTCGTACGTTTAGAATCCTAAACACATAAGGTTTCTAGATTCGGTCGGCAACAGACCATAGATCCGAACAACTAACAGCATATCAAGCACAAGTATTTAGCACATAAAAGCATTTTAGTCACAATTCCTAAAATAAGCTAGTGCTCACACCTCACAATCATCGCTTAGCATTCTAAGTTTAAGTTTAGAAATAATCCATATTCCTAGTTCTCTTAAACTAATGCTCTGATACCAACTGTGACATCCCCAAAATCAAGGCCAGAAAAAGACGGATTTTGTTTATGCTTTATAAAAATCAGAGTACTTCATTTTATAAAAATGTTGCGGAATTTGTTCCCAGAAAACATGGTAAATACGTTATTAAAACATTTTCGAAGAAACGTATTTATTTCTTTTTAAAACATTTGGGATGTCATCGTTAATACATAAACATAAGCATAAACAGAACTTACAATTATTTACACTAGTGATCTACATTTCTTTAAATCTCTCAGTGTAATGTCACTTCATATCAACACTTGTGATATAAATGAACTGAGTGGGTCAGGTTGGGAAACCTGGTGAGCACATAGGATTTTCAATCCACAATAATATAATTATCATTTTTAAACATCAAACAATCGACCCAATTACCTATTCCTGTTATCCTCACATTACGTCCCTAAAACATCTAACACAAGGGACCTAGTCAAAGGACTATCATTGGGATGGAGTATACCTGGTGAGCACACATTTCAGACAGTTCGAATAAACACACAGTTCAAATAAACACATAGTTCGAATGAACACGCAGTTCGAATAAACACCTACAGGTTGCGAGCCTGCTAGTGTTGCACTGGACTGTCTAGAATAGTCTGTGGTCGTCATCTATACTCCGCTAGATGACTAGATCATCAAGAACAGCTATAACGAGGCCTCTCATTATTTTATTTTGTCACACAGCAACTATTACATCTACCCATGTTTTACCCAACACATTTTGTAGATATAAAATACATATACAGTTTAAATCATTGAAAACATGTATAAAACGTTCATCCAACATAGATAACAAGTATACAAATAATATACACACACAACACGTGATTTATATAAATTACTTTATATCTATGTGTAAGCTGAAAGTAACTATGCACTCACCTGATTAGGTGATGACTCAGTACTCGGACAGCGTTTCGATACCCTCAAAACGATTTTCCTTCGATAAAACCTAGTACCAATACCACTAGGGTTTAGTCTAACGATAACTGCGACAAATTAATTAGTCTGACTATTATTAAGCATTAATAACACTTAATATAACTCATAATAATAGCCCAAATAATTATTTTAAGGACCTAATAAGATTCCTATAATTATTTGAAAGCAATATTAAAAATTGCGTAAGTGTAGCACACTTACAGCGAATTTTATCGAAAACCAGAACTTAATTGGAGCAGCGTTTTGAAACCGAAAGGTTCTTTTTCTCGGGACTCCGGGAGCTTCGGGGGCTAAGGGGCTTAACTAGGGCTTAGGGGTGGTTTGGGAGCTAGAGAGAGAAAGGAATTTGTGTGTTTTTGCTCGACAACCCTCGCAGCCTATTTATAGGCGCGAGCCTTCGGAGGTATGCTGCACGTCCAGCAGCTACGCTGGGCGTAGTCTCGGATAAGAACGCCAACATCGGTCCAGCTGTCTCGCACTCATCTCGGAAGGATCAGACCGAAGGGTACGCTGGGCGTACCGAACTCGAACACTAGGCGTAATGCGAAGCGAGGCGACGTGGATCTTCCGAAGCCAAGCGATTCCGAACGCGGGGCGTTCTTTTCTTGTACACACTGCGTAGCAAGCCAGCTGTCATCCATTCGAAGCAAGTCGTGGGCAACAAGGAACGGCCTAGATCATGCCACGACATCAGTTTTGCATCAAACTTCGCAAATTTCATTACAAACTTTAAAAATTCGTAACTTTCGCATACGAGCTCCGTTTTCAACATTGTTTATATCCACACGAAGGCGGGAACATACTCTACAACTTTCGTTTAGACTTCGTTGGCTAATTTTGGCTCAATTTTAAATTTTATATTATTAACGGGCCGGGACAGGATTGGTCCGTTAAATCCTCATAACTTCTTCATCCGACATCCGTTTTCGCCCATCTTTTTCTTGTTACGCTACTCTTAACGAGATCTTCGTTTCTCGTTCAGGTCGTGTCGGCTAAAAACCACTCGATCTAATATTCGAATTTCGGGCTATACACTGCTAACTCGAAACTTCGAAAAATCATAACTTCTTCATACGAAGTCAAATTTGGGCGTTCTTTTTATCGACGCTCTTAGTTTAACATATTCTAAAACTTTCGTTTAGATTTCTAAGGCTAAATCTCGCTCTATCGTAAATTCACTATTTACGCTTCCCGGTGCCGTGTCGGTTTTGCCGTAAAACTTCGACGAGCCATAACTTCTTCATTATAACTCGGATTTCGGCGTTCTTTATATGTACATAAACCTTGAGACATATTACACAACATGGTTAAGATTATTTATTCTAAATAATCTTTTGTCGAAAAGTCGTTTTCGACCCCTATTGCCTCTAAATTGACTAGCCCGGATCTACGGGCGTTACAATTGTCTCCCCCTTAGGATGATTACGTCCCAGAGTCATCAACGAAACAAGGCTTGTATAATGACCCCATACGTCATCTCTTCATCCTAGGTAATAATTATAACTTCTATATTTCTTCAAGTCTATCTCTTAAACTCATTGGCTATAAGAGTACTCGATCATGCACCTGCTCTCTACCTCAGGCTAGACTCCCAATTATGACCTTCAAGTCACAATCTCAATCATTACTGGATACGAACTTGAGATGATTTCTTTTATTACTACTATGGATCAATGTGTCATATTCTAATGACCTATCATCGTATGTTGCAACACTTAGACTTAGGTCTCTTAGAGTTAAATTCTAAAACAAGCTATGCCTTCCTTCATGTTCTAATGTGATATAATCACACTACCAACTTCTTTAACAACGAGTGCGATACTTCTATTGATCGCTTTGATTTCAATCGTTTAGTTTAAGTCGGACGCTACATCGAACATGGTTCTCTGAACCACGTAACCTACTCATCGTAGTCAGACTCAATGGGATATGACCACTAGGGCCGGGATAAAAACAATCTTCTTAGTCATTACCGAAACAATGGTAATGACATACTTGAATAAAACGAAATCAATTACTAGCTTCTTGGTAACCTTGTGACTTTCCCTGATCCAAGTGTGAGTCCTGTGCTTCCGGTAGTATAGGCCTCTACTACCTTTCACACCTATTCATACTCGTCCCAAGTATTGTCCCGCAGTTTCCCAAGTCACCATACATAACAACTTAACACATCAAATATCCAAAACGAAGGTTTTTATTATTCCTTGAAACTATTACATAGGTGTTCAAGTTCACCCTAGACTATGCCTCTAACAGGCTACATCATATGATTCTATGGCTACATTATAACTCGATCCTTGGATGTCAAGCCATCACTCCTGAATCCTCGCATTGTCATCTGCTTCGTCTAGGATCAAATGGAATGCTCTTGCCTTCGGTTTTGGCGGAATGTTTGGTTTTTCCGCCTCTTTCTTTTTCGGGAAATCCTTAGCAACATGCCCTTCTTCACGACATTCATAACACACCCTTTTGCACTCGTTAGCGTAATGTCCGGTCTTCCCACACTTGTAGCAAGTCATTTCTTTGCTACATTTCCCAAAGTGATTCTTCTTGCACTTCTCGCACCATTTCACTTTGTTTCCTCCTCCGCTAGACTCCTTTGAACCAGAATTGATCTTCTTATTGGGCCTCGTAGATTCCTCAAACTTCCTCTTTTCACCAACCTCAATCTTGTTGGCAGCTCTTCCCTTAATCATATCTTCCACAGACTTGGAAGCCCAGATAGCTACCTCCAGAGTAGGTGCCCGACGCACTGGCACCGCATACTCCATGGAAGTCCCTTTGCGTACTTGTCGATTTTCGTCAGCTCATCCAGAACAAGACGCAATGCAAACTCCATCTTTTTTGTGAAGTTGTTCGTGTATTCATCGATTGACATGCTCCCCTTCTTCAGGGTTAGAAACTGTTTCTCTAGCTCGAGCAGGTTTTGAGCTGAGCAGTACTTTCGTTTGAATTGCACCAGAAACTCTACCCATGTCAGTTCCAGGGGCTTGTTGGGGCTTAAAGTCTTCCCCAAGGTATTCCACCAACGTACAGCGCCTCCTCGAAACTGACGCACTGCAAACATGGTCTGTAGCTTCCCTTTGCAACCGCATGTCATGAAAGCTAACTCCATCTCCGAGATCCAATCCATGACCCCAATTGGATCTTCCTTTCCCGTGAAAGTCGATGGCTTGCAAGTCTGAAAATCCTTGTACTTGCATCCATTTCTCTCGAATCCGTCATCTTGGTTATTTTGTTGAACTATTGGTGGGTTGACTTGATCAACAGTTCCACTGTAGTCTCCTTCCTCAGTCTGCCCTTCGTTCAACTCGGGCTGTTCGATCTGAATAGTGGCTTCCTCTCGATTTTACTGGAGCAAACGTCTAGTTTCCTCCATTTGACGATCCAACATCGCTTGGATCATCGCTTGCACTCCGACCATTGTGACTGGCTCAGCAGCGACTTCCATCACTGGTATTTGCTCAATCACTGGGGGTTGGTTTCTGTTCCCATTTGCATTCACGTTTCCGCTACGGGTTCTTGCCATCTTGATCTATACACCGAATTAGGTGAATCTAGATCTTTACTTAGGATTGACGGCTAAATCAATCTTATCACTTCGAAACGTTTATATGCTAGTTCTAATATCGTAGTCGTACGTTTAGAATCCTAAACACATAAGGTTTCTAGATTCGGTCGGCAACAGACCATAGATCCGAACAACTAACAGCATATCAAGCACAAGTATTTAGCACATAAAAGCATTTTAGTCACAATTCCTAAAATAAGCTAGTGCTCACACCTCACAATCATCGCTTAGCATTCTAAGTTTAAGTTTAGAAATAATCCATATTCCTAGTTCTCTTAAACTAATGCTCTGATACCAACTGTGACATCCCCAAAATCAAGGCCAGAAAAAGACGGATTTTGTTTATGCTTTATAAAAATCAGAGTACTTCATTTTATAAAAATGTTGCGGAATTTGTTCCCAGAAAACATGGTAAATACGTTATTAAAACATTTTCGAAGAAACATATTTATTTCTTTTTAAAACATTTGGGATGTCATCGTTAATACATAAACATAAGCATAAACAGAACTTACAATTATTTACACTAGTGATCTACATTTCTTTAAATCTCTCAGTGTAATGTCACTTCATATCAACACTTGTGATATAAATGAACTGAGTGGGTCAGGTTGGGAAACCTGGTGAGCACATAGGATTTTCAATCCACAATAATATAATTATCATTTTTAAACATCAAACAATCGACCCAATTACCTATTCCTGTTATCCTCACATTACGTCCCTAAAACATCTAACACAAGGGACCTAGTCAAAGGACTATCATTGGGATGGAGTATACCTGGTGAGCACACATTTCAGACAGTTCGAATAAACACACAGTTCAAATAAACACATAGTTCGAATGAACACGCAGTTCGAATAAACACCTACAGGTTGCGAGCCTGCTAGTGTTGCACTGGACTGTCTAGAATAGTCTGTGGTCGTCATCTATATTCCGCTAGATGACTAGATCATCAAGAACAGCTATAACGAGGCCTCTCATTATTTTATTTTGTCACACAGCAACTATTACATCTACCCATGTTTTACCCAACACATTTTGTAGATATAAAATACATATACAGTTTAAATCATTGAAAACATGTATAAAACGTTCATCCAACATAGATAGCAAGTATACAAATAATATACACACACAACACGTGATTTATATAAATTACTTTATATCTATGTGTAAGCTGAAAGTAACTATGCACTCACCTGATTAGGTGATGACTCAGTACTTGGACAGCGTTTCGATACCCTCAAAACGATTTTCCTTCGATAAAACCTAGTACCAATACCACTAGGGTTTAGTCTAACGATAACCGCGACAAATTAATTAGTCTGACTATTATTAAGCATTAATAACACTTAATATAACTCATAATAATAGCCCAAATAATTATTTTAAGGACCTAATAAGATTCCTATAATTATTTGAAAGCAATATTAAAAATTGCGTAAGTGTAGCACACTTACAGCGAATTTTATCGAAAACCAGAACTTAATTGGAACAACGTTTTGAAACCGAAAGGCTCTTTTTCTCGGAACTCCGGGAGCCTCGGGGTTTCCCTCGGGGGCTAAGGGGCTTAACTAGGGCTTAGGGATGGTTTGGGAGCTAGAGAGAGAAAGTATTTTAGAGAGAGAAAGGAATTTGTGTGTTTTTGCTCGACAACCCTCGCAGCCTATTTATAGGCGCGAGCCTTCGGAGGTATGCTGCACGTCCAGCAGCTACGCTGGGCGTAGTCTCGGATAAGAACGCCAGCACCGGTCCAGCTGTCTCACACTCATCTCGGATGGATCAGACCGAAGGGTACGCTGGGCATACCGAACTCGGACACTGGACGTAATGCGAAGCGAGGTGACGTGGATCTTCCGAAGCCAAGCGATTCCGAACGCGGGGAGTTCTTTTCTTGTACGCGCTGCGTAGTGAGCCAGCTGCCATCCATCCGAAGCAAGTCGTTGGCAACAAGGAACGGCCTAGATCATGCCACGTCATCAGTTTTGCATCAGACTTTGAAAATTTCACTACAAACTTTAAAAATTCGTAACTTTCGCCTACGAGCTCCATTTTCGACGTTCTTTATATCCACGCGAAGGCGGGAATGTAGTCTACAACTTTCGTTTAGACTCCATTGGCTAATTTTGGCTCGATTTTAAATTTTATATTATTAACAGGCCGGGACAGAATTCATCCGACATCCGTTTTCGCCAATATTTTCTCGTTATGCTACTCTTAACGAGATCTTCGATTCTCGTTCAATTCGTGTTGGCTAAAAACCGCTCGATCTAATATTCGAATTTCGGGCTGTACACTGCTAATTCGAAACTTCGAAAAATCATAAATTCTTCATACGAAGTCAAATTTGGGCGTTGTTTTTATCGACGCTCTTAGTTTAATATATTCTAAAACTTTCGTTTAGATTTCTAAGGCTAAATCTCGCTCTATCGTAAATTCACTATTTACGCTTCCCGGTGCCGTGTTGGTTTTGCCGTAAAACTTCGACGGGCCATAACTTCTTCGTTATAACTCGGATTTCGGCGTTCTTTATATGTACGGAAACCTTGAGACATATTCCACAACTTGGTTAAGATTATTTATTCTAAATAATCTTTTGTCGAAAAGTTGTTTTCGACCCCTATTGCCTATAAATTGACTAGCCCGGATCTAAGGGCGTTACAGTAAGACCCTCCGGTCAATGTGTCTCAGCGGGACCCTCCAGCCCTGTAGCTCGTTGGACCCTCCGGTCCAGTCTAGCTCGTTGGACCCTCTGGTCTAGTCTAAATTGTTGGACCCTCCGGTCCGGTCTGGTTGAGGACCCTCTGGCCTCGTAAGTCGTTGGACCCTTTGGCCCGGTCTAATATCACATATCATACATAAATCACAATGCACATAATCTCAAGCAAGCACATAACACATAAGACCCTCCGGTCTGCACATAGATACCACTCTAGGTAATGTATAATGAGAAGACTCACCTTGCAAGATGTCTAGTAAACTCTCGTGCTCAATATCCTCGATCTAGCCTCCGCCTAACACAATGATAATAATTCTAATCAATACTCTCTTACATCCTCATCTCAAGATAATGGGTAGAAAAAACATTCTACCCCTCCCCAACCACTCTTAATCAGTTTGACCAAACCCCAAGGTCAACTAAAGTCAACTCCGGTCAACGGTCCCATATTGACCAGACTTGTCGAGTGCACTTAGGTGACTCGGCGAGTCCATGCGTGTCCTCAGACTCTCTTAAGGCCTCACTCGACTCGTCGAGTTAGCCTGTCAAATAAACGGGTTACCACTGGTCACGAATCGCAGGGCAACCCGATCCGACTTGTCGAGTATCCTCATGGACTCGACGAGTTTCCTCCATGGCAATACTCATTCAACCTTCTGAGGTCAGATCCGTTTCTCTAACTTATAGATTTTACCTTCTAACACCCAAAAGTCACGTAAAGGTCCAATCTTTATGTCCATGCATCACACATCTAGCTCTATTTGATGAAATAACCCTTACAATGGAGTCCTAGGCTCAATACTTTCATATAACAGCATAAAGCTTGGTTTCGCGGACTCTATGGACCTCTCAAGGTGCGAGTGATAACGAAGAAGTTATGACCAATCGAAAATCCACGACAAAACCGACAAAACACTGTTCAGTGTAAAAACTGAATTTTCAATAAAAGGCTTTTTAGCCTTAACAATCTAAATGAAAGTCATAGTTTATGTTAAACCGAGAACTTTCATAAAAAGAACAGGAAAAATCTGACTTTGTATGAGGAAGATATGATTTTTCTAAGTTCCAGTATAGCAGTGTACAACTAACAACTCAAAATAAAGATCGAGCGATTTTTAGCCGACACAACCTAAACGAGAATTGAAGGTGTTGTCGATAGTAGTACAACGGTAAAGAGACAGACAAAAACAGACGTCGGATGAAGAAGTTATGAATTTTTAACTGATTCCCATCCCGGTCTGTTTAAAATAAGAATATTAAAAATAATTCAAAATTAGCCGACGAAGTCTAAACGAAACTTGTAGAGTATGATTTTACCTACACGTGCATATAAAGAACACCAAAAATGGAGCTCGTATGCGAAAGTTATGATTTTCGCAAGTTTTGGCAAAAAAATAAAGAAAAATAGGAAAACCAGGTAATTTCGCATGTGACACGTCACCCTCACATGCAGGCCTCCACGTGGCATCATTGGTTGGACCGAAGTCTCGCATGTCACCAGCTGATTGGACCACAGCCGAGGTCCACTAAGAAGTGAACACCTTCGCATTCGTGTCAGTCTCCTATTGGACCGAAGTCCGGTCCACTAAGAAGCTGCCATGTCCGAAGCCTTGCCTTGTGTACCACTCTCCTGTCCAACACGGGGGCTACTGACTAAGCTACTTCGGACCGAGGCCTCGGCCTATAAAAGCCATGCGAGGGCTTCCGAAGAAACCCCATTTTTCACACCGAATTTCACACACATTCACCCTTTTCACTTCCATAAGCTCTCATACAACCCCTAAAGCCCCGATATCAAGTCTCGGACCCTAAGCAAGCCTCGAAGCCTCGAGATTCCCGAGGAGTAACCTCTCTCCTGTCGAAACTCTACCTAATTTGAGCCAGTTTCTCGACAAATAAACTCCTTTTCGTGAAACGAAACTGTGTCCGATTCACCATCTATCAAGTGAGTACATACCCCCATATTTTCATAATTTCTATTGTTTTAAGGGGGGGGGGGGGGGGGATACAAGCATAACACAAGAACTTTGTGTTATAAAATCATGATTTCAAATCATGATAAAACAACATTAAATCATTAAAAATACTCAACATATAAAGTCTTTATCATCTTATATTTTTCCCCAAATATATATATATATATATATATATATATATATATATATATATATATATATATATATATATATATATATATATATACACATATATAACTAAGATTTAAAAGGCTTAGGACTGATAACTCATTCCGGGCCCTTTTCCTTGTTTGGATGTGGGCTTATAGTACCGGTTATTTGTACGAGTGTCGTTTAAATTTTACTTATATATAAAATTGTATATGTATATAAATATAATAGTTATTCCATCAGTTTAATCACCTTTGTAACAGGTTGAGCAAGGGATTTCATGCAAACATGGTTATATACACATTCAGAAAGTACATATAAATTATAATAGGTATAATTTATACATAGAACAATAATTCACGATACAAGAATACTCAGTCTTACAAGAAACTAGGGTGTTGATACAGAACAAATCAAGGTTTACACTTATCGAATATATGTTTGAAATACTAAAATCAAGAACATACTGTCAATCACTTATTTCAGAATGATTGGGTTTGGATTCATGAACATACGTGTTCAGAATACTAAATCAAAAACATACTGTCAATCATTTATTTCAGAATGATTGGGTTTTCATAACTACTATACATGTAACGTTTATATGATTTTTATGAGACATTCAATTTTGGTTGTTTAATTCACTTTAGACAATCAAGTTAAAGCCCTGACATTATAACCAGAATCTTCAACTGGGGATCGAAACAAGTTTTGTGTAGATCTATATCAGGATTGACAACCCCGCACTTAGGCTGCTAGCTATAGTCAGGCATACACGCCGATGAGTGGCAATTGTTATCAACAGTTTAAACGTCCACAGATCGTTTGTTTTAGTCCATCCATAATAGTATGGTTATAATAACTCATTAAAAAGATATTAACAATACGTTAGTGTATAAACAACTAAACGAAAGTACACCTTCAAAGTTACAGTTTACAGAATACAAAATACATTGGTTCAATACAGTTTTCAATAACAGCTGGCGGAGCCAGGCACACTTTCAGTTACAAGTTTTCATAATGGAATACAAATACAAAACATTGATACAAAGAGAAGGGTTTTATGGGAATAAAACTACTTTTCATATACAATAGAAAATATAGGATTTTCTGGAACAAATTACATATACAAGATACAAAAACATCCTTTAAATATAAACACTTATGCACTCACTCAACTTTATGTTGATATTCTCTTTTCAAATTACTTGTATTCTCAGGGAAATAATACACAGGAACTCCCCGAGCTTTTTGAGAAGATGGAGCTATGTTGAGTCATATCTTCTTTTGTATAACTATATTTTGGTTCAATATACAATGATTGAACACATGTAAATACTTATACTTTTTAAATACAATGGTTGTTTGTACTTTGATTACTATGATGCATGTGTTGTGATAATATAATTGAAGTCCTCCACCCTTAGACATTGCCGCCGTCTGGTTTGGGGGTGTGACAAATTGTTATCAGAGCATTGTTTATAGTTAACTCAGTATATCAATCCATAAAAGATATACAAACTATAAATACATTGGGGCAAGGAGCTCTGACTACAAGTATACTTTTTAAAGATTTAAGTATTTTTATAAGAAGTATACTAACAATCATACCTACAAGTACAATATCACAGTCATAAGAGCCCACACATACTTAGAAGTACAACATCACAATCATAAGAACTTAAAAGTATTTGGATGTTGGACACTATAGTTAAACCTAGGCAGTTATGTAGTCATATCTGGAATTAATATAGCCTGATAAACTATATTGATTTGAGATATGACAAACATGTGTTTGGGAGTGATAGTGGTGTTGTGACATGTCTAAAACTTACCCTACATATTCAGAAGAACTATAGAACAGAATACAAAGATTAAAATACTATGAAGAGTATTTTACTAACCTTACTCCTAATACATAACCTATGGCTAAACACAATATACCAGGAGACCCCTACAATCCACACTTTGCAGGCTGGATCTCAGACTCAGATGAAGAACCCTAAGAGGACCACGACACAAGTGGTACGGATACAGAGCCACACATTTGTAACCCTGGGGAGCGTCCCCTAAGACAAGATGAGGCAGAAACCATACCCGAGTGGGGCCAATACATCAACCATTGGAGTCGACAAAATAGCCAACGTCTCGAGAGGAGGAACAGCCGATAGGGCTCTTCCAGTTATAGTAAACCGAATAGCTCGACAAGCTGATCAGTCAAGGATGTCGATCAATCGGATCCTAGAAGTGAATGCGGTTGCGCAGGCTAACACTACAGATATCCGTCGTCTTGATGAGATGCAGGATGACACCCATCACCATACTGAAGCCCTTCAAAGGCAACTTAATGCTGCTGAGTCATAGATAATGGAACTGAGGGAGCATCAAGCTGCCTAAGAAAGGCGTTGGAAAGCACAAGACAAAGTGGAACCCAACAACCGTCGTAGCAACCATCGCAAGTAGTGTTCGCACTACTTCTACTTTCTACTTTCTATATCGAATATGTATACTAGTTTCCATGTTATGTACAAATCTAGTATCAATAAAATAACAAGCACTTTACTTCAACAAGAGTTATTACAATTCTCATAAACATCCTATTCCAAAGTTTTGGATCATAGAAATGTTCCAGTGTTATTTCTCATGCTTTCACTACGACCGTAGAAATGTTATTTTTGGTAGGTCGGTTTGATGTCGACACTCTCTCAGTGTTGGGGTATATTATAATCCTACTTTAAGGTCAAGTTTTCTTGACCTTATATACTTAATATACCAATACAGTCGACATGTACATTCATACTTTTGAAAAATAACCATTCAATTTCATATTATCTTGTTGCAAGTTGTACTTGGAGTGGATTTATATTTCCAATTATTTGTGAAATTCATGTTGAATTAAGTGATAGTTCAGAGATATCAAATTCATATTCATTCTTGATATCTCACTATCTTTTTATCTATTGACTTTTATAGCAAGAGATGCCTCCTCGTAGAAATCCAAGACGTATCAACACCAATGAAGCACCGACGCCACCCCCCACCTCCTCAATTCGACCCCGCTATGTTTCAAGCGGCGGTCACGGCGGCTGTAGCAGCTGTCTTGTCTCATATCCATACTCCTAAGGTTAGTGGGTTGGGAGTCGGTGCACATACTTCTAACCATGGTGAAAGTCATGGGCATTCGCGAGAATGCACTTATAAGGATTTTTCTAATGCCAAACCGAGGACCTTTAATGGGACCGGGGGAGTTATGGCACTAAGGCAGTGGATAGAAAAGACGGAAGCAATCTTTGAAATTTGCTCCTGTCCTGAGGGTAGCAAAGTTAAATTTGATGCCTGTACTTTTTTTGATAGGGCTCTAACGTGTTGGAGTGGCCACATTAAGTCACTTAATCTGATAGTGGCTAACTCCATCAGCTGGGAAAGCCTAAAAGCCATGTTAATGCGGGAATACTGTTCGCGAGGGGAGATACAGAAACTGGAGCAAGAACTATGGGCTCTCACAATGGTTGGTTATGACATATCAACCTACACCAGTAGGTTCTATGATCTGGCAATTCTTTGTCTGGATATGGTTCCTATAGAGAGCAAAAAGGTTGAGAGATATATTTGCGGTATGTCGCCCCAAATTCAGTCAAGTGTTTTAGCCTCAACGCCTATTACTTTTGATAGTGCCAAAAAACTGGCACAATCTCTTATCGACCACGGATCCCGTCAAAACTCTGTGGTTTCTACTCCTGAACAACCCAAGGAGAACAACAACAATAGCAAGAAGAAGGGTTGAAACAAGAGGAAGGGAAAATCTCCTCTGGAACCTGCAAAGAAGCAACAAGTAGTGGCAGTCCATGCTACTACTGTACCTGCTACCATAACCGCTATTGTACCTGCTGCTGTCCCTAATAATCTTGCACCAACTAAGCCTTATGATGGTACCCTACCTAAATGCAACAAGTGCAATTTTCACCACAATGGAACTTGCCAAGAAATGTAGTGCCAAAACTGCAACAGGAAAGGGCATACTTCCCCGATTCTGTAGAATGCCACCCCAACCACTTAACCAAGTACCTACCGCTGGAGTAGGCCGAGCATGCTACCAATGCGGAGATGTGGGGGATTTCAAGAAAGATTGTCCAAAGGCTGGAAATGCCGGTGGAGTTGGGAGAATACTAGCCCTGGGTCATGAAGAAGCAGTGACAAACCCTGCAGTGGTCACGGGTACGTTCCTTCTCAACAATACTTATGCATGGATTCTATTTGACTGTGGTGCTGAGAGGAGCTTTGTGAGCAATAATTTTAAACATATACTAAATCAAAACTCCCAACCACTAAATGAAACTTTCACAGTAGAAATGGCTAACGGGAAATCTGAATCCACCAACGATATATACATAGGATGTATCCTTACCTTAAATGACTTGTCTTCTCAAATAGACCTTATGCCGTTCTCTATTAAAAGTTTTGACATCATAATAGGTATGGATTGGTTATGCCCCAACCATGCCGACATCCTATGTTATGAAAGAGCTATTCGTTTGAACTTACCAACTAACGAAACTCTTATTGTCTATGGTGACAAAACCGAAACGAACCTTCAGATCATTTCTTGCATTAAAGCACATAAATACCTTCGCAAGGAGTACTGTGCTTTCTTAGCTCACCTGGTAGACAAAAAGCAAGAAGTGAAAGATATCACAAGCATTCCAAAGGTCTACAACTATCCTGATATTTTTCTCGATGATCTTCCAGGAGTACCTCCCAAACGACAAGTTGAATTCTGAGTCGACTTAATCCCTAGAGCTACCCCCGTAGCCAAATCCCCTTATCGTCTTGCGCCTTCTGAAATGCAAGAATTTTCCAGTCAGCTTAACGAACTCCTTAACAAAGGTTTTATAAGGTCAAGCTTCTCACCTGGAGGAGCACCGTGTTGTTCGTAAAGAATAAGGATGGATCATTCCGCATGTGCATAGATTACCGCGAGCTGAATAAACTTACCATCAAGAACCGATACCCTCTGCCTCGCATTGACGATCTGTTCGACGAACTTCATGGTGCGAACTACTTCTAGAAAATAGACTTAAGATCCAGGTATCACCAATTACGGATTTTGGAGGAAGACGTTCCCAAGACTGCGTTTAGAACTCGTTATGGTCATTATGAGTTTATAGTGATGCCATTCGGATTAACGAATGCACCTGATGTGTTCATGGATCTAATGAATAGAGTTCGTCGTCCATTCCTGGACAAATTCTTCATAGTCTTCATCGATGACATCCTTATCTATTCAAGAAGCAAAAAAGAACATGACCAACATCTTCGTCAACTATTACAAACCCTTAGGACCGAAAAACTTTATGCAGAGTTTTCAAAGTGCGAGTTTAAGATTAGGAAGGTTGAATTCCAAGGTCACTTGGTCAGTTCAGAAGGAATACATGTGGACCTTTCCAAAATCAAAGCAATTGAAAACTAGCCAGCACCCACAACACCTACGGAAATCCGACAATTCTTAGGTCTTGCTGGCTACTATCACAGGTTCATCCAAAATTTGTCCCGAATAGCTAAGCCTCTTACCACCCTAACGCAAAAGGGTGTAACCTATAACTGGGGAGAGAAGCAAGAAACCACATTCCAAACGCTCAAACAAGCCTTGTGCAATGCACCGATCTTGTCCCTACCCGTAGGGACAGAAGACTTTGTAGTGTACTGTGATGCTTCAAATCAAGGGCTTGGGTGTGTACTTATGCAAAGAGGAAAGGTTATTTCCTATGCCTACAGGCAACTTAAGACGCATGAAGTCAACTATATAACACACGACCTTGAGCTAGGAGTGGTGGTGTTTGCTCTGAAGATCTGGAGACATTACCTATATGGCACGAAATGCACAATATCCACGAACCATAAAAGTCTCTAGCATATCTTTAATCAGAAAGAGCTGAACATGAGACAACGACGATGGGTGGATCTACTTAACGACTACGCATGTGAAATTCTTTATCACCCTGGTAAAGCAAACGTAGTAGCTGATGCCCTTAGAAGAAAAGAATACTTAGGATGCCGAGTAAGGTCGTTGACCATGACAATCCATTCACATCTGTCCACACAAATCAAAGGAGCTCAAATTGAAGCCTTGAATCCCGAAAACGTGGCAGGTGAAACTCTGAGAGGAATGAATAAGAACTTCAAAGTCAGGGATGATGGAGTTTATTATTTCATGAACCGGATCTGGACACCAAATTTCGGTGGTTATAGAGTCGTGGTTATGAATGAAGCACACAAAACCCGATACTCCATTCACCCAGGTTCAGACAAGATGTATCTGGACCTTAAGAAACTATACGGGTGGCCTAACATGAAGGCTGATATCGCTACTTTTGTGGCCAAGTGCCTTACTTGTGCCAAAGTCAAGGTAGAGTACCAAAAAGCTTCAGGTTTATTACAATAACCTGAAATCCCTGAATGGAAGTAGGAATGGATTACAATGGATTTTATAACTAAATTACCCAAGACTTAGGGTGGTTATGATACTATTTGGGTAATTGTCGACAGATTAACCAAATCCGCACACTTCTTACCAATAAAAGAATCCGACAAGATGGAGAAACTAACCAGAACTTACCTCAGGGATATTGTTGGATTGCATGGTGTACCGATATCTATTATTTCGGACCGATATAGTAGATTCACCTCTTGTTTCTGGTAGTCTTTACAAAACTCTTTGGGAACCAAGCTGGACATGAGTACAACCTACCATCCACAAACCGACGGACAAAGTGAGAGGACGATTCAAACACTAGAATACATGTTGCGAGCTTGCGTGATAGACTTTGGAAAAGCATGGGATATTCACTTACCCCTTGTTGAATTCTCTTATAACAACAATTATCACACTAGCATAAAGGCTGCTCCATTCAAAGCCCTCTATGGTCGCAAGTGCAGATCCCCTCTATGCTGGGCTGAAGTGGGTGACACGCAGCTAGCTAGAGGTCAAACTCCTGACAGTGCTCTCACTGGTCTGAAAATTATTCAAGAAACCACCGACAAAATCATACAAATTCGGGAGCGACTTAAAGCTTGCAGAGGTAGACAGAAAAGCTACGCTGACAAACAGAGAAAACCCTTGGACCTCCAGGTTGGTGATCGCGTCTTGTTAAAGGTCTCACCCTGGAAGGGCATGATACACTTTCGAAAGCGTGACAAATTGAGTCCAAGGTACATAGGACCCTTCGAAATTCTTGCTAGAATTGGTCCTGTAGCTTAAAAACTTTGACTACCCCAAGAACTAAATAACACTCATCCTACCTTCCAAGTTTCAAACTTGAAAAAGTGTCTATCTGATGAGACTCTTGTAATTCCACTCAAAGATATCGAGTTAAATGAGAGCCTCAACTTTGTGGAAGAACCCGTAGAGATTCTAGACAGGGAAGTTAAGAAAACCAAACAAAGCCGTATCCCGATAGTGAAGGTTCGCTGGAAAGCAAAACAGGGACCTGAATTCACTTGGGAGCAGGAGGATCAAATGAAACAAAAGTATACACATCTTTTTCCCTAGTCTACCTGAAATACTAATTTCGGGACTGATGGGATTATAACAACTTTTAATCTAAGAAGATCGATTAGATCTTGAACAAGTACTTGAATATGAAACAACAAGAATGCAATATTAATAACAAAACAGAACACAATATTAAGAACAGAACAGCTTGAATCAATGGTGTCGTATGATTAAATAAAATCCTTAGAAGAGCTCGATTAAGAACATCAACTGTAAAGGATTAGAAGATTACAAGAAAAACTATATCGTAAAGCTCTGGAATGCTAAAACTTGAAATCTTGAATCTTAACCTAATATGCATGTAGCATTAACTTAAATACTATACATAAAAGGCTCTCGGTTGGACAGGCCCAACCGGAGAATACAAGGCTAATCTATCGAGCCCAAAAGACGCAACATCTAATAGAACTTCAGCCCAACAATCTCCCCCTTTGCGTCAATTTGGAGCGAGACCTTTACTTCTTACTTGGGCCGGCGGCTGAAGCTGGTACCTTCTTCTTCACGGTACTAAACAGACACTTGGTTATTGAAAGGATGGTCTGTCTAAACCGGATGTACCAATTGATCATATCATTGAAGTACTTGATATCATCAGCCGAATTGTCCTTACACTTTTTGATGATGAATAAGATGTGCTCCAAGCAAGTTGTAGTGTAAAGATGTTTGTCAGCTAAAGCGAAGAGACATTTCTGTCCTTCGGCTCTAGTGAACATCACAGAGTTTCGCCTCGAATCTATCTTGCCCATTTGCATTTGATTCAGATCACTGGCCGATCCCACAGGCTTGACTTTCGGTTTCTTCTTAAAAACTGTGGCAACCTCCTGATCCATTAGGGCCACCTCCATGATATAGCATGCCAGCATCCTTTTGACATGGTCTAAGATGGGACCATATTCGGCTTCATTTGTCAGCAGGATGTTGTACAAGACTATCCAATCATGAGGGTTCAGATTGGGCAGATCCGCCAGAGAGATCATGTGAGCAGTTCTTGCAGATCCTCGGATAAGCTTGAACTTGACGTTTGTGAATCTCCCCACGACAAAAGGCTTCATCACCCGAACATTGACAATCTTCTGGGCGCTCCATGTAAGGTATTGTGGTCGAGCGGCCTCTAGGTAGAAGTCAATGAGCTCCCTGTCAAGCTCATCGTTCGGATGCGGGACTTCAAAGATGTTGGAGAAGGCGTGGAAGACGAACGCCTTTCGAGTTAGTGGCATATCGAACTGCGAATCGATGGTGTTGTTGCAGTCGAACGATATCACCGGCTCGAGCCATAGTATGCTTGGAGTCTCTATGGCCTCTTTTATCAATCGATCCCTGGTCCAGGCAGGGAAGAGCAGCTTTCGGCTCTCAAGGAGACCGTGGGCTTCTTTTTGCTTTCGTTCGGCTTCTTCAGCCTCACGCGCCACACGACTGGCATCACCTTCAGCATTGCGACTGTTTTTCCGTTTCAACATGTCGGCAATGGTCTCCTTGTCTTCATCTTCATCTTCATCTTCATCTCCATCCTCTGCTATGTTTTTACCCTTGTTCTTCACACCGAACCCGAGGCATGACCAGTTGGGGGTGGTTCGGTTGTGTGAGTAGCTTTGGAGGAAGGAGGTGGTTTCGATCCTTTCATCTCATCTCCCCCTTGTTTCGGAATGGACACGAAACTCGGCAGGCCTTCAATCTTGCTTAAGAGGGCCATGGCCGGGGAGAGCTTTTCAGCGAGGGTGCGCCTCACCGAATGATTAAGGATGGGGTCGTGTGCTTCCAGGATGTTGGATAGAGCGGCGTGGACATCCGAAACACACGTCTTTATGACTTCCCTCTCGGATCGAAGAGCTTCCAATTGTTGTTCGGAGTTGGAAAGCTGCGTGCTCTTGACCTTTAGGGCAGTTGTTTTACTCGCCAGAACGTCCATCAGAGAGTTCTCTGCCGCAAGATCCTCTTGAAGTTTTGCCAGACGGGCATCGATGGAGGCACGGAGTGCCGAGTTGTCGTCGCTGAGAGTTTGTCGGAGGGTAGCAAACGAAGTCAACTCCGTCGAGACTAACTTGGCCAATTGCTGAACAATCGGTTCCAGAGTTGTCTTTGTGGCATTGGCGCTTTCCTGCAGAGACTTCAGGAGGTCAGAAGCGTCGGAGAATAGTTTATCGACTTTTTCGGTCGCAACCACACAGGCTTGGGTGGAGGCGTCTATCGCAGCAGTTGCTGAGGCCACTGAGTCATGTTGAGCCCTGGAGAAGACATCAACAATCTTCTGAAGGGCAGCTTCAGATAAGGATGACTGCTGGTTGGAAGAGGAGGCGAGAAGTTGATCAACCTTCTCGTTAAGCTCACGAAGATGCTTCTTTGTCACTGGAGCATCATCCTCCTCATCACTTTGAACTTGAAACAGACTATAATAGACCGAATCAAAGTTCATGTGATCACCACCTAGGTATTGATCATCGCCATCGGAGGCGTCTTCTGGAGATTGAGGTGGTGGTGAAGCTGGGGGTGTTGTGGGTTTGGTTGGTTCAGGTTGAGTGGGTGGGGGGTTAGTTTCGGGTGGTGGTGGTGTATGGGTTTCGGTTTGTGGAGGTTCGGTTACGGGAGGGGTTTCGGTTACAGGTGGTGTTTCGGTTGATGTGGTGAATATTGGTGGGGGTATAGGGAAAGAGGTTGGTGGTATAGTAGGGTTTATGGTAGGAATGGAAATAGGTATTGTGGGTGGAGGGGAAGGAACTGGGGATTGGTGAAGTTCCATCTCCGGAGTTGGTGAGCGAGGGGGTGTGTTACCTCGCTGAGGAGATTCGTCTCCTTGGGATCCCTCAGAGTCCGAACTCCCACCTTCGGATTCACTTGAGGAGGAGGGAATGACGAGCTTTCGCTTTTGTTGGGTCTTCCTCCTTTTCGGTTGTGGGGATGAAGCAGGTTTCTGTTGTTTACGCTTCTTCGGAGAAGGTCCCTTTGGAGCTTTGGACACTTGCTTTCCCTTGTCACCCTTTTTGCCCCTGGCCACTGGTTTGTCGGCATCATGAATTGAGCGCAGCATGTCCGGTGTCAGTTCCCTCGGACCAGTTTGGCGAAACTCCTTGATCGTACTGATCAATCTACTATCTGCTGGCACATCAGCATACATCGACTCCGGGATAGAGCCAATGAAGGAGAATTTCGATGCATCGGATACGATGATCTTCTTGGTATGAAAGGTACCAATAGAAGACATCGGTGCACCGTCGGCTGTGGGAACGTTGAACTTGTCCATAGCCCATCTGGTGATCAAGATCCAGGACCGGGCCAGCGACACCTCGGAGTGTCGGGAAGAGGAAGAGAGGCTCTGAATCATTTGTTGCCAAAGGACAAAGCCATAGTCCAGATTGATCCCGTTATATACCCCATACATGATTGACAGGAAAAGACGACTGGCCCCGTCCGATCCTGAGCTCCTCTCTGACAGTCCCTTAAAGAGAACTGTAAACAGCCCATTCCACTGGGGTGGTAGGCAGGACTTCTTGAACCTAGCGACAGAGGTGAGAACTTCCGTGTAGCCCATGTTATAGAACATGTTGTAGAGCATTCCAACCGGAATCGTCTCCCGGTGAACGCGTGATGGGTCAGCAGCAAACCCAAGCATTGTGCAGAAGCGGGGACGAGAAATTGACGTCTTGTGTTCCGCCACTTCGAAAAAGACCCTGTCGACAGTCTTGTCGTAGTACGCCGTCGCGTAGACCTGAGATAATGCCACCATTGGCACCGTTTCAATCCTTGACAGTGCAGGAGCAAGTTGGGAGTATTTGAGACATTCGATAACCGGCGACATATAGGAGTCATAGGCCAGTGGGTTGAGATCAATCACCAGGCATTGCTGAGGTCGGATGGGAAGAATCTGAGAAGTGGCATGGACGGAGGAGGATTCAGCCATTGTTGCAGGTTGGTAGAAGAAGATAACCGGGAGAGAGTTTGTAAGTATTTTTGCTTTGGAAATAATGGAGGCAGTAAAGAGGTAAAAGGTGGTGTTGATGGGTTTTTATAGTAGGTGATAGGAGAGAGAAAAATCGTTTCAAATCTCTTATGGAAATACGAAACGGGTTTTTGGAGTAACTGATTGGTGACAGTTGGGACGTGCGATGATCACGTAGGAGAGATAGTGTCAGATTCCTAGGATCACGCCGCCCAATAAGCGCCGGTTCAGAGAGAGAAATCGTTTCCATTTCCACACGCACCTGTAACTTCTGAGATATGACGCTTCGATATTGCACACGCGTCCTCAAGTGTCAGAAAAAGCGCGGCCGTTTCAAATTCACGCGCCCTCCTTTTTACCGTCGTTTGAATTTCTATCCATTTAACTCCCGCCGAGTCAGCAACGTTTTGTCTTATCCCCTTTTTAAACGGCTGTTTCCACTTTATGATCCACGTGGCTAATTTGCGACCACAACTTCATTTGTAACCATCCAGTAAATATCCAGCCTGTAAAATAATTAGTAACGGAATTTTTGAAAATCTTGGATTTTCGTGCAAAGAGTGTAAAAGAAAAAGAAATAAAGCAACTCTTTTTAGGATAATCTGTGATGTCCATAAGGACACGAAACTGATGATCCCGGGCACGAATCTCTTCCTTCAAGGTCAAGAGAGACCTCAAAGTGGTAGTGTTGAATCCCGTTGAATTACGATCAAACATTTATTAATAAATGTTGAAAGGCTTCTTTTAATAAGGCAAATTAAGGGTGGTTTCACTTTGATTCAACAATTCAATCCTTGATATAAGAACGAACGTGAACAAAGTACTTGTGAGACCAGTGTAGTCTGTTGAACAAGTAGGTTTGAGTTGATTTGGTACTGACTTGGATTAATATGAAATCTCAGATAAAAATTTAAAACTGGATCCCATGGGAAGAAATGTTATGGTGTGTAACAATTTCATTGGAATCACTCAAAAGGAAAAGAAACTAAGATTCCATGAAGGTACATTCGTCAATTCATTGGTGAAAACTTGATCAAGTTAATTGGTCACCGTCAATTCGTTGGTGTTGAATTTTGGGTTTCACTCAGTTCGTAGTGGCACGAAACTAAGATCATAAACACAGATGTTGTGTAACCATAAACCTCAGTGGTAGTTTCTGAGAGTCTCAAGGGTTACAGTGATGAAACGAATGTTATGGAGAAGTGTAATGGGGATGGTGAAAGAAGACATAGTACCTCTGCTGTGAACAAAAGGACCAAGCAGGAGACTCTGAACTCGTGTGAGAAAAGAGTGAGGTAGCTCATGATTAGAATAAATGAGTTAGCCTTATTGGGAAGACAAGGTTTGTGTATACCAGGTCATGAAGGCTATTATTCAAAATCTTATGAGGCTTGGGACACATACAGCAGCATGCTTCTAGGGACACTTAAGTAAGTCATCGAATATATTCCCAAAAAGAAATGAGCATACGAAAGGAAAAAAAATATTTTTGGAGTTTTGATATATATAAAAAAAATTGAGACTTAAAAAAAAAATATAAAAGATTAAAAAGAAAAAAAAAACAATTAAAAAAAAACTTTGGCAAAAAAAAAAAAAATTGAAAAACCGAACCCGAACGTTCGGTTGGTTTCGGTTGGAAAAAGTTGAAAAACCGAACCCGAACCTTCGGTTGGTTTCGGTTCTTGAAAATTTTGAAAGAACCGAACCCGAACCTTCGGTTGGTTTCGGTTCTGGAAAATTTTGAAAAACCGAACCCGAACCTTCTGGAGGTTTCGGTTTTGGAAAATTGTCAAGAAACCAAGAAGTTAAGATATGCAATATGGAAAAACTTTTTACATAAAGAAAAACAAATTTTGCACACGAAATATACAACACAGAAAAACTACCTTTAAAGTAATGAGCGAGAGAGATGGTTGAACCGAACCCGAACGTTCGGTTGGTTTCGCTTCTTACGTTTGAGATTGAGAGGTAGTGTGAGGTACTGACTCTGATTCCATCATTCCCAGCCCTTGCAATATTTTATTGAACGATGCTTCTGGAAGAGCTTTGGTAAAGACGTCAGCCAGTTGATCAGTGGTTCTTATGAAGTGAACTTCGACATTTCCATCTTCCACATGATCTTTGATGAAGTGATACCTCAGTGCTATGTGTTTGGTTTTAGAGTGTTGCACTGGCTTATGACAGATCCTAATTGCACTTTCAGAGTCACAATATAGAGGGATCTTCTTCATATTGAGTCCATAGTCTCGAAGTTGACTCTGGATCCAAATCACTTGTGATGTGCAGGATGCAGCGGCAGTGTATTCCGCTTCGGCAGTAGACAGCGACACACACGTTTGTTTCTTGGATTGCCAGCTGACCAACTTCCCATCAAGAAATTGACAGCCACCAGTTGTGCTTTTGCGGTCGAGTCCACGTCCTCCAAGGTCAGCATCAGAATAGGCTTGAACAAAGAAACCTGAATTGGATGGATACCATAGACCTAAGGAGGCGGTTCGCTTGAGATAGCGTAGGATGTTCTTCACTGCCAGCATGTGAGGTTCGCGTGGGTTAGCCTGAAATCGAGCACAATAACACACAGAAAACATGATATCAGGCCTGCTAGCAGTTAGATACATCAGTGAGCCTATCATTTGACGATAGAGCGTGATGTCGACAGCCGGTTTATCTAGTGAAGGGGTAAGTTTGGTGCCGAATGCCATTGGGACTTTGACTTTCGAGTCTCCCATCATGCCAAACTTCGCTAGAAGAGTCTTTGTGTAAGCTTCCTGATTGATAAAGATGCCTTCGGGTCCCTGTCTTATATTTAAACCAAGGAAAAAATTAATAGGGCCCATTGAGCTCATTTCAAACTTAGTCTCCATCAACTTTCTGAATTCAGCTGTTAAGCTGGGATTCGTAGAGCCAAAGATGATGTCATCAACATAAATTTGAACTATCATTAGGTGGTTACCTTCCTTTTTACGAAAGAAGGTTGGGTCAACCGAACCTTGTTTGAATTTCGACATCTTTAAAAATTTAGTAAGCGTTTCATACCAGGCTCTCGGAGCTTGTTTGAGGCCGTATACGGCTTTATCCAGAATATAGCAATGATTTGGATACTTTTCGTTTACAAATCCAGGAGGTTGCTCCACATACACAGTTTCTTCGAGTTCTCCATTTAGAAATGCACACTTGACGTCCATTTGGAAAACCTCAAAGTTTTTGTGAGCAGCATAGGCCAAAAATATTCTAACCTATTCTAGCCTAGCTACTGGAGCGAACGTCTCTTCGTAATCTATCCCTTCTTCCTGACAGTATCCCTTGACAACCAGACGAGCCTTGTTCCTTATGACATTACCATCCTTGTCCATTTTGTTTCGAAAAACCCATTTAAGACCAACAACTGAAGCATCCGGAGGAGTTGGAATGAGGCGCCAGACTTTGTTCCTTTCAAATTCGTTCAGTTCGTCTTGCATTGCTTGAACCCAATCAGAGTGATCGAGGGCAGTGTTCACTGTCTTCGGTTCAATTTTGGATACAAATGAGTTAAACATACAAAACTCAACCTTTGAAAATAAGGATGTCTGTTTTGCCTTCAGTTGAGATCGTGTCAGAACCTTTTCAGATACATCACCAACTACTTGAGAGATAGGATGATCTTTGGTCCATTTTGTAAGAGGAGGGTAATTCGGATCGAAGGTTGGATCTAGTTCAGCGTTGATCATCTCTTCAGACTTAGATTGGCTATCGAAATCAAGCGTCATATCATCATGCTCCCCCTCAATTGATGAGTCTTGAGAAACAAGAGGTTCAAGGGGTTCTTACGATGCTGGAATTTCAGGCATTGAAGCACCTTCGTTTGGAGGGGCCTCTTCGGTTGGAGAGGTACCTTCGGTTGGTGAAGGACCTTCGGTTGAAGTAGTAGAGTTTGGCTCCCCCTGGACTTGTGAGCTTGGCTCCCCCTCGACTGAAGCATTGTTGGTTGGAGAATCAGCAGTGGACGAATCTTCTTCATGCATTCTTCTTGCAGCATCTTCGACAATCTACTTCATATGATCTATTTTGTTGTCAGCTGCACCTGCTTCGGAGAGAGAAGCTTTTTCCGGTTCGTCAAAGAGTTCCATAAAATTGTCGTACAAATTGGCGATCGAGACTGTGACTTGGCCAGTTTGAGGAAAGATTTCCCTGGCAGTGTCATCTATGGCCTGTAGTTTCTTGACATAGTTATCGTCGAAGTTCACGTAGTATGTCTCTTCAATCCTTCTTGAACGTTTGTTTAGGACCCTGTACGCCTTGGATGTGAGCGAGTAACCCAGAAAGATTCCCTCGTCGGCTTTGACATCAAACTTGTTGCGGTGTTCTTTAGAATTAAAGATGAAACACCTTGAGCCAAAAACGTGGAAAAATTTCACATTGGGCTTCCTGTTGTTTAATATCTCATAAGGTGTGAGCGTGAATCGCTTGTTGAGATAGGACCTGTTTTGTGTATAACAAGCAGCAAAAATAGCATCAGCCCAAAAATAAAGAGGTAAGGAAGCGAAACTTAACATAGTTCGGGCAGCTTCACACAGAGATCGATTTCGTCTTTCGACTATTCCGTTCTGCTGTGGTGTGTAGGGAGCTGAGAAATTATGACTAATTCCCTTTTCTGCAAGAAACTCTTCAAACTCTCTGTTCTTGAATTCGAGACCATTGTCGCTCCTGATGTTTCGAACGACCTTCTTGAGCTGAACTTCTATTTGCTTGATTAACACCTTCAGCTTTTGAGTCGCTTCAGATTTGAGCTTTAGAAAGAACACCCATGTAAATCTTGAGAAGTCATCAATGATAACAAGAATGTACTTGCTACCACCGATGCTTTCAATAGATGAAGGACCACACAAATCGATATGAAGCAATTCGAGTGGTTCAACAACTTTAGTGTTAATTACGGATGGATGACTTTGACGACTCTGCTTTCCCATTTCGCATGCAGCACATAAATGCTCTCTGTCAAACTTGAGCAATGGAAGACCCCTAACATGACCTCCAGCGACAAGTCGGTTGATATCTTTGAAATTGAGATGAGAGAGTCTTCTGTGCCACAACCAGCTTTCGTCGGATCGAGCTTTTGATAGCAGACATATTGCTGGATTTCCTTTGATGGGTTTCATGTTCAGGGGAAACATTTCACCCTTTTGCTCTGACTTCAGAATCACTTTCTTTGTCTTTTTCTCTATGATTTCAGAACCTTCATCATCGAAAGAAACTTTGAGACCTGTACCTCCAACAAGCTGAGATACACTGATGAGGTTGTGTTGAAGTCCTTCCACATAGGCCACCTTCCTTATGGTAAAATCTCCATTCGTTATCATCCCATATCCCTTTATGGTTCCGAAAGAGTTATTTCCAAACTTAACGTTGCCACCATTTGCAAGAGATCTATATTCCCTGAGCTCCTCTTTCCTCCCTGTCATGTGACGCGAGCAGCCACTGTCGATATACCATTCTTCGTCAAACTGCTCGTCACTAATAACCTGCAAAAATTAAGCAGATTTAGGAACCCAAAGTTTCTTGGGTCCATGTGAGGTTTTCATGGGAACAGGAATAGTAAGAGAGATGTCAACTAGATATGTTCTTTTAATTAGTGTTGTTTCATCTTTCTTTCTAATGGTGAAGACTTTTATTTTGTTAGGATTGGGTTTGTTCGCTTTGGACTCAGGTGTGGATTCATCGACCTTTTGCTTTGCCTTCTGTTCAGCTGAAGAATGAGGTTTTTGAGGGCAAGCGGGATTAGTTTTGGAACTAGATGGAGATGAATGAGTAGAAGTAGAAGGACGAGAAGAATTAGAACGAGAGAATTTGGATGGGGAGGATTTCCTGGCTGATGACTCTAGGTGACCCTTTTGTTTTTGATCATTGGAGGGGCAGACCTTCGAGTCTTGTTCTCTTTTGACTTCAGAGCCGAACCTCTGCGTTCGGTTAGAGTTGTTCTTGGAACCGAACCTTTGGTTTCGGTTGAAATCCTCTTGTGAACCGAACCTTGACTTTCGGTTGGTATCTTCTTGCGAACCGAACCTTGGCTTTCGGTTGATATTTTCTTGCGAACCGAACCTTGGCTTTCGGTTGTTGGAACATTCAGCCTTTCGTACGGGATTGTTTTCATACTTCAGATTCTTGTCTTTGTGTGAATAGTATGCATTCTGGGAGTGCCAGAATTGTTTCCTTTCCGAAAGGTTTTTCCTGTATCTTAGGTTCCTTTCTATCTTTTTGTCTCTCATCTGCTTAGGTTGATGATGAACGTTCGCTTTCGCCTTTGATGTCACCTTGGCTGGTTCCTTTTGAACTTTAGAAGTTTGCCCTGAGGAAGTGGAAGGCGTATCTGATGAAGTTTCACTTCGAGCTGTTGGCGTTGAGGGAATGTCTTCTTTTGCTGAACTATCAACCTCTTGAGGAGTGTCTTTTGTACCACTTGTACTTGGTTCACTGAAATTATCAGGCTTGTTTAAGGGTTCAGGTATGTATCTCCCTTTCTTCATCCAGGAGGTTCTTTCAGATAGGCCAACGGTTTCGTTTCCATTATCAATAGGAGCTTCCCAGAAGAACTCATCACAGCCATCAGCATTGTCTTCGTTAACAATAGCCGTGAGTTCAGCTGTTTGTTGTTCGGTTACTCCAGTCACCTTGTATA
Source organism: Lactuca saligna (assembly GCF_052625555.1). Lineage (NCBI taxonomy): Eukaryota > Viridiplantae > Streptophyta > Magnoliopsida > Asterales > Asteraceae > Lactuca > Lactuca saligna. Next base: position 187,848,631 of record NC_136421.1, on the reverse strand, counting down.
CCTGATTCGGAGTGGTCCTGACCTTTTGATACACAACAGCTTTTTCTACTAATTTCGGGGACTTTTGTTGTGACAGTCTAGCGAATTCCACAGAATTTTCAGAAATAAGATTTTTGTGGTTTTCAGTTTCGCTTTTAACAAATTCTGAGCAGTCAACCGTATCCTCTACAGAAATTTCACTCATGTTTTCATCCTCGTTAAGCTCAGATGCATTTTCAACATCGATTTTATTTTCTGAGCTTACGTTGGCATTTAGAGAGTCAAACTTTTGTATGGTTTCGGTTCTCAGTTTAAGTCTATCATTTTCGTCCAAAAGATTTTTGAGCATGTCCTTATGGTCTTTGGATTTAATGAAGGACTCAATTTTGTCCAGTCCAATTTGATAAGTTGGGTTGACATCATCAGACGATATCACACTCTCACAATTGTAAGCTTCGGCATCGATTTCATCCTCCTTAAATTCTAGGAAAGGCAAAATCATACGATGGATCTTTTTGCCTATCTCACAGTCCAAGTGAAGCTGAGTAATATTGGAATATAAACGTTTAGCTATTAAACAAAAAACATTTCGTTGTTTTAACAATTTCAAATTGTCTCTCTGCAAATAAATGTTTTCGTCTTTAACTTTGATTAATTCCGACTCTTTTAACTCAATCCACATACGCCGCTCCTCACTCTTCGACGCCACCCTGCTTAATTGATCAGTCAGGTTAGAAATGGTGACTCGAGTTTGGGTTAAGCTACTATCTAAATGAGAAATTCTTGTATTGACGTTTTTTAGTTCTTTCTCATATGAGGATGATGGTACTTTAGATGAAATAAAAACAGATTGTACCTTCTTTATCAGTTCATCGAGCTCATTGAACTGTTGGCTGAGTGGTTTGGCCGTAAAGCACATATCCTCCTGCACCTTCGGTCCATTGCTTCCTCCATCGGTATTATATCCCCTCATTTGAGATGTGCCAGACACCATGAAGCATTTTCCACCACTGCTTTCCTCCTTAGCCATGTACGCCTTTCCATGAGTAGGTTTCCTTACTTCTTCGTCTTCTGAGTCAGTAGACCAAACTTCGGTGCAACCGAACTCATCGTCATTGACCGAACCCTGCACAATAAGAGCATTAATAGAAGGGTTAGCGGTAGACTTTTTCTTTCTCAACTCATCCAATCTCTTCTGCAGCACGGCTTCCTCATCCTTTCCATCGTCCTTTTCAGCCATCTTCTTGAGAACACAGTCCTTAGCATAGTGGTTTTTGCCACCACAGTAGAAGCAGATTACTCCGGAATCGCCATCAGCCTTCGGTTCCTTCTTGATCTCCTCAGCCTTCGGTTCATTGTTCGCTTTTTCAGAGCTGTAACTCCCCTGCCAGTTTCGGTTTTTGTTACTGGGGAATCTCTTCTTTATGAACCTCTTAGGATTGGATACCATCATGGCATAATCCTCAGTTGTGAGGTCATATTCTTCCAAGTTGAGCTCTTCATCCTCCATCACGGCTTTACTTTTAGATAGGAGGGCCAACGAACCAAGACTAGAAACAACATTCTTTTCTTGAACCACAATCTTCTCTTGGGACTTTAGAATGCCCACCAGTTTCGCCAAAGAGTATGATTTAAACTGTTCATGGGCTTTGACTGTGGATACTACTGCTCTCCATTCAGATCTCAGTCCGTTCAAAAAAGTAACCTTTTGTTCGATGAGCTTCCTTTCAATGTCGTGTTTGATCATCTTGCTGAGAAGATGATTGAAGCGATCAAACGTTTGGGTCACCGTTTCTTCGGCCCCTTGCCTGAATTCTCCAAACTCTGATAGAAGCAAGGTTTGGATGGAGTGTTCAAGATCTTCGTCTGTGGAATACAGTTCGCGAAGTCTATCCCACACTTCCTTCGCCGTGGTACATGAGCTGACCAGTCTGAATGTGTCGGACTGAAGGGCGAATCTGATCAACCTTAGTGCCTTAATATTGCACTGAAATTTATCTTTTTCATCTTGCGCAATATTTGTCACGTCCTTAAGCAGATCGTTATACTCTTTTTGCGTCTTGATAATTCTGGATGTAGCAGAATGAGAAAACGGCCCATTGATGATGGCTTCCCATATGAGAAAACCATTGTCCTCCGATCCAATCACGTAATCTTCAAAATGATGTGCCCATACTTCATAGTCATGGGTGTATAAGATTGGAATCTTTGTCGTCGAACCAATGCTGTTGGAAATATTAATAGCGTTTGATTGCGTTGCGTCCATTATGATCGTAATAACCTGTTCAAAGATCAGACTTGTAATAAAGCAGATTAGGGCAAAACAATAAATACTAAGATACGTCAATTAAGATGACGGCTCAATAAATATCGATGATTGCGGAAAAACCCTAATGGAAATCTTTTTCACAGAAAAGATGTGTATCGATTACACAGCCTCCTGCTCTGATACCAATTGATGGGATTATAACAACTTTTAATCTAAGAAGATCGATTAGATCTTGAACAAGTACTTGAATATGAAACAGCAAGAATGCAATATTAATAACAAAACAGAACACAATATTAAGAACAGAACAACTTGAATCAATGGTGTCGTATGATTAAATAAAATCCTTAGAAGAGCTCGATTAAGAACATCAACTGTAAAGGATTAGAAGATTACAAGAAAAACTATATCGTAAAGCTCTGGAATGCTAAAACTTGAAATCTTGAATCTTAACCTAATATGCATGTAGCATTAACTTAAATACTATACATAAAAGGCTCTCGGTTGGACAGGCCCAACCGGAGAATACAAGGCTAATCTATCGAGCCCAAAAGACGCAACATCTAATAGAACTTCAGCCCAACAGGGACAAAATTCTCTCTAACGGGGGGATAATGTAACAAATCATTATTTCAAACCTATGTAATAGTATAGGTCAATGTGTATCTCTTTTTATAATAATAAAGATAAATTTTAGCATAATGTGCATATTTACATAATTGACCCTCAAAAATAAATTATTTAGCAATCTCGATTGGGATGAACCAAGTGATAGAGATTGTAACAAGATTTCCAAAAACATAAAGAACACTAAAATCCGAGTGATAACGAATAAGTTATGACCAATCGAAAATCCGCAACAAAACCGACAAAATACTATTCAGTGTAAAAACTGAATTTTCAATAAAAGGTTTTTTATCCTTAACAATCTAAATGAAATTCGTAGTTTATGTTCCGAGAACTTTCATAAAAAGAATGGAAAAATCTGACTTCATATGAGGAATATATGATTTTTCTAAGTTCCAGTATAGTAGTGTACAGCTAAAAACTCGAAATAAAGATCGAGCGATTTTTAGCCAACACAACCTAAACAATAATTGAAGGTCTCTTCGGTAGTAGTACAACGGTAAAAAGACAGTCAAAAATGGACGTCAGATGAAGAAGTTATGAATTTTTAACTGATTTTTGTCTCGGTCTGTTTAAAATAATAATATTAAAAATAAATTCAAAATTAGCCGACGAAGTCTAAATGAAAGTCGTAGATTATGATTTTATCTATCTGTGCATATAAAGAACGCCAAAAACGGAGCTCGTATGCGAAAGTTAAGATTTTCACAAGTTTTGGCACAAAAATAAAGAAAAATTGGAAAACCGGGCAATTTCGCATATGACACGTCACCCTCGCATGCAGGCCTCCACGTGGCACCATTGGATTGGACCGAAGTCTTGCATGTCACCAACTAATTGGACCACTGCCAAGGTCCACTAAGAAGCGAACACCTTCGCATCGGACACCCCCTTCGCATTCGTGTCAGTCTCCTATTGGACTGAAGTCCGGTCCACTAAGAAGCTGCCATGTCCGAAGCCTCGCCTCGTGTACCACTCTCCTGTCCAACGCGTGGGCTACTGACTAAGCTACTTCGGACCTCGGCCTCGGCCTATAAAAGCCATCTGAGGGCTTCCGAAGAAACCCCATTTTTCACACCAAATTTCACACACATTCACCTTTTTCACTTCCATAAGCTCTCATACAACCCCTAAATCCCCGATATCAAGTCTCGGACCCTAAGCAAGCCTCGAAGCCCCGAGATTCCTGAGAAGTAACCTCTCTCATGTCGAAACTCTACCTAATTTGAGCCGATTTCTCGACAAATAAACTCCTTTTCATGAAACGACACTGTGTCCGATTCACCATCTATCAAGTGAGTACATACCCCCATATTTTCATAATTTCTACTATTTTAAGGGGGGGGGGGGATACAAGCATAACACAAGAACTTTGTGTTATAAAAGCATGACTTCAAATCATGATAAAACAACATTAAATCATTAAAAATACTAAAAATATAAACTCTTTATCATCTTATATTTTTCCCCAAAAATTCATATTTGTAAATATATATATATATATATATATATATATATATATATATATATATATATATATATATATATATATATATATATATATATATATATATATATATATAACTAAGATTTAAAAGGATTAGGACTGATAACTCATTCCGGGTCCTTTTCCTTGTTTGGATGTGGGCTTATAGTACCGGTTATTTGTCCGAGTTTCGTTTAAATTTTATTTATATATAAAATTGTATATGTATATAAATATAATAGTTATTCCATCAGTTTAACTACCTTTGTAACATGCTGAGTAAGGGATTTCATGCAAACATGGTTATATACACATTCATAAAGTACATATAAATTATAATAAGTATAATTTATACATAAAACAATAATTCACGATACAAGAATACTCAGTCTTACAAGAAACTAGGGTGTTGATACAGAACAAATCAAGGTTTACACTTATCGAATATATGTTTGAAATACTAAAATCAAGAACATACTGTCAATCACTTATTTCAGAATGATTGGGTTTTGATTCATGAACATACGTGTTTGGAATACTAAATCAAAAACATACTGTCAATCATTTATTTCAGAATGATTGGGTTTTCATAACTACTATACATGTAACGTTTATATGATTTTTATGAGACATTCAATTTTGGTTGTTTCATTCACTTTAGACAATCAAGTTAAAGCCCTGACATTATAACTAGAATCTTCAGCTGGGGATCGAAACAAGTTTTGTGTAGATCTATATCAGGATTGACAACCCCGCACTTAGGCTGCTAGCTATAGTCAGGCATACACGTCGATGAGTGGCAATTGTTGTCAACAGTTTAAACGTCCACATATCGTTTGTTTTAGTCCATCCATAATAGTATGGTTATAATAACTAATTAAAAAGATATTAACAATACGTTAGTGTATAAACAACTAAACGAAAGTACACCTTCAAAGTTACAGTTTACAGAATACAAAATACATTGGTTCAATACAGTTTTCAATAACAGCTGGCGGAGCCAGGCACACTTTCAGTTACAAGTTTTCATAATGGAATACAAATACAAAACATTGATACAAAGAGAAGGGTTTTATTGGAATAAAACTACTTTTCATATACAATAGAAAATATAGGATTTTCTGGAACAAATTACATATACAAGATACAAAAACATCCTTTAAATATAAACACTTATGCACTCACTCAACTTTATGTTGATACTCTCTTTTCAAATTACTTGTATTCTCAGGGAAATAATACACATGAAATCCCCGAGCTTTTTGAGAAGATGGAGCTATGTTGAGTCATATCTTCTTTTGTATAACTATATTTTGGTTCAATATACAATGATTGAACACATGTAAATACTTATACTTTTTAAATACAATGGTTGTTTGTACTTTGATTTGCATGTGTTGTGATACAAGAATTGAAGTCCTCCACCCCCAGACGTTTCCGCCGTCTGGTTTGGGGGTGTGACAGAACCACCTGACCCAATGAAGCACTCAACTCATGACTCATGACTCATGACTCGCAACCTTAGCTTATGACAACCATAACTCAAATCAGAGTATGCCGATTCTCGACAATATAGAGACCTCCGCCTCTTTGCTGATCTTGCCACTAAGCTGCCAAATACTCAATCCAATAAGGCTACTCAAGCCTATGAACTCTCATGTGTCATGCTCTGATTAACGAATAACGCGACTCCCCGCCGCACCATGACACCCTCTTACTGACTAGTGAGTACTACGGCTCCCCGTAGTATCATAACTCCTTTTTGCTGACTACTGAGTACTATGGCTCCCCCGCAGTATCACAACTCCCTCTTGCTGACTAGTGAGTACTACGGCTCCCCGCAGTATCACAACACCCTCTTGCTGACTAATGAGTACTACGGCTCCCTGTAGTATCACAACGCCTTCTTGCTGACTAGTGAGTACTATGGCTCCCCATAGTATCACAACACCCTCTTGCTGTCTAGTGAGTACTACGGCTCCCCACAGTATCACAACACCCTCTTGCTGGCTAGTGAGTACTATGGCTCCCCGTAGTATCACAACACCCTCTCGCTGACTAGCTGGTGAATACTACATCTCCCCGTAGTATCACCACACCCCTTTGCTAACTCATGCATGCTACAACTCCCTGCATCCTTACAACACTTTCTCTTACCACCCACGGTCTCCACCTCAAGTCGGCGCCACACACTGAATCCTTTAATCCACGTCCCACGGTCCAACATAGATAGGTGCACACAAACCCATCCGAAGTAAGCGTCACTACTCCTTACGGCAACCAGCATGACAAACTCCTTTCCTCACTGCAATCCTCATTCTTAAATAACCCCGTTTAACATCAATTAGGCAAAGTGATCCCACTGCAACCATAAATACTTTCTACACCACTTGCCAGCTCTTAACTCAAAACTCAGAATAATGTACTGTTAAGAATATCATAACTGGATACCTTTGTACACCAAAACAGATTGCCCAATTCACTGATCTCATACTCACAACCCCATGCTTAGATACCACATTGCTCTTTCATAATCTCTCAACTGATCTTCCTCTGGCACCACTTGAAACCGTAGAGTATCCCATCTCCCAATTTGAAACATCGAAGCATCGACAATGGCTCAAAACATGTTGTAGAAAACCCAAAACTCCCCCTCTACTATTCACTACTCATATCGACCCTGAAGTTGGTTGACGAATCAAATACTGCCCTTCAAGGGGTATAGATTACAATCTATACCTTCACTTGTAAATCTCCGCTATTACATATGTAATCCAGCGACCCGATAGCACTCGAACTCGACACATGTTAACCTCAGAAAACACAGGCCACAAAGAATCTTCCAATTGACTTAGCCTTTCTCAAGCACATACCACATGCATTATCTCGCTCTGCACCTAGCCTCGATCACCAATAACCATGGACTCATGAATCCGCACCGTAGGTCTCTATATCCAGATCTTTAACTGTTCTCGAACAAATATCTGATATCCTCAATAAAATACCCGGTTCTCCCCCACTTAAGGTTCGAGCCATCACCAATTGGCGCACCAACAATCTATCCCACAGCCTGTTCCACTAGTAACATCGCACCTACTCTTGGAAGGTGCTACGCAACGCTCGATGATCTCCCCGATAGAGATCAAGCAACTCCCAATACACTGAATCTCAGATGAAATCCTCAAAACTTCCTATCATGACTGCCACTAGTCATTCATAATCTCACACTATTCCATCACCGGACCTCTCAACTTGTCCAGTATCAACCCTGACTCTTAGTATGGAAATAATGAGCTATCGTTCTCTCATTCTCGACTCCTCAACCAATGCTCCATCACGACACTTATGATAAGAGCAGAACCCACATCACCACTCTCGATACTCATCAAAGATAATAAGAGCCACCGCCCTGATATACTCCTCTTGATCGTCCGACACTGCAGCCAACACATGCCCTACTATACTCAAATAGGGTGTATCCCAATCCTTGACCATCTCAGTCCCTACTGACGACCTGTTCAAGCTATGTCTTTACTCGTGGCAGACCCACTGCCATATACTCTGATTGAAGATCACCATCAATGAAATCCCACAAGGCTCACCCCCAAACTCAGAAACCAAAATCTCAACACCTCTTACATCTCCCACAAGAAACAGAATTAGCACCACTCAGGTCACAGAAAGTGACATCTCCACTATCGGCCGGTCGCCCAGCCCAGACCGTATTCTTGCATAACGCACCATCCCTACTCATCCCTGAGTCTTGCGACTCCAACTGGCATGTCACCAACAATCCCTTGGAGCTAACTCAATTTCCCTCTCAAGGGATACTCCACTAAAACTTGTTCATCATGGCCTTCTGGCCCCATACTCTTTCACATCTGTTCTCAGTCTAGACAATCACCACGAAATAACCGGTGAAACCAGAAGCATTAACCGCCACATGTCATGGTACTCAACCCATGTGGCCACCTCTCGATTTGCTATGAATCATGGTACCCGAACCATGTTATCCCCTCTTAATCTGCTACGATTCATGGTACTCGAACCATGTTCTCTCTTCTCAATCCGCTTCAATCATAATACTCGAACCATGACATCACTTCTCGACCTGCTACAAATCATGGTACTCGAACCATTACATCACCTCTCGATCTACTACAAATCATGGTACTTGAACCATGACATCACCTCTCAATTTGCTACAAATCATGGTACTCGAACCATGACATCACCTCTGGATCTGCTACAAATCATGGTACTCGAACCATGACATCACCTCTCGATTTGATATAAATCATGCTACTCGAACCATGACATCACCTCTTGATCTGCTACTTAGATCCTCCTGAATACTCCCTGCATCGAGTATTGGTCCTCTGCTTTCAGTAGTACAGGACTATACTACTTGCCACATCCACCCATACTCACTACACGGACCATCCCAGAGTCCCTAAGTAGCTGCTCAACCTTCTCAATCTACTCTGTCAGCATACTCGTCTGACTAAGGTCACTTCTTAGGATCTTCCTAGGTTCTCACACTTCTCCGCCATCAACTGCTGAGTAACTCCTTATGATGCCAATCATCTACTTCCTGAATATCATCATATTCACTTGGTAGCTGACTCCTGCATCGGGAATTCCACAAAGCATGAAGCAAGCAACATTCGGTCATTAAATAAACACGTAAAACCCACTCTGGCTGATAACTCCACTTGCTCTACTCATACTCAAAAGAGATCACCGAACTCTGCAACTCTACCCCTTACGGGTATATAGCTACTCTCTCCATAGGGTCCACAAATTCTCATCTAGGTATCTCTCCTAGATTACTCCTCTACTCAAATCCTTCTCTACAAGGATTCCTACTGGATACTCTCACTCATCACATACTCGAAAGTGCATCACAGATAGTAGCAAATCCTAGGCTAAGGCTGTTGGGTTTTGGTATACTACAACATCCTATGGTGCACATACAACCCTAAATACCTTGGATCAATGTTTTAACTAATTATACATGCAAATGGTATCCACAGTATTAATCTGACAACTAGCATGCATTTAGCATAAACCATATAAGATACTAGTTAGCATAACATACCTTTTGATGGAGCTTGAAGTCTTGGTGTATTTGGCTTTAAAGAGCTTAGCCCCAATAGTGTGGAAGCCTCAAGTGGAATCACAACACATCATGGACAAAGGATGAGCTTGAGAGAGGATTCCATGCACACAAAAGACACCATGAACTCCAAGAAGATCCAAGTGATGATTTTGGGCAATGAAGTATCTATTTATATGTGGGATTTCTAGGGTCATGGATATAACCCAAATCCATACCCATGGGTTTTATGATCCATGGTTCATGTGGCCCAACTCTTTATGTATCCATACATAAACTTGGTCCAACATGGATCATAAGCCCAACACATATAAACATAACTAATTATCATAATTAGTCCCCATATATTTAATTAGTCTCTTTTGATCACTAAATTAATTCCAAATTAATTTTTGATCAATACTAATTAAAACATATGATTTCATATTAATACATTATAACTTATAATATATTAATAAACCATAAATAAACTTATATCAAAAGTCCATCCTAACAAATTGTCCTGATGATATGTAACCCAAATAGACCATGCTACTCTCGGGTCGAATACATACCAATAATAGTTATGGGCTTAGACACCTAATCCAACAGTGTCCCACTTGGATAAGTCTAAAACTATTATTGTGTATGACTTCAAGCTCCCGATTAGCAATCGTAGCTCTTAAAAGCCGCTGTCGTACTCTGAATAAATCAATGACGCGTCCATTAGATAAAGGATCATATATTCCTCCATTCTAGATATCATATGGACTGAGACATAAATTATAATCATTCTCTCTGCCCATCTGTTGTTTTCCGATTTCCGATTATGACGACCGACTAATTGAACAAATCAAATCCGTCCAGGTCCGGCCGAGCACTTATGTTTGTCATCACTAAATCATCAAGGGGCCCACATATATCGCTTTTATCAAGAGTAAAAGGAATGGATAAACTTTGACTCATATGCTTGTTCTACTACTTATTGAATCATACATAAAGACACGTTTTATAACATCGAGTTACCAAATGCGTTTACGTGCAATCAATGTATAACTAACTCATAGGCAACAAGTCATATCTCTAGGTTTGAAGAATATAAGATATTATTGTCTCATGATCACTCGTAATAAAATCCATGAAGTGATTAAAATGAGCGTGGGTTGAATCCAATACTCGAATCCCTATTCTAGGAGTACTCATGAATGTTGTAGCAACTCTTACTATGTCCACTACCTTGGACATCTACAAACCCAATTCATGATAGTCTTGACTTAATACCTACTTCCAACGTCGTATCGACTGTGGATGGTTTTAATAACTTAGTAATTCGGAAAGAATAACCAAGCTATTCTGGAAGTCAAACATGCAAAGGGAGACATAAGAATAATTCTAATCATCTATGGTCCCAAGAAAGTTTGAGAGTAAATAGAACACCTTTTATTTAGGCACCATATTGATTACTCATTATTCATTGTATAATGTTCCAAATAATCAACTTTAGACTTGAATCAAAACAACAGTCATGCCATTCTCCAAGCATGCACACTATGTTTGTCTATAATCCTTACTTTGTGAAACAGACCAATTGAACATGATTCCAATGATGCTCATTTCACAATCCTAAATCTTTATCTTAAATGTAAGAATTCCAAATTCCTACCATTTAATGAAATCTCTTAGATTCTAAACATATATACATTGATCCTCTTGTAATTACTGTGAACAAAGTCACAAAGAGTTGTCAACAGACATTACAGAGTATTCCAATGGAGATCAATTCCATGGAAACGAAATCTCAAATTCAAAGTACATTACTTTGAACATCCTTCTTGCATTAAGCTTTCTAATCTTACACAAATTTAAAAGAACAGCTTCCACCTATGGAGACCTTTCCAGATTCCTATTTTGACTATCACTATTGAACAAGATTTACCTCTTTTCAGAATATGTCAATATGGTCCTTCCAAAATTAACACTTGTACTTCCAACTGTCCATGAACAACCAATCTTTGGTAAACCTAACATTGTCCTCGATAATTGCTTAGTCATATCCAATTCTAGATCTTTTCCCTCTTAATGCCTTAGGCATTTGGAAAATTTAGAAAGGATAAATATTATAGCACATGTAATCGATCCTATATCCGAAGCATATGGGACACGATTCATGATGTCTCACATAACAACCTGATCATAGACTAGTCTTTTGCTACAATATTTTTTATTTGCCATGTTTTCAAAATTTGACTATGAAGAGGGGTACCGTAATCATAATCGAATTTTGAGAATGCAATATATATATATATATATATATATATATATATATATATATATATATATAATTTTCTTATGTTGAACCATTCCAACACAAACTTCATATATATATATATATATATATATATATATATATATATATATATATATATATATATATATATATATATATCCTTGACTAAAGATGATCAAAATCTCAATCTAAGCTTTTAGAATTGAAATGAAGTATAATTTCCTCTCCCTTAATTATAGCAAAACAACTTTTCCCAATTGAAATCCTTTTGTATTCTATAATTAACACTTAACATAATAATGATGCTCCCACTAACATGATAATTATTAGCATAACACTTATGCTCCCACTAACTTTGACATGTATCCAGAAATTAGATGGACTTCTAGAAATCAATACTTTATTGACTCTCTTACCAAAGTTCAGATTTCTGATACTAAATGCTTTGATAAAACTTTATCAAAATCATAAACCTTTCCTTAGATAGCTCACATGTGTGTCTAACCAATTTTATAGAACTATGAAAAGGGATGCCGTAATCATAGTCTCAATTGCTTAGACCTTTTACATTTCTCACAAGTCTATGTTAGTGTGTCGGTTAACCACACACGCTCCACTAACGACTTTGAGAATGCAAATATCACAATTGCTATCTACTTAAAATCTACTTAGTGAAAGCATTTCCTCACCATCATTTTCATGAGTCGAAGAGAAACCTTATGACACTTAGATTTTATGGTGTGTGTGTTCTTATCCATGTGAATTTCTCATAACCAGAATCACAAGACAAGGTTAGTGACAAATCCAAACTCATGTGGACTAAACTTGTGCAATGTTGATTTCTTGCCACTTGGCAGCACAAAAGCCTACCATTGCTTCCAGGTTGTAATCCAATCAATTGAGAACACATAGAACTCACATGCATAGTCAACTTTAACTGGAATGAGCACATTTTATGTCAACATGATGGGTTACAAACCTCTAGTCGTGTGCTAGTGATAAACAATAGGTTTCACCCTTGATTAGTTTTTGAAACTTTCAAGACCTTTAAGACTCCCACTGTCCACTTGACATATAAGATTCTCTTATCAAGAACCATTCCTTGACAAACAAATATTCAAGAATTAGTGCAAATTCTTATTAAGAAAAAAAACTTCACATAATTGGTCTTAGTTGGTCTTTGTCTTATCCAAGACATCACAACTTACCAATTACAAATGTACAAGAGTAAAAAAAAACATTTTACTCTACATTTGACAAGTGTTAGAAACCTTCTAAGGATTATGTCACACAAGTTACAATCTTGGAGTATGAATCTAAGACTTGTTTTGGAACGAAGTATGATTCATCTTTTGATTTTAACCATTTCAACAAACCATGATTCGTCTTCTTTGCCAAACAAGTGCACTAAGATGTCCTTAGAGAATGAATTGTGATATGATTACACAATAAATAAGATGTTCATCAAACATGATACTAAAGTACTCTCCCATCTTTTTAGATTTGAGAAACTTTTATCTTTTTGCCTAATTTGATTCTTCTTTTCGTTCTGCCATACATTGAAACTTTTCCAATGTTTTAGAATTATACTTAAACTTGTAAGTATAACCATATTTACTAAGCTTTAGTAAATCATTATGAATAGTTTCATCATTCTTTGTGGTAGACCTGACCAGTGCACACTCAACTGTACCCGATCCCCTAATCCTTCACTTGACTCACATATACATGTGAACAATGAATTAGTCTTAATTTCCCAAATATTAAAATTCTCATTCATCATACAATATAAGTCGCATGTTTCCAAGTTTCTATACAACTGAAACTTGGGTGATGAGAATCTGTCCTTATTTGGTAAATTATGACACTACCACAAACGAAAGAATCAAATCCATTTTTCCAATATTGCTATCAATGGAACCATATAAACAATAATTTTTCACAAATGTCATTGTAAGGATATTTAAAATAAATAAAATTAAAAAATTTCTTTTATTTTAAAACTTACAGAAAAACTTATCCTTACAATGAAAATACATATGAAAACAATGTTGTCATTTATTCCCAAGCAATCTATCACAACTCTTAAGCAACATGTCAAAATTCTGATCACCGAACCATGCGATTGAAATCTATCTTCGCGATCAGAATCAACATATATTTCTTTTAAGCTTCCTCTCTTTTCTTTGATTCTTAAAACATCAACATGTGTCCTAGTCACATCATGTAATAAGAATCTCGGAATAGGAACTTAATTGAGTTAGACAGTGGACTTTACCTGAAGTAGAGTCAAACCTTTTTGACTTTACCATCCTTATGATCTTTCATGTAAATAGGGCAGCTTCGCAACCAATTCCCTTTCCTTTGGCAACAGAAACATATGGACTCTTTGGGAATGGTACACAAGTCTATCTCATACTTAGCCTTTCTCTTTACCATTTGATCAACCGAGTTGACTATGGTCGATCCCTTTCCATTGGGAAGAGAAAGATTTATAGATTTCCAATGTTACCATTGTCAATGTCCATGAAAGTTTTGGAAGTTGATCTTCCTTTCAAATTTGCTTCACTAGTGCTCAAAATCATTGCTGACTCAGCAACACCAAGCAAATAGGTAAGATCATTAAGGGTCAAGTCATGGTCTGTCACATAGTAGTCCCGATGGAACTCACTATGTGACTTAGAAAGTGATTGAACTAGACCTCTACAATGGGAGATATTCAAGTTAGGGAGAATAATTGGAGGGGGTGGAGGAAGTGAAATTCCAAGAGATTTGGGAAGATCATAGATGTATGAACTAGACCTCTACAATGGGAGATATTCAAGTTAGTTGATTTTTAATTCCTTAATATAACACCCAATATGAAATATTAAGGCTAGGATCCAACACAATATTTTATAACTTGGTAGAGGGATGCCGTAATCCAAGCTAAAAGAAAATTGAAGGTAGGCGAATGACGATTCACCAATTTCCACCATGAAAAACAAAATAATTTATTAGGTTTTAATTGGATTTGAAACTCCTAGATCTTTTGAGATTCATTGAACTTTTCAATTGCATGTTTCAATCTCGATTGTGCCTCTCAAATGGGATGCCGAGGATCACAAAACAAGGTGTGAATAACCAAGCAGATTGAGTTGGTACCCTTAATATTTATCACTTAATCGATGTGCCGGTTACCTACACGCGCTCCACCGATCTATGATAAAAATTAACTCACCCTTAGCCACTCTTACTAGTCAATGTTAGTGTGTCGGTTACCTACACACGATCCACCAACGACTTGGTAAGGTACAAAGTGTAATTTCATGGGTTAGAACAAAATTCACATTTTCCTAAGTAACTAAGATTGGGAATCTAATAAGTGTTTAGTTACATAGTATTTATCATTATACTTTTAATGAAGGGAGACTTATAGTCCTGCCAAACCCGTTTGGCTAACGACCCTCCACCAGTCAAGGAAGCGGCGGGTGAGAGTGGACACCCATTAAACTGCCATTTTATAGGCAGTAAGCTTATACCCCCTTGTAGACCGGCTTTGTGAATGAGGCCAACTAATGGTAATACTGACTTTGTTCTTATACAGATATAAGCATTAACTATTAATATTATAATAGTATAAGGGTCAAATTTTAACTTTTAAAACTCTAAGGGCTAACTTGAAACTAAAGTATTCATGGGGGAAACATTACAAATTCCAAAACTTGAGGTGTAAGTCCCTAATTTGCATGTGTATCAATCAGATCCGTTTGAGGGTGCGGAATCCCAATCAAACGGATGATGTCATATCAAATAGAAGAGAAGAAGAAGAATATGATAAATCTATGTATGAATTGATTAGAATGAAGATTCGGATACAAAAGATTCACACACACAAAACTTCTCTCTAGTTTCTCTCTTGGCCGTACACTCCTTATATATATATATATATATACACACACACACACACACACACACACAAGGGAATATGGGCTAACTAAACATGGGCCATAAATGGTTTTACAGCCGTAAATACAACCGTAAACACGTATACGGCCGTAAACACCAATTTGTTTACGATCCAAAACACAAAAATACATTTTTCTAGAAAAGTAAAGTATAAACCATATTTTTGACCCAACAATCTCCCGCTTGGTTTATAGCTTTCTTTTCTTTTCTTAAATGACCCAACAAGCTCCCCTAAAAAGTAACTAACTTTCTTGATAATCTTCATTGGGAGCTTTGGCTTCAGATTTAATCTTTGAATTCTTCACAGCTTCAAGATGAACATGATAAATCTTCAATAATTGACTTCATCTTGAGCAGTTGGGCATTTCTTCAGAATTTGGCATTGAACGCAAGTTGGGTGAGGAGGGTTGACGTACTGATTCTTGAAAAATAGCGCTTTCAGCTTGAGAATCCTCAGAGAGAACATCAGAGAGAACAAATCTTCTTGATCACTTCAGCAGGTTTAATATAGCAGCAGACTGATTGAGGAGGCTTCAATGCAATCCGTCACATAATCTTCAATTTCAGCTTCACCTTGCTTCTGGGGTTTAAAAAATCAAATGTTGAAAGAATAATCTTCATTTCTTGCTCCCTCGAATGAGAATTCTTCGATGATCACGGATGAAGCTTTGGCTCAGAAATTTTCGACACAAACTCCATGAGTTTCATCTTCACTTGAATTCACTTTTCAAGACAAAACAAAACTAAAAGAAAATTTTAGCACACAATATATATATATATATATATATATATATATATATATATATATATATATATATATATATATATATATATGTATGTATTGATTTTTCATATTTTCTGAAAAAGAAATAAAATAGAAATAACACTATTTTTTTATTTTTTTATTTTTGTTTGGTTTTTAAAATTTTTAATTCTCCTCTAATATTTAGATTAGAAGAAAACTATGAACAAATTTAACAAAAATAAAAATAATAGCTAACTTTAAGAGTAATTTGGGATCAAAGTTTCTAGACAGCCTTTATGCGTTTATCAGTACCTCTCCCTTCATGAATAGATCTGGTCAATCGTCGGTATTGTGGTACACTTAAACACGAGAGATTGTGACAAAATTAGGACATACTATAAGTGACAAGACAATGTGATCCTAAGTTCCTAGATAATATTCCTTAAGGACCATTCAGCTGACGACGACCAGGGATATTGTTGTCCACCTAAATTGAGAAGCGAGATCTATAGACAACCTGTATGTGTTCAATATTAATTGTACTAGAACATGTTTCCTGCTTTCTGGCATGCCCCAGCCATCAATGACTTCCAAAATACTCCTTACACTGGGTGAGAAGACAATTATTAAGAGAGAAGATAGATTTAGAATTCATATGTTGTACATCCAGGTCGGATCTATTCCAATCACGCAAAGGATGAAACATATAACTAACTGAAGTTTTTAGAGGGATTAAGAAGAGAATGGTGCATATACTATGTACCAGGTCGGATTATGAGTCACGCAAAGGCGACAATATATGGCTAACAGATAGAAAGAATTGCATAGAGAGAAGATGCAGAGAGATAGAATTGCATATGTTACAGTCCAGATCGGATCTCTTGATCATGCAGAGGAGGCAATATATGACTAATAGACAGAAAGAAAGAAAATAACCTTCTACAGACCTAATTTATCAGAATTCCCCAGTCACCCCATCAAAATCGAAATTAAGGACAGAATCGGCACATCGAGGAAAAGTGAATCCACAGTTCTAGATACAAGTTCTTTAGTGTGACTAGTAGATCCCCGTGTATTTCTCCCTGCTTAACCTATCCGAGCGTCGTGTTGTCAGGCTAAATGGATCTATCTAGGTCAAGATATTTCAAGTCTCTAGATTCGTTAAGTTCATCTATGCCTAGTCAAGTCCATTTAAAATCTTTCGTACCTACCAGCACATCAAACACAGAGCCTAGACAATTCAGATTCAGTCCCTTACACAGATTCAAATTGCCTATTATCACATGATTATATCATTTCCCAAAATATCTCCTGCAAGTACATTCCATTAACACCATATTTTTGATTTTCTGATTTTCTAATGTTTTTGGATTTTTTTTTTAAAATTTTAAAATTTTGGTTTTGTTTTTATTTCGCCCCCTAAATTTGTGCATAGGAGAGAAACGAAATTAAATGCGCAAATTTAAACTAGCTTAAAACAAAAATTAGTCTTTAAAGCGAATCAACTTAAGAAAAACTCAGGAGTACAGAGAAGAAAATTCAAATCGTAAGTCACTGATTGAATTTGCATCCAGAAGGTCTGAGAACAGCACGCGTAAACTCAGAATAGATCCAAAAAATCTTCACGTCATTAAGCACTAACCCCATGTGATCCCTTCCTTTCTTCCCTTCTTTCCTTTCCCGCAAAGGACACAAACTCTCGAACAAAGTTATGAGTGTTTTATATTTGAGAGATGTCCCCTATAATATGCTAGGAGCAGCCACTACCAACAAACCGAAGTCTGATGATATGACTCCATAGTTGCTGTGACATCCCCAAAATCACGGCCAGAAAAGACCGGTTTGTTTATGCTTTGTTTAAAAATCAGAGTTACATTTTAAATGAAAGTGTTGCGGAATTTGTCCCAAAACAAAAATATGATAAAGATTTATCAAAAGCATTTCCATAGAAATGTATTTCATTAAAAGACTCGGGATGTCATGTTCGTATAGATCAAAAGCATAAACAGTACAATATAAGCCTTACTACATTATTTCAGATCTACAGGCCTATATCCGTAATCCCTCGTCCAAAACATCACACCTATGCTCATGCGCCACTACCTGTAATACATAAAACTGAGTGGGTCAGGCTTGGGAGCCTGGTGAGCACATAGGGTTTTCAACCCACAATAAATAAGTTTATTAATTTCATCGATCAACAATAACCCGATTACCCGTTCCCGTTATCCTCACTTTACGTCCCTAAACACCTATCATAAGGGACCTAGCCTAAGGATCATCATAGGGACGGACACTACTGCTAAGGGGATTCCTCAGCAATAAATGTCCTACAGGCAACCATGTGGGGGATGGAGTACACCGGTGAACATATCGTTCACAAACACCTACAGGTTGCGAGCCTGCTAGTGTTCCACTGGACTGTCTAGAA
Source organism: Lactuca saligna (assembly GCF_052625555.1). Classification (NCBI taxonomy): domain Eukaryota; kingdom Viridiplantae; phylum Streptophyta; class Magnoliopsida; order Asterales; family Asteraceae; genus Lactuca; species Lactuca saligna. Next base: position 187,829,761 of record NC_136421.1, on the reverse strand, counting down.
GAGTCCGTGGTCGTCATCCATACTCCGCTAGATGACAGAATCAACAACATCAACATCGAGGCCTCTCATCATTTTATCACACATCACCTATTGCATCTACCCATGTTTTACCCCAACATTTTCATAGATATAAAATACATATACAGTTTAAATCATTGAAAACATGTACAACAACGTTCATCTAGCATAGATAGCAAGTATTCAGATAATATGCACACATAGCACGTAATTTATATAAAATACTTCATATCTATGTGTAAGTTGAAAGTAACTATGCACTCACTTTTTAAGGTGATGATTCCAAAATCAGGCAGCGCTTGCTTCTAACGATTCTATTTTCCTTCTACGAAACCTAGCATTATTATCGCAAAATTTTAGTCTAATATTTGCCGTGACCAACTATTAGTCTTAGTATTATTATTATTATATAAGCGTTAAACAATATTTTCCAACCACTATGTACAGACAGGGGCCAAACATAAAACACCGGAGGGCAGGACCATTTTGGCATATAGCACTTCTGAAATCCAACAACCTTATGCGGCCCTTTAAACCAGATTCCCCGTACCGCGAGTAGTTAAAAAAAATATTATAACGACACTTATATAAGTTATAATGATAGCTCAAATATTTATTATAAGTTCATAATAACAATACTAATTTTAAATATAAGCTATATTAAAATAAGGTAAGCATAACTTACTTACAAGGGGGTTTTAGCTAGGAGTCGGGCTCTGCAGGGGCAGAACTTCGTCGCTGAATCTTTCTAAGAAAGATTCGTGCAACGCTTCAGCGCTCACCTTACTATAGTAAGCTACAGAAAGAGAAGTCGAATCACGAGGGACCGAAATGATCGGGGGATAAGGAGAGAAAGACTCTTGAATCAAGAGAATGGAACAAGAAATATGAGAGCCCAAGGCTCTTATTTATACTAATTGAATTTTCAAAAACTACCCTCCATAATTACTTAATGACCTTTTAGTTATATAAACAACTAAACATCCCTCTATAATACTATTATAAATGGATTTAATGATATTTGTACTAAACTAATGTCGAAAGAACTCAACATTAGTCTTATAGTGACCGCATCGTCGATACCTTTCTAATGATATATACATATGTATATATATGTGTACGTATACATGATTTATACATTATTTTTATACGTAAATATGCTATTATAATTTGTAACTCGTTCATACGAACTCCATTTTTGACGTTCTTTATATCCACGCGTAGGTGAAGACGTACTCTACAACTTTCGTTTAGACTCCGTCGGCTAAGTTTGACTTTATTTTTAAAGTTATATTTTTAACAAGCCGGGACAGGATTGGTCTGTTTAAAATCTCATAACTTCTTCATACGAAGTCAGATTTGGGCGTTCTTTTTATCGATGTTCTTAGTTTAACATATTCTATGACTTTCGTTTAGATGACTAAGGCTAAATCTCGCTCTATCGTAAATTCACTATTCACGCTTCCCGATATCGTGCCGGTCTGTCGTGAAACTTCGACGGGTCATAACTTCTTCGTTATAACTCGGATTTCGGCGTTGCTTATATGCACAGAAACCTTGAGACATATTCTACAACTTTATGTATAGATATCGGGATTATCTCACACTTTAATTTTGACACTTATTTTTATTCTTTATTAATTATACATTTATAATTAAATAATAAACACATATAATTCACATAATACTCAAATATTTCATCTCTATTACTTCAAAAAGAGTTACAAGAGTTGACCTAGACTACTACATTGACAAAAACGCTTAGCCCTGAAACCCGGGCGTTACAATTCTCTCCCCCTTAGGATGATTCCGTCCCAGATTCATGCATCAGCAAACAGATGTGGATAGCGACTCATCATGTCATCCTCTGTTTCCCAAGTGAGATTCGGCCCATTCGAATGTTTCCATCGGACTAGCACCAAGTCGACCATCTTTGTCGTAACTTCTTAGTCTTACGGTCAACAATTGCCTCAGGCTCTTCGATCAACCTTTTATTTTCATCCATCCTTAACTCTGAGATTGGAATTATGTCGGGAACATCTCCCGTGAATTTCCTCAAATAACACACATGGAAGGTGTTATGAATACCATTGAGTTCTTCGGGCAATTCCAGCTTGTAAGCTTGGTTCCCTATCTTCTAAAGAACTTTGAACGGTCCAATAAACCTTGGACTCAACTTTCCTCGTTTCCCAAATCATATAAGTCCCTTCCACGGTGAGACTTTAAGCAAAACAGAATCCCCAACTTCGAAAGTTATCGGTCGTCTTTTCTTGTCAGCATAGCTCTTCTGACGATCCTGGGATGCTAACATCCTTTCCCTAATCACCTTCAACTTCTCAGCAGTCTCATGGACTATCTCGGGGCCCATAAACTGCTTCTTTCCGGCTTCAAGCCAACAAGACGGCGTACGACACTTCTGCCCATACAAGGCTTGATAAGGAGCCATCTTGATGCTCGAGTGAAAACTATTGTTGTAGGAAAATTCTACCAGAGGTAAGTGCTCGTCCCAATTCCCTTGAAATTTGAGGGTACATGCTCTCAGCATATCTTCCAGCGTCTGAATCGTTCTTTCGCTCTGACCATCAGTTTGCGGACGATAAGCAGTACTCAAACACAACTTTGTACCTAACTCCTTTTGTAGACTCCTCCAAAACCTTGACGTGAAACGACTATCACGATCTGATACAATCGTAAGAGGGACACCGTGAAGTCTTACAATTTCCTTCACATAAGCATTTGCGAGCTTATCCATAGACCACTTCTCTTTGGATACTATGAAGTGTGCACTCTTGGTGAAACGATCCACGACTACCCAAATCATGTCGTGACCGTTCTTCGTCCTGGGCAGTTTAGTCACAAAATCCATGGTGATGTCTTCCCATTTACCCATGGGTACAGGTAAAGGTTCCAAACTCCCATACGGTTTCTGATGTTGTGCCTTAACCCTCGCACATGTTACGCACTCGGCCACATACTTCGCAACATCGAGCTTCATCGTCGGCCACCAGTAGTAGGGTTTTAGGTCCCTATACATTTTAGTGCTACCGGGATGAATCGATTACATGGTCTTGTGTGCTTCTTCCATCAGAAGATCTCTTATTCCTCCCGTCTTAGGTACCCAAATTCGATCTTGGAATACCTTCAGTCCTCGACTGTTTGTACCAAACACTAACGTTCTTCCCAAACGTTCTTCCTTTCGGTCATTTTTCTCTAAAGCTTCTTCTTGAGCTTTCCTGATACTTTCCACAATCGTCGAGACGACTTCAATTCTTAACGCTCTTGGCCTTTTCCTTTCCAGATTGACTTTCCGACTGAGAGCATCAGCAACAATATTTGCTTTACCTGGGTGCTAAAGTATCTCACAGTCGTAGTCCTTGAGAAGTTCTAGCCAGCGTCGTTGCCTCATGTTCAACTCCTTCTGATTAAAGAGATACTGGAGACTCTTATGATTAGTGAAGAGCTTGCACTTCGTGCCGTAGAGGTAATGCCTCCATATCTTTAAGGCAAAAACTACCGCTGCGAACTCCAGATCATGAGTGGGGTAGTTCTTTTCGTGCTCTTTCAATTGCCGAGATGCGTATGCTATCACCTTTTCTCTTTGGGTCAGAACACAACCCAACCCGACTCCAGAAGCGTTACTAGAAACCGCGAAATCTTCGACTCCATCAGGTAGAGAAAGTATCGGTGCTTCACATAACTTCTTCTTTAGCTTCTCGAATGCCTCATCGTGTTTCTCACTCCACGTATACGTAGCTCCTTTATGAGTCAAAGTTGTTAATGGAGCAGCTATCGAAGAAAAGCCTTGGATAAATCGTCGATAATATCCGGCTAATCCTAGAAAGCTTCGAATCTCCGTGGGACTCTTTGGACGTTCCCACTTCATTACAGCCACGAACTTTGCGGGGTCAACCATTATTCCCTCCTGGTTAACAACATGACCCAAGAATTGGACTTCCCATATCCAAAAGTCGCATTTGGAGAACTTTGCAAAAAGCTTCTCCTTCTTCAACACTTCTAATACTTCCCGTAGACGCTTGCCATGCTCCTCTTGGCTTTTCGAGTAGATGAGAATGTCGTCGATGAACACTATCACGGATTTATCGAGGAATGGTTTACAAACCCTATTCATCAAATCCATGAATGCTGCGGGAGCATTGGTTAGCCCGAATGATATAACCAAGAACTCGTAGTGTCCATATCTCGTTCTGAATGCAGTCTTTTCAATATCCTGCTTTCTCACCTTTAGCTGATGATATCCTGACCTAAGATCGATTTTTGAGAAGTAGCTCGAACCTTGCAGCTGATCGAATAGGTTATCAATCCTCGGCAATGGATACTTGTTCTTCACCGTTGCCTTATTCAGCTCTCGGTAGCCTATACACATTCTCATACTTCCGTCCTTCTTCTTCACGAATAACACCGGAGCTCCCCAGGGTGATGAACTAGGTCGAATAAAACCATTGTCCAACAGCTCCTGAAGTTGCGTCATGAGCTCCTTCATCTCCGTCGGTGCTAATCGGTAAGGTGCCTTTGCTATCGGTGTTGTTCCTGGTAACAAGTCTATACAAAACTCCACTTGCCTATCAGGTGGTAATCCGGGAAGATCTTCGGGAAAGACTTCCGGATAATCACACACAACTGGTATATTCTGCACCTCTTTCTTCTCCTTCTTGGCATCGATTACGAATGCCAAGTATGATGCACATCCTTTGGAAAAACATTTCCTGGCTTTCATCAGGGAGATGATTCCAGAATTCACTCTGCGTTTGTCCCCATACACCATAAATGATTCTTTTCCGGGTGGGTTTACCTTTACTATCTTCTTTCGGCATTGAATCTCAGCATCGTTGGCGCTAAGCCAATCCATACCCAAAACGATGTCGAAACCGTTTAACTCTATGGCTAATAGCTCTTCATGGAATTCGTTTCCGTTTAGGTCAATGACGATGTTCCTAATACGATTACTATCAGGTACGAATTTGCCACTGGCAACTTCTACAATCAGGGCATTATCTAGTTTTTCTACAGGCAATGCTAATTTCCCACCAAATTTATGCGACACAAAGGAGTAGTTGGCTCTGGAATCAAATAGTATATTTGCAGGAAAACCATTTACAAGAAAGGTACCTGAAGCGACGTCTGCTGCCTCCTTTGCAGCCTCGAGCGTCATCTGGAAGGCTCTCGCCTTCGGCTTCGGTGGTATGTTGGGTCTTCCTGTCTCCTTCTTCTTCGGGCAGTCCTTCAAAATGTTCCCTTCTTCATTGCACCCATAACAGGCTTTCTGGTTGAGGGTGCATTCATTGGCGTAGTGCCCAGGCTTTCCGCACTTGTAACAAGTGACCCCTCCGTCACACTTCCCAGAGTGCTTCTTCTTGCACTTGTCACACCACTTCGCATCTGATCCTCCTCCCCTCAAACCAGACTTCGAGAATCTACTCTTCTTGTTGGACTTCGAGGATCCATTGAACTTCCGTTTCTCACCAACCTCAGCCCTCTCCAGACCTCTTTCCTTTTGTTGGGTCTCCACGTTCTTAGCTGCTCGAACAACTGATTTCAGAGTGGTTGCCATCTTGACTGTTGGGCCAAAGTCAGCCAGCAGTCCGTTTGCGAATTTCTCAATTTTGGAAAGTTTGGTTGGCACTAGGTATGGAAACAACTTCATCTTTTTCGTAAATGCAGCAGCATAGTCATCGATGCTCATTCTCCCCTTCTTCAAATTTTGGAACTCATTGTTCAGATCAATCAGGTCTATCTCTGAACAGTACTGCGCCTTCAGTTGTTCCAAGAACTCATCCCATGACATTTTCAGAGCTTCTCCCCGTGGCATTGTATCTGCCAATAGCTTCCACCAGCTCAAGACTCTAGTTTTCAATTGTCTCACAGCGAAGACAGTCTTCTGCTTCTCGCTGCAGTCGCAGCTCTCAAACACCATCTCCATCTCGGAGATCCAGTCTATAATCTCAACAGGCTTTGGGCTTCCTGAGAGACTTGGTGGTTTCGCACCTAAGAAATTTTTGTACATCCGCCCATCCTTGTTGTTTCTCCCTTCTGGGCCATTCTTTTGCTCACCTTGAGTCCCTACTTGACTCACTTGGCGGCTATAGTTCCCTTCCTCAGATGGCTCGGGAACTGGCTCCGTCAGTTCAACATGTATGGTAGGTTCGTCCCTATTTTCGTGGAGCATCCATCTCATTTCTTCCCTTTGTTCAGCTAGCATAGCCTGAATCATGGCTTGAACTCCAGCCATGGTGACTGGCTCAGGTGCAACTTCTTCAACAACAGGTATTTGCTGAACCACTGGGGGTTGGTTCCTACCTCCATTTGCGTTCACGTTTCCGCTACGGGTCCTTGCCATCTTGATATATACACCGAATAAGGTGAATTTAGATCTTTATTTAGGATAGACGTTTTAAATCGTCCTTATCACTCCGAAACATTTACATGCTAGTTCTAATATCGTAGTCGTACGTTTAGAATCCTAAACACATAAGGTTTCCAGATCCGGTCGGCAACAGACCATAGATCCGAACAATTAACAGCATATTATGCACAAAGCATTTAGCACATAAAAGCATTTTAGGCACAATTCCTAAAATAAGCTAGTGCTCACACCTCACAATCATCGCTTAGCATTCTAAGCTTAAGTCTAGAAATCCTACAAATTCCTAGTTCGCTTAAACTAATGCTCTAATACCAACTGTGACATCCCCAAAATCACGGCCAGAAAAGACCGGTTTGTTTATGCTTTGTTTAAAAATCAGAGTTACATTTTAAATGAAAGTGTTGCGGAATTTGTCCCAAAACAAAAATATGATAAAGATTTATCAAAAGCATTTCCATAGAAATGTATTTCATTAAAAGACTCGGGATGTCATGTTCGTACAGATCAAAAGCATAAACAGTACAATATAAGCCTTACTACATTATTTAATATCTACAGGACTATATCCGTAATCCCTCGTCCAAAACATCACACCTATGCTCATCCGCCACTACTTGTAATACATAAAACTGAGTGGGTCAGGCTTGGGAGCCTGGTGAGCACATAGGGTTTTCAACCCACAATAAATAAGTTTATTAATTTCATCGATCAACAATAACCCGATTACCCGTTCCCGTTATCCTCACTTTACGTCCCTAAACACCTATCATAAGGGACCTAGCCTAAGGATCATCATAGGGACGGACACTACTGCTAAGGGGATTCCTCATCAATAAATGTCCTAAAGGCAACCATGGGGGGGATGGAGTACACCGGTGAACATATCGTTCACAAACACCTACAGGTTGCGAGCCTGCTAGTGTTCCACTGGACTGTCTAGAAGAGTCCGTGGTCGTCATCCATACTCCGCTAGATGACAGAATCAACACCATCAACATCGAGGCCTCTCATCATTTTATCACACATCACCTATTGCATCTACCCATGTTTTACCCCAACATTTTCGTAGATATAAAATACATATACAGTTTAAATCATTGAAAACATGTATAACAACGTTCATCTAGCATAGATAGCAAGTATTCAGATAATATGCACACATAGCACGTAATTTATATAAAATAATTCATATCTATGTGTAAGTTGAAAGTAACTATGCACTCACTTGTTAAGGTGATGATTCCAAAATCGGGCAGCGCTTGCTTCTAACGATTCTATTTTCCTTCGACGAAACCTTGCATTATTATCGCTAAATTTTAGTCTAATATTTACCGTGACCAACTATTAGTCTTAGTATTATTATTATTATATAAGCGTTAAACAATATTTTCCAACCACTATGTACAGACAGGGGCCAGACATAAAACACCGGAGGGCAGGACCATTTTGGCATATAGCACTTCTGAAATCCAACAACCCTATGCGGCCCTTTAAACCAGATTCCCCGTACCGCGAGTAGTTAAAAAAAATATTATAATGACACTTATATAAGTTATAATGACAGCTCAAATATTTATTATAAGTTCATAATAACAATACTAATTTTAAATATAAGCTATATTAAAATAAGGTAAGCATAACTTACTTACAAGGGGGTTTTAGCTAGGAGTCGGGCTCTGCAGGGGCAGAACTTCGTTGCTGAATCTTTCTAAGAAAGATTCGTGCATCGCTTCAGCGCTCACCTTACTATACTAACAGAGAGAGACTCTTGAATCAAGAGAATGGTGCAAGAAATATGAGAGCCCAAGGCTCTTATTTATACTAATTGAATTTTCAAAAACTACCCTCCATAATTACTTAATGACCTTTTAGTTATATAAACAACTAAACATCCCTCTATAATACTATTATAAATGGATTTAATGATATTTGTACTAAACTAATGTCGAAAGAACTCAACATTAGTCTTATAATGACCGCATCGTCGATACCTTTCTAATGATATATACATATGTATATATATGTGTACGTATACATGATTTATACTTTATTTTAATACGTAAATATGCTATTATAATTTGTAACTCGTTCATACGAACTCCGTTTTTGACGTTTTTAATATACACGCGTAGGTGAAGACGTACTCTACAACTTTCGTTTAGACTCCGTCGGCTAATTTTGACTTTATTTTTAAAGTTATATTTTTAACAAGCCGGGACAGGATTGGTCTGTTTAAAATCTCATAACTTCTTCATACGAAGTCAGATTTGGGCGTTCTTTTTATCGATGTTCTTAGTTTAACAAATTCTACGACTTTCGTTTAGATGACTAAGGCTAAATCTCGCTCTATCGTAAATTCACTATTCACGCTTCCCGGTATCGTGCCGGTTCTGTCGTGAAACTTCGACGGGTCATAACTTCTTCGTTATAACTCGGATTTCGGCGTTGCTTATATGCACGGAAACCTTGAGACATATTATACAACTTTATGTAGAGATATCGGGATTATCTCACACTTTAATTTTGACGCTCATTTTTATTCTTTATTAATTATACATTTATAATTAAATAATAAACACATATAATTCACATAATACTCAAATATTTCATCTTTATTACTTCAAAAAGAGTTACAAGAGTTGACCTAGACTATTACATTGACAAAAATGCTTAGCCCTGAAACTCGGGCGTTACAGCTGCTCCGACACAGAGCGAGATTAATTTGTCTTTGGAACCCAGTCCATTTTGAAACTGGCTCGACATTTGTCATGAACGCACGATACTCTCTCCCATGACATATCCTGCTTATCACAAACAGAAGATGTAGAAATATTAGAATCATTAATTCATTTGGGAGATTGAACCTTTGGTACCCATTTGTAGTCGGGTTTAACCCATTTCTTGTTGGATCGGATGGGTGGCTCGACACTTGATTTTGATCTTGATGTCGACCGTTGAGATGACTTTAACCTAATCGGTCTTTGTTTCACTGGAGCATCTCTTGGATTGGGCTTCTTGGCCGACATTCCCTTCTTTCCCTTGGGATTAAGATTCTTGGCCTTCTGCGCGTTCCAGTCACCATGGTCTGAACGTGACCTTGAGGGGTTTCTTTTGAAGTATCTACCTCTTGGCGCGTTTTGCCACCCGTGTGTATAGTAGGGAATGTATGCGTGATTAGGACAGTTTTTGGCAATGTGTCCAGGTGTTCCATAGTGAAAACAAGTCTTTTTCTTCACTGTAAAGTTGTTTCTTCCTGCCCTTGGTGGCGTATACATGTCTTGTCTCTTATTGTTCCCAGATGCACACTTGCAGTAGGCACTCTGTTGCGCTGGAATTGGAGGCCTATATTTCTGAATGGCAGGTTTGTTAGGAGTAACAGAATTCGAAGCAACAAATTTTGAGTTCAAATAGTCATTTTTTTGTTCAGTAGTGCTCTCCTTGTTCTCATCTTCTGCTACTTTACCTGCACATGAAGTAGAAACATTAGTATTTTCAACATTAATAACTCCTCCTGACATAAATCCAACTCGTTTGCTATATTGAAGATGTGCCTCCCTGGCAATTTCTTCCTGTGTCGTAGGGATGGATGTGTAGTTATGATTGAAAGGTGGAGGAACAGTATCATACCCAAGACCCTTGTTTTGATTATCTTTGAATTTTAATTGGGTTTCAAATAATCACTCGACTGACTAACTTGACGCAGTATAATTTTTGAAAGTAACGTCTGTTTTTCCACACTTAATTTTCAAAGTGTCAAGTTTTTCAGTTAAAGCAGCAAGTTGTCTCTTAATATAGTCATAATTTTCACACTTGTTTCTATACTCTTCCCGAAGATTCCTAAAGTAATTGGTTTTTGCTTCTAATTCAGCCTTTAGGGGTTTCTGTCCTTTCCTGAGTTGATATCCTTCATATCTCAGGTCCTCAACTTCTCTTTTTAATAAATCAATTTGTTCCAGAAGAAATTTAATCGTAGTTTCACAAGCTGGAGTACATGTAACTTCAGTGACCAGAATGTTTTTAGAACTCATTGTTTTTCTACACTTCAAAGCATCAAGTTCTTCAATTACATCAACAAGACTAAGATGATTGAGATCTTTTGTCTTCTTGATGATAGCCACGTTCATATCCCACGATTTCGGAAGTGAATTCATTAGCTTTTTGTTTATCTCAAACTTAGACAAGAAGGTCCCAACTATATTTATCTCAGTAGTAAGTGTAGTAAATCGCTGCAACTAAGTTTCGAGGGTTTCTCCAGGGATATAATCGAAAATGTTGAAATTTTGTCTTAACATATCCTGACGACTCCCTTTCATGTTTTCAACTCCCTCGTAGACCTTAAAATCAATTAAAAATCACAACTAGAAGCCAAAATCAAACTTAGAAGTCAAACCGAAAAGCTAAATTTGAAAATTTAAAAGTCAAACAAGAAAGTCAAAGTTTAAAATCAAAGGTCAAACCTGAAAGTCAAAGTCAAAGTTTTAAATAAAAAATCAAAAATAAAAGTTAAAAATAACTTTTTTTAATTATTTTATTATTATTATTTATTTATTTATTTATTTATTTATTTTTTTTTGGATGAAAAAGGAATTTAAAATTAAAGAAAATTGATTATTGGGCTAAAAGTGTGAAATTTGCGAAACTTGGAAGCGACGGGGAGAGGTTAAGTTTAAAATTTCGAAAGGAATGGACAAGGGCTTGGCTAGCCTAGATGGTTAGGCGCTTGGTTGAACACTTTGAGGTCCCGGGTTCGATCCCTGGCAACCTCAATTCACGAGGATAATTTTTTTAATGAAGCGCTGATGCGAAGCTGAGACCTGGTGCGAGGATGAGCTGCGAGGCCGTAAACCACCGAGGCCGAGGCCACAAACTCCGGACCGTGAACCTTGGGCCGTGAACTCCGAAACCCTAGCCGCCGGCCGCAAACTCCGCCACACCCTCGCAGGTTTCGACCAAAAACACCGATTTTTCGACTTTGAAGCTCAAAAACTCGATCAAACACCCTTTTTTATGAAAAACACGAAGAACAAACCCCCCTTATTTTTTCAGATATCCATCCAAAAACGCAAAAATCTTTCGAATATAAGATCAAATAATGCTCCAAATCTGACAAAATTGATTGATACAACCAAGCTCTAATACCAATTGTAAGTCCCTAATTTGCCTGTGTATCAGTCAAATCCGTTTGATGGTGCGGAATCCCAATCAAACGGATGATGTCAGATCAAATAGAAGAGAAGAAGAAGAAGAATATGATGAATCTATGTATGAATTGATTAGAATCAAGATCCAGATAAAAAAGATTCACACACACAAAACTTTTCTCTAGTTTCTCTCTTGGCCATACACTCCTTACTGTTCACCAATCTCTACTCCTCACCCCTAACACCTATATATATACAAGGGAATATGGGCTAACTAAACATGGGCCGTAAATGGGTTTACGGCCGTAAACACCATGTTGTTTACGGTCCAAAACACAAAAATACATTTTTCTAGAAAAGTAAAGTATAAACCATATTTTTGACCCAACGTGAGGACAAGTTTTAAACAATTCAAAAAATTATGGTTTCCATAACCTATGAGTTTTAAAGTGGTTTAATGGAAAAACTCTTCAAGTTCCATAACTTGTGGACAAGTTATGGAAGACTTTAAAAGCATTTAAAAAAGTGACTCTTCATTTTTCATAACATATGAACATTTTATGAGTTTTAAAATTCATAAATGTTACTTTTCATGTAACTTGAGGACAAGCTACAAAAACACATATTATGAACAACTTCTAGATTAATTCGGATTGAAAACAACTATCACATAATTTTTTCTATTAATCTAAACTAACTCATAAACAAAAACAATTCTTATCAATAAAATTCAAGAACTTAGCTAATCACATAAATTAACATATATCTTGAAACTTTGACAATTATCCTTTATTTGGATGTGAATAAACATTACCATAGTACCAAATGCAAATTTTATGAACAAAAACACTTTGTGGTAATGATTCTAATCCAAAACAGGCCAAAAAAACTCGAATATATGCTGTCAGGGTTCCAATTCGTCGAGTGCATGAACCAAATTGACGAGTTGGATGAATTTGTTCATCGACATGTCGAGTCCATCCCTGGACTCGTCGAGTCTATCCTTGGACTTGTCGAGTCTGCTGCCCAGACAGCAAAAAATTGATTTTTTTTTCATTTTTTTTTTCAGCAACTTGCATCAAGTATAATTGAAAACAACCCATGGCTTTAATACCACTGTTGGGTTTTGGTATACTACAACATCTTATGGTGCACATACAACCCTAAATACCTTGGATCTATGTTTTCACTAATTGCACATGCAAATGGTATCCAAGTTATTAATCTTACAACTAGCATGCATTTATCATAATCTATATAAGATACTAGTTAGCATAACATACCTTTTGATGGAGCTTGAAGTCTTGGTGTATTTGGCCTTAAAGAGCTTAGCCCCAATAGTGTGGAAGCCTCAAGTGGAATCACAACACATCATGGAAAAAGTATGAACTTGAGAGAGAATTCCATGCACACAAAAGACACCATGAACTCCAAGAAGATCCATGTGGCGATTTTGGGTAATGAAGTATCTATTTATATGTGGGATTTCTAGGGTCATGGATATAACCCAAATCCATAACCATGGGTTTTATGATCCATGGTTCATGTGGCCCAACTCTTTATGTATCCATACATAAACTTGGTCCAACATGGATCATAAGCCCAACACATATAAACATAACTAATTATCATAATTAGTCCCCATAGATTTAATTAGACTCTTTTGATCACTAAATTAATTCCAAATTAATTTTTCATCAATACTAAATAAAACATATGATTTCATATTAATATATTATAACTTATAATATATTAATAAACCTTAAATAACCTTCTCTCAAAAGTCCATCCTAACAAATTGTCCTGATGATATGCAACCCAAATGGACCATGCTACTCTCGGGTCGAATACATACCAATAATAGTTATGGGCTTAGACACCTAATCCAACAAAGACATCACAAATCAGGCCACTCTAGTCCTAAATATGAATACCTAGCTTATTCTAGCAAGCATAATATCTCATAATATCTCATAACACATAACGTAAGGGTATTTTGGGAAATCACCGTTCGGGCGTTGATTGATTGTACACACTGCTCCTTTCCACTTTCTCTTGAAATGTTTTACTCGTTTTGGAAAAATCGTTTATTTTGAAAACTTTTCTTAAATCCTCAGTTTGAGTCCCGATATGCCCGAAGGTGTATCCAAATTCCTCAACCCAAGGCTCTGATACAAACATGTAACAATGTGAATTTCAAAACGATTTTTCATTTTTCAAACACAATAAAACTCATACAATATTCACATAATCTCATGTTTGTCAGATGTCATCAAATTGAAACATATCCCAGAATCTCAAAACAAAATCTTCTGCTAGTGTGTACGAATCATGCCGATGCCTTCCCGCGATCCTCTGTAGTACCTGAAACACATATCACATAACACGGTAAGCATAAATGCTTAGTGAGTGACCTAAAATACCACATACAACACATAAGCCACTCAAGGCTATAACTCGGTAAGACCCTCCGGTCAACGTGTCTCAGCGGGACCCTCCAGCTCCGTAGCTCGTTGGACCCTCCGGTCCGGTGTAGCTCGTTGAACCCTCTGGTCTAGTCTAAATCATTGGACCCTCCGGTCCGGTCTGGTTGAGGACCCTTTGGCCTCGTATCTTCGGCCTGATCTAATATCACATAACATATATAAATCACAATGCACGTAATCTCAAGCAAGCAAATAACACATAAGACCCTCCGGTCTGCACATAGATACCACTCTAGGTAATATATAGCGAGAAGACTCTCTAAAATCCTCATCTCAAGAGAATGGGTAGAAGATCATTCTACCCCTCCCCAACCACTCTTAATTAGTTTGACCAAACCCCACGGTCAACTAAAGTCAACTCCGGTCAACGTTCCCATATTGACCAGACTTGCTGAGTGCACTCAGTTGACTCGGCGAGTCCATGCGTGTCCTCAGACTCTCCTAAGGCTTGACCTGACTCGTCGAGTTAACCTCTCAACTCAACGGGTTACCACTAGTCACGAATCGCGGGGCAACCCGATCCGACTCGTCGAGTACCCTCATGGACTCGCCGAGTTTCCTCCATGGCAACACTTATTCAACCTTTTGAGGTCCGATCTATTTCTCTAACTTATAGATCTGACCTTCTAACAACCAAAAGTCACGTAAAGGTCCAATCTTTATGTCCATGCATCACACATCTAGCTCTATTTGATGAAATAACCCTTACAATGGAGTCCTAGGGTCAATACTTTCATATAACAACATAAAGCTTGGTTTTTGGGACTCTCTGGACCTCTCAAGGTCCAGATGTAATGTCTATTCTTCAATGGGACTCCACATGCCCCCTAACTCAACTAAAGAAGAGGTAAAGAAACCCTAGATTCATGAGATCTACTATATACACGAAAATAGGCATGGATTCATACATCTAGCAGCAACCTTTGATGGAATGATAACAGATCTGAGCCCCTCAATCAGCCTAGCCTGAATCACCTCCATCTTTCTTGCAAAAATGCACTAATGGTGATGAAATTAGTTCGTTTCCTCACTCTCTAAGCTTTCTGGTTTGTTAGGGTTCTCTCCTCTAAAAGGTAGTCGAAATCGGAGACCTTAAGTGCCTTTAAATAGGTCCCAAACCCCAGAAATTAGGGTTTCTCCGCCCAGCACCTACTCGGCGAGTCCCTCCTTTGACTCGTCGAGTCCATTCATTAAACCATGGAAGAAACCCGTCTCGACTCGACGATTTGGACCCTCAACTCGTCGAGTCTCTCCTTAAATCTCAAGTTTAACATACACAATAATATCCCTGGAAATCCGTATGTTACAGTTCTTCCCCACTTAAAATAGATTTTGCCCTCGAAATCGCTCATCAACATATAGATCTTGCACCATTGATAGGATCTCGTACCACACAGCTATCACCCTCACTAGACAACTAAATCCAAACAGGGATTCCCAATCCCAGAAGAAAACCAACCCCTCTGATTCTCTCCAGACATAATCCAACAATTGGCTACCGATGACTCATACTAAATATGGCATTGATCCGAATCACGCCCCAAGAAATAGAAGGGTTCACGTCCCACCAGGGCTCATCCACTGAAATGCGATCGGAACCCATAGGAACGATGAATTCTCAACAATCTGCCATCAGACACAAGAGAATAATCATGCTTGCTTAGAAATGTCCTTAGACATCTAAAAATCATAAGCCCCAGCTCCATTCCTTATACCCCTTTTTAACATTGAGTAGCAGATCTGATCTCGACCCATCAGTTGGACCTCCAAGGTCATCCATTGCATTATCCCACCCATCTTAATGGTTTCCTTCTCACTATAACTACATCGGGCCATTATGACACACAAGTCATGAAGTTCGCCTTACCTCAAGCGAATGCTACACTCCCAACTGAGGATCAACTCAACCCCGACCTCTGTCGTCTACTGCTCATTATTCCATGCATCTTGCGGTACCTCTCGTACCCGAGTACTGACCTACACAGGTCTAAGGCATCAGATGATAAACAATTCCCCTCAACATGGAATCCACCTTAGAATCCAGAATGTCATCTTGTCTACCCAACACACCACCAGAGCCAAACTCCGACTTGAGAGTTTGGTCTGACTTAGAGTTGGAGCCACTCGACCCAATGAAGCACTTAACTCATGACTCATGACTTGCAACCTGCGCGCATACCACTTCTCCAGTTCCCTTGGGTTGTGACAACCACAACTCAAATTAGAGTATGACGATTCCCGACAATATAGAGACCTCCGCCTCTTTCCTGATCTTGCCACCAGGTTCTCGAATACTCAATCCAATAAGACTACTCAAGCCTATGAACTCTCCTATGTTGTGCTATGATTAACAAATAACACGGCTCCCCGCCGCACCATGACACCCTCTTACTGACTAGTGAGTACTATGGCTCCCCGCCGTTTCACAACACCTTTTTGCTAACTAGTGAGTACTACGGCTCCCCGCAGTATCACAACACCCTCTCGCTGACTAGTGAGTACTACGGCTCCCCGCAGTATCACAACACCCTCTTGCTGACTAGTGAGTACTACAGCTCCCCGTAGTATCACAACACCCTCTTGCTGACTAGTGAGTACTACGGCTCCTCGTAGTATCACAACACCCTCTTGTTGGCTAGTGAGTACTACTGCTCCCCGCAGTATCACAACACCCTCTTGCTGACTACTGACTCGGGGAGTCCATGCGTGTCCTCTGATTCTCCTAAGGCCTCACTCGACTCGTCGAGTTAACCTTTCAACTCAACGGGTTACCACTGGTCACAAATCACGGGGAAACCCGATCCGACTCGTCGAGTACCCTCATGAACTCTATGAGTTTCGTCCATGGCAACACTCATTCGACCTTCTGAGGTCATATCTGTTTCTCTAACTTATAGATCTGACCTTCTAACACCCAAAAGTCACGTAAAGGGTCCAATCTTTATGTCCATGCATCACACATCTAGCTCTATTTGATGAAATAACCCTTACAATGGAGTCCTTGGCTCAATACTTTCATATAATAACATAAAGCTTGGTTTCTGGGACTCTCTAGACCTCTCAAGGTCCAGATCTAATGTCTCCTCTTAAATGGGACTCCACATGCCCCCTAACTCAACTAAAGAAGGGATAAAGAAACCCTAGATTCATGAGATCTACTATATACATGAAAATAGGCATGTATTCATACCTCCAGCAGCAAACTTTGATGGAATGATAACAGATATGAGCCCCTCAATCAGCCTAGCTTGAATCCCCTCCATCTTTCTTGCAAAAATGCACTAACGGTGATGAAATTAGCTCCTTCCCTCACTCTCTAAGCTTTCTGGTTTGTTAGGGTTCTCTCCTATGAAAGGTAGCTGAAATGGGGGACCTTAAGTGTCTTTAAATAGGTCCCAAACCCCGGAAATTAGGGTTTCTCTGCTCAACACCTACTTGGCGAGTCCCTCCTCTGACTCATCGAGTGCACTCATTAAACTACGGATGAAACCCGACCCGACTCGACGAGTTGGACCCTCAACTCGTCGAGTCTCTCCTTAAATCTCAAGTTTAACATACACAATAATATCCCTGGAAATCCGGATGTTACAAATATTTTGTGAAAAATAAAACATTAAGGACTAAATGTGTACAAACTAAGAATTTAACTTGGAGTAGTTGGTCATAAGGACTGAATGTGTATAAAAACAATAAGTTAAAGGGCTGATTTTACAATAAAAAAACAATAAGGAGTAAAAGCATACAAATTGAAAACTATGTTACCTTTATAGGTCATTTTCCCATCAATAAATTACAAAAGTTGTCCTCATAATTTTACAAAAAATTTTATGTGAAATTTTTTATTACAAAAATTGTCCATTTGTTTAAATAGTATACTCTTTGGGTTTGACAATTTCGACATAAGATGTAATGTCTGGTTCCCGATACATACTTTTATATATATATATATATATATATATATATATATATATATATATATATATATATATATATATATATATATATATATATATATGTTTTTGCACTTTACTCTGGGACTCGACGAGTTGGAGGCCTAAATCGTCGAGTGGGTGCGAAATTTAGACGCGGGTGGAAGAGTCTACTCGTCGAGTCGGAAGCCCCGACTCGACGTGTAGACTTGTCTGGGTGCAACCCTAATTTTGAGGGTTTGTACCCTATTTAAACAACTTATAGGGTCTCCACCCCAACCTCCACCACCCTCAGACTCTCTTCACGAAACCCTAATCAGATATTGAGTATTCTTAAGCTTTTTCTACCATATTGATATTCCTATATTTATACATATTTTTAGGCAATATTTGAATACATTTTATATATATTTTTGGTTATTTTCATGGAATAATTGTACTTATAAGGTTAAATTATATGTTGCAGCAAAAAAGAAGACATTTTGAAGAAAAGGGACTAAAAGCGTTAAAGAATGGAACTTTAGAGGTTAAAAGCTTAGAGGACAAGAAAATCAGAAAAATGTGTATTCACGAGGTGAGAGTTAGAAGATTCACAAGGTGAGTATGGCCTTTTAGAAGATAAACATCACGAATCAGGAATCCATGTTGTATACAGATATTTACATATTCACGAGGTGAACTTTGATAAGTCACGAGGTGAATCAGGAAAAATTCAAAACTATATATATCCTTGATTCCTACGACTTGGGGAGACTTTTGGCTGGTGAAAGGGTTTCCAGAAGACAAATTTGAGCAGGGAAGAAGATCTAGAAAAAGGGTTTCAACACCAAAGGAGTGAGAGGTCATAATTAAGTTTATTTGTTTGATACTTGAACATGTTTTTTATATGATTTGTGTTTGCTTGCTTGCTATTATGAGTAGCTGAATTTAGCAACTCTTGTTTAGCTAGATGAAGCTTCTAACATAAGGTTTAGTCTAATTATCAATGGATTTGATTAGTTGGTAAATTCCTTGTGTTTCATTATTATTACCTAGCATGCATATTTTTGTTTCTTTAGTTGCTTAATTTGATGTTTTGTGTAGCTTAGTGACCATTAAACTTCATGAACTTGTTTACCTAGTGATTTAGTGAACATTAAATTACTAGAGCTAGGATCGACCAAAATCTTAGATAGTAATTGAAGTAAATAAGCTTAGTTGTGCTAGAGAACATAAATTATGACCATAATTGTGTTTGCTAAATCTTACATAGCAACTTCAAAATTATAACTAATATAATATAAATTAGATAACCAACTTTGATAATCCATAATTGTTAGCTAACCATAAAGAAGAAGTGGATTCGAACCAAACGAGAGTGTTTTTAGTAATTGATTAAATTTGAGTTAAGTTCGTCTGATCTTGCAAAATCAGATAAAACCCTTTTAAGGTTGTTAATAATTAGGTTAATTTAGTAGTAAATAGATTAATTAGTTAAACCGTTCCCCGTGATCGACACCCGACTTATCCAACTATTCTATAATTCGACTAGGTACACTGCCTAGGTGCATTTTAGTTAGTTAAATTAGTTAGGTTATAAATATTAAAATTAGTGTGTACTATTGTGCACATCAAGGTTTTGGCGCCGTTGCCGGGGAACGACTTAGTTTATTATTTATTTGCTTTAGATTAATCGATCCTTTTTTTGGGGTAAAACCTACAAAAAGTTATTTTTCCAGCCGAGTTTTAATTTTTTTCTTCAGTTACAGAAATCATTACGTGAGTCTATAGGCTCACGCCGTGAGAACTGCGATTTCTAATTTTCTTAAATTTTTAATTTTAGTTCCGTTTTACGTTTTTATTTTTTGTTTTATTTCAGGAGTTCATGACTAGAGGCTCTAACACACCTTTGGTGCCACTACTTGAAGATCCAGAGTCGGCCCTTCACAAAAAGAAAGATAAGAACACGAAAGAAGATCACACACCAAAGAAGACACCCTTACAAGAACTCAAGTCAGTATTCTCAAAAAAGTCGGGAAAGAAAACGGGAGAGTCAAGTTCATCTTCAAAGGACAAGAGCAAAGTTGAAAGCATTAATCAAATACCGATCCCAAACGAATCTGAATACGAATCTGAGACCGAGTTTGGAATATTTACAAGTGAACCCGAAGATGAGCAAGGAGACGAGATGGAAAACATTAAAGAAATTTCCAAGGGAGCTTATAAGAAGCGAATTCGAGACGATGTTTGTAACACCGTTAAATTTCAAACATTTTTTTTTTATTTTTAATAAAAACATTCCATTTCCAAATTCATTCAAACTCATGAATCCATTATTTCCACAAAACACAATACATAATCCATATCCCAAGATCTCAAAAACATATCATCTGCAAGTGGGTACTGATCATGTCGGCGCCTTCCCGCGATCATCAATGGTACCTGAAACACATAACACACAATAGTAAGAATAAATGCTTAGTGAGTTTCCCAAAATACCACTTACAACACATACGCCTTTCCAGACCATAACTCTATAGGATCTTCCGATCCAAGTGTCTCAGGGAATTTCCATCCCATAACTCTGTTGACCTTCCGGCCCATAACTCCGTTGACCTTCCGGTCCATATCATCATACTCATATCATAACATATCAGATATCTAACATGCATCACATAAACATCATACACATAAGACCTTCCGGTCACACATAATTACCCCATCGGGTATGGCATAGTGAGAAGACTCACCTCGCTTGATGTCGGATAATTACTCGTGCTCGATTCCCCGACCTATCGTCTTCCTATATCATAAGTACATCTCTAATTAATACTTTCCTGGCTTAGTTTGGCTAACACTATTAAGTCAAAACTATTCATCCCTGGTCAATCCTGGTCAACGATCAACCTTTGACCCGACTCGTCGAGTCTTGCATAGACTCGTCGATGTGACATCCCCAAAATCTCGGTCAGAAAAGACCGATTTCATTTATGCTTTTTAAAATAATTTCAGAGTAAATCCATTGATTTAAAAGAGTTGCGGAATTTGTTCCCAAAACAAAATATGATAAAATAAAGTTTATCAAAGCATTTCATCAAGAGATGCATTTTCATTATATAACGATATTCAGGATGTCATGTTCCGATACAGACCAAAAAGCATAAACGACATATTACAAGCCATAAAACAGTTATATACATATATAGGCTCATAAACAAAACAACTTGATGATTCATCTATCTTATGCCCTCGCGCCACTTCCTGTAATACAAATAAGACTGAGTGGGTCAGGCTTGGGAGCCTGGTGAGCATATAGGGTTTTCAACCCACAATAAATGATTATATTTAATTTCACCAACAAACAATAACCTGATTACCCATTCCCGTTATCCTCACTTTACGTCCCTGAAACAACATCTATCTCAAGGGACCTAATCTAGGATTTTCATCGGGACGGACATTACTGCTAAGGGGTTTCCTCAATCATAGATATCCTAAAGGCAACCATTAGGGGGATAGAGTACACCGGTGAACACATCGTTCACAACACCTACATGTTATGAACTTGCTAGCGTTCCACAGGACTGTCTAGAAAGAGTTTGTGGTCGTTATCCATACTCCGCTGAATAACTAGATCAACAACAACAAGAACATCGAGGCCTCTCATCTGTTTATGACACATCAACTATCTACCCATGTTCTACCCAACATATTAGTAGACAAAAATATATATTTTTATACATAGTTTAAAACCTGTATAGCATTCTCATTCAATACATATTCCAATCAATAGATGAGACAAATACACATAACACACATTTCATAGAGAATAAATTATATCTATGAGATAGAAGAAAGTGAATATAAATTCACACATATAACAACAAAATATACACATAACATGTATTTCGTATAAAATACCTCATAATTATGCGTTAGAAGAAGGTAACTACACACTCACTTGATCAGAAGATGATCAGACAACACTACGACTTGCAGAAGTAGTATTCTTCGGTAGATCTGGAAGATCTTCACAAAAACTGGGCTCCTCGCGGGCAGAGCTTCGGCTCAAGAACTATTTTTCTCGGGATCCTCGAGAATATCGGGAATTTCGGGAGCGTAAAACTTCCTTCCAAACTTGGATATGAAATCCGGGATGTCGGGATGGCTTTGGGGGTTTAAACGCAGAGCTTCGGCACGAGAAAGAGAAGAAATGAACAATTATGCCCAGAACCCTCGCATGCCTTTTATAGGAGGCTGAGGCCTCGCATTACGCTGGGCGTAATGCTCTACGTGGGGCGTACGCCTCGGAAGTTCGTCACTGCTTACGTATGTGAAGAACTCGAGTGCGAGGCGCGTCATGCTTCGCTATACGCTGGGCGTGCAGCTCTACGTTGGGCGTAACCCGGATAAGTCCGGTGACTCCCCTTCGGATAATATCAGATTAATAATTAAATTTATATATTAATTATTTATTAAATTTGAAAACTTAATATCTTCCTCATACGAACTCCATTTTCGACGCTCTTTATATCCACGCGTAGGTGAGACTATACTCTACAACTTTCATTTAGACTCTGTCGACTAATTTTGAATTTTATTTTTATTATTTATTTTTAGTAGGCCGGGACAGGAAAACTCCGTTATAAATTCATAACTTCCTCATCTGACGTCCGTTTTCGCCTATTGTTTTTTATCGTTTCACTACTATCGATGAGATCTTCGATTCTCATTTAGATTGTTTCGGCTAAAAAATCACTCGATCTCAAATCGAGGATTCGGGCTGCATACTGCTAAGTTGAAACTTCGGAAAATCATAACTTCCTCATACGAAGTTAGATTTGGGCGTTCTTTTTATGCATGCTCTCGGTTTAATGAACTCTACAACTTCCGTTTAGATTACTATGGCTAAATATCAGTGTAACGTAAATTTCACTTTTTACGTCATTCAGCGTTGCTGGTTCTGTCGCGAAACTTCGACAGGTCATAACTTCTTCGTTATAACTCGGACTTCGACATTCTTTATATATTTAGAAACATCGTTTCAACTACTACAACATTATGCATAAATATCGGCTTTATCTAACATTTTATTTAGACGCTTATTTTCATTCATAATTTAATTAAGACACACAATTAAGCACAAAACACATAATACTCAAATAATACACTTCTATTATTTCAAAATAGGTTACAATAGTTAACCTAGACTATTAGATTGCTAAAACCGGCAAGCCTAAAAACATAGGAATTACAATTCTCCCCACCTTAGAATGATTCCGTCCCCGGAATCACACATCGACAAACAACTGCGGGTAGCGACTCATCATGTCACTCTCCGTTTCCTACGTGAGATTTGGCCCATTCTTGTGTTTCCATCGGACAACCACTAACTCGACCATCTTTTGTCACAACTTCTTAGTCTTGCGGTCAACGATTGCCTCTGGTTCTTCAATCAACCTTTTGTTCTCATCGATTCTCAACTCCTAAAGTGGAATCATGTCGGGAACTTCTCCCGTGAACTTCCTCAAATAACACACATGGAAAGTGTTATGAATTCCATTCAGTTCTTCTGGTAGTTCAAGCTTGTAAGCTTGGTTCCCAATCCTCTGAAGAACTTTAAACGGTCCAATAAACCATGGACTTAACTTTCCCCTTTTACCAAATTTTATATGTCCCTTCCACGGAGAGACTTTAAGCAAAACCGAATCTCCAACTTCAAAAGTCGTCGATCTTCGCTTGTTGTCAGCATAGCACTTTTGACGATCCTGAGCTGCTAACATTCTTTCCCTAATTATTTTCAACTTTTCAGCAGTTTGATGAACCATCTCCGGTCCCATAAACTGCTTTTCCCCAGCCTCAAGCTAACAAGACGGCGTACGACACTTCTGTCCGTACAAAGCTTGATAAGGTGCCATCTTTAAGCTCGAGTGGAAACTATTATTGTAGCAAAATTCTACCAAAGGTAAATGTTCATCCCAGTTACCTAGGAATTCCAGGGTACATGCTCTCAGCATATCTTTAAGTGTTTGTATTGTTCTTTCACTCTGACCATCAGTCTGCGGATGGTAAGCTGTACTTAAACAGAACTTGGTACCCATTTCCTCTTGTAGACTTTTCCAAAACCTCGAGGTGAAACGACTATCATTATCCGATACAATCGTTAATGGAACACCGTGAAGCCTTACAATTTACTTTACGTAAGAATTCGCAAGCTTTTCCATAGACCATTTTTCATTGGCTGCTATGAAATGCGCGCTCTTAGTGAATCGATCAACGACCACCCAAATCATGCCGTGACCACTTTTTGTTTTGGGTAGTTTAGTGACAAAATCCATAGCAATGTCTTCCCATTTACCCATAGGTACAAGTAAGGGTTCTTAACTCCCATATGGTTTCTGATGTTGTGCCTTAAACCTCGCACAAGTCACACACTCGACCACATACTTTTCAAGATCGAGCTTCATCGTTTGCCACCAGTAGTAGGGTTTCAGGTCCCTATACATTTTAGTGCTGCTAGGATGAATCGAGTACATGGTTTTGTGAGCTTCTTCCATCAGAAGATCTCTAATCCATCCGGACTTAGGTACCCAAATCCGATCTTGGAACACCTTTAGTCCGTAATGTTTATACCAAACACAAACATTTTACCCAAACGTTCCTCCTTTCGGTCATTCTTCTCTAAAGCTTCTTCTTGAGCTTTCTTTATACTCTCCAAAATTGTCGAGACAACTTCTATTCTCAACGCTCTTGGCCTTTTTCTCTTAACATTGACTTTCCGACTGCGAGCATCAGCAACAACATTAGCTTTACCGGGGTGGTAAAGTATCTCACAGTCGTAGTCCTTGAGTAACTCTAGCCAACATCGTTGCCTCATATTTAACTCTTTCTGATTAAAGAGATACTGGACACTCTTATGATCGGTGAAAAGTTTGCACTTCTTTCCATAGAGTTAATGCCTCTATATTTTTAGTACGAAAACTATTGTTGCCAGCTCCAAATCGTGAGTCGGGTAGTTCTTTTCATGCTCTTTCAACTTTCGAGACGCATATGCGATCACCTTATCCCTTTGGGTCAAAACACAACCCATCCCAACTCCAGAAGCATCACTATAAACAACGAATTCTTCAACTCCATCGGGTAGAGAAAGTATCGGTGCCTCGCATATCACTCCAAGCATAAGTAGCTCCTTTGTGCGTCAAAACTGTTAATCGAGTAGCGATCGAAGAAAAGCCTTGGATAAACCTTCGGTAATATCCGGCTAATCCCAAAAAGCTTCGGATCTCCGTGGGACTTTTCGGTTGTTCCCACTTCATTACAGCTTCATTCTTTGCTGGATCAACCATTATCCCTTCTTGGTTGACCACATGACCCAAGAATCGGACTTCTCGAATCCAAAGATCACATTTAGAGAACTTAGCATACAACTTCTCCTTCTTCAAGACTTCTAACACTTCTCGCAAGTGTCTGCCATGCTCCTCTTGGCTTTTGGAATAAATCAGAATGTCATCTATGAACACTATCACAGATTTATCTAGGAACGGATTACAAACCCGATTCATTAAATCCATGAATGCTGCTAGAGCATTGGTTAGTCGAAATGACATAACCAAAAACTCGTAGTGTCCATATCGTGTTCTGAATGCAGTCTTCTCTATATCCTGCTTACTCACCTTCAGCTGATGATATCCTGACCTTAGGTCGATCTGTGAAAAATAACTTGAACCTTGTAGTTGATCGAACAGGTCATCAATCCTCGGCAACGGATATCTATTCTTTATTGTTTCCTTGTTCAGCTCTCTGTAATCGATGCACATTCTCATAATTCCATCTTTCTATGACTAACACCGGAGCTCCTCAGGGTGATGAACTAGGTCTTATGAAACCCTTGGCCTATAACTCCTGAAGTTGCATCATCCGCTCCTTCGTCTCCGTCGGTGCTAATCGATAAGGTGCTTTTGCTATTGGCATCATCCCTGTTAACAAGTCTATTCTAAATTCCACTAGTCTATCAGGCGGTAATCCGGGAAGATCTTCGGGAAACACTTCCGGATACTCACATACGACAGGAATGCTCTGCATCTCCTTTTTCTCCTTTTTTGCATCAATCACACATGCCAAATATGATGTACATCCTTTGGCCAAACACTTTCTGGCTTTCATTAGAGAATGATCCTAGAACTTACTCTGTGTTTGTCCCCATACACCATAAATGACTCTTTCCCTAGCGGGTTTACTTTGACTATCTTCTTTCTGTTGGATTAATGTCTAAGTCGATAACTATATTTGGTATGTACTTGACCCGAACCGGCATGGTCCATTTGGGTTGCACTTCACCGACAAAATTTATATGGATAATCTTTTGAGAATAGTATATTTATGATTAATATTAATATATTATAAGTTCTAATATATTAATATGGAATCATATTATTTAATTAGTATTGATCAAGAATTGATTTAGAATTAATTAAGTGATCAAAATGAACTAATTAAATATGGACTCTTATATATATATATATATATATATATATATATATATATATATATATATATATATATATATATATATATATATATATATATATATATATGGAATGGGCCAAGTTCATTTAGGTTGGGTTAAGCTTTCATGGATAGTCCATGGAGTGTTTAACCCATGGATCATATGAAATGAAAGGTCATGGGTTTAACCCTAGTCTCCATACTATATAAAGATGTCCTTGGCTGGTGAAATTGGCACTAGTGTGGGTACACTAAGAAGGGCTAGCCGATTTCACTAGAGAGAACCAAGTATCCATATTCTCTAAAGTCTTCCAAGGTGTTTTGGTGATTTGTGATTCCACTTGAGGCTTCCACACTATTGGGGCTAAGCTCTTAAAGCTTGAAGACATTAAGCTACGCCAAAATGTATGTCATCTAACTAATCTTTGTAGTATAGTTGCTTCATAATATGCTAGTTAGGATTCAAGCCTTGGAAGTTCTTATTTGCATGTATAATAGAGAAAACATAGATCCAAGGTATTTAGGGTTGCATGTACACTTAGGAGTGTTAGAATGCTCAAAACCCAACAGTGGTATCAGAGCCAGGTTTGTTTTCTTGTTATACTTGCAAAACTGCTTAAAGAATCGAAGTTGTTGCTGTCTGATCATCAGACTCGGTGAGTCCATGCCTAAAAAGTGATTAAATCGATCCAACTCGCCGAGTTGGTTCATGCACTCGATGAGTTGGACCCCCAGACAACATAAATTCGACTTTTTTGGCTGGAATTGGACTAGGAATATTACCATAAGATGTTTTTGGACTTATAAACTTGTTTTTGATGTGGTAATGTTCATGCTAATCCAATTCCAAAGATAATTGTCAATAGATTCATGTTTTGTATTAGTTTAAGGTTTAGACTAATTACATGAAAAAGTTTGATTTGAATTATCTTGTTCTTATGAGTTGCTTGGATTAATAGAAAGTTGAGTGAAATAGTTGTTTTCAATCCAAGTTAATCTAAGAGTTGATTCTAAAATGTGTTTTTGTAACTTGTCCTCAAGTTATACGAAAAGTCACATTTAAGTTTCATAAAACTCGTAATAGTTGGCAAAAGTTACAAAAATGAAGAGTCTAGTTCTAATTAAATGGTTTTATGACTTCATAACTTGTCCTCAAGTTATGGAGGACCAAGAGTCTCTTCATTAAATAATAAATAAAAAAGTGTAACCTTAATTAATTCCATAAGTTATAAAATAAAGGAAAAGTTAATTCTTTTATTAGTTTAAAGTCTTCCATAACTTGTCCTCAAGTTATGGAACTTGAAGAGTTTTTGGATTAAAACTACTTTAAACACATAAGTTATGGAATTAATTAGTTTTGAATAGTTTCAAAACTTGCCCTCAAGTTTTGGAATTTGTAAAGTTTTCTCTTATGAATACTTTAATTGCAAGTTAGCCTTTAGAATTTTAAAAGTTAAAATTCAACCCTTATACTTTATAATATTATAAGTTAATAATATTTATATATATGTATAAGAGTAAAGTCGGTCTTACCGTTAGTAGGCCTCATTCACGAAGCCGGTCTATAAGGGGGGTATAAGGTTACTGCCTATAAAATGGCAGTTTAATGGGTGTCCACTCTCACCCACCGCTTCCTTGACCGGTGGAGGGTCGTTAGCCGAACGGGTTTGACAGGACTAGAATTCTCCCTTCATTAAAAGTATTAATGATAAATACTAAGTAACTAAACTCTTAATAACACCCAATCTTAGTTACTTAGGAAAATGTGAATAAGGTGCTAATCCATGAAATTACACTTTGCACTTCGTTTAAGTCGGTTAGTGGAGCGTGTGTGGTTAACCGGTACACTAACTCATATTTAACAAGGTAGGCAAAGGGTAACTTAATGTTTATCATTGTATCGATGGAGCGTGTGTGGTTAACCGGCACATCGATTGAGGGGTGAACACCTAAGGGTACCAAGTAATTTGTATGGTTACTTCACACCTTGTTTTGTGATCCTCAGCATCCCAGTCACAAAACCTGAAGGGCACACTCGAGATTGAAACATGCCATTGAACAGTTCAATGAATCTAAAAGATCTAGGAGTTTCAAATCAAATTAAAACCTAATAAATCATTTCGTTTATCTTGGTGGAAATTGGTGAATCGTCATTCACCTACCTTCAAATATTTTATAGCTTGGATTACGGCATCCCTCTTCTAAGTTATAAAATAGTTTGTTGGGTCCTAGCCTTAATATGTCATATTGGGTGTCATATTAAGGACTTTAGATCAACTATCTTGAATATCTCCCAAAATATGTCTGGTTTAGACATTTATGATCTACCCAAATCTCTTGAAACAAGCTTTCCTAAATGAAGATGATGTCCCATGGAAGTCATACTTCTTTCACCTCCTCTAAGTATTCTCCCTAACCCACAAGTTCTTGAAAAGTTTAAGGTCACTCAAGCCCTATTGGCAAGGCAAGGTCTAGGTGTGGTCACATCTTGGAGATGTAGTCACATATTGACAAGTCGGGAGAGTTGGGTGTCAAAGTCTTGAGAAAGTTGGTGGTTCAATCACTTTCTAAGTCACATAGTGAGTTCCTTTGGGACACCTATGAAATAGACTATGACAAGACCCTTAATGATCTTATCTATTTGCTAAGATCAACTTCCTAAAAACTTGATGGACATTGACAATAGTGACACAGGAAATCCAGAAAAGCATTCTCTTCCCAATGGAAAGGGATCGGCCATAGTCAACTCGGTTGACCAAATGGTAAAGAGAAAAGCTAAGTCTGTGATAGTCCCGTGTACCATTACCAAAGGGTTCATATGTTTATATTGCCATAGAAAGGGCATTGGCTGCGAAGCTGCCAAATTTACCTAAGGATGTTAAAGTCAATAAGTTTGACTCTACTTCAGGTAAAGTCCACTATCTAACTCTGCTAAGTTTCTATTATGAGATTCTTGATACATGATGTGACTGGATCACATGGTGATGTTTTAAGAATCAAAGAAAAGTGAAGAAACTTAAAGAAAGAATATGCTGAATCTGATCTTGTAGATGGATTTCTATCGCATAGTTTGAAGATCGGATTCTTGAGCTACTTCTTAGGAGTTATGAGATATTGCTTAGGAATAGATAATAACAAGTTTTTATATGGATTGTAAGGACAAGTTCTTCCGCAAAGTTTTTTAAAATAAAAGGAAAATTTTGATTTTATTTATTTTAAAATATCCTTACAATGGCATTTGTGGAAATTTTTTGTTGCTTATAAGATTCCATTAATAGCAAGAGTGGAAATATGAAATTGATTCTTTCATTTGTGGTAATGTCTAAAGTTACCAAATAAGGAAAGATTCTCATCACCCAAGTTTCAATTGGACCGGAACTTGGAATCATGCAAGTTGTATAGCATGATGAATGAGAACTTTCAAGTATTGGAAAATTAAGACAAATTACTTTTCACATGGATGTGTGAGTCATGTAAAGGACTAAGGGATCGAGTACACATGCTTGTGCACTGGCTAAATTCCACCACAAAAAGATAGATAAGACTATTCATCATAATTTACTATAGCTCAGTGAATATGGTTATACTTACAAGCTTAAGTGTAATTCAGAGACATTGGAAAAGGTTCCAATGTAAGGCAGAGCGAATAAGAAGAATCAAATTAGGTAGAAGGATAAAAGTTTCTCAAATCTAAAAAGATGGGAGAGAGTACTTTCGTATCAATTTTTTGATCATCTTAATGATTTAGAGACCGTATCATAATTCATCCTCTAAGAGCCTTCTTATAGCTAAGAAGAGGAACTTGAATTGTTGAAGTGGTTAAATCAAGAAGATGATTCATACTTCGTTCCAAAAACAATTCTTAGAGTTATACTCTAAGGTTGTAACTTGAGTGACATGTATTAAAGAAGGTTTAAAACACTTGTTAAATGTAAGAGTAAAAGTTTTCTACTCTTGTACATTTGAAATTGGTAAGTTGTGATGTTTTGGATAAAACAAAGACCAACTTAGGCAAATTGTGTGAAGTGTTTGTCTGGATTAGAATCCACACTATCTCTTGGATGTTTGACAAGGGAGTCTTATAGGTAAAGAGGACAGTGGGAGTCTTAAAGATCTTGAAAGTCTCAAGAACTAATCAAGAATAAAACCTAAAGTTCTTCACTAGCACACGACTTAAGGTTCATAACCTATCGTGTTGACATATTTTGTGCCCATTCAAGTTAAAGTTGGCTTTGCATATGATTTCTTAGAGTTCTCAATTGGTTGCACAACAACTTGGAAGCAATGATAGGCCCTTGAGCTGCCAGGTGGCAAGAAATTAAGATTGAGTTTAGTCCATAGGAGTTTGGATTTGTCATTATCCTTGTCTTGTGACTATGGTTTTGACAATTCACATGGATAAGAACACATACACCATTAAATCTAAGTGTCATAGGGTTTCTCTCCGATTCATGAAAATGATGGTGAGGAAACATTTTCACTAAGTAGATTTTAGCTAGATAGCAATTGTGATATTTGCATTCTCAAAGTCGTTAGTGGAGCGTGTGTGGTTTACCGGCACACTAACCAAGACTTATGAGAAGTGACAAAAGGTCTAACCATTATGATTACAACATCCCTCTTCATAATTGTTTAGACACACAAGTGTGCTATCTAAGGGAAGGTGTATGATTTTGATAAAGTTTTATCAAAACAATCTAGTATCAGAAATCTGAACTTTGGTAAGAAAGTTAGCTGATTTCTAAGTACATGTCAAAGCTAGTGGGAGAATAAGTGTTATGATAATAATCATCATGTTATTGGGAGCATGAGACTTATGATAAAGGTTGCAAGTTAGCAATGTTAATTATATAAAACAAAAGGTTTCAATTAGGAAAAAGAGTTGTTTTGCTATAATTAAGGGAGAGGAAATTATACTTTATCTCAAATCTATAAGCTTAGATCGTGAGGTTTTAATCATTTAGTCAAGGATATATATATGATTTTCATGTTGGAATGGCTCAACATAAGGAAATTCTGTATATGGGTCCATTATTTGCATTCTAAAATTCGATTATGATTACGGCATCCATTTTCATAATCTGAATTATGAGAACTTGGCAAATAGAAATGGAAATGTTATAACAAAAGATTGGTTTAGTCTTTATGTGATACATCATGAATCGTGTCCCATATGCTTCGGATATAGGATCGATTACATGTGCTATATTCATCCTTTCTAAAATTTTCCAAATTCCCGGGGCATTAAGAAGGGAAAAGGTTTAGAACTGGATATGCCTAAAAGGATTAAACAACTGTTGAGGACAATCTAAGGTTTACCAAAGATTGGTTGCTCAAGGACAGTTGGAAGTATAGTGATAATTCTGGAAGGACCATATTGCCATAATCTGTAAGGAGGCAACTCTTGTTAGGAAGTGATAGTCAAAATGGAATCTGGAAATGTTTCAAAGTTAGAAATTATTTAATCTGTGTAAGATTAGGAAACTTAATGCAAGAAGGATGTTTCTAAGGAGCTGATCTCCTTTGGAATGCTCTGTAATGGTTGTTGTCAAGTCTTTCTGACTTCGTGCATAATCATTACAAGAGGATCAATGCATATAAGTTTAGAATCTAACAGATTTCAGTAAATCGCATGAATTTGGAATTCTTGCATTTGTAGTAAGGATTTGGGTCTGTGAAAAGAGAATCATTGAAGTTATGTTCAATTGATCTAGTTCACAAAGTAAATATCATAGACAAACATAGTATGCATACTTGGTGTGTGGCATGACTAGTGTTTAGAAAACATAGTGTACATGCTTGGATCATGGGACAACTATTGTTTTAAATTCAAGAATAAAGTTGATAGCTGAAACAGTATACAATGAATAATGTGTAATCATATGGTGATAAATAAAAGGTGTCTTATTTATATTCATAAGTTCTGAGACCATATTGGATTCAATTATTCTTGTGTTTCATTTTGCATGTTTTGACTTCCAGAATAAACTAGGTTATTCTTCCGGAATGACTAAGTTATTCAAACCATCCACAGTCGGTCATATGTTGGAAGTAAGATATGAATTAAGGCTACAACACTCATGAGTGCTCATAAGTTCTGAGTATTGGATTCAACCCGCGCTCATTGGAATTACTTCATGGATTTTATCACGAGTGATCATGAGACGATAATATCTTATATTCTTCAAACCTAGAGATATGAGTTATTACTATGAGTTGGTTGTACATTGATTGCACGAAAACGCATTCGGTAACTCGGTGCTATAAAACATGCCTTTGTGTATGATTCAACAAGTAGTAGAACAAGCCATGTGAGTCGAAGTTTATCCATTCCTTTTACCTCCGGGATAAAAGCGATATCTGTGGGTCCCTCGATGATTTGATGATGACAAATGGAAGTGCTCGGCCGGGCCAGGACTGATTTGATTTGTTCAATTAGTCAGTCGTCATAAATCGGAAATCGGGAAACAACAAATGGACAAAGAGAATGATTATAATCCATGTCTCCATCCATATGATATCTAGAATGGAGGAATATATGATCCCTTATCTAATGGACAAGTTTTCGACAAGGTCAAAGTTCGACAGAAGCTTTTAAGAGCTACAATTGCCAGTTAGGTTTTGAAGTCATACTCAATAATAGATTTAGACTTATCCAAGTGGGAGACTGTTGGATTAATGTCTAATTCCATAACTATATTTGGTTTGTACTTGACCCAACCCGACATGGTCCATTTGGGTTGCACTTCACCGACACAATTTATATGGATAATCTTTTGAGAATAGTATATTTATGTTTAATATTAATATATTATAAGTTCTAACATATTAATATGGAATCATATTATTTAATTAGTATTGATCAAGAACTAATTAAGAATTAATTAAGTGATCAAAATGAACTAATTAAATATGGACTCTTATATATATGGAATGGGCGAAGTTCATTTAGGTTGGGTTAAGCTTTCATGGATAGTCCATGGAGTGTTTAACCCATGGATCATATGAAATGAAAGGTCATGGTTTTAACCCTAGTCTCCATACTATATAAAGATGTCCTTGGCTGGTGAAATTGGCACTAGTGTGGGTACACTAAGAAGGGCTAGCCGATTTCACTAGAGAGAACCAAGTATCCATATTCTCTAAAGTCTTCCAAGGTGTTTTGGTGATTTGTGATTCCACTTGAGGCATCCACACTATTGGGGCTAAGCTCTTAAAGCTTGAAGACATCAAGCTACGCCAAAATGTATGTCATCTAACTAATCTTTGTAGTATAGTTGCTTCATAATATGCTAGTTAGGATTCAAGCCTTGGAAGTTCTTATTTGCATGTATAATAGAGAAAACATAGATCCAAGGTATTTAGGGTTGCATGTACACTTAGGAGTGTTAAAATGCTCAAAACCCAACACTTTTTGCACAATATCTCGGCATCATTGGCGCTAAGCCAATCCATTCCCAACGTGATGTCAAAACCGTTTAGTTGGATAGGCAATTATTCCTCGTGAAACTTATTCCCATTCAAGTCAGTTAACATGTTTTTCATACGATGTCTAACAGGTATAAACTTACCACTAGGAACTTCGACTAATAAAGCATTATCTAGTTTATCGACATGCAAATCTAGTTTTCTACCAAATTCATGCGAAATAAAGGAGTAGTTGGCTCCAGAATCAAATAAAATTTGGGTAGACAATGTGTTTACGAGAAAGGTACCTGAAGCGACATCAACTTAGTCTTTAGCAGCTTCTAGTGTCATCTGGAATGCTCTCGCCTTCGGCTTTGGCGGAATGTTGGGTCTTGTTGCCTCCTTCTTTTTCGGGTAGTCCCCAGACATGTGTCCCTCCTCACCACAACTATAACAAATTTTCTTAGTGAGGGTGCATTCATTGGCATAGTGCCCTGGCTTTCCACATTTAAAACATGTGGCCACTACCTCACATTTTCCATGATGCTTCTTCTTACATTTGTCGCACCATTTCGCTTCGCCTCCTCCTCCTCTCGAACTAGACTTCGAGAACTTGTTTTTCTTGTTGGACCCTGAAGGTCCATCGAACTTCCGTTTCACACCAACATCTATTCTTTATAGACCCTTTTCCTTCTGCTGGGCCTCCACATTCTTAGCTGCTCGAACAGCTGTTTTTAGAGTGGTTGCAATCTTGACTGTCGGGCCAATGTCGGCAGGCAGTTCATTAGCGAACCTCTCAATCTTGGAGAGTTCCGTTGGCACTAGGTACTGAAATAACTTCATTTTCTTAGTGAATGCAGTAGCATAGTAATCTATGCTCATCCTCCCCTTCTTCAAGTTTTGGAACTTATTGTTCAGATTAATCAGATCTATCTCTGAACAATACTTCACCCTTAGTTGTTCCAAGAACTCCTCCCATGACATTTTCAAGGCTTCTCCTCGTGGCATAGTATCTACCAACAACTTCCACCAACTCAAGACTCCAGTCTTCAGTTGTCTAACTGCAAACACAGTCTTCTGTTTGTTGCTACAGTCGCAACTTTCAAATACCATCTCCATTTCAGAGATCCAATCCATAATCTCAACAGGCTTCGGGCTTCCAGAAAGACTTGGCGGCTTAGCGCCCAAGAAATTCATGTACATTCGCCCATCCTTGTTGTTTCTCCTTTTCGGGTCGTTCCTTCGTTCTCCTTGAGTGCCAACATGACTCACCATGCGACTATTGTTCCCTTCCTCCGATTGCTTGGGAATCAGTTCGGGTTCCTCAATAGGTATGATTGGTTCGTCCCTATTTTCATGTAACATTCATCGCATTTCTTCCCTTTGTTCGGCTAACATAGCCCGAACCATGGCTTGCACCCCAGCCATTGTTATTGGTTCTGGTGCTGCGGCTACAATAGGTCCTTGCTCAATCACTAGTGGTGGATTCCTGTTTTCATCCACGTTTCCAGCGCCATTCCTGGTTCTTACCATTTTTGATCTACACACCGAATAAGGTGAAATTAGATCCTCATCCATGATAGATAATTAAATCATCCTTATCACTCCGAAACGTTTACATGTTTGTTCTAATACCATAGACGTACGCTTAGAATCCTACACATAAGGTTTCCAGATCTGCTCAGCAACAGACCATAGATCCGAACAAATAATATCTTATATGACAACATATAACATTTAGCACATAAAAACATTTTAGGCAGCTTCCTAAAATATACAAGTGCTCGTGTCTATAATATATCAGACACACATCTCACAATCTCCACTTTGCATTCTAAGTTTAAGTCTAGAAATCCTACAAATTCCTAGTTCGCTTAAACTAATTCTCTGATACCAACTGTGACATCCCCAAAATCTCGGCCAGAAAAGACCAATTTCATTTATGCTTTTTAAAATAATTTCAGAGTAAATCAATTTATTTAAAAGAGTTATGGAATTTGTTCCCAAAAAAAAAATATGATAAAATAAAGTTTATCAAAGCATTTCATCAAGAGATGCATTTTCATTATATAACGATATTCGGGATGCCATGTTCTGATACAGACCAGAAAGAATAAACGGCATATTACAAGACATACAACAGTTATATACATATATAAGCTCATAAACAAAACAACTTGATGATTCATCCATCTTATGTCCTCACGCCACTTCCTGTAATACAAATAAGACTGAGTGGGTCAGGCTTGGGAGCCTGGTGAGCATATAGGGCTTTCAACCCAAAATAAATAATTATATTTAATTTCACCAACCAACAATAACCCGATTACCCATTCCCGTTATCCTCAGTTTACGTCCCTAAAACAACATCTATCTCAAGGAATCTAATCTAGGATTTTCATCGGGACAAACATTACTGCTACGGGGCTTCCTCAACCATAGATATCCTAAAGGCAACCATGAGGGGGATAGAGTACACAGGTGAACACATCGTTCACAACACCTACAGGTTATGAACCTGCTAGCGTTCCATAGGACTGTCTAGAAAGAGTTTGTAGTCGTTATCCATGCTCCGCTGAATAACTAGATCAACAACAACAACAACATCGAGGCCTCTCATCTGTTTATCACACATCAACTATCTACCCATGTTCTACCCAACATATTAGTATATATATATATATATATATATATATATATATATATATATATATATATATATTTATACATAGTTTAAAACCTGTATAGCATTCTCATTCAATACATATTCCAATCAACAGATGAGACAACTACACATAACACACATTTCATAGAGAATAAATTATATCTATGAGATAGAAGAAAGTGCATATACATTTACATATATAACAACAAAATATACACATAACACGTATTTCGTATAAAATACCTCATAATAATGCGTTAAAAGAAGGTAACTACACACTCACTTGATCAGAAGATGATCGGACAACACTACGACTTGCAGAAGTAGTATTCTT
This sequence comes from Lactuca saligna, assembly GCF_052625555.1. Taxonomy (NCBI): domain Eukaryota; kingdom Viridiplantae; phylum Streptophyta; class Magnoliopsida; order Asterales; family Asteraceae; genus Lactuca; species Lactuca saligna. The sequence continues at coordinate 187,792,915 of NC_136421.1, read as the reverse complement.
CGGTAGATCTGGAAGATCTTCACAAAAACTGGGCACCTCGCGGGCAGAGCTTCGGCTCGGGAACTGTTTTTCTTGGGATCCTCGTAAAACTTCCTTGCAAACTTGGATATGCAATCCGGGATCTTGAGATGGCTTCGGGGGTTTAAACGCAGAGCTTCGGCACGAGAAAGAGAAGAAATGAGCAATTATGCCCGGAACCCTCGCATGCCTTTTATAGGAGGTTGAGGCCTCGCATTACGTTGGGCATAATGCTCTACGCAGGGCGTACGCCTCAGAAGTTCGTCACTGCTTACGTATCCGAAGAACTCGAGTGCGAGGCACGCCATGCTTCGCTGTATGCTGGGCGTACAACCCTATGTTGGGCGTAACGCGGATATGTCCGGTGACTCCCCTTTGGATAATATCAGATTAATAATTAAATTTATATATTAATTATTTAATATACTTAAAAAATTAATATCTTCCTTATACGAACTCCGTTTTCGACGTTCTTTATATCCACGCGTAGGTGAGACTATACTCTACAACTTTCGTTTAGACTCCGTCGGCTAATTTTTTATTTTTTATTTTTATTATTTATTTTTAGTAGGCCGGGACAAGAAAACTCCGTTATAAATTCATAACTTCTTCATCTGACGTCCATTTTCGCTTATCTTTTTATCGTTTCATTACTATCAATGAGATCTTTGATTCTCATTTAGATTGTTTCAGCTAAAAATCACTCGATCTCAAATCGAGGATTCGGGCTGCATACTGCTAAGTTGAAACTTCGGAAAATCATAACTTCCTTATACGAAGTCAGATTTGGGCGTTCTTTTTATGCACGCTCTCGGTTTAACAAACTCTACAAATTCCGTTTAGATCACTAAGGATAAATATCACTCTAAAGTAAATTTCTCGTTTTACATCATTCATCGTTGTCGGTTCTGTCGCGAAACTTCGATAGGTCATAACTTCTTTGTTATAACTCGGACTTGACATTCTTTATATATTCGGAAACGTCGTTTCAACTACTGTAACATTATCCATATATCGGCTTTATCTAACATTTTATTTTGACGCTTATTTTCATTCTTAATTTAATTATGACACACAATTAAGCACAAAACACATAATACTCAAATAATACACTTCTATTATTTCAAAACAGGTTACAAAAGTTAACCTAGACTATTACATTGCTAAAAACGGCAAGCTCAGAAACACAAGCATTACAGTCGAGTCCATACGTGAACTCGAGTCCTTTGAATCCTTTCTAACTAACCGAGTCACTTACCCAACTCGGCGAATCATCCACTTATTTGAGTCACGTGACAACCCACTCTGACTCATCGAGTCTGCTCATGGACTCGTTGAGTTCATTTCATGCACAACCTCAAACAGCTTTCTGAGGCTAGATCTATTCCTCTAATCCTTAGATCTAACCTTCCCAAGCTCAATAATCACGTAAATTCTTTATGTTGATGCACATGCAACATCTATATGACCATATTTGATGATTTAGCCCCAAATACCTTAACCCAAGCTCATAACCTCCATTGCTCTTTATAAAGCTTGATGGGTAAGGCTCTCTGGACCTCTATGGATCCAGATCCAAAGCCTCATCACCAGAAAGGGACTATTTGGGCATCAAATCAACCTAACAAAGGGCACAAGAAACCCTAAATCCATATATACTTCATAAAACAGAAGATGAGCCGAATTAATACCTCAAATGCGATGATCTTAGCTTCAAATCCACAGAATAGTAACCTAGTTTGCATCCTCTTGGCCAGGACCTCCTTCTTCTTGTTAAACAACACCACAAAGGTCAAGAATGGTTTCCTTACTCTCTCAAAATGCTCAAGCATTCTATGGCTTCTCTCTATGGACTGGTAGTCGCAAATGAAGGCCATAAGGGCCTTTAAATAGGTCTTAAACCCGAGAAATTAGGGTTTCTTTCGTCAGCTCTGACTCAACGAGTCACTCCCCTGATTCGTCGAGTCCCCCCATTAACCACGTTATCCAGTCGTGATCAGACTCAACGAGTCTAAGCACCAACTCGTCGAGTCACCTTACATGATTAATGAAATATAACATAAATCAATATATCTGGAAAAACTGGGTGTTACAGTTCTCCCCCACTAAAATCAGACTTCTCCCTCCAAGTCTCGCTCAACAAATAACTCTGGATACTGCTCACACATCTCTAACTCCGGCTCCCAAGTCAGCTCAGACCCCTTCCGATGTTGCCATTGGACCTGAACTAATGACACCTCCTTGTTCCTCAAAACCTTGATCCTCGTATCCTGAATCGCTATCGGCTTCTCAACATAGTTCAGGCTCGCATCCACCTGAATATCCTCCAGTGGTACCAGTGCCGACTCATCGGCTATACACTTCCTCAGTTGCGACACGTGGAATGTATCATGAATCTGGTCCAACTCCGCAGGTAGCTCCAAGCGATAAGCTACCCTGCCCAGCCTCACGGTCACTCTAAATGGCCCAATATACCGGGGCCCTAGCTTGCCCCTCTTCCTGAATCGGATCACTCCTTTCCAAGGAGATACCTTCAGGAGCATGAAATCACCGACCTGGAACTTGAGCTCGGATCGTCGCCTATCCGCATAACTCTTCTGGCGACTCTGAGCGGTCAACAACATCTGTTTGACCTACTTATCTCCTCTGTCATCTGAAGCACTATCTATGTACTACCCGTCACACGTTGCCCTACCTCACCCCAACAAATGGGGGTCTGGCACCTCCTCCCATGCAACAACTCAAAGGGTGGCATACCAATTCTCGAGTGATGGATGTTGTTATTGGAAAACTCAGCCAAGGGAAAATACGTGTCCCAACTCCCTCCGAAAATCCAGTACACATGCCCGAAGCATGTCCTCGAGCTTCTGAATCGTCCGCTTGCTCTGTCCGTCAGTCTGTGGGTGGTATACTGTACTAAAATGCAGCCTCATACCCAATTCCTCATGAAATTTCTTTCAAAATCTGGAAGTGAAACGCACATCTCGATCTGAGACAATCAAGATCGGTACTCCCTGCCGCGATACCACCTCCCTCATGTACAACTCTGCCAGCCTATCCGCAGATGAGCTCTCACCGATGACAAGGAAGTGAGCGCTCTTCATCAACCTGTCCACAATCACTCAAATTGCATTGACATCCCTAGCAGTCCTCGGCAATTTGGTGATAAAATCCATGGTAATCTGTTCCCACTTCCACTCGGGAATCTCTAACGGCTGCAACTTACCATGCGGACGCTGGTGCTCGGCCTTAACCTTGTGACAGGTCAAGCACCTCTCTACGAACCATGCAACATCTCTCTTCATAAAGGGCCACCAATACTCCTTCTTCAGGTCCAAATACATCTTAGTGGCCTTGGGGTGGATCGAGAACTTCGACCTATGCGTCTCCTCCATCAAGATGGTATGCGTTCCCCCCACAAACAATACCCAAACCTGACCCTGAAAGGTCATAAGTCCTCGACTATCGGTAACGAAATCCGATACTTGCCCGATCACTCGCTCCCTTTTGCGGTTCTCCGGTCTCACGGCCTCCGCCTGGGCCCCTCGAATGGTGTCCGACACTGGAGTCATCACTGTCAATCTCATGTAAACATCTTGCATCGAGGCGCCCTCCGCCCTATGGCTCAGGGCATCGGCTACAACATTAGCCTTGCCCGGGTGGTACAGGATCTCACAGTCGCAATCCTTTACCACATCCAACCATCTCCTCTGGCGCATATTTAGGTTGGGCTGATCCATCAGGTACTTCAAGCTCTTGTGTTCCGTGTATATGGTACACCGAACCCCATACAGATAGTGACGCCAGATTTTGAGGGCGAACACCACTGCCCCCAACTCCAGATCGTGGGTGGGATACCTCGACTCATGAGGTTTTAGCTGCCTCGATGCATATGCTATCACATGCCCCCTCTGCATAAGCACCGCTCCCAACCCTAATATCGATTCATGACAGTACACCACAAAATCCTCCATGCCTTCCTGGAGTGCGAGCACCGGAGCTTCGCACAATCTCTGGCGAAGTGTCTCAAATGAGGTCTGCTGCTCCGGACCCTATGAAAAAGCAACACCCTTCCGGGTCAACTTGGTGAGTGGCACGATGATCTTGGAGAAAACCCTGATAAATCTTCGATAGTAACCAGCCAACCCTAGGAAACTCCTGATCTCAGTAGGTGACCTCGGCACCTCCCAACTCATCACTGCCTCGATCTTGGCCGTATCGACCAATATCCCTTTCTGGTTAACGAGGTGCCCTAGGAATTGGACCTCCCATAACCAAAAATCACACATGGAGAATTTGGCGTAAAGCCTCTCCGACTTCATAACTCCGAGGATCTCCCTTAAATTCTCCTCAAGCTGCTCTCTGGATCTCGAATACACCAAGATATCATCAATGAAAACAATCACCAAACGATCCAACATCGGCCTGTACACCCTGTTCATGAGATCCATAAACGTTGCATGTGCATTGGTGAGCCCGAATGGAATCACCATGAACTCAGAATGCCCGTAACGAGTCCTGAACGTTGTCTTCTAGATATCTTCATCCCGAACCCTCATCTGGTGATATCCCGACCACAAGACGCTCCCTGCAACTGATCAAACAGATCGTCGATCCTTGGCAATGGATAACCGTTCATGACCGTCAATTTGTTCAACTCCTGGTAATCAAGGCACATCCAGTGTGAACCATCCTTTTTCTTGACAAAAAGGATCGAAGCTCCCCAAGGTGAGCTACTCGGTCTAATAAACCCCTTTCCAAGCAGCTCCTGAAGTTGTGAGGATAACTCATGCATCTCGGGCGGCGCAAGGCGATAGGGTGCCTTGGCAATTGGTGCCACCCCCGGTACGATGTCGATACGAAACTCCACCTGCCTCTCGGGAGGCACACCCAGAAACTCCTCGGGGAAAACATCAGGGAACTCCCGCACAATGAGGACCTCATCAATCCAACTTAGCCTTCCAACGGCCGCTCGTGTGTCCACCACATAGGCCACAAACCCCTTGCAGCCCTGCTGCAAACTCTACATCGCCCTGGCAGCAGAACAAAATGCTGAGCCACTACGAGTCCCCTCACCATAAACTGTCAGCACTCCCCCACTAGGATCTGGGATCATCACCAGCTACTGCTTGCAGTCTATTACTGCCCCAAATCGGCTCAACCAATCCATGCCCACGATAACACATACGTCCTCCATCATAATCAGAACCAGATCTATCGGAAATCGAACGCCGAAGATCTCAAGCACACATCCCCGAATCACATCTGCCGCATACACTGCTCGCTCATTAGCTATAGAAACACACAAAGGTCGATTCATCACCTCTTGCTGGTGATGTGCCTACTGAATGCTAATGACACAAAATACTGACTCACACCTGAGTCAAATAACACCAAAGCATGTACAAAATTCATAAGAAAAGTACCTATGCATAACATAATGTAAACACAAGATCATATTACAGCATCAATAAATATGAACATAATACATACCAACCACGATGTCGGGTGCTGCACGGACCTCCTCCACTGTCAGCTGGAACGCTCTCCCTCGCGCCTTTGGTGCCTCGGCCTTCACCGGCCGACCCTCAATAGCTCGCATAGCAGCATGGGTAGATCCCTACGGCGTCCCCTGTGCTGTCCCCCTCAACTATGGACACTCGACCTTCCGATATCCAGTTTGGTTGCAGTGAAAGCAAACCATGAACCCCTTGGGGCAATCCTTGGCGATATGCCCCTCCTTGCCATATTTGTAGCAAGCACCAGATCTAGAAACCCCATCATGACCCTTGCCGCACTTTCCGCAAATGCGGCCCTTCTGAACCCCAGATATCGAATCGGCGGGCTTTCCCCGCTTGGCCGCCGGCTGAGATTGTGCCGGTCGGCGATCGCTGCTCTGAGACTCGGCCTCCTTCCTCTTCCGGGCATTTGCTTGGAGCTCAGCAAATGTCCGGTATGATGAGTTGGCCATGAACTCAGGAATGTCTCTCCTCATAACGCTCAGATATCGGTTCATGCGTGCCTGCTCGGTCGACACGTGCTCAGGGCAGAACATCGCCCTCTCATGAAACATCCTGGTAATCACAATAACTGACTCAGTACCCTGCTTAAGGGTCAAGAAATCATGAGCCAACCGTTCCCTTTCCACCGAGGGAACTTACTCGTCTCTGAACATGGTGGTGAACCTCTCCCAGGTCACCGCTGAAATCTCCATAGAACTAAGATGCGTAGTCACAAACTTCTACTAGTCCTTCGCTCCCAAGCGAAGCTAGTTCCGCGCAAACCGAACCCTCAGATGCTCTGGTCATGAACAGGTGTAGAAGCATCCCTCAATGTCAGATATGCATCTCATTGCAGCAATCGGGTCCTGCGTCCCGTCAAACTCTGGTGGCTTTGTGTTGCTAAACTCCCGATACAGCAACGAGTCTCCCCCTGCTGCCTGGCAGCCGCGATGGCTGCGGTGGCTGCAGCAACAACAACATCAGTAAGAGCAGCATACCGCTCATTAAAAGTCTCAATCAATGTGGTCTTGATAGACCCAAACATCTCCGGTATCTCAGCCCGCATGGCCGCAACCACCTCCTCATGAGTCAACCGACGAATCTCCTCGTCGCTGACACCGCTGCTCTTAGGTGTGTGTCGTGTCCCAACCATGATATCTCTGAAATACAATCATAAAAACATCAGAGACTCGATCAAGCATACTCGCTCTCAATAACGTAACCTTACTCGTCCTCCAGCATCCTAAGGATTCTTACTTGGACTGCTCACTAATCCGGTGTCTTCAGTAGTACGGGCCCTATACTACTGTTCACACCGCATCAACATTCACCCCAAGTCCTCCTCCTTGGATCCCGGATCGCAAGTACTCTACTCTCACTATGCATTGGCTACCCTCTGGTAGACCTCTCATGAGCTCCTCACTGCTACCTACTCACTCTCAAGGTATCTCATAGCAGGAGTAATCTCCTAGGCTAAGGCATCACAAATAAGGCCACTCTAGTCCTAATATGAATACTTAGCCTCCTCTAGCATGCATAACATAACATATTATATCTCATAACACATAATGTAAGGGTATTTTGGGGATTCACCGTTCGGGCGCTGGCTGACCATACACACTGTTCCGCTCTGGTTGTCTCTAAACCTCTTACTCTTTTTAGAAAATTTAGTTTTATTGTTAAAAATTTCTCAAATCCTCAGTTTGAGTTCAGATACGCCCGAAGGTGCATCCGAGTCCCTCAAACCAAGGCTCTGATACCACTTTGTAATACCGTTAAATTTCAAACAATTTTTTTTAGTTTTTAATAAAAACATTTCAAAAACATATCATCTGCAAGTGTGTACTGATCATGTCGGCGCCTTCCCGCGCTCATCACTGGTACCTGAAACACATAACACACAACGGTAAGCATAAATGCTTAGTGAGTTCCCCAAAATACCACATACAACACATACGCCTTTCCAGGCCATAACTCAATAGGATCTTCCGATCCAAGTGTCTCAGGGGATTTCCATCCCATAACTCTGTTGACCTTCTGTCCCATAACTCAGTTGACCTTGCGGTCCATATCATCATACTCGTATCATAACATATCACATATCTAACATGCATCACATAAACATCATACACGTAAGACCTTCGGTCACACATAATTACCCCATCGGGTATGGCATAGTGAGAAGACTCTCCTTGCTTGATGTCGGATCATTACTCGTGCTTGATTCCCTAGCCTATTGTCCTCCTATATCATAAGTACATCTCTAATTAATACTTTCCTGGCTAAGTTTGACTGACACTATTATGTCAACACTAGTCAACCTTGGTCAACGCTGGTCAACGGTCAACCTTTGACCCGACTCATCGAGTCTTGCATAGACTCGTCGAGTCCATACGTGAACTCGAGTCCTTTGAATCCTTTTTGACTCACCGAGTCACTCACCCTACTCGGCGAATCATCCACTGATCTGATTCACGGGACAACCCGCTCCGACTCGTCAAGTCTGCTCATGGACTCGGCGAGTTCATTTCATGCACAACCTCAAACAGCTTTCTGAGGTCAGATCTATTCCTCTAATCCTTAGATCTAATCTTCCCAAGCTCAATAATCACATAAAGTCTCTATCTTGTTGCACATGCAACATCTATATCGCAATATATGATGATTTAGCCCCAAATACCTTAACCCAAGGTCATAACCTCCATTGCTCTTTATAAAGCTTGATGAGTAAGGCTCTTTGGACCTCTATGGATCGAGATCCAAAGCCTCATCACCAGAAAGGGACTACTTGGACATCTAATCAACCTATCAAAGGGCACAAGAAACCCTAAATCCATATATACTTCATAAATTAGAAGATGGGCCGAATTAATACCTAAAATGCGATGATCTTAGCTTCAAATCCACAGAATAGCAACCTCTTTTTCTTCCTCTTGGCTAGGACCTCCTTCTTCTTGTTAAACAACACCACAAAGGTCAAGAATGGTTTCCTTTCTCTCTCAAAATGCTCAAGCACTCTATGGTTTCTCTCTATGGATTGGTAGCCGCAAATGAAAGCCATAAGGGCCTTTAAATAGGTCTTAAACCTGAGAAATTAGGGTTTCTTTCGTTAGCTTTGACTCGGCGAGTCCCCCTATTAACCACGTCATCCAGTCACGACCAGACTCGACGAGTCTTAGCACCAACTCATCGAGTCACCTTACATAATTAAAGAAATACAGCATAAGTCAATATACCTGGAAAAACTGGGTGTTACACTGTTGGTCCCGGTTTATTACAACCCGCCATTCCTACCACTGCCACATTCAAGCTGAAAGGACATATCCTCACTGCACTTAAGGATATTCCATTTTGTGGTACGGATCACGAGGATGCTTTTAAGCATCTCGATGAAGTTAATGACATGGCAGATTATTTCAATATCCCAAATGTAAACAGAAATACCATCTTGCTAAGGATGCTTCCCGTTACTTTTAAGGGAGCTGCTAAAGACTAGTTAAAAGCACTACCACCAAGTACAATCACTACTTGGGCTCAAATGCATGAGCAGTTTTTAGATCAATTTTGCCCACCATCCAAGATAGCTAAACTCAAGAAGGCAATATCGAACTTTGAGCAACAACCAGGGGATTCATTATAAGAAGCAAGGGAGCGTTACAAAAGGATTGATCAGAAATTGTCCACAACATGATCTCAATGTTCAACAAGAGATGCTAATTTTCTATGATGGGGTCAATGTTATGACAAGGCAACTCCTTGATTCTCAAGGACCATTAACAAAGAAAAATCCAAGGGAGGTCAAGGAGTTAGTTGAAGAATTCGCAAAACACTCTCGTGAGTACCACAACCCAAGACAAGATGACATAAAAGGAAGTGGAGGCACGTATTCTGAAGAAATGGCTGGTATGATGGCAATGCTGAATAATATGGACCGGATGTTGACACAAATGGACCAATCAATTCATGCAATTAAAGTTGGGTGTGAATTGTTGGGTTTTGAGCATTCTAACACTTCCTAAGTGTACATGCAACCCTAATAAACCTTGGATCTATGTTTGTGTAAGATACATGCATATAATTAATTTTTCCAAGGTTTATATCCTAGCTAGCATGGCATGGGGAACATGAATCAAATAAAGCTAGGAGAAATACTTACCTTGAAGTTGTAGTTGATTGCTTGGAGTTTTTGAGCCTAGCACCAATAGTGTGAATGCCTCAAGTGGAAATCACAAATCACCACAAACTTGGAACTTTGAGAGAATAGTCACTACTATCTTGAAATTTTCCCTCACCTCAACAAGTGTCAACTAGTCACATTTCTAGAACCAAAGCCTCCCTTATATAGAGTGAAGGATTAGGGTTACTTCCCTAAAACCCATGTCTCTTCATTTCCATGAGATCCATGGGTTAAAGCTCCATGGAGTATCCATGGACTTTTCCATGCAAGCCTAGCCCATTCCAAATAAGCTTTAGCCCACACTATATAAATATGGAAGCCCATATTTAATTAGTAATATCTTTGATCTCTAAATTAATCCTAGATTAATTATAGATCACTACTAATTAAATAATATGATCCTATATTAAGATATTAGAACTTATAATATATTAATAAATCATAACTTGTACTATTCTCAAATATTATCCATAAATTGTTCGGGTGAAGTGCAACCCAAATGGACCATGCCGGGTCGGGTCAAGTACATACCAAATATAGTTATGAACTTAGACACTATATCCAACAGTCTCCCACTTGGATAAGTCTAATAACTATAGTTGCAAGTATGACTTCAGGAACCGATCAGCAAACGTAGCTCATTAAACTCTGTTGAACTAGAACGAACCATTTAAGATAAGTGATCATATAATCCTCTGTTCTAGATATCAGCCGGACAAATACATGGAACATGGTCTTGCTTATTGTCCAGCATTTGTTTCCCGATTTCCGATTTGTTTGACATAGAACTTAACTGAACACATCAATTTAGTTCTGACCGGGCCCGATACATAGGTCAAAACATAATCATCGAGGGGCCTAGATATCAACTTCTAATCCAAGAAGGAACAGATAAACTTCGACTCATATGTTTGTTCTACCACTCATTGAATTACACACAAAGGCACGTTTTATAACATCGAGTTTCCAATGCGTTTTCGTACAATCAATGCATAACCAACTTGTAAGTAACAAATCATATCTCTAGGTTTGAAGACTTATATGATATTACCGTCTCACGATCACTCGAGATAGGATTCCATGAAGTGATTCCAGTGAGCGTGGGTTGAGTCCAATGCACATAACTTATGAGCACTCATGATTGTTGTAGCCAAGTCCAACACCTTAGACCTCTGCAACCAATCATGACAGTCTTGATTCATACCTACTTCTGACTTATGACCGACTGTGGAGGTTTGAATAATAAGAGATAGCAACACTTTACTCATAAATAAAACACCTTTTATTCATCATCAAATGTCAACTACACTTTACAAATTTCATAATTTATCTAACTACTAAAACTTATATCATCCTTCAGCCCTATGCTCCGAGCATGCTGAAGATGCTTAACCATACTCAGGCCCTTCGTGAGGGGATCTGCTGGGTTCTCATCCGATGATACCCTCTTTGCTACAAGGATTCCTTCTTCTATTCGATGTCTGATGAAGTGATATTTTCTGTCAATGTGTCTGGGTCTCCCATGATCTCTTGGTTCCTTGGCTAAGGCAACCGCACTATTGCTATCACAGAAAATCTCCATCGGCTCTTTTGTAGCTGGTATAACTCCAAGGTCTCCGATGAAGTTCTTTAGCCATATAGCCTCCTTTGCTGCCTCGCTTGCTGCTATATACTCTGATTCACAAGTGGAATCAGCCACTGTCTCCTGCTTGGAACTCTTCCAAGTGATTGCTCCTCCGTTTAAGGTAAAGACCCAGCCCGACTGAGAGCGGAAATTATCCCTATCAGTCTGGAAGCTAGCATCACTATACCCTACAACTCTCAAGTCATCACTCCCACCGAAGGTAAGGACCCAGTCCTTAGTCCTTCGCAGGTACTTGAGGATATTCTTTACCGCAGTCCAGTGTTCCTTGCCAGGGTTCCCCTGATACCTGCTAACCATGCTCAAAGCAAAGGCTACATCAGGTTGAGTACACGTCATAGCATACATGATCGATCCTACAGCAGAAGCATAAGGTAGTCGACTCATTTCTGCTATCTCAGCCTCAGTACTAGGGCTTTGTGTCTTACTCAATCTGGCATTACTCTGAATGGGTAACTCACCTTTCTTGGAGTTATGCATGTTGAATCTTTTTAACACTTTTTCCACATAGGTTCTTTGACTAAGTCCAATTAGTCTTTTACTCCGGTCTCTCAAGATCCTTATCCCTAGGATATAGGCAGCTTCACCAAGGTCCATCATAGCGAAACACTTCCCAAGCCAGGACTTTACTTCCTGAAAAGTTGGGATGTCATTTCCTATGAGTAGTATGTCATCCACATACAATACCAAGAAGCTGACTATACTCCCACTAGCCTTGACATAAACACAAGATTCATCTTCACTCCTAGAAAAGCCAAATTCCCTGACCTTTTCATCAAAGCAAAGATTCCATCTGCGAGGTGCTTGCTTCAATCCATAAATGGATTTCTCAAGCTTACACACTCTATTAGGGTACTCGTTGCTGACAAAAACTTCTGGCTGACTCATGTAAACATCTTCAACCAACTTTCCATTAAGGAAAGCAGTTTTGACATCCATTTGCCATATTTCATAGTCATGAAATGCAGTTATGGCTAACAGAACCCGAATAGACTTAATCTTGGCTACTGGAGAAAAGGTCTCATCATAGTCCACTCCAGGAATTTCAGAGAAGCCCTTTGCAACCAATCTAGCCTTATAAGTGTGTACTTTACCATCCATGTCGGTCTTCTTCTTGAAGACCCATTTGCACCCTACAGTCTTACGACCTGGTACATTCTCAACCAAGTTCCAAACTTGATTGTCATACATGGATTGTATCTCGCTATCCATAGCCTCTTTCCATTTCGCAGACTCGGGGCCTGCCATGGCTTCCACGTAACTGTTAGGTTCATCCATACCTACTAGTGTCTCATCACTAATAAGTGTCTCACCTTCCGTAGTAATATGAAAACCATAGTAGTGCTCAGGTGCATTCCTAACTCTCGTGGAACGTCTCAGAGGTATAGAATCGTCAATTGGCTCAACAGGAGTTTCCTCCTCAAGTTGAGGGCTAGGGTTTGAAGTTCCTTCACCACTTGACTCTTGAAGTTCTTCAAGGTCAATTTGCCTCCCACTGTCTCCTTGGCTTATAAATTCTCTCTCTCGAAAGACTCCTCTTCTTGCTACAAAGACCACATTATCGCTGGGTCTGTAAAAGAGGTAACCAAAGGATCTTTATGGGTAGCCGATGAAAATACACCTCTCACTTCGGGGTTCTAGCTTATCATGAGACTCGCGCCTCACAAAAGCTTCGCAACCCCAAATCTTGATGTGGTCTAGTTTGGATACTTTACCAGTCCACATCTCGTGAGGAGTTTTGGCAACTTTCTTTGTAGGGACTAGATTAAGGATATGGGCGGCAGTCTCTAAGGCATACCCCTAGAATGAGATTGGTTGCGAAGCTCGACTCATCATGGAACGAACCATGTCTAACAAGGTTCGATTACGCCTCTCAGCCACACCATTCAACTGCGGTGTCCTGGGAGGTGTCAATTGTGAGACAATCCTACATTCCCTTAGATAGTCGAGGAACTCTGAACTAAGATACTCACCTCCTCGATTGGATTGAAGCATCTTAATGTTCCTGCCCAATTGATTCTTGACTTCCTGTTTAAATTCCTTAAACCTTTCGAAAGTCTCTGACTTATGCTTGATTAAGTAGACATATCCATATCTACTGTAATCATCGGTAAAAGTCAAATAATAACGATTAGCATCCCTTGTGGCATGTTTGAATGGTCCACACACATCCGTGTGTACAAGGTCCAACAAACCTTCACCCCTCTCACACGAGCCTGTGAAGGGTGACATTGTCATTTTTCCAAGTAAGCATGATTCGCAACTATCATCTGACTTTAGGTCAAATGACTCCAAGACTCCATCTCTTTGGAGTTGTCCTATGCGCTTCTTGCTTATATGTCCAAGTCGATAATGCCATAACGATGCTTTATCCAAGTTATTATTATTAATAGAATCAATACACATCACATTATTTCCTAAGTTATCAACCACAGATACTGTTTCATACACGCCATCACAAGGTAATGCTTTAAAATAAAGAACATTATTAAAGAAAGCATCAATAGAACCAACTTCATTATTAAATGAAAAGGTAAAACCTTGTTTATACAATGCATGAAAGGAAATAATATTTCTTGCCATTTTTGGCGAATAACAACATTTATTCAAATCTAAACTAAACCCACTACTTAGCGACAAAGTATAAACTCCAATCTTGGTGACAGGTGTAACTTTCCTATTCCCCATGATTAAGTTTATTCTTCCTTGCTCCACATTCTCACTTCTTCTTAGTCCCTGCAAGTCACAACAAATATGAATACCACAACCGGTATCAAGGACCCAAGATTTAGAATGGGGTGAGTTATTAGAAATGATAGTGTAAATACCTGCATGGTTGGGTTTAACTTTCCCATCCTTTACATCTTGCTGGTACTTTGGGCAGTTTCGCTTCCAATGTGCCTTTTCATGGCAATAAAAGCATTCAGCCTCTTTTGGGTCAGAAGAAGGAGGGATGAAACCTTTCTTGGTTCCACTTGAAGAAGATCCATCAAGAGTCCTAACCTTGGTACCCTTCGAAGAACTCTTTCTCTTCTTCCCTCGTCCTTTCCCGATTGCCAAGACAGGGGCGGAGTTTGTAGAAGTAGGAGTAGTAACAACCGCCTTACCCTTAAGACCACTTTCCACGGTCTTTAAGAGTCCTTGAAGTTTGTTGAGTGTGACCTCTTCCTTGTTCATGTGGTATGTCATGCGGAATTGATCATAACATGAAGGTAAGGAGTGCAAAATGATATCTATTGCAAGCTCCTCAGGGAAGTTCACATTTAGCTACAGCAAACGATCCACAAATCTTTGCATTTTCTGCATGTAGCCCGTGATGGGTTCACCATCCTTCATGCGAGTTGTTATCATGGAGGAGATGATTTCATACCTCTCTTGACGAGCACTTTGATGGTATCTTTCCATTAAGTCTTGGTGCATCTCATAGGGGTAGAAATCTTCATAGGATTTTTGGAGATCCGCGGTCATAGTGGCCATCATGATGCATGCCACTTTGGTGGCATCCCTTTCATGTGCCCTAAACTCAGCGATCTCTTGAGGAGTACCAACTATCTCATCAATCTCCTTAAGCTCCTTATCGAGGACATATTCCTTGTCCTCGTAGCGAGTAATCATTTTGATGTTTCTGACCCATTCATTAAAGTTGGATCCATCAAAAGTGACTTTCCCACATAAGTTCATAAGAGTAAAGGAGCCATTGGGATTAGAGCTAGAAGCAGTAGTGTTTGCAGACGTCTGAAAATGAAGAAGGTTTTAGTTTAGATATAGAGATAGTCCTTAATAAAACACCCAAATGTAGTATTAAGGCTAGGATCCAATCACAATATATTATAACTTAGAAGAGGTATGTCGTAGTCTAAGTAATAACATATTTGAAAGGTAGGTGAATGACGATTCACTAATTTCCACCAAAAAACGAAATAGTAAATATTAAGTTTTTGATTTGGTACTTAGAAATTCCTAGATTCTTTTGAGATTCAATGAACTTTTCAAAGGCATGTTTCAATCTCGAGTGTGCCCTCCAAGTTTTGTGATTGGGATGCCGAGGATCACAAAACGAGGTGTGAAGTAACCATGCAAACTACTTGGTACCCTTAATAAATTACCCCTCAATCGATGTGCCGGTTAACCACACACGCTCCATCGATACTATGATAAATATTAAGTCACCCTTTACCTACCTTGTTAAGTCCAAGTTAGTGTGCCGGTTAACCACACACGCTCCACTAACGACTTAGACAAAGTGTAAAGTGTAATTTCATGGATTAGCACCTTATTCACATTTTTCCTAAAGTAACTAAGATTGGGAATTTAATAAAACATTTAGTTACTTTATAATATTCATCATACTTTTAATGAGAATTTATAAGTCCTTTTCTTACTCGTTCGGCTAACGACCCTCCACCGGTCAAGCAAGCGGTGGGTGAGAGTGGACACCCATTAAGTTGCCATTTTATAGGCAACAACCTTATACCCACCTTATAGACCGGCTTCGTGAATGAGGCGTACTAGTGGTAAGACGAGTTTGTTCTTATACATATATATAATTATTAAATCATAATAATATAAGTATAAGGGTTGAATTTTAACTTTTAAAATTCTAAGGGTTGGAACTAAAGTTTTTAATATGACTTTACTTGTTCCAAAACTTGAGGGCAAGTTTTGTAAACTTTCAAAACTTTTCATTTCTTGTAACTTATGAGTTTAATAGAGTAATAAAATGAAGACTCTTCATTTTTCTAACTCTTGTGTTCTTTTAATGGTTTTTTAATCCAAGTGACTTTTGGTTTTCCATAACTTGAGGACAAGTTATGGACTCCATTAAAACACATTATGATCAAAATTAATCTACCACATAGGTTACAAATAATTCCTATGATCATCTAAACATCATAAGAACAAGAACATGAATATGAACACTTTCATGAATCAAAATCACACTTAAACTTTGTAATTTTGATAACTAGTTGTTGTAAATGAATTAGCAATGATATTACACCATCTAAAACAAGTTTTCAAGTACCAAAACAGTTTAGGGTAATGTTTGTAATCCGTTTCCACCAACTCAAGTCGAAAATTTGCACTCTGTCGACCATACTCGCCGAGTGCATGAACCTACTCGACGAGTAGGTTGAAGATACAAGTGAACTCGACGAGTCCTTACATGGACTCGACGAGTCCTTACATGGACTCGACGAGTCCAGTAGTCAGACAACAAGTTTTTTGACTTTTTCAACTATATTGCATCAAGTATCAAACAAACAAGCCTAGGCTCTGATACCACTATTGGGTTTTGAGCATTCTAACATTTCCTAAGTGTACATGCAACCCTAATAAACCTTGGATCTATGTTTGTCTAAGATACATGCATATAATTAATTTTTCCAAGGTTTATATCTTAGCTAGCATGGCATGGGGAACATGAATCAAATAAAGCTAGGAGAAATACTTACCTTGAAGTTGTAGTTGATTGCTTGGGGTTTTTGAGCCTAGCACCAATAGTGTGAATGCCTCAAGTGGAAATCACAAATCACCACAAACTTGGAACTTTGTGAGAATAGTCACTACTATCTTGAAATTTTCCCTCACCTCAACAAGTGTCAACTAGTCACATTTCAAGAACCAAAGCCTCCCTTATATAGTGTGAAGGATTAGGGTTACATCCCTAAAACCCATGTCTCTTCATTTCCATGAGATCCATGGGTTAAAGCTCCATGGAGTATCCATGGACTTTTCCATGCAAGCCTATCCCATTCCAAATAAGCTTTAGCCCACACTATATAAATATAGAAGCCCATATTTAATTAGTAATATCTTTGATCTCTAAATTAATCCTAGATTAATTATAGATCACTACTAATTAAATAATATGTTCTTATATTAATATATTAGAACTTATAATATATTAATAAATCATAACTTGTACTATTCTCAAATATTATCCATAAATTTTTCGGGTGAAGTGCAACCCAAATGGACCATGCCGGGTCGGGTCAAGTACATACCAAATATAGTTATGAACTTAGACACTATATCCAACATGAATGATGTAATGGACCACACTTGACTAAAGATTGCAACTTGGATGAGTATGGGAACAAAAGGGCTTAAGTTTGCTACTCAAGTGGGGATAAGTATGATGAAGAATGGAGAAAACCAAAGAAAGAGTGGCTGCCATATGATGAATACAAGAGGAAAAAGGAAGAGAAATTTGAGCAGACAAGTCGAGGCTTCTATCAAAAGGAGTAACCACCAGCCGAGAAGAAAGTAGACTTGGAAAATATTTTGACCCGATTTATGGAAGCATCCGAGAAAAGGCATGAAGATACCGATGCAGTGCTAAAGGAACACATGAATATGATGAAAGAACAGCACAAAATGATGATTGACCAGCAAGCCTCACTAAGAAATCATCAACTATCGATTCATAATTTAGAAGTCCAAATTGGTCAACCCACTACTTTGGTGAACAACAAATTATCCTCACAATTTCCTGAGAAGAAGACTCAACCTCATGTTATGGCTATCGATACTGAAGAAGAGGAAATCTCTTAGTTTTTAGAGGCACTAGAAGTGGAACCGAAGCAGCCCGATCCAAAGCCAACAAAGCAAAAACTCGAAAATCAAAATTCTATTGAAATAACGAGCTCATGACGTGACCCATGTATGCTCACGACGTGCGTCCTACCTGAACAGCAAAATTTGAAATCCATTCCAGCTTACCGACCGCCTATACATTCCCGTCTCGAGCTAATCTTAGTCCACTAGAAAGGGAACATCTAGAATTTATCTAGCAAGTAAAGGGTATTTCTATTAATACCCCTTTTATCGATTCACTTTTAAAAATTCCAGAATACACAAAATTTTTACAAGACTTGTTAGACACTCATCAGCAACTAAAAAAGAATTCTAAGGTGATTCTAAGTGAGAAAATCTCAAAAGTTGTGTTGGGAGAGATACCTAAGAAGATGGGAGATCCTGGACGTGTCACTCTTCCATGTGAATTTGGGAATAATATGAAGATTTATGCTTTAGCCTATTCTGGGGCTAGCATAAATTTGATGCCTTATTCGTTTTATCAGAAGTTGAATATTCAGATGTTGAAGGCTACAAAGATGATTGTTCACATGGCAAACCGTTCAGTAACAGAACCTCGGGGCATTGTGGAAGATATTCTACTAAAAATTGGGAAGTTCGTTTTTCCAATAGATTTTATGGTTTTGGATATGAAAGAAGATCCCAATGTGCCAATTATTCATGGTCGCCCGTTACTTAATACTGCTGGAGTATTGGTTGATA
The DNA here is from genome assembly GCF_052625555.1 of Lactuca saligna. Lineage (NCBI taxonomy): Eukaryota > Viridiplantae > Streptophyta > Magnoliopsida > Asterales > Asteraceae > Lactuca > Lactuca saligna. Next base: position 187,774,278 of record NC_136421.1, on the reverse strand, counting down.
TATGCGAATCCAAGCTCACCTTGAGAGTTGGAGATGAGAAGGAAATTTTTGGAATAAAAGATGGTTTCCAAGGGAGTGATTTTCAAGAAGAGGTTTTCAACATTGATGAAGAGAATGAACTTGAAGAATTGAGAGGCTCGTGGAAGAAGAAATCAAAACAATTCAACAAGTTAGAAGAACAAAACCGAGAGCATCCGTTCTGTTTTTAGTTGAAGTCATTTCCTACACGAATCCAACTTCTTGGGTAAGTAAGGAAAGTGATGAAATATTGAGTGATGATGACAAAGACGAGGTAACTTCCAAGGAGACAAGTCCAATGGTGAAGGAAGAAAAGATTCTTATGGAGCTAAAGAATAAAGAGAAGGTGGAGAATAAAGGGACCAAAAGAAAGCTCGATGAAAATGAGATGAAAGTGAAAAAGGAAAACTCAAAAAAAAAACATATAAACGACGAGTACAAGCGTACAACAGGTGATGGAAGGAGCAAAAGGTTCAGGTGGTGATGGACTCTTTAGACGATTCAACGTAAGGAGGCACGGAGTCCGGCTTATCACTCCTTCAAAAAGAAGCGCTTCTCAGGAGGCAACCCGAGCCTGGTTTGAATTTTCTTTTCCTTTATGCCTTTAGTTTTTTTAGACATTCAATCATCTAATCATTAAAATTAAGTGGTAAAAAGTTAAGTGTGGGGTTCCTAAATTAAGTGGTAAATAAGAAGAATAGTTAATAAGGCTTATATTTTTCGATCAAACAGAACTCACGAGGTGAGGTCGAGAACATTCACCTCGTGAGTCCATAATACATACGGGGTGGGTCATTTTAGCCAAATAATTCTATTAGCCCATTATTTTTAAAGTAAATGGCCAACCACGTTAGCCTACAAAAACTCACGAGGTGAGTCCGAATAAACTCACGACGTGAATTTTGAAAAACACGGGACCACAGCTTAAACAATTTAGAATCCTTTTGACCAAACCACTTTCTCAACCTCACGAAGTGAAGACAGTTCTTTGGTCCCCCCCACCCGATTTCGGCCTAGATTTAATTAATTTAATCCTTTTGCTTACGTAATCACCTCACAAAGGTAAACATCTCGTGTTTCTTTTGGTTGATTTTCACTAATTTGTTGATTTAGGGGCTAGGGTTTTCATATGCTTACATGTCGAAATTTTGCTCAAATTGTGTTATTCATCCATTGCATGTTACTTGATTGTGGTTAGAAATGGTTTATGAGTAAACCCTAGCAGAAAAAATTAAATCCCGAGTTCTGATTTTTAAGACTAATTCTCACTATGAATAGCGAACTCACGAGGTGAGTTTGATAAAACTCATGAGGTGAGTCTGGTGCATCAACAAAACTGTTCCGTGAATCAATTAGTGTATCGGATATTTTGTTTTGTTTTTGTTGTTTATTTATTTTTGCAGAAAAATGGCACCTGGACACGAGGTTAGTGACGACCAAGGCGGGATTGCTAATTTGCATTCGTTTTACGTATTCCCGTCAAATATATCTAGGGACGTGCTCACCCGATACAACACTAGACTGGGGTGGTTACACAACAAAGAGTTTGCTATTGCCCCAACAGTTAATTAGCAAAGGCTTCGGGAGGTTGGACTTGTTGAAAGACTAAACACGTTTCTTACCAAAACTTTTATGGGAAACGAGTATCCATTTACATGCAAGGGATGGGGTAACTTGTTCGCCATCCAAGAAAGAGTGTACAAGGAATTGTGTGTTGAGTTCTTTTCCACCGTGATGTTTCAAGAAAATGTCCAAGACCCTAACTACTCATAAGCATTTGTCTTTCGTTTTGGTGGGGAATATAGGGAGTGTCGCTTGGTAGAATTTTCATGGACGATGGGTTTATACGAGGCCCACGAGACCATGACCCCTGAGTTTTCTATGTTCTTACAGGAGGCTACCCATACTTATTCCGGGGGAATGTTGGGATATGAATTTTTGGAGCTATATCGCTTTTGGTGTTTTTAACTCCGGTGTGTCACCAGAAAGTAGAATCAAATCACCCATACACCGTTTGATTCACAGGTTGATAACATTTTCCATCCACCATAAAAAGAATGGAGATATGGTCACCAAGATTAATTTATTTTTCTTGTGGTCTATTTTAAAACCAGGGTTTTGTTGCAATCTTCTCTACTTCTTGGCTCGTTACTTGGCAGAATATGCAGTGAGTTCCCGACACGGGAGCCCAACCTGTGGTGGCCATTTTGTCACTCACTTAGCCAAGTCCTATGGCGTGATCGTTCCCACGATTACACGAACACTTACGTGTAAACAAGGGAACAAATTTTCTATGGGATATCTTGAGACCATACGGGTTGTAGTCAATAGTGGGACGCATTTGGTTTTATTTTGTTTTTAAATTTGTTTGGATTGTAAGACTATAAGATATTATGTTACTTTTCTCTTCTTTGGTTGTTAATTTTCAGATTTGCTAGGAATCGCATGAAAGAGATGTCAAGATATGAGTGCGTAAATGTTTAGCCGCGAGTGCTTAAAGTCGAGAGTCGAGACCCACAATTTAAAATAAGTGTGGGGTGAGTCAAGAGCGAAGATAGAGTTAAAGAGACGAGTCCAAAATAATAGGGTTAGAAGAGTCTTAATCCATTAAGACGTGGGTTGAATACAAGAACTGAAAGAAAGGTTGGAAGAAATATATTTCTGGAAAAGTGAGTTATGCTTGAAATCTATCCAGGACAACTAATACATTAACCAATAAAGGTTGGAGTTAAGCGCCCCTGCTTAAGCATGTAGGGTTTTAAGTGAAAAAGTGAGTTTTACATGTAAAAAAAAAGAGAGAGACAAATTACCGAAAAGTGAAAAAATTGAAGAATTTTGGAGCTATCAAGTTTGAAGATCAAAGATCAAAATTCCAAAAGTTCAAAAGTTGAAGATACCAAAAATTAAAAAGGTGGTGAATTCAAAAAAATCAAAGATCAAATATCAAAGAAGTGAAGAATTCCAAAGAGCTCCACTATGGTATCAAAAGTTGTAATTTCTAGATAATGTATGCTTGGGTAGCTATAAAAAAATACCTTGAGGTTAAGTAAGATTTTTGAGGATTGATTCGGAGGGTTGCAGAAATAAATGTTGTATAAGCTAAGGGGTGAAAGTTCATAAGGATTGTAAGTAGCTAGGGCTGGGAGGTTGTTAGGATTTTAGACACAAATATGCGCATTGAGGTCTTAGTATAATGGTTGAGTTTAGATTGGATTATTCTATGTGATGTTAGAGATAATAGTTTGAGTTATATTTGCTGGAGGGCAAGCAAAGAATAAGTGTGGGGTATTTTGATATTGCCATATGTATACATATTTTTAGGCAATATTTTAATACATTATATATATATATATATATATATATTTGTTGGTTATTTGCATGGAATCATGGTACTTAGAAGATTAAATTATATTTTGGAGCCAAAAAGAAGACATTTTGAAGAAAAGGGACTAAAAGCGTTAAAGAATGGAACTTTGGAGGTTAAAAGCTTAAAGGACAAGAAAATCAGAAAAATGCGTATTGACGAGGTGAGAGTTAAAAGATTCACGAGGTGAGTATGGACTTTTAGAAGATAAACATCACGGATTAGGAATCCGTGTTGTATATGGATATTTACGTATTCACGATGTGAACTTTGATAACTCATGAGGTGAATCAGGAAAAATTTAGAACTATATATATCCTTGATTCCTACGAGTTGGGGAGACTTTTGGCTGGTGAAAGGGTTTCTAGAAGACGAATTTGAGTAGGGAAGAAGATCTGGAAAAAGGGTTTCAACACCAAAGGAGTGAGATGTCATAATTAAGTTTATTTGTTTGATACTTGAACATGCTTTTTTATATGATTTGTGTTTGCTTGATAGCTATTATGAGTAGCTGAATTTAGCAACTCTTGTTTAGCTAGATGAAGCTTCTGACATATGGTTTAGTGTAATTATCAATGGATTTGATTAGTTGGTAAATTCCTTGTGTTTGATTATTATTACCTAGCATGCATATGTTTATTTCTTTAGTTGCTTAATTTCATGTTTTGTGTAGCTTAGTGACCATTAGACTGCATGAACTTGTTTACCTAGTGATTTAGTGAACATTAAATTACTAGAGCTAGGATCGACCAAAATCTTAGATAGTAATTGAAGTAAATAAGTTTAGATGTGCTAGAAAACATAAATTATGACCATAATTGTGTTTGCCTAATCTTACATAGCAACTTCATAATTATAACTAATTATGTGTTTAATTGTGTGACCATGCATAGTTTTACATGAATAAGTTAATTATTGGTAAATTTAGACCTAAATTACTAATATAATATAAATTAGATAACCAACTTTGATAATCCATAATTGTTAGCTAACCATAAAGAAGAAGTGGATTCGAACTAAACGAGAGTGTTTTTAGTAATTGATTAAATTTGAGTTAAGTTCGTTTGATCTTGAAAATCAAATAAAACCATTTTAAGCTTGCTAATAATTAGGTTAATTTAGTACTAAATAGATTAATTAGTTAACACCGTTCCCTGTGATCGATACCCGACTTATCCAACTATTCTATAATTCGACTAGGTACACTACCTAGGTGCATTTTATTTAGTTAAATTAGTTAGGTTATAAATATTAAAATTAGTGGGTACTATTGTGCACATCAGTGTGTTTTTGAAGCTTGAGGAGAAAGAGGAAGCTTGGGAGATCAAGAGAAAGCAAGTAGATCCATAGGTTTTGGCACATTTTCAGCTCATTTGAGGTATAAAGTTGATACCTTGACTACTCATGTCGTAGATCTCTAATTAGGGTTGTTTTCTACCTGTTCTAAGCCTTGGTAAATCCATTTTCGGATTGTGTGAATCAATGGAGTTGTACTTCAGATCTTGAACCTTTGGGGGTTCCCATGGCATAAAGGTGCCAACTTTATGGCCATGGGAGTCCCATGTGCCTTGTAAACTTCATTTTTGGCTCTTTATGAGCTAGTTAACCCATGCATGCACATAAAGTTTGTATCTTTCCGTGCTATATCGATCCTAGGGGATCAGATCTACACTTTGGATGCAACAAGCCTAACTGAAATCGACTGTATGGACTTGGACTTTGTGGGGACTCGGCGAGTCGTTCATGGGACTCGACGAGTCAGGTCATGGTTCCCCAACCTTTTATGTTTCTAATCAATCTGTTTAAGTCTAGAAGAAGACTCAACAGATGAACGTGAATATGGAATCGAAGATCTAAGAACTTGACGAGTTCAAGGATGAACTCAGCGAGTTCAAGGCAATGTCCCAACTGAGATGAAGATAAACTCGACGAGTTAAGGACGAACTCGGTGAGTCATGAGCAAATGTCCCGATCCTGTATGAAGGAGAACTTGACAAGTTCTTGAAAGACACGATGAGTAGGATCGAGGTTCCAGATGTTTTATAGACCCGAGAACTCGACGAGTTGATGGACCAACTCGGCGAGTTAAGTCAACCAGATGTTGGCTTTGGCTTTGACCTGAGTTGACCCTTGAAAGGGTTAAGAGTATGAAATGGTAATTAAGAAAGGTTGTTATATGTAGGAGTTTGAGGAGTTTGAGAGGAGCTAATCCCAACACCGAGGACAGTCTAGACACTACACAACATTGAGGTGAGTTACCTTCTAATAGTGGTGGGTCTACAGCTACAATGTTGGCCCATTAGTAGGAGTTTGTTTGATATATGATTGTCTTTGTGATAATTATCTAGGTTTGCTACTACCTGGTATGTTTTATGTGCTAGCATGATATGATGGTATGTGATAGCAGAAGTAGGGGAGATAGTCCCCGGTTACCGGTCAATAGGACCGAAGGCATGCTTAGTACTTAGCTATGCTAGAGTGATTATGACATAGGTGATGTGATATTATGTGGTAGTAGTAGGGGTGAAATAGTCCCTGGATACCGGTTGATAGGACCTAGGGGTGGTTTAGCACCCATCCTTGCTAGACAGATTATGATATATGTGTTATGATATTATGTGGTAGTAGTAGGGGTGAAATAGTCCCCAGATACCGGTCGACAGGACCGAAAGGGTAGGCCAGCACCCAGAAATGCTAGGCAAGTTACCGGTCGACATGACCGAAGGGGTAGGCCAGCACCCAAAAATGCTAGGTAAGTTACCACTCGACAGGACCGAAGGGGTAGGCCAACACCTAGATATTCTAGGCAAGTTACCGAACGATAGGGTCGAAGGGGTAGTCTGTACCCAAGTATGTTAGATAGTATGATTTATGTATAATATGTGGTATGATGGGGGAACTGAATAAGCTTTGCGCTTACAATTTTTAGTTTTGTTTTCAGGTACCTCTTCATCGAAGGGGAAGGAGCAGACACGGTAGCAACGTATCACACACATGATTTCCTCATTATGAGATTCTTGGGATTGTACTCTGACATTACAACCGTTTTTATGTTATGCTTTTGAGACATGATGTAATGGTTTTATGAAATGAGTTGACTCGAAGTTGTTTTCCTATAAATGTTGTTCTAAATCATTATTTCAAAGTGAAATTTTTGGTCGTGAAAATTTGTGTCATAACCCCAAACTGGAATGACGGAAACGTTCGGGGGTGGATGACGTCATATGTAGTAACACAACAATTGCATCATAGTAATCAAAGTAAACACAACCATTACATTGAATATATATAAAGTTAGTTAGATCTGTTTGATTCATATTCATATACATCAAAAGTATAACAAAATAAAAAGACGTGACTCTATACGCTCCGTCTTTTCAAAATCTACTGATTTCCTGAGAATACAAGCGGTTTTGAAAGAGTATCAGCATAAAGGTGGTGAGTTCATAAGAATGTTTTTGTAATGAAAACCTGTTATTGAATCTGTATAAAGATGTTTGAATGCATCCCAAGAAAATCCAATATTTTCTAATGTCTGTGTTTGTTACTGTACTCTGTATTTGTGAGTGAAAACATTAGTATGTAAGTCGGATTACTACCAGTTGTATTGTATAATGTTGTTTTGTATGAAAACTCTTGTATGAAATCTTTGGCTGTCACCAAAAATGTAAGTAAAGTATTGTATAAAATCCATGGCTACCAACGGTTTGTTTAATTAAGTATTGTATGAAAAACCTTGGTTACCACTAATAATGTATAGAATTTTCTATGGTAGAATGATAATCTGATTGTTTGAATAGTACTGATGTTTGTCCGGGAAAGTCCTATATTTTCCTTTGAGTGAGTTGTTGCTTTAATTGTTTCAAGATTGAAAGGTACAAGTATTTTCCATACTTATATTATTAAAGCGATTGTTCATGAAAAGTATATTATTACGTAAATATATCCTTACCCTCTATTGTTGAGTTTTATGACCATACTAAACATGATATGACGTGAATCGGATGCCAATATCCTTTATGACTTTCTCACCCATAGACCTGTCAGTCCTACTGTAGCTAGCAACAAGGTGCGGGGTTGTCATTCCCGTATAGATCTATACACAAAATCACGATCTCCCTCGAGGAGACTCTGGCTCATAAGGGTATTCCTCCACCTTGTTATGTTTATAAGCTCCCAAGGACGTGTCTCCCAACTAGATTAACGACTATACAAGTAATAATATGAAAAATGTAATGTTCTTTTGTACTTGAATTCGTTGTATGCCTTGTAGAGTAAAAATAATTATACTTAAATAATTATTTGATATTGTACTCTTGAAATCTAAATGTAGTAATGTATATCATAAACTAAATTTTCCATAGTTTATATGTTTTGCAATGTATAACTCTGAATTCATAAAAATGTGTATCAAAATTCCCAAAGTATACCTATTATAGTTTGCATGTATGTTTTATACTTCGTTCGTGTATTGATATGCAAACTATGCAATTATCGCGGTACGTTGAAAATATCCCTCCTGCTCAGCATATTACGAAAGGGATAAAATATTTAAATATTTTATAAAATTGTGAAAACTGTATGGATTTATGAATTGCTTCAGTTTTAAATGCGTTGACATTCTTTTATATAATTTCATAAAATCATTTGGATTTGGCTTCTATTCCCCCCTCCCCCTGAAAAAAGTTAAAAATAGTAAAAGCATAGGGGGTATGAACTTACTGTTTGTTGTGTACAAGCATCGAATCAACAGACTGGAAATGAAGACCCTGTAGTTGTTGTATGTGGCACTTAACGGAATCCTAATAACAATTAAATACATATATGTGTCTAAATTAGCGATTTCGTTAGATAAAGTGTTAGAAAAACACTTTCTTTCGGTTAAGGAATGTTACCAGGACTTGATATAATCGAGGAAAAAGGGTTTTTCAGTTTGATTCACCACTTAGGGAGGGTTTGCGGCCGTGAAGGGGGTTTATGGCCGTGAAGGAGGTTTAAGGCCGTGAACTGTTTATGGCCATGAACAGCCTCTTGAAGGGTTTACGTCTTTTGAGGGTTTGAAGTGTGTACGGTCGTATACTCAAGAATAAGGAAGTTGGGTTCAATGAAAACGTGTTTTAGATGCTCCTAAACAACCTCTAGAAGCGATTCCTGATGATTTTTGGGAGAATTGAGGGTGTTTTGGAGTTTACAGTCGAGAGGTAGAGAGAGAGAGAACGAGAGTGTTTTCGTACAAGAAAGTTTAAATGATGGTGGGGATCCCATATATATAGGCTAGGGGTATGGTAGGTGGTGGGGGCGACCTCCCACCGCTCGTAAACGGGTTTACGGTCGTGAACTCTAGTCATGTCGTGAACTGTTGTCTTGTTCAAAGGAAAACTCAAAATTTCGCATGGTTTTGGTCTCGACTCATATATATAAAGTTCAATTATAAACTAAATGATGTTCCAAACCAAAGGAAATTTGGCGGGACTCAATAAAATTCAAATTTTATTAATGGAAATTGGTTAATGGTAACGAAAAATGGTTCGGGTTCTCACATCATCCCCCCGATAGAGGGAATTTCCTCCCAAAATTCAAACACAAAATACAAATCATGGACATGGAAAAAGATGAGAGTATTTTTGCTTCATGGAATCTTCTCGCTCCCAAGTGAATTCAGGTCCCCACTTGGCATTCTAGTGGACCTTCACTATTAGTATGCAACTTTGTTTTGTTCGTTTGATTTCCCGATCCATGATTTTAACTGGTTGTTCCATGAAATTAAGGTTCTCGTTGACCTCGATCTCATCAAGAGGGATCACAAGGGTTTCGTCGGATAGACACTTTTTAAGGTTTGACATGTGAAAGACAGGATGAATGTTTCTAAGCTTTTGGGGTAAAGAAAGTTTGTATGCTACACGACCGATCGTAGCGAGGATCTGAAATGGTCCTATGTGTCTTGGATTCAGCTCTCCATGCTTTCCGTAGCGTATCATTCCTTTCCATGGTGAGACCTTCAAAATAACACAATCACCCACCTAGAATTCCAAGGGTTTTCGTCTCTTATCAGCGTAGCTCTTTTGTCTATCTCTTAAAGCTTTTAGTCGTTCCCGAATTTGTATGATCTTTTCTGTAGTTTCTTGGATGATTTATGGGCCTGTGAGAGTGCTATTAGGAACTTGAACTTTACCTAGCTCCATGTCACCCACCTCAACCCAGCACAAAGGGGATCTGCACTTACGGCCATAGAGGGATTCGAATGACGCAACTTTGATGTTGGTGTGGTAGCTGTTGTTGTAGGAGAACTCGACCAAGGGCAAATGGGTGTCCCAAGACATACCAAAGTCTATGACACATGCTCTCAACATCTATTCCAATGTCTGAATGGTCCTATCACTCTGTTTGTCTGTCTGTGGATGGTAAGCTGTGCTAATATCCAGCTTAGTTCAAAGAGCTTTCTGTAGAGAATGTCAAAATCTCAAGGTGAATCTGCTATCCTGATTGGAGATAATGGACATAGGTACACTATGCAGACGAAATATTTCTTGGATGTAGATTCGTGTAAGCCTCTCCATCTTGAATGACTCTTTGATTGGCAGAAAGTGGGCAGATTTGGTTAATCGGCCAACAATTACCGATATGGTATCGTACCCACTTAGAGACTTGGGCAACTTAGTGATGAAATCCATCGTAATCCTTTCCCACTTCCAATCAGGTATTTCTGGCTGTTGAAGTAGACCTGAGGGATTTTGATATTCCACGTTCACCTTGGCGCAAGTCAGACACTTGCTCACGAAGGTAGCGATCTCTGCTTTCATGTTTGGCCACCAATAGAGCTTTTTGAGATCCATGTACATCTTATCCGAACCCAGGTGAATGGAGTATCTAGTCTTGTGAGCTTCGTTCATGACAATGTAACATCCCAAAATCCAGAGCCAAAAATTTCACTTTTTCTTAGGTGATTTATAAAATGGTTCATCAAACGTTGCCAAAATCATGTGAATACATAAAACTATGATATCATGTCTCAAAATCAAATCATCTGGAACAACAAAATATCTCCTGATCGGAGATAATGGACATAGGTACACCATGCAGACGAACTATTTCTTGGATGTAGATTCGTGTAAGTCTCTCCATCTTGAATGTCTCTTTGATTGGCAGGAAGTGGGCAGATTTGGTTAATCGGCAAACAATTACCCAGATGGTATCGTACCTACTCAGAGACTCGGGCAACTTAGTGATGAAATCCATCGTAATCCCTTTCCCACTTCCACTCAGGTATTTCTGGCCGTTGAAGTAGACCTGAGGGATTTTGATATTCCAGCTTCACCTTGGCTCAAGTCAGACACTTGCTCACGAAGGTAGCGATCTATGCTTTCATGTTTGGCCACCAATAGAGCTTTTTGAGATCCAAGTACATCTTATCTGAACCCAGGTGAATGCAGTATCTAGTCTTGTGAGCTTCGTTCATGACAATGTAACATCCCAAAAACCGGGTCCAAAAATTTCACTTTTTCTTAGGTGATTTATAAAATAGTTCATCAAACATTGCCAAAATCATGTCAATACATAAAACTATAATATCATGTCTCAAAATCAAATCATCTGGAACAACAAAATATCAATGTACAATCCCAAAAAACACTAAGAGAAAATCATATGTGTGCGTGTGTGATGCGCTGCTACACCACCAACTTCTTCACCTTAGACGAAGAGGTACCTGAAACCAAAACTGAAACTGTAAGCACAAAGCTTAGTTAGTTCCCCCTTCATACAACATACCATACGATCACATAGCATACATACTGTCGGGCAATTCTGGGGTGTTGACCTACCCATGTCAAGCTATTATGGGGTGCTGACCTACCCTCCGATCTATCTCAACCGAACCCGGGGACTATTTCACCCCCTACTACTAACACATAATATCATATCAGAATCATACTGTCAGACATATTTGGGGTGTCCTACCTACCATTGGTCCGAAGGATCGAATCGGGGACTTGTCCCATTCTACTAGTAATGTCTCACATAACATAGTAACTAGCAAACTAGCATACTCACATATCTAACAAACTAGCATACTCACATGTCCAACAATAATAGACTAGACAATTATCACAGAGATAATCGTCCCAACTGTCAATCAATAGTGGGCCGGCCTTGGTGCCTTAGACCCACTTCTACTGGAAGGTAACTCACCTCCATGTCGCGTAGTGTCTGAGTTGTCCTCGGCGTGAAGGTCGGCTCTCCTCGACTCCTCAATCCCTACACGACAACGCTTAAGTCATCAAACAAAACATGCAACCCTAACCAGGGTCAATACCCAAAACCAGGCAAAGTTAAGATAGGTCAAATTCAACACCCAATTGACCAGACTCGCCGAGTTTTTCTACCAACTCGTCGAGTCGATGCCCCACTAACCCGATCCAACCCCGACTTCACTCGTTGAGTCTAGTAAGAACTCGACGGGTTCTCCTTCATTCAACCCATCAGGACCATCTTCATCCGACTCGTCGCGTTCTTCCTTGAACTCGGCGGGCTCATTTCCATCATAAGAATGTGTCTAGTCTACGACGCGTCGAGTTGTATGAACAACTCGTCGAGTCCATCCTCAAAGATTGGGAGATTCCCTTGGATTCTTCGATCCTGTTCATACACTCGTCGAGTCCCATGATTCCCGGGCCTCTTTTCACGTGTAAACATCTACGAGAATTTCCTCCCTAACAACTGGTCCATCCACAGAAAGGATTTGTTGGTCATTACACCGCGACTCGCCCAGTCCCAAGAACAACTCGGCAACTCCATCCTTGACCAACCACATACAGTCGATTTAGATGAGCCTTAAGACCTCAAAACCATAGATCTGGACTCCAATTGTCCATTTCATACGTAAAGCTCCAAACTTGGAGCACGTGCATGGGGGCTTTGGCTCAAAAAGCCATAAAAGGTGCTCTACAAGATTCATGTGGCTCTCATGGCCATAAAGTTGACACCTTTATGCCATGAGACCCTTCCAATGACTCAGATATGAAGTCAAGACCACATATAACACTCCACAAATTTGAATATGGTTTGGAAAGCCCTAAATGTGCATAAAACCCAAGTCTAAAGATGAATAAACACATAGAAGACCAAGACAGGGACATTTACCTTGATTGAGCTAAAAATGGAACTATATCCCTGAATGTCTAAGCCCCAACTTGAACTCTCAAGCTTCTTTCTTTTTCTCCAAGATACACAAACCACCAAATGTACCAAAATGGCCTTTAAACACACAAAAACGACTAGGGTTTCGTTACAAAGCTTTCTGGGAGTGATAAGGGCGATGGAGGCTGAGATAAGGTGTTTAAATAGGGTGCAAACTGTGACATCCCCAAAATCACGGCCAGAAAAGACTGGTTTCATTTATGCTTTTAAAATAATTTAAGAGTAAATCCTTTTGATTTAAAAGAGTTGCGGAACTTTTTCCCAAAAACAAAGTATGATAAAATAATATATACCAAGGCATTTCATAAAGAAATGTATTTTCATTATAAAATCAAAACTCGAGATGTCATGTTCCAATACAGACACAAAAGCATAAACAACAAAAGATAGACCATACAACAGTTACATATAACAACTGGTGTAATAAACAAAATAACTTGATGATTCATCCATCTTATGCCCTCGCGCCACTACCTGTAATACAAATAAACTGAGTGGGTCAGGCTTGGGAGCCTGGTGAGCATATAGGGTTTTCAACCCACAATAAATAATTATATTTAATATCACCAACCAATAATAACCCGAGTACCTATTCCCGTTATCCTCACTTTACGTCCCTAAAACAACATCTATCTCAAGGGACCTAATCTAGGATTTTCATCGGGACGGACATTACTGCCAAGGGGTTTCCTTAACAATAGATATCCTAAAGGCAACCATGAGGGGGATAGAGTACACCGGTGAGCACATCATTCACAACGCCTACAGGTTATTAACCTGCTAGCGTTCCACAGGACTGTCAAGAAAGAGTCCGTGGTCGTTATCCATACTCCGCTGAATAACTAGATCAACAACAACAACAACATCGAGCCCTCTCATCTGTTTATCACACATCAACTATCTACCCATGTTCTACCCAACACATTAGTAGATAAAAAAATATATTTTTATACATAGTTTAAAACCTATATAGCATTCTCATTCAATACATATTCCAAAAAATAGATGAGACACATACACATAACACATATTTCATAGAGAATAAATCATATTTATGAGATAGAAGAAAGTGAATATACATTCACACATACAACAACAAAATATACACATAACACGTATTTCATATAAAATACTTCATAATTATGTGTAACGCCCGCAGATCCGGGCTAGTCAATTTAGAGGCAATATGGGTTGAAAATGACTTTTCGACAAAAGATTATTTAGAATAAATAATCTTAACCAAATTGTAGAATATGTCACAAGGTTTCCGTACATATAAAGAACGCCGAAATCCGAGTTATAACGAAGAAGTTATGGCCTGTCGAAGTTTTACGGCAAAACCGGCACGACACCGGGAAGCGTAAATAGTGAATTTACGATAGAGCAAGATTTATCCTTAGCAATCTAAACCAAAGTCGTAGAATATGTTAAACTAAGAGCTTCGATAAAAAGAACACCCAAATCTGACTTCGTATGAGGAAGTTATGATTTTTCTAAGATTCGGCTTAGCAGTGCACGACCCGAAACTCGAATTTTAGTTCGAGCGGTTTTTGGCTTACGTGACCTAAATGAGAGTTCAAGATCTCATTAATAGGAACTCAACGGTAAAAATACAGACGAAAACGGAGTCGGTATGAAGGAGTTACGAATTCTTCGCGGTCATTTAACAGTCTAAACGCCTCGTACTGTTAAATTTAAGATCGGTCGAGAATTAGCCGACGGAGTCAAAATGAAAGTTGTAGATATTATTTTTACCTACGCGTGGATATAAAGAACGTCAAAAACAGAGGTCGTATGTGAAAGTTACGGATTTTAGAAGTCGGAAGTGTGCTATGCGAAAATGGGTGATGTGGCACAATCTTGGCCATTGCTTTCTCCCCAAGTCTTGCCACTAGATGGTGACATGTGGCACCAAGTTCAGCCATTTTCACCCTATAAATACCACCTCTCCCACCCTCATTTTCTTCACACCTTTCCCATTCTTTCTTCTCTTTACTCTCTCTCTAGAACCTCTCTCTAGCCCCGAAATCCCCCGAAAAGCCTAGGGAACCTCCCTAGCACGAGGCGGAAGCCCCGGAGTGCTCGACGGCTCCGAGAAGAAGAGCTTTTCGGCTCGGAAACGCTGCTCCAAGCAAAGCCTGGTTTTCTATAAAACCCGTTGTAAGTGAGCTACGCCTACGCTATTTTTAATATAGTTTTTATTTAATTATATTAACGTTATTAAGAACATATAATAAATACTTGGGCTATTATTATGGGTTATGTAAGTATTTTTTTAATGCTTATATAATAGTAATAATAGCTAGACTATTAATTAGTCTCGGCGAATAATAGACTAAAATCTATTGGTGATAATACTAGGTTTCGTCGAAGGAAATTATTTTAAAGTAAACGAAGCGCTGTCCGAGTACCGAGTCACCACCTTCTCAGGTGAGTGCATGGTCCCTTTCATCTTACACATAGATATGAAGTATTTATTATATAATTTACGTGTTGTGAGTGCATGGTCCCTTTCATCTTACACATAGATATGAAGTATTTATTATATAATTTACGTGTTGTGAGTGCATGGTCCCTTTCATCTTACACATAGATATGAAGTATTTTATATAAACTACGTGCTATGTGTGCATATTATCTGAATACTTGCTGTCTATGCTGGATGAACGTTTTATACATGTTTTAAAGGATTTAAACTGTATACGTATTTTATATATACGAATATGTTGGGTATGATGATGGGTAGATAAATGATGATAGATAGAAGATGATGTGAGTATACATTCGCAGCTATAGACTTAGTGCCTATGGGACAAACACCGGTAGCTATGGACTTAGTACCTGTTAGACGTTAGTAGCTATGGATTTAGTACCTGTTGAACATTGGTAGCTATGGACTTAGTACCTATTAGATAAAGACTGGTAGCTATGGATTTAGTACCCGATGAATAGACTATAGCAGCTATGGAATTAGTGCTTTATGAACGAACATTGGCAGCTATGGATTTAGTGCCAGTCCTAGAACCCTGGAAGTAAGGGACTTCGGAATAAACGAATGAAGAATAGATGACTCTTAGGATAAATCCTTAAAGAGTAAAAAAAAAAGATAACGGGGATGGGTAATTGGGTTGATTCTTTGATTGAACATAATAATTATATTATTGTGGGTTGAAAACCCTATGTACTCACCAGGTTTCCCAACCTGACCCACTCAGTTTATTTATATCACAGGTGTTGATACGAAGTCACTTTACACTGAGAGATTTAAAGAGATGTAGATCACTAGTGTAAATACATGTAAGTTCTGTTTATGCTTATGTTTCTGTATTAACGATGACATCCCAAACGTTTTAAATGAATAAAAATACGTTTCTTCGAAAATGTTTTAATAACGTATTTATCGTGTTTTTCTGGGAACAAATTCCGCAACCTTTTTATAAAATGAAGTACTCTGATTTTTATAAATCATAAACAAAATCGGTCTTTTCTGGCCGTGAAAATGGGGATGTCACAGTTGGTATCAGAGCATTAGTTTAAGCGAACTAGGAATATGAATCTATTTCTAGACTTAAACTTAGAATGCTAAGCGATGATTGTGAGGTGTGAGCACTAGCTTATTTTAGGAATTATGCCTAAAATGCTTTTATGTGCTAAATACTTGTGCCTGATATGCTGTTAGTTGTTCGGATCTATGGTCTGTTGCCGACCGGATCTGGAAACCTTATGTGTTTAGGATTCTAAATGTACGACTACGATATTAGAACTAGCATATAAACGTTTCGGAGTGATAAGGATGATTTAAGACGTCAATCCTAAATTAAGATCTAGATTCACCTTATTCGGTGTATAGATCAAGATGGCAAGAACCCGTAGCGGAAACGTAAACGCAAATGGGAACAGGATCCAACCCCCAGTGGTTCAGCAAATACCTATTGTAGAAGAAGTTGCGCTTGATCCAGTCACCATGGCTGGAGTTCAAGCCATGATTCGGGCTATGTTGGCTGAACAAAGGGAAGAAATGAGACAAATGTTAAATAGGGACGAACCTACCGTACATGTTGAACCGACAGAGCCAGTTCCCGAGCAATCAAAGGAAGGGAACTACAGCCGCCAAGTGAGTCAAGTAGGGACTCAAGGTGAGCAAAGGGATGACCCTGAAGGGAGAAACAACAAGGATGGGCGGATATACAAGAATTTCTTGGGTGCGAAACCCCCAAATCTCTCAGGAAGCCCGAAGCCGGTTGAGATTATGGATTGGATCTCTGAGATGGAGATGGTGTTTGAGAGCTGCAGCTGTAACGAGAAACAGAAGACTGTCTTCGCAGTAAGACAGCTGAAAACTGGAGTCTTGAGCTGGTGGAAGCTATTGGCAGATACGATGCCACGAGGAGAAGCCTTAAGGATGTCGTGGGAAGAGTTTTTGGAACAGTTGAAAATGCAATACTGCTCGGAGATAGATCTGATAGACCTAAACAACGAGTTTCAGAACCTGAAGAAAGGAAAGATGAGTATTGACGAGTATGCCACCGCATTCACCGAAAGGATGAAGCTATTCCCCTACTTGGTGCCTACTGAACTCTCCAAGATTGATAGGTTTGCTAACGGACTACCCATTGACTTTGGCCCAATGGTCAAAATGGCAACTACTTTGAAAGCAGCTGTTAGGGCAGCTAAGAACGTAGAGGCCCAGATAAGAGAAAAAGGTCTAGAAAAAGATAAGGTAGGAGAGAAGCGGAAGTTTGAAGGATCTTCGAGGCCGAACAAGGAAAGCAAATTCTCAAAGTTTGGAGGAGCAAATGGAGGTGAAGCAAGATGGTGTGATAGATGCAAGAAAAAGCATGGTGGAAAGTGCAACGAAGAAGTGACTTGTTACAAGTGTGGGAGGACTGGTCACTATTCCAAAGACTGCACGCATAATGACAAAGTATGCTATAGATGTGGAGGCAAGGGGCACATGTCCAGAGACTGCCCAAAGAAAAATAAAGCAGCAAGACCAGAAACGCCACCAAGGCCAAGGGCATTTCACATGATCCTTGACGAAGCAGAGAACCATGCGAGGAATCAAGAATGAGGACTTCTTACCCGAGGATCGGATTATGCAGTAGTCATAGTTTCGTATGATGTAGCCTAGTAGAGGCATAGTCTAGGGTGAACTTGAACACCTATGTAATCGTTTCAAGAAATGATATAAAACCTTCGTTTTGTTATCTGATGTGTTGAATGATTATATGAATTGTTGCATGGTGACTTGGGAAACTGCGGGACAATACTTGGGACGAGTATGAGTAGGTGTGAATGGTAGTAGAGGCCTATACTACCGGAAGCACAGGACTCACACTTGGATCAGGGAAAGTCACAAGGTTACCAAGAAGCCAGTAATTGATTTCGTTTTATTCAAGTATGCCGTTACCATTGTTTCGGTAATGACTAAGAAGATTGTTGTTATCCCAACCCTAGTGGTCATGTCACATTGAGTCCGACTACGATGAGTAGGTTACGTGGTTCAGAGAACCAAGTTTGATATAGCGTCCGACTTAAACCAAACGATTAAAAATCAAAGAGACCAATAGAAGTATCGGCTCGACGCTAAAGAAGTTGGTAGCTAGAAATGCTACATGTTAAAGTGTGATTATATCACATTAGAACGTGAAGGAAGGAATAGTTTATTTCAGAATTTAACTCTAAAAGACCTAAGTCTAAACGAGCATCACATGATGATACGTCGTAATCTGGAGTCTAACCTGAAGAAGATAGCAGGTGCACAATTAAGTACTACTTACAGACAATAAGTCTAAAAGATAGACTCGAATGAATAAAGAAGTTATAATTATTACCTAGGATGAAGAGATGATGTATGGAGTCAATATACGAGCCCTGTTTCGTTGATGATTCCGGGACGTAATCATCCTAAGGGGGAGATAATTGTAACGCCCGCAGATCCGGGCTAGTCAATTTAGAGGCAATATGGGTTGAAAATGACTTTTCGACAAAAGATTATTTAGAATAAATAATCTTAACCAAATTGTAGAATATGTCACAAGGTTTCCGTACATATAAAGAACGCCGAAATCCGAGTTATAACGAAGAAGTTATGGCCTGTCGAAGTTTTACGGCAAAACCGGCACGACACCGGGAAGCGTAAATAGTGAATTTACGATAGAGCAAGATTTATCCTTAGCAATCTAAACCAAAGTCGTAGAATATGTTAAACTAAGAGCTTCGATAAAAAGAACACCCAAATCTGACTTCGTATGAGGAAGTTATGATTTTTCTAAGATTCGGCTTAGCAGTGCACGACCCGAAACTCGAATTTTAGTTCGAGCGGTTTTTGGCTTACGTGACCTAAATGAGAGTTCAAGATCTCATTAATAGGAACTCAACGGTAAAAATACAGATGAAAACGGAGTCGGTATGAAGGAGTTACGAATTCTTCGCGGTCATTTAACAGTCTAAACGCCTCGTACTGTTAAATTTAAGATCGGTCGAGAATTAGCCGACGGAGTCAAAATGAAAGTTGTAGATATTATTTTTACCTACGCGTGGATATAAAGAACGTCAAAAACAGAGGTCGTATGTGAAAGTTACGGATTTTAGAAGTCGGAAGTGTGCTATGCGAAAATGGGTGATGTGGCACAATCTTGGCCATTGCTTTCTCCCCAAGTCTTGCCACTAGATGGTGACATGTGGCACCAAGTTCAGCCATTTTCACCCTATAAATACCACCTCTCCCACCCTCATTTTCTTCACACCTTTCCCATTCTTTCTTCTCTTTACTCTCTCTCTAGAACCTCTCTCTAGCCCCGAAATCCCCCGAAAAGCCTAGGGAACCTCCCTAGCACGAGGCGGAAGCCCCGGAGTGCTCGACGGCTCCGAGAAGAAGAGATTTTCGGCTCGGAAACGCTGCTCCAAGCAAAGCCTGGTTTTCTATAAAACCCGTTGTAAGTGAGCTACGCCTACGCTATTTTTAATATAGTTTTTATTTAATTATATTAACGTTATTAAGAACATATAATAAATACTTGGGCTATTATTATGGGTTATGTAAGTATTTTTTTAATGCTTATATAATAGTAATAATAGCTAGACTATTAATTAGTCTCGGCGAATAATAGACTAAAATCTATTGGTGATAATACTAGGTTTCGTCGAAGGAAATTATTTTAAAGTAAACGAAGCGCTGTCCGAGTACCGAGTCACCACCTTCTCAGGTGAGTGCATGGTCCCTTTCATCTTACACATAGATATGAAGTATTTATTATATAATTTACGTGTTGTGAGTGCATGGTCCCTTTCATCTTACACATAGATATGAAGTATTTATTATATAATTTACGTGTTGTGAGTGCATGGTCCCTTTCATCTTACACATAGATATGAAGTATTTTATATAAACTACGTGCTATGTGTGCATATTATCTGAATACTTTCTGTCTATGCTGGATGAACGTTTTATACATGTTTTAAAGGATTTAAACTGTATACGTATTTTATATATACGAATATGTTGGGTATGATGATGGGTAGATAAATGATGATAGATAGAAGATGATGTGAGTATACATTCGCAGCTATAGACTTAGTGCCTATGGGACAAACACCGGTAGCTATGGACTTAGTACCTGTTAGACGTTAGTAGCTATGGATTTAGTACCTGTTGAACATTGGTAGCTATGGACTTAGTACCTATTAGATAAAGACTGGTAGCTATGGATTTAGTACCCGATGAATAGACTATAGCAGCTATGGAATTAGTGCTTTATGAACGAACATTGGCAGCTATGGATTTAGTGCCAGTCCTAGAACCCTGGAAGTAAGGGACTTCGGAATAAACGAATGAAGAATAGATGACTCTTAGGATAAATCCTTAAAGAGTAAAAAAAAAAGATAACGGGGATGGGTAATTGGGTTGATTCTTTGATTGAACATAATAATTATATTATTGTGGGTTGAAAACCCTATGTACTCACCAGGTTTCCCAACCTGACCCACTCAGTTTATTTATATCACAGGTGTTGATACGAAGTCACTTTACACTGAGAGATTTAAAGAGATGTAGATCACTAGTGTAAATACATGTAAGTTCTGTTTATGCTTATGTTTCTGTATTAACGATGACATCCCAAACGTTTTAAATGAATAAAAATACGTTTCTTCGAAAATGTTTTAATAACGTATTTATCGTGTTTTTCTGGGAACAAATTCCGCAACCTTTTTATAAAATGAAGTACTCTGATTTTTATAAATCATAAACAAAATCGGTCTTTTCTGGCCGTGAAAATGGGGATGTCACATTATGCGTTAGAAGAAAGTAACTACACACTCACTTGATCAGAAGATGATAGGATAGCACTACGGCTTGTAGAAGTAGTATTCTTCGGTAGATCTGGAAGATCTTCACAAAAACTGGGCTCCTCGCGGGCTGAGCTTCGGCTCGGGAATCTCACTTCTTAGGATCTTCGGGATTTCGAGACTTGCTTCGGTCCTCGGGAATGATACCGGGGCTTCGGGGTACAAGTTTCACGCAAAACGATGCAAAACAGGAGAGAGAGAGAAGAGAATTTGGGCAAAAGAATCGGCTGCCCTCGCATGCCCTTTTATAGAGGCTAAAGCCTCGCATTACGTTGGGCGTAATGCCCAATACATGGGGCATACACTTCGGAAATCGTCACTGCATGCGTCATCGGAGCACTTGAGTGCAACGCGGGTCACACTTTTGTGTACACTGGGCGTAGTTCGGATCAGATCGGTGACTCCTTCGGATATCCATCCGAATTAAAGATTAATTAGAAAATATTAATCATTTAAAAACTTCGGAAATTCATATCTTCTTCATACGAACTCTACTTTCGACGTTATTTATATCTACGTGTAGGTGAGACTACGCTCTTCAACTTTCGTTTAGACTCCGTCGGCTAATTTTAATTTATTTTTAGTAGACCGGGACAGGAAAACTCCGTTATAAATTTATAACTTCTTCATCTGATGCCCGTTTTCGTCTGTCTTTTCACCAATGCACTACTATTAACGAGATTTTCGATTCACGTTTAGATTGTTTCGACCAACAATCACTCAATCTCGAATTTGAGTTTCGGGCTGCATACTGCTAAGTTGAAACTTAGAAAAATCATAACTTGCTCATACGAAGTCAGATTTGGGCATTCTTTTAATGCATACTCCTGGTTTAACGAACTCTACGACTTTCGTTTATTTTAATAGGGATAAATATCGCTCTAACGTAAATTCACTTTTTACGTCATTCAACGTCGTTCCGGTTCTGTCGTAAAACTTTGACAGGTCATAACTTCTTCGTTATAACTTGGATTTCAACATTTTTTATATATTCGGAAACCTCTTTTCAACTACTACAACATTATCCATAGTGTTGAATCAAAAAGAGACTCTCTTGAACTTCAGCTACCTCAGCCTCCAAGCCACTAGAGTCAAGCAGCTTCATCAGCAATCATCAACCAAAGTCTCTAGTACCGTAGTCTCTATCTAGTCTATGTCTCTTTGTCTTTTCTGTAAAACACTCTATTGTCCAGTATGCCTTGCATGGCTACTCTTAGAGCTGTAAATCTGTTATCTTTATGAGTCTATATAAATAGAGCTCATTCTCATGTATTCAAAATGTGAAGAGTATCGCATCTAATTCTAATACACATCTCAGAAGTTCTCTTTCTATCTTACTTATTCACTCTTCTTAATCTTGTAATCAATCACAACCTCTCTTCGTAGAAAGTCCTTTATGTCTTAATCACTAAGTTTGATCTCACTTATTAACTTGGCTTGAATGCATTCCTTGTTATGAATCAGCTTATGTGCATTCATGATATAACAATTGTTGTCATTTACATTTCTTTACTTTTTCGCAACTAACTCTCTAACTTCTAACTCTTAATATTATTGTTGAGCTTTTAGATCCTTTGAAATCAACTATTCTGCTATATACTTGTTCTAATGTTTTTTCAAGTGTGTCTCAAAGTTTTTCTCTCAACAATTGGTATCAGAGCCGTAGTGGTTGCTTTTTGAAAATCGGAACTCTGATTTTTTGAAGAGCCTTCTATACCACTGAAGCTCATTTCTAAAACAAAAAAAAACAAAAAAAACTTCAAATCATGGCACAATCGTTATCTCTGAATATTTCCAACAGTGTTGGTGGTTCTAATCGAGCCCCAATACTGGTTGCTAACGAATATCATCACTGGTCACAAAGAATGGAAAGATACTTAAGAAGACTTGTTAGAGATGTATAGCGATCTATAGAAGAAGGACCACATATTCCAGTCATTACACCAGTCCAAACTGACGGAGCTACAACAAGACTAGGAGGAGGTCAACCAGCTATGAGTCGTCCTACCAAGGACGATCTTGATAAAATGGAAAATGATGTTGTTGCTTTTTATGAAATCTCTTGTGGAGTTGCTCCTGACAACTTCAATATTATCATAAATTGCAAATTAGCAAAATAGATCTGGGATGTTCTTAAGAATCTGTACGAAGGCTCAGAGCAAGCTCAAAAAAAGAATCTCACAACTGCACTCAATCAATTCAACAACTTCAAAGCTCACACTGGCGAAAGTTTGGAAGACTCCTTCAAAAGATTCAACCTCATTGTCACCAAGTTATCCAATGCGGGCACCATCCTCTGTAACCATGATACAAACCTTCAGTTCCTTAATGGCTTGGGAAGACATTGGACTACGGCCAAAATGATAGTTCAAGGTGATAGAAAGATACATTCCTTGTCACTCTAAAAACTCTATGAGGAACTTCAAGCACAGGAATCCACCGTACCCAAAGATTGTACTGACATTGGAGGACCTCTAGTTCTCATAGCACAAACTCCACAAAACCAATCTTACACTCCCTCGTATGATACTACACCCCAGTCATACAAAGCTGATTCAGAGTATGACGACGAAGAAAAATTTTAAAAGGCAATTGCCCTTGTCAGCAAACAATTCAATCGACTACCACCTCACTCCTTATGCAAAAATCAACAATTCAACAAACCACCTTTCAACCGTAACTTCAACCCACAAACAAATCACTCACATTATCCTAAAAGTTCTCATCCACCACTGCAATCTCACAATACTCAACCTAACGAAGCACCGCCGCTTACTTAAACCACTGACTCCGGTACTCCCTCAGAAGACAAGACTGATGTTGTAGTTAGTCACAAATGCAATAAAGAGAATCACCTTGCAAGAGATTGTAAGTCTAATGTAGTTAAAGACAAAGAATTCTACCTTAGAATGGCTCAAGAACTGGAAGAAAAGGAGAAATCTAGAGCATACATAGCCCATGTCAAAAGAGACCACCAAGTCTGGTCATCTGGAAATGAAGATAAAGTCATCAACAATGTTAATAGCAAAGGGAAAATCTGCATGTTGGCAGCTGCGGATGATGATGGGTCTACAAATATGAACAAAAACTACGGCGACATGGCAAAGGATGGAACTCTAAGCATCATTGAACAGGTAAAACTAATGATCCAAACTCAAAATTATAGGATGCATGGTTTTAAACCTTACATAGATAATTTTAGTGACACATGTGTTGTTGTCCTTACAGACTATAACAAAGCCTTAGACGAGAAGAACAATGCATCCCAGGAGATGTTCCACGTGAGAGGATGACTGGATAACAAAAGACTTAAAATGGCTATGTTAGAAAGATATTTAGTGTTAGAAAAAGATGCATGAATGTTGAGTGAAACCCAATTAGAGATAACTTTGAACTAGAGAGATTTAGCTCAAACTGAAATTGTACGCTTAAATCTTTTAATCGAAAAATTGTTCAATGAAAGTGAAGCTATTGAAAATTTGGTAAATAATGGAACCGTGGACAATACATAAAATTGGGGTTGGTCGAATGGATATCCTACCGCAATGGATTCCTCACCCCGGTTTAACAAAGACAGACTATATGTCCCTCCAGACCGAGAATTTCATTTCCCAATCAATGACAAAACTTTTCCCGAAGATATCAAAACTCACTTCCGTAGACTACATAATCTAAGCAACAATTGTCTCATTGAGGAAATTGTGCCTGAGGTTTCGGGTCACACATGTGATCAAACTCCTATCAGTGGCACTACTTTTCCATGTTCTCAAAACTCATTAGTAGTCAATGAAGAAATTATTATTGAGGACACCAAAGTCTCTAGAGACTTTCCATCTCTGTCCTCAGACCGCAATGTCCCTCACTGTAGTCAAAAGTCTCACATGAGTCCCACTGAAGTCCCAACTAAGACATACTCTGCGGTAGTCAAGTCATCCTCACCCCAGTCTTCAAAAAAAAGTTTTGCCACTCTTCAAACAATTTATCATCAATTACCCGTAGAAAATTTCGAAGTGGTTAAGTGTTCCTAAATCCCAAAATCCTCAAGTTCTGATGACTCTAACCTACGTTTTCATGAAATTTCAAAGAATTCCAGGAAACCGCAGTTGAATAACAAAGACTGCGGTTCACCAAAATCCTTAGCTAAAAAGGCTTTCAAAGATGAAATTCGCTCCCGAGGCACACATATACAAATGTTTTCAAAAAACAAAAGGCATGTCAGATCTCAAAAGTCCAAAAGTCTGTAACATCCGTATTCCCATGTATATCATTTTAATGTTTTATTTTGGAGTCTGTGGAGGAACTCGGCGAGTTGGTGCTTAGACTCGCCGAGTAGGGTCGCGGATTATCATCCGGGTTCACGGCTAGACTCGGCAAGTCCATTAGTGGACTCGGCGAATCCATGCTATTTAGTGAAACCCTAATCCCCCGGGTTTGGAGCCTATTTAAGGGCACTCATAGCCTCCCATTGCGGCTACCAGTCCCTTGAGAGAAACCCTAAGTGAGCTAAATCGTTTGTGAGGAAGGAAAGGCCATATTTAATCCTTCTATCATTGGTTTAGCAGGAAGAAGGTGATCAAGATCAAGAGGAGTTTGAAGGAGGTGCTATCTGGAGGAATTCTGAGCTTAGGAGTGCTTATTTGAGGTATAATATCGATCCATCCTCTGTCTTGGTGATTGTTTATAGAGTTAGGGTTTTCTAGCCCTTTTGGTAGATGGTTCTGTTGATTATATGGTTCCTCTTCGTGTTATGGTCTTGGATCTGGATCCACAGAGGTCCAGAGACCTTTCCCCTTTGAGCTTTATAAGGATTGTTGATGAATATGAACTTAGGATGCCATATGTGAGGTCATTTCTTCAAATAGAGCCTTGGAGCCTTTGCATGGGCATCAAGATTCGAACTTTACATGATTATTGGGGCTGGAAAGGATAGATCTATTGAGTAGAGTATCAGATCTGACCTCAGGAAGCCATTTGAAGTTGAACATGGGTTGGAGTCACCGAGTCCATGAACAGACTCGACGAGTTGAGTCGAATGACCCCGAGACTGTGAGTCTAGAGAGTGACCGCCGATTTATGTGAGTGACTCGGTGAGTCATATGAGAATCAGACGAGTAGAGTTCACAACTGGACTCGCCGAGTCGTCGAGACAACTCGACGAGTATGGTCAAGGCTGGCCGTTGACTTCGTAGACTTTTAGGGTTTTGGTCAACAATTGTACTTTTGGATCAGGAATGGGTAAAATGGTCTTTTAACCTTTTGTGGATTTTAGGAAGGGTTGTAGTCTAGCCTTGAGAGCCGTTAATGATTTAAATAATTACTTTATGTGATTAGGCAGGGCTAGGTCATTGTTTCGAGGTTCAGAGATACCGAGTTGTGACTTTCTGAGACATTCCCGAGGTGAGTCTTCTCACTATACATTACCTAGTGTGGAAACCCAGAGCAGACTGGAGGGTCTAATATATTATGTGCTATTTGTGTATATTTGTTTGTGATGTATGTATGCTGTGTGATATAGACTAGACCGGAGGGTCCAATGATATAGACCGGGCTGGAGGGTCTAACGAGACAGACCGGGTCGGAGGACCCAACGATACGAAATCGGAGGGTCCCGCTGAGACACATCGACCGGAGGGTCATATTGTAGCCTTGAGTGGTGTATGTGTTGTATGTGGTATTTTGGGGAACTCACTAAGTATTTATGCTTACTGTGTTGTATGAAATGTGTTTCAGGTACCAGCGAGGATCGCGGGAAGGCGCCAGCTTTATTGTACACATTGTTGGAGTATTCTGATGATATTCTGGGGAGATGTTTTTGATTACTGATATTTTGAGATGGATGTTTATGATTTGAGATACATTTTGATGTTTATTATGAACTATGAAATTTGAAAATTTTGTTTTGAAAAATCGGTGTTACAAGTTGGTATCAGAGCTTTGGTTTGAGGGATTCGGATTCACCTTCGGGTGTATTTGAACTCAAACTGAGGATTTGAGAAAAATTTTATAAAACAAACAAATTTTCTAAAGTAAAGAAATATGAAAGAGATGGAAAGAAGAAGTGTGTATAATCAGCAAGCACCCAAACGCTGATTTCCCAAAATACCCTTACATTTTATATAATGAGATTATACATGCTTGTGTAGGCTAGGTAATCATGATAGGACTAGAGTGGCCTGATTTGTGATGCCTTAGCCTAGGAGATTCCTACTACTAAGAGAATACTTGTGAGTGAGTAGGTAGCGGTAAGGAGCTTATGAGGGGCTGATTGGGGTATAGCCTGTATAAGGTATGCTTGTGATTTGGGATTCTGGGAAGAGGACTGGGAGTGAGTACTGATACGATGTGGAAGGTAGTATAGGGCCCGTACTACTGGAAGCATCGGATTGGTAATCAGTCCGAGTAAGATTCCTTAGGAAACTAAAGAATCAAGTAGGGTGAGTGATCGAGTGTGAGTGAACTCGATCGAGTCTCTGATTGTTTTGTGATTTTATTTTAGAGACAACATGGTGGTTACGAGACGACAGGATGGGGACAGTGGTACTAGTGGTACTCGTGATGAGGAGATTCGGAGGTTCATTCATGAGGAGGTAGCTGCGAATATTCGGTATAGATTCCCGAGATGTTTGGGTCTATTAAGATCACATTGATTGAGATGTTTGATGAGCGTTATGCTGCTTTGACTAATGCTGCTATAGTCGCGGCCACTGCAGCTGTTGCTGCTGCGAAACCCTAGGGTGGTGATTCGTTACTGTACCGAGAGTTCAGCAACAAGAAACCACCAGAGTTTGATGGTACGCAGGATCCGATCGCTGAGATGAGGTGGATTTCAGACATCGAGGGATGTTTCTATACGTGTTCATGTCCGGAGCACTTGAGTGTTCGGTTCGTGCTCAACCAGCTTCGCTTAGGGGCAAAGGACTGGTGGAAGTTTGTTACGACGAACTTTTTGATGGCAGAGCTGACTGCAGTGACTTGGGAGAAGTTTACTGTAATGTTTCGTGATGAGTATGTCCCCCCAGTTGAGAGGGAACGACTAGCCCAGGAGTTTCTGACCCTCGAGCAGGGGACTGAGTCGGTGACAGTGATTATGAGGTTGTTCCATGAGCAGGTGTTGTTATGCCCTGAGCAGGTGTCTACTGAGCAGGCTCGTATGAGTCGTTATCTGAGCATACTGAGGAGGGATATTCATGAGTTTGTGGTGAACTCGACTTACCGTACATTTTCTGAACTCCAGGAACATGTCCGGAAGAGGGAGATCGAGCTAGAGATTCAGGCGAGGGAGGAGGCTGAGTCTTAGAGGGGTGATCGGCGACCGACACAGTCGCAGCCGGCAGGCAAGCGGGTGAAGCCCACTGATTCGAGGTCTGGTTGTCCGACGGGCTGCACTTGTGGGAAGTGTGGCAAGAGCCATGATGGGGTGTGCAGGACGGGGGTGTGTTACAAGTGTGGGAAGGAAGGTCACTATGTGAGGGATTGTCCTAAGGGGTTCTCGGTTTGCTTTCATTGCAACCAGACCGGCCATCGGAAGGTCGAGTGCCCCCAGCTTCAGAAACCAGCGCAGGGATCTGCACCTGCTGCTAGAGTTACTGAGACCCGGCCAGCGAAGGCCGAAGCACCAAAGGCTAGGGAAAGAGCCTTCCAGTTGACTGCGGAAGAGGTCCGTGCAGCGCCTGACGTCGTGGCTGGTATGTATTCTTTCATTTATTTGTGCTGAGATTATGTTATTGTGCTTATATTATGATATGTGTAGGTACTTTTTTAGTGAGTTCTGTACCTGCCTTGGTGTTGTTTGACTCGGGTGCGAGTCGGTCCTTTGTATATTTAGATTTTAGTTAGCATATCAGTATTTAGAGAGAGGCGTTGAGTCGACCTCTACGAGTTTCCATAGTTGAGGAACGAGCGGTGCATGCTACTGATGTGATCCGTGGGTGTGTACTTGAGATCTTCGGGGTGAAGTTTCCTATAGACTTGATTCCGATCCCTATAGGGGATGTCTGTGTCATTGTAGGCATGGACTGGTTGAGTAGATTTGGGGCGGTTATCGACTGCGAGCGACAGTTGGTGACCATTCGGAACCCTAGTGGGGGAGAGCTTACAGTGTATGGTGAGGGTACGCGATCGGGGTCGGCATTTTGTTCAGCCGCTAGAGCAAGACAGAGTCTACAGCAGGGCTGTTAAGGATTTGTAGTGTATGTGATGGGCATGAGGATTGATTCAGAGAGACCGAGGTCAGTTGATGAGGTTCCAATAGTACGTGAGTTCCCAGATGTATTTCCGGAGGATTTGCCAGGTGTGCCTCTCGAGAGGTAGGTAGAGTTCATTATCGATTTGGTTCCGGGGGCTGCGCCTATCGCCAAGGCGCCCTATCGCCTTGCGCCTCCAAAGATGCATGAGTTATCCTAGCAGCTTCAGGAGCTGTTGGGGAAGGGGTTTATCCGGCCGAGTAGTTCTCCGTGGGGAGCGCCTATCCTTTTTGTGAAGAAAAAGGATGGTTCACACCAGATGTGCATTGATTACCAGGAGTTGAACAAGTTGACGGTCAAGAACCGTTACCCGTTGCCGAGGATCAACGATTTGTTTGATCAGTTGCAGGGAGCATCTTGGTTCTCCAAGATCGATTTGAGGTCTGGATATCATCATGTGAGGTTGCGAGATTAGGTTAACAAGAAGACAGCTTTTAGGACTCGTTACGGGCATTACGAGTTCGTAGTGATGCCTTTCGGGCTCACCAATGCACCAGCGGTGTTCATGGACCTCATGAACAGGGTGTGCAGGCCGATGTTGGATCGCTCGGTGATCGTATTCATCGAAGACATATTGGTGTATTCGAGATCCAGAGAGCAGCATGAGGAGGATTTGAGAGAAATCCTCGGGGTTTTGAGAGCGGAGAGGCTTTATGCCAAATTCTCCAAGTGCGATTTCTGGTTATGAGAGGTCCAGTTCCTAGGGCATCTCGTTAACTAGAAAGGGATATTGGTCGATCCGGCCAAGATTGAGGCGGTGATGAGTTAGGAGGTGCCGAGGTCACCTACATAGATCATGAGTTTCCTAGGATTGGCTGGCTATTATCGGAGATTTATTAGGGATTCCTCCAAGATCGCCGTGCCACTCACCAAGTTGACCCGAAAAGGTGTAGCTTTTTCATAGGGCCCAAAGCAGTAGTCCTCCTTCGAGACACTTCGCCAGAGATTATGCGAAGCCCCGGTGTTAGTCCTTCCGGAGGGAATGGAGGATTTCGTGGTGCATTGTGACGTGTCAATATCAGGGTTGGGAGCAGTGCTTATGCAGTGGGGGCGTGTGATAGCATATGCATCAAGGCAGCTGAAGCCTCATGAGGCAAGTTATCCAACCCATGATTTAGAGTTGGGGGCAGTGGTGTTCGCCCTCAAGATCTGGCATCACTATCTATATGGGGTCCAGTGTACCATATACACGGATCACAAGAGCCTGAAATACTTGATGGATCAGCCCAACCTGAATATGCGATAGAGGAGATGGCTGGACGTGGTAAAGGATTATGATTGCGAGATCCTATACCACCCAGGTAAGGCTAATGTGGTAGCTGATGCCTTGAGCCATAGGGCGAAGAGCGTCCCGATTCAAGACGTCTGCATGAGATTGACAGTGATGACTCTGGTGTTGGACACCATTCGAGAGGCTCAGGTGGAGGCCGTGAGACCTGAAAACTAGAAGAGTGATCGAGTTATCGGGCAAGTATCGGAGTTCGTTACCGATAGCCGGGGGCTTATAACATTTCAGGGTCGGATTTGGGTACCGTTTGTGGGTGGGACGCGTACCATTCTAATAGAGGAAGCACATCGATCAAAGTTCTCGGTCCATCCCGGGGCCACTAAGATGTATTTGGACTTAAAGAGAGAGTATTGGTGGCCCTGTATGAAGAGGGATGTTGTGTGGTTTGTTGAGAGGTGCCTAACCTGTCGTAGGGTTAAGGCCGAGCACCAGAGACCGCATGGTAAGTTGCAGCCGTTAGAGGTTCCCGAGTGGAAGTGGGAACATATTACTATGGACTTATCACCAAATTGCCAAGGACTGCGAGGGGCGTCGATGCAATTTGGGTGATGGTAGACAGATTGATGAAGAGCGCTCATTTCCTTGCTATCAGTGAGAGCTCTTCCGCCGAGAAGTTGGGAGAGATGTACATGTGGGAGGTGGTATCACGGAATGGAGTGCCGATTTTGATTGTCTCAGATCTAGGTGTGCGTTTCACTTCCAGATTCTAGAAGAAATTTCATGAGGAATTGGGTACGAGGCTGCATTTTAGTACCGCATACCACCCACAGACTGACGGGCAGAGCAAGCGGACGATTCAGACGCTCGAGGACATGCTCTAAGCATGTGTGTTGGATTTCGGGGGAGTTGGGACATGTATTTGCCCTTGGCAGAGTTTTCCTACAACAACAGCCATCTTTCGAGCATTGATATGCCACCCTTTGAGCTGTTGTATGGGCGGAGGTGTCGGACCCTAATTTGCTGGGGAGAGGTGGGGCAACGTGTAATTGGTAGTACAGAGATCGTGCTTCAGACGTCAGAGTAGATACAATAGGTCAGGCAAAGGTTGCGGACCGCTTAGAGTCGCCAGAAGAGTTATGCGAACTGGCGCCGGTCCGAGCTCGAGTTTCAGGTCGACGACTTCATGCTCCTGAAGGTCTCTCCTTGGAAAGGAGTGATCTGATTCAAGAAGAGGGGCAAGCTGGGGCCCCGATATATTGGTCCTTTCAGGGTGATCATGCGGGTAGGCAAGGTAGCCTACCACTTAGAGCTGCCTGCGGAGTTGAGTCAGATTCACGATGCCTTCCACGTGTTCCAGTTGAGGAAATATATCGTTGATAAGTCGGCAATGGTTCCATTAGAAGATATCCAGGTAGACACAGGTCTGAACTATATTGAGAAGCCGATTGCGATTCGAGATCGGAGGGTAAAGATTTTGAGGAACAAGGAAGTGCCTCTGGTGCAGGTCCAGTGGCAGCATCGGAAAGGGTCAGAGCTGACTTGGGAGCTGGAGCGTGAGATGCGTGAGCAGCACCTAGAGTTGGTTGTCGAGTAAGACTTCAAGGGCAAAGTCTGATTCTAGTGGGGGAGAATTGTAACATCTGGATTCCCAGGTATATTATTTTAATGTTTTATTTTGGAGTCTGTGGAGGAACTCGGCGAGTTGGTGCTTAGACTTGCCGAGTAGGGTCACGGATTATCATCCGTGTTCACGACTGGACTCAGCGAGTCCACACTGTTTAGTGAAACCCTAATCCCCCGATTTTGGAGCCTATTTATGGGCACTCTTAGCCTCCCATTGTGGCTACCAGTCCCTTCAGATAAACCCTAAGTGAGCTAAATCGTTTTTGAGGAAGCAGAGGCCATATTTGATCCTTCTATCATTGGTTTAGAAAGAAGAAGGTGATCAGGATCAAGAGGAGGATGAAGGAGGTGCTATCTGGAGGAATTCTAAACTTAGGGGTGCTTATTTGAGGTATAATCTCAATCCATCTTCTGTTTTGGTGATTGTTTATAGAGTTAGGGTTTTCTAGCCCTTTTGGTAGATGGTTTTGTTGATTATATGGTTCCTCTTCGTGTTATGGTCTTGGATATAGATCCATAGAGGTCCAGAGACCTTTCCCCTTTGAGCTTTATAAGGATTATTGGTGAATATGAACTTAGGATGGCATATGTGAGGTCATTTCTTCAAATAGAGCCTTGGAGCCTTTGCATGGGCATCAAGATTCGAACTTTACGTGATTATTGGGGCTGGAAAGGATAGATCTATTGAGTAGAGTATCAGATCTGACCATAGGAAGCCATTTGAAGTTGAGCATGGATTGGACTTGCCGAGTCCATGAACAGACTCGACGAGTCGAGTCGAGTGACCCCGAGATTGTGAGTCTAGAGAGTGACCGCTGAGTTAAGTGGGTGACTCAGTGAGTCATAAGAGAATCAGACGAGTAGAGTTCACGACTGGACTCGCCGAGTCATCGAGACAACTCAACGAGTCTGGTCAAGGCTGACCATTGACTTCGTTGACTTTTAGGGTTTTCGTCAACAATTGTACTTTTGGATCAGGAAGGGGTAAAATGGTATTTTACCCTTCTATGGATTTTAGGAAGGGTTATAGTCTAGCCTTAAGAGCCGTTAATGATTTAAATAATTAATTTATGTGATTAGCCAGGGCTAGGTTGTTGTTTCGAGGTTCAGAGATACCGAGTTGTGACTTTCTGAGACATTTCCGAGGTGAGACTTCTCACTACACATTACCTAGTGTGGAAACCCAGAGTAGACCGGAGGATCTTATATATTATGTGTTATTTGTGTATATGTGTTTTATGATATATGTGTGCTGTGTGATATAGACCGGACCGAAGGGTCCAATGATATAGACCGGGCTGGAGGGTCGAACGAGGCAGACCGGGTCGGAGGACCCAATGATACAGAACTGGAGGGTTCCGCCGAGACACATCGACCGGAGGGTCATATTGTAGCCTTGAGTGGCGTATGTGTTGTATGTGGTATTTTGGGGAACTCACTAAACATTTATGCTTACCTTGTTGTGTGAAATGTGTTTTAGGTAGCAGCGAGGATCGCGGGAAGGCGCCAGCTTGATTGTACACATTGTTGGAGTATTTTGATGAGATTCTAGGGAGATGTTTTTGATTACTGATATTTTGAGATGGATGTTTATGATTTGAGATACATTTTGTTGTTTATTATGAACTATGAAATTTCAAAAATTTGTTTTCTCTCACTATTTTTCAAAAAATCCTACCACCAAGAAAACATCCAAAAAGGAATGTACAGTTTCAACAGTCGTTCCTAAGTCATCTGACACGACTAAAAACAGTTCAAAGTCTTTTTAAAACGGTGTTTTTCAAATCTATTCCTCAGCTGATCCAAAATGGAAAGGTATTTTACCCACTCCAATGCACTTAAAGTCACGTCAAAACTTTCACAAATGGAAGGGTATTTTACCAAATCCAACAATAAGGACACAAAGATCTACACATGCTAAACATATTACAAAAAAAACTTTTCAGAAAAATGACAACACTCATGCCAGATCTTTTCAACCTCAGTCTAGTCAAAAGCCAAACAACTCTTCCTTTAGACCACTGACCAAACTTGGTGTCAAAACAAAAGACAAAATCTCAACCTGTGAGTGTCAGTGTAGTTGCAAAAATCAGAAACCTCGGCCCATGCATCACTCAAAAACTCACCTGTTGTTCCAGGCTCCAAACTAGTTTGGATGCCTAAACTAACCATGTAATTCTAAGGCTTTGTGCAAGGAGGAAATGTTACATTCGGCAACAATGCGAATGGAAGGTTAGAATACCTTCGGGATTTCAGGCCTATATGCAATGGTGGAATTGTTACATTCGGCAACAATGCGAATGGAATCATCTGAGGTTATGGTGTACTCACCACGGGGAACTTCTTAATTCAGAAGGCTGCTTATGTAGAAAGCCTCAAATACAATCTCGTTAGTGTTGGCCAAGTATGTAAGGAAGGCCATTGAATTGAATTTGATGATCAATTCTGTTATATAATGACAAGTGATAGGAGCACCTGTTTGATCAAGTCTTGATTTGAGGCTAGCATGTATCCTCTGGATGTCTCTCTGATCATTGGCAAACCGTAGTTGTGTTTCCTTTCCAAAGCTGTATCCGAAGTTAGCTGGTTATGGCATCGCAAGCTTGCTCATACCAACTTCAAGTATATCAACTCTTTGGTTACTGGAGAGCTGGTCAGAGGATTACCGATTCTTAAGTTCAGCAATGACATTCTATGTCCTGCTTGTGAATGTGGTAAGCAGTCCAAAGGAAGTCACCCCATGGTGATTGATTCTTCAATATCTGAACCACTTGTGCTTCTACACATTGATCTCTATGGTCCATCAACCATAGCCAGTCCTCATCACAAAAAGTATATATTGGTTATAGTTGATGACTTCACTCGCTTCACTTGGGTATTCTTCCTTAGACTCAAATCCAAAACACCGTAGATTCTCATCAACTTCATCAAAGAGATAGAACTCCAAATCAAGCTGCCAGTAAGGCGCATCCGCAGTGATAATGGAACCGAATTCTCTAACCATCCACTCAACAACTTTTTGGTGTCTAAAGGTATCACTCATAACTTTTCAGCTCCTGATACACCTCAACAAAATGGTGTAGTAAAGAGAAGGAATCGTACACTAGTCGAAGTAGCCAGATCCATGCTCAACTTCGCACACCTTCCTCTTTACTTCTGGGCTGAAACCGTAGCAACCACATGCTTTGTTCAAAACCGAAGCATTGTGTGAGAACGCCTCAATAAAACACCATATGAGGGTCTCAGCAACCGTAAACCAAATGTTCGTTTCTTTCACATTTTTGGGTGTAGATGTTTTGTGATCAACAACGGAGATCAACTTAACAAATTTGCACCGAAGTCTGATGAAGGCATTTTTCTTGGTTACTCTACGAACAAGGTTGCTTATCAGATTCTTATCCGACGTATGAGGCTAATCAACAACGCCCCTCCATGAACTGAAACCACCGCCATCATGGAAAGTGACATTCCTGCTTCTTCAGGTCCTCTAAATCTGGTTGAAGTCAATTATGATGATCTTTTTGATCCTGTTGAAATGGCAAAAGTATCCAAAGTTCTTGTCTCACCAACTGCTCAACAACAACACGTTGATGTCTCTGGTCCATCTCTATCCGAAGTAGCATCTCTCAATACTTTCACCTCTCCAGTTGAGGGGGAAAGCTCTCTCCGGATCAAGCAACAACCATCGAGGTTCCAGTATTTGATGACGCTCAAGCTCCTCTGCTTAGAAGATCACTACCATAAAACATATCTTCGGATTCAGATGATGAAATTATAGAGACCATTAACACTCGAACCGATTCAAGAATCATTTCTCTCCCATTGGCAGTCCAGGGGAACCTTCTCAGTTTCCAGAGGAGCTCCCATCAGCAATCCAGGGGGAACTTCTCCAAGTTGCTCAAGAAAATTTCATTCTCAATCCAACAAGCCAACATAACTCTGCAGGGTGTTCTCAAATCCAGGGGGAACTGCCATCCCCATCCGAGGAAACCTCTGATATTGAAGACATTCCTTCTACAATAGCCACTGACCATCTGATGCCTCGTCTACACGTATGGACGAAGGACCACCCACCACGTCAAATCATTGTCAATGCATCTGCAGGTATCCAAACTCGATCTGCAAAGGACTTATCTGACCATTGTCACTACGCAGCATTCATGTCCGCAGTCGAGCCATGATCGATCAAAGAAGCATTATTGGAACATGATTGGATTTCTACAATGCAAGAAGAACTGGAAGAATTAGAAAGAAAAAAAGTGTGGAAACTCGTTCCCATACCGCAAGGCCATACTATTGTTGGAACAAGATGGGTGTTCAAGAACAAGTTAGATGAATCTGGTGCGGTTATCAGGAATAAGGCAAGACTGGTTGCAAAGGGGTACAGTCAAATGGAAGGTGTTGACTACGATGAAACATATGCTCCGGTGGCAAGAATGAAAGCCATTTGAATATTTTTAGCATATGCTGCCCACAAAAACATCAAGGTACACCAAATGGATGTTAAGAGTGCCTTTCCCAATGGGGAATTGAAAGAAGAGGTTTATCTGTAACAACCTCCCGGCTTTGAAAGTATTGAATTCCCCAACCATTGCTAAAAGCTTCAAAAGGCAGTCTACGGTCTGAAGCAAGCTCCAAGAGCTTGGTATGAAAATATTTCTGAATTCTTAGTCTCTTCAGGCTACAAAAGAGGAGTGATTGATCCTATGCTATTTAGAAAAGAAAACGGTGACCACCTTATGCTTGTACAAATATACGTGGATGATATCATCTTCGAATCAACTGATCAAGGAATGGTGGATGATTTTGCTAAGCTCATGACAAACAAATTTCAAATGAGCATGAATAGAGAGATTAATTTCTTTTTAGGTCTTCAAGTCAAACAAATTCAGCAAGGGATATTCATTCAGCAGGAGAAGTACACCACTGAACTATTGAAGAATTACTCTATGGACAACTGCTCCAAGGCTAGGGTCCCTATGGCCTTCGGATATAAGATCTCTACTGATCCCTCTGGTGAATCTGTGGATCACAATACTTATAGAGGTATCATTGGCTCTCTTATGTACCTCACCGCAAGCCGACCGGACATTGTCTTTGCTACTGGTGTATGTGCAAGGTATCAGGCTAACCTAAAAGTGTCACATAGGACCGTAGCCAAACAAATTCTCCGATACCTGAAAGGAAGCAAATCTCTTGGTCTATGGTACCCCGTAGGCAATGATTTCAGTTTACAAGCATTTACCGATGCAGATCATGCTGGATGCAAACTTGATTGAAAAAGTACATCTGGTGGATGTCAATTTTTGGGAGGTAGACTCGTCAGCTGATCCTCAAGAAAACAAAGTTGTGTTTCATTGTCTACCGCAGAAGCTGAATATGTGGCTGCAACCAACTGTTGTTCTCAAGTTCTATGGATGAAGACATAACTATTAGACTACGAATACATAATGATGCGGATACCAATCTACTTTGATTCTGAAAGTGTCATAGCGATTTCTCATAATCCTATTCAGCACTCCAAGATGAAACATATTGAACTACGGTATCACTTCATCAAAGAACACATTCTAAAAGGTAAGAATGAACTCATCTTTGTCCCTACTCATGAAGAGATTGCTGATGTTTTTACAAAAGCACTTGACTCTGCCAAACTCAATTCGTTCTTAAAAATGTTAGGGATGATGAATCCAGACTCTCAATTATTCTTGAATTGATAGGTATCACAGACCTTCTTGGTCTCCATTGTGGTCCTAACTAAAAGTCATGTATCATAGATGGTTTTGGTATATCCTGTGTACCGCAGTCTATGTACCGCAACCATATATTATATCTATCTTTCACGGGTCTTTCTTGCTTGTTATTACTAACCTTTGTACAAGTGCTCTTCTCAGCTTCTCCCACTGCGTTCATCCGCAATGACAAAGAAGCCATCCGCAATGATGTGTCCATCCGCGGTCACATAAATTGATTTTCAGACTGTTCTTTCTTTTTCAAATAAAAAAAAACAAAAGAAATCGTGTTCTATTTAATGATCCTTCATTATATAAAACATTAAATACGAACAATCCTTTGAGATACTGTCTCATTCTTTTTCTCTAAACCTCGTGTCAGACCTATTTTAGGTATGATGACAAAATAAAAGATTTTCCAAATCAAATCCTTTAATATGACTTTTCCTATTACCCCAAACCATCACATCCGTTACAACTTCCCCTTTATCCAACGGATTTATCTCACCCCCCCCCCCC
Source organism: Lactuca saligna (assembly GCF_052625555.1). Classification (NCBI taxonomy): domain Eukaryota; kingdom Viridiplantae; phylum Streptophyta; class Magnoliopsida; order Asterales; family Asteraceae; genus Lactuca; species Lactuca saligna. Next base: position 187,736,007 of record NC_136421.1, on the reverse strand, counting down.
CACAGATTCTCAAGACGTGATACCAAATCTGACATTTCATTAAATGCAGAGTCCCTTTTCTGGTTAATCCCAAATTCAGTTTTTATCCCTCTTTTGTCAGTATGTGGCTATGATTAATAATGCAAATTCAAAGATAAACCTAAATGTTTTTACCCAATTTCACTTAGGTCAAAAAGGAAAAACGTTTCCTGCTCCATTAAGCCACTATAAAACCCTTTTCTTCTTTACAAAGAAACGTTTACACTCTCAAAACCCTTAATCTTTTTCTGCATTCTTCAAGCTCTCACAAACTCAACAATTGTGAAGTCCAGTGTGTCCAGGAAACAATCAAAGCTTCTGGATCAATGAACCCAACTGGTTTAGACTCTCCTAAAATTTCCTCAAGCAATTTCAGGGCCATATTCGAAGAAAAACCATCATACAATGCTCCCACCAAACTCATAATCAAGTTCTTGAAAAACCATCCTCTGTTTGGACCATTTGATGCATTCACAGACGTTGTTCCAATCTCAACTCTCTACAAATGTGCCTTTTCTGCCTATCGCCCAATCGATAAGCCCCATGAAGTTCACCTAAACCTTATCAATGATTCTTTGGTCATTCTATCCAAAGAAAAATTCCTTAACGCGATTAACCTTCTTGTTCATCCCTCCATTAAGTTTTTCACTCCTTCAATGGAGGACATCACTTCAACACTCTATCAGATGGGGTATCAGAAAAAGATCAAAGGGATTGGCGAATTCAAGAAGAACCAATTGCCTGTGGTCTGGCAGTTCGTGTGCCACTTCACATCCGCAGTCTATCCGGCAGAACCGGAGGGACTGAAAACATGGGCCTTAAACTACTGGAATTGGTTTGGAGCATCTTCACAGGCCACGACGTAAACTACGGATAGATCCTTTGGGATGATTTTCTACAATACATTCCCAAAGAGAGCCCAAGGCAGAACCCAACCAAACTTACCTTTGCTAGGTTCTGGTCTCTCTGCATTTCTGACTTACATGCGGACGTTGGCATAGATATGGGTGGTGCCATCAACTTCTTCGTCACCAAGGATCTAAAAAGGTACAATCCTTCCTCTGATCAAACAATCTTTGGTCCAATGTGCAGACTCCTTACCCATATTCTTTCTACTCTTGGTCTTGAGACTACTGATGTCTCAGACAACATTGACGCTATGGAAGGTATTGACCCATACCTTCCTACCCCACCTCTTCCATCCGCAGTCATAAACCCTGAAGGTACCGCAGTCCCTTCCTCTACAACTCTCTCCAATGTCTCTCACTCCCAAAGACGAAAACTCAAAGTTTCTTCCCTCCATGGCCCCTGCAACTCAAAGAAATCTGGAACTCCTTAAAAGGATGCTTCTAAACCCTCCAAGCCCTCAAAGAAAAGAAAAACACCACCCGCAATCACAATTATTGAACCAAGTCATCATGACTCCAATAGTGATTCTAAAGAGGATAACCAAACCATATCCATCCTCAAGAAACGAAAAACTGATCCTACTACCCAAATGCAAGACTGGACTGGTACCTCAGCCTCTCTACAGGCTCCGGTAGTCCTTGGGATGCCTGCACATCCATTCGAAAACACTATCTTTTTCCTTTCAGACTCAGAAAGTGAGTCTAAATCACAACAAAAAGGAGACTCCCCAGTTCATTCCCAAAGGGATGATACTGTTTCTCACCGTAAAGTCTCCAGGGCTTCCCGACTGCATATTTTTTCACCCGAGGAGTTGAACTCCAATTTTTTAAATGTCACCCAAACACTTCAAACACATTCCCAACCGTAGGGAACTTCTTCCACCCATGCCAGAACTGAGCCGAGGCCAAACTTGAGCATGGGTCAACGAGACCAAGGAAGCTCAGGAAATCCTACTCTGCTTTCATTAGAAATAGGTGGTTTAGGCACTGTGAGCACAAATGTGCAAGGATCTGTGAACCCAAGGGATACCTTGGTGTGCTTAGCAGGAATTGACGGTAAAAACTCAAGTGATTCTTGGAGAAAGTATCAACCCTCAAACGAGGCTGAAGCCAAGAAATATGCCGCTTTTCGCAGGGCATTCCAAGCTAGCAAGGATCAACAAATCAAACAACAGCAGCTCAAGGAACAAGAAATACAAGTTGTGGCTAAGTATTGGGCAGATACCGTTAATAATGCCAATACCGTAGCCACAATCCTCAAAGTTCAAGATTGGATGACACAGATGGTTGAAACCTTCCACAAAACTCAGGAAGCCACTACTGATCAACATGTCTCCAAAGTTCCTCCAACTCCCACTGTTGAAGGTTCACAAGATGAAGGACCAGAAATCGAAGTGAGTTCTGATCCCATCTTTGGTTTCGATGATGCTAAACTTCAAGAGGTAAAAAAACCCTCTCCTTCTGATGACGACCTAATGATGTTTGATGAAGACGAAGAATCGAGTGGTTCTCATCACTCAACTTCTAAGCCCAAGAAGAAGAAGAAGAAGAAGAATGTGGTGACCATTAAGGAATTTCTCAGTCTACAGGCCAAGGTTGATCAAATTCTTGCTGCGGTCAAGCCAAATCAACCGCAACCAGAAGACATACTCGGGCCGCAGCCCTGATGGAAAGAATTGAAAGGTTAGAAACAAGAGAGAGAATGGCTGCGGAGCGTATCTTTCTGAAGGTCGAAATGGGGATCAGGTCTCTTGACAATAATCGTCAAGCTAACCAGAAAGAATTTTTGGTTGCTGTGGAACGCCTTATCTCTAAGGTTACCGCAATCAAAACAGATCTCCAAGCAGCCATTGTGGATCAAGCCTCACACCTAGAGAAGTTGATTGTTGAGACTCACATTGCTTATGAGTCCGCAATCTCCGTTCTTCAAACACAATCAACCGAGCATAGCGATCTCTGTCTGCCAACTTCCATGGTCCAAAAACTCTTCACCTCACCAAGGAGATCCACAAACTGCTCTTCAACCCCAACATCCCAAATAATCAACAACTGGCTGAAGCCCTCAAAGCGTAATTTTAAGAGGTGTTTGACAAGGTTGATGGCCTTCGTCAATGGATTGAGGAGGCTCCGAGTCTGAACTCCTCAATTGGGGAAAGTGAAGAAGAAGTCCATCATTCCAACCACTCCATCTCACAACATCAAAGTCCCCTAGTCACTATTGAAAAAATCCCACACCACAACCCTCACCGCAACCATCTCATCATACTGCACCTCACAATTCTCCTCTTCAAGTTGAAAATACTCCTGAAAAACCAGAGTCTCCCCCTCACTTTAAAAACCTGGTGGATTATATGTCTTCTCCGAATTCAAATGACTCACCTGCTACTGCCCAAAGGAAAAGAGATTGGAAGGCAGCCAAACTCGCTGAAGAAGTATGGAGACTTTGCGGATTTGAAACTATCATGGATGAGTCCTTGATAAAATCTTGGGTCAATCCCCACCGAAGATTGCTTGATGATGACTACATTCCACACTTCACCTATGCGGAACCCGCTTCAGATGGATACTGGGATGTCCAAATCTCTCCCAATGCCAGATACTTCACTGTATTTGAGTAGTTTGACTGCAGCCTTCCTGATGCTAAAACACTGCCAATCGAATTCGAGAGACTTAGCTAATTTTTTGCTAAGCATGCCTCTCCCATTGAACACATATGGTCTAACGATAGACCATCCGCAGTCAAGAAGTACAAGATCCAGAAGTTTATTAAGGCTGATTTCATTCAGTACACTCTGACCAGAAGGGAACATGACTACATCTGCACCCACGCTGATTTTCCATGTATGAACCATGAAGAAGTCTTTCTGATCACTAAGGTGTTTCAGCACAAGTCTGAGAAGCATCCGAAGATGAATATTGCACTTGAAGGGCCAGTACTTTTCTGAAGTAAATAGTTTGTGACTTCGCTAAGATCGATGCTGACATTCACCCCACCATTTCCAAGATAGTCTATCTTCCACCACTTGACCCCGCACCGATTCCTACCGAAGGCTTTGAAGAAAGATCTTTAGGTGCTACCAACTATCCTGAACTTGGAGTCATTTTCAAGAGGAAGACTGATAATGTCAAATACTTTATTCCTATGACTGCCATGCATCGTCTCACCAGAAAGCAACTTGACATCTACCGAAACGCAATTGAAAAATCCAAGCTCACCATCGCAGAGGTCAAGTTCGAGATCCTTAGAATAATCAACTGGTTGGAGAACATCAGGAAGTTTTGGTGGATCCTGATCAAGTTCCTTAAACTTGATAACTGATCAAAAGTTAAAGAGGTCACTTAGGGGAAATTGTTGAATCAAAAAGTAACCCTCTTAAACTTCAGCTACCGCAGCCACCAAGCCACTGCAGTCAAGCAACTTCATCAACAATCATCAACCGAAGTCTCTAGTACCGCAATCTCTATTTAGTCTATGTGTCTTTGTATTTTCTGTAAAACACTCTATTGTCCAGTATGCCTTGCATGGCTACTCTTAGAGCTGTAAATCTGTTATCTTTATGAGTCTTTATAAATAGAGCTCATTCTCATGTATTCAAAATGTGAAGAGTATCGCATCTAATTCTAATACACATCTTAGAAGTTCTCTTTCTATCTTACTTATTCACTCTTCTTACTCTTGTAATCAATCAGAACCTCTCTTCAGAGCAAGTCCTTTGTGACTTAATAACTAAGTTTGATCTCACTTATTAACTTGGCTTGAATGCATTCCTTGTTATGAATCAGCTTATGTGTATTCTTGATATAACAATTGTTGTCATTTACATTTCTTTACTTTTCCACAACTAACTCTCTAACTTCTAACTCTTAATATTATTGTTGAGCTTTTAGATCCTTCGAGATTAACTATTCCGCTATATACTTGTTCTAACATTTGTTCAAGTGTGTCTCAAAGTTTTTCTCTCAACACATAGATATCGGCTTTATCTAATATTTCATTTTGACGCTTATTTTTAGCTCTTAACTAAATTAAGACACACAATTAAGCACAAAACACATAATACTCAAATAATACACTTCTATTATTTCAAAACGGGTTACAAAGGTTAACCTAGACTATTACATCAACATTAATGACAAGCCCAGAAACACAGGCGTTACACAAACCCTCAGATTTAGGGTTTCACTCAACCAACACCTTCTCGCCGAGTCAGTATTATGACTCCTCGAGTAGGTCACTTAAATTTTCCATGGATCTCGACTCTACTTGACGAGTTGGGCCTCCAACTCGTCGAGTCCTAGAGAAAAATGCAAGAAATGTTTGAATTAATTGCGTACTTACATATCTCCCCAGCTTATCTTAGACTTTGTCCTCGAAGTCTTCCGCTGAATATGGAAAAAGCTCAGGGTAATGCTCCCTCATCTCGTCCTCCGGCTCCCAGGTCCATTCCGAGCCCTTGCGGTGCTGCCACTGCACTTTTACCAGCTCCACCCTTTTGTTCTTCAGATCCCTTGACTTCCTGTCAAGGATTGTCACTGGCCGCTCGATGTAGTTTAGGTTGTCATCAACCTGAATATCCTCTAGAGGCACCACCGCCAAATCGTCTACCAAGCATTTCCGTAACTGTGCTATGAATCTGACTGAGTTTGTCTGGTAGATCTGGCCTGTATGCCACCTTGTCCACTCGGACCGTAAACTTGAAGGGTCCAATATACCTGGGGCCCAGCTTGCCTCGCTTCTTGAATTGAATGACACCCTTCCAAGGCGACACCTTTAGGAGCACCATATCCCCGACCTAGAACTACAGATCCGATCGACATTTGTCGGCATAAATTTTTTGCGGACTCTGAGCAGTCTGAATCCTATTTCGAACCTGTTGGATCCACTCCGTAGTCTTGATTACCACTTTGGTACTCCCCATGACTCTCTGTCCGACCTCTCCCCGTCATATCGAGGTCCTGCACTTCCTCCCAAACAACATATCAAAAGGAGGACGGTCGATGCTTGCGTGATAACTGTTATTATAAGAAAACTCCACCAACAGAAGGTAAGTATCCCAACTGCTACCTCCGAAGTTGTCACACCCCAAAACCGAGAACAACGGAAACAAGCAACAACATCATCCATTGCATTAATAGTATAATTTTAATTCCAAGTGTGTTCTTTCAAAGTATAAAACAACTTAATGAATAATCAAAATAAAAGATGAGTCTTGACTGCTCCGTCTTCACATTGCCTGGTTGACGTACCTGTCTATTTGAGACCTGGGAATACAAGTTATTTTGAAAGCGTGTATCAACATAAAGCTGGTGAATTCATAAGTATTTTAATGTCATTGAATTGTAAATCTTGTAATGCAAGACTTGTAAAACTTGTACTGAAAGTCTTGTAATGGTTTTAAAGAAAGGTTTGTATACGTATGAAAATGTTTGTAAGAAATTGTAACCGTTTGAAAACCCTAGATAATCCCATATTTCCTATTAGTATAAAAAGTAGTCTTCTACCAAGACTCGATTGTTTTGAAAGTATGCATCACTATAAATGTGACTGTTTTCCCCTGTATAACTATTATTATAAACTATAGTCTACCTCATCGTTTATGTGACTGAGTCACCGAATAAAGTTAATAAGGAAAAATAGTCTATTTATCAACTATAATCTACCTCGTCGTTTATGTGAATGAGCCACAAAGTAAAGGTGATGCTAGTTCTCATACTAAACGCTCTCCTTGACAGGAGATTTTGGGAACCAAACACGACTCCTGCAATGATTGCAAGCCGTGAACATCCACATTACTATAATGATGTATACCCAATATAACTATCACCTTTTGTTTAGAACAATGCGTTAGAGATTCATTGGTATAATTATATCTTGTATTGTTCCATGCTATAGCACCTGATTATGTTTGTTCTGTTATCGTGTATTGTATCTCTTCTTATGGTATGTAATGTATTAGTTGTCACACCCCAAAACCACGAACGGCAGAAACGTTTAGGGGTGGAGGACGTCATGTACAGTATCACAACAGTGTAATATAATAAACAAGCAACAACATCATCCATTGCATTATAAGAAAAGTTTTATACATGTGTGTTCTTTCATTGTAGTAAGACAACAAAAAGAATATACAATCAAAATAAAAGACGAGACTCGACTGCTCCGTCTTCTCAAAACCTTTCCTCCGTACCTGTCTAGTGGCGACCTGAGAACACAAGTTATTTTGAAAGAGAGTATCAGCTTTAAAGTTGGTGAGTTCATGAGTATATAAGTGTCATTGCTTTATTTGTGGAAAATCTGTTATGAAAGCCATGTAAACCTTTAAATGAAAATGTTGTTGTAAGTATGAAATCCCTAGAAAAACCCTTATTTTCTATAAGTATGAATTGTAGTCTTCTACCAAGACCCAAATGTTTTGTATGAATGAAGTGTAGTCTTTTACCAAGACCCGAATGTTTTGTTATGACTATGTAAAATGATAGTTTTTCCTTTCTATTGACTGGTACCAAAGTACTTGATCTAACTCCTTGTTTATGTGAAAGATATCACAAAATAAAGTAAACAGGAAAAATATAATCATGTAAGTGTTAGCCGGAGGTACTGGTGCTAACAAGACAAATGTAAATGTTGACCCGAGGTACTAGGGTTAACATCTTACATATAACCTAATGGACATCCGAAGATTGTCAAAATTTTCCTCTGTAGCAGCAGCAGGTGGAAGGAATGGTTAGTCCCTGTAAAGGTACTCCTAGTATAAGTAATAACCGTAGGCATCCGTAGATGTTCATTACCCACTGTTGCTAACAGATGGGTTCCGGAATGGTTAGTCCCGTACATATATCCCGAGGTACTGTGGGATAGAGGCCCATCTAGGTATCCCGAGGTACTATGGGATAGGGTCCTGTCTTAGATATTCCGAGGTACTGTGGAATAGGCAGGAAGATTTACACAGAAGTTACTAATAAATCATCCTTGCAATTTAAGATACAAATAATTATGTTAATGTACACAGATAAGTGTATTTATGGAAAGGTACTCATGTAATGCGTTCATGTATCATGTAAGTATATGTAAAGGTACTCATGTATCAGGTAAACATCTGTAAGTACTCATGTATCAGGTAATGTACTAGTATAGACTCATGAATGAACTGACTCTTGTGTGACTTCTTGTAATAGAAGTAATGTTTGATATCTTTAAATTATCCCTATGATAATCTACTGTAATATAACTAGTTGCTCACGTAAGTTTACACACTCTTACAAATCAAAGGTGTGAGAAACTAAATGAAAAATGCAAACTATAACACCAATACCTATATAGGAACATAGGTGTATATGCATAATTTAGTTTAAGAATGAAAAATGGTTTTGTAAGACAATTTATGGGTTTTGAACAATAATTAACAATGACTTGATGTCATTTGAATACCCATTTCAAAAGTAAAACATTTGGTAACAATGTGCTTTTAGCATGTAAAACCATTTCATGCATCATATTTTGTAGCATGTGAAATCTGTTAAATGACAAACACAGTTATAAAATACATATCAATGATTTAATAACATGTTTGTTTGTACTTGTATTCCCCCCATTAAAGCATTCAAACTCATTTAAAACATTGATTAGGGGTATGAACTCACCTGTAGTTGGTGATTGGAATGAACTGAACGGTATCGGATTGCTAGGTGTCAAGCGAGGACTTGTGCACACACTACGATCCTAATGAACATATAATCACACATATATGCACTCAATTAGACACAAAAGACTAATTGATAATGTTTAAGACATCCTAGACATAGATAACACTTTATGTAAGTGTTTTAAGTCGTAAGGACTTCATCTAAGCTATTGTGGGACAGGGTACTTGAGTTTAGGGTTTCCAAAGGACCCTACAAGAGAGTTTACTCTCCTTAAACCATCACACATGGAGTTTACGGTTGTAAACTCTTGAGTTTACGGCCGTAAACTCCCAAACATGTGTGTTTGGTGTGTTTTGAATTCCAATATGCTTTCTAGAATTATTCTAACCTAGTGGCTATGTTCTTGGAAGGGTTTAAGGCCTAGAAATACTCCAAATAGGAGTTTACGGCCTCAAGACCATTTCCCCTTGGAGTTTACGGCCGTAAACTCCCTTGGGGTGTGGTTTATGTTGTTTTCAAGCTTCTTGCTTTTGAAGGACATGTTCTAGATAATTGTTTAAGGCAAATGAGGACCCTAGGCACACTTTGGTGCCATTTCTTTGAGTTTACGGCCCAAGAACATTCTCTTGGCCGTAAACTCACTTTGATAAGTGAATTTTTTTTGGTGAGTTTTGGTCCCTCATTTTAATTGGAACAATTTCTTGTAAAGGTCTAGGGCTTTAGGTGCAATGAAAACACCCTTTATGTCCATTTATATGGAGTTTACGGCCTAAGAGTGTTCTGGGCCGTAAACTCACTTTCATTTGTGTCATTTGATGTGTTTAAGACCTTAATCTACTTGGTAAAATAGCCTAGATGCAAGCCTTAAAGTCCTAGAGCCTTAAAACACCATTTAGGGTGTGAATATGGAGTTTACGGCCTAAGAGAGTTCTGGGACGTAAACTCGCAATCTTGGGTGGATTTGTGTGTGTTTTCTTGTCCCTAACATGCATACATAATGGTCTAAGGCTTTATCAAAGCACAAGTGTCGGTTTTGGCTTCGTTTCGGGAGTTTACCGCCCAAGAACACCTTGGGGAGTAAACTCCTAGATCTCATGATTTAGCCAACTAAATCATGTTTTAAGCATCTAATATGTATTCTAACACTACTAGAAAGAGTTACTCACAATCTGGGATAAAAACCCGAAGATCTGTCAGAGAGAAAATGGCTTTTCTCTAGCTGGAATTGTGAATAATGAAGTAAATAAATTCAGAAAACTATTTATAGTCTTGAAATATTTTGATAGGAAATATTTTTATTCTTGAACTTGGACTGTAACTTTATGAAACTTGAAATGTTCAAATTTCACAAACCCAGGAGCATCCACTCTCCTGATATCTCCTAAAGTGTAAACCCTAATGTACACTAACTTGTTCGGAAAAGTCTGAAAATCACTAAAATTGGACTGACTTCTATTGAATAGATATTGTTCGTACAAATGGAAATTTCGGGTTGTCACATCATCCCCCCGTTAGAAGGAATTTCGTCCCGAAATTAGAATGTAAGCAAATAAGAAATTACAATTAACTAAGCAAAAAGGTGAGGGTATTTCAGTTTCATCTGATCCTCACGTTCCTAAGTGAATTCCAGTCCACGCTTTGCGTTCCAGCGCACCTTCACTATCGGGATATGACTTTGCTTTGTTTGCTTGACCTCTCGGTCCATGATTTCTACTGGTTCCTCCACGAAATTTAGGCTCTCGTTGATCTCGATCTCGTCGAGAGGAATAACAAGAGTCTCGTCGGATAGGCACTTTTTCAAGTTTGACACGTGGAAGGTAGGATGTACGTTACTGAGTTCTTTCGGTAGATTGAGCTTGTAAGCCACAGGGCCGATTCTTGCGAGAATCTCGAAAGGCCCTATGTATCTTGGATTGAGCTTCCCACGCTTTCCAAAGCGTATCAAGCCCTTCCAAGGTGAGACTTTCAGTAGGACTCGGTCGCCCACCTGGAACTCCAATGGTTTCCTACGCTTGTCGGCGTAGCTTTTCTGTCGGTCTCTAGAGGCTTTTAGTCGTTCACGAATTTGAACGATCTTCTCTGTCGTTTCCCGAATGATCTCAGGACCCGTGAGAGTGCTTTCGGGAACTCGTCCCTTAGCTAACTGGGTATCACCCACTGCAGCCCAGCACAGAGGGGATCTGCACTTTCGGCCATAGAGGGCCTCGAATGGAGCTGCCTTTATGCTCGTGTGATAACTGTTGTTGTAGGAGAATTCGACAAGGGGTAAATGAGTATCCCAAGCTTTTCCAAAGTCTATCACACAGGCGCGCAACATATCTTCTAAGGTTTGGATAGTTCTCTCACTTTGCCCGTCGGTCTATGGATGGTAGGCTGTACTCATGTCCAGCCTGGTTCCTAGGGAACTTTGTAGTGACTGCCAGAACCTCGAAGTGAATCTACTATCTCGGTCTGAGATGATAGATAAAGGAACACCGTGCAGTCTTACAATCTCCCTAATGTAAGTTCTGGTAAGTTTCTCCATCTTGTCTGTTTCCTTGATCGGTAGGAAGTGTGCAGACTTGGTCAGTCTATCGACGATGACCCATATGGAATCAAGTCCACCCGTCGTCTTGGGCAACTTGGTTATGAAGTCCATAGTGATCCGCTCCCACTTCCATTCTGGTATCTCCGGTTGTTGTAGAAGACCGGAGGGTTTCTGGTATTCGACCTTGACCTTTGCGCAAGTAAGGCATTTACTCACGAAGGTAGCAATATCTGCTTTCATGTTAGGCCACCGGTATAGCTTGTTAAGATCCAGATACATCTTATCTGAACCCGGGTGGACGGAATAACGAGTGTTGTGAGCTTCCGTCATGACCAAGTCTCTGAGGCCACCGTGTTTCGGTGTCCAAATCCGATCCATGAGGTATAAAGCTCCGCCACCCTTGACTTCCAAGTTCTTATCCATCCCTCTAAGGGATTCACCCGCCACGTTTTCAGGTTTCAAAGCGTCAAGCTGAGCCTCCTTTATTTGCGTGGACAAGTGTGAATGGATAGTTAGAGTCAAAGATTTGACCCTACGACCAGTATATTCTTTCCGACTTAGGGCGTCGGCTACTACATTGGCTTTACCCGGATGATAACGAATTTCGCATTCGTAATCACTAAGTAGCTCGACCCACCGTCGTTGTCTCATGTTGAGCTCTTTCTGGTCGAAAATGTGCTGTACACTCTTATGGTCTGTAAAGATCGTGCTTTTTGTACCGTATAGGTAATGTCGCCAGATCTTCAGAGCAAACACAACTGCTCCTAGCTCGAGATCGTGGGTTGTGTAGTTAACCTCATGTGTCTTCAGCTGTCTCGAGGCATAGGCTATAACTTTACCTCGCTGCATCAGAACACATCCGAGTCCTTGATTGGATGCATCGCAATAGACAATGAAGTCTTCTATTCTTTCGGGAAGGGATAGTATCGGGGCGGTGCACAAGGCTCGTTTGAGCGTTTGGAACGCTCTTTCCTGTTTCTCCTCCCAGTCGAAGGCAACGCCTTTCTGGGTCAGAGTTGTAAGAGGTTTCGCTATGCTGGAGAAGTTCTGAATGAACCTGCGATAGTAGCCAGCTAGACCTAGAAATTGACGAATTTCAGTAGGTGTCTTTGGTGCTGACCAGTTCTCGAGGCCTTAATTTTGGAAGGGTCCACGTGTATACCTTCTTCGCTAACCACATGGCCCAAAAATTCGACTCGCCGAATCCAAAATTCGCACATCGAGAACTTTGCGTATAGCTTCTCCGCACGCAATGTTTCTAAGATTTTTCGGAGATGTTGACCATGCTCCTCCTTACTTCGAGAGTAGATTAGTATGTCATCAATGAAGACAATGACGAACTGATCCAAGTAAGGACGACACACCCTATTCATCAGATCCATGAATACTGCGGGCGCATTAGTTAATCCGAATGGCATCACTACAAACTCGTAGTGCCCATAACGAGTTCGGAAGGCTGTCTTGGGAACATCTTCCTCTAACACTCGTAGTTGGTGGTATCCGGATCGCATATCTATCTTCGAGAAGTAGTTGGCTCCTTGAAGTTGATCAAATAAATCGTCAATGCAGGGCAAGGGATAACGATTTTTAATGGTAAGTTTGTTGAGTTCTCTATAGTCTATGCACATGCGAAACGATCCATCTTTCTTCTTGACGAACAAGACCGGTGCTCCCCATGGTGAGAAGCTTGGTCGAATGAATCCCTTCCTGAGAAGTTTGTTAAGTTGACTGGAAAGTTCCTGCATTTCAGCCGGTGCAAGAAGATAAGGAGATTTGGCTACGGGGGTAGCCCCTGGAACTAAGTCGATTCTGAACTCGACTTGGCGTTGTGGTGGTAAACCGGGAAGTTCTTCTGGGAATAAGTCGGGAAAGTCGCGTACTTCTGGGATTTTCTCGATGTCTATCTGTTCCTGGCTGGTATCGACGACGTGTGCGAGAAATGCATGGTACTCCTTCCGCAAACACTTTTGTGCTTGAATGCACGAAATGATGCGAAGGCTCGTACTAGGTTTGTCGCCGTAGATAATTAAAGTTTCGTTGTTAGGAAGGTTAAGACGTACTGCTTTTTTGAAGCACATAATGTCAGCACGTAGAAGACTTAACCAATCCATACCGACGATGACGTCGAAACATTTAATGGTAACTAGCATGAGATCTATCTTGAAATTATGGCTATCTAAAGTTAAAGTACAACCTATGTATATGCAGTTTGTACTTTCTGTTTTCCCGTTAGCCATTTCTACTGTGAATGAACTATCTAATGCACATGGTTTTTGTTTAAGCAGGTGTGCAAATTTGTGACTTACAAAACTTTTCTCGGCTCCACTATCGAAAAGTATGCAAGCATAAGAGTTATCGAGGAGGAACATACCAGTAACTATCGTTGGATCAGCTACTGCTTCCTCGTGGCCTAGAGCCATAACTCTTCCCACTCCGCCAGCCATCCCCGCTTTAAGGCAGTTCCTCCTGTAATGGCCCACCTCGCCACATCCGTAGCAAGTTTGGCCCATCCCGGTGGTTGGGACCTGGGCGGCTTGAGTTGTTGGAACCTTGCAGTAACGGGCGGTATGCCCCTTCCTGTTGCAGTTAGAGCACTGCATCTCCTTGCAAGGTCCGTGGTGGTGGTAGTTGCACTTGGTGCACTTTGGAAGAGTTCCAGCATAAGTTTTTGCTGGAAAAGGGTTCGCAGGGACTACAGGAGTCACTGTGGCAGCATTGATCACCACCTGTTGTTGCTTATTGGAGGATCCTTGCAGAGCCCCTCTCTTCCTTTTATTCCACCCCTTCTTGTGGTAGTCGGGGTTGGTCTTCTGCGGTACAGGTGTAGGGATTGACGTGATCTGGGGTTTCCTGTGATTGATGAGGGATTGTGCTAGTTCCTTGGCGCTATCGAAGGTAATAGGCCTGGAAGCGATCACACTTGATTGGATCTGGGGTGACAATCCCCAGATATACCTCTCGATCTTTTTGCTCTGGAGAGCAACCATGTCGAGGCATAAGTTTGCCAAATCACAAAACCTATTTGTGTAGGTAGTGATGTCGGATCCAACCATTTGTAGACCCCAGAATTCTTGCTCGAGCTTTTGTATTTCACCTCGAGGACAGTATTCCTTCATCAGCATTTCTTTCAACTTTTCCCAGCCAATGGAATACGCCACCACCAGAGTTAGATAGTTAACATGGCTATTCCACCATGTTAGTGCTCGGTCAGAGAAGGTACAAGTTGCGAACTTGACCTTGCTGCCCTCCTGACAGGCACAGATTTCAAAGACGGATTCCATCTTTTCAATCCATTGCCTCAACACCATAACACCCCCAGTCCCATTGAAGCTGCGGGGTTTGGCGTTAGTAAAGTCTTTGTACGTGCATTCTCGAGGGTGTCCATGGCTTTCGCCGTGGTTTGAGGGTGGTGCACCTGTTCCTGATCCACTGGGGGCAGGAGCGTTGATTGCTGACACAGCAGCTGCGACCGCTGCTGTGAAAGCTGCCTGGAACATAGTGGCATCGAAAGGATTTGCGGTTTGAAGAGGTATAGGTGGTGGTGGAGGTGGTGGTATTGGTGCTTCGTTGTTTGGGTTCCTCCTAGGATTCCTACGTGGCGGCATCTTTAACTATACGATCAAAAGATGACGACATGGATAAGAATAAATGATAAATGAATGTGTCTCATGGACTAAATCGCCATAGTCCAACAACAGAAAGAATAGCATGACTAAATGAAGAAGATAGCATTTGGATAATAATTTCCATAAGATTAGATATCTGTCAATAAAACTAGAATTACAGATGTAACAAGTTCGGGAAAAATGGCCTAGAAGTAGGCCTTACATCAACCATGATGGAAATTTTGACAGAATTAAGACTAGATCAAGACCTAACAGGTCTAAGATTTATACAGATAGGAAATTAGACCACAGTTTTACATAAACTAGGTTATATCCAAAAGATGAGTCGACGAGATTCTATCGGCGACGAGAACTGCTAGCATGAGTCCTCGATCCCGACAGTAGACGTTCAATGTCCCTTATACGCCTGTCCGACATTGCTTGCTGAGCTCGAAGTTCTCTAACTTCCGCTTGGGTTTCAGCAAGCTCCCTTTGCAGATTTGCATTGCGGACCAGAGTCCTTTCATGAGCAGACTCTAGTTGGCGAATGTGGACAGTGTTAACACCAGAGTTGGCGTCAACTTCCAAAACTTGATTGATAGCCGCTTGAGCCATTATCGTGTTCCGAGACATCCTACGCACCATGATTGGTAGGACTCTATCAGCAGAACCTCCTTCGGTGAGGTTGTAGAAACTTCGGTCGCCATTGTAAGGAATGGGCTGACCTTGTTCCTGACTCCATTCAGTCAAGTTAATGGCCCACAAGGGTGTGGGTCCTTGAAGCACAGGGCGAGGGTTCAGGTTTGGGTTTTGAGCAGCCGGGGGTAGGTTGTTGACTTCTGGCTCCGAGTCAGAACTATCGGAAAAGCCCTCAGCATGGTGATCATCCAAAGGGATTGGGTGATCATCTTCTGGCTCTGCCTCTAGCCAACCAGCATTGCCTTGTTTTGGGAAGTACGGATCGCCGTGGTGAAATCCAGCCATCTTAATCTACGCGAGAAAAGGGATATAAGAAATAGCTAAAATAGACGAACTAACTAAGATAATTACAGTAAGATCAAATACCCATATGGTATTTCTTTATGGTTGTGTTGGTAAGTTTTTAGACTTGTCGCCATATCACAACCATTCTTGGGCATATTCTAATCACTCTTCGGACCAGCATAGTTGATCAGGCTATGCCATTCCCAAGACTGACTATATATCCCCAGGCTTACTTGTGATATTCAACAATCGTAATACTTTTGTTCTTGTCGTTGTGACACTGATTTTAGTATGAATGCAGGCAGGTATACTTTGTTAAATATTTTATTATTTACAAGTATAACTCTTAGACAGAGTGTTTTAATCCCATGTATTTATAGTTAGTATATCTTTTATGGGTTGATATACTATATTCACTATAAACAATGCTCTGATACCAATCTGTCACACCCCAAAACCACGAACGGCGTAATCGTTCAGGGGTGGAGGACGTCATGTACAGTATCACAACAGTTTAATATAATAAACAAGCAACAACATCATCCATTGCATTATAAGAAAAGTTTTATACATGTGTGTTCTTTCATTGTAGTAAGACACCAAAAAGAATATACAATCAAAATAAAAGACGAGACTCGACTGCTCCGTCTTCTCAAAACCTGTCCTCCGTACCTGTCTAGTGGCGACCTGAGAACACAAGTTATTTTGAAAGAGAGTATCAGCTTTAGAGCTGGTGAGTTCATGAGTATATAAGTGTCATTGCTTTATTTGTGGAAAATCTGTTATGAAAGCCATGTAAACCTTTAAATGAAAATGTTGTGGTAAGTATGAAATCCCTATAAAAACCCTTATTTTCTATAAGTATGAATTGTAGTCTTCTACCAAGACCCAAATGTTTTGTATGAATGAAGTGTAGTCTTTTACCAAGACCCGAATGTTTTGTTATGACTATGTAAAATGATAGTTTTTCCTTTCTATTGACTGGTACCAAAGTACTTGATCTAACTCCTCGTTTATGTGAAAGATATCACAAAATAAAGTAAACAGGAAAAATATAATCATGTAAGTGTTAGCCGGAGGTACTGGTGCTAACAAGACAAATGTAAATGTTGACCCGAGGTACTAGGGTTAACATCTTACATATAACCTAATGGACATCCGAAGATTGTCAAAATTTTCCTCTGTAGCAGCAGCAGGTGGAAGGAATGGTTAGTCCCTGTAAAGGTACTCCTAGTATAAGTAATAACCGTAGGCATCCGTAGATGGTCATTACCCACTGTTGCTAACAGATGGGTTCCGGAATGGTTAGTCCCGTACATATATCCCGAGGTACTGTGGGATAGAGGCCCATCTAGGTATCCCGAGGTACTATGGGATAGGGTCCTGTCTTAGATATTCCGAGGTACTGTGGAATAGGCAGGAAGATTTACACAGAAGGTACTAATAAATCATCCTCGCAATTTAAGATACAAATAATTCTGTTAATGTACACAGATAAGTGTATCTATGGAAAGGTACTCATGTAATGCGTTCATGTATCATGTAAGTATATGTAAAGGTACTCATGTATCAGGTAAACATCTGTAAGTACTCATGTATCAGGTAATGTACTAGTATAGACTCATGAATGAACTGACTCTTGTGTGACTTCTTGTAATAGAAGTAATGTTTGATATCTTCAAATTATCCCTGTGATAATCTACTGTAATATAACTAGTTGCTCACGTAAGTTTACACACTCTTACAAATCAAAGGTGTGAGAAACTAAATTAAAAATGCAAACTATAACACCAATACCTATATAGGAACATAGGTGTATATGCATAATTTAGTTTAAGAATGAAAAATGGTTTTGTAAGACAGTTTATGGGTTTTGAACAATAATTAACAATGACTTGATGTCATTTGAATACCCATTTCAAAAGTAAAACATTTGGTAACAATGTGCTTTTAGGATGTAAAATCATTTCATGCATCACATTTTGTAGCATGTGAAATCTGTTAAATGACAAACACAGTTATAAAATACATATCAATGATTTAATAACATGTTTGTTTGTACTTGTATTCCCCCCATTAAAGCATTCAAACTCATTTAAAACATTGATTAGGGGTATGAACTCACCTGTAGTTGGTGATTGGAATGAACTGAAGGGTATCAGATTGCTAGGTGTCAAGTAAGGACTTGTGCACACACTACGATCCTAATGAACATATAATCACACATATATGCACTCAATTAGACACAAAAGACTAATTGATAATGTTTAAGACATCCTAGACATAAATAACACTTTATGGAAGTGTTTTAAGCCGTAAGGACATCATCTAAGCTATTGTGGGACAGGGTACTTGAGTTTAGGGTTTCCAAAGGACCCTACAAGAGAGTTTACTCTCCTTAAACCATCACACATGGAGTTTACGGTTGTAAAATCTTGAGTTTACGGCCGTAAACTCCCAAACATGTGTGTTTGGTGTGTTTTGAAGTCCAATATGCTTTCTAGAATTATTCTAACCTAGTGGCTATGTTCTTGGAAGGGTTTAAGGCCTAGAAATACTCCAAATAGGAGCTTATGGCCTCAAGACCATTTCCCCTTGGAGTTTACGGCCGTAAACTCCCTTGGGGTGTGGTTTATGTTGTTTTCAAGCTTCTTGCTTTTGAAGGACATGTTCTAGATAATTGTTTAAGGCAAATGAGGACCCTAGGCACACTTTGGTGCCATTTCTTTGAGTTTACGGCCTAAGAACATTCTATTGGCCGTAAACTCACTTTGATAAGTGAATTTTTTTTGGTGAGTTTTGGTCCCTCATTTTAATTGGAACAATTTCTTGTAAAGGTCTAGGGCTTTAGGTGCAATGAAAACACCCTTTATGTCCATTTATATGGAGTTTACGGCCTAAGAGTGTTCTGGGCCGTAAACTCACTTTCATTTGTGTCATTTGATGTGTTTAAGACCTTAATCTACTTGGGAAAATAGCCTAGATGAAAGCCTTAAAGTCCTAGAGCCTTAAAACACCATTTAGGGTGTGAATATGGAGTTTACGGCCTAAGAGAGTTCTGGGCCGTAAACTCCCAATCTTGGGTGGATTTGTGAGTGTTTTCTTGTCCCTAACATGCATACATAATGGTCTAAGGCTTTATCAAAGCACAACTGTCGGTTTTGGCTTCGTTTCGGGAGTTTACCGCCCAAGAACACCTTGGGGAGTAAACTCCTAGATCTCATGATTTAGCCAACTAAATCATGTTTTAAGCATCTAATATGTATTCTAACACTACTAGAAAGAGTTACTCACAATCTGGGTTAAAAACCCGAAGATCTGTCAGAGAGAAAATGGCTTTTCTCTAGCTGGAATTGTGAATAATGAAGTAAATAAATTCAGAAAACTATTTATAGTCCTGAAATATTTTGACAGGAAATATTTTTATTCTTGAACTTGGACTGTAACTTTATGAAATATGAAATGTTCAAATTTCACAAACCCAGGAGCATCCACTCTCCTGATATCTCCTAAAGTGTAAACCCTAATGTACACTAACTTGTTCGGAAAAGTCTGAAAATCACTGAAATTGGACTGACTTCTATTGAATAGATATTGTTCGTACAAATGGAAATTTCGGGTTGTCACATTAGCATTATTTGATTGGTATTTCTTCATGTAGTAAGTATTGTATTAGTATAGAATCATGAATGAACTGACTGTTGTGTGATTCCTCGTACTTGGAATGGTAAGTAGTATCTCTTAACTATGCCTATTATAGTTACTAGTAATGTATACGTATAACTGAAGTATGCCTTTGTTATCTAAAGGTACTGAACTTACTGACGGAACTTTTATGTCTATATATGTATACATGATATATAACTACTATTTAGATGACATTCGGACGAATAACCGATACCCTAAAGCCACATCCAAACGAGGTAAAGGAAATAAAGTGAGCTAGCCTTCCTAGGTCCTTTAAACATTACTTATATAATTATACACATATGGTTGTGCACTTGATAATATAAAAGTATAAAAGAAGTTTGGTAAAACCTTTGAAAAGATTAATAACTAAGAAAAGATTGACTTGATGTCAGTTTATAAAATGGTTTGAAAGTAGTTTGTTTGATAAGACAGTTTTAAGTATAAGAAAACCTTTGTTTGAAACACAATTGTAACATAGTTTGAAATGAAACATACAGTATGTAAGACAGTCTGATAAAGAGTTTTAATATGTAAAGATGTTTTAGAAAGTCATTTGAAGTAATCTATTTGGTAAAACAGCTAACAATGTAGTAAATCCATTTGTATGCTAGTTATTAATCACATGTTATTGATATAATAACTAATCATGGTTCAACTTGTATTCCCCCCATAAAAGCATTTATAAACATTTAAAAACATTTAAAAGGATAATTAAGGGGTATGAACTCACCTGTAGTGAATGGATCGGATGGAAGTGTCGGATAACTGCTCGGTGTCAAGTGAAGAGTTAAACACACACAATAATCCTAATAACGTATAAAGACATATATATATATATATATATATATATATATATATATATAATTAGTGATTATAACACTAATTAGACAAGTATAAACATTCTAAGGCGTGGAAAACACTTTGTTTAAAGTGTTAGGAGGCCATTGCGTTGCAACAAAGGAGTATACGGCTTTGTATTTGAGTTTTTGGTCCATAGACCACACTTATTGGAGTTTATGGCCCAAGGGAGTGTACTCCTGTCCGTAAACTCTCAAATGGGTCTCCAAATGATGCTTAAAGGCAAGGTGTCTTAATTGGTTAAGTGCTCCAAGGCTTAAACAAGAGGCTATGCGGGTTTTAGGTCCAAGAAAGGCCCTTATATGTGTTTATGGCATGGGGACCACTTCCCCATGAGTTTACAGCCGTAAATCATGGTGTGAAGTACCAAATCGATGTTTGAAGTCCCTAATTCAACGGTGGTTGGCTCTAAGCTAAGTTCTAGTCATTAGGAAGGGAAAGAGGGCAACATTGTAACACTTTTTAGGGATTACGGCCTAAGAGGATCTTGGGCCGTAAACTCTTTTTGTTGATGAATTCTTGATGTCTCACACATGATCTAAGCATATAACAAGCTAAAGGATGAATACTTACAATATGTAGGCTTGTAAGGGAGTTCACGGCCCAAGAACACACAAGTGTTCTTGGTGTTCTTGAGGATCTAGACAAATCAAGGGTTTTCATGGATGAAATCAAGAGTGAATCAAGTAGATGTAGTGTAGTAACACATAGATGGAAGAGATGGCTTACATATGTGAATATTAGGATGAAAACTTGAAGATCCTTGGGAGTGAAATCGGGTTTCTCTAGCTTGAAATGGAAGAAATGAATGAAAAATGGCTATGTGCCATATATATACTCCATGTTGGGCCGTAAACTCCAAACTCTTGGAGTTTTGAGACTTCTATGATGCATAATATGCCCTGGAGTAGACGTACTATGTTTACCTCTTGAAGTATTAAAGCTCAGAATGCTCAAACGGAAACCAAACATGCTAAAAGTTAGCAGAAATGAGTTTGACTTGCAATGAAGTGCTGGACTGAACATGATGGAAAATTTTGGGTTGTCACATCATCCCCCCGTAGGGGGAATTTCGTCCCGAAAATAGAATTTAGGTAAGGAAGTAGTTATGAACAATCGAGCAATGAGGTGAGGATACTTCCTATTAGATTGATTCTCTCTCTCCCAAGTGAATTCAGGTCCTCAGTTGGCCTTCCATCGAACCTTCACTAATGGGACGCGATGTTGCTTCATTCGTCTGATCTCCCGGTCTATGGTCACTATGGTTCTTTCACGAAGGTGAGGCTCTCGTTGGACTCGATCTCGTCGAGTGGGATTACAAGATTCCTGACAGAAAGGTACTTTTTCAGGTTCGGGACGTAGAGAGTAAGATGTACGTTAATGAGTTCATTAGTAGGTTGAACTCGTATGTTACAAGGCCGATTCTGGAAAGAATCTCGGAGGTCCTAACTATCTTGGATTTAGCTTTCCACGCTTTCGAAGCGTATCAAGCCTTCCCAAGGTGAGACTTCCAAAAGAATATGGTCTCTCACTTGCAATTCCAAAGATTTCTTCCTCTTGTTTCACTTCCCAGACAAGGGCCGCTCCCTTCTGGGTCAAAGTCATAAGAGGTTCCGTAATTCGCGAGGAGTTTTGAATGAACTATGATGGTAGGTCAGTGAGACCTAGAATTTGGCGAATTCCCGTCGGCGTCTTCGGTGTTGATAAATTCTCAACGGTTTCGATTATTGGATGGGTCCATCAAGAATTCCCACATCACTAATAGTGTGTCTTAGGAATTTGACTCTTCAATTCCAAAATTCGTATTTAGAGAACTTCGCGTACGACTTCTCTGGTCGTACTGTTTCCACGGTTTGTTGTAGATACTCTTTATGATTCCCTTCTTACTATGAGAGTAGATAAGTTAATCATTTACAAGGACAATGACGAACTGATCCAAGTAAGAATGGCGTAGCCTATCCATTAAGTCCATGAATACTACGGGCGTATTGGTCCTATCCGAAGGGTATCACTACAGACTCATAGCGTCCGTATCGAGTCTCGAAGTTCGTCATCGGGACATTCTTCTCTAACACTCGAAACTGGTGATATTCGGACTCCAATTCCATTTTTGAAAGGTAATTCGTTCCTTGAGGTTGGTCGATCAATTCATCGATGCGATGCAGAGGGTAATGATATCTAAAGGAAATCCTATCGAGGTCTCTAGTCGATGGACCTACGAAACAATTTGTCTTCCTTTATGAAGGATAAGACCGGAGTTCTCCAGGGTGAGAAACTTGGTCTTCTAATTCCATTGTTGAGTAGGTGTTAATCTGTCCAGACGGTTCTTGTATCTCTGTAAGTGTTAGACTGTAGGGCAATCTGATTACAGGAGTCGTATTGTGCTCTAAATTTGTTCGCATGACGATGCGATTACTCGTAGTCTTGGGCTGTCTCCGTCCTAAAGTTCATATTAGAAGTCATACATGGTTCATCAATCACAGTCTCGTGTATATGAGTCGTATATAATTAAGATTGAAAAGGTAGTCGAATAAATGATTCTTCTTTAATCCTACATCCCAACGAGGAAAAGAAGTTAAAGCGGAATCATCAATTCTAAACCTATAGAACCTTGATTATATATCATCCTTGTGTATACATTTCTTAGTGATAGATCAACCATACGGGTCCTTGGATTGAACTTGACGTATTATACGAGTGGTGCTCCCAGGAGGTTTGTAGAGGTTTCTTCGGAAAGGTTACGAAACACAAGGTACTCTATGCATGAGTACCTTAGAGTTATAGAATGACGGCTTCGGTACAAAGATGATTTCGGAGAAAGAGATGTACGCACGAACTGGTATTATAAGGATCGAATGGAATCTCGTTGTATGATAATGTCGGAATCACTTGGAAAAAAAAGACATTAGATTTGAACATAACAGCGTTACAGACAAAACACAACAGTGCAACTCTTAACAGAGTTACAATCCTATAGATTTACTACAAGACTATTGCTGCGAACTTGTTATACTACAAAAGACAAGTATACGCAGCACGAGGGTCCCTTAACTGACGAGATCTCGCAAAAGATAGGACTCAAATTGCACTAGTTTTAAACAGTTTATGGGTCTGTTACAACGAAACGCTTAAATTACTTTAACGTAGGTCCGAAGTACTTTCTCCTGCGACAATGATCCTTAGTATCTTCCCATCTACACTGGAGTTCTTTGTTATTTGGCAATCCTTTTTGAGGTATCCAATCTCACCGCATTGGTGACACTTCTGGCTTGTACTAGCATTGGTGGTGGAAGTGAGGTGTTTGGTCGGAATTATGTGGACTTTGTTGCTTTCGTTTCTCTTTCCTTTTGGGCAATTCCTATGATAGTGTCCTGCCTCACCACAACTATAGCAAACCTGGCTGGCTCCGGTGGTGGAGGTGGTTCTACAGAAACGAGCAATGTGTCCCATCTTGTTGGAATTGTTGCATTGCAATACTCGGCAAGCTCCATTAAGAGGATAGTTACACTTGTTACTCTTCGGGAGTATTCCCTCATAACACTTGACCGGTGCTGTAACACCCCGAAAATCGAAGGCGGAAACATTTCTGGGGTGGACTACCACGTTGTGTATCAAATCCAATGTACATAGTAACCACAGTAAACAACCAATACATTGCATATATATGAAAGTTTACATTTGTTTCAAAAGTAAAGTTATACAAGATATACATATGCATCATATTAACAAAAGTTGAGACGAATCTTCTGAGCACTCCGTCTTCTCCAAAAGATATTACCGGGTACCTGTCTAACTTGGACTTGAGAATACAAGCGGTTTGAAAATCAGCATAAAGCTGGTGAGTTCATAAGCGGTTTTGTTTTATGAAAATGTATCGGTTTCCTTTAGTTTCCGAAAAGGTTTGTTATCCAAGAAAATCCCATATTTTCTTATGTAAAGTTAGTTTCGTTTATCATTGTTACCAATTCGATTATGTGTTGTGTTTTACCCCAAAAAATCCCATATTTTCCTAATTGTAAGATCGGTTGTATATCACAAAGTATAGTTTAATACACAAAACTATATGTTGAAAATCTTGGGATCACTATCCCGTAGAAGATAAAAAATAGTTTGACGCATATACAAATACAGATTTAAGAACATGGGACTACCATCCCGGACTAGACATGAGATAATTTGATACATATGGAAATATAGATTGAAACCATGGGATCACTATCCAGGACAAGATATAGATTTAGACCATGGGATTATCATCCCGTACTTAATATAGATTGAATTCATGGGATTACTATCCCGTAATAGATATAGATTTAGACCATGGGATTATCATCTCGTACTTAATATAGATTGAATTCATGGGATTACTATCCCGTAATAGATATAGATAAAGACCATGGGGAAAAACATCCCGTACAAGTATAGATATAAAACCATGGGATCACTATCCCGTATAAGATATAGTTAAAGACCATGGGGAAAAACATCCCATACAAGTATAGATATAAAACCATGGGATCACTATCCCGGACTAGATACAAAATAGTTTGATAATACCATGGGATCACTATCCCGAAAGAGATATAGAATCTAAAACCCAAACTGTGAATAAACTAATATTAATACATGTTGTGAGTCGGGTAACCATGCTAATACAACAAAGAGACCTCCTTGATGTTTGTTAGACGTCGAAACGATATCTAGAAATTTGTCACCCCAGGCGTGCCCGCCTAACTGTAGCTAGCAGTTAAGGTGTGGGATTGTCAGTCCCGAATAGATCTATTCACAAATTTCGCGCTCTCCCTCCAGGAGACTCTGGTTACACTTCCGGGGAGGATTTACTGATCATCCATAAAGGGTAGTGACTATCTCACAAACTAGTACTAAACTATTCACAGGGTTCTCATACAATATTGACATACAGAAGATTATGAAATGTAATACAGCGAATATAGATACATACAATGATATTATCTGGCAATACATTCAAATGATACGGAGATAAACTGAATCAGACATAGTTTATCTAATAACTTTATATAGATGTCAGTACATGATTAAACGAACAGTAAAGAACCCCAAATTATTCCCATAATAATTTGATTAGTTTTGTTATTTCCTTAACTAAAATCCATTTAGTTGTAATTGATAAATCATTCCTTATGCTCAGCATAATACATAAGGAGTAAAAGAGTTTATAAGATTGTCAGATATAATTTGAAACATATCAATGTTATGATTCGAAAACAGTTATAGTTTGCTTGTATCCCCCCCCTGAAAACATTGAAAACAGTTAAAAGGGCGTAGGGGTATGAACTCACCGGACGAGATATGTGACGGTTTGGATGCTAAGAATTGATCCGGGACTTGTAAACACACGAGGTTCCTAATTATGTTGTAAAGATACACATTTGTATCTAGTTAGGACTTAGATTGATTGTTGGATAGGGACAATTGTTTCAAGTCGCGAAAACACTCCGATACAAGTGTTTGGAGGGACCCGGGTGGCGTTTAAGGACATGTAATGATGCGAGGGACTTAGGAAATGAGTTTACTCACCATGAATAAACTTATACAAGAGTTTTTGGTCCAACACACCCATTCCCCATGAGTTTACGGCCGTAAACTCATGGTGGGGTGGTTTATGGTGCAAATTTGGGTCATAAATGGATATGGACACTTGGAAATGCTTGGAATAATTTTTCTTAAGGCTTGGATTGAATTAAAAACACCATTTGCAACAATTAAGGGATTTTACGGCCTAGGCATGGGATCTTTGGCCGTAAACTCTCAAATCCCTTTGATTTAGTGTTTTTAAGGTGTTAAAATTAATGACATGTGATTCTAAAAATTCCCACAAGCCTAGCAATGAGTTTGGGGTACCATTTGACACCCTTTTATGAGTTTACGGCCATGACACATGTTCTATGGCCGTAAACTCTCAAATGTGGGGTTTTGATGTTTTTAAAGCCCTAAAACTATTTTTGGTTGGTCCTTTGATTTATTCCAAGGCTTTTGGTGGTGTTGGATGGCTTTCAAACACCCTAGAAATGGATTTGCACCATGTTTCATGGAGTTTACGGCTCAAGCACAAGCCTTGGCCGTAAACTCATGTAAGTCCCCCAAAAATCATGTTTCATGTGTCCAAATGCAAATATCTATGTTCTATAATTCATATCTAAGTCATATAAGTGATTTGGAAGGGTTTAAGGGCATGAAAACCCCATATATATGAGTTTACGGCCCAAGAATGAGCCTTGGCCGTAAAATCCTTTAAATTCCAGAAAACTCATGTTTTAAATGTTATATGTCCATTCCATTAAGCCATTAAGCCATATCTAAAGTCCAATAGTGCTTAGGAGGGGTTTTAGGGCTGAAAAACCCACTTATTGTGAGTTTACGGCCCATGAATGCTCCATGGCCGTAAACTCATGAATGTGGTCACAATTCATGTTTTGAACTCGAATTTGAAGGCTAAGAAGGTTACAATACAAGCTAAGGAATGTACCTTAGAGATTTGAGGCCTTAAATTTGAGTTTTGGACCCTTAAACTTGGATTTAGGAGAGAGGTTAGAGAGAGAGTAGAGAGAGAGGGAAAAAGCTTCAAATGAGTGCTTAAACACGTTTATATAGGTCCTAGAACTTGGACACGGTGGAATTCTACCCGATACCGACGTTAAACGCGGCTTTTGGTCGCACCCGATTAAGTTACCGTCACCCGGCGGGGACGATTCTAAAACTGATGAAATAAATATTTTCGGCTAATTTCATGAGTTCCTGAGTGATTTAGACACTCATTAAATTATAATAAACATATAAGTTTAAATAATTAACCCAAAGAGACAACGGAACGAATTTGATAACGGCGACTTTTTCGGGTAGAACAGGTTTTGGCGACGAACAATTTCGGGTTGTTACAGGTGCTGAGGTGGCAGGAGTCGCCACTGGTTGTTGTCGCATGGCAATCCTTTGAAATCACTTGCATTCTGTTTGGGCTTGACGCTTACGTTTCTTGAACACTTATTTGTTGTTTTGGGTGTTGTCGACTGCTACTATCTGTTGATTCCTCGGATTGTTACCACGATGGGAATTGTCAACCCCATTGACAGTCTTGTTTGCGTTGCAACAACCAAGGTGTGCAAGGAAATTTGTCACAGAAACTGTTACCGCGACTTGGAATGTAGCGGTGTCGATAGGAAAGATAGGGGTTTCGTTGTTCGGCTAACTATTTCCAGATGACGATATGATTTTGTAACACGAAAGATAAGGAATTCATGAGTTATTTTGGTTGAACCTAGGTGTAGTCCGATCGTTCATGTAAAGAATAAAAATATGTTCTCGTGGTTTGACCTACATCCCTATGATGCAGTTCTAGTAACGAGTAGATGTACGTTCGTAGAATGGTCTTAAGACGTTTGTCGTTCAAGTCGGGGTATTATTGGTTGGTGGATAACATGATCCAACCTTTGAAACAGAATTGGGAATGATCCCTGAGCTAAATTACTCTAGTCCAATAACTTGACTAGAGTGGGTTTCAGATAGACTCTTATGAAGGTATGATGAAAGTACTTGAACAAAGAGTGACACATAATTTAGCTGGAGGGAGAGCGAGGAATTTGTGAATAGATCTATTCGGGACTGACAACCCCACACCTTAACTGCTAGCTACAGTTAGGCAGGCACGCCTGGGGTGACAAATTATGTATATCGTCCGACGTCTGACTAACGTCAAGGAGGTCTCGTTGTCGTATCAGCATGGTTACCCGACTCACAATATGTATTAATATAAACTTATTCACAGCTAGGATTTTGTTTAGAATCTATATCTTGTTCGGGATGGTAATCCCATGGTTTTAAATCTATATCTTGTTCGGGATGATAATCCCATGATTTTATGTCTATATCTCGTTCGGGATGATAATCCCATGATCTTGTGTCAATATCTCGTTCGGGATGGTAATCCCATGGTTTTGAAACTAAATCTTATACGGGATGATAATCCCATGATTTTATCAATCTATCATATATCTAGTTTCGGGATAGTGATCCCATGGTTTATCAAGCTATCTTATATCTATTTTCGGGATAGTGATCCCATGGTCTTTATCGAATTATCTTATAACTGGTTCGGGATGTTAGTCCCAAGGTTTTCAAAATACTTTCTATCTACAGTTCGTCTAAATTATAGTTTTGTATATTAAACTATACTCTATGTCATTTAATCAATCTTGTATTTAGGAAAATATGGGATTTTCCTGGGGTTAACGTATATCACATAACTGAACTGTAATGAAAGTTAACGAAACTAATTAACATAAGAAAATATGGGATTTTCTTGAATAACAAACCTTTTCGGAAAACTAAAGGAAATCAATACATTTTCACAAAACAAAATCGCTTATGAACTCACCAGCTTTATGCTGATTTTCAAACTTCTTGTATTCTCAGGTCCAAGTTAGACAGGTACCCGGTGATATCTTTTGGTGAAGACAGAGTGCTCCGAAGACTCGTCTCTTTTGTTCATATGATATATGTATAACTTTTGTACAATTTACTTTTGAACCAAATGTAAACTTTCAGAGATATGTAATGTAATGGTTGTTTATTGTGATTACTATGTACATTGGATTTGATACACAACATGGAGTCAACCCCGGGAACGTTTCCGCCTTTGGTTTTCAGGGTGTGACAAAGTATTTCCTACTGGTGACGGTCACCCCTATGGTGAATTCTTAGTTCAGCTAGTTAACGTTCCATATCGAGCAGGTATCTTTCGTACACCCTCTAGTGTACACGGAGCTCTATGATTTCGGCTCTAGTTTTAGCTAGTGCTTGCAGCAGGGTCTCATGGTCGCTCTCGGATCTCTCACGAGTATGTTCAAGGCGATTGGTGCGAATGGTATGCATTCCTGCATTGGTATTAACTTCTGCGATACGATATAGGGTTGTCCTGCACAAAATTTCGTTTCGGGCAACTATACGGATCAGGATTGGTAGAACTCTGTCTGATGAGCTCCCTTTGTTTACGTTGTAGAAGCTTCTGTGTGCATTAAACGGCATAGTTTGATCTTGCTCTTCGCTCCAAGTTTCCAAGCATTCTACCCAAGGAGGCGTCGGGCCATGAAAAGTCGGACGAGGGTTAGGATTTGGAATAGGAGCTACCAGGGGTAGGTTCTCAACTTCAGATTCGGAGTTATCACTGTCTGAAAGGTCTTCAGCATGGTGATCATTCAAAGGGATTGGATTATCATCCTTTGGTTCTTCTCCAAACCATCCAACATTGCCTTCATTCGGAATGTACGGGTTGCGGTGGGGATGGAGTCCAACCATGTTATCTACGCAAGAATTGGGGTAAAGAAGTAATTATTAGGCGAATTTCGTACATAATTATAAGACAATCTTCATTATTTACATCACTATTTGTAAAGTGCATACCAATTATATGTAATCAAAACAAGATAGGCCTTCGAATAAGTGACCTTAACTCCAAATTCGCAAGGAACAGGGGTAAAACAAAATTTTCACAGATTCTAAGTCTATATCATCCTAGTTACATATAACCTTAATGTATCTACTTAGAAACTATTGACCTAGTAATGAAGATCTTTTTAGTGCTCAAGTAAGAAATTATAGTAACACAAAATACTCATATTGTATTTTAGACTTAGGTTCTGCTCTAATGTTTTCATTGTAGTAGTGTTGGTAAGTTTTTAGAGTTGTTGCCATATCACAACCATTCTTGGGCATATGCTAATCACTCCTTGGACCAGCATAGTTGATCAGGCTATGCCACTCCCAAGACTGACCATACATCCCCGAGCTTACTTGTGATATTCAACAATCGTAATACTTTTGTTCTTGTCATTGTGACACTGATTTTAGTATGAATGCCGATATGTATACTTAGTTAAATATTTTGTTATTTAAAAGTATAAACTCTAGGTCAGAGTATTTTTAATCCCATTGTATTTATAGTTAGTATATCTTTTATGGGTTGATATACTTAATTCACTATAAACAATGCTCTGATACCAATCTGTCACACCCCAAAACCGAGAACGGTGGAAACGTTTTGGGGTGGAGGACATCATGTAAAGTATCACAACAATGCAAAGTAGTAAACAAGCAACAACATCATCCATTGCATTAATAGTATAATTTTAATTACAAGTGTGTTCTTTCAAAGTATAAAACAACATAACGAATAATCAAAATAAAAGACGAGTCTTGACTGCTCCGTCTTCACAACATCTGGTTGTCGTACCTGTCTATTTGTGACCTGAGAATACAAGTTATTTTGAAAACGAGTATCAGCAAAAAGCTGGTGAATTCATAAGTATTTTAATGTCATTGAATTGTAAATCTTGTAATGAAAGACTTGTAAAACTTGTACTGAAAGACTTGTAATTGTTTTGAAGAAAGGTTTGTATACGTATGAAAATGTTTGTAAGACATTGTAACCATTTGAAATCCCTAGAAAATCCCATATTTCCTATTAGTATAAAAAGTAGTCTTCTACCAAGACACGACTGTTTTGAAAGTATGCATCACTATGAATGTGACTGTTTTTCCCCTGTATAACTATTATTATAAACTATAGTCTACCTCATCGTTTATGTGACTGAGTCACAGAATAAAGGTAATAAGGAAAAATAGTATATTTATCAAATATAATCTACCTCGTCATTTATGTGAATGAGCCACAAAGTAAAGGTGATAAAGAATAATAATTACTTAAATCAAATCCTTTTGTATTTGTCGAATGTAAAGTATAAGTACTGTAGCATTTGTAATAAGTGACTACTTATTGTATTAATTGCCTTAATATAAGTATTAAGGTGTAATGTGATGGCTAGTTCTCATACCAAACGCTCTCCTTGACAGGAGATTTTGGGAACCACACGCGACCCCTGCAATGATTGCAAGCCGCGAACATCCACATTACTATGATCATGTATACCCAATATAACTATCACCTTTTGTTTAGAACAAAGCGTTCGAGATTCATTGGTATAATTAGATCATGTATTGTTCCATGCTATAGTACCTTATTATGTTTGTTCTGTTATCGTGTATTTTATCTCTTCTTATGGTATGTAATGTATTAGTATTATTGGATTGGTATTTCTTCATGTAGTAAGTATTGTATTAGTATAGACTCATGAACTTGTGTGATTCCTCGTACTTGGAATGGTAAGTGGTATCTCTTAACTATGTCTATTATAGTTACTAGTAATGTATATGTATAACTGAAGTATGCCTTTGTTATCCAAAGGTACTGAACTGACTGGCAAAACTTTTATGTCTATATATGTATACATGTGTCACACCCCGAAAACCAAAGGCGGAAACGTTCCCGGGGTTGACTCCATGTTGTGTATCAAATCCAATGTACATAGTAATCACAGTAAACAACCATTACATTACATATATATATGAAAGTTTACATTTGGTTCAAAAGTAAATTGTACAAAGTTATACATATATCCTATGAACAAAAGAGACGAGTCTTCAGAACACTCCGTCTTCACCAAAAGATATCGCTGAGTACCTGTCTAACTTGGACCTGAGAATACAAGCAGTTTGAAAATCAGCATAAAGCTGGTGAGTTCATAAGCGGTTTTGTTTTGTGAAAATGTATCGATTTCCTTTAGTATTCTGAAAAGATTTAATATCCAAGAAAATCCCATATTTTTTTATGTAAAGTAGTTAAGATATTTTTCATTACAGTTCTATTACAGATATAAGTTAACCCCAGGAAAATCCCATATTTTCCTAATTGTAAGATTGATTTGATAACACATAGTATAGTTTAATATACAAAACTATAATTTAGACGAACTGTTAATAGAAAGTATTTTGAAAACCTTGGGACTACATCCCGAACTAGTTATAAGATAATTCGATAAAAACCATGGGGTCACTATCCCGAAAGTAGATATAAATAATTTGATAAACCATGGGATCACTATCCCGAATCTAGATATAAGATAACTTGATAAAATCATGGGATTATCATCCCGTATAAGATTTAGTTTCAAATCCATGGGATTGCCATCCCGAACGAAATATAGACACAAGATCATGGGATTATCATCCCGAGCGAGATATACATAAAACCATGGGATTACCATCCCGAACAAGATATAGATTACAAGGCCATGGGATTTCCATCCCGAACGAGATATAAATTACAAGGCCATGGGATTTCCATCCCGAACGAGATATAAATTTTAAACAAGTCCTAACTGTGAATAAGTTTATATTAATACGTATTGTGAGTCGGGTAACCATACTAATATGACAACGAGACCTCCTTGACGTTAGTCAGACGTCGAATGATATCCAGAATTTGTCACCCCAGGCGTGCCCGCCTAACTGTAGCTAGCAGTTAGGGTGTGGGATTGTCAGTCCCGAATAGATCTATTCACAAACTCTTCGCTCTCCTTCCAGGAGACTCTGGTTACACTTCCGGAGAGGATTTACTTGATCATCCATAAAGGGTAGTGACTATCTCACAAGCTAGTATTAAACTATTCACAGGATTCTCATACGATACTAACATACAAAGATTTCAAGACTTGATACAGTTGAAAAATAGGTACATACAATGAAACTATCTGGCAAAACATTTGAATGATATAGAGATAAACTAAATCAGACATAGTTTATCTAATAACCTAATACAGATATCAGTACTTGATATAAAGAGAAACATAGAACCCCAAATTATTCCCATAATAATTTGATTAGATTGTTTATTTTCTTAACTAAAATCCATTTAGTTGTAATTGATAATCATTCCTTATGCTCACATAATACATAAGGAGTAAAAGAGTTTGTAAGATTGCCAGATATTATTTGTAATACATAAAAGTTATGATTTGAAAACAGTTTTGGTTTGCTTGTATTCCCCCCTGAAAACAGTTAAAAACAGTGAAAAAGGCGTAGGGGTATGAACTCACCGGACGAGAAGTATGACGATTTGGATGCTAAGAGTTGATCCGGGGCTTGCAAATACACGAGATTCCTAATTATAATGTAAAGATACACATTTGTATCTCATTAGGACTTAGATTGATTGTTGGATGGGGACAATTGCTTCAAGTCGCGAAAACACTCCGATACGAGTGTTTGGAGGGACCCGGGTGGCGTTTAGGGATGGGAAATGACACTAGGGACTTGGGACTTGAGTTTACTCCCCATGAGTAAACTTTTAAAAGATTTTACAACCACAAAACACACACATACATGAGTTTACGGCCGTAAACTCATGTGGGTGTGGTTTTGGGTGTTTAAATGGCTTAAATGGCTTATATGGACATGGGAAATGATTCTAGGCTTTGATCTAAATGCATGGAAGGGACTAAAATCACTAGAATGATTAATTTATGGGAGTTTACGTCCTAGCATAGGCTCCTGGCCGTAAACTCCTAATTACTCAAGGAAATGGTGCTAAATGGTGCTAGAACAAATCACATGTGATTAATAGAATTATTCCAAGGCCTAACATGAATTTGTATGGGATTTTGGGGGATTTTATGGAGTTTACGGCCCATGAAACCCCCTTCATGGCCGTAAACTCTTGTGTGTGGTGTTCCAAAGTGTTTCAAGGCCTAGAACATGCATGAAAGGACTTCTAAAATTCATCTAAGGGCCTTATGGGTGTGTAGTTTGCATTCTAACACCAAAATTTTTGGAGTTTACGGCCCAAGAACATTTCTTGGCCATAAAATCTTATAAACCCCATAAAATATGTGTTTAAGGCCTGCTAAGTATTTTTGGTTGGTCCCTTGATTTATTCCAAAGCTTTTGGTGGTGTTGGATGGCTTTCTAACACCTTAGAATGAGATTTATGCCAAGTTTTGTGGAGTTTACGGCCCAAGAACTCTCCTTGGCCATAAAATCATCTAAGTCCCTCAAAATTAATGTTTCAAGTGTCCAAATGCAAGAATCAAAGTCCTATAATTCATATCTAAGCTGTAGGGGTGATTTGGAAGGGTTTAAAGGCATGAAAAATACCATTTTCATGAGTTTACGGCCCAAGCTTATGCCTTGGCCGTAAACTCCTTCAAAGTCCACAAAATTATAGTTTTAGGTGTTCTAAGTCCATATCTTGAAGTCCCTTAGCCATATCTAAAGTCCATTTGAGTTAAGGAAGGAGTTTAAGGGCTAAAAACCCTTCAAAATGGTGTTTACGGCCTAGGCTGCCTCCTGGGCCGTAAAATCACATACTTTGTCCAATTTCTTGATTAAGTGTCTAATTTGGAAGCTAAACATGCTATAGATTAAGGCTAGGAAGGTACCTTAAGGATTTGAAGCCTTAAATTTGAGTTTTGGACAGTTAATCTTTGGATTTAGGAGAGAGGTTAGAGAGAGAGTAGAGAGAGAAGGAAAAAGCTTCAAATGAGTGCTAAAACATGTTTATATAGTCCCTAAAACTTGGACATGGTGGAATTCTACCCGATACCGGCCTTAAACGATGCTTTGGGTCGCACCCGATTGAGTTTTCGTCACCCAACAAGGATATTTCTAAAACTTAAGAAATAAATGTTTTGGGCTAAATAAATGAGTTCCTAAATGATTTGGACCCTTATTGAATGAAAATAAATATATAATTTTAGATAACTAAGCCCAAAAATGATAACGGGACATTTCGATTTTCCGACGAGTTATACGGGTAGAACGGGTTTTTCGGCGATGAACAACTTCGGGTTGTTACAACATGATATATATATATATAACTACTATTTAGACGACATTCGGACGAATAACCGATACCCTAAAGCCACATCCAAACGAGGAAAATGAAATAAAGTGAGCTAGCGTTCCTAAGTCCTTTAAACATTACTTATATAATTATACATATATGGTCATGCACTTAATAATATAAAAGTATAAAAGAACATTGGTAAAACCTTTGAAAAGATTAATAACTAAGAAAAGATTGACTTGATGTCACTTTATAAAATGGTTTGAAAGTAGTTTGTTTGATAACACAGTTTTTAAGTATAAGAAAACCTTTGTTTGAAACACAATTGTAACAGAGTTTGAAATGAAACATACAGTATGTAAGACAGTTTGATAAAGTGTTTTAATATGTAAAGACGTTGTAGAAAGTCATTTGAACTAATCTATTTGGTAAAACAGCTAGCAGTGCAGTAAATCCATTTGTATGCTAGTTATTAATCACATGTGATTGATATAATAACTAATCATGGTTCAACTTGTATTCCCCCCCCCCCCATAAATCATTTATAAACATTTAAAAATATTTAAAAGGTTATTTAAGGGGTATGAACTCACCTGTAGTGAGTGGATCGGATGGAAGTGTCGGATAACTAGTCGGTGTCAAGTGAAGACTTAAACACACACAATAATCCTAATAACGTATAAAGACATATGTGTATATATATATATATATATATATATATATATATATATATATATAATTAGTGATTATAACACTAATTAGACTAGTCTAAACATTCTAAGGCATGGAAAACACTTTGTTCAAAGTGTCAGGAGGCCATTGGGTTGCAAGAAAAGAGTATACGGCTTTGTATTTGAGTTTATGGTCCATAGACCACACTTATTGGAGTTTACGGCCCAGGGGAGTTTACTCGTGGTCGTAAACTCTCAAATGGGTCTCCAAATGATGCTTAAAGGCAAGTTGTCTTAAGTGGTTAAGTGCTCCATGGCTTAAAGAAGAGGCTATGTGGGTTTTAGGTCCATGAATGGCCCTTATATGTGTTTACGACCTGGGGACCACTTCCCCATGAGTTTACGGCCGTAAACTCATGGTGTGAAGTACCAAATCGATGTTTGAAGTCCCTAATTCAATGGTGGTTGTTTCTAAGCTAAGTTCTAGCTATTAGGAAGGTAAAGAGGGCAACATTGTACCACTTTTTAGGGTTTACAGCCTAAGAGGATCTTGGGCCGTAAACTCTTTTTCTCGATGAATTCTTG
This sequence comes from Lactuca saligna, assembly GCF_052625555.1. Classification (NCBI taxonomy): domain Eukaryota; kingdom Viridiplantae; phylum Streptophyta; class Magnoliopsida; order Asterales; family Asteraceae; genus Lactuca; species Lactuca saligna. The sequence goes on along the minus strand of NC_136421.1, from coordinate 187,699,804 downwards.
ATGTCTAACACATGATCTAAGCATTTAACAATCTAAAGGATGAATACTTACAATATGGAGGCTTGTAAGGCAGTTCACAGCGTAAGAGCACACAAGTGTTCTTGGTGTTCTTGAGGATCTAGCTAGACAAATCAAGGGTTTTCATGGATGAAATAAAGAGTGAATCAAGTAGAAGTAGTGTAGTAACACATAGATGGAAGAGATGGCTTACATATATGAAGATTGGGACAAAAACTTGATGATCCTTGGGAAAGAAATCGGGTTTCTCTAGCTTGAAATGGAAGAAATTAAGGAAAAATGGCTAAGTGCCATATATATATTCCATGGAGTTTATGGCCGTAAACTCCATGTTGGGCTGTAAAATCCAAACTCTTAGAGTATTGAGACTGCTATGATGCGCAATATGCCCTGGAGTATACATCCTATGTTTACCTCTTGAAGTATTAAAGGTTACAATGCTCAAACGGACACCAAACGTGCTAAAAGTTAGCAGAAATGAGTTTGACTTTCAATGAAGTGTTAGACTAAACAGGATGGAAAATTTCGGGTTGTCACAGAAGTCCAAAACACACGCCCGCAACATATCCTCCAAAGTCTAGATGGTCTGCTCGCTCTGGCCATCCATTTGCGGGTGGAAGGCGTTACTAAAATGCAGACGATTACCTAGCTCATCATGGAACTTCTTCCAAAACCATGAAGTGAACCGCACATCCCTGTCGGAAATCACTGAAACTGGCACCCCGTGCCACGCCACCACCTCCCTGATATAGATATGAGCCAAGTTTTCGGCTGAAATACTCTCCTGGATCAGAATAAAATGGCCGCTCTTGGTCAATCGATCAACGATGACCCAAATCGAATCCACTCCTAGCGCAGTCCTGGGAAGCTTCGTAATGAAGTCCATAGTACTATCCGCCCTATTCCACAGTGGGATATCCAACGGCTGGACCTTGTCGTGTGGTCTCTGGTGCTCAGCCTTGACCTTTCTGCAGGTCAGACACCTTTTAACAACCCAAACTATGTCCCTCTTCATACAGGGACACCAATAACCGAGATGAAAATCCTTGTACATCTTCGTCGCCCCAGGATGGATAGAGAACCTGGATTTGTGCGCCTCTACTAACAATACCTGGTGCACACCCCAATGATAAGGGACCCACACCCTATGGTGAAGAGTCAACAATCCCCGACTATCATAGTCAACTGAGGAAACCTGAGCCACAATTCACTCATTCTTCCGATGTTCCTCCTTCAAGGCCTCCTACCGGGCCTCCTAAATCTGCTCTAACTGCGGAGTCACAACTGTCATCCTCAGACAGATGTCCCTGATTAAAGTTGCCTTGCGGCTAAGCGTATCGGCCACGACATTATCCTTCCTCGGGTGGTAGAGGATTTCGCAATCAGAATCCTTCACCACATCAAGCCACCGACGCTGCCTCATATTCAGATTTGGCTGGTCCATGAGATACCTCAAGCTCTTGTGGTCTGTGTAAATGGTAGAACAAATCCCATAGAGGTAATGGCGCCAAATCTTGAGGGCGAACACAACAGCCCCCAGATCCAAATCATGTGTCGGGTAATTCGCCTCGTGAGGCTTCAGCTGCCTCGAAGCATAAGCAATAACATGCCCCCTCTGCATCAATACTGTGCCCAAACCAGAGATGGACGCATCACAATATACTAAAAATTCCTCCATGCCCTCTGGCAGGGCTAAGATTGGCGCCTCGCACAATCTTTGTCTCAATGTCTCAAATGCGACCTGCTGCTCAGACCCCAGCGAAAGACCACGACTTGCCTCGTCAACCGGGTTAGGGGCATGGCTATCTTGGAGAAGTCCTGAATGAATCTCCGATAGTAGCCTGCTAGTCCCAGAAAGCTCTGAATCTCAGATGGAGACCTTGGAACCTCCCATCCCATCACTGCCTCCACCTTGGCCGGATCAACCGAAATCGCATCCTGCTTGACAAGGTGCCCAAGATACTGCACCTCGCGCAACCAGAACTCACACTTGGAGAACTTAGCATACAAGCTCTCCCTCCTCAAAGTATCCAAAACCTATAGCAAGTTCTCTTCATGCTGCTCTCGCATCTTAGAATAAACCAATATTTCATCGATGAAAACTATCACAGACCGATCCAACATCGGTTTGCACACGCGGTTCATGAGATCCATGAATGCGGTAGGAGCATTGGTGAGCGCGAAAGGCATCACCACGAACTCATAGTGGCCATAACACGTCTGAAATGCAGTCTTCTGCACATCCTCCTCTCTAACCCTCATCTGATGATACCCTGAACGCAAATAAATCTTGGAGAACCAAGATGCTCCTTGTAGCTGGTCAAAGAGGTCATCAATCCTCGGAAGTGGGTAATGATTCTTCACTATTTCCTTGTTCAGCTCCCGATAATCTATATACATCTGATGCGACCCATCCTTCTTCTTGAAAAACAGAATCGGGGCTCCCCAGGGTGAACTGCTCGGTCTAATGAATCCCTTGTCGAACAGCTCCTGCATCTGTGTAGACAAATCTCGCATATCAGGAGGAGCCAACCGATACGGTGCCTTGGCTATCGGAGCCACACCAGGGACTAGGTCGATCCAGAACTCTACCTGCCTCTCCGGAGGTATCCCAGGCAACTCCTCGAGGAATACATCCACAAACTCTCCTACCACGGGCACATCGCCCACCGTCGCCTTACCCACCTCCTGGGCATCCATAACATAGGCGACAAATCTTGTGTAACCCTGCTGAAGGTAGCGCTTAGCTCTCGCTGTTGAACATAAAGCTGGTCCTCATTGTGGCCTCACAAGCTGAATCACCAGCTTTTCCCCACTTGGGGTCCTGATCCGCACCAACTTCTACGCGCAGTCAATCACTACCCCATTGGGGCTTAGCCAATCCATACCAATAATAACCTTTTTCCCCCAACAAACTATGGGAACCAGATGAACAATATAACGCTCCTCAAACAGCCGCAAAACACAATCTCGGTAGACCTCTGATGCTCGGACTGACCGGTCGTCCGCAATCTCGACCTCTATAGGGCAATCCAACATGCCCGAAGACTCAGGAAACTTCTTGCTAAGTGCAAGAGAGACAAATGATCGGGTAGCACCCGAATCCAACAATACCTGAACTGGGATACCGTTCACAAGGAACGATCCTAAACAGAGCACATACATAACGTATCAAAATCACAACGTCATAACATAAAAGTATAAAAAATAAATCATACCCGTCACCACATCGGGTGCAGCGCGTGCCTCCTCAGCTGTCAACTGAAATGCTCAGCACTGCACCACCAGAGCCTCTTCCTTGGCCTTACAGCTATCCATAACCCGCGTTGTCGCTAGAGTCGGTGCGACCACTGGCGCTGCCTCTGTCACTGCTGCCAATCTTGGGCACTTGGCCTTCTTATGGCCCCTCTAATTGCAATGGAAATAAATCAGGTCTGACATTTGCACTGTGGGGGTGGGGTGGTATAATCCCTGCCAAAGTGTCTTGTCTTGCCGCACCTATAGCAGCTCGACGATCCTGCTCTACACGCTCCCTCATGCGGCCTACCGCATTTCCTGCAATGGCTCTGGCCTGATTGGCCCTTCGACCTAAGGTCGGATCCCTTGGGTTTCTTCCCTGAAAACCCTGACACCTGCTCAATCTCTACTTTGCTCTTCCTGACGTGCTCCAAATCGAGCTCCCTCTCCCCCGCCCAGGCAATCATGGACTCTAGGTTTGTGTAGGCTGAATAGCTGACATGCTCCTGAATATCAGCCCTCAACATATCATGGTAGCGGATTTTCCGCATCTCCTCATCCCCTGCATACTGGGGTACCAACAAGGACCTCTCTATGAACTTGGTGGTGATCTCTACCACTAACTCATTCGTCTACCTCATATCTAAAAACTCCCTGGCCAGCTACTGAAGCTCCACAGCCGGTGCAAAATCAGCCCTGAATCTGGTCACGAAATATGACCACGCCATAGCCTAGAAGGTTGGGGCTCCCACCGAGTCACCAACCGACTCCCATCAGTCTCTAGCTCTATCCCTCAGACATCCCGTAGCAAAGCAGACCTTCGACCCGTCCGGGCAGAAGCTCATCAACTGCACAGACTCAATGTTTGCGATCCATCTCCTGGCGGCAATGGGGTCCTTCATCCCATAAAAATCTGGCGCACCACTCCGTCTGAAGTCCTTAAAGGACAATGTGCGCATACTCGACTGGCTGGTCGCCAAGTCACTCCTGAATGCTCGGAGGCGATCCTCCATCAGTTCAACAATCCCTTCCTTGATCGACCCAAAAATAATCGGGGTTGACTGAAGGATAACTCTCATGATCTCAGACGCGATGAACTCGCGTATCCCGTTATCAACTTGCTCGAATCCTGCACCCAAGCCTGATCCTGATCCTGATCCTGAACCTCCCGCTCCATGTCGTGTGATTGTCATACTGCAAATAAACATATAAACTTCAGGATCATACATGCTCTCGGGATGTCTCACACACTCTCCAAGTTCCATGGTTCCATCTTGGCCCTCCCTAACTCGAGTACGGAACCTCTGCTTCCAGTAGTATGGGCCCATACTACCTTCCACATCTATCTGTACTTTCCTCAAGGATTGCTTCAACTTCACCAAGTCCCTTAACCGATACCCTTTTCCATTAGTCTCGTCCTAGGCTCTCCTAGGGCACCCTCTAACCTACTCTCCACCATCAGCTGCACTAGGAGTCCCTACTTCCCTTCCCTAACTAGCTTGCGAATACTGTTACATATCCGCTCACTAGTTAGTTAAAGTTATCCAGGACCCCTTTAGCACAAAGCAAGCAACATTCGTGCAATAACTAACCACATCAGGCATAACCTAATCAAGCTAACCTACCACTGGCATTCCAAGCATCCTCCTGGATCCTTAGCCCTACTTTAGCATGCAGTTCTCAGAATCATATATCAGGCATACAAGGCATCCTCCTAGATCCTTAGTGTATGTCCTAAAATCTGCTTGTGTATCAATTATATCCAATTGATGGTACGAAATCCTAATCAATTGGAGGATGTCAGATCAAAATAAAAGAGAAGGAGAAGAAGAAGATGATGAATCTTGTATAATTTTGATTAGAGTGAAGATCCAGATACAAGATTCACACCCACTAACACACACTAAATCTCCTCTATTCTCTCTATTCCGTACACTCTTTTCTGCTCATCAATCCCTTCTCAACTACCTAACACCTATATATATATATATATATATATTCTTGGGGAATATGGGCCATAAATGGGTTTACGACCGTAAACACCCATTGGGCCGTAAATACAACTGCAAAAATATATTACACGATTAAAACTATTAATGCTTAGTAAGTAAAGCATAAACCATATTTTTGACCCAAAAATCTCCCACTTGGTTTATAGCTTTCTTTTCTTAAATAACCCAACAAGATCCCCTTAAAAAGTAGCTGCCTTTCTTGGTCATCTTCATTGTAAGCTTGTCTTCAGCATTTATCTTCAAAGTCTTCACAACTTCATGATGAACTTGATGAATCTTCAATGAATGACTTCATCTTGAGCACTTAAGCTTTTCTTCATAATTTGGCATTGAACACACAATGAGTGAGGAGGCTTGACGTACTGATTCTTGAAAGATAGCGCTTTCAGCTTGAGAGTCTTCAGAGAGAACGTCAGAGAGAACAAATCTTCTGGATCACTTCAGCAGGTTCAAGATAGCAGCAGACTGATTGAGGAGGCTTCAATGCAATCTGTCACATAATCTTCAATTTAAGCATCACCTTGGTTCGTCTGGGGTAGAAGGATTGAATGTTGAAAGAATAATCTTCATTGCTTGCTCCTTCAAATGAACACTCTTCGATGATCACGGATGAAGCTTTCGCTCAGGAATCTTCGACACAAATTCCATGAGTTTCATCTTCACCAGAATTCACTTTTCAAGACAAAAAAAACTAAAAGAAAAACTTAGCACACAACATTTTTCGGTTTTTCATATTTTCTGAAAAAATAAAACAGAAACAAAAATATTTTTGGATTTTTGATTTTCTTGAATAAGAAATAAAACATAATCTAACACTATTTTTTTGATTTTGAATTTTTCTGATTTTTTTTTTTTTTTGATTTTTTTTAATTATATTTTTTAATTCTCCCCTTAAATTTGTGCATAGAGGAAAACTATGAAGACATTTAACAAAAAGAAAAATATTTGGGATCAAAGTTGTGAGACAGCCTGAACTTGTTTATCAGTACCTTCACCTTCATGAATAGATCTGGTCAATTGCCGGTATTGTGGTCCACTTAAACACAAAGGATATCGACAAACTTTTCTAAGTAAACCATAGAGCTGACAACGACCATGGGTATTGTTGTCCAATTAAATTAAGCAACGAGATCTACATGCAACCTCTTAAATGGTTCAATTTTAGTTGCACTAGAATGTATTCCCCACTTCCCGATATACCCTGGTTATCAAGAACTTCCTAAGGACTCCTTACTTTAGGTGAGTAAACAATTATTAAGGAGGAAGTCAGATTTAGAGATAGATGCATATGTTGTGTCCCCAGTCGGATCTCTTTCAATCACGCAGATGGGACACCATATGACTAACAGAGATAGAGGGTTATAGAGATAGTAGGGTGTTGCATATGCTGTGTCCCACGTAGGATCTTCCGATCACGCATAGGGGACATCATATGGCTAACAAATAGAAAAAGTTTCATAGATAAGAAGGTGTGTAGAAATAGCGCTGCATATGTTGCATTCAGGTCGGATATATTCCAATCACGCAAAGGAAACAACATATGACTAACAGATAGAAAGCAAGAAAATAAATTCCAACAAACCTATTTTATCAAAACCCCCCAGTTGCCCTATCAATACCGGAATTAAGGACAGGAGTCCATACACCAAGGAAATGTTGAGCCACAGTTCTAGATAATTAACTTTTAGTGTATCTCGCAGGTTCCCATGTTTATCTCACTGCTCAATTTACCCGAGCGTCGTATTGTCAGTCCAAATGAAACTATCTAAGTCCATATTGTCTACTTCTTTCATTTGTCAATCCAAGTCTAGTCCTTTTGAATCCTTTGTGCCTACTAACACATTGGAGACAAAGTCTAGACAATTCGGCTTTTGTGCGTTACACAAATTTTATATTGCCCGTTAGCACTAGACTTCATATCACTTCCCAAACAATACCTACTAACGAATAACTATAAGAAAATAAAAATTGTCTTCAAAATGAAACAGTGTAAGATAAACTCAGGAGTATTGAGAAAAAAATATCAAACCGTAAGTCACCGATTGAATTTGCATCCAGAAGGTCTGAGAACAACATGCATAATCTAAGAACAGATCCGTAAATTCTTCATGTCATTAAGCACAAACCCTATGTAATCCTCTCCTTTCTTCCTTTCTTTCCTATCCCGCAAAGGACACATCTCTCGAAAAAAGTTCTAAATGTTGTACAGTTGAGAGATGTCCCTTATCATGTGCCTAGAACAGCCACTACCAACAAACCGAAGTCTGATGATATGCCTCCATAGCTGCTCCTACACAGAGCAGGATCAGTTGGTCTATGGAACCCAATCCATTTTTAAACTGGGTTGACCGTTGTCATCTTTGCAAGGTATTCTCTCCGAAGACATATCCTGCTTATCACAAATAGAAGATGTAGAAATATTAGAATCATTGGAAGATTTGGGAGATTCAACCTTCGCTACCCATCTGTAGTTGGGTTTAAACCATTTATTTTTCGAGTGGATGGGTGCCACGGCACTTGATTTTGAACTTGTAGTCGGTTGCCGAGATGACTTTGACCTAACTGGTCTTGGCTTCACAGGAGCATCTCTTGAAATTGTCTTCTTGGTCGGCATTCCCTTCTTGCCCATGGGATTTGAATTCTTGGCCTTGTGGGTTTGATTCTTAGCCTTCTGCGCATTACAGTCACCATTGCGTGATTGTGACCAGGAAGGATTTCTTTTGAAGTATCTCCCACTTTGCACGTTCTGCCATCCTTGTGCGTAGTAGGTAATGTATGCATGGTTAGGACAATTTCTATCAATGTGCCCAGGTGTTCCACAGTGAAAACATGCTTTTTTTCTTCACTGGGAAGTTGTTTCTTCCTGCCCCTGGTGGCGTATCCTTGTCTTGTCTCTTATTTTTCCCACAAGCACAATTGCAAGAGGCACTCTGTTTCACTGGAATTGGTGGCCCGTAGTTCTCAACAGCAGGTTGATCAAAAGCAGCTGAGTTCGAAGCAACAAATTTAGAGTTCAAGGAGATGTTGGTTTGTTCAATAGTGTTCTCCTTGTTCTCATCCTCTGCTACTTTACCTGCACATGAAGTAGAAGCATTAGTATTTTCAACTTGAATACTTCCTGACACAAATCCAGCTGGTTTGCCATATTGAAGATGTGCCTCCCTATCAATTTCTTCCTGTGTCAAAGGGATGGATGTGTAGTTATGATTGAAAGGTGGAGGAACACTATCATAACCTAGACCTTTTTGCTGGTTATTTTTAAATTGCATACAATGGTCTATCATGTTTACAAATACTTCGCTTGACACATAATATTTTTTAAAATCAAAATCTGCAGTTTCAAATTTGGTTTTTAATGTGTCAAGCTCAGCAGTTAACTTAGCAAGTTGTTTCTTAACATAGTCATAATTTTCACATTTATTGCTATAATCTTCCTGAAGCTTCCTAAAGTGTGTGTTTTTTTCTTCTAATTTAGCATTCAGGGGTTTCTGTCATTTCCTAAGTTGATATCCTTCATATTTTAGGTCCTCGACATCCCTTTTTAGCAAATCATTATGTTCACGAAGAAGTTTAATCTTAGCTTCACATGATTGAGAGCATGAAACTTCATAGACCGGGATGTTTGCGGAACTCATTGTTTTTCCACACTTCAAAGCATCATGTTCTTCAATTATAGCAGGAAGACTAAGACGATTAATATCTTTTGTCTGCTTGATGACAGCCACGTTCATATCTCATGATTTAGGGAGTGAATTCAGCAACTTTTTGTTTATCTCAGAATTCGTTAAGAAGATCCCAACTGTATATTCATCTCAGTAGTAAGTGTAGTAAATCGCTGCAACTAAGCTTCCAGGGTTTCTCCAGGGATATAATTGAACATGTTGAACTTTTGTCTTAACATATCCTGATGACTCTCTTTCATGTCTTCATTTCCCTCGTAGACCTCAAAAGCCATTAAAAGAACAAATTTAGAAGTCAAACTTAAATTTAAAAATGCCCTTTGACTATAAACCTCAAAAGTCAACCTTAAAAGTCAAATTTAAAAAGTCAAACTTAAAATTGAAACCGAAAAGCTAAATTTGAAATTTTAAAAGTTAAACGAGAAAGTCAAATTTTAAAGTCAAAGGTCAAATTTTAAAACTCAAAGTCAAGATTTTAAGTAAAAAGTCAAAAATAAAAGTCAAAATTTAAAAACTAAAAATTTTGGGTTGAAAATGGAATTTAAGAATAAAAGAAATTTAATTTTGGGCTAATATTGACAAAAATGCGAAAGTAGGTGCGAAAGTGAGTCTTTATGAATTAAATCTGTAATGGAACAAGATGCATGTAACGCCTAGGCATTTTCGCTGATGTAATAGTCTAGGTTAACCTTTGTAACCCGTTTTGAAATAATAAGAGCGTATTATTTGTGTATTATGTGTTTCGTGCTTAATTGCTTAATTATGTGATTTGATTAATTAAGAATAGAATAAGCGTCAAAATTTAAGTGTAAAATAAACTCAATATCTTTGCATAAAGTGGTAGTGGCCGAAATGAGGTTTCCGAATATATATATAGAACGCCCAAATCTGACTTCGTACGAGGAAGTTATGATTTTCTGAAGTTTCGACCTAGCGGTATGCAACCCGGATACTCGATTTGAGATCGATCGGTTTTTAGCTGAAGCAATCTAAACGAGAATCGAAGATCTCGTTGTTAGTAGCGAAACGATGAAAAGTTAGGCGAGAACGAACGTCGGACGAATATGTTATGAATTTATAATGAAGTTTCCCTGTCCGGGTCTACTAAAAATAAATAATATAAATAAAATAAAAATTAGCCGACAGAGTCTAAACGAAAGTTGTAGAGCGTAATCTCACCTACGCGTGGATATAAAGAATGTTGAAAACGGAGCTGGTATGCGAAAGTTATGCAACTTAGAAGTTTGACGAGTCAAATTACGCCGAGCGTAATTTAAGTACGCCCAGCGTACTCAGGAGGATGCAAGTTGCCTGACCAATACTCGAGTCCACCGATTGACGCAATGGTTTGACGTCAAAGTACGCCCAGCGTAACCAAGTTATGCCCAACGTAAATTGAAATTATGCCCAACGTAATCCCATATCCACTCAGTTTCTTTGTATTATAGGAAGTCGCGCGAGGGTATAAGATGGATATGATGGGTTTTAGCCATAAGAACTTTCTTATGTGCGCATGCAAAACCCTATTGCTTGGATCTAGGCTTTCTAATTAAACATGCTTTGAATCCAAGACTTCTAATGGCTAATTAGGTTAAATAACAACATTGAAACAGATCTAGAATCATACCTTTGAGTTCCTTGTAGATCTTGAGGTCTTGGAGCTTCTAGAGTCACAAATGTCACTCCTCTAATGGCTTACAAACACCAATAGCAAGAAGAATGATTTAGGAGAGAGGAGAGGGGAGGAATTCGGCCAGGGTTCTCTTTCTTTTGGAGATGTGTCGAATTCCCTATGCCATAGAATCTATTTATACTTGTAGACTCCTTAAGGGTTACAACCTAAACCCTAATTGGATAATCTTCTCTTAAGGCTATCCAAATCCATTCCTTAGATATCTATATAGACGATTTTAGCTATCCTAAAACCCTTAGAATTCGTCCAAAGCATATCCCAATGGATTTACAGTCTAAAGTATAACTATCAAACAATTGACAGTTTATACCCCTTTAATTAATTAATCTCTTTAAGTCACCAAATTAATTCCAATTAATTCTATGACTTATATTAATAAAATAACCATATATTATTCTTTATAATATTTACTCTCTCTCAATAAATCATCCCATCAAGTTGCTATGGTGAAGGCAACCCAAAAGGACCATGCACAACCGGGTCAAGTACTTTGCCCAATATAGTTGCAGCCTTAGACACTATTCCAACAGGATAATCATCAAGTTGTTTTGTTTACAAGTCTGTATATGTATATATTTGTTGAATGACTTGTAATGTTATCGTTTATTCTTTATGGTCTATATCGGAACATGACATCCGGGGTTTTTGATTATGGAATGAAATTATATTTCTTCATGAAATGTTTTGATAAAAATCTATTTATCATGTTTTGTTTTTGGGAACAAATTCCGCATCTCTTTTAAAATCAAAAGGATTTACTCTGAAAATGTTTAAAAAGCATAAATGAAACCGGGCTTTTCTGGCTGAGATTTTGGGGATGTCACAGTTGGTATCAGAGCATTAGTTTAAGCGAACTAGGAATTTGTAGGATTTCTAAACTTAAACTTAAAATGCTAAGTGGAATTTTGAGATGTGTGTTTGTGATATTTTAGACACGAGCACTAGTTTATTTTAGGAAAATTGTCTAATATGCTTTATGTGCTAAATGTTATATGTTTGCCATATATGATATTATTTGTTCGGATCTATGGTCTGTTGCCGATCAGATCTGGAAACCTTATGTGTGTAGGATTCTAAGCGTACCTCTACGATATTAGAACTAGCATGTAAACGTTTCAGAGCGATAAGGATGATTTGAATATCTATCTAGTATGAGGATCTAATTTTACCTTATTTGGTGTGTAGATAAAAAATGGTGAGAACAAGAAGTGGAGTCGGAAATGCTGATGAAAACAGGAATCAACCACCAGTGATTGAGCAAATACCTGTCGTAGCAGCATCACTTGAGCTGATAACAATGGATGGTGTACAAATAATGATTCAAACAATGTTGGATCGTTAAATGGAGGAGACTAGGCGGTTGCTTCAACATAATTGTGAAGAACTGTCAATTTGTGTGGAAGAGCCTGAATTAAATGAAGGGCACTCGGAAGGTGGAAACTTCAGTGGGTCTGTTGGTCAAGGCAACCCACCGATAGTAAGGCAAAACAACCATGATGGAAGGAATCATGGAATGGGATGCAAGTACAAGGACTTTCTAACTTGCAAACCATCGACCTTCAATGGAAAGGAGGATCCGATTGGAGTTATGGATTGGATCTCAGAAATGGAGTTAGCCATCATGACTTGTGGCTGCAGAGGCAAGTTGTAGACTATCTATGCAGTGCGTCAGTTCCGAGGTGGAGCCGTTCGATGGTGGAACACTCTAGGAAAGACTTTAAGCCCTAATAAGCCACTACAGTTGTCATGGGCAGAGTTCTTGGCGCAGTTCAAGCGCAAGTTTTGTTCGGCTCAAAATCTATTGGAATTGGAGAATAAGTTTTTGGCATTGACGAAAGGCAGCATGTCAGTTGATGAATACACTAATAAATTTACCGATAAGATGGAGTTTGCTTTGAGCCTAGTGCCAGATGAGCTGAAAAAGGTTGACCGATACGCAAAAGGACTCCCATGGGAGTACAAGGTGCCGGTACGTCAGGCACATACTCTAGAGGCAGCTATCTAGGCTGCCAAGTCTGTTGAGAACATGATTAAGGGGAGAACCACCAACAAGGTTGAGGTTAGTGAGAAGAGAAAGTTTGAGGGAACATCTGGTTCCGGTAAGAAAAGCAAATTTTCGAAATCTGATTAGAAAAAGTTTGGTGGAAGAAAAGGAGGCGAAGCGAAATAGTGTGATAAGTGTAAGAAAAAGCACTTTGGGAAGTGCAGTGAGGATGTAAACTACTACAAGTGTGGAAAAATTCGACATTTTGTCAATGAGTATCCGAACAACAAAAGGATGTGTTTTGGTTGTAATGAAGAGGGGCACATTTTGAAAGACTGTCCGAAAAAGAAGGAGGCAGCAAAGCCCCAAATTCCACTGAAGCCGAAGGCGAGAGCCTTCCAGATGACACTTGAGGCTGCGAAAGATGAAACTGATGTCGCTTCAGGTACCTTTCTTGTTAATGAACTACCTGCAAAAATTTTGTTTGATTCTGGAGCCAACTACTCCTTTATTTCACATGAGTTCGGTAGAAAACTAGCTTTGCCTGTTGATAGACTAGATAATGCTTTATTAGTCGAAGTTGCTAGTGGAAAATTTGTACCTGTTAGCCATCGTATGAAAAACATCTTAATCGACCTTAATGGGAATAAGTTTCACGAGGAATTATTGCCTATCGAGCTAAATGGTTTCGACATCGTTCTGGGAATGGATTGGCTTAGCGCCAATGATGCCGAAATTTTATGCAAGAAGAAGATAGTTAAAGTAAACCCGCCTGGGAAAGATTCGTTTATGGTGTATGGGGACAAACGCAGAGTGAATTCTGGAATCATTTCCCTAATGAAATCCAGAAAGTGTTTGACCAAGGGATGTACATCATATTTAGCATTCGTGATTGATGCTAAGAAGGAAAAGAAGGTGATGCAGAGTATTCCAGTGGTGTGTGATTATCCGGAAGTATTTCCTGAAGATCTTCCTGGATTACCACCTGATAGACAAGTGGAGTTTAGAATAGACTTGTTACCATGGATCACGCCAATAGCAAAAGCACCTTATCGATTAGCACCGACGGAGATGAAGGAGCTGATGATGCAACTTCAGGAGTTATTAGACAAAGGTTTCATTTGACCTACTTCATCACCCTGGGGAGCTCCGGTGTTATTCGTCAAGAAGAAAGATGGAAGTATGAGAATGTGCATCGATTACAGAGAGCTGAACAAGGAAACAATAAAGAATAGATATCCATTGCCGAGGATTGATGACATGTTCGATCAACTTCAAGGCTCAAGTTATTTTTCAAAGATCGACCTAAGGTCAGGATATCATCAGCTAAAAGTAAGAGAGCAAGATATCGAGAAGACTGCATTCAGAACTAGATATGGAAACTACGAGTTCTTGGTTATGTTGTTTGGACTAACCAATGCTCCAGCAGCGTTCATGGATTTAATGAATAGGGTTTGTAATCCGTTCCTTGATAAATCTGTGATAGTATTCATAAATGACATTCTGATTTACTCAAAAATCCAAGAGGAGCATGGCAGACACTTGCGAGAAGTGTTAGAAGTCTTGAAGAAGGAGAAGCTGTATGCGAAGTTCTCCAAATGTGATTTTTGGATTCGAGTAGTCCAATTCTTGGGTCACGTGGTCAACCAAGAAGGAATAATGGTTGATCTAGTAAAGATTGAAGCTGTAATGAAGTGGGAACAACCGAAAAGTCCCACGGAAATCCGAAGCTTTTTAGGATTAGCCGGATATTGCTGAAGGTTTATCCAAGGCTTTTCTTCGATCGCTAGTCCATTAATAGATTTGACCCACAAAGGAGCTACTTATGCTTGGAGTGATAAGCCTAAGGAAGCATTCGAGAAGCTGAAGAAAAGACTATGTGAGGCACCAATACTTTCTCTACCCAATGTAGTTGAAGACTTCACTGTTTATAGCAATGCGTCTGGGGTTGGATTGGGTTGTGTTTTGACCCAAAGAGAAAAGGTGATAGCATATGCGCCTCGACAGTTGAAGGAGCATGAAAAGAACTACCCTACTCATGATTTGGAGTTGGCAACGGTACTTTTCGCTCTAAAAATATGGAGGCATTACCTCTATGGCACGAAGTGCAAACTTTTCACTGATCATAAGAGTCTCCAATATATCTTTAGTCAGAAAGAATTGAATATGAGGCAACAACGCTGGCTAGAATTACTTAAGGACTACGACTGTGAGATTCTTTACCACCCCGGTAAAGCTAATGTTGTTGCTGATGTTCTCAGTCAGAAAGTCAATCTTGAAGGAAAAAGGCCAAGAGCGTTGAGAATAGAAGTTGTCTCGACCATTGTGGAAAGTATAAAGAAAGCTTAAGAGGAAGCTTCTGAGAAGAATGACCGAAAGGAGGAACGTTTGGGTAAAACGTTAGTGTTCGGTAGAAACAGTCATGGACTGAAGGTGTTCCAAGATCAGATTTGGGTACCTAACTCAGGAGGAATAAGAGATCTTCTGATGGAAGAAGCTCACAAAACCATGTACTCAATTCATCCTAGTAGCACTAAAATGTATAGGGACCTGAAACCCTACTACTGGTGGCCGACGATGAAGCTTGATGTTGCAAAGTATGTGGCTGAATGTGTGACTTGTGCGAGAGTAAAGACACAACATCAGAAACCATACGGGAGTTTAGAACCTTTACCTGTGCCTATGGGTAAATGGGAAGACATTGCGATGGATTTTTTCACTAAACTACCCCGAACAAAAAGTGGTCACGACATGATTTGGGTGGTCGTTGATCGATTCACTAAGAGTGCGTATTTCATAGCAGCCAAAGAGAAATGGTCTATGGAAAAGCTTGCAAATTCTTACATGAAGGAAATTGTGAGGCTTCACGGTGTTCTGTTAACGATTGTATCAGATCGTGACAGCCGTTTCACCTCAAGGTTTTGGAAAAGTCTACAAGAGGAAATGGGTACCAAGTTGTGTTTAAGTACAGCTTACCATCCACAGACTAATGGTCAGAGCGAAAGAACAATACAAACACTTGAAGATATGTTGAGAGCATGTACCCTGGAATTCCTAGGTAACTGGGATGAACATTTACCTTTGGTAGAATTTTCCTACAATAATAGTTTCCACTCGAGCATAAACATGGCACCTTATCAAGCTTTTTACGGACAGAACTGTCGTACGCTGTCTTGTTGGATTGAGGCTGGGGAAAAGTAGTTTACTGGACCCGAGATGGTCCATCAGACTGCTGAGAAGTTGAAATTGATTAGGGAAAGAATGTTAGCAGCTCAGGATCATCAAAAAAGCTATGCTGACAAGAAGCAAAGACCGATGACTTTTGAGGCTGGAGATTCGGTTTTGCTTAAAGTCTCGCCATGGAAGGGACTTATAAGATTTGGTAAGAGGGGAAAGTTGTGTCCAAGGTTTATTGGACCATTTAAAGTTCTTCAGAGGATTGGAAACCAAGCTTACAAGCTAGAACTACCAGAAGAACTGAATGGAATTCACAACACTTTTCATGTGTGTTATTTGAGGAAGTTCATGGGAGAAGTTCCCGATATAATTCCAATTTCTGAATTGAGAATTGATAAAAACAAGAGGTTACTTGAAGAACCAGAGACAATTTTTGACCGAAAGACTAAGAAGTTTCGACGCAAGATGGTCGAATTAGTGCTTGTTCGTTGGAAACATTCGAATAGGCCAAATCTCAGCTGGGAAACGGAGAGTGACATGTTGAGTCCCTATCCGCATTTGTTTGTTGATGTGTGATTCTGGGGACGGAATCATCCAAAGGGGAGAGAATTGTAATGCCCGCCTTTCCAGGCTAGGCATTTTTGTTGATGTAATAGTCTAGGTTAACCTTTGTAACCCGTTTTGAAATAATAAGAGCGTATTATTTGTGTATTATGTGTTTCGTGCTTAATTGCTTAGTTATGTGATTTGATTAATTAGAATAAAATAAGCGTCAAAATTTAAGTGTAAAATAAACTCAATATCTTTGCATAAAGTGGTAGTGGCTGAAACGAGGTTTTCGAATATATATATATATATATATATATATATATATATATATATATATATATATATATATATATATATATATATGTATATATATATATATATATATATATATATATATATATATATATATATATATATATATATAGAACGCCCAAATCTAACTTCGTATGAGGAAGTTATGATTTTCTGAAGTTTCGACTTAGCGGTATGCAGCCCGAATACTCGATTTGAGATCGAGCGGTTTTTAGCCGAGGCAATCTAAACGAGAATCGAAGATCTCATTGTTAGTAGCAAAACGATGAAAAGTTAGGGGAGAACGTACGTCGGACGAAGAAGGTATGAATTTATAACGAAGTTTTCCTGTCCGAGCCTACTAAAAATAAATAATAAAAATAAAGTCAAAATTAGCTAACGGAGTCTAAACAAAAGCTGTAGAGCGTATTCTCACCTAGGTGTGGATTTAAAGAACGTCGAAAACAGAGCTCGTATGCGAAAGTTACGCAATTTAGAAGTTTGACGAGTCAAATTACGACGAGCGTAATATGAGTACGCCCAGCGTACTCAGGAGGATGCAAGTTTCCTGACCAATACTCGAGTGCCACCGATTGACGCATGCAATGACGTCAAAGTACGCCCAGCGTAAATTGAAATTACGCCCAACGTAATCCCAGACCCACTCAGTTTCTTTGTATTACAGGAAGTGGCGCGAGGGCATAAGATGGATAATCATCAAGTTGTTTTGTTTACAAGTCTGTATATGTATATATTTGTTGAATGACTTTTAATGTTATCGTTTATGCTTTATGGTCTGTATTAGAACATGACATCCCGAGTTTTTGATTATGGAATGAAATTATATTTCTTCATGAAATGTTTTGATAAAAATCTATTTATCGTGTTTTGTTTTTGGGAACAAATTTTGCACCTCTTTTAAAATCAAAAGGATTTACTCTGAAAATGTTTAAAAAGCAAAAGGATTTACGCTGGGTTGTTGAACTGAAGCACTCGGGTTCGAATCCCGACAGCCTCAATTTCGCCTCCTATTTTTTGTGAAGTGCGTGCGAGGAAGAGGTTGCTACTGAGCCGTGAAACCTTAGCCGTCCACCGAGCCGCACACTCTAAGCCGCCCACCGACCCGCACACTCCAAGCCACTCCGAACCGCACACACCGAGCTGCAACCGCCGCCGTAAACCGCCAGCCGCAATCCGTCGTGCCGCAATCGTCCGGCGACCGTAAACTCCGGCCATAAACTGTTTCCGGCCGCAAACTCACCGGCCGTAAACTACGTGAAACCCTAGCCATAAACGCCGCCGCCGCTGACCGTAAACCCTGACCGTAAACTCCGGCTGACCGTAAACTCTTTAGCATATCACGAAAAAAAATGACGTTTTTCACCATTTTTGCTCTAAAACTCGATCAAAAACTCGTTTTTATGAAAAACACTAAGAACAAACCCCTTTAATTTGCCAAGATCTATCCAAAAACGTAAGAATCCTTCCAAAATAAGATCAAATAAGCTCCAGATCTGACAAAATTGACTGATACAATCCACGCTCTGATACCAATTGTAAGCCCCAAATCATCTTGTGTATCAATCAGATCAAATAGATAGTGCGGAATCCCAATCAATTGGATGATGTCAGATCAAAATAGAAGAGAAGGAGAAGAAGAAGATGATGAATCTTGTATGATTTTGATTAGAATGAAGATCCAGATACAAGATTCACACACATTAACACACACTAACGCACCTTTCTTCTCTCTATTCCGTACACTCTCTTCTATTCATCAATCCCTCCTCAACCACCTAACACCTATATATATATATATATATATATATATATATATATATATATATATATATATATATATATATATACTTGGGGAATATGGGCCATAAATGGGTTTATGGCCGTAAACAACCATTGGGCCGTAAATACAACTACAAAAATATATTACACGATCAAAAACTATTAATGCCTAGAAAAGTAAAGTATAAACCGTATTTTTGATCCAACATTTAGCCCTAATCTAGCATGCAGTTCTTAGAATAATAAATCATACTCATAACATAACAAGTATAGGTATCTTGGGGAAAATTTACTTAACTTGGCCGGTCACACGCATCACACACCTTGTCTTTTCTCAAAATTCTTTAACTTAAAATTTTAGAAACCATTTTCTTTGTATAAATCTTTCAAGCCCTTGGTTTGAGTTCAGACACACCGGGGGTGTGTTCGAATCCCTTAAACCAAGACTCTGATACCAATTTGTAACATCCCAAAATCCGAAGCCAAAAAATTCAATTTGGTTAAGTAATTTATAAAATGGTTCATCAAACGTTGCGAAAATCATGTCAATACATCAAACTATAATATCAAGTCGAAAAATCAAATCATCAGGAATAACAAAATATCATAGTACAATCCCAAAAAACTCTAAGCAGAAATCATATGTGTGCGTGTGTGATGCGCTACTACACCGCCGACTCCTTCCCCTTGGATGAAGAGGTACTTGAAACCAAAACTGAAACTATAAGCACAAAGATTAGTGAGTTCCCTTATCATACCACATATGATACGATGACATAGCATACATACTGCCGGCCAATTAAGGGGCGCCCGTCCTACCTATGTCAAGCCATTATGGGGTGCTGACATACCCATGGCAAGCCATTATGGGGTGCTGACCTACCCATGTCAAGCTATTCTGGGGTGCTGACCTACCCTCCGGTCTATCTCAACCGAACTCGAGGACTATTTCACCCCGTACTACTAACACATAATATCATATCATAATCATACTGTCAGAGATATCTAGGGTGTCCGACTTACCCATTGGTCCTAGCGACCGAATCAGGGACTAGTCCCCTTCTACTGATACTATCTCACATAACATAGTAACTAGCAAACTAGCATACTCACATATCCAATAATAACAAACCAATTATCACAGAGATAATCGTCCTAACTATCAATCACTAGTGGGCCGGTCTTGGTGCCTTGGACCCATATCTACTGGAAGGTAACTCACCTTGATGTCGCGTAGTGTCTAAAATGTCCTTGGCATGAAGGTCGGCTCTCCTTGACTCCTCGATCCCTACACGACAACTCTAAAGTCATCAACCAGAACATGCAACCCTAACCAGGGTCAATACCCAAAACCAGGCAAAGTCAACATTGGTCAAAGTCAACACCCAGTTGACCTGACTCGCCGAGTTGTTCTACCAACTTGTCGAGTCCATGCCCCACTCACCTGATCCAACCCCAACTTCACTCGTCAAGAATAGAAAGAACTTGGCGGGTACTTCTTCATTCAAACCATTGGCACCATCTTCATCCGACTCGCCGAGTTGTTTGCTGAACTCGGCGGGCTCATCTCCCTCGTAAGAATGTGTTCGGTCTACGACTCGCTGAGTTGTATGAACAACTCGTCGAGTGCTTGTTCAAATATTTTGTGGTCCTAACAATTGGTCCATCCACAGAAAGGATTTGGTGGTCATTACACCGTGACTCACCGAGTCCGAAGAACAACTCGGCGAGTCCATCCTTGACCAACACTATACAGTCAATTTAGATGAGCCTTAACACCTCAAAACCATAGATATGGCCCCTAATATCCATTTCATATGTAAAACACCAAATTCGGTGCACGTGCATGGGGGCTTTGGCTCAAAAAGCCATAACAGATGCTCTACAAGATGCATGGGGCTCTCATGGCCATAAAGTTGGCACCTTTATGCCATGAGACCCTTCAATGACTCAGATCTGAAGTCAATAACTCAGATAACACTCCACAAATCTGAATATGGCTTGGAAACCCCTAAATGTGCCCAAAACCCAAGTCTGAAGATGAATAAACGCATAGATGACCAAGATATGGACATTTTACCTTGATTGAGCTGAAAATGGAACTAGATCCCTGAATCTCTAAGCCCCAACTCGAACTCTCAAGCTTCTTTCTTCTTCACTAAGCTACACAAACCACCAAATGTACCAAAATAGCCTTAGAACATACAAACACGGCTAGGGTTTCGTTATATAACTTTATGGGAGTGATAAGGGCAATGGAGGCTGAGATAAGGTGTTTAAATAGGGTGCAAACCGTCCGATTTAGGGTTTCACTCAACCAGCACCTACTCGCCGAGTCAGTATTCCGACTTGCCGAGTAGGTCACTTAAACTGTCTGCGGATCTCGACTCTACTCGACGATTTGGGCCTCTAACTCGTCGAGTCCGAGAGAAAAACACAATAAATGCTTGAATTAACCGCGTACCAGGAATCGTGTGTTACAAATCTCCCCCACTTATCTTAGACTTCATCCTCGAAGTTTGCCGCTGAATCCGAAAAAAAGCTTAGGGTAATGCTCCCTCATCTCTTCCTTCGGCTCCCAGGTCCATTCTGTGCCCTTGCGGTACTTCCACTGCACCTTTACCAGCTCCACCCTCTTGTTCCTCAAATCCCTTGACTTCCTGTCAAGGATTGTCACTGGCCGCTCGATGTATTTCAGGCTGTCATCAACCTAAATATCCTCTAAAGGCACCACCGCCGAATCGTCTACCAGGCATTTCCACAACTGGGAGACATCAAATGTGCTATGAATCTGAATGAGTTCGGCTGGCAGTTCTAGCCTATATGCCACCTTGCCCACCCAGGCTGTAACCCTAAAGGGTCCAATATCCTGGGGCCCAGCTTTCCGCGCTTCCTGAATCGAATGACGCCCTTCCAGGATGACACCTTCAGGAGCACCATATCCCCGACCTGGAACTCCAGATCCGGTCGACGCTTGTCGGCAAAACTTTTATGCCGACTCTGAGCAGTCTGAAGCCTGCTCTGAACCTACTGGATCCTCTCCGTAGTCTTGAGTAACACTTCGGTACTCCCCATGACTCTCTGTCCGACCTCTCCCCAGCATATTTGGGTCCTGCACTTCCTCCCATACAACATCTCGAATGGAGGACGGTTGATGTGTGTGTGATAACTTTTATTATAAGAAAACTCTACCTACGGAAGGTAAGTATCCCAACTACCTCCGAAGTCTAAAACACACGCCCGCAACATATCCTCCAAAGTCTAGATGGTCCGCTCACTCTAGCCATCCGTTTGCGGGTGGAAGGCGGTACTAAAATGCAAACGAGTACCCAGCTCGTCATGGAACTTCTTCCAAAACTTGGAAGTGAACCGCACATCCCTATCGAAAATCACTGAAACTGGCACCCAGTGTCGCGCCACCACCCCCCTGATATAGATGTCAGCCAACTTTTCGGCCGAAATACTCTCCTGGATCGGAATAAAATGGGCGTTATTGGTTAATCGATCAACAATGACCCTAATTAAATCCACTCCTTGCGCGATACTGGTAAGCTACGTAATGAAGTCCATAGTAATATCCTCCCACTTCCATAACGGGATATCCAATGGCTGGATACTCCTTCCGGCTAAGCCTCTCTGATTTGTGCGGACAAACGAGAATGGATGGTTATTATCAGTGCCTTCACTCTATGCCCTGAATACTCCTTCCGACTGATGGCAGCTCTACCCATATCCGTTGCCTCATGTTCAACTCATTCTGATCAAAGATATGTTGTAGGCTCTTATGGTCGGTGAAGACAGTATGTTTGGTTCCATATAGATAATGTCTCCAAATTTTTAACGCAAAGACCACTGCTCCCAACTCCAAATCGTGAGTTGTATAGTTAACTTCGTGAGCTTTCAATTGTCTCGAGGCATAGGCGATGACCTTTCCTCTTTAACTTATGGTCGGTGAATATGGTGCACTTGGATCCATAGAGATAATGTCTCCAAATATTTAACGCACAGACCGCTGCTCCCAACTCCAATTCGTGAGTTGTATAGTTTACCTCGTGTGCTTTCAACTATCTCGAGGCATAGGTTATAACCTTTCCTCGCTGCATGAGCACACAGTGTGACAAACATAAATTTTTATCATGTACAATGGATCAATTCAATAAAAGGTAGACTCGTTTTACTATCTTTTAGCACTGTTTAGGGTCTATTTGAGTGTTCTAAACCTAGTACAATCAAGGTAGGAGCATAGAAATGGGATAACTCGATGCATATCAAGCAAATTCGGGCCAAACACTCCAACATGTAGAGTGTGCGACCGTACACATGAGTGTGCGGCCGCACATACATGTGTGTGCGGCCACACACCCATTTTAGCCACACACTCCCACATATATAAGGAACACTTAACCAATTTAATCACTTTTTCACTTTCAAATGCTAGAAATCGATTTCTCTCTCAAGTACCATCCAAATCTTCATCTTGATCTTCAGAAATCGATTTCTCTCTCAAGTACCATCCAAATCTTCAGCTAGTAATATTTTCTTTTCGATTTGTTGATACAACACCCTAAGTAGCCTTTCCCTGTGAATTGATCCATGAAAACATCCATTTTGAGTCAAGAACACCAAGAACACACACTAGTTTTAGACCTTAGTCACCCTTTCAATCCTCTATAACGTGTATACACTTATCAAAACCTGATATATGCTAAGAACACATGAAGTTATACATGAAAACAAGAATTTGTCATCTTCATAGAGGGTGTGAGGCCGCACACACCGTTTTTAGGTCCAAAAATAGCAATGAACTCCATATAAGGCTAATACATGAAGAAAGAAACCTTCCTAGATGAGTCTAATGGCCTTAAAACACATTTTGGCACATGTCATAAGGAGTGTGCATCCACACACCCACTTAGGCCGCTCACCCTGGCCGCACACACACAAATGTTGGGTATTTTGACCACACACTCCCTTGTATAGCCATACACCCCTTATATACAATCTTATATGGTTGTAACACTTCATTATAAGGGTATACTAGTCTCTAAGGTGGTTCCAATTCAATAATTAGTTATTATATACACTAATTGTTTACATATATATGTCATTATATGGTTAATAGGATTCGTTTGTGCTCAAGTCATAAATTTACACTCAACTTCCTATACCGATCTTACATTCGACTTACTCACAAACAGCTGAGTTCATACCCCTTAATCTATCTTTTAAAAGATTTTAAATGCTTTTATGGGGGGGGGGGGGGGGGAATACAAGTAGAAAACATGTAGTTATATAATCAATCACATGTGATTTATAACTATGTTTCAAACAAATGGATTTCATATACTTCAAACCATGCTTCAAACAAAGGATTTCAATTACTTTAACATGTGTTATCAAAACAAACTGCCTTTAAATCGTTTTATAAATTGACATCAAGTCATAAATATTTATTATTAAACTCCTCAAATGTTTTACAAAACTTCTTTTTAAGCTTAAATATTGTCAAATGCATGCCTATATATCTATAGTTATGAAAGTAATGTTTAAAGGGCTTAGGACTGATAAATCGCTTTATTTCCTTTTCCTTGTTTGGATGTGGCCTTAGGGTATTGGTTATTTTTCCGAATGTTGTCTAAATATTAATTATATATTATGTATACATATGTAGACATAAAAGTTCTATTCAATCAGTTCAGTACCTTTGGGTAGTAAAGGTATACATTCATTTATTCATGTACATAAATTACTAGTAAACTATAATTTGTATAGTTTAGGAGAATACTATCATATACAAGTACATACGGAGAATACTATCATATACAAGTACATACATAGAACACCATCATATATAGAGAATACTATTCAGAGAATACTATACATAGAATACTATTACTATAACAAGATTCAAAGATAACATAATGTGAGATACTACTTCATGACACAACGACCATTTCGTTGTGTCACGTTTTGTAACCAGAATCTCCTGGAGGGAAGCGTGAGTTTGCGTATAGATCTATACTGGATTGACTATGCTACACCTTTGTTGTTCGCTATAGTGGGACTTGCAAGTCTACAGGTGCCAAATGTCATTTCTTCCAACGTCTTCCATCGTCGTGTTATAGTCGGTTTAGCAGGGTAACAACCATATAAAATTTTACCTTAATTAAACCATTCGTTTTAAGTTAGTTATTACTACAGTGATTAATACATATAATACTGCAGTACACACATACATTTTCCCATTATATTCAAATAGTGATCTTCTCACATCAAGGGTAATATAAAACAATATTTCGGTATAACAGTCAAACTTGGGAAAGATACTCTTTTACAAAGAACAAATATACAAAACAGTCGGGTCTAGGTAGAAGACTAATTTTTATATACTAGTAGAAAATATAGGATTTTCTAGGGTTTTCAAACATATACAAACATTTACATCGAACATATACAAACATTTACATTGACCATATACAAACATTTTCATCGAACATATACAAATATTGACACTAAATACTTATGAACTCGCCAGCTTAAATGCTAATCTATTCTATCAAAATAACTTGTATTCTTAGGTCACCAGTAGACAGGTACCGATGACAAGTTTTTTTAGAAGACGGAGCACAGTCAAGACTCGTCTTTTATTTTGATTATTCATTTTTGGTGTCTTAATACTATGAAAGAACACACATGTATTGTACTTTACTATTAATGCAATGGATGATTTTGTTGCTTGTTTACTACTTTGCATTGTTATGATACTGTACATGACGTCCTCCACCCCCGAACGTTTTCGTCGTTCCGGTTTTGGGGTGGGACAGATTGGTATCAGAGCATTGTTTATAGTGAATCAGGTATATCAACCCATAAAAGATATACAAACTATAAACACAATGGGATTAAAATACTCTGACCAAGATATTTACTTTTTAAGTACTAGAATACTTAACTAAAAGTATACGTATCTACATACTTACATACTTACTATAAAGCAGTGTCATACTAGAACGTAAAAAAACTATTTAACTATTGGACACAACAGTCAAACTTGGGCAGTTATGTAATCATATTTCGGATCAATATAGCCTGATCAACTATATTCATTTGAGATATGGTGAATGTGTGCTTGGGAGTGATAGTGGTGTTACAGCAAACCTAAAACTTAACAAACATACATATACATATACATACACATATACATATACATATACATTTACATATACATATACATATACATATACATATACATATACATATACATATATATATATATATATATATATATATATATACAGAAGAACATGAGAATAAAACATAAAGTAAAATACTATATGAGTATTTTAGATACTATTCATTCAAAGAACAAAACTTCATAAGAACAAAAGGCTTCTGCTGATTGTTCTATGAGTACTAAGTGCATGCATTATGATTATATATAATTAGGTTTCATAGACTCAGAATATGTGGTCTAAGCTTTAGTTCCTTTTCTTTGTTTGGATGTGGACTTAGAGTAGGATCATTTATTTGAAGGAATATTCGACTCAAGTTCTATATAATTGGTATGCACTATGTTCTCATAGAAGGAACCAGTAATAGTCATATTAGGATTAGCAGTAAGTTTATCTTATAGAAACTTTTAATTGTTTATCGCTTTATTATAGAATTGTTAATAATTCCTTAACTTTATTTCTCGTCTAGATAAATGGCTGGATTTCATCTCCCTGGTGATCCGTACTTCCTGAATCATGGAAATGATGGTTGTCTCGATGCTGAAATAGAAGAAGAACCCGCAATCCCCCTTCATGATGAACTTGCTAAAGATTCCTCAGAGGATCTCGAATCCAAAACCGAAGTTGAGAACTTACCTCTAGAAGTCCCAATCTTGATTCAGAATCTAACGTCCCAAAAATACCGCACAAATTTTTTTATTTAAAAACATAACTAAAACCATAATATATAAATGTCATATCATAACCCATGAAGCATATGTCTCAAAATGTCATATCAAAATGGATCAAAACAAAACTGTGTCAAAACGTCTCAAAATATCAGAGTGAACTCTCAAGCTAACTGAAGTTGTGGTGTGTGCCATGCCATCATCCCCGAGCTCTTCCCCTTACTAGAGGAAGTAGCTGAAAACAAAACTGAAATGGTAAGAATGAAGCTTAGTGAGTTCCCCCAAACTACCACATACCATACAATAACACATAAAGCATATACTGGGCCTTGCCCACTGCATCGGACCGAAATGTGGAAACTGCATCGGACTGAAGTCCAAAAATTAACCAGGGCCTTGCCCTCTGCATTGGACCAAAGTCCATAACTAACCAGGGCCTTTCCCTCTGCATCGGACTGAAGTCTGGAAACTGACTGAACATAGCATAACATAATCGTATCTACTAACATAACACATATACTACATATTGCATTGGACCGAAGTCTGGAACACGTAACACAAAGACATGCTTGAATCACAAAGACCTTAAGCACACTAAACCACTGCATCGAACCAAAGTCCAGAACTACTGCTGACTAAACAGGCCGGCATTATGGTCGTAGACTCGTTCCTACTAAAAGGAACCTCACCTCGTCACGCTGGCTGCTGAGATGCTAAATCTGAAAGTGGCTGACTGTTGCTCCGGAACTCCCCGACTATAGATCCCATAAACACTAGATCAGGTACTAATCACTGCCCTCATGGCAAAATGACTATTTTACCCCTGGTCAAAGTCAACTTCCTGGTCAAATTCAACTTTCAGTTGACTGGACTTGTTGAGTTGGGCTGCCAACTCGCCGAGTCCCTAACACCTTTTCTAATCCTTTATTCGCTTCAACTTGTCGACTTTAGCAAAGACTCTACGAGTTATTTTTTGATACAAACATCGAGTCCATCTTCATCTGACTTGTCGAGTTGTATGAACAACTCGTCGAGTCCTCCTTCATCCTATGAATGTGTCCAGTCTACGACTCGCCGAGTTGTATGAAAAACTCGTCGAGTCTGTTCTTGAGGCAAGTAGATTGCCATGGACTCGCTGAGTCAGGGCGTACACTCGCCAAGTCCCTCTATTACTAGATCTGATCTCTAACTCACCGTGTCCATTTCCCACACACTGGTTCCACCTTAAACTCTCAAACAGGGAAAAATCGGGGACTCGCGACTCGATTCGTCGAGTCTGAAGAACAACTTGCCAAGTCCCATGCATGCCATTACTATACAGTCGATTTTGCTTGATTCTAGTGCATCCAATTCATAGATCTGGGTTCCTAGAGTGGTTTTACATGTAAAGTTTCTAACTTTACGTGCATGCATGCTCATAAGAAGCTCAAATACCCAAAATGAGCTAAAAGAGGAGATCTAGGTTTGGAATGGGAATTTAGCTCAATAAAGGTGGAAACCTTGAGCTTAAGGATTTCTGAAATGCTTAGATCTGAAGCCCATTCATCTTAACTACTCTTAAATCGATATCAATGTAAACAACACTAGCAAGCTTTTAAGGAGATCTACATGATAATAAGCAAAGATTCGAGCTTTATACCTCAATAAGAACAGGAATGACACAAGAAACTCGGATCTTCTTTTCTCCTCTGGAAAGCTCCTTTCCTCTCTTGTTATTCTAACTCTAATAAGCACCAAAATCCTTCACAAGGTGAGAAATACTCCAAAAATGCTTAAGGGAAAAGCTAGGGTTTAGTAAGGGACGTTTTGTGGGTGATGGAGGTTGATTTTGGGCACATAGAGTTGTTTAAATAGGGTGCAAACCCTTGAAATTACGGTTTCATCCAGACTGAAGGACTCGTCGAGTCCGAGAATAGAGAGTCGTCGAGTCACCAACTTAAACCGCGTGCAAATCCCGTCTCTACTCGACGAGTCGGGCTACTGACTTGTCGAGTACCCCTTAAGAAATTAAAATTACTTTATTTAAATCACATACCATAAATGGGGCATGACAACTCTCCCCCACTTATCTTAGACTTCAGCCTCAAAGTCTGCTACTGCTGCTGAATCTATAAATATCTCTGGATCATACTCACTCATTTCCTCCTCAGCCTCCCACGTCCACTCTGAAACTTTTCGGTGCTGCCACTGCACCTTCACTAGCTAAACTACCTTGTTCCTCAAGGTCTTCGTCTTTCGATCCAAGATTGCAACTGGCCTCTCAATATAATTCAGGATGTTATCCACCCGAATATCCTCCAAGGGTACAACAACTGACTCGTCCACCAAACACTTCCTCAACTGAGAAACATGGAAAGTGTTGTGGATCTGGCTAAGCTCTGCTAGAAGATCCAACCGATAAGCAACCTGACCCACCCGGGCAAAAACCCGAAAAGGACCAACGAACACGAGGCCCAGCTTGACCCTCTTCCTGAACCTGATAACACCATTCTAGGGTGATACCTTCAGGAAGACCATATCACCCACCTGAAACTCCATGTTTGAACTCCTTTTGTCGGCGTAACTCTTCTGTCGACTCTGCACAGTCTGCAGTCTGCTACGGACTTGCTGGATCAACTTTGTTTTCTTGAGCACCACCTCGGTACTCCGAACGACTCGCTTACTGACCTCGCCCCAACAAATCGGGGTCCTACACTTCCTTCCATAGATCATCTCGAAAGGAGGGCGGTCAATACTAGCGTGGTAACTATTGTTATACGAAAATTTTGCTAATGGAAGATACGTATCCCAACTGCCACCGAAATCTATGACACATGCCCAAAGCATGTCCTCGAGAGTCTGAATCGTCCTCTCGCTCTGCCCGTCCGTCTGGGGGTGGAAAGCAGTACTGAAATGGAGACGAGTACCCATCTCGTCATGAAACTGCTTCCGAAACCTAGAAGTAAATGGACGTCTCGGTCTGACACTACCGAAACAGGCATTTCATGCCGAGTCACTACTTCGCGCACATAAATATTGGCTAGCTTCTCAACCGATATATGTGACAACCCGAAATTTCCATTTGTACGAACATTATCTATTCAATAGAAGCTAGTCCAGTTTCAGTAATTTTCAGACTTGTCCGAACAAGTTTGTGTACATTAGGGTTTACGTTTCTGGACATATCAGGAGAGTGGATGCTCCTGTAATTGTGAAACTTGAACATTGTAAGTTTCATAATGTTATAGTCCGACTTTCAGAATAAAAATATTTTCTGTCAAAATATTCCAGGACTATAAATAGATTTCTGAATTTAATTAATTCATTATTCACAATTCCAACTAGAGAAAAGCCAATTCTCTCTGACGGATCTTCGGGTTTTCATCCCGGATTGTGAGCCTACTTGCCTAAATATGTTTTAATGTTTGTTATATGCTTTATAACATTGTTTAAATGTCCAAAATCATCCAAGATCATAAGACTATTGGAGTTTACGGCCAAGAGTTTCTTGGACCGTAAACCCCATTTCCAAGGGACAAAGTGTGCCCTAATCACCCCCTAAAGCTTAAGGACTTTACCCACTAATGCTTGTGCTTAATTTGGACACCAAAACACTTCAAAATCATAAGGTTTTAGGAGTTTACGGCCAATGAAAGATCTTGGGCCGTAAACCCCTTTTTCAAGTGTTAAAGATGCCACAAACACCCCTAAGACCTTAAGACTATTACCCTTGAATACCTAGAACTTGAATGAGGAGTAAAGGACATCAAAATCACCCCTTAAAGGGAGTTTACGGCCAAGGAACATATCTTGGGCCGTAAACTCCAAGTGATGACATAAAAGTGTGCCTCTTGTCCCCTTTAGCCTTAGATAAAAACATGGAAGCTATCCTACATATGCAAGGGCCTCAAAAGAATTAAAACCAACACCCCATAGGAGTTTACGGCCATAAACTCTAGGGGATATGGTCCTTTGGCCGTAAACTCCCCAAAGGAGCATTCCAAGGCCTTAAACTACTTCAAGTATTATTCCAACAAGGCTAGGCTTATTCTAGGATCAAGATAACACCTCAAAACACCCAAAACCACCATGTGAGGAGTTCATGACCGTAAACCCATGGGTTCATGGCTGTAAACTCCAATGGGTGGGGTTTTTTGGGTAGTGAACTCATATACAAGGCCATTTGTGCTTTAAACCCCTTTTTCCTTGTCCCGTATCAACTTAGATGCAACCATTAGGGCCTATAACACTTATATAAGGTGTATACATGTTCCTAAGAGTCTTAACTTACTTTGTTAAGTTATTATTTGGCTAATTAGTTATATATATGCTCATTATATGATAACTAGGCTCGAACGTGTGAACAAGTCTCCGTTTGCCACCTACCACGGTACCCGATACATCAATCCAATTTACTCACCACAAGTGAGTTCATACCCCTTAAATCAACCTTTGAAATACTTTTAAATGTTTTAAATACTTTATGGGGGGAATATAAGTCAAATACTTATAGTTATTACATCAATCACATGTGATTGCATTAATCACATGTGATTAATAACTAGAAAACCAATGATTTTTTCACTGTTCAACTGTTTATCAAACTGTTTCACTTCAAAATGTTTTACAAACTCTTTTTACTTATCAAATGCTTTTATTAAACTTTGTTTTATTTCTTATAAATTGCATGCCCATATATGTATATATATATATATATATAAGTAATGTTTAAAGGGCTTAGGAAGGCCATCCGCCCTATTTCCTTTTCGCGCACTGAGATGTGGTCTGGTGGGATTTCGGGTGACCATCCGAGGGTCGTTTCCATATTAGTTATATATCATATATACATGTATAGACATAAAAAGTACTTCCATATTCATATTTACCAGTACATCGATAACTAGTTACCATCGGGGTAATACAATACATATACAACTATACTAGAAACAATACATATACAACTATACTAGAAACAATACATATACAACTATACTAGAAACAATACATATACAACTATACTAGAACGAGAAACATTACATATACATGAATACTTTAGTTATTGTGATTTAAATCGGAGCATGACTTAACTGTCATGGCTCGAGTTGTAGCCAGAATTCTCTTGAAGGGAGAGCGTGAGTTTGCGTATAGATCTATACTGGATTGACAATCCTACACCTTGTTGCTAGCTACAGCCGGACCTGCAGGTCTGCGGGTGCCAAAGTCATTCCGTTATTACGACCATTCATTATGTCGTTGTTACTAGTCGATAGTATGGTGCAAGTTATCACATAACGCCTTAATATAAATCCGGTTTAAGGTAATTAGTACAACAGTAGTTCTTATAATACAAGACTACAGTACTACAATGATTTACCCATTGCATATTTTAGTGATAACCTCACTTAAACGTTAATGTACAAACTATATTTTGTTAAATGATAGTTACACTTGGGAAATTACACACTTTTACATCAAACGAGCATACAGAACAATTAAGCCTTGGTAGAAGGCTACTTTAATAGAAAATATAGGTTTTTCTGAGGGATTCAAACTTTTACAAACAATTGCAAACCTTTACATACATTTTACAAACTTATACTTGATACATGTTCAAACATTTTTGGATAACAAATACCGACACTAAAATACTTATGAACTCACCAGCTTAATGCTAATAAACTCTTTCAAAATAACTTGTATTCTCAGGTCATCAGTAGACAGGTACCGAGGCCAGCTTTTGAGAAGATGGAGCGCATTCAAGACTCATCTTATTATTTTGCTATACATTATTTTTGGTGTCTATACTGTACAGAACACGCTTGTATTAAAATTATATATTTAATGCAATGGATGATGTTGTTTGCTTATTTACATTTACTGTGTTGTGATACATTACATGACCTCGTCCGCCCCAGAACGTTTCTGCCGTTCTTGGTTTTGGGGTGTGACATATTGGTATCAGAGCATTGTTTATAGTGTATCAAGTATATCAACCCATAAAAGATATACTAAAATATAAACCCATTTGGGATTAAAACACTCTAACCAAGAGTCTATACTTAAAATACTAAAATATTTAATTAAGTATACTAATCTACATTCATACTAAAACCAGTGTCACAACGACAAGAACAAAAGTATTACGATTGTAAAATATCACAGGTAAGCTCAGGGATATATGGTCAGTCCTGGAAATGGCATAGCCTGATCAACTATGCTGGTCCGAGGAGTGATTAGCATATGCCCTAGAATGGTTGTGATGTGTTAACAAGTCTAAAAACTTACCAACAATACCACAAGAAGATCAGTAGAACCTAAACTTAAAATACTATAGGTGTATTTTGTACTACCAACTACATGTATACTATATATTTATACCTCTCTTCTCGCGTAGATTTAAATGGCTGGATTCCATCACGGCGACCCGTACTTTCCAAATGAAGGCAACGCAGGATGGCTCGAAGCAGAGTCTGACGATGAACACCAAATTTCGTTGGATGATCATCAAGCTGAAGGCTTCTCGGATGGATCAGACTTTGACCCCGATGTCAACAATCTACCTCCAGTAGGTCAAGCCCCGAACAATAACCCTCGACCAGCTTTTCTAGGTCCCACTCCCTTGTGGGTAGATAACTTGAATCACTGGAGTGACGAACAGGGTCAACCCTTACCATACTTTGGGGACCGAACCTTTTACAACGTCAGCGATGGTGGCTCTGCTGACCGAGCTCTACCTGTCATTATCCGTAGAATAGCTCGTAATGTCGAGCAAGGTCGAGCAGCCATCGACCGGGTCGTGGAGGTTGATGCCAACTCGGGTGTCAACACAGTCCGCATTCGCCGTCTCGAAGAAGACATGGAACGGACCCGAAGAACCAATGAAACCCTACAGCAACATCTGGTTGCCTCTCAAGCAGAAGTCATGGAACTTCGAGCTCGTCAAAGGGCTCATGATCGACACCTTCAAGAGGTGGCACGTCAAATGAGAGACCTCAGGGTTCTCCCAAGGAATACTCATCGCCGTTAGATGATGTCTAGTACATCATTATCTTTTGGGTTAAGGATTAGCCTTTCACATCCGTGCTCTAAGTAGCACTTATCTGTAAAATATTCCTAACTTTCTGTACACTAATTAGGAATCTAAGAACTGTCAAAATTTCCATATGGTATGATGTAAGACCTACTGTTAGGTCAATTTTCATTGAACTCGTTACATCAGTAATACCAGTATTATTGACAACTACCTACTCTGTGGGAAGAATCTTTACATTTGGGTTTTCCTACACATCTTTCTGGTTATGATTTCAAACACTCAATCAATTGTTGGGCTATGGTTAGTTAGTCCATGTGTCATTCGCACATTACTTGCAAATTGATTCTTACCACTTTTCTCATCTTTATAAACTTATAGCTGAAAGATGCCTCCTCGCAAATCTACCCGGAATAACCCTACACCTCCACCACCTCTAGTCATCGATACAGCAGCCCTAAATGCTTCCGTAGCTGCAGCAGTGGCAACTATCATGGCACAGTATCACTCTACTGATGTCAGCAGAGGTGGAACCCTGGTTAACTCCATTCCGGTTGAAACTCCTGTGCGCTCGAGAGAGTGCTCTTACAAGGATTTCACCAACTATAAGCCGAAACCCTTCCATGGGACCAGCAGAGTCATTGCTCTCTCGCAATGGTTCGAGAAGACTGAATCAGTCTTCGAAAT
The DNA here is from genome assembly GCF_052625555.1 of Lactuca saligna. Taxonomy (NCBI): domain Eukaryota; kingdom Viridiplantae; phylum Streptophyta; class Magnoliopsida; order Asterales; family Asteraceae; genus Lactuca; species Lactuca saligna. Next base: position 187,665,767 of record NC_136421.1, on the reverse strand, counting down.
TTGTTCTTGCCCTGCTGCGAGCAAAGTCAAATATGCCGCATGCACCTTCGAAGGGAAGGCACTGACGTGGTGGAACAGCCACGTTAAATCTCTAACTCTCGTCGTGGCCAACGACATAGGCTGGGATACGATGAAAGACCTCATGATTGAGGAATACTGCCCGAGGGGCGAGATCCAGAAACTAGAGCAGGAGCTTTGGAGCCTGACCATGAAGGGCACCAACATTATTGCTTACATTTCCCGATTTAGCGAACTGGTGGCCCTCTGCCCTAATATGGTTCCCACTGAAGGGAAAAAGATCGAACGGTACATATGGGGGCTAGTGCCTCCGTATCAGGGGAATGTCCTATCATCAAACCCCGCTACCTTCGATAGTGCCAAGCGACTGGCACAGCGACTCATTGACCATGGTGTCAAAACCCCTGCAACCACAACAACCCTAGCCATCTCAGAACCCTCCAAACCCACTGACACCAAGCGGAAGTTCTGGGATGACAAGAAGAGGCAGCGAGCTGCCAAGAAGCAGCAAATTGTGGCAGTACATGCCGCGGTAACCCCTGCTGCTACTACTGCTCCGACGAAGCAGTATGCTGGAAGTTTGCCGAAGTGCAACAAATGCAACTTCCACCACAACGGCCCCTGCCGTGAAATGCAGTGCTCTAACTGCAACAGGAAAGGACACACCGTCCGTTTCTGTAAGTTCCCGGCACAACCGATCACACAAGTCCCTGGCTCTGGTGCGAGCCCAACTTGCTATGGATGTGGCGAAACAGGCCACTATAAGAGGGACTGCCCCAAAGCAAGAAATGATAGAGGAGCAGGGAGGGTACTGGCTATAGGCCACAGGGAAGCAGTTGCTGACCCGACAGTGGTAACGGGTACGTTCCTCCTCGATAACTCCTGTGCATGCATTCTGTTCGATAGTGGAGCGGAGCGAAGCTTCGTGAACCACAAATTTGCTCGCATGCTTAAACAACAACCACACTCACTTAAAGAACAATTCACAGTAGAAATGGCTAATGGAAAAACAGAAAACACCAGTAGCATATACTTAGTATGTATCCTAACCCTAGATAACCATTCGTTCCCAATCGACGTCATGCCGGTCTCAATAAAAAGTTTCGACGTCATCATCGGCATGGATTGGTTGAGTCTTCATCACGCCGACATCATGTGCTTCGAGAAAGCAGTCCAACTAAACCTTCCGTCTAACGAAACTCTTATAGTCTACGGCGACAAACCTGGTGCGACTCTTCGCATTATATCAAGTATTCAAGCACAGAAGTATATGCGCAAAGAATACCACGCATTCCTTGCTCACGTCATCGACACGAACTCGAAACGAAAGAAATCAAGAACATTCCAGTAGTGAGCGACTTCCCCGACATTTTCCCAGAAGAACTACCTGGATTACCTCCGCAACGACAGGTCGAGTTCAGAATCGACTTAGTCCCAGGAGCTACCCCAGTAGCCAAGTCGCCCTACCGCTTAGCACCAGCAGAGATGCAGGAATTATCTGGTCAACTTAATGAACTGCTCAGCAAGGGATTCATAAGACCAAGCTTCTCACCTTGGGGAGCACCGGTCTTGTTCGTTATGAAGAAAGACGGATCATTCCGTATGTGTATCGACTACAGAGAACTCAACAAACTGACGGTCAAAAATCGTTACCCTCTGCCTCACATAGATGATCTATTTGACCAACTGCAAGGGGCGAACTATTTTTCCAAAATTGATCTAAGCTCCGGATATCACCAGTTACGAGTGCTAGAGGAGGATGTTCCAAAGACAGCCTTACGAACTCGTTACGGACATTACGAGTTCGTGGTGATGTAATTCGGATTGACCAATACGCCAGAAGTTTTCATGGACCTGATGAACAGAGTATGTCGACCTTACTTGGATAAGTTCGTCATCGTTTTCATTGACGGCATCCTGATCTACTCTCGAAGTAAGGAAGAGCATGGCGATCACCTACGACTAGTTTTAGGAACTTTACGAACGGAGAAACTTTATGCGAAGTTCTCAAAATGTGAATTTTGGATCCGAAGAGTCAAATTCTTAGGACACGTGGTAAGCGAAGAGGGAATCCACGTGGACCCATCCAAAATTAAAGCCATTGAGAACTGGTCAGCCCCCAAGACGCTGACAGAAATTCATCAATTTCTAGGTCTTGCTGGATACTACCGCAGATTCATTCAGAACTTCTCCCGAATAGCGAAACCTCTTACAACCCTGACCCAGAAAGGCATGGCCTTTAACTATACGACCCACGATCTTGAACTAGGAGCAGTGGTGTTTGCTCTGAAGATCTGGAGACATTACTTGTATGGAACGAAGAGCACTATCTTTACCGACCACAAGAGTTTACAACACATATTCGATCAGAAGGAGCTCAACATGAGACAACGACGGTGGGTCGAGCTACTCAGTGATTACAAATGCGATATTCGTTATCATCCGGGTAAAGCCAACGTAGTACCAGACGCCCTGAGTCGGAAAGAATATTCTGGTCGCAAAGTCAAATCATTGTCAATAACCATCCATTCACACTTGTCTAATCAAATTCAGGCGGCCCAACTTGAAGCCATGAAACCTAAAAATGTGACGAGTGAATCCCTTAGAGGAATGGACAAGAATTTAGAAGCCAAGGGTGACGGAGCCTTATACCTCATGGACTGGATCTGCACACCGAAACACGGTGGTTTCCGAGACTTAGTCATGACCGAGGCGCACAACACTCGGTATTCCATCCACCCGGGTTCAGATAAGATGTATCTAGATCTTAAAAAGCTATACTGGTGGCCTAATATGAAAGCAGAGATTGCTACCTTCGTAAGTAAATGCCTTACTTGCGCTAAGGTAAAGGTCGAGTACCAGAAGCCCTCTGGTTTACTGCAACAACCAGAGATTCCAGAATGGAAGTGGGAGCGGATCACTATGGATTTCATAACCAAGTTGCCCAAGACAACGGGTGGACTTGATACCATATGGGTCATCGTTGATAGATTGACCAAATCTGCACACTTCCTGCCTATCAAAGAAACCGACAAGATGGAGAAACTTACAAGAACATACATTAGGGAAATCGTATGGCTACATGGTGTACCGATATCCATTATCTCCGATCGAGATAGTAGGTTCGCCTCAAGATTCTGGCAATCATTGCAACATTCCCTAGGAACAAGGCTGGACATGAGCACAGCCTACCATCCACAGACTGACGGACAGAGTGAGACGACAATCCAGACTTTAGAAGATATGTTGCGTGCTTGTGTAATTGACTTTGGAAAAGCGTGGGATACTCATTTACCCCTCGTCAAATTTTCCTACAACAACAGTTATCACACGAGCATAAAGGCAGCACCATTTGAAGCTCTCTACGGCCGAAAGTGCAGATCCCCTCTATGCTGGGCTGAGGTGGGTGATACCCAATTAGCTAGGGGGCAAGCTTCCGATAGTACTCTCACTGGTCCGGAAATCATTCGGGAAACGACAGAGAAGATTGTTCAGATTCGTGAACGATTGAAAGCCTCTAGAGACCGACAAAAGAGCTATGCTGAAAAACGAAGAAAACCTTTGGAATTTCAGGTGGGAGACCGAGTCCTTCTCAAAGTCTCACCCTGGAATGACTTGATACGCTTCGGTAAGCGTGGGAAGCTTAATCCTAGGTAAATAGGGCCTTTCAAGATTCTCGCAAGAGTCGGCCCCGTAGCTTACAAACTTGATCTACCCGACACACTTCGTAACGTACATTCTACATTCCACGTATCTAACTTGAAAAAGTGTATGTCCGACGAGACTCTCGTAATCCCACTCGACGAGATCGAGATCAACGAGAGCCTCAAATTCGTGGAAGAACCTGTAGAGATCATGGACCGTGAGGTCAAGCAGACGAAACAAAGTCGTATCCCTATCGTGAAGGTTCACTGGAACGCCAAGCGAGGACCGGAATTCACTTGGGAACGCGAGGATCAGATGAAACTGAAATATCCTCACCTTTTCGCTTAGTTATTTGTAACTTCTTATTTGCTTAAATTCTAATTTCGGGACGAAATTCCTTCTAACGGGGGGATGATGTGACAACCCGAAATTTCCATTTGTACGAACATTATCTATTCAATAGAAGCTAGTCCAGTTTCAGTAATTTTCAGACTTGTCCGAACAAGTTTGTGTACATTAGGGTTTACGTTTCTGGACATATCAGGAGAGTGGATGCTCCTGTAATTGTGAAACTTGAACATTGTAAGTTTCATAATGTTATAGTCCGACTTTCGGAATAAAAATATTTTCTGTCAAAATATTCCAGGACTATAAATAGATTTCTGAATTTAATTAATTCATTATTCACAATTCCAACTAGAGAAAAGCCAATTCTCTCTAACGGATCTTCGGGTTTTCATCCCGGATTGTGAGCCTACTTGCCTAAATATGTTTTAATGTTTTTTATATGCTTTATAACATTGTTTAAATGTCCAAAATCATCCAAGATCATAAGACTATTGGAGTTTACGGCCAAGAGTTTCTTGGACCGTAAACCCCATTTCCAAGGGACAAAGTGTGCCCTAATCACCCCCTAAAGCTTAAGGACTTTACCCACTAACGCTTGTGCTTAATTTGGACACCAAAACACTTCAAAATCATAAAGTTTTAGGAGTTTACGGCCAAGGAAAGATCTTGGTCCGTAAACCCTTTTTTCAAGTGTTAAAGATGCCACAAACACCCCTAAGACCTTAAGACTATTACCCTTGAATACCTAGAACTTGAATGTGGAGTAAAGGACATCAAAATCACCCCTTAAAGGGAGTTTACGGCCAAGGAACATATCTTGGGCCGTAAACTCCAAGTGATGACATAAAAGTGTGCCTCTTGTCCCCTTTAGCCTTAGATAAAAACATGGAAGCTATCATACATATGCAAGGGCCTCAAAAGAATTAAAACCAACACCCCATAGGAGTTTACGGCCGTAAACTCTAGGGGATATGGTCCTTTGGCCGTAAACTCCCCAAAGGAGCATTCCAAGGCCTTAAACTACTTCAAGTATTATTCCAACAAGGCTAGGCTTATTCTAGGATGAAGATAACACCTCAAAACACCCAAGACCACCATGTGAGGAGTTCACGGCCGTAAACCCATGGGTTCATGGCCGTAAACTCCAATGGGTCGGGTTTGTTGGGTGGTGAACTCATATACAAGGCCATTTGTGCTTTAAACCCCTTTTGCCTTGTCCCGTATCAACTTAGATGCAACCATTAGGACCTATAACACTTATATAAGGTGTATACATGTTCCTAAGTGTCTTAACTTACTTTGTTAAATTATTATTTGGCTAATTAGTTATATATATGCTCATTATATGATAACTAGGCTCGAACGTGTGAACAAGTCTCCGTTTGCCACCAAGCACGGTACCCGATACTTCAATCCAATCTACTCACCACAAGTGAGTTCATACCCCTTAAATCAACCTTTGAAATACTTTTAAATGTTTTAAATACTTTATGGGGGGGATACAAGTCAAATACTTATAGTTATTACATCAATCACATGTGATTGCATTAATCACATGTGATTAATAACTAGAACACCAATGATTTTTTCACTGTTCAACTGTTTATCAAACTGTTTCACTTCAAAATGTTTTACAAACTCTTTTTACTTATCAAATGCTTTTATTAAACTTTGTTTTATTTCTTATAAATTGCATGCCCATATATGTATATATATATATATATATATATATATATATATATATATATATATATAAGTAATGTTTAAAGGGCTTAGGAAGGCCATTCGCCCTATTTCCTTTTCGCGCACTGAGATGTGGTCTGGTAGGATTTCGGGTGACCATCCGAGGGTCGTTTCCATATTAGTTATATATCATATATACATGTATAGACATAAAAAGTACTTCCATATTCATATTTACCAGTACATCGATAGCTAGTTACCAACGGGGTAATACAATACATATACAACTATACTAGAAACAATACATATACAATGATGTAACAACCCGAAATTTCCGTATAAATTATTGTAACTCTTTTGTAGTCCAACTCGCACAACCAATCGTCATTCCAAATTCGATTTACGATCTTCCGTATAATTAAGTCATTTATTAGTACACATTTAAAATGACTTAATGGGTGTCTTAATACATTTAGAAATCATTTTAACACCCAAATTTAGTGATCGGAATATTTCTAGAAATTACCGTATCGGGTTACGGTAACTCAATCGGGTACGACCAAAAGCCTCGTCTAACGCCGGTATCGGGTAGAATTCCTCCGTGTCCAAAACTTAAACACTATATAAACATGTTTAAGACTCCATTTGAAGCCTTTGGTCAAATTACCATTAAACACTCACAACCTCTCTCCTCAACCCAAAATCAAGGTCCAAAACAAAGAATTAAGGCTTGAAATCAAAGAGGTAACACCCCTAACTTGTTATTCAACCTCTTTAGCCTTCAATTTTGTGTTTAATTTGTGATTAGGGACCAAGAACAAGAGTTTACGGCCAAGGAACTAGCTTGGGCCGTAAACTCCTATCAATGGGGTTTTTAAGCCCTAAAACCCCCTCCTAAGCAATGTTAGACATTAGTAATGGCTTAACGACTTAATGGAAGGGACTTACAACAATTAAAACATTGATTTTAAGCGACAAAAGTGAGTTTACGGCCAAGACACATTCTTGGGCCGTAAACTCATATTCAAAGGGCTTTTGAGCCAATTAACCCTTCCAAATCATAGTTGGGACTTAGATATGACTTGTGGGACATTGGTTTTAGCATCTAAACACCTTAAACATGACTTTGGGGGAAAAAAGAGAGTTTACGGCCAAGACAAATTCTTGGGCCGTAAACTCCTCTTAAAAGGGGATTTAATGCCTTAAAACATGTCCAAATGCTTTGAAACTCAACCAATGGCCTTGTGGTAAAATCTAGATGCATCTAAAAATAGTTTAAGGGTTTAAAACATATCAAAAGTGTCATTTATAGGAGTTTACGGCCTAGGAACACACCCTTGGCCGTAAACTCATAAAACCATGTTAATGATGCATCAAATACACTCAAATGGCTTGTATAAATTTCTAGAATCACATGTGATTGTTTTAAACATCAAAAACTATCTTTTTCATGGGTAAAGGAGAGTTTACGGCCTTAGAACATACCTCTAGGCCGTCAACTCCAAAAAGTGTGTTAAATGGTGTTCTAAATTCATTTCAAGGCTTGGAAAATTTATTAAAATCACATGTGATTGTCCTTTGTAGCTTAAACTAACCATTCTTGGCCATCGGTGATTTTACGGCCGTAAACTCTAAGATTGTGGCCGTAAACTCATGTTTAAATGTTGTAAATTCATTCCAAGTGTCCCAAGGCATTTTAGATAATCCATTCTAGCAATCCCCATGTCCATTTAAGCCCTTAAACCATCAAAATCACACCAACATGAGTTTACGGCTGTAAACTCATGTGTGGGTGTGTTTTGTGGTTGTAAACTCATTTAAATGTTTACTTATGGAGATTAAGCTCAAGTCCCAAGTCCCTAGTGCCATTACACGTCCGAAGATGTCACCCGGGTCACTCCAAACGCTCATTTTGAGGTGTTTAACCTCGTTGGAGTGTAATGTTCCATATGATTAGTGAATGTATCCCTAATTGTATATATATGGACATTATTTAAATTTACATAGGGACATCGCGAGTAATCAAAACCCGAACCAATGTCTAGTATCCAAAACCGACACGTTTTCGAGTCCGGTGAGTTCATACCCCTACCTTTTTCATTTTTTTTGCACTGTTTTCAGGGGGGAACACAAGCAAAGTACAAGGGTTTTCTTGTACTCAAAACTTATTTTCGTGTGTGTGTGTTTCACATTCCATAAGCTTTTAATACTGATATATGTAATTGATAATCAGTAGAACATACAGCTCACTTAAACATTTATTTGTGAAATGGATTTTATAAACGGTTATGTTTTATATATTTCACAAATGTTTTCTACATTATATCAGTTAAAAGCATGACATTATAACACATGAACAATATAATTCGTACACTATCTTGTCCTCGGTAACATTCCACAGAGGTACGCGAATGGAGGATTATCCTATTAATACTAGTAAATTTGTTATTCCGTATGATTGGAGACACGTCCTCGGCGAACACTCCACAGAGATACGCGAGTGGAGGACTACACCCGTAACCAGAATCTCTGGGATTTAGAGAGCGTGACTTGAGTGTATAGATCTATACGGGGCTGACTACCCCACACCTGGCTGCTAGCTACAGTCGAACCGAAATAGTTCAAGGGTGACGAAAGTCATAAGGATTGTGGACTACTTATTGCCACAAGGCTGTGGACTACTTATTGCCACAGGTTCAGTCTTTAGTATGCTTATGGAACTCGCAAATAGGATAACAGAGATTTACTTATAGTAATAATGAATCACTTTATACATCTTTTACATCTTTTACATCTTTCACAATACTGTAACTAACATTCAGGAAAGTACGGGACTTTCCTGGGGAAAAACATGGAAACCAATCACCATTACATCTTTTACATCTTTAACATCGTTTACATTTGAAACCAATATGCAGGAAAGCATGGGGCTTTTCTGGGTAACACTTACCTAACTAGAAAGAGTAACAAAGTGGATAACATTACATCTTTTACAATTTGTAACATACAATAAGGAAAATATGGGACTTTCCTGGTAACACATGATAATTAAACAGAATAGTTTAACCAGTCAGATAACCAACTATACATTTTCACATGAATAAACATGTTTTTAGTATACAAACTTACTATACCTTACATTTGTGAAACAATAACCAACTATTAAGAAAATATGGGATTTTCTTGGTGCATATAACATTTCAGAAACAGAAAGGAAACTCGAAACATGTTCACAAATAAAAACCGCTTATGAACTCACCAGCTTTATGCTGATTTTCAAACCGCTTGTGTTCTCAGGTCAGTGTTAGAACAGGTACCCGAAGATTTCTTTTGATCAGAAGACGGAGTACATGAAGACCTGTTTCTTTTTGTCTATATATATACTATGTATAACAACTGTACAAACTTTACTTTTGAAAAAACTGTAAAACTTTATTATGTAATGTAATGGTTGTTTTACTTTACTTACTATGTGAATTGGATTTGATACTCAACGTGGAGTCAACCCCAGAAATGTTTCCGCCTTCGGTTTTCGGGGTGTGACAGATTGGTATCAGAGCCCTTGTTTATAGTGAATAAAGTATACCAAACCTTACATGGTAGAAAACTATAAACACTAAAGGGCCTAAGTGCTCTGAAATAAAAGTATCTCCAGACTACAAGTATTTTCAAAAATATATAAGTATACCGAACCGTCGAGATCCGTATCTATAAGTAGAACAAAATATAAGTAAATGGGTGTTGTGTATTGCAGTTAAACCTGGGCAGTTATGTAGTCATGTCTAGGGTCAATATAGCCTGGCCAACTATATTCATTCGAGACACGACCAACATGTGCTTGGGAGTGACTGTAATATGCGGCATGCCTAAAACTTACCCAATATCCCAAACAACAAATCGTCGCTGCAGCGAACCATGAAATACTATGGGAGTATTTCTCGAGCCGTTCCTTTGTAGAAATTCTTGTATACGCGTTATTCCTTGATTATTACTCTAGCGATAAAATGTTCTATCTTGATAACTCCTTTCTGCTTTATCGCTTAGTATGATGCTATATTTGTCTTGATGAGATATCTCCTGTCCCATATCTCTTGATTCAATTCAGAGGACTTATGATCCTCTCTTTCCTGATCTTTTTAGATCAAGATGCCTCCAAGAAAGAGACCCAGCTCAAGGAACAACGACAATCCCTCTTCGCCGCCACCCCCTCCCCAGTTTGACCTAACATCACTCCAGACGATGATGACAGCTGCAATGGTAGCAGCTATGTCGCAAATGAACTCTAATGGTTCAGGAGGTGGTCCTCAATCTCAAAACCCTGAAGGTAGTCAGGCGCACCAAAGAGGAAGTTCCTATAAGGATTTCATGAACGCGAAACCAACATCCTTTAATGGCGCTGGAGGTGTCATTTCCTTATCCCGATGGTTCGAGAAAATCGAGTCCATCTTCGAAATCTGTGCTTGTGTAGAGTCTGATAAGGTTAAATTTGCGGCTTGTACCTTCGATGATAAAGCCTTGACTTGGTGGAATGGCCGAGTCAAATCTCTGACCTTACCTATAGCCAATGCCATGGGCTGGGAGGCCATGAAAGAATTTCTCATTGCTGTGTACTGCCCCCGTGGTGAAATGCAGAAATTAGAGCACGAGCTCTGGAACTTGAAGATGAAAGGTTCTGACATTACTGCATATACTTCCCGATTTGATGATCTCGCACTTCTCTGCCCGGGATTAGTCACTCCTGAAAACAAAAAGATCGAAAGGTTCGTTTGGGGGTTATCTCAACCGACAAAGAGTCATGTTTTGGCTGCTCGTCCGAATACTTATGATAGTGCCAAGACTTTAGCTCAAATTCTGATTGATCATAGCGACGATGTTAAGGAAATCACTACCACTTCTGAGCCGACTCAAAGGAGTGGTGAAAAGAGGAAATTCTGGAAGAAAAAGAAGGGTCAATCTTCCCAAGGCTCCTCCAAAAGACAACAAACAGTAGCAGTTCATGCTGCTACTACCCGCGTAGCTGCTGCTTCTGTTGTGGGATCCACAGCTCCAACTCCTACCAGCCGATATGTTGGTAACCTCCCTCTTTGCGAAAAATGCAAGTATCACCACAACCCTGGTCCCTGTCGAGAACTATCCTGTACCAATTGTGGTAAGAAGGGGCACACTGTTCGATACTGCAAAGCTCCGACTCAATCAGCAAATCAATCTTCTGGAACAGGCGTTGGTCAAGCCTGTTATAACTGTGGTGAAGCCGGGCACTTTAAAAGGAACTGCCCCAAGAAGACTACTGCTGGCAACACAGGAAGGGTCCTTGCTATGGGACGGGAAGAAGCAGTCGCCGATCCCAATGTTGTCTCGGGTATGTTTCTTCTCGACAACTCGTATGCTAATATTCTTTTCGATTCGGGCGCTGAAAGAAGTTTTATTAGTCATGCATTCAAACATAACCTAAAACATGATTCCCAACCCCTAACTGAAATGTTTACCGTCGAAATGGCAAACGGAGAGAAAGAAAGTGCGAGTGAGGTATTCGTAGATTGCACTCTTACCTTAAACGACCATTCATTTCCTATCGATCTTATGCATGTATCCATAAAGAGCTTTGATGTCATTATTGGCATGGATTGGTTGAGTCCCAATCATGCAGATATCCTTTGCTTCGAAAAATCCATCCGTCTTAACCTTCCTTCGGGTCAAACTCTAGTGATCTATGGCGATAAACTCGGTTCCAACCTTCGTATCATTTCTTGCATCAAAGCTCAGAAACTCCTGCGAAAGGAGTGTATTGCATTCTTAGCCCATGTAATCAATGAGAAACAAGAAGTTAAAGACCTCGCGAGCATCCCCGAGGTATGTAATTTTCCTGATGTGTTTCCCGAAGAACTTCCAGGAATTCCTCCCGAACATCAGGTCGATTTTCGTATTGACCTAATTCCTGGAGCTACTCCCGTAGCAAAATCTCCGTATATCTTAGCTCCGGCAGAAATGCAGGAGTTATCCAAGTCAACTCAATGAGTTGCTCAGTAAAGGATTCATTAGACCGAGTTCCTCACCCTGGGGAGCTCCGGTTCTGTTTGTCAAGAAGAAAGATGGATCCTTTCGGATGTGTATCGACTATCGTGAACTGAACAAGTTGACCATTAAGAACCGATATCCTCTTCCACGAATAGATGACCTTTTCGATCAACTTCAGGGAGCCAGCTACTTTTCTAAGATAGACCTTCGGTCAGGGTACCATCAATTACGAGTCCAGGAAAATGATGTTTCCAAGACAGCTTTTAGGACTCGGTATGGACACTACGAGTTCGTAGTGATGCCCTTCATTCTAACCAATGCACCGGATGTGTTCATGGATCTGATGAACCGGGTGTGCCATCCCTTCTTAGACAAATTCGTCATTGTGTTCATTGACGACATCCTCGTTTACTCCCGAAGCGAAGAAGACCACAAGCAACACTTGAGGCTAGTGTTGGAGACCCTTAGATCCGAAAAACTATACGCGAAATTTTCCAAATGTGAATTCTGGATACGGAAGGTAACTTTCCTCCGTCACGTGGTAAGCGGGGAGGGTATTCATGTAGATCCTTCCAAAATTAATGCAATAGAGAATTGGTCGGCACCGAAAACACCCACAGAAATTCATCAATTTTTGGGTCTCGCCAGCTACTATCGACGATTCATTCAGAACTTTTCCAAAATCGCCAAACCTTTAACCACTCTAACACAGAAAGGTGTACCCTTTTGTTGGAGTGATAAACAAGAAACTGCATTCCAAACATTGAAGAAAGCCTTATGCAGCGCGCCTGTTCTGTCTCTGCCCGAAGGGACAGAGGATTTCATCGTCTACTGCGATGCATCTAATCAAGGTTTAGGCTGTGTGCTTATGCAAAGAGGAAAGGTGATTGCCTACGCCTCAAGATAGTTGAAAGCATACGAGGTCAGCTATACTACACATGACTTGGAACTAGGAGCCGTAGTCTTTGCATTGAAGATTTAGAGACATTATCTCTACGGAACCAAGTGCACGATCTTCACTGATCACAAGAGCCTACAACACATCTTTAATCAGAAAGACTTAAACATGAGGCAACGGCGATGGGTAGAATTACTCAGTGATTATGAGTGTGAAATCCGTTACCACGCCGGCAAGGCCGATATGGTAGCAGATGCCCTTAGCCGAAAGGATAGTGCAGGCCACAAAGTGAAGAACCAGACGATGACCATCCATTCCAACTTACCCATACAAATCCGAAAAGCCCAGCTAGCAGCCCTCAAACCTGAGAACATTTCAGATGAAACCTTGAGAGGGATGGAAAGGAAACTTGAGATCAGAGGTGACGGAGTTCACTGTTTCATGAATCGAATCTGGATTCCCAAATCCGGAGGATTCAGAGAAATAGTCATGGAAGAAGCGCACAAAACCAAATACTCTGTTCACCCAGGTTCTGACAAGATGTACTTGGATCTCAAGAAACAATACTGGTGGCCAAACATGAAAGCTGAGATAGCTACATTCATGGGCAAGTGCTTGACTTGCGCCAAAGTCAAAGTCGAACATCAGAAACCATAAGGTCTGCTCCAACAACCCGAGATTCCCGAGTGGAAATGGGAGATGATTACCATGGAATTCATCACCAAACTACCCATGTGTTCTAGTGGGTACGATACCATTTGGGTAATTGTCGATCGTTTGACAAAATCCGCTCACTTCATTCCAATTAAAGAATCATACAAGATGGAAAGACTTGCGCGAATCTATATCCAGGAGGTAGTACGTCTACACGGTGTACCTGCATCCATTATCTCTGATCGAGATAGCAGGTTTACTTCCCGATTTTGGCAGTCTCTCCAAAAAGCCCTTGGAACCAAACTAGATATGAGCACGGCATATCATCCTCAGACCGATGGACAGAGTGAGAGAAAAATCCAAACCCTGGAGGACATGCTTAGGGCATGTGTCATTGACTTTGGAAAGTCGTGAGATACACATCTATCCTTGATCGAATTCTCGTACAACAACAGTTACCACACCAGCATTAGGGCTGCTCCGTTCGAAGCCCTATACGGTCGTAAATGCAGATCCCCTCTGTAGTCCAACTCGCGCAACCAATCGTCATTCCAAATTCGATTTACGATCTTCCGTATAATTAAGTCATTTATTAGTACACATTTAAAATGACTTAATGGGTGTCTTAATACATTTAGAAATCATTTTAACACCCAACTTTAGTGATCGGAATATTTCTAGAAATTACCGTATCGGGATACGGTAACTCAATCGGGTACGACCAAAAGCCTCGTCTAACGCCGGTATCGGGTAGAATTCCTCCGTGTCCAAAACTTAAACACTATATAAACATGTTTAAGACTCCATTTGAATCCTTTGGTCAAATTACCATTAAACACTCACAACCTCTCTCCTCAACCCAAAATCAAGGTCCAAAACAAAGAATTAAGGCTTGAAATCAAAGAGGTAACACCCCTAACTTGTTATTCAACCTCTTTAGCCTTCAATTTTGTGTTTAATTTGTGATTAGGGACCAAGAACATGAGTTTATGGCCAAGGAACTAGCTTGGGCCGTAAACTCCTATCAATGGGGTTTTTAAGCCCTAAAACCCCCTCCTAAGCAATGTTAGACATTAGTAATGGCTTAATGACTTAATGGAAGGGACTTACAACAATTAAAACATTGATTTTAAGCGACAAAAGTGAGTTTACGGCCAAGACACATTCTTGGGCCGTAAACTCATATTCAAAGGGTTTTTGAGCCAATTAACCCTTCCAAATCATAGTTGGGACTTAGATATGACTTGTGGGACATTGGTTTTAGCATCTAAACACCTGAAACATGACTTTGGGGGATAAAAGAGAGTTTACGGCCAAGACAAATTCTTGGGCCGTAAACTCCTCTTAAAAGGGGATTTAATGCCTTAAAACATGTCCAAATGCTTTAAAACTCAACCAATGGCCTTGTGGTAAAATCTAGATGCATCTAAAAATAGTTTAAGGGTTTAAAACATATCAAAAGTGTCATTTATAGGAGTTTACGGCCTAGGAACACACCCTTGGCCGTAAACTCATAAAACCATGTTAATGATGCATCAAATACACTCAAATGGCTTGTATAAATTTCTAGAATCACATGTGATTGTTTTAAACATCAAAAACTATCTTTTTCATGGGTAAAGGAGAGTTTACAGCCTTAGAACATACCTATAGGCCGTCAACTCCAAAAAGTGTGTTAAATGGTGTTCTAAATTCATTTCAAGGCTTGGAAAATTTATTAAAATCACATGTGATTATCCTTTGTAGCTTAAACTAACCATTCTTGGCCATCGGTGAGTTTACGGCTGTAAACTCTAAGATAGTGGCCGTAAACTCATGTTTAAATGTTGTAAATTCATTCCAAGTGTCCCAAGGCATTTTAGATAATCCATTCTAGCAATCCCCATGTCCATTTAAGCCCTTAAACCATCAAAATCACACCAACATGAGTTTACGGCCGTAAACTCATGTGTGGGTGTGTTTTGTGGTTGTAAACTCATTTAAATGTTTACTTATGGAGAGTAAACTCAAGTCCCAAGTCCCTAGTGCCATTACACGTCCGAAGATGTCACCAGGGTCACTCCAAACGCTCATTTTGAGGTGTTTAACCTCGCTGGAGTGTAATGTTCCATATGATTAGTGAATGTATCCCTAATTGTATATATATGGACATTATTTCATTTTACATAGGGACATCGCGAGTAATCAAACCCCGAACCAACGTCTAGTATCCAAAACCGACACGTTTCCGAGTCCGGTGAGTTCATACCCCTACCTTTTTCACTGTTTTTTCACTGTTTTCAAGGGGGAACACAAGCAAAGTACAAGGGTTTTCTTGTACTCAAAACTTATTTTCGTGTGTGTGTGTTTCACATTCCATAAGCTTTTAATACTGATATATGTAATTGATAATCAGTAGAACATACAGCTCACTTAAACATTTATTTGTGAAATGGATTTTATAAACGGTTATGTTTTATATATTTCACAAATGTTTTCTACATTATATCAGTTAAAAGCATGACATTATAACACATGAACAATATAATTCGTACACTATCTTGTCCTCGGTTAGATTCCACAGAGGTACGCGAATGGAGGATTATCCAATTAATACTATTAAATTTGTTATTCCGTATGATTGGAGACACGTCCTCGGCGAACACTCCACAGAGATACGCGAGTGGAGGACTACACCCGTAACCAGAATCTCTGGGATTTAGAGAGCATGACTTGAGTGTATAGATCTATACGGGGCTGACTACCCCACACCTGGCTGCTACCTACAGTCGAACGGAAATGGTTCAAGGGTGACGAAAGTCATAAGGATTGTGGACTACTTATTGCCACAAGGCTGTGGACTACTTATTGCCACAGGTTCAGTCTTTAGTATGGTTATGGAACTCGCAACTAGGATAACAGAGATTTACTTATAGTAATAATGAATCACTTTATACATCTTTTACATCTTTTACATCTTTCACAATACTGTAACTAACATTCAGGAAAGTACGGGACTTTCCTGGGGAAAAACATGGAAACCAATCACCATTACATCTTTTACATCTTTAACATCGTTTACATTTGAAACCAATATGCAGGAAAGCATGGGGCTTTTCTGGGTAACACTTACCTAACTAGAAAGAGTAACAAAGTGGATAACATTACATCTTTTACAATTTGTAACATACAATAAGGAAAATATGGGACTTTCCTGGTAACACATGATAATTAAATAGAATAGTTTAACCAGTAAGATAACCAACTATACATTTTCACATGAATAAACATGTTTTCAGTATACAAACTTACTATACCTTACATTTGTGAAACAATAACCAACTATTAAGAAAATATGGGATTTTCTTGGTGCATATAACATTTCAGAAACAGAAAGGAAACTCGAAACATGTTCACAAATAAAAACCGCTTATGAACTCACCAGCTTTATGCTGATTTTCAAACCGCTTGTGTTCTCAGGTCAGCGTTAGAACAGGTACCCGAAGATTTCTTTTGATCAGAAGACGGAGTACATGAAGACCTATTTCTTTTTGTCTATATGTATACTATGTATCACAACTGTACAAACTTTACTTTTGAAACAACTGTAAAACTTTATTATGTAATGTAATGGTTGTTTTACTTTACTTACTATGTGCATTGGATTTGATACTCAACGTGGAGTCAACCCCGGAAATGTTTCCGCCTTCGGTTTTCGGGGTGTGACAAATGATGCTAGAAACAATACATATACAATGATGCTAGAAACAATACATATACAACTATACTAGAAACAATACATATACAACTATACTAGAAACAATACATTTACAACTATACTAGAACGAGAAACATTACATATACATGAATACTTTAGTTATTGTGATTTAAATCGAAGCATGACTTAACTGTCATGGCTCGAGTTGTAGCCAGAATTCTCTTGAAGGGAGAGCGTGAGTTTGCGTATAGATCTATACTGGATTGACAATCCTACACCTTGCTGCTAGCTACAGTCGGACCTGCAGGTCTGCGGGTGCCAAACGTCATTCCGTTATTACGACCATTCATTATGTCGTTGTTACTAGTCGATAGTATGGTGCAATTTATCACATAATGCCTTAATATAAATCCAGTTTAAGGTAATTAGTACAACAGTAGTTCTTATAATACAAGACTACAGTACTACAATGATTTACCCATTGCATATTTTAGTGATAACCGACACTAAAATACTTATGAACTCACCAGCTTAATGTTGATAAACTCTTTCAAAATAACTTGTATTCTCAGGTCATCAGTAGACAGGTACCGAGGCCAGCTTTTGAGAAGATGGAGCGCATTCAAGACTCATCTTATTATTTTGATATACATTATTTTTGGTGTCTATACTGTACAGAACACGCTTGTATTAAAATTATATATTTAATGCAATGGATGATGTTGTTTGCTTATTTACATTTACTGTGTTGTGATACATTACATGACGTCCTCCGCCCCAGAACGTTTCCGCCGTTCTTGGTTTTGGGGTGTGACAATATACTCTCCTGGATCGGTATAAAATGCGCGCTCTTGGCTAGTCATCCACTATGACCCAAATCGAATCGAATCCACGTGCGGTCCTAGGAAGCTTAGTGATGAAATCCATGGTGATATCCTCCCATTTCCATACGGGAATGTCTAACGGTTGCATCTTGCCGTGGGGTCTCTGGTGCTCTGCCTTGACCTTCCTGCAGGTCAGGCATCTCTCCACGTACCATGCGACTTCCCGCTTAATGATGTTGGATATAGTGTCTTAGTCCATAACTTTATTTGGTATGTACTTGACTCGACCCAACATGGTCCATTTGGGTTGCATGACATTGCAATACTTGGATAGACTACATGAGAGAATAAGGCACTTATGATTATTAATATATTATAAGTTCTAATATATTAATAATACTATTATTTAATTAGTATTGATCAAGTATTAATCTAGTATTAATTTGGTGATCAAAGTGAGATTAATTAAATATATAGGGTTGATTATGACAATCATCAATTCTTTTATGGTGGATTAATGATCCATGGTTTATGGGTTTGGTTATAACCATATGGAGCTCCATGGATAATCCATGGGAGTTACAAACCTATGGGTCATGAGAAATAACGAGTCATGACAATTAAGAGTATTCACGTGAAAACCCTAATTGTGAGAACACTATAAAAGGAAACCTTTGGCTAGAAAAATCGGACCTAGAGTGTTTCTAGAGAGGGCATAACCGATTTTCATGTGTAAGAAGTATTCTCTCGAGTTATTCCAAGTTTTGTGGTGTTGTGTGAAGCATTTGAGGCACAACATTTGGGGTGCTAGGCTCACAAAGTCTTGAAGGAATCCAAGCAACAACAAGGTATGTATTTCTTCTAGTTTTTATATTTTATGTAATCCCCATACCATGCTAGTTAAGAAATAACGTTGAAAAAGAAATTTGCATGTATATAGAGAAAACATAGATTCAAGGTTATTAGGGTTGCATGTACACTTAGGAAGTGTTAGAATGCTCAAAACCCATCAGTGGCATCAGAGCCTAGGATTGTTTTTTGTATACTTGATGCAAAAGTGCTTACAAATCGAAAATTCTGCACTCTGACGACTGGACTCGCCGAGTTCATGGGGAGGACTCGATGAGTAGAATCATGCACTCGATGAGTAGGAGCGTGTTGTGCAGTTTTTTCGAGTTTTGTTGCTGGAAATGGATTAAAATCATTATCACAATCTGTTTTGGACTTGTAAAATTTGTTTTTCAAAATGATAATGATTATGTTAACCCATTTTACATGACTTTTATCAATTTTCAAGTATTGCATATGTTTATATGATTTCTTGAAATTGCTTGCTAACAATTTGTGTTCTTATGAGCTTTTGAAGATCATAGGAATTATGTGTAACCTCCATGTGTGTTTAATTCATGATCATAATAGCAATGACGGTGTCCATAACTTGTCCTGAAGTTATGGATAACCAAAAGTCACTTCTTTAAATTGTGCTTAAATAACTAAAGAGGTTTCATAAAATGAAGAGTCTTCATTTTATGAACCATTAAAACTAATAAGTTAAAAATTGAAGAGACTTGGAATAGAATCAAATCTTCCACTCAAGTTTTGGAATTTGAAAAAGTCTTACACTTTAATAATTTAATTTCAAATTAAACCTTAGATTTTTAAAAAGTTTAAAAATCAACACTTATACAATTATTATAATTTTATTATATAGATATGTATAAGAATATGTCATTCTTACTGTTAGTAGGCCTCATTCACGAAGCCGGACTATAAGGGGGGGGGGGTTATAAGGTTGTTGCCTATAAAATGGTGACTTAATGGGTGTCCACTCTCACCCACCACTTCCTTGATCGGTGGAGGGTCGTTAGTCGAGCGGGTAGGATAGGACTTTAAATACTCATTAAAAGTATAATGAATTATAAAGTAACTATACATTATAAATTCCCAATCTTAGTTACTTTAGGAAAATTTGAAATTGGTGCTAGCCCATAAAATTACACTTTGTACCTTACCAAGTCGTTAGTGGAGCGTGTGTGGTTAACCGACACACTAACATTGACTAGTAGGAGTGGCAAAGGGTAACTTGACTTTATTATAGATCGGTGGAGCATGTGTGGTTAACCGGCACATCGATTAGGTAATATTGTTGAGGGTACCAAGTCAATTTGTATGGTTATTCACACCTTGTTTGTGATCCTCGACATCCCAGTCACAAACTTGAGAGGGCACAATCGAGATTCAAACATGCCATTCAAAAGTTCAATGTATCTCAAAAGATCTAGGAGTTTCAAAACCAATAAAACCTAATAATAAAACATTTTGTTCTTATGGTGGAAATCGGTAAATCGTCGTTTACGTACCTTCAAATATTTTATAGTGTGGATTACGGCATCCCTCTTCCAACTATAAATAGTTTGTTGGATCCTAGCCTTAATATTTCATTTGGGTGACTTATTAAGGACTCTTAATCTAATGAAACTTATCCTTCTTTCAGATGTCTTCCAATAACGTTGTTGGCTCAAACCCTATAGACTCTTTTTCCCTAATGAACTTGTGTGGTAAGGTCATCTTTAATGAATCCAATTTCAATGAGTAGATCAGAAACATCAGAATGATTACCCGCTATGAGGACAAAGAATATGTTCTTGACAGCGAGCTTAAGGTTGTTAATGAAGCCACTGCTACTCCTGAAGAATTTGCAGAGTTCATTGCACATGAGAAGGATGCTACCATGATGTCCTGCATCATGATGGCCACAATGACTCCAGAACTCCAAAAGTCTTATGAATATTTCTACCCCTATGAGATGCACCAGGATCTGACGGAAAGGTACCATCAGAGCGCGCGTCAAGAGAGGTATGAAATCATTTCCTCCATGATAACCGCAAGGATGAAGGATGGTGAACCCCTCACCGATCACTTGTAGACGATGCATGACCATTTGTTGAAGCTAAATGTTGACTTCCCTGAGGAAATGGCGATTGACATCATTCTCCATTCCTTACCTCCAAGTTATGATCAGTTTCGTATGACTTATCACATGAACAAGGAGAAAGTCACACTTAGAAAACTTAAAGGACTCTTAAGGATAGCTGAAAATGGCCTTAGGGTTAAAGTAGTTGCTACTTATACTCCTTCAACAGCCCCTCTTCTTGCAATTGGGCAAGGGAAGCGTAAGAAGAGGAAAAGCCCTTCGAAGGGTACCAAGGGTAAGACTCTTGATGGTTCCTCTTCAAGTGGGACAAAGAAAGGTCCTATTACTCCTTCTTCAAACCCAAAGGAAGCACAGTGCTTCTATTGCCAGGATAAGGGACTCTTCAAGCGAAGCTGCCCCAAATATCTACAAGACGTAAAGGATGGGAATGTTAAACCCACCTATGCAGGTATTTACACAATATTGTCTACCAAGTCATCTAAAACTAATTCTTGGGTGCTTGATACAGGTTGTGGTATTCACATTTGTACTGATTTGCAGGCACTAAGAAGTGAGCAAGTGGAGCACGGGAAGATAAACTTAGTCATGGGCAACATGAAAGCATCACCTGTTACCAAGATAGGAGTTTATTCTTTATTGCTTAATAATGGGTTAATGTTTGATTTGAATAAGTGTTGTTACTTACCTGAAATGGCGAGAAATATTATTTCTTTTCATGGCTTGTACAAACAAGGTTTTTCATTTTCATTAGATAATAAAAATGGTGCTATTAATGTTTATTACAATGATGTATTTTTACTTTAAAGCATTACCTTGTGATGGTGTATATGAAGCTATGAATGTTGTAGACAATCTAGGAAATAATGTGTTGTATATTGATTCTTCAGATAGCTTGGATAAAGCATCCTTGTGGCATTGTCGTCTTGGAAATGTTAACAGGAAGTGCATAGGCCAACTCCAAAAGGCTGGAGTCTTGGAATCGTTTGACCTCAAGTCAGATGATAGTTGCGAGTCTTGCTTACTTGGAAAAATGACAAAGTCACCCTTCACAAGTACCTGTGATAGGGGTGAAGGTTTGTTGGACCTTGTACACACGGATGTGTGTGGGCCCTTCAGAGTGGCTACAAGGGATGCTAATCGCTATTATGTGACTTTTACTGATGATTACAGTAGATATGGATATATTTACTTAATCAAGCATAAGTCAGAAACCTTTGAAAAGTTTAAAGAGTTTAAGAAGGATGTTGAGAATCAATTGGGCAGGAACATAAAGATGCTCCAATCCGATCGGGGAGGAGAGTATCTTAAGGAATGTGGGATTGTCTCACAATTGACACCTCCCATGACACCATAGTTGAATGGTGTGCCTTTCACACCCCCAAACCAGAATGGCGGAAACATTCGGGGGTGGATGACTTCACATAGTATCACAACCATTGAATATTGTAAAGAAAGTAACACAACCATCACATATATAATGAAAAACGTATGTTGTTGCGTTATACATATTAGCAAAAGAATATTACACTAAGATGATAAATGTTCAATAATAAAACATCCTTAGTGTTTCCTTCTCCAAAAGCTGGTGGTTACCTGTATTACTGATTCCCTGAGAAATACAAGTGGTTTCGAAAAAGTGTCAACAATTAAGTTAGTGAGTTCATAAGTGTTTTGCATTGAAAAGTATGTCCTTTTTGATAGTAAATCGATGAACGAGGTTTTCAGAAAATCCAATATTTTCTATAAATGATTTGAAAAGTTTCCCGTGTTGGAGTGCGTTAGTGTTTTTCATACTTGAATAATCATAACGAAATTTGTATTAAAAATAAAATGGAAAACTGAAATGCATATATGAATCTCGTAAATCAAACTTGTTTTTATACTTTTATGTGAGTTTTATAATCATACTATTGACACTGATGGCATGTAACAACATTCTTCAGGTGTTGTAGTGTTATGACATTTGTCACCCCAGACCTGCCGGTCTAACTGTAGCTAACAGTTTAGGTGCGGGATTGTCAATCCCGTATAGATCTATACACAAGTATCACGATCTCTCTCCAAGAGATTGTGGTATATAATACAGGACTTGAAATGCATACATACGAGTACGTTGAAGTTTAAATGTCTCACATTACTTGGTATAAACAGATTTACGATAATAAAGACCTTACTTCTTTTGAAAGCATTTCATTTGTCGAGATGTATATATGTAAAATGTATGAATCACTTGAATACTAGACTCATTATAATTTCTCAAAAGTATGTTCCCATTTGGTAATAACAACTTGGTGATATAATAGCCCTTTAAACATAAAGTTATTTTTGTATCAAAACCCTATAAGAACGATATTATAAAAATGATACTTTGATTTGTAATGTACTTGTATTCCCCCCCCCCCTAAAACGTGAAAAGAATTGAAAAGTAGGGGTATGAACTCACTCGTTAAGTTTGAAGAGAGAGGCTAGGGTTGAGCAGAACTTCGACCGCGGATGGTTGCGTCGTCGGGCTCTTCGGGGATCTCTGCAGCGTAAATCTTTCGTTGGGGGCTCGAGTGTGGAAACCAAGGTCGTCGGGACAGCTTCTTGTGCTTGGAAGGGTGTGAGAGTATCTGGAGATTTGTGAATATGTGCTTAAACTCGCAGCTGATGCCATCTATTTATAGTGCTGGAAGAGTGAGTATGCGGGGCGTAATTTTGGAGTACGCTGGGCGTACTCACGTACGCGGCGCGTACGTCATTACGCTGGGCGTAATATGGCGTCATGGCTTACGACTCCTGGCTAGCTAAACGTAGCTTGGGCGGGCCGATGGGACTCGGCTATGGGTCTAGTACGCGGGGCGTACTCCCAGAGAACGCGGGGCATAACCCGGCCTGTCCTCTTCTAAATTCCGTAACTTTCGCGTACGAGCTCCGTTTTTCGTGTTCTTTATATCCACGCGTAGGTGAGATTATGCTCTACAACTTTCATTTAGACTCTGTCGGCAAGTTTTGACTTAAATTTTAATGATATATTTTTAATAGGCTGGGCCTTCTAAAGTTCGTTAAAAATTCATAGGTTCTTTATTCGACATCGGTTTTCGTTTGTCTTTTTATTGTTTTATTACCACTGAGGAGATCTTCAACTTCCGTTTAGGTGGCGATAGCTAAGTAACACTCGATCTTCAATCCGAGTTTTTAGCCCTCTACTACTGTTACGAAACTTTGAAATTCCGTAACTTCTTCATACGAGGTCCAGTTTGGGCGATCTTTTTATGTACGCTCACCTTTCAACGAGATCTACGACTTTTGTTTAGATACTTAAGGCTAAAATGCATTTTATTGAGATTTTACTTTTTACGTCAAATAATGTTTTAACGTCGTGTCGTAAATATACGAGTGGTTATAATTTCTTCAATATAACCCGGTTTTGAGTGTTCTTTATGTTTTTGGAAACCTTGGCATGATATCTAATATTTGATGCATCCCAACTTAGATACTTGAACACTTTATTTTCGAGGTTAATTTCGTTGTTTTTAGCTTTCGAGTGTTTACAATGCTTTTGGAAACTATAGGGTTGTCACATCATCCCCCTGTTAAGGGAATTTCGTCCCGAAATTTAATCTAAGATAGTTTACAGTTTTAGGAAAAAGATGCGGGTACTTTTGTTTCATCTGATCCTCGCATTCCCAGGTGTATTCAGGTCCTCACTTGGCGTTCCAGCGGACCTTTACAATGGGTATGCGGCTTTGTTTAGTCCTTGTGATTTCCCGATCCATGATCTCTACTGGTTCCTCCACAAACTGGAGGTTTTCATTTATTGCAATTTCGTCTAGAGGGACGACAAGGGTCTCCTCGGATAAGCACTTCTTCAGATTTGATACGTGAAAGGTAGGGTGTACATTGTGGAGCTCCTGAGGTAGTCTAAGTTTGTAAGCCACTGGACCGATCCTGGCAAGGATCTCGAATGGTCCGATGTATCTAGGGTTCAGTTTTCCACGTTTTCCGAAGCGTATTAAACCTTTACAATGTGAGACTTTGAGTAGGACATGGTCTCCAACTTGGAATTCCAAGGGTTTGCGTCTCTTATCTGCGTAACTCTTTTGTCTATCCCTTGATGCTTTTAGACGTTCTCGGATTTGAACAATCCTCTCCGTAGTCTCCCTTATGATTTCTGGCCCAGTGAGCGTGTTGTCAGTTGCTTGCCCTTTTGCTAGTTGTGTGTCCCCCACTTCGGCCCAGCACAAAGGTGACCTGCATTTGCGGCCATAGAGGGCTTCGAACGGGGCAA
This sequence comes from Lactuca saligna, assembly GCF_052625555.1. NCBI lineage: Eukaryota > Viridiplantae > Streptophyta > Magnoliopsida > Asterales > Asteraceae > Lactuca > Lactuca saligna. The sequence goes on along the minus strand of NC_136421.1, from coordinate 187,640,780 downwards.
CTTTGATACTGGTGTGGTAGCTATTGTTGTACGAGAACTCGACCAATGGTAGATGTGTGTCCCATGCTTTTCCAAAATCGATTACGCAAGCTCTCAGCATGTCTTCTAGGGTTTGTATAGTTCTCTCGCTCTGGCCGTCGGTTTGTGGGTGATAAGCGGTACTCATGTCTAGTCTTGTCCCCAAAGCTTTTTGTAGCGACTGCCAGAACCTTGAGGTGAATCTACTATCTTGGTCCGAGATAATGGATATGGGCACACCATGCAGTCGTACAATTTCTCTGAGGTATGTCATTGTTAACTTCTCCAATTTATCCGTCTCTTTGATCGGTAGGAAATGCGCTGACTTAGTTAACCTGTCGACAATTACCCAAATGGTGTCGAGTCCGCTTGTTGTTTTGGGTAATTTTGTTATGAAATCCATGGTTATCCGTTCCCACTTCCATTCGGGTATTTCTGGTTGTTGTAATAAACCCGAAGGCTTCTGGTATTCCACCTTGACTTTGGCACATGTCAGGCATTTGCTCACGTAGGTAGCAACATCAGCTTTCATGTTTGGCCACCAGTACAACTTCTTGAGATCGAGATACATCTTATCGGAGTCGGGATGTATGGAGTATCGTGTTTTATGGGCTTCGTCCATGACGATTTCTCTGAACCCACCAAACTTCGGTGTCCATATTCGATCCATGAAATAACGAACTCCGTCACTCTTGGCTTCAAGGTTCTTATCCATTCCTCTTAGGGCTTCTCCTATCACGTTTTCGGATTTCAAGGCTTCTATTTGGGCTTCCTTGATTTGCGTGGACATGTGTTAATGGATCATCATAGTTAGGGACTTCACTCGGCGATCTGAGTACTCCTTCCGACTGAGTGCATCAACCACTACATTAGCCTTTCCAGGGTGGTATCGAATTTCGCACTCGTAATCACTTAGTAGTTCTACCCATCGTCTCTGTCTCATGTTGAGTTCCTTCTGATTGAGGATATGTTGGAGGCTTTTATGATCGGGGAAGATGGTACATTTTGTGCCGTAGAGATAGTGTCTCCATATCTTCAGAGCGAAGACGACTGCTCCTAGCTCAAGATCGTGCGTTGTGTAGTTTACTTCGTGCGTCTTTAGTTGCCTTGAGGCGTAGGCGATGACCTTCCCTCTTTGCATTAAGACACACCCAAGTCCTTGGTTTGATGCATCACAATAGACCACGAAGTCCTCCGTTCCCTCTGGCAAGGTTGGGATGGGCGCACTACATAAGGCTCGCTTTAGTGTCTGAAATGCGCTGTTTTGTTTTTCTCCCCAGTCGAAGGTCACATTTTTCTGGGTTAGGGTGGTAAGTGGCTTGGCAATCTTTGAAAAGTTCGGTATGAATCTTCGGTAATACCCGGCGAGTCCCAAAAATTGTCGGATTTCTGTAGGGGTTCTTGGAGTAATCCAACTATCTATTGCCTTTATCTTGGAGGGGTCCACGTGTATTCCTTCTTTTCTTACAACATGTCCTAGGAAATCCACTTCCCGAATCCAAAATTCACATTTGGAAAATTTTGCATAAAGTTTCTCTGCCCTTAGTGTTTCCAGTACTTGGCGGAGGTGTTTGCTGTGTTCTTCCTGGATTCTTGAATAGATGAGTATATCATCTATGAACATGATCACGAACTTGTCCAGGAAGGGACGACATACTCGGTTCATCAAGTCCATGCACACTGCTGGAGCATTCGTCAATCCGAAGGGCATTACCACAAATTCGTAGTGACCATAACGTGTTCGGAAAGCCGTTTTGGGGATGTCTCCTTCCAGTACTCGCAGTTGGTGATAACCAGACCTTAGATCGATCTTTGAGAAGTAGCTTGCTCCCTGCAGTTGGTCGAATAGATCATCTATGCGCGGTAAGGGATATCGGTTCTTGATCGTGAGTTTGTTTAGTTCCCGATAATCGATGCACATGTGAAAGGATCCGTCCTTCTTTTTCACTAATAGGACTGGCGCTCCCCATGGTGAGAAGCTCGGTCTGATGAATCCCTTGCTCAGCAGCTCGTTTAATTGACTGGATAGTTCCTGCATCTCGGCTGGGGCTAGACGGTAAGGTGACTTTGCTACAGGGGTAGCTCTGGGGATTAGGTCGATTCTGAACTCGACTTGACGTTCCGGTGGGATTCTTGGAAGATCTTCTGGGAAGATGCCTGGGAAATTGCAGACTTCCGGAATGTCTTTAATGTTTTTCGATTCTTGTTTCTTGTCTACTACGTGGGCTAGAAAGGCATGATATTCCTTACGAAGATATTTTTGTGCTTTAATACAGGAAATGATTTGTAAACTTGAACTAGGTTTGTCACCATAAATGATAAGAGTTTTGCTGTTTGGCAGATTTAGGCGAACAGCCCTTTCGTGACAAAGTATATCGGCATGGAGAAGGCTCAACCAGTCCATACCGATGATTACATCGAAACATCTTATGGAAATGGGCATAAGATCGACTCGAAACAAACGCTCGTTTAAATTTAGTGTGCACCCTACGTACAAATCGTTTGCGTGTTCTGTTTTACCGTTTGCCATTTCTACAGTGAATATTTTATTGAGTGGTTGGGGTCTTTGATTAAGTAGTTGTTTGAATTTATGACTCACAAAACTTCTCTCCGCACTGCAGTCAAAAAGTATGCATGCATAAGTGTTGTTGAGTAGGAACGTACCCGTAACCACCGTCGGGTCTGCTATTGCTTCATTCTGTCCTACTGCCAACACTCTCCCCACACCGCCAATATTCCTTTCCTTGGGATAATCCCTCCTGAAGTGTCCAGTCTCTTCGCACCCATAACACGCCCGGCTTACTCCAGTGCCAGAAACTTGAGTGATTGGTCGTGCCGGTGCTTTACAGAAACGGGCTGTGTGCCCTTTCCTGTCATAGTTCTTGCAGTGCATCTCGCGAGAAATACCATGGTGATGGTAGTTGCACTTGCTGCACTTGGGCAAATTCCCCGCATATGGTTTTGTTGGTGCAGAGGTAGCAGGAGTTGTGGTGGGGGTAGTAGCAGCATGAACCGCAACCATTTGCTTCTTTGAAGGTTCTTGCGAAGTTTGCCCCTTCCTTTTGTTCCAAAATTTCTTCTTGTTGTTGTTGTTGGCATTGATTTCATTGTTGCTGTTCCCCTTGGTTGGTTCAACCATAATCGCCGCGACTCCTTGACAGACACCATGATCAACAAGAGATTGCGCTAGTTCCTTGGCGCTTGCGAAAGTCAAGGGTTTGGAGGCTAATACACTTCCTCGAAGTTGGGGTGATAGTCCCCAGATGTATCTCTCGACCTTTTGGCTCTCCAGGGTTAACATTCCTGGGCAAAGTGTTATTAAGTCACTGAACCTGTTGGTGTAACCTGCTATATCCGAACCTACCATCGAGAGGTTCCATAGTTCCTGTTCAAGCTTCTGAATCTCGCCTCTTGGGCAGTATTCTCGAAGGAGCATTCTTTTCAGGTTTTCCCAACCCATGGAGTTTGCCACCACCAGGGTTAGTGTCTAGACGTGGCCGTTCCACCATGTCAGGACGCGTTCAGAGAAAGTAAAAGCGGCAAACTTTACTTTGCTTTCTTCAGGACATGCACAGATTTCGAATACAGCTTCCGTTTTCTCTATCCATTGAGATAGAGCCAATACTCCCCCAGTCCCGTAAAAGGGAATAGGTTTTCCGTTGGTGAAGTCTTTGTAAGTGCATACCCCTGAACGACTTTGACCTTGGCCATTTGTAAAACTGTTTGTTCCTCCCCCCGATCCGTTGTTGCTCATTTGTGCCATTGCTGCAGTTACAGCAGCGGTTACAGCAGTCTGGAACATAACGGTGTCCATAATTAAAGGAGGTGGTGTTGAAGTTGAGTTTCTGCGTGTTGATCTACAAGGAGGCATGTTCTGGTAGAAAAAGAAAATAAGAATGAATACTATGAGTTTCTAATGTTTTGACAATCGTGTGTTTAGTTGTATCTTGTAATTTGTTTTGACTTTAGTTTACGGTTTCAAGGTAGGCATAGAAATTTAAAACTCGTAATTTTTGAGAGGTATAAAATAAGAAATACTTCATATTCATACATATAGGTCACACATGAAGTGTGTTACATTACATGTTTTGTTTGGAAAATTTGACCCTCCTAGGGGTCTCCAAAGACACAAAAGGGAAATAAGGAAAAACTTTTATCCGAAATCCTAATTTATAACAAAATTGTTGGGGCTCGAATAAGTCCTACTTGCGGCGTTTGGAGCTAGATTCGGCATCCGACCGTTTGACTCCCATTAGTCGCCTCTCGAGATCTGCTTGTTGTTCCTTCATTTCTCTTATTTCTGCCAGAGCCGTTATCATTTGGTTCTGAAGTGTTCCCGTGTAGATTTGGGTATTCTCATGTAGTCCTTCCAAACGGCGGATGTCAGCGGCGTTACCTTGGGTAGCAGCATTGACCTCGCGAACTCTGGCTGCTTGCCTGTCCGTCTCGTAGTTCTGGGTAGCTATAGCGTTCACAATAACAGGAAGTGCTCGATCAGCTGAGCTTCTGTCACACCCCCAAACCTGAACGGCGGAAACGTTCGGGGGCGGATGACTTCATGTGGTAACGTAACAAATGAATACATAGTAAAGAAAGCAATACAACCATCATATATATAATTGAAAGTTTACATTTGTCAAAAGTTACATGTTCAAAACCCAATTACAATATGATGTCAAAATACGAGATTAAACTGGCGCCGCAGCATCCCTTCAACAAAAGCGAAATGAATACCTGAAATTACTGATTTCCTGGGACATACAAGTAATTTTGAAAGAGTAGATCAGCATTTAAGCTGGTGAATTTCATAAGTATTTAAGTGACAATGTTTGAATGAAATGAAATGTTTTATCTTTGTTTGCTTGTGTTTAGAAAATCCTATATTTTCTACTAGTATAAAAGTAGCCTTCACTTAAGACCAATGTTTGTTTCCCAAATGTATGTAAATGTAAAATAACCAATGATTTTGAAAACCTTGTAAATCAATGCAGTTTTAATACCCCTTGTGAGTTTTATAACCATACTATTGACTCTGAATGCCTATACACAACGTTCTTCAGGCGTTGGAATGTTATGAAGTTTGTCACCCCAAATGGTGGACTGCAGCTAACAGTCAGGGCACGGGTTGTCAAGCCCGTATAGATCTATACACAAACACATTGCTCCCCCTCCAAGGGATTCTGGTATATAATACAGGACTTGAAATGTGTACTCGAACGTACATGAAGTTAGTGTCTCACAAAACCGTGGTATAAAAACAGATCTACTTGTTAAAATGTTATGTTTGTTCTTGTATACGAAAGTAAACTTCTTGAAATATATGTTTCTAGTACATAAGAGTTATAAATCTGTTCGTAAACTATACCTATTATAGTTTTCAAAAAAGTGTGTCTTGTTTGTTTAGAAATACCTAGAAAAAGAATCACTTGTTTATGAAAGCATAGATTTTTGGTGTAGAGTCTAAGATTGAAAAGAATAATCTAAGAATAGTTTAGTTTTATACAGGCATTACAACAACTTTATATTTTAAAAGATCGAATGCTATGGTAACATATGTTATATATATATAAAAGTTCCTTAAAGGTTTATAAATCGCATGTGATTTGAATATATAACAGTATATAAAAGAGTTTCTTTATGTAACACACGATAATACTCGTGTGTTTTACTTGTAATCCCCCCCCCCCTTGAAAGCATATAAAAGTATTTAGAATAATTAAAACGGTTGATTAAGGGGTATGAAACTCACTTGAAAGTTTTGGAGATAGCGAGATGGAAAACCGGGCAGAGTTTTGTCTCGGGAAACGGATTTTCCTCGGGATTCTCGGGAATCTCGGGAGTAAAATCGACCTTCGGGACTTGAGCCAAAAAGACCAGAGCTTCGGGTTTGAACGGACACGGAAAACGAGGCAAAGTTGAGAGAGAGAGAAGAGAAATGAGCCCTTTCTTTGGAAACCCTCGCATCCTATTTATAGTAAGGCTGGTCTGCCTCGGTACGCGGGGCGTACACTCGTACGCAGCGCGTACGCGTACGTCATGCATGACCGAAGCCTCGACTGCCTCGGTTCGGATGGGACGGGTTGTTGGGTACGCGGTTCGGATGGGACGGCGGGTCGGACGGGTCGGGGCTTCGGACGGGTCGGACGGGTCGGTTTCTTCGGATAGCGCGACGTGGACGATCAGAGGCCAATCCTCTCGGTTACGCGGGGCGTACAGGGGTACGCAACGCGTACATCGGCTGAGAACGCTGACTCCCCTTCGGATAATATCCGAATTTTGAATAAAATAAATATATATTTTATTTAATAAATTTCAAAAATTCATATCTTCTTCATACGAACTCCGTTTTCGATGGTCTTTATATCCTCGCGTAGGTGAGACTACGCTCTACAACTTTCGTTTAGACTCCGTCGGCAAATTCCGAAATTATTATTTTTTTTTTATTATTTATTAAAAACCCATCGTGTTTAAGGAATTTCTTTGAAAATTCATAACTTCTTTATCTGATGTCGGTTTTTGCCAGACTCTTTACCGCTGGAATACCATTGTCGAGACCTTCGATTCTCGTTTAGGTCATTCCGGCCAAAAGTCGCTCGATCTCCGATTCGAGTTTTTAGCTGTCTGTTGCTAAGCCGAACTTGGAAAAATCATAACTTCGCTATATGAAGTCGGATTTGGGCGTTCCTTTCACGTACGATCATGGTTCAAAGACATTTAATCATAGAAGGAAATTAAATAGAACTTATTTGTACATTTTATTATGAAAGTAAATTTTTATTATTCAGAAGTGGTTACAATACTTGACCCATTTTGGTCGTTACAAAGAGTTGAAATATCGGGTTGTCACGTCATCCCCCCGTTAGAGAGAATTTCGTCTCGAAATTTAAAGTAGTAAAGATACTAGTGAACATGAAAGAGATGAGGGTACTTTTGTTTCATCTGATCTTCGCGTTCCCATGTGAATTCGGGTCCCCGCTTGGCGTTCCAGCGAACCTTTACGATGGGTATGCAACTTTGTTTTGTTTGTTTGACCTCTCCGTCCATGATTTCTACTGGTTCTTCCACAAAGTTGAGGCTCTCGTTGATCTCGATCTCGTCGAGTGGAATAACAAGAGTCTCGTCGGACAGGCACTTTTTCAAGTTTGAGACGTGGAAGGTTGGATGGATGTTACTAAGTTCGCGCGGTAGGTTAAGCTTGTAAGCCATAGGGCCGATTCTGGCAAGAATCTAGAAAGGCCCTATGTATCTTGGATTTAGTTTCCCACGCTTTCCAAATCGTATTAAACCCTTCCACGGTGAGACCTTTAATAAGACGTGGTCTCCTACCTGGAATTCCAAAGGTTTCCTCCTTTGGTCAGCGTAGCTTTTCTGTTGGTCTCTTGAGGCTTTCAATCGTTCACGAATCTGAACGATCTTCTCTGTTGTTTCACGTATGATCTCCGGACCTGTGAGAGTGCTTTCAGGAACTCTTCCTCTAGCTAACTGGGTATCGCCAACTTCAGTCCAGCACAGAGGGGATCTGCACTTTCGACCATAGAGGGCTTCAAACGGAGCAGCCTTTATGCTCGTATGATAACTATTGTTGTATGAAAATTCGACAAGGGGTAAATGAATATCCCATGCCTTTCCAAAGTCAATCACGCAGGCTCTCAGCATGTCTTCTAAAGTTTGTATTGTTCTCTCACTTTGTCCGTCTGTTTGTGGGTGGTAGGCAGTACTCATGTCTAGCCTAGTTCCCAGGGAACTTTGTAGTGACTGCCAGAATCTTGAACTGAATCTACTATCTCGATCGGAGAAAATGGATATCGGAACACCATGCAGTCGCACTACTTCCCTTAAGTAAGTTCTTGTAAGCTTCTCCATTTTGTCAGTCTCCTTGATGGGTAGGAAATGTGCGGATTTGGTCAATCTGTCGACAATGACCCATATGGTATCGAGTCCACTTGTCGTCTTGGGTAACTTGGTTATGAAGTCCATAGTAATCCGCTCCCATTTCCATTCCGGTATCTCTGGTTGTTGTAGTAGTCCTGACGGTTTCTGATACTCGACCTTAACCTTAGCGCAAGTAAGACATTTACTCACGAAGGTAGCAATTTCTGCTTTCATGTTAGGCCACCAGTACAGTTTCTTAAGATCCAGATACATTTTATCTGAACCCGGGTGAACGGAATATCTTGAGTTGTGAGCCTCGGTCATGACTACGTTTCTGAAACCACCATGATTTGGGGTCTAGATTCGGTCCATGAGATAGTAGGTTTCGCCACCCTTGACTTCTAAATTCTTCTCCATTCCTCGCAGGGATTCACCCGCCACATTTTTAGGTTGCAAAGCTTCCATTTGTGCTTCCTTAATTTGTGTGGATAAGTGGGAATGGATAGTCATGGTCAGAGATTTGACCCTCCGACCAGTGTATTCCTTTCGACTGAGGGCGTCGGCTACTACGTTGGCCTTGCCAGGATGATAACGAATTTCGCATTCGTAGTCATTCAGTAACTCAACCCATCGTCGTTGTCGCATGTTGAGTTCCTTCTGATCGAAAATGTGTTGACGGCTCTTGTGATCGGTGAATATAGTACTCTTTGTTCCGTATAAGTAGTGCCTCCAGATCTTCAGAGCAAATACCACTGCTCCTAACTCGAGGCCGTGTGTCGTATAGTTCACTTCGTGTGTCTTAAGCTGTCGGGAGGCATAAGCGATAACCTTCCCTCTCTGCATAAGAACACAACCAAGTCCTTGATTTGAAGCATCGCAATACACTACGAAGTGTTCTATCCCTTCGGGGAGGGATAGTATCGGTGCGGTGCACAAGGCCTGCTTTAGTGTCTGGAATGCCTTCTCTTGTTTCGCTTCCCAGTCAAAGGCCACACCTTTCTGGGTTAATGAAGTAAGAGGTTTCGCAATGCTCGAAAAGTTCTTTATGAATCTGCGATAGTAGCCAGCTAGACCTAGAAATTGACGAATTTCTGTAGGTGTCTTTGGTGCCGACCAGTTCTCAATAGCCTTAATTTTGGAGGGGTGCACGTGTATACCTTTCTCGCTAACAACGTGACCTAAAAATTCGACTCTTCGAATCCAAAATTCGCATTTAGAGAACTATGCATAGAGTTTCTCCGTTCGTAGTGTTTCTAGGACTTTTTGTAGGTGGTGACTATGCTCTTCCTCACTTCGAGAGTAGATAAGTATATCATCGATAAAAACGATGACGAACCGATCCAAGTAAGGGCGGCATACCCTATTCATTAGGTCCATAAATACTGCTGGTGTATTGGTTAATCCGAACGGCATCACCACGAATTCATAGTGTCCATAACGAGTTCAGAAAGCTGTCTTTGGAATGTCCCCCTCTAGAACTCGTAATTGGTGATATCCGGATCGCAGGTCTATTTTGGAGAAGTAGTTCGCCCCTTGAGTTGATCGAATAGGTCGTCAATACGGGGTAGAGGATAGCGGTTCTTGACAGTAAGTTTGTTCAGCTCTCTGTAGTCGATGCACATACGGAACGATCCGTCTTTCTTCTTTACAACCAAGACCGGTGCTCCCCAAGGTGAGAAACTTGGTCTTATGAATCCTTTGTGAAGGAGTTCATTAAGTTGGCTGGAAAGTTCCTGCATCTCTGCTGGTGCAAGACGATAAGGCGACTTTGCTACTGGGGTAGCTCCTGGAATTAAGTCGATTCTGAACTCGACTTGGTGTTGCTGTGGTAATCCTGGTAGTTCTTCTGGAAAGATATCGGGAAAGTCGCGTACTACCGAGATGCTCTTGATGTCCTTCAGTTCTTGACTTGTATCGACGATGTGCGCTAGGAATGCTCGACAATCCTTCCGCAAGCACTTTCAAGCTTGGATGCACGAAACGATGTGAAGGTTTGCACTAGATTTGTCGCCGTAGATAACTAATGTTTCGTTGTTAGGGAGGTTGAGACGGACTGCTTTCTCAAAGCACATGATATCGGCGCGAAGAAGACTCAACCAATCCATGCCGACTATGACGTCGAAACTTTTAATTTGAACCGGCATGAGATTGATTGGGAAAGAATGGCCGTCTAATGTTAACGTACAACCCATGTATATGCAATTTGTGTTTTCGGTTTTTCCATTAGCCATCTCTACAATGAATGATTTTTCTAACTTGCTAGGTTTAGGTTTAAGTAAATGAATAAAGTTTTGACTCACGAAGCTTCTCCGCTCCACTATCGAATAATATGCATGCGTATGAATTATCGAGAAGGAACGTACCAGCAACTATAGTTGGGTCAGCTACAGCTTCGTCGTGGCCTATTGCCAAAACTCGTCCCACACCTCCGGTGCCTGCTGCCTTAGGGCAGTTTCTCTTGTAGTGGCCCACCTTGCCACAACCGTAGCAAGCCTGCCCTACACCCGCACCGGGAATTTGAGTGATCGGCTTTGCGGGTTCTTTGCAGAAACGGGGTGTGTGTCCTTTCCTGCTGCAGTTGGCGCACTGCATATCTTGACAAGGTCCATGGTGGTGGTAATTGCATTTGGTGCATTTTGGGAGGTTGCCTATATAAGGCTTTGTTGGGTAGGTATTTGTAGGGGCTGTAGCAGGTACAATGGCAGCATTTACTGACACCAGTTGTTTCTTTGCGGATTCTTGGGAACACCCACCCTTCCCTTTAATCCACGCTCTCTTCCTGCCATTGTTGTTGTTGTTGTTGTTGTTGTTGTTGTTGTTGTTGTTGTTGTTGTTGTTGTTCTTGTTGTTGTTGTTGTTGTTGTTGTTGTTTCCTTTCTGTGGTGCTGGTGCAGAAGTGGTTGAGTTCTGATGACCTCCGTAGTCGATCAGAGATTGTGCCAGTTCCTTAGCACTTTCAAAGGTGTCAGGTTTAGAAGCTAACACGCTTGATCGCATTTGGGGCGTCAGTCCCCAGATGTACCTTTCTATCTTCTTGCTCTCGGGAGCAATCATATCTGGACAAAGGATTGCCAGTTCGCAGAATATGTTGGTATAAGTAGCGATGTCGGTACCCACCATTCCGAGAGTCCATAGCTCATGTTCAAGCTTTTGAATTTCTCCCCGTGGGCAGTATTCTCTCATCATCATGGCCTTCAAGCTCTCCCAGCTTATGGAGTTCGCCACGATTAGGGTAAGTACTTTAACGCGGCCATTCCACCAAGTTAAAGCTTTATCGAGAAGGGTGAAAGTTGCAAATTTGACCTTGCTGTGCTCGGGGCAGGAGCAGATTTCAAAGACTGCCTCCGTCCTTTCAATCCACTGCCTCAGGGCCATCACACCACCAGTACCATAAAACATCCGGGGCTTGGCATTAGTGAATTCCTTATAGGTGCATTCTCGAGGTGGTCCATGACTCTCGCCATGGTTGGATGGGTGTGTGCCAGATCCCGAGCCATTAGCACTTGAGTTATTGATCTGTGACATGGCAGCTGCCACCGCTGCGGTGACTGCTGCTTGAAACATTACAGCATCAAATTGGGGTGGTGGAGGTGGTGGTGGTATAGGTGCTTCCTCACCGTTATTTCGCCTTGGATTCCTACGCGGAGGCATCCTTCAACTATAGATTGAAAAGACAAGGATAAGAATTTCATAGAATGGAAAATGTATGTGTCTCATGAACTAAATCGCTATAGTTCAACAACAGATGATAGCATGAGTCTTAAAATAGAAGAATGAAAGTTATTTGTAAGACTGAAGGTATGAAACAAGTATTTGGGTTCACAAAGACCATTCAAGGTTCGAACGAAATACTCAACATAGTAGTAATAGTGCCACTTATATTAATATAAAAGTTGTTACAACGATCATGAAAATTTGACCCCTATAAGGGTCTCCGATTACAAAGTTCGAGAAATTTAAAGACTTTTAGCCGAGGTCCTAAGCTATAACAAAATTTGAGTCCTTGACAAGCACTACTTGCGTCGAAGGTTGCGCTTGGAGCTTGACTCCATATCTGATTGCTTTGACTCCATTAGACGCCTATCGAAAGCGGCTTGTTGTTCCCTTAGTTCGGCGAGGGCTGCAATCATTTGCGCTTGAAACGCTTCGGTTTGGAATTGAGCGTTGTCTTGCATCTTGTCCAGCCTACGGATGTCAGAAGTGTGAACCTGCACTTCCACGTTGATATCCCGGAGTCGACTAGCTTGTACTCCAGACTGATAGGACTGATTGGCTAACTTTCCCACCATTACCGGGAGTGCTCGATCAGCCGAACCTCCGCCGCGGACATCATAGAAGTCCCGGCACATGCCGTAGGGAGGGCGTAGGTTTTGCTGTTGGCTCCAATGGTGGAGGTGACTTCCCCAGATGGGAGTCGGTCCTTGAAAGTTCCTTACGAAGACGGGAGGTTGAATGGGTGGTGGATCGATAACTTCCGGCTCTGAGTCGGTACCGGAGTCATCACCCACTTCTATGGGTTCCTCGTCCTCTTCGGGATCATCTTCGATCCATCCTCCGTTGCCTTGGTTGGGAAAGTAGGGGTCGCCAGGGTGGTGAAATCCAGCCATTTGACTGTACGAGAAATAGGGTTATAAGAATTGAATAAAGTCGGAACATGCAAAACATGTAAGTTAAACTAGTTTAGATAGCAAATACTCCTATACTATTCAATTTCTTGTGTTTGATTCTTGTAATGGTTTGGTAAGTTTTGACTTGTTGCTTACTACAATCATTCCTCGATATACGTTGGTCCAATCTTGGGCAAATATAGTTGATCATGCTATATTTGTCCAAAATCTGATTACATATATCAAGTCTCAATCGTAGTGTCAACTTGTCTAAATACTTGTATAGTTGTATAACATGAAAATAGTTTGTGGTATGCATGTAATTGTACTTAAATGAACTATCAATTTAAGTTGAACGAAATGCTGTTTAAGTGTAAAAAAGAAAATTTGTTTTGTCAGAGAGTATTAGTCCCTTAAGCATTTATAGTTTGTATATCTTATGTGGTTCGATATACTTAGTTCACTATAAACATTGCTCTGATACCAATCTGTCACACCCCCAAACCTGAACGGCGGAAACGTTCGGGGGCGGATGACTTCATGTGATAACGTAACAAATGAATACATAGTAAAGAAAGCAATACAACCATCATATATATAATTGAAAGTTTACATTTGTCAACAGTTACATGTTCAAAACCTAATTACAATATGATGTCAAAATACGAGATTAAACTGGCGCCGCAGCATCCCTTCAACAAAAGCGAAATGAGTACCTGAAATTACTGATTTCCTGGGACATACAAGTAATTTTGAAAGAGTAGATCAGCATTTAAGCTGGTGAATTTCATAAGTATTTAAGTGACAATGTTTGAATGAAATGAAATGTTTTATCTTTGTTTGTTTGTGTTTAGAAAATCCTATATTTTCTACTAGTATAAAAGTAGCCTTCACTCAAGACCAATGTTTGTTTCCCAAATGTATGTAAATGTAAAATAACCAATGAGTTTGAAAACCTTGTAAATCAATGCATTTTTAATACCCCTTGTGAGTTTTATAACCATACTATTGACTCTGAATGCCTATACACAACGTTCTTCAGGCGTTGGAATGTTATGACGTTTGTCACCCCAAACGGTGGACTGCAACTAACAGTCAGGGCGCAGGTTGTCAAGCCCGTATAGATCTATACACAAACACCATGCTCCCCCTCCAAGGGATTCTGGTATATAATACAGGACTTGAAATGTGTACTCGAACGTACATGAAGTTAGTGTCTCACAAAACCGTGGTATAAAAACAGATCTACTGGTTAAAATGTTACGTTTGTTCTTGTATACGAAAGTAAACTTCTTGAAATATATGTTTCTAGTACATAAGAGTTAGAAATTTGTTCGTAAACTATACCTATTATAGTTTTCAAAAAAGTGTGTCTTGTTTGTTTAGAAATACCTAGAAAAAGAATCACTTGTTTATGAAAGCATAGATTTTTGGTGTAGAGTCTAAGATAGAAAAGAATAATCTAAGAACAGTTTAGTTTTATACAGGCATTACAACAACTTTATATTTTAAAAGATCAAATGCTATTGTAACATATGTTATATATATATAAAAGTTCCTTAAATGTTTATAAATCGCATGTGATTTGAATATATAACAGTATATAAAGAGTTTCTTTATGTAACACACGATAATACTCGTGTGTTTTACTTGTAATCCCCCCCCCCTTGAAAGCATATAAAAGTATTTAGAATAATTAAAACGGTTGATTAAGGGGTATGAAACTCACTTGAAAGTTTTGGAGATAGCGAGATGGAAAACCGGGTAGAGTTTTGTCTCGGGAAACGGATTTTCCTCGGGATTCTCGGGAATCTCGGGAGTAAAATCGACCTTCGGGACTTGAGCCAAAAAGACCAGAGCTTCGGGTTTGAACGGACACGGAAAACGAGGCAAAGTTGAGAGAGAGAGAAGAGAAATGAGCCCTTTCTTTGGAAACCCTCGCATCCTATTTATAGTAAGGCTGGTCTGCCTCGGTACGCGGGGCGTACGCTCGTACGCAGCGCGTACGCGTACGTCATGCATGACCGAAGCCTCGACTGCCTCGGTTCGGATGGGACGGGTTGCTGGGTACGCGGGTCGGATGGGACGGCGGGTCAGACGGGTCGGGGCTTCGGACGGGTCGGGGCTTCGGATAGCGCGACGTGGACGATCAGAGGCCAATCCTCTCGGTTACGCGGGGCGTACAGGGGTACGCAGCGCGTACATCGGCTGAGAACGCTGAGTCCCCTTCGGATAATATCCGAATTTTGAATAAAATAAATAATTAATTTATTTAATAAATTTCAAAAATTCATATCTTCTTCATACGAACTCCGTTTTCGATGGTCTTTATATCCTCGCGTAGGTGAGACTACGCTCTACAACTTTCGTTTAGACTCCGTCGGCAAATTCCGAATTTTTTTTTTTATTATTTATTAAAAACCCATCGTGTTTAAGGAATTTCTTTGAAAATTCATAACTTCTTTATCTGATGTCGGTTTTTGCCAGACTCTTTACCGGTGGAATACCATTGTCGAGACCTTCGATTCTCGTTTAGGTCATTCCGGCCAAAAGTCGCTCGATCTCCGATTCGAGTTTTTAGCTATCTGTTGCTAAGCCGAACTTGGAAAAATCATAACTTCGCTATATGAAGTCGGATTTGGGCGTTCTTTTCACGTACGATCATGGTTGAAAGACATTTAATCATAAAAGGAAATTAAATAGAACTTATTTGTACATTTTATTATGAAAGTAAATTTTTATTATTCAGAAGTGGTTACAATACTTGACCCATTTTGGTCGTTACAAAGAGTTGAAATATCGGGTTGTCACAGCTTCCCCCACTGACATTGTAAAAATCTCGGCACATGTCGAAAGGAGGGCGTACACCTTGTTGGCGGCTCCAGTAGTAGAGGTGACTTCCCCACATGGGAATGGGTCCCGGTAGATATGGTCTAATTACGGGAGGATGAGGGATGGGAGGGTCGTACACTTCTGGCTCAGAGTCTGTTCCGCTAGAAATCTCCTCGATCTCTTCATCGACTTCGAATTCCTCTCCGACTTCGACTTCGAATTCTTCCTCGATACCCCCCTCAGGTTCTTCCTCGACCTCTTCTTTAATTTCCTCTGGGTCTTCCTCCGGGTCTTCTTCTATCCAACCGCCGTTGCCTTGGTTTGGGTAGTAGGGATCTCCTGGTAAATGGAATCCGGCCATTTGTCTGTACTAGGATAGATGTATGAGAACTTTATAAGAAAAGAAATTTCTATTTAACGACTTACTGTTTTTAACTATAATTTTTATTTTACAACTATTTTTAATAATACTCCTATACTGTTTCAACTTGGCGAAACTAAAATAATTTTGTATTTGGGTAAGTTTTCGGCTTGTTGTCCACTACAACCATTCCTCGACGTACGTTGGTCAAATCCAGGATAAATATAGTTGATCAGGCTATATTTATTCTCGACCTGATTACATACCCCGGGGCTCAATCGTAGTGTCGTAACTTGCCTTAATACTTTTTAGTAAAACTTGTTATGATACGAGATTAATGCATGCTTGTAAAAATGTATATCTTTAAAAGAAAGTATTTTTGTTCATGGAAATGTTTCGTCAGAGGGTTTTTGGTCCCCTTTGCATTTATATTTTGTATATCGTATATGGTTCGATATACTTAGTTCACTATAAACAATGCTCTGATACCAATCTGTCACACCCCCAAACCAGAATGGCGGAAACATTCGGGGGTGGATGACTTCACGTAGTATCACAACCATTGAATATTGTAAAGAAAGTAACACAACCATCACATATATAATGAAAAACGTATGTTGTTGCATTATACATATTAGCAAAAGAATATTACATTAAGATGATAAATGTTCAATAATAAAACATCCTTAGTGTTTCCTTCTCCAAAAGCTGGTGGTTACCTGTATTATTGATTCCCTGAGAAATACATATGGTTTCGAAAAAGTGTCAACAATTAAGTTAGTGAGTTCATAAGTGTTTTTCATTGAAAAGTATGTCCTTTTTGATAGTAAATCGATGAACGAGGTTTTCAGAAAATCCAATGTTTTCTATAAATGATTTGAAAAGTTTCCCGTGTTGGAGTGCGTTAGTGTTTTTCATACTTGAATAATCATAACGAAATTTGTATTAAAAATAAAATGGAAAACTGAAATGCATATATGAATCTCGTAAATCAAACTTGTTTTTACACTTTTATGTGAGTTTTACAACCATACTATTGACACTGATGGCCTGTAACAACATTCTTCAGGTGTTGTAGTGTTATGACATTTGTCACCCCAGACCTGCCGGTCTAACTGTAGCTAACAGTTTAGGTGCGGGATTGTCAATCTCGTATAGATCTATACACAAGTATCACGCTCTCTCTCCAAGAGATTATGGTATATAATATAGGACTTGAAATGCATACATACGAGTACGTTGAAGTTTAAATGTCTCACATTACTTGGTATAAACAGATTTACGATAATAAAGACCTTACTTCTTTTGAAAGCATTTCATTTGTCGAGATGTATATATGTAAAATGTATGAATCACTTGAATAATAGACTCATTATAATTTCTCAAAAGTATGTTCCCATTTGGTAATAACAACTTGGTGATATAATAGCCCTTTAAACATAAAGTTATTTTTGTATCAAAACCCTATAAGAACGATATTATAAAAATGATACTTTGATTTGTAATGTACTTGTATTCCCCCCCCCCCTAAAACGTGAAAAGAATTGAAAAGTAGGGGTATGAACTCACTCGTTAAGTTTGAAGAGAGAGGCTAGGGTTGAGCAGAACTTCGACCGCGGATGGTTGCGTCGTCGGGCTCTTCGGGGATCTCTGCAGCGTAAATCTTTTGTCGGGGGCTCGAGTGTGGAAACCAAGGTCGTCGGGACAGCTTCTTGTGCTTCGAAGGGTGTGAGAGTATCTGGAGATTTGTGAATGTGTACTTAAACTCGCAGCTGATGCCATCTATTTATAGTGCTAGAAGAGTGAGTACGCGGGGCGTAATTTTGGAGTACGTTGGGCGTACTCACGTACGCGGCGCGTACGTCGTTACGCTGGGCGTAATATGGCGTCATGGCTTACGACTCCTGGCTAGCTAAACGTAGCTTGGGCGGGCCGATGGGACTCGACTCTGGGTCTAGTACGCGGGGCGTAACCCGGCCTGTCCTCTTCTAAATTCCGTAACTTTCGCGTACGAGCTCCGTTTTTCGTGTTCTTTATATCCACGCGTAGGTGAGATTATGCTCTACAACTTTCATTTAGACTCCGTCGGCTAGTTTTGACTTAAATTTTAATGATATATTTTTAATAGGCTGGGCCTTCTAAAGTTCGTTAAAAATTCATAGGTTCTTTATTCGACGTCGATTTTCGTTTGTCTTTTTATTGTTTTATTACCACTGAGGAGATCTTCAACTTCCGTTTAGGTGGCGATAGCTAAGTAACACTCGATCTTCAATCCGAGTTTTTAGCCCTCTACTACTGTTACAAAACTTTGAAATTCCGTAACTTCTTCATACGAGGTCCAGTTTGGGCGATCTTTTTATGTACGCTCACCTTTCAACGAGATCTACGACTTTTGTTTAGATACTTAAGGCTAAAATGCATTTTATTGAGATTTTACTTTTTACGTCAAATAATGTTTTAACGTCGTGTCGTAAATATACGAGTGGTTATAATTTCTTCAATATAACCCGGTTTTGAGCGTTCTTTATGTTTTTGGAAACCTTGGCATGATATCTAATATTTGATGCATCCCAACTTAGATACTTGAACACTTTATTTTCGAGGTTAATTTCGTTGTTTTTAGCTTTCGAGTGTTTACAATGCTTTTGGAAAATATAGGGTTGTCACAGTGCCTAAGAGGCGCAATCGAACCTTCTTGGATATGGTTCGTTCCATGATGAGTCGGTCTTCGTTGCCAATCTCTTTTTGGGGGTATGCTTTAGAGACTGCCGCCCATATCCTTAATCTAGTCCCTACTAAAAAGGTTGCGAAAACACCTCACGAGATGTGGACTGGGAAAGTGCCCAATTTGGAACACATCAAGATTTGGGGTTGTGAAGCTTTTGTGAGGCGTGAGACTCATGACAAGCTTGAACCACGAAGAAAGAGGTGTATTTTCATCGGCTACCCACAGAGATCCTTTGGTTACCTCTTCTACAAACCCAATGATAATGTAGTCTTTGTAGCAAGAAGAGAGTCTTTTGTGAGAGAGAATTCATAAGTCAAGGGGACAGTGGAGGCAAATTGACCTTGAAGAGCTTCAAGACTCAAGTGATGAAGGAACCTCAAATGTTGTTAGCCAACCTGAGGAGGAAACTCCTGTTAAGCCGATAGATGAGCCTGTACCTCAAAGACGTTCCACTTGGGTGAGGAACGCACTTGAATTTTATTATGGTTATCACATCACCACTGAAGGTGATAGATTTATCAGTGATAGTACATTGATAGATTTGGATGTGTTGGATATAGTGTCTAAGTCCATAACTATTTTGGTATGTACTTGACCCGACCCGGTATGGTCCATTTGGGTTGCACTTCGCCCGAACAGTTTATGGATAATCTTTTGAGAATAGTATAAGTGATGATTTATTAATATATTATAAGTTCTAATATATTAATATAAGATCATATTATTTAATTAGTATTGATCTATAATTAATCTAGGATTAATTTAGAGATCAAAAGTATTACTAATTAAATATGTGCTCTTATATTTATATAGTGTGGGCTAATGCTTATTTGGAATGGGCTTGGCTTGCATGGAAAGTCCATGGATACTCCATGGAGCTTTAACCCATGGATCTGATGGAAATGAAGAGACACGGGTATTAGGGTTTACATGGATGTAACGCTAATCCACCACACTGTATAAAGGAGGCTTTGGTTCTTGAAATCACACTAGTTGTGGTGAGTAAAGCAAGAGGGCTGATTTCAAGATAGTTGTGACTATTCTCTCAAGGTTCCAAAGTTTGTGGTGATTTGTGATTCCATTTGAGGCATCCACACTATTGGTGATAGGCTCTAAAACTCCAAGCAATCAACTACAACTACAAGGTAAGTAATTCTACTAGATTTATTTGATACAAGTTCCCCATGCCATGCTAGATTGGATGAGAACCTTGGAAAAATAATTATTTGCATGTATCTTAGTAAAACATAGATCCAAGGTTTCTAGGGTTGCATGTACACCATAGGAGTGTTAGAATGCTCAAAACCCATCAGTGGTATCAGAGCCTAGGCTTGTTTGTTTGATACTTGATGCAAAATATTGGAAAAAAAGTCGATTTTTTGTTGTTTTCCTGATGAACTCGTCGAGTTCATGTGTATCTTCATCCTACTCACCGAGTAGGTTCGTGCACTCGACGAGTAGGAGCCTCAAAATGCAGATTTTCGACTTTTGCTGCTGGAAATGGACTAGAAACATTACCCTAAACTGTTTTGGTGTTATAAAACTTGTTTTAGATGGTGTAATGTTTATGCTTATCCATTTACAATGGCTATAATAAAAAATTACAAGTTTTATGTGTAATTTATGATTCTTGAAATGTTCATATTCATGTTCTTGAACTTATGAAGATTAGATGATCATGTGAATTGTTTGTAACCTACTTGGTAGTTTAATTCTTGATCATAATGTGCTTTAATGGAGTCCATAACTTGTCCTCAAGTTATGGGAAAAACAAAGACTCACACTTGAATTAAAACCATCAAAAGAACACAAGAGTTAGAAAAATGAAAAGTCTTCATTTTAATACTGAATTAACTTCATCAGTTATAAGAAATGAAAAGTTTTGAAAGTTTACAAAGCATGCCCTCAAGTTTTGTAACGAGTAAAGTCATGATTAAAACTTTAGTTCCAACCCTTAGAATTTTCAAAGTTAAAATTCAACCCTTATACTTTATAATATTATAAGTTAATAATATACATATATATATATATATATATATATATATATATATATATATATATATATATATATATATATATATATATATATATGTATAAGATCAAATTCGTCTTACCGCTAGTACGCCTCATTCACGAAGCCGATCTAGAAGGGGGGTATAAGGTTGTTGCCTATAAAATAGCAACTTAATGGGTATCCACTCTCACCCACCGCTTCCTTGATCGATGGAGGGTCGTTAGCTGAACGGGTAGGACAAGGACTTATAAATTCTCATTAAAGGTTTAATGATAATACTAAAGTAACTAAACTTTATTGAATTCCCAATCTTAGTTATTTTAGTAAAATGTGAATAAGGTGCTGATCCATGAAATTACACTTTACACTTTGCTTAAGTCGTTAGTGGAGCGTGTATGGTTAACCGGCACACTAACTTGAACTTAGCAAGGTAGGTAAAGGGTGACTTAATGTTTATCATAGTATCGATGGAGCGTGTGTGGTTAACCGGCACATCGACTGAGGGGTAATACATTAAGGGTACCAAGTAATTTGCATGGTTACTTCACACCTTGTTTTGTGATCCTCGGCGTCCTAGTCACAAAACTTGAAGGGCACACTCGAGATTGAAACATGCCATTCAAGAAAGTTCAATGAATCTCAAAGAATCTAGGAGTTTCTAAACCAATTAAAATGTAATTAAAAATTTCGTTTTTCATGGTGGAAATTGGTGAATCGTCATTTACCTAACTTCAAATATCTTATAGCTTAGATTACGGCATCCCTCTTCTAAGTTATAAAATATTGTGTTGGGTCCTAACCTTAATACTACATTTGGGTGTTTCATTAAGGACTATCTCTAAATCTAATCGAACCTATTCCCTCTTCTTTTCAGATGTCTTCCAATAACAATGCTTCTGGCTCTAACTCTACTAGCTCCTTCTCTCTCATGAATCTTTGTGGGAGAGTCATCTTTGACAGATCCAACTTTACTGATTGGATCGGAAACATCAGGATGGTCACTAGGTATGAAAACAAAGAATATCTTCTCGACAAGGAGCTAAAGCTACCCGAGCCAACTGCTACTCCTGAAGAGCTTGCTGAATATGAGGTACATGAAAGAGATGCTACAAAAGTAGCATGCATCAGGATGGCTACCATGACAGCTAAGCTCCAAAAGTTCTATGAGGACTATTATCCTTTTGAGATGCACCAGGACTTGATGGACCGTTACCATTAGAGTTCTCGTCAAGAGCGATATGAAATAATCTCCTCCATGATAACAACCCGAATGAAGGATGGTGAACCCATCACGGGCCACATGCAGAAAATGCAAAGGTATGTGGACCGTTTGCTGAAGCTGAATGTGAACTTCCCCGAGGAGTTAGCAATAGACATCATTTTGCACTCCTTTCGATCGTGTTATGATCAATTACGCATGACATATCACATGAACAAGGAAGAAGTCACCCTTAGCAAACTTCAAGGACTCTTGAAGACTGCTGAAAGTGGTCTAAAGGGTAAGTCGGTTGTTACCACTCCTACTCCTACTCCAACTGCGGCGAATGTCTTGGCAATCAGGCATGGAAAAGGGAAGAAGAGAAAGAACCCTTCTAAGGGTACCAAGGGTAAGACCCTTGAAGGATCATCTTCAAGCAAAACCAAGAAAGGTTTTGTCACTCCTTCTGCTAACCCTAATGAGGCTGAATGCTTCTATTGTCATGAAAAGTCGCACTAGAAATGAAACTGCCCAAAGTACCAACAAGATTTGTAGGATGAGAAAGTAAACCCAACCATGCAGGTATATACACTATATTGTTTAATAACTCACCTCATTCTAAGTCTTGGGTCCTTCAGACAGGTTGTGGTATTCACATATGTTGTGATTTGTAGGGACTAAGAAGAAGTGAGAATATGGAGCAGAGAAAGATAAACTTGAGCATGGGAAACAGGAAAGCTTCACCTGTCACCAAGATAGGAGTTTATTCCTTAGTGCTAAATAGTGGGTTTACATTAGATTTGAATAAGTGTTATTATTCGCCAGAAATGGAAAGAAATGTTATTTCCTTTCATGCATTGTATAAACAAGATTTTACCTTTTATTTTGATAATAATAATGGTAGTATTGATGTTTTCCTTAATAATGTTCTTTATTTTAAAGCATTACCTTGTGATGTTTTCCTTAATAATGTTCTTTATTTTCCTTAATAATGTCATCTTGGACATGTAAGCAAGAAACGCATAGGCCAACTCCAAAAGGATGGAGTCTTGGAGTCATTTGACCTGAAGTAAGATGATAGTTGTGAATCTTGTTTGCTTGGTAAAATGACAAAGTCACCTTTTACTGGCACTTGTGCTCGTTGTGAATGTTTGTTGGACCTCATACACATGGATGTGTGTGGACCCTTCAGAACCGCCACAAGAGATGCTAATCGGTTTTATGTGACTGATATGTGCATATTTAGTGTGTATTTAGTATAGTTTTTATTCATATATTAGCTAAATTCTCGCATATTATGGACAAAAGGTACTTAAAAGTGTTAAATTATGTTTTTCAGTCCAAAGATGAAGCTCGGAAGCAAGAGAAGCGGTTAGGAGCTCGAGAGTGGAATGAAGAAGGAAAAACACTAAAAAAAGCTTCTACTCGTCGAGTCAGATAGCTACTCGACGAGTCCGATCGAGGAATCAGAAGGATAATGATTCGGAAGTCCAGATAGTTATCGCAATACTGGGAATGTGAGAGGGACTCGACGAGTCACCACTTGACTCGACGACTCGGATCGCTTATTTAAAGATAACTCCACAGATCGAGAGGGGAGAATTTTGGGAAGTTTCAGAAGTGCTTTGCTGCGATTAAGAAGCCATAAAAACCCTAGAAGTCGACAAAGAAAGCTAGAATTCAATTCCGGGAGTAATTAAGGCACAATTTCATCATTCTACTTATTCTTTTGTTTTGTTAATATGATTAAGCAACTTGAACTTGTTTGTTTGCTGTTATTTACTTTAATTATGAACTAAAATCTTTAGACTTCTGTTTGGGGATACAAAGTTGACAATATGGTTTGATTGATTGGTAGGATTAATTCCAAGTTGGTGAATTTTTGTTATTTTAGCTTGCTAAAGAACCTTGTGTATGAATAATAATTAATTTTCTGTTAATAGGAAGATAATTGATTAGCATGAACATCTATTGATTATCAACCTCATATGATATGTGACCACTATACCATATGTCTAGGATTAATGAATATGAAACTAGAATTAATAAGGAAATTGAGTAAATTCATGTGCAAGCTTGTAAGATGACCATCAAACAAGAGGTTAATTAAGAATAATAAATTAATTAGCTATTGCAAGTCTAACTTAACCCGAATAATTAATCTAGTAAATATAATTAAATTAAGCAATTGGCCACTGTTTAAGTTAGTTTATTTGCTAAGGATTAGGGTAGTGAACATGAACCTAATCACTTGAATCGGTAACCAACGAAAGAATTAATCCATTGCACTATTACCTCAAAATCAACCATAGAGTTAACCGAGTTGAACTAAACAGAAGTTCCTTTCCAATTATTGAATCTAGTTAAATTGTTATTTTCTAGTCTTAAATTAGTTATAGTTAGTAAGTTTCTAGTCTTGTAAAACTAGAGAAAAAACCCTTATTCCTTAATCAACTTAGATAGAATTAGTTTTTAATTTAATTTGCCGTTCCCTGTGTTCGATACCCTGCTTATTTAGCTATACCACAATTGATAGGTTCACTGCCTTTTGTGTGTTATTTGATAATTAAAGTAGGATTAAAACTAAGTGAGTTTTACACACATCAAGTTTTTGGTGTCGTTGCCGGGGAACGGGTCTAAAATTAGCATTAAAATTCTAATTCAATCGATCCTTTGTGTAAGATTCATCTTACACAAAGTTAATTTTTGTTTTTTTTAGGTAAAAAAAAAAAAGAAAAAAAAAACCTGATTTTTACTTGGACTCGCCGTGTGCATTCGCCCAGACTCGGCGAGTACGACGCTGGATCAGATTTAATTCTTGTTCTTTTTTACGCGTTTTGTTTTGTTTTTTTTTGTTTTGTTTGCAGTTGTTCATGACCCGAGGATCTGATACACCTCTGGTTCCCCCTCTTGAAGATCCGGAAACCACATTAAGAAGAAACAAAGGCAAAACCGTTGGAGAATCCTCTTCTTCAAAGAACTCACCACTCAAAAACCTCAAATCCATTTTTAGCAAGAAAAGGAGCAGCAAATCAGGAGCATCGAGTGCATCATTAACAATCGAAGACCCGATCCAAAAAGACACCGACTACGAGACCGAGGAAGAAAACGAGCCCACATACGAGCACACATCCGAGTTTGAAGACGATTTAGCCACCGCTATGGCTAATATTGATGAAATCCCCATAGGGGAGTGGAAGAAGAGGATGCGTGATGACACCGGCCTGGGACTTGTGCAACCCGCAATTCCCCAACCGCTACGTTTGAGCTAAAGGGCCATATTCTCGCTCAACTTAAGGAGATCCCTTTTCACGGGAGAGATCATGAAGACGCCTATAAGCACTTGGATGAAGTAAATGATGTGGCAGATTACTTCAATGTACCCAATGTGCCTCGCGAGATCCAGCTTCTTCGCATGCTTCCTGTCACATTTAAGGGAGCTGCAAAAGATTGGTTGAAGTCACTCCCTCCCGGATCGGTCACTACATGGGCCAAGATGAAAGAAGAGTTCATTGACCATTTCTGCCCACCTTCCAAGATAGCCAAGCTAAAGAAAGCCATTGCCAACTTCGAGCAACAACCCGGAGAATCTCTTTATGAAGCTTGGGAAAGGTACAAGAGCCTACTTAGAAATTGCCCACACCATGATCTTAATAGCCAACAAGAGGTCTCCATCTTTTATGATGGAGTTAATGTCACCACAAGGCAACTACTCGATTCACAAGGCCCGCTCACCCAAAAGCTACCTCCGGATATAAAGGAATTAATTGAAGAATTCTCTAAGCATTCTAGAGAATACCACAATCCGAGGAATGAAGTGAGTCGTGGAGCAATAAACTCGGTGAACGATGGCATGGCGACGGTAACAGCTAAACTCGATAGCCTAGACAGAAGAATGACGAAAATGGATCAAACAATCCATGCTATTAGGGTAGGATGCGAAAATTGTGGCGGCCCCCATCTTACCAAGGAATGTGATCGAGACGAGAATGGAAATAAAAAGGCTCAAGTATTCTATTCCAGTGGCGATAGATATGATGAAGACTGGAGGAAACCGAAGAAGGAATGGCTCCCATACGAAGAATATAAAAAGGATAAGGAGGAGAAATACAAACAGAGGGAGAGGGGATTCTATCAAAAGGAAGAGCCGGTGACGGAAAAGAAGGCAAATTTAGAAGATATACTCACAAGGTTCATAACCGCGTCCGAGAAAAGACATAATGATCACGATGTAGCAATGCAAGAAACCAGAAACATGTTGAGGAATCAGCAAGCTTCCATTCTCAACATTGAGAAACAGCTGGGACAGCTTGCACATCAAGTGAATGAAAGAAGACCAGGTCAACTTCCGAGCAACATCGAGCCCAATCCAAGAATGGAGAACGTGAGCGTAATAACCTCCAGTAGTGAAGAAAAATTTACAGAAGCACTAAGGATCTCCAAGAAGAAGGAAGAAAAGGTAGAAGAATCGGAGCCAACCAAACCCGACCCGAGTCGCCGAGTCACTCCTATGGACTCAACGAGTCCATGCGAAATTGAGAAACCCATCAGTTCTTCGAAACCTTATAAGCCTCCACTGCCATACCTAACCAAAGCGATGCCTGCAGAAAAAGTTGAAGCATACAGAACCTTCATGAATCATGTTAACGCTCTACAAGTTAATGTGCCATTTGTGGAAACAATACTTCAAACGCCTAAATACTTCAACTTGCTTAAGGGCCTTTTTGCTGCTAGGAAGGATTTGGCTGAAGTTGCAGAAGTCTTGATGAGTGAACTGCCTAAAAAGAAGGGTGATCAAGGAAATATTGTGCTTCCGTGCCAATTTGGTAATAAAGTCTTCACACGAGCATTAGCTGACTCAGGGGCAAGCATCAATATGATGCCTTTGTCATTCTATAAGAAGTTGAATCTACCAGAACCAAAACCGGTGAATATGAAGATCCATTTGGCGGACAAGACAACAATCCTACCAAAAGGCGTTTGTGAAGATCTCCTTATAAAAGTTGACAAGTTTATTTTCCCAGTAGACTTCGTGGTTGTTGATATGGAAGAAGACCCCAAAATTCCAATTATTTTGGGGAGATCTTTCTTGAACACCGCGTGTGCTTTAATTGATATAAGTGAGTCTACATTGACATTGAGAGTGGGTGATGAGGCTGTGACGTTTAAAGCTATTCCAGAAATCAAGCAAGAAGAGGAAAAGATTGATGAAGTCTCAATGATCCAATTGGATGATGAGATATTAGAACAAGAGCTTGCACGTTTGATGAAAGAAGACCCAAGCAAGTTTGTGATACACTCTGAAGAAGAAGGAGATGTTAACAAGGACTTGGATGAATTAGAAAAGCTACTGGAAGGAGCCCACTCAGAAAAAACCCAAGATTTTATGGAATTCGTACCGACTCGCCGAGTCACTTTAATGGACTCGACGAGTCCAGTCGATTTGGGCAAATACTTGGCCGACTTAGATCTGCTTGTTACTAGTTCTTCACATACCTTGGATTTCAATAATATACAGGATTCTTTAGAAGAACAAATAGCAGAAAGAGGAAAGGAAAGGAGAGTCCAATACGCCGATGTAGCATGTCTTCATACGGTTCATCTTGAAGATGGGTTAAGCACTGGAACGAACGAAGAGATAAAGGAAAGGAGAGAGGAAGCTGATCAACTATTCACCACTAAACCTAGAGCACGGACCATTATGAAATGTGAAGTTATTAAATTTAAAGAGAAGGAGGTTCAAGAGACGGTGAAAAAGAAGGGGGTAAAGAAGAAAAAGAGAAAAAGGGAAGCCCAAGCAGCTGAAGATGAGGCAATGAAAAGAAAAAGTGATGCACTAAAAAGGGCTTACAAGAAAAAGATCCACGCTTACAAGACCAAGTACAAATCACAAAAAGTTAGGCATGCGTTCCCGATGCTCGAAGATGACAAAACGTAGATGGGAAGGAGTCTAGCTAATGACTCCTCAAAAAGAAGCGCTTGGCGGGAGGCAACCCGTTATATAGAGTTTGCTTTCTTTTACGTTTTAGTTTTCTTTTTATTTATTTATTTTCCCTTCGTTTTTTTAAATCTTAATCTTCCAAATCATCGGGCATGTCTGCTTGAGAGTGTGCATAAGCTAAGTGTGGGGTGAAACGATTTACAATACATAACAAAATTTTGAAAATTATGCATTTTTTAAAGTGACTCGCCGAGTCTGACCACGACTCGACGAGTCCACATGGATTTCAGAAAAGAATTGATTTCGCGACCAGACTCGCCGAGTCTGACCACGACTCGACGAGTCGGTATTATTTACAGAAAAAAAATATTTCGAAATTACTTTTACATTGGGTAAGTAGGGTTTTAACCCTAAGAATCAGTTTTCACAAACCACACTCGTCGGGTGCCGCTATTTTCATTCTCTCTCAAGCATTCATCATTCTTCTTCAAGTTCTTTCAAATTTCTCAAGCCCAATCCAAAAAGGTAACAAATTTCTTCCTATTTTCTGTTAAGAGCATGATTATAAGGCTCTCCATGGTAGTAATTGCATGAAAAACCCGTTTTTGAGAAGTATTAAATTTCTAGGGTTTTGATTTTTCATGAATTAAGTTGTTTTGAATGTCTATTTTGGCCTTAATACATCAATACTAAGTGTTGAGACAAAACCCTTGAAAGAATTTACAGGTTTTATGGTCCAATTTGTAGTGACCCGTCGACCGACTCGTGCAGGTTGCGCGACTCGCCGAGTCGGGCCTGGACTCGATGAGTCCAGTCGAGTTACAGACAGCAGACATTTTTTTAATTATATTCTGTGTTTTCTGGGTTTTGTGTTTTTATTTTGCAGAAATCATGTTCAGAAGGGGACAAACTTCAAGTGGCAACCAAGGGGAGTTTCCATGGCTAAACTTCCCGCAAATTGAGTCCGCTTCAACAATGAGGAAATGGAAGAAGAAGCTATCTGATATTAAGAAGAAGGAGGTTTATGTTCCAAATAGGATTGGGGGCGAGTATCGTCAATGCTCGGTGGTGGATCTTGCCTGCCGACTAGGGATCTACGATCAGCCCTTGGTTTCAACAAACATCTTTCGGGCCTTTTTGGCACACACTCATTTGGTGTTCCCCGATGGAGTTACAAGCATGGGCTGGTGGAATACCATTGGAAATAAAGTTTACATCCCAAAGTCTACACAGGAAGGGAGCATCCGATCCCCAACTCACCGCCTCATTCACCGCCTTATTTCCTCCACCATCAATCAAAGAAAAGATGATGACAAGGTTTCCAACCTTGACGTCTTCTATTTATGGAGTATAATTACACCCGGCGTCTTTTGCAACATCCCTTGGTGTATAGCTTCATACCTTTCGGAGGGTGCGGTCAAGGATTGCAAAACCTCCCGTATTAATGGTGGGATGTTTGTAACCCGATTGGCTAACTCATTCGGGTTGATGAACCGCGGTGCATGGAACTTCATGACATTGATCCCGACACCTCCGTTCAATCCCATTCTTTTCCGAAGAGCACGGATTATTGAATACTATGGTGGTGGCCATTATGCCATCCCAAATGATGACCCCGTTGTTGGTCCCGAAGCACCGGGAAGGAGGGTAAGATCAAGAAGAGAGTGGGATGTGGAGGACGAGCCGCCAGTGATTCCGGTCGAGAATGAAGACGTACCAATGGATTGGTACAATGTGGAGATGAGGCGGATGCAGGATCAAATGGCGAGGGGGCTGAACTTTAGCAACCAATCCCATATACGACTTTTTTACCACTTCAATATCCCACATATTGATGGTGGAAATTACCCATTTATTCCATCTTGGGATGAGGTGATTGGTGCGAGACGAAGTGGAGCCGCCAATAATGATGAGGAGGACGAAGATTGATTTTTGTGTTTTAATTAAACAATTTTTATTTTTGTTTTGTTTTTATTTTTATTTGTTGTGTATGACTTGTTTGAGATTTTATTGTGTTTAATGATTGTATGCTTTAGTTATTTTTCAGGATTGGATTAGGATTGCTTGCTTAGGATGGTTTAGAGTTATAGCATGGATGTTATCACGAGTGAAAGCGAGTCAAGGAAGCGGAACTTTAAGGTCAAAGTGTCGAGTCCGGTCCTTAGGGGTATGAGCAATTGAGTCTAAACATGGGGAAGAGTTAGAGAAGTTTTTAGAGGCTAAAACAGTTGCAAAATACCAAGTTTTTTTTTTTCGTTCAGTGGCCTACTCGATGAGTGCACTAAGCTGACTCGACGAGTCGCCTTGTATTTCTACATATTCTGAGAAGGCGCGCTGGTACTCGACGAGTCCACCATAAGACTCGACGAGTCGTTCAATTTTTATACCGACAGACTGCTGATTTGATGCTGCTACTTGTCCCACTTGCTCACTTATTCTTCCATATCCATTCTTGAAGATCTTACACCGATTTCCGCATATTTGGAGCGACCCACACGAGACAAGACACCCAAGGCATGGATGAGATGTTACCATGTCTAAAGTTGATTGAAGTTGGAGCTTAAATGAGAGTGATCAACCTATCCATTGCTATCCTAGGGGAGTTTGTTCCAATTCCCTCTTTAGTTTCTTTTTATGTTTTTATGCATCATATGCAATGAGGGCATTGCATCACATAAGTGTGGGGTAGGGGTTGGTTACATAATAGTCAATTTTAAAAAATTTTGCATACCAAAAGTATTATTTAGGACTTAATTAGAAAACTTTGGTAAAAAATTAGGATTCCATGTTAGGATTGTGTTAATAATTGCATGAAAACCCAAATGTTTAGTTGAGTCTATATACGTTCTAGTGCATTTGTGGCTTCCTTATTCTAGTGAAATCATGAGACAAAAACACGACCTTGCTCAGCTTGAGGGATGCAATATGTTTAGCAGCCTAAACCTGAAATGTATCCAGGAAAATTTTTATCATTAGCCAATAAAGGTTGAGATTGAGCGCCCCTGCTTAAGCATGTAAGGTTTTGAGTGAAAAAAAAAAAGTGAGGTATACATGTAAAAAAAAAAAAAAGAGAGAATTACAAGAAAAGTTGTAAGAATTTTGGAGCAAATGCAGTGAAGATCTAAAGATCATGTTTTTCAGTCCAAAGATAACTCCACAGATCGAGATTGTGTTAATAATCGCATATTATGGACAAAAGGTACTTAAAAGTGTTAAATTATGTTTTTCAGTCCAAAGATGAAGCTCGTAAGCAAAAGGAAGCAAGAGAAGCGGTTAGGAGCTCGAGAGTGGAATGAAGAAGGAAAAACACTAAAAAAAGCTTCTACTCGTCGAGTCAGATAGATACTCGACGAGTCCGGTCGAGGAATCAGAAGGATAATGATTCGGAAGTCCAGATAGTTATCGCAATACGGGGAATGTGAGAGGGACTCGACGAGTCACCACTTGACTCGACGACTCGGATCTCTTATTTAAAGATAACTCCACAGATCGAGAGGGGAGAATTCTGGGAAGTTTCAGAAGTGCTCTGCTGCGATTAAGAAGCCAGAAGAACCCTAAAAGTCGACAAAGAAAGCTAGAATTCAATTCCGGGAGTAATTAAGGCACAATTTCATCATTCTACTTATTCGATCGTGGTGGTGAGTATCTTAGTACTGAGTTCCTTGACTATCTTAAGGAATGTGGGATTATCTCACAATTGATACCTCCTAGGACACCATAGTTCAATGGTGTAGCTTGTTGGATATAGTGTCTAAGTTCATAACTATATTTGGTATGTACTTGACCCGACCCGACATGGTCCATTTGGGTTGCACTTCACGCGAACAATTTATGGATAATATTTGAGAATAGTACAAGTTATGATTTATTAATATATTATAAGTTCTAATATATTAATATAAGATAATATTATTTAATTAGTAGTGATCTATAATTAATCTAGGATTAATTTAGAGATCAAAGATATTACTAATTAAATATGGGCTTCTATATTTATATAGTGTGGGCTAAAGCTTATTTGGAATGGGCTAGGCTTGCATGGAAAAGTCCATGGATACTCCATGGAGCTTTAACCCATGGATCTCATGGAAATGAAGAGACATGGGTTTTAGGGATGTAACCCTAATCCTTCACACTATATAAGGGAGGCTTTGGTTCTTGAAATGTGACTAGTTGACACTTGTTGAGTTGAGGGCAAATTTCAAGATAGTAGTGACTATTCTCTCAAAGTTCCAAGTTTGTGGTGATTTGTGATTTCCACTTGAGGCATCCACACTATTGGTGCTAGGCTCAAAAACTCCAAGCAATCAACTACAACTTCAAGGTAAGTATTTCTCCTAGCTTTATTTGATTCATGTTCCCCATGCCATGCTAGCTAGGATATAAACCTTGGAAAAATTAATTATATGCATGTATCTTAGACAAACATAGATCCAAGGTTTATTAGGGTTGCATGTACATTTAGGAAGTGTTAGAATGCTCAAAACCCAACAGTGGTATCAGAGCCTAGGCTTGTTTGTTTGATACTTGATGCAATATAGCTGAGAAAGTCGAAAAACTTGTTGTCTGACTGCTTGACTCGTCGAGTCCATGGGGGGACTCGTCGAGTTCACTTGTATCTTCAACCTACTCGTCGAGTAGGTTCATGCACTCGGCGAGTAGGGTCGACAGAGTGCAGATTTTCGACTTGAGTTGCTGGAAATGGATTAGAAACATTACCCTAAACTGTTTTGGTACTTGAAAACTTGTTTTAGATGGTGTAATGTCATTGCTAATTCATTTACAACAACTAGTTATCAAAATTACAAAGTTTAAGTGTGATTTTGATTCATGAAAGTGTTCATATTCATGTTCTTGTTCTTATGATGTTTAGATGATCATAGGAATTATTTGTAACCTATGTCGTAGATTAATTTTGATCATAATGTGTTTTAATGGAGTCCATAACTTGTCCTCAAGTTATGGAAAACCAAAAGTCACTTGGATTAGAAAAAACCATTAAAAGAACACAAGAGTTAGAAAAATGAAGAGTCTTCATTTTATTACTCTATTAAACTCATAAGTTACAAGAAATGAAAAGTTTTGAAAGTTTATAAAACTTGCCCTCAAGTTTTGGAACAAGTAAAGTCATATTAAAAACTTTAGTTCCAACCCTTAGAATTTTAAAAGTTAAAATTCAACCCTTATACTTATATTATTATGATTTAATAATTATATATATATATATATATATATATATATATATATATATATATATATATATATATATATATATATATATGTATAAGAACAAAGTCATCTTACCGCTAGTACGCCTCATTCACGAAGTCGGTCTATAAGGTCGGTATAAGGTTGTTGCCTATAAAATGGCAACTTAATGGGTGTCCACTGTCACCCACCGCTTGCTTGACCGGTGGAGGGTCGTTAGCCGAACGGGTAAGACAAGGACTTATAAATTCTCATTAAAAGTATGATGAATATTATAAAGTAACTAAATGTTTTATTAAATTCCCAATCTTAGTTACTTTAGGAAAATTATGAATAAGGTGCTAATCCATGAAATTACACTTTACACTTTGTCTAAGTCGTTAGTGGAGCGTGTGTGGTTAACTGGCACATTAACTTGGACTTAACAAGGTAGGTAAAGGGTGACTTAATAGTTATCATAGTATCGATGGAGCGTGTGTGGTTAACCAGAACTTCAATTGAGGTGTAATTTATTAAGGGTACCAAGTAGTTTGCATGGTTACTTCACACCTCGTTTTGTGATCCTCGGCATCCCAATCACAAAAGTTGGAGGGCACACTCGAGAATGAAACATGCCTTTGAAAAGTTCATTGAATCTCAAAAAAAATCTAGGAATTTCTAAGTACCAAATAAAAAACTTAATATTTACTATTTCGTTTTTTGGTGGAAATTGGTGAATCGTCATTCACCTACCTTTCAAATATGTTATTACTTAGACTACAGCATACCTCTTCTAAGTTATAATATATTGTGATTGGATCCTAGCCTTAATACTACATTTGGGTGTTTTATTAAGGACTATCTCTATATCTAAACTAAAACCTTCTTCATTTTCAGATGTCTGCAAACACTACTGCTTCTGGCTCTAATCCCAATGGCTCCTTTACTCTTATGAACTTATGTGGGAAAGTCACTTTTGATGGATCCAACTTTAATGAATGGATCAGAAACATCATAATGATTACTCGCTATGAGGACAAGGAATATTTCCTCGATAAGGAGCTTAAGGAGATTGATGAGATAGTTGTTACTCCTCAAGAGATCGCTGAGTTTAGGGCACATGAAAGGGATGCCACCAAAGTGGCATGCATCATGATGGCCACTATGACCGCGGATCTCCAAAAATCCTATGAAGATTTCTACCCCTATGAGATGCACCAAGACTTGATGGAAAGATACCATCAAAGTGCTCGTCAAGAGAGTTATGAAATCATCTCCTCCATGATAACAACTCGCATGAAGGATGGTGAACCCATCACGGGCCACATGCATAAAATGCAAAGATTTGTGGACCGTTTGCTGATGCTAAATGTGAACTTCCCTGAGGAGCTTGCAATAGATATCATTTTGCACTCCTTACCTTCATGTTATGATCAATTCTGCATGACATACCACATGAACAAGGAAGAGGTCACACTCAGCAAACTTCAAGGAATCTTAAAGACCGTGGAAAGTGGTCTTAAGGGTAAGGCGGTTGTTACTACTCCTACTTCTACAGACTGCGCCCCTGTCTTGGCAATCGGGAAAGGATGAGGGAAGAAGAGAAAGAGTTCTTCGAAGGGTACCAAGGTTAGGACTCTTGATCGCTCTTCTTCAAGTGGAACCAAGAAAGGTTTCATCACTCCTTCTTCTGATCCAAAAGAGGCTGAATGCTTCTATTGCCATGAAAAGGCACATTGGAAGCGAAACTGCCCAAAGTACCAGCAAGATGTAAAGGATGGGAAAGTTAAACCCAACCATGCAGGTATTTACACTATCATTTCTAATAACTCACCCCATTCTAAATCATGGGTCCTTGATACCGGTTGTGGTATTCATATTTGTTGTGACTTGCAGGGACTAAGAAGAAGTGAGAATGTGGAGCAAGGAAGAATAAACTTGATCATGGGGAATAGGAAAGTTACACCTGCACCAAGATTGGAGTTTATACTTTGTCGCTAAGTAGTGGGTTTAGTTTAGATTTGAATAAATGTTGTTATTCGCCAGAAATGGCAAGAAATATTATTTCCTTTCATGCATTCTATAAACAAGGTTTTACCTTTTCATTTAATAATGAAGTTGGTTCTATTGATGCTTTCTTTAATAATGTTCTTTATTTTAAAGCATTACCTTGTGATGGCGTGTATGAAACAGTATCTGTGGTTGATAACTTAGGAAATAATGTGATGTTTATTGATTCTATTAATAATAATAACTTGGATAAAGCGTCGTTATGGCATTGTCGACTTGGACATATAAGAAAGAAGCGCATAGGCCAACTCCAAAGAGATGGAGTCTTGGAGTCGTTTGACCTAAAGTCAGATGATAGTTGCGAATCATGCTTACCTGGAAAAATGACAAAGTCACCCTTCACAGGTTCTTGTGAGAGAGGTGAAGGTTTGTTGGACCTTGTACATACGGATGTGTGTGGACCATTCAAACATGCCACAAGGGATGCTAATCGTTATTATTTGACTTTTACTGATGATTACAGTAGATATGGATATGTCTACTTAATCAAGCATAAGTCAGAGACTTTCGAGATGTTTAAGGAATTTAAACAGGAAGTCGAGAATCAATTGGGCAGGAACATTAAGATGTTTCGATCAGATCGTGGTGGTGAGTATCTTAGTTCAGAGTTCCTCGACTATCTAAGGGAATGTGGGATTGTCTCACAATTAACACCTCCCAGGACACCGCAGTTAAATGGTGTGGCTGAGAGGCGTAATCGAACCTTGTTAGACATGGTTCGTTCCATGATGAGTCGAGCTTCGCTACCAATCTCATTCTGGGGGTATGCCTTAGAGACTATCGCCTATATCCTTAATCTAGTCCCTACAAAGAAAGTTGCCAAAACTCCTCACGAGATGTGGACTGGTAAAGTACCCAAACTAGACCACATCAAGATTTGGGGTTGCGAAGCTTTTGTGAGGCGCGAGTCTCATGATAAGCTAGAACCCCAAAGCGAGAGGTGTATTTTCATCGGCTACCCACAAAGATCCTTTGGTTACCTCTTTTACAGACCCAGTGATAATGTGGTCTTTGTAGCAAGAAGAGGAGTCTTTCGAGAGAGAGAGAATTTATAAGCCAAGGAGACAGTGGGAGGCAAATTGACCTTGAAGAACTTCAAGAGTCAAGTGGTGAAGGAACTTTAAACCCTAGCCCTCAACTTGAGGAGGAAACTCCTGTTGAGCCAATTGACGATTCTGTACCTCTGAGATGTTCCACGAGAGTTAGGAATGCACCTGAGCACTACTATGGTTTTCATATTACTACTGAAGGTGAGACACTTATTAGTGATGAGACACTAGTAGGTATGGATGAACCTAACGGTTACATGGAAGCCATGGCAGGCCCCGAGTCTGCGAAATGGAAAGAGGCTATGGATAGCAAGATACAATCCATGTATGACAATCAAGTTTGGAACTTGGTTGAGAATGTACCAGGTCGTAAGATTGTAGGGTGCAAATGGGTCTTTAAGAAGAAGATCGACATGGATGGTAAAGTACACACTTATAAGGGTTTACTAGTTGCAAAGGGCTTCTCTCAAATTCCTGGAGTGGACTATGATGAGACCTTTTCTCCAGTAGCCAAGATTAAGTCTATTCGGGTTCTGTTAGCCATAGCTGCATTTCATGACTATGAAATATGGCAAATAGATGTCAAAACTGCTTTCCTTAATGGAAAGTTGGCTGAAGATGTTTACATGAGTCAGCCAGAAGGTTTTGTTAGCAACGAGTACCCTAATAGAGTGTGTAAGCTTGAGAAATCCATTTATGGATTGAAGCAAGCACCTCGCAGATGGAATCTTTGCTTTGATGAAAAGGTCAGGGAATTTGGCTTTTCTAGGAGTGAAGATGAATCTTGTGTTTATATCAAGGCTAGTGGGAGTATAGTCAGCTTCTTGGTATTGTATGTGGATGACATACTACTCATAGGAAATGACATCCCAACTTTGCAGGAAGTAAAGTCCTGGCTTGGGAAGTGTTTCGCTATGAAGGACCTTAGTGAAGCTGCCTATATCCTAGGGATAAGGATCTTGAGAGACCGGAGTAAAAGACTAATTGGACTTAGTCAAAGCATCTATGTGGACAAAGTGTTGAAAAGATTCAACATGCATAACTCCAAGAAAGGTGAGTTACCCATTCGGAGTAATGCCAGATTGAGTAAGACACAAAGCCCTAGTACTGAGGCTGAGATAGCAGAAATGAGTCGACTACCTTATGCTTCTGCTGTAGGATCGATCATTTATGTTATGACGTGTACTCGACCTGATGTAGCCTTTGCTTTGAGCATGGTTAGCAGGTATCAGGGGAACCCTGGCAATGAACACCGGACTGCGGTAAAGAATATCCTCAAGTACCTGTGAAGGACTAAGGACTGGGTCCTTACCTTCGGTGGGAGTGATGACTTGAGAGTTGTAGGGTATAGTGATGCTAGCTTCCAGACTGATAGGGATAATTTCCGCTCTCAGTCGGGCTGGGTCTTTACCTTAAACGGAGGAGCAATCACTTGGAAGAGTTCCAAGTAGGAGACAATGGCTGATTCCACTTGTGAATCAGAGTATATAGCAGCAAGCGAGGCAGAAAAGGAGGCTATATGGCTAAAGAACTTCATCGGAGACCTTGGAGTTATACCAGCTATAAAAGAGCCGATGGAGATTTTCTGTGACAACAATAGTGCAGTTGCCTTAGCCAAGGAACCAAGAGATCATGGGAGATCTAGACACATTGACAGAAAATATCACTTCATCAGACATCGAATAGAAGAAGGAATCCTCGTAGCGAAAAGGGTATCATCGGATGAGAACCCAACAGATCCCCTCACGAAGGGACTGAGTAGGGTTAAGCATCTTCAGCATGCGCGGAGCATAGTGCTGAAGAATGATATAAGTTTTAGTAGTTAGATAAATTATGAAATTTGTAAAGTGTAATTGACATTTGATGATGAATAAAAAGGTGTTTTATTTATGAGTAAAGTGTTGCTATCTCTTGTCAATCGTTTACTTTATTTCTTTTTGCATGTTTTGACTTCCAGAATAATTATGTTTGGTATATCATATTATTCAAACCTCCACAGTCGGTCATATGTCGGAAGTAGGTATGAATCAAGACTGTCATGATTGGTTGCAGAGGTCTAAGCTGTTGGACATGGCTACAACAATCATGAGTGCTCATAAGTTCAGAGCATTGGACTCAACCCACACTCACTGGAATCACTTCATGGAATCCTATCTAGAGTGATCGTGAGACGGTAATACCATATAAGTCTTCAAACCTAGAGATATGATTTGTTACTTACAAGTTGGTTATGCATTGATTGTACGAAAACGCATTGGTAACTCGATGTTATAAAATGTGCCTTTGTGTGTAATTCAATGAGTGGTAGAACAAACATATGAGTCGAAGTTTATATGTTCCTTCTTGGATTAGAAGTTGATATCTGGGCCCCTCGATGATTATGTTTTGACCTATGTACCGGGCCCGGTCAGAACTAAATTGATGTGTGCAGTTAAGTTCTATGTCAAACAAATCGGAAATCGGGAAACAAATACTGGACAATAAGCAAGACCATGTTCCATGTATTTGTCCGACTGATATCTAGAACAGAGGATTATATGATCACTTATCTTAAATGGTTCGTTCTAGTTCAACAGAGTTTAAAGAGCTACGATTGCTGATTGGTTCCTGAAGTCATACTTGCAACTATAGTTATTAGACTTATCCAAGTGGGAGACTGTTGGATATAGTGTCTAAGTTCATAACTATATTTGGTATGTACTTGACTCAACCCGGCATGGTCCATTTGGGTTGCACTTCACCCGAACAATTTATGGATAATATTTGAGAATAGTACAAGTTATGATTTATTAATATATTATAAGTTCTAATATATTAATATAAGATCATATTATTTAATTAGTAGTGATCTATAATTAATCTAGGATTAATTTAGAGATCAAAGATATTATTAATTAAATATGGGCTTCTATATTTATATAGTGTGGGCTAAAGCTTATTTGGAATGGGCTAGGCTTGCATGGAAAAGTCCATGGATACTCCATGGAGCTTTAACCCATGGATCTCATGGAAATGAAGAGACATGGGTTTTAGGGATGTAACCCTAATCCTTCACACTATATAAGGGAGGCTTTGGTTCTTGAAATGTGACTAGTTGACACTTGTTGAGGTGAGGGCAAATTTCAAGATAGTAGTGACTATTCTCTCAAAGTTCCAAGTTTGTGGTGATTTGTGATTTCCACTTGAGGCATCCACACTATTGGTGCTAGGCTCAAAAACTCCAAGCAATCAACTACAACTTCAAGGTAAGTATTTCTCCTAGCTTTATTTGATTCATGTTCCCCATGCCATGCTAGCTAGGACATAAACCTTGGAAAAATTAATTATATGCATGTATCTTAGACAAACATAGATCCAAGGTTTATTACGGTTGCATGTACACTTAGGAAGTGTTAGAATGCTCAAAACCCAACATAGCTGAGAGGCGTAATCGAACCTTGTTGGACATGGTTCATTCCATGATGAGTCAAGCTTCGCTACCAATCTCATTTTGGGGGTATGCCTTAGAGACTGCCGCCCATATCCTTAATCTAGTCCCTACAAAGAAGGTTGCCAAAGCACCTCACAAGATGTGGACTGGAAAAGTTCCCAATCCATACCACATTAAGATTTGGGGCTGTGAGGATTTCATGAGACGCCAGACTCACGATAAGCTCGAACCCCAAAGTGAAAGGTGTATTTTCATCGGCTATCCACATAAATCCTTTGGCTACATCTTCTACAGACCCAGTGATAATGTGGTCTTTGTAGCAAGAAGAGGATTATTTCGAGAGAGAGAGAGAGAGAGAGAGAGAGAGAGAGAATTCATGAGCCAAGGAGACAGTGGGAGGCAAATTGACCTTGAGGAAATTCAAGAGTCAAGTGATGAAGGAATCTCAAACCCTAGCCCTCAACGTGAGGAGGAAACTCCTATTGAGCCGACTGAAGAATATATACCTCTAAGGCGTTCCACCAGAGTTAGAAATGCACCTTAGCATTATTATGGTTTCCATATTAATGCAGAAGGTGAGACACTTATCAGTGATAACACACTGGTAAATCTGGATGAGCCTAACAGTTACACGGAAGCCATGGTAAGCCCTGAGGCTGCTAAATGGAAAGAGGCTATGGATAGCGAGATACAGTCCATGTATGACAATCAAGTTTGGAACTTGGTTTACAATGTACCTGATCGTAAGATAGTTGGGTGCAAATGGATCTTCAAGAAGAAGACCGACATGGATGGTAATGTACACACTTATAAGGCACGACTGGTTGCAAAGGGTTATTCTCAAACTCCGGGAGTTGATTATGATGAGACCTTTTCACCAGTGGCCAAGATTAAGTCTATTAGGGTTCTATTAGCCATTGCTGCATTTCATGACTATGAAATATGGCAAATGGATGTCAAAACCGCTTTCCTTAATGGAAAGTTGGCTGAAGATGTTTACATGGTTCGACCAGAGGGTTTTGTCAGTTCAGAGTACCCCAATAGAGTGTGTAAACTCAAGAAATCCATTTATGGATTGAAATAGGCACCTCGCAGATGGAATCTTTGCTTTGATGAGAAAGTCAAAGAATTTGGCTTTTCAAGGAGTGAAGATGAATCTTGTGTCTATATCAAGGCTAGTGGGAGCATCGTCAGCTTTTGGTACTGTATGTGGATCACACACTACTCATAGGAAATGACATCCCAACCCTACAGGAAGTAAAGTCCTGGCTTGGGAAGTGTTTCACTATGAAGGACCTTGGTGAAGCTTCCTATATCCTAAGGATAAGGATTTTGAGAAACAGGAGTAAAAGACTAATTGGACTTAGTCAAAACACCTATGTGGACAAAGTGTTGAAAAGATTCAACATGCATAACTCCAAAAAAGGTGAGTTACCCATTCAGAGTAACGCCGGATTGAGTAAGACACAAAGCCCTAGTTCAGAGGCTGAGATAGCATAAATGAGTCGAATACCTTACGCTTAAGCTGTAGGATCGATCATGTATGCTATGACGTGTACTCGACCTGATGTAGCCTTTTCTTTGAGCATGGTTAGTAGGTATCAGGGGAACCCTGGCAAGGCACACTGGATTACGGTAAAGAATATCCTCAAGTGCCTGCGAAGGACTAAGGATTGGGTCCTTACCCTTGGTGGGAGTGATGACTTGAGAGTTATAGTGTACAATGATGCTATCTTCCAGACTGACAGGGATAATTTCTGCTCTCAGTTGGGTTGGGTCTTTACCCTAAACGGAGGGGCAATTACTTGGAAAAGTTCCAAGCATGAGATAGTGGCTGATTCCACTTGTGAATCAGAGTATATAGCAGCAAGCGAGTCAGCAAAGGAGGCTATATGGCTAAAGAACTTCATCGGAGACCTTGGAGTTGTTCCAGCTATAAAGGATCCAATGGAGATTTTCTGTGACAGCAATAATGCGGTTGCCTTAGCTAAGGAACCAAGGGATCATGGGAGATCTAGACACATTGATAGAAAATATCACTTCATCAGACATCGAATAGAAGAAGGAATCCTCGTGGCAAAGAGGGTATCATCAGATGAGAACCCAGCAGATCCCCTCACGAAGGGACTGACTTAGGCTAAGCATCTCCAGCATGCTCGGAGCATAGAGCTGAAGGATGATATTAGTTTTAGTAGTTAGATAATCTTGAAATTAGTAAAATGTAATTGAAATTTGATGATAAATAAAAGCTGTTATTTATTAGTAAAATGTTGATAGCACTTGTCCATCGTTTACTATTATTTCTTTTTTCATGTTTTGACTTCCAGAATAATTATGTTATGGTTTATATCATATTATTCAAACTCTCCATAGTCGGTCATATGTTGGAAGTAGATATGAATCAAGACTGTCATGCGTTGGCTTGTAGAGGTCTAAGATGTTAGACAAAGTGGGGCTACAACACTCATGAGTGCTCATAAGTTCTGAGTATTGGACTCAACCCACGCTCACTGGAATCACTTCATGGAATTTATCTCGAGTGATCGTGAGACGGTAATATCATGTAAGTCTTCAAACCTAGAGATATTATTTGTTACCTATGAGTTGGTTATGCATTGATTGTAGGACAACGCACCGGTAACTCGATGTTATTAAACATCCCTTTATGTGTAATTCAACAAGTAGTAGAGCAAACATATGAGTCGAAGTTTATCTGTTCCTTCTAGGATTAGAAGCGATATTTAGTCCCCTCGATGATTTTTTTTACCTATGTACCGGGCCCGGTCAGAACTAAATTGATGTGTTCAGTTAAGTTCTATGTCAAACAAATCGGAAATCGAGAAACAAATGCTGGAAAATAAGTAAGACCATGTTCCACGTATTTGTCCTGCTGATATCTAGAACCGAGGATTATATGATCACTTATGTAAAATGGCGCGTTCTAGTTCAACAGAGTTTAAAGAGCTATGATTGTTGATCGGTTCTTGAAGTCATACTTGCAACTATAGTTATTAGACTTATCCAAGTTGGAGACTGTTGGATATAGCTTCTAAGTCCATAACTATATTTGGTATGTATTTCACCCGACCCGGCATGGTCCATTTGGGCTGCACTTCACCCGAACAATTTATGGATAATCTTTTGAGAATAGTATAATTTATGATTTATTAATATATTATAAGTTCTAAAATAATAATATAAGATCATATTATTTAATTAGTATTGATCTATAATTAATCCAGGATTAATTTAGAGATCAAAGGTATTATGCCACAACTAGAAATTTTTGTGCCTTGTAACTACAACACTTGTGTCAATTATGAATCAAAAACATGAAAGCATGTATGATGCTTACTCTATGACAACACAATTTCAATCAAACACTTCATACAAGCATTGCAAATAGTCAAGAAGCAATTGGAAACCTTAGAAATCCTGGTTTAAGTCAATTATGGATTAGGATTTCCTTATTGGACCCAATGGACCAATAAGCTTCCAATTGGACTATCTTGGGCTTAGAACTCTTGAATGGGCTCTAATTGGACCCACTTCCATTTGTTTTAATATTTTGGGCCATATTGGGCCTAGAATGAAATAAATAAATTTAAATGAACCATATTGGGCCACAATTAACTTAATTTTGCCTTCATGGGTCATAAATATCACATTTATAATTATTTGGACCAAAAATCACTCAACATAACCATGAAAATTGGGCTTAAGAAATTAAGGCTCAATCCCTTCCTTTTTCTTCACCATTCTCGGCCCAAGCCCAAAGGAAAAGAGGAAGTTGACTTCTTGCATGACACATCACTTTTATATGGAGGATATCCATGTTTTACACTTCAAACATCCATGCAATCTCATCTTTCCATGCAAGCACTTCTCTTCCTCTCCCTCTCTCTCATTCTCGGCCGAAACCAAACAAACACACACATCACAACTAGATTTCTCTCTAAACCACTCAAAGATCATCTCTTCTTCTTCATCCAAAATCTCGAAAATTTGGCTTCAAGTCTAAGGATCTTCATCAAGTAATTCATCATCTAAGGTAAGTTAATGGCTAACTTATGATCTAACTCCCTTCATTTCATCAAAATGTCTTCTAACTCCATTCAATCTTGTCATCTTGCACCTTAGAAGCTCTTTAAATTTGAGGTCTTCCAATAAAGGTTGCTAGGATCGAATTCTTCTCATCTTTTCCTTCCAAAACCGAAACCATACCCAAGGTGAGTTTCATACCCCCTTCTTTTCGGTTTTTATGAGTTTTATGGGGGGAGAATACAATTAAATGTGTAGATC
Organism: Lactuca saligna; assembly: GCF_052625555.1. Classification (NCBI taxonomy): domain Eukaryota; kingdom Viridiplantae; phylum Streptophyta; class Magnoliopsida; order Asterales; family Asteraceae; genus Lactuca; species Lactuca saligna. Next base: position 187,597,171 of record NC_136421.1, on the reverse strand, counting down.
TATGTGTAAATGTATGCTATGTGTGATTTGATGCATGCATGTGTGTGATATTATATGTTTGGGATGAATATGTTATTCAACAAGTGTGTAAAACCAAGATCTAAAACATGGGGAAGGAAATAAACATAACCTAAACTATTTTACACTAATCAAGTCAAGAAAAATAGTTTATATGGTTAGGATGAACATATTTGAACATAAAACTTATTTTTGGGCTTAAATTGTCAAAAATACAAACTTGGGGTCCAAACCGACAAATTATAATTTCTGGAGGGTCAAAAGGGTCCAAACAGTTTCTATAACAATTTCTCTGAACATCAACATTTTTGAGGGCCTTAAAACATAAATTTTGAATTTAATGGGCTAAATTTGGGCTTTTCGGCCCAATAAGCTTCAAATTGCGAGATTTCTAATTTTGAGGGGCTGAAATTGCAACTTTCTGTAAAACAAAGGATTTGAAGTGAAATAAAACAATTCCAATGGTTAAAAATGCTTTTCAAATTCAAAAAGGATAAAAAATGTAAGAATTTTCTATTTTGGGCCAAAACTGTCAAAGTTGCAAAATTGAGGCCTTTAACCGAGAAAACATTATTTTGGAAGGACTAAAGCTGTTGAAAAACAAAATTTGGGGTAAAAATGTCTTTTCTACAATTTTATGACACAAAAGTGTCAAAATAATGTTTTAAGGACTAAAATGAAATTCTTTTATATAAAGGACTAAAAGTGCTATTTTTATAAAAGAAAGTTTGTGAAAAAGTAAAAATCTTACTTTTAAACGAATTAATTCATTAAGACGAAATGCAAGACCTAATTCCATGTAAAAGGACTTTTAATAGCTCTATTATGTTGTTGGGCCACAAGGGTCCATTAGCACTGCTAGCGAAGTCGAGAAGTCAAATGCGAGTCAGGCCAAGTGCCTTTCGCATTCCCGATAGCTATGAATAACTTATGGAAATAAAGGGGGCTTCGTACCCTCCTTTCTCCTCGGTTGTGGGGCTATGAGAAACCGAGTAAACAGATTCGTGATGTTAAACAAGAGAAGTCAGGGTGGTTGGATTATATGAGTAGTATGGACGACGCCTCAAGGATTGTTCATAATTTGTAGTTATAAACTAGTCATTTTCAATAATGCGTGATTGTAACAACTCACAACCCTTAATTAATCCAATGTCACCTGGGTAATCAAATACAATCGTCGTATCGGTATAACAATAAACAAGTCATGTGATTTACGTATTGGGAAAACATCGGGTTTTCCCAGGGAGTTCAACATTTTACCCTATGTGATATATACAAAGTTCAACAATTATACATGTTTTCAAAATCGAGAAGCATGTTTACGGTTCTTCACACTTTTTTATACAAATACTCTTTTCAGAAAAAATCGGATTTTCTGGGTTTGCAATCTTCACAAAAATCATTTTTCCATAACATTACTTATGAACTCACCAACATTTCATATGTTGACCGTTTTCAAAATAACTTGTGTTCTAAGGTAACAGGTAAACGGAAGAATATGTATCAAGTTATGTCATGGTGTTTTGCTTAGATTATTTATCAAACGGTTTATGTTATGGAATTGTAATGTTTAAAACAATGTACTAAATGTAAACAATATCAGTTGTAATATTTCAATCCATGGTGATGAATGATGTTATGATTCATGTATAATCATTGTGATGGTATTCAACTTAAGTCACAAGAGCCCTCGAACGTTTCCGCCGTCTGGTTCGGGGGTGTGATATATTACTAATTAAATATGGGCTCTTATATTTATATAGTTTGGGCTAATGCTTATTTGGAATGGGCTTGGGTTGCATGTAAAGCCCATGGATACTCCATGGAACTTTAACCCATGGATCTCATGGAAATGAAGAGACATGGGTATTAGGGGTTTACATGGATGTAACCCTAATCCACCACACTATATAAAGGAGGCTTTGGTTCTTGAAATCATACTAGTTGTGGTGAGTAAAGCAAGAGGGCCGATTTCAAGATGGTTATGACTATTCTCTCACGGTTCCAAAGTTTATGGTAATTTGTGATTCCATTTGAGGCATCCACACTATTGGTGCTAGGTTCTAAAACTCCAAGCAATCAACTACAACTACAAGGTAAGTAATTCTACTAGCTTTATTTGATTCAAGTTCCCTATGCCATGCTAGATAGGATAAAAACCTTGGAAAAATAATTATTTGCATGTATCTTAGTAAAACATAGATCCAAGGTTTATATGGTTTCATGTACACCATAGGAGTGTTAGAATGCTCAAAACCCATCATGATGAACCTAATAATTATAAGGAAGCCATGGCAGGCCCTGAGTCTGTGAAAAGGAAGGAGGCTATGGACAACGAAATTCAGTCCATGTATGACAATCAAGTTTGGAACTTGGTTGACAATGTACTAGGTCGTAAGACAGTTGGGTGCAAATGCATCTTTAAGAAGAAGACTGAAATGGATTGGAAAGTGCACCCTTATAAAGCACGACTCGTTGCGAAGGGCTTTACTCAAACTCCGGGAGTTGACTATGATGAAACCTTCTCACCAGTAGCTAAGATTAAGTCTATTAGAGTGTTGTTAGCCATAGCTGCATTTCATGATTCTGAAATATGGCAAATGGATGTCAAAACCGCTTTCCTTAATGGGAGGTTGGCTGAGGATGTTTACATGGCTCAGCCAGATGGTTTTATCGATCCAAAATACCCTAATAGAGTGTGTAAGCTTCAGAAATCCATTTATGGATTGAAACAAGCATCTCGCAGATCGAATCTTTGCTTTGATGAGAAAGTCAAAGAGTTTGGCTTTTCTAGGAGTGAGGATGAGTCTTGTGTGTATGTCAGGGCTAGTGAGAGCATAGTTAGATTCTTGGTGTTGTATGTGGATGACATACTTCTCATAGGAAATGACATCCCAACTTTGCAGGAGGTTAAGTCCTACCTTGGGAAGTGTTTCGCTATGAAGGACCTTGGGGAAGCTGCCTATATCCTAGGGATAAGGATATTGAGAGATAGGAGTAAGAGACTAATTGGAATTAGTCAGAGTACTTATGTGGATAAGGTGCTGAAGAGGTTTATTATGAAAGATTCCAAGAAAGGAGAATTACCAATCCAGAGTAATGCCAAGCTAAGTAAGACTCAGAGTCCGAGTACAGAGGCTAAGATAGCTGAGATGATTCAGATATCATATGCTTCCGCTGTAGTGTCGATCATGTATGCTATGACTTGTACTCTCCCTGATGTGGCCTTTGCTTTGAGCATGGGCAGTAGATATCATGGGAACCCTGGCAAGGCACACTGGACAACGGTAAGGAACATTCTCAAGTATCTGCGGAGGACTATGGACTGGCTCCTTACCCTCAGGGGCAGTGATGAATTGAGAGTGGAAGGATATAGTGATGCTAGCTTCCAGACTGATAGGCATAATTTCCGCTCTTAGTCAGGCTGGGTGTTTATCCTAAATGGAGGAGCAGTTACTTGGAAAAGTTCCAAGCAGGAGACAGTAGCTGATTCAACTTGTGAATCACAGTACATAGCAGCAAGCGAGGCAGCAAAAGAGGCGATATGGCTAAAGAACTTCATCGAAGACCTTGGAGTTGTACCAGCTATAAAGGAGCCAATGGAAATTTTCTATGACAGTGAAAGTGCGGTTGCTTTGGCTAAAGAACCAAGAGATCATGGGAGATCTAGGCATCTTGACAGGAAATACCATTTCATCATACGTAGAATAGAAGAAGGACTCCTCGTGGCAAAGAGGGTATCATCAGATAAGAACCCGACAGATCCCCTCACGAAGGGACTAAGCGGGGTTAAGCATTTACAGCATGCGAGGCACATTTGGCTGAAGGGTGCTATTAGTTTCAATAATTAGATTCCTGAAACTTGTAAAATGCAATTGACATTTGATGATAAATAAAAGTTGTTATTTATTTATGATTAAGGTGTTACTCTCTTGTGTTGATTGTTTACTATGTTTCAATTTTGCATTTTTTTACTTCCAGAATAATTATGTTATTATTCAAACCATCCACAGTCAATCAAACATTGGAAGTAAGTATTGATTTAAGAATGTCATGAATTTGGCTTGTATGATTTGTCTAAAGTGCTCTAGACAAAGCAATGGTTACTACAACATTCATGAGTACTCATAAGGGCTGAGTATTGGATCCAACCCACGCTCACTTGCATCACTTCATAGAATTTATCTCTAGTGATCGTGAGACGGTAATATCATATGAATCTTCAAACCTAGAGATATGAGTTGTTGACTATGAGTTGGTTATTCATTGATTGTATGAAAACGCATTGGTAACTCGATGTTATAAAATGTGCCTTTGTGAATAATTCTACAAGTAGTTAGTACAAGCATATCAGTTGAAGTTTATATGTTCCTTCTAGAAATAGAAGCGATATGTGGCCCCCTTGATGATTTGGTTTTGACCTATGTACCGGGCCCGATCAGAACCTAATTGATGTGTTCAATTTAGTTCTATGTCAAAACAAATCAGAGATCGAGAAACAAATGCTGGATAATAACTAAGACCATGTTCCATGTGTTTGTCCGACTGATATCATGAGAATAGAGGATTATATGATCACTTATCTTAAATGGCATATCATCATTATCTCAGTTCCGAGAGACTTTGAAAGAGCTAAGATTGTTGGTCGGATTTTGAAGTCATTTTTGCAAATATAGTTATTAGACTTATGTAAGTAGGAGACTGTTCGATATAGTGTCTAAGTCCATAACTTTATTTGGTATGTACTTGACCCGACCCGACATGATCCATTTGGGTTGCATGGCATTGCAATACTTGGATAGACTAGATGAGATAATAAGGCAGTTATGATTATTAATATATTATAAGTTCTAATATATTAATAATAGTATTATTTAATTAGTATTGATCAAGTATTAATTTGGTGATCAAAGTGAGACTAATTAAATATATAGGGTTGACGATGACAATCATCAATTCTTTTATGGTGGATTAATGATCCATGGTTTATGGGTTTGGTTATAACCATATGGAGCTCCATGGATAGTCCATGGGAGTTACAAACCCATGGGTCATGAGAAATGAAGAGTCATGACATTAAGAGTATTCATGTGAAAACCCTAATTGTGACAACACTATAAAAGGAACCCTTTGGCTAGCAAAATTGGGCCTAGAGTGTTTCTAGAGAGTGCATAACCGATTTTCAAGTGTAAGAAGTATTCTCTCAAGTTATTCCAAGTTTTGTGGTGTTGTGTGAACCATTTGAGGCACAACATTTGGGGTGCTAGGCTCACAAAGTCTTGAAGGAATCCAAGAAAAACAAGGTATGTATTTCTTCTAGTTTTTATGTTTTATGTAATCCCCATGCCATGCTAGTTAGGAAATAACCTTGAAAAAGAAATTTGCATGTATATAGAGAAAACATAGATTCAAGGTTATTAGGGTTGCATGTACACTTAGGAAGTGTTAGAATGCTCAAAACCCATCAAATGCAGGGCCACCAATAATCGGGTCGAAGATCTCTATACATCTTCGTCGCCCCTGGGTGGATGGAGAAATGAGACTTATGGGCCTCGTTGATCAACACTTTCCGTACCCCATCCCAGTACGGCACCCAAACTCTCCCATGAAGGATCAACAATCCTCGACCATCATAATCAAAAAAGGATACTCGATCTACGATCCTCTCACACTTCTGCCTCTCTTCGTTTAGGCCCTCAACCTGTGCCCCTCTCATCTACTCCAACAATGGAGTATTCACCGTCATCTTCAGATATATATCCCTAATCGGAGCCGCGATCGCCTTACGGATTAGGGCGTCGACCACTACATTGGCCTTGCCCGGATGATAAAGGATCTCACAATCGTAGTCCTTTACCACATCTAACCACTGACGTTGCCTCATGTTTTGATTTGGCTATTCCATGAGGTACCTCAGACTCTTGTGATCCATGTAAATGGTACAGCGGACCCCATAGAGGTATTGCCGCCAAATCTTGAGGGCAAACACCACTGCCCCCAACTCTAAATCGTGCGTCGGATAGTTAGCCTCGTGAGGCTTCAACTGTCTAGAGGCATAAGCTATCACATGCCCTCGCTGTATCAATACAATCGTTGTTTGAGTGTCTCAAATGTTGCCTGTTGCTCATGCCCCTAGAAAAACACCACCGACTTCCTAGTCAATCGGGTGAGCGGAACCACTATCTTGGAGAAATCCTGGATGAATCTCTTGTAGTACCCTGCCAAACCTAGGAAGCTTCGAATTTCAGATGGAGACCTCGGAACCTCCCACTGCATCACGGCCTCTATCTTGGTTAGATCTACTAGAATACCCTTCTGGTTGATGAGGTGCTTAAGGAACTGCGCTTCGCGCAACAAGAACTCACACTTGGAGAACTTCGCGAAAAGTCTCTCCCTCCTTAGCGTGTCAAGCACCTCCCTCAGGTGCTCCTCGTGTTGCTCCTGAGTATTGGAATAAACCAAGATGTTGTCAATGAACACTATAACAGACCAATCCAACATCGGTCTGCATACGTTATTTACAAGATCCATGAACGTGGCTGGAGCATTGGTGAGCCCAAACGGCATCACCACAAACTCATAATGACCATAGCGGGTCCTAAAAGCGGTCTTCTGAACATCCTCACCTCTGACCCAGATCTGATGATATCCAGAGCACAGATCAATCTTAGAGAACCAAGATGCTCCCTGATGCTGATCAAACAAGTCATCTATCGTCGGGAGTGGTAACGGTTCTTCACCATTACCTTATTCAGCTCCCGGTAATCTATGCACATACGGTGCGACCTGTCCTTCTTCTTCACAAACAGGATCGGAGCTCCCCAATGTGAACTGCTCGGCCTGATAAAAACCCTTGTCTAGCAGTGTGACAACCCGAAATTTCCATTCTAAACAAACCATATCAAGCCAATAGAAGTAGAACAGTTACAGTGAAAATTCAGACTCCGAGTATAAGTTTGGCAGTTTTCAGGATTTACACTTAAGGGGATATTAGGAGAGTGGATGCACTAGGGTTTTGTGCAACACTGTTATTCCAATACTCTAGGAAATTAGAGTTCGTTTCAGGAATAAAAATATTTTCTGCCAAAAATATCTCAGGACTATAAATAGAATTCTGAACCAAATTGGTTCATTAGTTGAATTCCATTTAAGAGAAAAGTCAAAATTCTCTCTCACGGATCTTCGGGTTTTTATCCCAAATTGTGAGTACCTCGATCTAGTTATGTTATATAGCTTAGATTGTGTTTAGAAACACCAATTACATATCAAATCTGTGAGATTCGGGAGTTTACCGCCCAAGAACGTTCTTGGAGAGTAAACTCCGATAAGTGGCTTAAAGTGTCCCAATGACCCTCAAAGCCTTAGAACTCAAACTAGAAGACTTCATTACATATTTAGGACACCAAAATAAATTAAAATCAATGATAAAAGTGAGTTCACGGCCAAGGAGCTTCTTGGGCCGTGAACTCCATGTTTAAGTGCCAAAAATGCCCTAAGTGCCTTCATTTAGCCAAGAGACTAGCATAGCACATTACCTTGATGTGTCTAATACCCAAAAAAATCAAAATACCAGCACCTAGGGGTGTTTACGGCCGCAAACACATGGCCAATTGGTTCATGGGCCGAAAACTCTAGTTAGGGGTGTTTTGATGCCACAAACACTACCTAAGGCTTAGACTTGATTTTAGACATGTACCCTAAAGTGTTTAAAGCCTAGAAAACATAAGGAATCACAAGTATTAAGGATTTTACGGCCAAGACAAGTTCTTGGGCCGTGAACCCCTATAAAGGGGTCAAATGACACCCTAACTCCTTCCTTATGCCTAGAACCCAACATAGATCATAACCTTGAAATGTTAGAGACTTGGAAACACCATAAACACCCTCCTAAGGGAGTTTACGGCCGTAAAATCCAAGGGAATATGGTCCCAGGGCCGTAAACTCCTTAAAGGAGTTAATAGGAATCCCAAATACTTGATTTAGCCTTGAAACAATTCACCACTAGAGTTGTAGTAATTCTAAGCTTCATTAAGTGACCCTAAGGAGAGTTTACGGCCAAGAGTTTACTCCCCTGGGCCGTAAACTCCAAAGCATATGGTCATTTGACCATAAACTCCCATTAGACACCTTGCACTCCTTTGTTGCAACCCATTTGCCTCCTAGCACTTGACCAAAAGTGTTTTCCTCGCATTAAGATGCTTATACTTGTATAATTAGTGTTTTAATCACTAATTATTTATATACATATGTCTTCATATGTATTTAGGATCATTGTGTGTGTCTAAAGTCTTCACTTGACACCCAACACTTGTCCGATCCTTCCTTACGATAACAATTCGTTCAATTCCCGTCACTTACTGTAGGTGACTTCATACCCCTTAATCAATGTTTTAAACTATTTTTAAATGTTTTATGGGGAGGGGGATACAAGTAGAATTATGCTAATTATTATATCAATCACGTGTGACTAATAAGCAGCATTCAAATGATTGGCTACTCATTAGCCGTTTTACCAAACAGTTTCCTTCAAATGTTTTTCATAAACACTTTATGTGTTTAAAAACTCCTTATTACAATGCACATTTTATTCTGTGTATTACATTTCAAACTTATTTACAACTGTGTTTCAAACAGATGTTCTTTATACTAAACTGTTTTATCAAACCCATGCCTTTAAAACCATTTTATAGATCGACATCAAGTCGGTCTTTTCTTAGAAATATTTATGTTCAAAGGTCTTACAAATCTTATTTTATGCTTTTAAATTTATAAATTGCATGCCTCTATATGTATAATTATATAAGAAATGTTTAAAAGACTTAGGAAGGCTATCCACCCTATTTCCTTTTCGCGCTTGAGATGTGGTCTGGTGGGATATCGGGTACTCGTCCGAAGGTCGTTTAAATATTAGTTATATAACATATGTACATATATAGTCATAAAGGCCCTTCCAGTTCATCCCATGCCCTTGGGTAGCAAGGGTATACATCCATGACCATACGTACAAGTTAGATTACTAGTAAACTACCATATGGGTAGTTTAGAAAGATACTAGAACTATTACTAGAACGCAATATCATACAATGAGTCAGTTCATTCATGAGTCAATACTTTCTAGATCATTACTGTACATTACTATACTTGCTAGATAGAGAGAGCATACCTTACAGCTAGAACATTACAATACATTACTATACATACTAGATAAAGAGAGAACACACATAACAGCTAGCACACATAGAACATTACATTACACTACTATACTATTACATGATCACACTTACATAAGTACAATTACATGATCACACTTACATGAGTATGCTTACATATACATAGAACAGACGTCACTAGGTGCTATAGCACGGAACCAGTTCAGGATCTAACTATACTGATGAATCACAATGCAATTGTGATAGTTATATCGAGTATACATGATCATAGTAATGTGGATGCTCACGACTTGCATTCCTGCAGTGGTCGTGGGTAGGTCCCAAAATCTCTTTGATAGGGGAGCGTATAGTCTGGGATCTAGACATCACATTATAACTTATCCCTCAAATAAGGCAGTTGAGTACCGATGTAGTTATTTATATCAAATACTATAGTACTTGGAACAATTACCCTAGATTTAAGGTAATAGGTACGGTTGTAGTTCGACACTACACCATAGTACTATTTCTTTTCCCATTACATTGACTTCGTGAACATTCACATGACGCACGGTAATGTAGAAACTATATTTTTGGTTAATGATAGTCAGACTTGGGAAAATACACATTCTTACTAGAGACACACACACACAGACACTAGATGCGTTGGTAGAAGGCTACATAAAGATCAGTTAAGTCTTGGTAGAAGACTCCCTGTTATAATAGTAGGAATCATAGGGATTTCTAGAGTTTTTCAAACGTTTACAGTTGTTTTGCATACATTTTCAATACTTACGATTTACATACATTTTCAATACTTACAAATTCTTACATACAAATTAAGACACTAAAATACTTATGATATCACCAGCTTCAAAGCTGATACTCGCTTTCAAAATTACTTGTATCCTCAGGTCATCATAGACAGGTACCGATGTAAGGAGAAAGGAAGATGGAGCTTATTCAAGACTCATCTTTCATTTTGATTTATGCTTTAGTGTTTATCAAAATGTAACAGAACACTTGTATATCAAACCATGACGTCCTCCGCCCCAGAACGTTTCCGCCGTTCTTGGTTTCGGGGTGTGACAGATTGGTATCAGAGCATTGTTTATAGTGAATTAAGTATATCAAACCATAAAAGATATACTAACTATAAATACATAAGGGATTAAAAATACTCTGACCAAGATTTTATACTTTAAATAATAAAATATTTAAGTAAGTATACGTGCTGCATTCATACTAAAATCAGTGTCACTAGGACAGTACAAAAGAATTACGATTGTTGGGCAACAAAAGTGGGCTTAGAGACATATGGTCAAAATTGGGAAGATATAGCGTGATTATCTATATTATCCGAGGGTTGACTAGCATGTGCCTAAGTTTACTTGTGTGGTTGCAACAATGCTGAAATCTTACCAACTCTACCACAATGAGAACAATAGAACATAACATTAAAATTAAAATACTATAGGAGTATTTGGTGTTACTATAAGTACTTTATACTTGAGAACTAAAACGGGATCTTCATTACTAAGTTGATAGTTGCTAAGTGGATACACTAAGGCTATATGTAATTAGGATGTTATAGACTTAGAATCTATGGAAATTTTACTTCACCCCTATTCTGTGTGAATACGGAGTTAAGGTCACTTATTCGAAGGTCTATCCTGTTTAGATTACATATAACTGGTATGCACTTCACAAATAGCGATGTAACTGATGAAGATTTTCTAAATAATTATCTAGATAGTTCGTCTAATAATTATTTTCTTACCCCCAAATTCTCGCATAGATAACATGGCTGGACTCCATCCCACAGCAACCAGTATCTTCCGAACGAAGTCATAGCTGGTTGGTTTGGAGAAGAACCAGAGAATGATAGTCCTATCCCCTTGAATGATCACCATGATGAAGACCTTTCGTATGATGCTAACTCCGAACCAGAGGTTGAGAACCTACCCCGAGCAGCTCCCTTTCCAATTCCTAACCCTCGTCTGGCTTTTCATGGCCCGACCCCTAAGTGAGTGGAATGCTTGGAAACAAGGAGCCAAGGACAAGATCAGCCCATGCCATTTAATGGCGACTGAAGCTTTTACGACTTGAGCAATGGGGGCTCAGCAGATAGAGTCTTGCCAATCTTGGTCCACAGAGTGACCCGAAATGAGATTCAAGGCAGGACAACCCTACACCAGATTACCGAAGTTGTCGCTGATGCGAGAATGCATACCCTCCGCACCATTCGTCTAGAAGATGCTCACGAGAGATCAGAGAGAAACCATGAAACCCTGCTGCAAGCGCTGGCTGAATCACGAGCCGAAGTCATAGAGCTCCGAGTACGCCAGAGGGTGTATGAAAGAAACCTACTTGACGTGGAACGTCAACTGGCTGAACTGAGATTTCACCAGAAGGATGACTGTCACCGGTAGTAGACGCTTTACTTTATTTTCCTTATAAAAAGGAATCGTGTTTTTTTGTCTATGCGCGATGTGGCATTTTCTATGAAATTATCTTGTACCGTAAATACTTTAGTTAGGTCTTTATGCTGTCAAGAACTATCTTCTCTGTGGTTATGATGTAAAAGGTCATTTTCCCGAATCTTTACATTGTGAATATCAAAGATATTGACAGTCGGCTAACTTTTGTGTCATCCTTCATTCAAGTACTCTTATCATGCTTTCATTGGGGTCTATCTGAAACATGCTTTAGTCAAGGCATTGGACTATAGTGATTTATCTCCGGAGACATTTCCAAGTCTCTTTCAGTGGTTGGATCTTGTTATTCACCAACCCATGACACCTCGGCTTGAACAACAAACGTTTTGAGACCATTCCACAAACTTACTTCTACTCATTACTAGGACTGCATCATAGGGATGTAGGTCAAACCTTCGCGATCATACTTCCATTCCGTACTAGGACTGCATCATAGGGATGTAGGTCAAACTTTCGAGAACATAGTCGTACTCTTTACATGAACAATGTAAGTACATCAAGGGTCAACCAGATTCACTCGCAAAACCCTTATCTTTCGTGTTGTAGAATCATGTCGTCATCCGGAAGCAATCAGTCGAACTGCGAAACCTCCGCTTTTCCTATGACGCCGCTACCTTTCAAACAGCAGTTACAGCTGCCGTGATGGCTGCCGTAACCGTGGTCCTTGCGCACCGTAGCACTATCAGCGCATTCAATGCTGCAAATGGGAATGAAGTTTCCATTCGTGGTATCCATCCAGGAAGTCGCCAAACAGTTACAGTCACAGACTTGCAAAGCCGAAAAGCAGAGAACAAGAAACGAAAGCGTCAAGCCCGGAAAGAACGCAAGAGATCCCAAAGGCTGGCTATACAACAACAGTAAGTGGAAACCCCTGCCGTTCCCGTACCGAGCAGGCCATATGAGGGAAAACTCCCGAAGTGTGATAAGTGTAGTTTCCATCATCATGGGGCTTTCCATGAGATGCAATGTTGCAATTGCCTAAACATAGGGCACCATGCTCGTGGCTGTGGAGCAACGACACTACCCATCACTCAAGTCCCTTTCATCGGGACTGACCCTACACACAAGATTAGTTATAACGCGAACGATTTAAGAAGCAATTTTCAAATTGGAGTAACGAGGAAGGCACTCGTGTCCACATAACACTGGCTAAACACCGCAATCCCGTCACCAAAGCTAGTACTAGCCAGTAATGCCACCAATGCGGGGAGATAGGGCACTTCAAGAAGCATTGCCCCATAGCAAAGAACTCTGGCGCAGATGGGAGAATTCTCAGGATCACAGCTGCAGGAGAGCCTACTCCGGAACCCCTTGTTAATGTAATTTATGAGTGTTGTTGTAACAGACTTATAAACCATCCAGAACTAGTGCAACTAGAGTCTTACTTTTTGCGAGATCCTGCCGGTATAGAGATTCTCGTGCTGCGTATACTTGTCTTTTGTAGTATACCTTATTCGCAACAATGGTCTTGTTGTAAGTCTAAAGTATTGTAACTCTGTTGATGATTGCACGGTTGTGTTTTGTCTGTAAATGTCTTATGTTCAAGTCTAATGTCTTTAAGTTTCAGTATGATTTCGACATTATCATACGAATCGATTCAATTTGATCCTCACGAAAACAGCTCCATGCGTACGTCTCCTTTTCAGTAAACACCTTTTTAGCGAAACCGTCATACCAGAACACCGAAGTACTCATGCCATGAGTACCTCTTAGTTATTTTCTTTCCGAAGAAATCCCCGAAGTACCACTCGTGCAGTACGTCAAGTTTAATCCAAGGATTCATGCGATTGATCTATCACTAAGGAAGTTATACATAAGACTGATATATAATCAAGCTTCTAAAGGTTTAGAATTGATGATTCCACTTTAACTTCTTTTTCTCCAATGGGATGTCAGCTTAAAGAAGAATCAGTTATTCGACTACCTTTTCAATCTTAATTATATACGAATCGTATACCCGAAATTGTGATTGTGAAACCATGTATGAATTCTAATATGAACTTCAGGACGGAGAACAGCTTAAGTCTACGAGTAATCACATCATCATGTGAACAAACTTAGAACCCAGTACGACTCCCGTAAACGGATCATCCTACAGCTTAAGCATCTATGGAGACACCAGAACAGCCCGGACAACTTAGTGAACTACACAGAAAGAGAATTAGAAGACTAGGCTTCTCACCCTGGAGAACCCCAGTCTTATTCTCCCAGAGATTGATGGATTGCATCGTATGTGCCTCAATAATATCGAGGAATCCGTCAAGATTTTCATTAGAAATCGTTATCTCTGCCTCGCGTAGATGAAATGGTTGAGCAAACGCAAGGAAAGAAACTACTTCCAGGAATGGATCTGAGATCCGAATATCACCATTTCGAGTGTTAGGGAAAGATGTCCGGAAGACTATCTCCTGAACTCGATGCGGACACTTCGAGTCCGTAGTGATAACCTTCGGATAGGACCAATACGCCCATAGTTTTCATGAGCTAAATGAATAGGGTACGTCTTTCTTACTTGGATTAGTTCGTCAATTCTCCATATAATGACTTACTTATCTACCCTCGTAGTAAGAAGGAACCCCTAGAAACATTACCTTCAGAGGTACTTTTCTCGAAGTTCTCTAGGCACGAGTTTTGAAATTGAAGAGTTAAATTTCTATGACACACTGTTAATAATGTGGGAAATTTTGAGTACTCTTACAATTTGTCAAAGCCGTTGAGAATTTGTCGACACCGGAGATGCCGATAGTCATTCGCCAAATTCTAGGTCTTACCGACCTATTGTCATAGTTCATTCCGAACTCCTCGGAAATTACAGAAACCCATATGACTTTGACCCAACAAGGGGTGGCCTTTGACTGGGAAGTTAAGCAAGAAAAGGAACCTTTGGAATTCCAAGTGAGTGACCAAGTTCTTTAGGATAACTCACTCTGGGAATGGCTTAATACACTTCGTATCGCATGGAAAGCTAAATCCAATATAGTTAGGACCTCCAAGATTCTTACCAGAATCGGTCCTGTATCTCACAAACTAGACCTACTCCGCGAACTCAGTAACATACATTCTACTCTTCGCATCTCGATCGTGAAACCATACCTTTCCATTAGGACTCTTGTAAGTCCACTCGTCGAGATCCTCGCCTTCGTATTAGAACCGTAGTGACCCTCGACCGAGAGGTCAAGCGGACGAAGCAAAACCGTCGCCAGTTAGTGAAGGTTCGTTGGAATGCCAACCGAGAACCCGATTTCACTTAGGTGCGCTAGAACCAATCGATTAGGAAGTTTCCTCCTCACGACTCGATCATTCGTGCATACTTCCTTGCCTAAATTCTAATTTCGGGACGAAATTCCCTTCAACAAGGGGATGATGTGACAACCCGAAATTTCCATTCTGAACAAACCTTATCAAGCCAATAGAAGTAGAACAGTTACAGTGAAAATTCAGACTCCGAGTATAAGTTTGGCAGTTTTTAGGATTTACACTTAAGGAGATATTAGGAGAGTGGATGCACTAGGGTTTTGTGCAACACTGTTATTCCAATAATCTAGGATATTAGAGTTCGTTTCAGGAATAAAAATATTTTCTGCCAAAAATATCTCAGGACTATAAATAGAATTCTGAACCAAATTAGGTCTTTAGTTGAATTCCATTTAAGAGAAAAGTCAAAATTCTCTCTCACGGATCTTCGGGTTTTTATCCCAAATTGTGAGTACTTCGATCTAGTTATGTTAAATAGCTTAGATTGTGTTTAGAAACACCAATTACATATCAAATCTGTGAGATTTGGGAGTTTACCGCCCAAGAACGTTCTTGGAGAGTAAAGTCCGATAAGTGGCTTAAAGTGTCCCAATGACCCTCAAAGCCTTAGAACTCAAACTAGAAGCCTTCATTACATATTTAGGACACCAAAATCAATTAAAATCAATGATGAAAGTGAGTTCACAACCAAGGAGCTTCTTGGGCCGTGAACTCCATGTTTAAGTGCCCAAAATGCCTTAAATGCCTTCATTTAGCCAAGAGACTAGCATAGCACATTACCTTGATGTGTCTAATACCCAAAACAATCAAAATACCAACACCTAGGGGTGTTCACGGCCGCAAACACATGGCCAATTGGTTCATGGGATGAAAACTCTAGTTAGGGGTGTTTTGATGCCACAAACACTACCTAAGGCTTAGACTTGATTTTAGACATGTACCCTAAAGTGTTTAAAGCCTAGAAAACATAAGGAATCGCAAGTATTAAGGAGTTTACGGCCAAGAAAAGTTCTTGGGCCATAAACCCCTATAAATGGGTGAAATGACACCCTAACTCCTTCCTTATGCCTAGAACCCAACATAGATCATAACCTTGAAATGTTAGAGACTTGGAAACACCATAAACACCCTCTTAAGGGTGTTTACAGCCGTAAACTCCAAGGGAATATGGTCCCAGGGCCGTAAACTCCTTAAAGGAGTTAATAGGAAGCCCAAACACTTGATTTAGCCTTGAAACAATTCACCACTAGAGTTGTAGTAATTCTAAGCTTCATTTAGTGACCCTAAGGAGAGTTTACGGCTAGGAGTTTACTCACCTGGGCCGTAAACTCCAAAGAATATGGTCATTTGACCATAAACTCCCATTAGAGGCCTTGCACTCCTTTGTTGCAACCCATTTACCTCCTAGCACTTGACCAAAAGTGTTTTCCTCGCATTAAAATGCTTATACTTGTATAATTAGTGTTTTAATCACTAATTATTTATATACATATGTCTTCATATGTATTTAGGATCATTGTGTGTGTCTAAAGTCTTCACTTGACACCCAACACTTGTCCGATCCTTCGTTACGATAACAGTCCGTTCAATTCCAGTCACTTACTGTAGGTGAGTGCATACCCCTTAATCAATGTTTTAAACTGTTTTTAAATGTTTTATGGGGGGGGGATACAAGTAGAATTATGCTAATTATTATATCAATCACATGTGACTAATAAGCAGCATTCAAATGATTGGCTACTCATTAGCCGTTTTACCAAACAGTTTCCTTCAAATGTTTTTCATAAACACTTTATGTGTTTAAAAATCCTTATTACACTGTACATTTTATTCTATGTATTACATTTCAAACTTATTTACAATTGTGTTTCAAACAAATGTTCTTTATACTAAACTGTTTTATCAAACCCATGCCTTCAAAACCATTTTATAGATCGACATCAAGTCGGTGTTTTCTTAGAAATATTTATGTTCAAAGGTTTTACAAATCTTATTTTATGCTTTTAAGTTTATAAATTGCATGCCTCTATATGTATAATTATATAAGAAATGTTTCAAAGACTTAGGAAGGCTATCCACCTATTTCCTTTTCGCGCTTGAGATGTGGTCTGGTGAGATATCGGGTACTCGTCCGAAGGTCGTTTAAATATTAGTTATATAACATATGTACATATATAGTCATAAAGGCCCTTCCAGTTCATCCCATGCCCTTGGGTAGCAAGGGTATACATCCATGACCATACGTACAAGTTAGATTACTAGTAAACTACCATATGGGTAGTTTAGGAAGATACTAGAACTATTACTAGAACGCAATATCATACAATGAGTCAGTTCATTCATGAGTCAATACTTTCTAGATCGTTACTTTACATTATAATACTTGCTAGATAGAGAGAGTATACATTACAGCTAGAACATTACAGTACATTACTATACAAGCTAGATAGAGAGAGAAGACACATAACAGTTAGCACATGTAGATCATTACAGTACACTACTATACTATTACATGATCACACTTACATAAGTACAATTACATGATCACACTTACATGAGTACGCTTACATATACATAGAACAGACGTCACTAGGTGCTATAGCATGGAACCAGTTCAGGATCTAACTATACTGATGAATCACAATGCAATTGTGATAGTTATATCGAGTATACAAGATCATAGTAATGTGGATGCTCTTGGCTTGCATTCCTGCAGTGGTTGTGGGTAGGTCTCAAAATCCCTTTGATAGGGGAGCGTATAGTCTGGGATCTAGACATCACATTATACCTTATCCCTCAAATAAGGCAGTTGAGTACCGATGTAGTTATTTATATCAAACACTACAGTACTTGGAAGTATTACCCTAGATTTAAGGTAATAGGTACGGTTGTAGTTCGACACTACACCATAATACTATTTCTTTTCCCATTACATTCATTTCATGAACATTCACACGACGCACGGTAATGTAGAAACTATATTTTTGGTTAATGATAGTCAGACTTGGGAAAATACACATTCTTACTAGAGACACACACACAGATACTAGATGCCTTGGTAGAAGGCTACATAAAGATCAGTTAAGTCTTGGTAGAAGACTCCCTGTTATAATAGTAGGAATCATAGGGATTTCTGGAGCTTTTCAAACGTTTACAGTTGTTTTACATACATTTTCAATACTTACGATTTACATACATTTTCAATACTTACAAATTCTTACATACAAATTCTTACATACAAATTAAGACACTAAAATACTTATTATCTCACCAGCTTCAAAGCTGATACTCGCTTTCAAAATTACTTGTATTCTCAGGTCATCATAGACAGGTACCGATGCAAGGAGAAAGGAAGATGGAGCTTATTCAAGACGCATCTTTCATTTTGATTTATGCTTTAGTGTTTATCAAAATTTGACATAACACTTGTAAAATAATTATATTATTAATGCAATGGATGATGTTGTTGCTTGTTTACTTCTTTTCATTGTTGTGATACTGTACATGACGTCCTCCGCCCCAGACGTTTCCGCCGTTCTTGGTTTTGGGGTGTGACAAGCAGCTCATACAGCTACATAGAAAACTGTTGCATCTTGAAGGAGCCAACCGATATGGTACCTTGGCTATCGGAGTCGCACCAGGAACCAGATCAAGCCTGAACTTAACCTGTCTCTCAGGAGGTATTCCTGGCAAATCCTCTGGAAATACATCCGGGTAGTCTCTCACTACCGGTACATCGTCGAATGTCGCCTTGCCCTTCTCCCGGGCATCTAAAACATAGGCGACGAACCCTGCGCAACCGAATTTAAAGTAGCGCCTCGCTCCTACTGCTGAACAAAGAATTGGTCTGCGTTGTGGCCTCTCGCCCTGGATCACTAACTCTCCCCCACTGGGAGTGCGAACCCTCATTAACTGCAGTTCATAATCAATCACTGCCCCATTGGGGCTCAGTCAATCCAAGCCCACTATAACCTTGTTCCCTCATAGAGGAATAGGAACCAGGTCTACCGAAAACTGCTCATCGAATAACAGAAGCGAACCCACCTTATGCACTCTCGCGACCCTAACGGTCCTGTCATCAGCTATCTCAACCTCAAGTGGACAATCCAGCTCCCCTGGAGCTCTGCTAAACCTCTTGCTAAGCGCAAGCAAAACAAATGATTGGGTAACCCCCGAATCAAACAATATTGTAGCTGAAATGTTGTTCACTAAGAACGACCCTATATAAAACATATAACCATAAGAAACAATTAATAACAAATAAAGAGATTTAAGAAATATACATACCCATCACCACATCAGGAGTTGCTCTCATCTCCTCTGCAGTCATCTGAAAAGCTCTACTCTTCACCATTAGCGCCTTACTCCGGCCTTAACGGCCGTCTGTAATCCTCAATGTTGCAGGGGCAGGTGCTACCGCCTTCCCTGTTGCTGCTAAACTCGGACACTGGGACTTTTTATGTCCCCTCTGATTGCAATGGAAGCAAATCAGATCAGATGTTGTCGTGGTAGTAGTAGCTATAAAATCCTTGCTCATATGCCCAGTCCAGCCGCACTTGTAGCAACCGGCACTCCCTGTCTTGCATGCCCCATCGTGCAATCTCCCACACTTGCCACACCGACCGGGGATCTACTGTCCTCTAGATCTGTGATCTGAAACCTTGGGCTTTTTGCCCGAACTCCCTGTGCCAGATGCCGCCTCTGGCTTCCTCTTCTTCTCCATCTCTAGATCAATCTCTCTGTTGTGGGCCCTCGCAATCATATCATCCAGCGTTTTACAGCTGGACCAGCTCACAAACTGGTGGATATCACTCCGCAACATCTCATGATAACGGGCCTTCTTCATTTCCTCATCAGCTGTGTACTAAGGAATGAGAAGAGCCCTCTCCTTGAACTTGGCGGTAATCTTCGCCACTGTCTCCGTAGTCTGAGTGAGATCCTGAAACTCCCTAGATAACTGTTGCACCTCAATAACCGGTGCAAACTCGGCTCTAAACCTGGTAGTAAAATCAACCCATGTCATCGCATCAAGTGCTGCGTCATCCCCGATGACATGCCCGATCTCCTCCCACCAATCTCGTACCCTGTCCTTCAGAAGACAGGGTGCTAGTCTGACGTTGTCCCCCTCGGGACATCTGCTGGTGCGGAAAGCATTGGCAACATCTGCCAACCTCCTGGTACTCGCTATAGGGTCCCACGCCCCATGGTAGTCTGGATCTCCACAAACCCGGAACTCCCTAAAGGTGAGTGCGTGCGACCCTATCATGGCCGCCACCTCAGCATGTAATTTGGTCAACCTCTCGTCCATCAGCTCTAAAATACCCTCCTTGATCGAATCGAAGATTGCAGGAGTCTGCTCAAGTATGGTGTGAGTAATCTCAGAAAAGAGAAACTCCCTAGTCTGCTCATCCAAATGCCTGACCCCCAAGCTTGATCCTAATCCCTCACCGGCACCTAAACTGATGTCTGTTGTCCTAGGGCATAAAACCACCATTCTAAAACACATAATGACAAACATCAGAAACACTGATATATCTCGAGGGATCGCTACTTCTACAAGTTTCTTGGTCTCATCTAAGCCTTCCTTGATTCGAGTACGGATCCTCTGCTTTCAGTAGTACGGGCCGATACTACCTTCCACATTTATCCATACTTTCCTCAAGAACGGCTTCGACTCCACCAAGTCATTTTTACTGCCACTGATCTCTGCTACTTTCATCCTACGCTTGCCCTAGGGAAATCACTGACTCAACCAAAACCAATCCTCAGTTGATGAAGGCCTCCTTGTAATGCCAATTAGCCATCACCTGAACACAATCACATGTGACGAGGCTTAGATAATCCATCGAGTAAAAGACTTGTCCCTACAATGGTTAGACTCAGACAAGTGCTGCGCAATAGGGCCAAATACAACACTCCGAGATTATTCAACCCTAATCATATGTGACGTGACGTATTCACCTAATGGGCTACTCCCGTTCCCACAAAGCACAAAGCAAGCAACATTCAGACACAGGAAACTACTTAAGCAAATCTATCCTCATAACGAGAAATTATACTAGCACACAATGTTATCTCATACTATCAGGCATAACCTAACCAGGCTATCCTACTACTGTCTACTCAATACTAGCATGCAATTTCTCATAAAGTTGAAACTCATATAGCACGCACATAAGGCATCCTCCTAGATCCTTAGTCCTATTCTAGCATAAACTTGTATGGGTAATTTGAGACCCTTTTCTCTTTCTCAAACTATTTTCTTTTTCAGTTTCTTTTTCAAAAATTCTTTCAAAACCATTTTTCTTTTGAAAATCTTTTACCAATTCCTTAGTGTGAGTCCAGTCATACCCGGACGTATGCCTGAATCCCTCAAACAAAGGCTCTGATACCAACTTGTAACGTCCCAAAAATACCACCCAAAATTTTTTTCATTCAAAAAAATAACTAAAACCATAATATATAAATGTCATTTGATAACCCATGAAGCATATGTCTCAAAATGTCATATCAAAATGGATCAAATCAAAACCGTGTCAAAACATCTCAAAATATTAGAGTGAACTCCCAGGATAACTGAAGTTGTGGTGTGTGCCATGCCATCATCCCCAAGCTCGTCCGCTTACTAGCGGAAGTACCTGAATACAAAACTGAAACGGTAAGCACGAAGCTTAGTGAGTTCCCCGAAACTACCACATACCATACTGTTGGTTTTTGAGCATTCTAACACTCCTAAGTGTACATGCAACCCTAAATACCTTGGATCTATGTTTTCTCTATTATACATGCAAATATGAACTTTCCAAGGTATTCATCCTAACTAGCATAATAACATTGATTCATATGAATATATCAAGTTAGAATTACATACCTCTTTGATGTAAAATGTCTTCATGAAGCTTGAGTGCCTAGTGCCCCAAGTGTGACACCTCAAATGGTTCACACAACACCAAATACAGTTGGAATAGATTAGAGAGAAATCCACACTTCATGAAAATCGGCTAGCCCTTTCACAAATAATCTAGTGTCGATTTTGTCAACAATAAGATGCTTATATAGTTAGTGACAATTAGGGTAAACCCTAATTGTGATGCCTTTCCATTTTCTTGGATCCATGGGTTCAAATACACCATGGAGCATCCATGGAACATCCTATGGGTTTTAGCCCAACTTGATAATCCATGGAGTCTTGGCCCACTATACAAGTATGGATGATTTACACAATCAACCCATATATTTAATTAGTCTTCTTTTGATCACTTAATTAATCCTAGATTAAGACTTGATAAATACTAATTAAGTAATCTTATTAATATATTAGAACTTATAATATATTAACAAACCTTAAGTGTTATTTCTCTCATTATAGTCTATTCAAATGCATGATGTCATGCAACCCAAATGGACCATGCTGGGTCGGGTCAAGTCTTACCAATTATAGTTATGGACTTAGACATTAATCCAACAGTCTCCCACTTGGATAAGTCTAAAACTATTATTGCAAGTATGACTTCAAGAACCGACTTGTAAACATAGGTCTCAAAAGCTTCTGTCGAACTCTAACCTTGCCGATGATCTCTGACCTTTGTCAATGCCTTGTCCATTAGATAAGGGATCATATATTCCTCCATTCTAGATATCATATGGACTGAGACATGGATTATAATCATTCCCTCTGTCCATTTGTTGTTTCCTAATTTCCGATTTATGACCACTGACTAATTGAACAAATCAAACCAGTCCAGGCCCAGCCGAGCACTTACATTTGTCATCACCAAATCGTTGAGGGGCCCACAGATATCGCTTTTATCCCGAAGGTAAAAGGAATGGATAAACTTCAACTCATATGGCTTGTTCTACTACTTGTTGAATCATAGACAAAGGCACGTTTTATAACATCGAGTTACCAATGCGTTTTCGTGCAATCAATGTATAACCAACTCATAGTAACAACTCATATCTCTAGGTTTGAAGAATATAAGATATTATCGTCTCATGATCACTCGTGATAAAATCCATGAAGTGATTCCAATGAGCGCGGGTTGAATCCAATACTTAGAACTTATGAGCACTCATGAGTGTTGTAGCACCGCCTTGTCCAACAACTTAGACCTCTACAAGCCCAACCCATGATAGTCTTGATTCATATCTAGTTATTCTGGAAGTCATTCAGGACAATTACCTAGTTATTCTGGAAGTCAAAACATGCAAAGTGAAACACAATAATAATCGAATCCAATATGGTCTCATAACTTATGAATATAAATAAAACACCTTTTATTTATCACCATATGATTACACATTATTCATTCTATACTGTTTCAGCTATCAACTTTATTCTTGAATTAAAACAATAGTTGTCCCATGCTCCAAGCATGTACACTATGTTTTCTAAACACTAGTCATGCCACAAACCTAGTATGCATACTATGTTTGTCTATGATCTTTACTTTGTGAAATAGACCAATTGAACATAACTCCAATGATTCTTATTTCACACTCCCAAATCCTTACTGCAAATGCAAGAATTCCAAATTCATGCCACTTACCAAAATCTGTTAGATTTTAAACTTATATGCACTAATCCTCTTGTAATGATTATGCACAAATTCACAAAGACTTAGCAACAATCATTATTGAGCATTCCAAAGGATATCAACTCCTTGGAAACATCCTTCTTACATTAAGTTTCCTAATCTTAAACAAATTGAAAAATTTCTAACTTTGAAACATTTCCATATTCCATTTTGACTATCACTTCTGAAGAAGAGTTGCCTCCTTACAGATTATGTCAATATAGTCCTTCCAGAATTAACACTATATTTACAACTATCCTTTAGCAACCAATCTTTGGTAAACCTTAGATTGTCCTCGACAATTGCTTGATAATTTTAGTCATATCCAATTCTAGACTTTTCCCTCTTAATGCTCTGAGCATTTTGAAAAGTTTAGAAAGGATGGGTATAGCACATGTAATCGATCCTATATCTGAAGCATATGGGACATGATTCATGATGTCTCACATAAATACTAAACCAGTCTTTTGCTATAATATTTTCATTTCTATTTGCCAAGTTCTCATAATTCAGATTATGAAAAGGGATGTCGTAATCATAATCAAATTTTACAACGCAAATAATGAACCCATATACAGAATTTCCTTATGTTGAGCCATTGCAACATGAAATTCATATATATATATATATATATATATATATATATATATATATATATATATATATATATATATATATCCTTGACTAAATACGATTAATACCTCAATCTAAGCTTTTAGATTTGAGATTAAGTATAATTTCCTCTCCCTTAATTATAGCAAAACAACTCTTTCCCATTTGAAACCTTTTGTTTTCTATAACTAACATTGCTAACTTGCAAGCTTTATCATAATTATCATGCTCCCACTAACATGATGATTATTAGCATAACACTTATGCTCCCACTAGCTTTGATATGTACTCAGAAATCAGATGGACTTCTAGAAATCAATACTTTATTGACATTCTTACCAAAGTTCAGATTTCTGATACTAGATTGTTTTGATACAACTTTATCAATATCATACACGTTATCGTAGATAGCTCAAAGATGTGTCTAAACAATTTTAAGAACTATGAAAATGGATGTCGTAATCATAGTCTCGATTGTTTAGACCTTTTCCACTTCTCACAAGTCCATGTTAGTGTGCCCGTTAACCACACACGCTCCACTAACGACTTTGAGAATGCAAATATAACAATTGCTATCTAGCTAAAATCTACTTAGTGAAAGTGTTTCCTCACCATCATTTTCATGAATCGGAGAGAAACCTTATGACACTTAGATTTAATGGTGTATGTGCTCTTATCCATGTGAATTTCTCAAAGCCATAATCACAATATTAGGTTAGTGACACTTCCAAATTTATATGGACTGAACTTGTGCATTCTTAACTTCTTTGCACCCGGCAGCTCAAGGGCCTACCATTGCTTCCAAGTTGTTGTGCAACCAATTGACAACTCTAAGAACTCATATGCAAAGCCAACTTTAATTGGAATGGGCACAGAATATGTCAACACGATAGGTTACAAACCTCAAGTCGTGTGCTAGTGAAGAACTTCAGGTTTTATTCTTGATTAGTTTTTGAGACTTTCAAGACCTTTAAGACTCCCACTGTCCTCTTGACATATAAGTCTTTCTTGTCAGATATTCAAGAGATAGTGTGGATTCTAATCAAGACAAACACTTCACATAATTGGCCTTAGTTGGTCTTTGTTTTATCCAAAACATCATAACTTACCAATTTCAAATGTACAAGAGTAGAAAACTTTTACTCTTACATTTGACAAGTTTCTTAAACCTTCTTTAAGACATGTCACTCAAGTTACAATCTTAGAGTATAAATCTAAGAATTGTTTTTGGAATGAAGTATGAATCATCTTCTTAATTTAACCACTTCAACAATTCATAACTCCTCTTCTTAACTATCGGAATTCACTTAGAGGATGAATTGTGATAACGTCTCAAAATCATTAAGATGGTCTTAAAACATGATACTAAAGTACTCTCCCATCTTTTCAGATTTGATAAACTTTTATCATTCTGCCTAAGTTGGTTCTTCTTTATTCGCTCTGCCATACATTGGAAACTTTTCCAATGTCTCAGAATTACACTTAAGCTTGTAAGTATAACCATATTTACCGAGCTATAATAAATTATGACGAATAGTCTTATGGATCTTTTATGGTGGACTTAACCAGTGCAAAAGAATGTGTAATCGATCCCTTAGTCCTTTACTTGACTCACACATCCATGTAAACAAGTAGTTAATCTAAATTTTTCCAATGCTTGAATGTTCTCATTCATCATGCTATACAACTTGCATGATTCCAAGTTTCTATCCAACTGAAATTTGGGTGATGAGAATCTTTCATTATTTGGTAAATTTAGACACCACCACAAATGAAAGAATCAAATACATATTTCCACTCTTGCTCTTAATGGAATATGATAAGCAACAAAAATTTATCCAAATACCATTATAAGGATATTTTAAAATAAATAAAATCAAAAATTTTCCTTTTATTTTAAAAAATTTGCAGAAAAACTATCCTTATAGTGCAAAAGCACATGAAAACTTTGTTGTTATTTATTCCTAAGCAATATATCATAACTCCTAAGAAGTAGCTCAAGAATCTGATCTTCAAACTATGCGATAGAAATCCATTTAAGCGATCAGATTCAACATATTCTTTCTTTAAGTTTCTTCACTTTTCTTTGATTCTTAAAACATCAACATGTGACCCAGTCACATCATGTATCAAGAATCTCATAATAGAAACTTAGCAGAGTTAGATAGTGGACTTTACCTGAAGTGGAGTCAAACTTATTCACTTTAACATCCTTAGGTAAATTTGGTAGCTTCACAAACAGTATCCCTTCCTTTGGAATTTGTAACAAATGGACCCTTTGGTAATGGTACATGGGACTATCACACACTTAGCCTCTCTCTTTACCATTTGGTCAACCAAGTTGACTATGGCCGATCCCTTTCCATTGGGAAGAGAGAGCTTTACTGGATATCCAATGTCATTATTGTCAATGTCCATAAAGTTTTAGGAAGTTGACCTTAGCACATAGATAAGATCATTAAGGGTCTTGTCATAGTCTGTTTCATAGTAGTCCTAAAGGAACTCACTATGTGACTTAGAAAGTGATTGATCATCAACTTCGTCTAGACTTTGACACCCAACTCTCTCGGCTTGTCAATATGTGACTACATCTCCAAGATGTGATCACACATAGACCTTTTCTTGCCAATAGGGCTTGAGTGACCTTAAACTTTTCAAGAACTTGTGGGTTAGGGAGAATAATTAGAGGAGGTGAAAGAAGTATGATTTCCATGGGACATCAACTTCATTTAGCAAAGCATGTTTCAAGAGATTTGGGAAGATCATAAATGTCTAAACCAGTCATCTTTTTGGGAGATATTCAAGATAGTTGATCTAAAGTCCGTAATATAACACCCAATATGAAATATTAAGGCTAGGACCCAACACAATACTTTTATAACTTGGAAAAAGGATGTCGTAATCCAAGCTATAAAATATTTGAAGGTAGGTGAATGACGATTCACCAATTTCCACCAAGATAAACGAAATGTATTATTAAGTTTTAATTGGTTTTGAAACTCCTAGATTCTTATGAGATTCATTGAAATTTTCAATGGCATGTTTCAGTCTCGAGTGTGCCCTTCAGGTTTTGTGACGGGGATGCCGAGGATCACAAAACAAGGTGTGAAGTAACCATGCAAATTACTTGGTACTCTTAAGTGTTTACCCCTTAATCGATGTGTCGGTTAACCACACACACTCCATCAATACTATGATAAACATTAAGTTACCCTTTGACTAGCTTGTTAAATACGAGTTAGTGTGCTGATTTACCACACACGCTCCACTAACCGACTTAAACAAAGTGCAAAGTGTAATTTCACGGATTAGCACCTTATTCACATTTTCCTAAGTAACTAATATTGGGTAATTATAAAAGGTTTAGTTACTTAGTATTTATCATTAATACTTTTAATGAAGGGAGAATTATAGTCCTTTTCCTACCCGTTCGGCTAACGACCCTCCACCAGTCAAGGAAGCGGTGGGTGAGAGTGGACACCCATTAAACTGCCATTTTATAGGCAGTAACCTTATACCCCCCTTATAGACCGACTTCGTGAATGAGGCCTACTAATGGTAAGAATGACTTGCTCTTATATATATATATATATATATATATATATATATATATATATATATATATATATATATATATATATATATATATATATATATATATATATATATATATTCTCAGGAAATCAGTGAAACAAGAAACCAACAGCATTTTGAGGATGGGACGTTAAATCGTAAAATAGTTCATTTTGCCATCACAATGTAATTGATTTTGAACATGTAAACATATACCATGGTGTAACCTTTTCAATTATATTTATGATGATTGTATTTACTTTGAGCACTATTATTCTCGTTGATGGTGTAACATTTTCAATTATATTTAGGTTTCACTTAGTACACGGTGAACGAAACTAAGATCATCAACACAAATTTTGTGGAACCATAAACCTCAGTGGTAAAGGCTGAGAGTCTCAAGGGTTACTTTGGCGAAACGAAATGTGATGGAGAATGTAGAGGAGGTGGTTAGAGAACCGAAAGTACCTCTGCTATATATGCATGACAAAGCAAAAAACTCTTAACTCATTTGAGAAGAGTAAGGTAGCTCATGACTTGAGTAAATTTAGCAGCCTGGTTTGGAAGAAACGATAGTTATAGATCGAATCATTAAGGCTTCACTCAGAGTCTTGGAGGCTTTGGTCTACATGCAGCAACATGCTTCTAGGGACACTTAACCAGTTCAAATTAATATTGTCATACCTGCCCTAGTTCCAATTCATGTAGCAACTTTGTACTCGAAACCTAGAAAAGAAAAGAAACAAAGAGAAACAAAATACAAAGAAAATATGTTTGAAAAATAATAAAAACAGAAAATAAAAGCTTTTTGAATTTTTGGAATTTCTGAAAAATAATAAAAGACAGAAAATAAAATCTTTTTGGATTTTTGAAATTTAA
Organism: Lactuca saligna; assembly: GCF_052625555.1. Taxonomy (NCBI): domain Eukaryota; kingdom Viridiplantae; phylum Streptophyta; class Magnoliopsida; order Asterales; family Asteraceae; genus Lactuca; species Lactuca saligna. The sequence continues at coordinate 187,568,611 of NC_136421.1, read as the reverse complement.
AAAACATAAAATAAATAAGATGAAACGAAAATAATGTTTAGAAGATTCAGGAATAAATAAAGCAAAGAAAGTAAAAAGTTTAAAAGAAAATTTACAATGTGTACAGCCGAAACCTAACCTTAGAAATATGGAGCGAAATGGGCCGAGCGTTCCGATCATTTCGGTTCCCTAAACTTCCGAAGCTGAAATAGACCGAGCGATCGGTTCATTTCGGTTCCAAAAAATTATGGAACCGAAATAGACTGAGCGTTTGGTTCATTTCAGTTCCCGAAAATTCCGGAACCGAAATAGACCAAGCGTTCGCTCTATTTCTCTTGTCTAATTTTTAGAGAGAGGTAAGAGGTTTCGGTACCGACTCTGCTTCCATCATTCCCAAGCCTTGTAATATTTTATTAAAGCTCGCTTCTGGTAAGGCCTTAGTGAAGATGTCAACTAGTTGATCAGAGGACCGAACAAAATCAACTTCCACATTTCCATCTTCAACATGGTCCTTGATGAAATGGTACCTCAGTGCAATATGTTTAGTCTTGGAGTGTTGCACTGGATTGTGACATATTCTTATCACACTGTCTGAGTCACAATAGAGTGGAATTTTCTTCATACTCAGGCCGTAGTCTCTAAGTTGGCTTTGTATCCAAATGACTTGAGAAGTACAGGATGTTGCTGCTATGTACTCAACTTCGGCTGTTAAGAGAGACACACTGGTTTGCTTTCAGATTGCCAACTGATAAGTTTAACATCAAGAAATTGGCATCCTCCAGTTGTGCTCTTTTGATCCAAACCACATCCACCAAGATCTGCGTCAGAGAAAGCTTGAACAAAGAATCTGGATTTAGCAGGATACCAGAGACCGAGAGACGAGGTTTGCTTCACATACCAGAAAATATTCTTCACAAATACCATATGAGATTCTCTTGGATTTTCTTGGAACCTGGCACAATAATAGATAGAGAACATAATATATGGTCTACTAGCTGTTAGGTACATAAGAGACCCTTCCATTTGACGATAGAGTGTTACTTCAACAACCGGTTTTTCCAGAGATGGTGTCAACTTTGTGCCAAACACCATTGGAACCTTCACTTTAGAATCTCCCGTCATATCAAACTTCGCCAACAAGGTCTTCGTGTAAGCCTCCTAGTTAATAAAAATGCCTTCTAGTCCCTGTCTTATATTCAGTCCAAGGAAAAAGCTAATTGGACCCATTGCGCTCATTTCAAACTTAGTCTCCATCAACTTCCTGAATTCTGCAGTTAAGCTAGGATTCGTGGAGCCAAAGATGATATCATCGACATAAATTTGAACAATCATAAGATGTTCGCCTTCTTTCTTGCGAAAGAAGGTTCGGTCAACCGAACCTTGCTTGAATTTCGAAGTTTGAAGAAAGCGAGTGAAAGTTTCATACCAGGCTCTCGGTGCTTGCTTCAAACCATAGACTACTTTATCCAGTATATAGCAATGATCTCGATACTTCTCGTTCACAAATCCAGGTGGTTGCTCAACATACACCGTTTCTTCTAGTTCTCCATTTAAGAGAGAACACTTAACATCCATTTGGTAAACTATAAAGTTTTAGTATGCAACATATGCCAGAAAGATTCTTATAGATTCCAACCTTGCTACAGAGGCGAAGGTATCCTTATAGTCTATTCCTTCTTCCTGGCAGTATCCCTTCACAACTAGCCTTGCTTTGTTGCGAATGGCAGTACCCTCTTTATCCATCTTATTCCTGAAGACCCATTTTAAATCGACCACATATGTATCCTTTGGTATGGGGATCAGCCTCCAAACGTGATTACGTTCAAACTCATGGAGTTCTTCTTGCATTGCTAGTACCCAATCAGAGTGATCAAGGGCAACATTGACCATCTCCAGTTCGATTTCGGAGACAAAGGAATGAAACATGCAGGATTCAACATGAGAGAATAAAGCAGTTTGTTTCGCTTTTAGTTGGGAGCGTGTGAGAACTCGCTCAGATGATTCACCAATGATTTGTGTTGTAGGATTATCCATTGTCCATTTCGTGAGAGGTAGGCCCGGCCTTACATTGAATGAAAGTAAGCAAGGTCTTAGGGACGCTATTCTAAGGGGGGCCGACTTAACCTTGACCCAAATGTCGATTAATTAAGGGACGACTGATGATTCGAGATTCTCCATTCTCACAGACACGCACACACGCCCCCGTTCCAAATTGAATTATGTTCCTCTTCTGTCTTCTTGATTTTATTCTTATTCGTGGCTCTGAAGTCTGAAAAGTGATTGATTCTGGTTTATTGGATCGTGATTTGATCAAAAATCAAAAAATCGATTCTTGAATCATGATTGTTAAAAAATCGATTCTCTATCACTGATCAATCCATTCTTGAATCTGATTATTTGAAATGGTATGTTTTACACTTTTTCCACTGATTCTCTATTTCTCCATTACTAATATATGAGTTAAATTACCCTCGATGTTAATGTCATCTGATGGTGTATTTTATTCAATCTAATTTTTTTTTTGATAGTATTCTCAAAGTCGCAAACCCAAACTTTCAATGAAAAATTTGTATTTTGATTCAATGATTTGGATTTGGATGTGGAATATGGATGGGGAACTTTTTTATGATTCAAATGTACGGTACATTTTTGGGTTTTGTCAACCGTTTGGATTTGGTAATCATGTTTGGACTTTTGGATACTGAAATTAGGTTTGGTCTTTATGGTTAGAACGAATTTCAGTTACTATGACTCAAAAACAGTCAAGAATTCACTTTGCCAAGCAGACAAAGTAGGTATTTCCAATCTATAATCTATTACTGATTTACTTCAAGTTATCTTTTTATTGTCTTGGAGTAGTTCTTAAAAGGAAAAGAAAATTATGTCTAAGAGAAACTAAAACTTTTAAGACAATGTTAAAAAATTATTTAAGATCTACAATGTCCCAAAGGGCCCCAAATTTTTGGTTCTCTTAGAGCCCCCAAATAGGTTAAGCCGCCCCTAGTGAGAGGAGGGTAGTGTTGGGTTTTGAGCATTCTAACACTCCTATGATGTACATGCAACCCTATAAACCTTGGATCTATGTTTTCTCTATCATACATGCAAATAAGAACTTTCCAATGCTTTAATCCTAACTAGCATATTATGAAGCACCTATACTACAAAGTTCTAGATAGATGACATACCTTTTGATGTAGCTTGATGTCTTCAAACTTTAAGAGCTTAGCCCCAATAGTGTGGAAGCCTCAAGTGGAATCACAAATCACCAAAACACATTGGAATACTTTAGAGAATATGGATAGTTGGCTCACACTTATGAAATCAGTTATTGCCCTCTTTAGTGTATCCACACTAGCCACTAGCCTAATTTCATGAACCATAAGACCCTTTATATAGTGTGGAGGATTAGGGTTAAACCGTAATACCCATGACCTTTCATTTCCTAGGATCCATAGGTTAAAGCTCCATGGACTATCCATGTAGACTTAGCCCAACCTAAATGAACTTCGCCCACTACACGTATATATTTATGAGTCCATATTTAATTAGTTCCTTTTGATCACTTAATGAATTAAAAATTAATTCTTGATCAATACTAATTAAATAATATGATTATATATTAATATATTAGAACTTATAATATATTAATATAAATCATAAATATACTATTCTCAAAAGACTATCCATATAAATTGTGTCGATGAAGTGCAACCCAAATGGACCATGTCGGGTCGGTTCAAGTACATACCAAATATAGTAATGGACTTAGACATTAATGCAACATTCTCCCACTTGGATAAGTCTAGAACTATTATTGAGTATGACATCAAAAACAATTGGCAATCGTATCTCTTAAAGCCGCTGTCGAACTCTGACCTTTGTCAATGAATTGTCCATTAGATAAGGGATCATATATTCCTCCATTCTAGATATCATATGGACTGAGACATGGATTATAATCATTTTGTATGTCCATTTGTTGTTTCCCGATTTTCGCTTTATGATGACTGACTCATTGAACAAATCAAATCAGTCCTGGCTTGGCCAAGCACTCACATATTTCATAACTAAATCATTGAGGGCCCTACAGATATCGCTTTTATCCTGAAGGTAAAAGGAATGCATTAACTTCGACTCATATGGCGTGTTCTACTACTTGTTGAATCATACACAAAGGCACGTTTTATAACATCGAGTTACCAATGCGGTTTTGTGCAATCAATGTACAACCAACTCATAGTAACAACTCATATCTCTAGGTTTGAAGAATATAAGATATTATCGTTTCATGATTACTCGTGATAAAATCCATGAAGTGATTAAAATGAGTGTGGGTTGAATCCAATACTCAGAACTGATGAGCACTCATGAGTGTTGTAGCACAACTTTGTCCACCAACTTGGACCTCTACAACCAACCCATGACAGTCTTGATTCATATCTACTTGCAACATATGACTAATTTTGGATGGTTTGAATAACTTAGTCATTCCGGAAGAATAACCTAGTTATTATGGAAGTCAAAACATGCAAAGTGAAACACAGGAATAAATGAATCAAATATGGTATCAAACCCTATGAATATAAATTGACCACTTTTATTTATCACCATAATGATTACTCATTATTCATTGTTTCGGTTTTATCAACTTTATACTTGAATTAAAAACACTAGTTTTCCCATTCTCTAGGCATGTACACTATGTTTTTCTAAACAATAGTTTTCCCATACACCAAGTATGCACTCTATGTTTATCTATATTCCTTTTTCTTTGTGAACTAGATCAATTGAACATAATTTCAATGATTCTCTTTTCACACTACCAAATCCTTGTCGTAAATGTAAGAATTCCTAACATTTATCGAAATCTTTTTAGATTTTAAACTTATATGCACTGTTCCTCTTGTAATGATTATGCACAAAGCCACAAAGACTTAGCAACAATCATTACCGAGTATTCCAATGGAGAGCAATTCCATGGAAATGATGTCTCAAATTCAAAACGCATTTCTTTGAACATGCTTTTGCATTAAGTTTCTTTAACCTTACACAGATTGCTTCCACCTATGAATACAACTCTATATTCCCATTTTGACTACCACTTCTGAACAAGAGTTGCCTGTTTTCAGACTCTGCCAATATGGTCCTTCCAATATTCACAATATACTTCTAACTATCCTTGAGCAACCAATCTTTGGTAAACCCTATATTATCCTCGATAATTGCTTAATCACTTTAATCATATCCAATTCTAGACATTTTCCTCCTTAATGATCCAAGGCATTTAGAAAATTCAAAAAGAATAAATATTATAGCACATGAAATCGATCTTGTACCCAAAGTAAATGGGACACGATTGATGATGTTGCACATAAAAACATGGTTCTAGACTAGTCTTTTCCCATAATAATTTTTTGTTTGCCATATTCTCAAAATTTGACTATGTAAAGGGATGTCGTAGTCATAATCGAATTTTGAGAACGCAATATATAGAATTTTCTTAAGTTGAGCCAATCCAACATGAAATTCATATATATTTTCTTTACTAAAGGTGATTAAAATCTCAATATAAGCTCTTTAGAATGATTATAAACTCAATCTAAGCTTTTTAGAATTGAAATGAAGTATAATTTCCTCTCCCTTAATTATAGCAAAACAACTTTTTCAACCCCTGCAACCTCACGAATTGAAACTTTTGTTTTCTATAATTAACATTGCTAACTTGCAATACTTATCATAATTATCATGCTACCACTAACATGATGATTATTAGCATAACACTTATGCTCCCACTAGCTTTGACATGTATCTAGAAAACAGCTGGACCTTTAGAAGTCAATACTTTATTGACATTCTTACCAAAGTTCAGATTTTTTATACTAGATTGCTTTCATAAGACTTTATCAAAATCATACACCTTATATTAAATAGATCACATGTGTGTCTAAACAATTTCAGAACTATGAAAAGGGACACAATAATCATAGTCTCAATTTGTGACAACCCGAAATTTCCATTATGTACAAACTATATCACTTCAATAAAAGTTATAGCAGTTACAGTTAATTTTCAGACTTTTCGCGTAAGTTTGAGTAATTTAGGGTTTACACTTCAGGAAATATCAGGAGAGTGGGTGCACTAGGGTTTTGTGCAACACTATTATTCCAACACTCTATTATATTAGAGATCATTACAGGAATAAAAATATTTTCTGCCAAAAATATCTCAGGACTATAAATAGAATTCTAAACCAAATTCATTCATTATTCACATTTCCAACTAGAGAAAAGCCATTTTCTCTCTCATGGATCTTCGGGTTTTTATCCCAAATCGTGAGTACCTCTTTCTAATAGTGTTAGAAAGCTTTATATGTGTTAATAACATGATTTAGAAGGCTAAATCACTAGATTTAGGAGTTTACTCCCCAAGGTGTTCTTGGGCGGTAAACTCCCGAAACTGAGCCTAGATTGACCCTTGTGTTATGCTACTGCCTTAGACTCATTTATAAGTGTGTTAGGGACATGAAATCAAGCAAAAACCACCCAAGTTTGGGAGTTCACGGCTCAAGAGTTTCTTAGGCTGTAAACTCCAATTTTAAACTCAATGTGGTGCTTTTAAGGCACCTAAAGCTTTAGACTTTTATCTAGACTTGTTCCCATTTAATCTAAGGCCTTAAGCACATCAAAATCACCTATCAAAGTGAGTTTACGGCCAAGACTTGGTTCTTGGGCCATAAACATGAAAGAAGGGCACCAAAGTGTGGCTAATGTCTTCATATGCTTGGAATAAAATCCTAGAACCTATACCACATGTGCAAGAGCCTTGAAAACAACAAAAACACCATTCCAAGGGAGTTTACAGCTGTAAACTCCAAAGGAAATGGCCTTAGGGCCGTAAACTCCTAAATGGAGTGTTTCTAGACCTTAAACCCTTTCAAGAATTGAACCACCAAGTTGGAATAATTCTAGGAATCATTTGGGACTTCAAAACAAACAATACCCCCATGGTTGGGAGTTTACGGCCGTAAACTCAAGAGTTTACAACCGTAAACTCCATGTGTGTTAGTATATGAGGAGTAAACTCATATATGGGGTCCTTTGGAACCCTAAACACAAGTGCCTTGTCCCACAATAGCTTAGATGCAATCCTTAGGGCTTAAAACACTTATATAAAGTGTTTATTACGTCTAGGATGTCTTAACATTATCAATTAGTAATTTGAGACCAATTGAGTTCATATATGTGTGATTATATGTTCATTAGGATCGTAGTGTGTGTACAAGTCCTCGCTTGACACCTAGCAATCCTATACCGTTCTGTTCATCCCAATCACCAACTACAGGTGAGTTCATACCCCTAATCAATGTTTTAAATGATTTTAAATGCTTTAATGGGGGGGGGGGAATAAAAGTAGAAACAAACATGTTATTGAATCTTTGATATGTATTTTATAACTGTGTTTGTCATTTAACAGATTTCACATGCTATAAAATGTGATGCATGAAATGGTTTTAAATCTTAAAAACACATTGTTATCAAATGTTTTACCTTTGAAATGTTTATTAAAATGACATCAAGTCATTGTTAATTATTGTTCAAAACCCATAAGATGTCTTACAAAACCATTTTACATTCTTGAACTAAACTATGCATATACACTTATATTCTTATATATGTATTGATGTTATTGTTTACATCTTTCATTTAGTTTCTCACACCCTTGAGTAGTAAGAGTGTATAAACCTACATGATCAACCAATTATATTTCAGTAAATTATCATAGGGATAATTTGAAGATATCAAACATTACTCCTATTACAAGGAATCACACAAGATTCAGTTCATTCATGAGTCTATACTAGTACATTACCTGATACATGAGTACATATACATATGCTTACCTGATACATGAATATGTTTACATATACTTACCTATTACATGAACACACTTACATGAATACCATACAGGAACACTTTTACATGGGTGCATTATCCTGTATTCACTTACCTGGATACTTGTACTTAGAACTACGAGGATGATTTATTAGTACTTTCTGTGTAAATTATCTTTCATATCCCGGTTCAATGGGATAGCTCGGCGGGACTTACAATTCCGAACCCCACTGATTAGCACCAGTGGTCAATGACCATCTACGGAGGTCTAAGGTTACTAATTATACTAGGTAGATCGATAACCAGGGCTAACCCCTCCACCCACCTGCTGCTGCTACAGAGGACAAGTGGACAATCTTCGATTGTTAATTAGGTTATACCTTTCGCTTATTGCGATGTTGTGTTACTCCTAGTACCCAGCGATGACACTTACATTATTACTTTTTCTAGACAATCTTCGGATGTTCATTAGGTTACATATTCCGCTTAATGCGATGTTGTGTTAGTCCTAGTACCCAGTGATAACACTTACAATAGTACATTTTCCTATTTACTTTATTTTGTGATACTTTCACATAAACGATGAGTTAGAGTAAGTACTTTAGTACTAAACAATTAAAGGAAAACTATCATTTTACTTACAAAACATTCGGGTCTTGGTAGAAAACTACATTGTCATAACAAAACATTCGGGTCTTGGTAGAAGACTACAATTCATGCTTATACAGAATAAGGGATTTTCTAGGGTTTTCATACTTACATCAACATTTTCATTTAAAGGCTTACATGGCCTTCATAACAGGTTTTCATAAGCAAGACAATGACACTTAATTACTTATGAATTCACCAGCTTTAAAGCTGATACTCGCTTTCAAAATAACTTGTATTCTCAGGTCAACAGTAGACAGGTACGATGGCCAGGTTTTGTGAAGACGGAGCAGACAAGTCTCGTCTTTTATTTTGATTGTATATTTTTGGTGTCTTACTACAATGAAAGAACACACATGTATTAAAACTTTACTTATAATGCAATGCATGATGTTGTTGCTTGTTTATTATATTACACTGTTGTGATACTGTACATGACGTCCTCCGCCCCTGAAGGTTTCCGCCGTTCGTGGTTTTGGGGTGTGAAACAATTGTTTAGACCTTTTGCCATTTCTCATAAGTCAATGTTAGTATGTTGGTTAACCACAGACGCTCCACTAACGACTTTGAGAACTGCAAATATCACAATTGCTATCTACTTAAAATCTACTTAGTGAAAGAATTTCCTCACCATCATTTTCGTGAATCGGAGAGAAACCTTATGAAACTTAGATTTTATGGTGTATGTTTTCTTATCCATGTGAATTTGTCAAACCATAATCACAAGACTAGGGTAGTGACAAATCCTAACTCATATGGATTGAACTTGTGCAATCTAAACTTCTTGCCACCTGGCAGCTCAAGGGCCTGCCATTGCTTCCAAGTAGCTATGCAAACAATTGAGAACATGTAGAACTCAAATGTATAGCCAACTTAACTGGAATGGGCACAAAAATGTCAACACGATAGGTTATAAACCTCTAGTTGTGTGCTTGTGATGAAATACAGGTTTTATTCTTGATTAGTTCTTGAAACCCTTTCAGGATCTTTTAGACTCCCACTGTCTCCTTGACCTATAATACTTTCTTTCCAAATATTCAAGAGATAGTGTGGATTCCAATCAAGACAAACACTTAACACAATTAGCCTAAGTTGGTCTCTGTTTTATCCAAAACATCACAACTTACCAAATTCAAATGTACTTTACTCTTACATTTCACTAGTGTTAATAAACCTTCTTTAAGATGTGTCACTCAAGTTACATTTGTGGTGGGCTTGATCAATGCACAAGAATGTGTACTCGTTCCCTTAGTCCTTTACTTGATTCACACATCCATGTGAACAAGTAATTAGTCTTAATTTTCCAATGCTTGAAAGTTCTCAATCATAATACTATACAACTTGCATGATTCCAAGTTTCTATCCAACTAAAACTTGGGTGATGAGAATCTTTCCTTATTTGGAAAATTTAGACACTACCACAAATGAAAGAAGCAAATTCATATTTCCACTCTTGTTATTAATGGAATCATATAAGAAACAATTTTTTTTCCTTTTCATAAATGCCATTGTAAGGATATTTTAAAATAAATCAAATCAATTTTTTCCTTTTATTTTAGTAACTTTGCAGAAAAACTATCCTTACAGTGCAAAAGCACATGAAAAACTTTGTTGTTATATATTCCTAAGCAATATATCATAACTCATAAGCAACAACTCAAAATTCTGATCACAGAACCATACGATCGAGATCCATCTTCGTGATCAGAATCAACATATACTTCCTTTAAGTTTCTTCACTTTTCTTTGATTCATAAAACATCAACATGTGACCCAGTCACATCATGTAACAATAATCTTAGAATAGAAACTTAACAGAGTTAAATAGTGGACTTTACCTGAAGTAGAGTCAATCTTCTTGACTTTATCAACCTTATGATCTTTCAGGTAAATAGGCTGCTTCGCAATCAATGCCCCTTCCTTTGGCAAGAGAAACATAGGGACTCTTTGGGAATGGTACATGGGACAATCGCAGACTTAGCCTTTCTCTTTACCATTTGGTCAACCTAGATGACTATGGTCAATCCCTTTCCTTGGCAAGAGAAGGCTTTTCTAGATATCCAATGTTACCATTGTCAATGTCCATGGTAGTTTGGGAAGTTGATCTACTAATCAAAATTTCTCTCCCAGTGCTCCAAATTATTGCTGATTCAGCAGCACCAAGCAAATAGATAAGATCATTAAGGGTCATTTCATACTCTGTTTCATAGTAGTCCAAAAGGAATTCACTATGTCACTTAGAAAGTGATTGAACCACCAACTTTCTCAAGAGTTTGACACCCAACTCTCCAGGCTTGTCAATATGTGACTTCATCTCCAATATGCGATCACACATAGACCTTGCTTGCCAATAGGGCTTGAGTGACCTTGAACTTGTGGGTTAGGGAGAATAATTGGAGGAGGTGGAGGAAGTGAAGTTCCAAGAGATTTGGGAGGATCATAGATGTCTGAACTAGACATTTTTTTTCGGAGATAGTCAAGATAGTTGATCTAAAGTCCTTAATATAACACCCAATATGAAATATTAAGGCTAGGACCCAACAAACTATTTTATAACTTGGAAGAGGGATGCCGTAATCCAAGGTATGAAATATTTGAAGGTAGGTGAATGATGATTCACCAATTTCCACCAAGATAAACAAAATGTATTATTAGGTTTTAATTGGTTTTGAAACTCCTAGATTCTTTTGAGATTCATTGAACTTTTCAAAGGCATATTTCAATCTCGAGTGTGCCCTTCAGGTTTTGCGACTGGGATGCCGAGGATCACAAAACAAGGTGTGAATAACCATGCAAATATACTTGGTACCCTTAATATTTACCGCTAAATCGATGTTCCGGTTAACCACACATGCTCCACCGATACTATGATAAACATTAAGTTACCCTTTGCCTACCTTGTTAAATCAAGCTAGTGTGTCGGTTAACCACACATACTCCACTAACTGACTTAAGCAAAGTGCAAAGTGTAATTTCATAGGTTAGCACCAAATTCACATTTTGCTAAGTAACTAAGATTGGGTATTAATAAGAGTTTAATTACTTAGTATTTATCATTAATACTTTTAATGAAGGGAGAATTATAGTTCTTGTCCTACCCGTTCGGCTAACGACCCTCCACCGATCAAGGAAGCAGTGAGTGAGAGTGGACACCCATTAAACTGCCATTTTGAGCATTCTAACACTCCTATGGTGTACATGCAACCCTATAAACCTTGGATCTATGTTTTCTCTATCATACATGCAAGTAAGAACTTTCCAAGGCTTTAATCCTAACTAGCATATTATGAAGCACCTATACTACAAATTTCTAGATAGATGACATACTTTTTAATGTAGCTTGACGTCTTCAAACTTTAAGAGCTTAGCCCCAATAGTGTGGAAGCCTCAAGTGGAATCACAAATCACCAAAACACATTAGAAGACTTTAGAGAATATGGATAGTTGGCTCACACTTATGAAATCGGTTATTGCCCGCTTTAGTGTATCCACACTAGCCACTAGCCTAATTTCATGAACCATAAGACCCTTTATATAGTGTGGAGGATTAGGGTTAAACCCTAATACCCATGAACTTTCATTTCCTAGGATCCATAGGTTAAAGCTCCATGGACTATCCATGAAGACTTAACCCAACCTAAATGAACTTCGCCCACTACACATATATATTTAAGAGTCCATATTTAATTAGTTCCTTTTGATCACTTAATTAATTAAAAATTAATTCTGGATCAATACTAATTAAATAATTTGATTATATATTAATATATTAGAACTTATAATATATTAATATAAATCTTAAATATACTATTCTCAAAAGACTATCCATATAAATTGTGTCGGTGAAGTGCAACCCAAATGGACCATGTCGGGTCAGGTCAAGTACATACCAAATATAGTTATGGACTTAGACATTAATCCAACAGGTAGTTTGGGTCATAAACAGGATCCAACTCTGCATTTACCTCTTCTTCAAATTCTGATTGTCCTCATTCGTCATTTGTATTTTCATTCTCCCCCTCAAATGGCGAAGCGTATCCCATGTCATGTTCAGGATTCTTGTCACACCCCGAAAACCGAAGGCGGAAACATTTTCGGGGTTGACTCCACGTTGAGTATCAAATGCAATGCACATAGTAAGTAAAGTAAAACAACCATTACATTGCATAAGAAAAGTTTTATAGTTGCTTCAAAAGTAAAGTTTGTACAGTTGTGATAGATAGTATATATATGAACAAAATGAAACGGGTCTTCATGTACTCCGTCTTCTGACCAAAAAGGATCTTCGGGTACCTGTTCTAACGCTGAACTGAGAACACAAGCGGTTTAAAAATCAGCATAACGCTGGTGAGTTCATAAGCGGTTTTTGTTTGTGAAAATGTTCAAGTTTCCTTTCTATTTCTGAAATGTTACGCACACCAAGAAAATCCCATATTTTCTTAAAAGTTGGTTGTTGTTTCACGAATGTAAAGTATAGTAAGTTTGTACACTGAAAACATGTCTACTCATGTAAAATGTATAGTTTGGTTATCCGGCTTGTTAAACTGTTTTGTTTACCTATCGTGTATTCCCAGGAAAGTCCCATACTTTCCTTATTGTATATTACCAATTTTAAAAGATGTAATGTTATCCAGTTTGTTACTTTTTCTAGTTATGTAAGAGTTACCTAGGAAAGCCCCATGGTTTCCTGCATGTTGGTTTCCAATGTGAACGATGTAAAAGATGTAAACGTGGTTAGGTTCCATGTTTTCCCCAGGAAAGTCCCATACTTTCCTGAATGTTGGTTACCGTACGTGAAAGATGTAAAAGATGTAAAAAGTGGTGTATTATTATTATAAGTAAATCTCTGTCATCCTAATTGCGAGTTCAATAACCATACGATGGACTAAACCTGTAGCAATAAGTAGTCCACATGTGGAAATAAGTAGTCCACATACTTATGACTTTCGTCACCCTTGAACCATTTCGGTTCGGCTATAGCTAGCAGCCAGGCGTGGGGTAGTCAGCCCCGTATAGATCTATACACTCAAGTCACGCTCTCTAAATACCAGAGATTCTGGTTACGGGTGCAGTCCTCCACTCACATATCTCTGTGGAGTGTTCACCGAGGACGTGTCTCCAATCATACAGGATTAACAAATTTACTAGTAATAATATGATAGTCCTCCACTCGTGTATATATGTGGAGTGTTACCGAGGACAAAACAGTGTACAGGTATTATATTCAAATGTCTAATGTCATGCTTTTAGCTGATAAAATATGGAAAGCCATTTGTGAAATATATGTAAAACATAACAGTTTAAAGATCCATTTCACAAATATATGTTACGTGATCTGCATGTTCAAATGGTTATCAGTTGTAGTAATCAGTAACAAAAGCATATGGAATATGAAACACACATTTGAAAACATGTTTTGAGTACAAGAATTCCCTTGTACTTTGCTTGTGTTCCCCCCCTAAAAACAGTGAAAACAGTGAAAAAGGGTAGGGGTATGAACTTACCGGACTCGGAAATGCGTTGGTTTTGGATACTAGATGTTGGTTTGGGGTTTGATTACTCGCGATGTCCCTATGTAAAATGAAATAATGTCCATATATATTCAATTAGGGATACATTCACTAATTATATAGAATATTACACTCCAACGAGGTTAAACACTTCGAAACGAGCGTTTGGAGTGACCCGGGTGACATCTTCGGACGCGTAATAGCACTAGGGACTTGGGACTTGAGTTTACTCCCCAAGAGTAAACATTTTAAGGAGTTTACAGCCATAAAACACACACATACATGAGTTTACGACCGTAAAATCATGTGGGTGTGATTTTTTAGTGTTTAATGGCTTAAATGGACTTAGGGATTGTTGGAATGGATTTCTAAAATGCCTTGGAATAGATTAAATGAGTTTATACCACTTGGAAGGGAGTTTACGGCCACAACCTTGGAGTTTACGGCCGTAAACTCACCCATGGCCAAGAAAATTTGTTTAAGGCACAAGAAGCAATCACATGTGATTCTAATTAATTTTCCAAGCCTTGTTATGAATTTAGAACACCATTAGACATATTTTTAGGAGTCTATGGCCTAGAGGCATGTTCTATGGCCGTAAACTCTCCTATACTCATGAAAAATTAGTTTTTGATGCTTAAAACAATCACATGTGATTCTAGAAATTTATGCAAGCCATTAGAGTGAATTTGATGCATCATTTAACAAAGTTTCATGAGTTTACGGCCAAGGGTATGCTACTAGCCTGTAAACTCCTATATGTGGCATTTTTGATGTGTTACAAACCCTTAAACTATTTTTAAATGAATCTAGAATTTACCACAAGGCCATTGGTTGAGTTTCAAGGCATTTGGACATGTTTAAAGGCATTAAATCCCCAATTTAGTGGAGTTTACGGCCCAAGAAGGAGTCTTGGCCGTAAACTCTTATTTGTCCCCCAAAATTCATGTTTAATGTGTTCCAAGTCCAGATTTGCAAGTCTCAAGGTCATATCTAAGTCCCAATTATGATTTGGAAGGGTAAATTTGGCTCAAAAACCCTATTTTGAGGAGTTTACGGCCCAAGCTTGATCCTTGGCCGTAAAATCATGTTCTTGGTCCCAAAACTTAATTTAAACATCTATTTGAAGGCTAAAGAGGTTAGATAACAAGTTAGGGATGTTACCTCTTTGATTGGAAGCCTTAAATCTTTGTTTTGGACCTTTGATTATGGATGAGGAGAGAGGTTGGGGGAGTTTTATGAGAAAATGGCCAAAGGCTTCAAATGGAGTCTTAAAACACTTTATATAGTGTCTAAGTTTTGGACACGATGAAATTCTACCCGATACCGGCGTTAGACGAGGCTTTTGGTCGTACCCGATTGAGCTGCCGTAACCCGATACGGTAATTTCTAGAAATATTTAGATCACTAAAGTTGGGTGTTAAAATGATTTCTAAATGTATTAAGACACCCATTAATTCATTTTAAATACGTACCAGTTAATGACTTAATTGAACGGAAGATCGGAAATCGAATTTGAAAACAACGATTGGTTGCGTGAATTGTACTACGAAAGAGTTATAAGAGATGATACGGAAATTTCGGGTTGTTACATTATCCCCCCGTTAAAGGGAATTTCATCCCGAAATTCAAAGTTTAAAACACAAGACAAGATACAAATCATGGATCTGGAAAGAGTTGTGGATACTTCTGTTTCATTGAATCTTCCCGTTCCCAAGTGAATTCCGGTCCCCGCTTGGCATTCCAGCGAACCTTCACTAACGGGATGCGAATTTGTTTTGTACGTTTGACTTCTCGATCCATGATTTCGATCGGTTGCTCCACAAGGTTAAGGTTTTCATTGATCTCGATCTTGTCTATGGGAATCGTTAGGGTTTCATCGGATAGGCACTTTTTGAGATTTGAAACATGGAAGACAGGATGAATGTTACTGAGTTCATGAGGTAAGCGAAGTTTATAGGCAACTGGACCGATCCTGGAGAGGATCTCGAAGGGTCCAATGTACCTTGGATTAAGTTTCCCACGCTTACCAAAGCATACAGTGCCTTTCTAGGGCGAGACTTTTAACATGACACGGTCTCCAACCTGGAATTCTAGTGGTTTCCGACGATTATCAGCGTAACTCTTTTGGCGATCTCGTGAGGCTTTCAGTCGGTTACGGATTTGAATGATCTTTTTGGTGGTTTTGTGGATGATTTCAGGACCAGTGAGAGCACTGTCGGGGACTCGACTCCTGGCTAACTGTGTATCCCCCACCTCGGCCCAGTATAGAGGGGATCTACACTTACAACCGTATAGGGCTTCAAACGGAGCAGCCCTAATGCTGGTGTGGTAATTGTTGTTGTATGAGAATTCGATCAAGGATAGATGTGTGTCCCACGACTTTCCAAAGTCAATGACACATGCCCTAACCATGTCCTCCAGGGTTTGGATTGTTCTCTCACTCTGTCCATCGGTCTGAGGATGATACGCTGTGCTCATATCTAGTTTGGTTCCAAGGGGCTTTCTGAAGGGACTGCCAGAATCTGGAGGTAAACCTGCTATCTCGATCAGAGATAATGGATACAGGTACACCGTGTAGACGTACTACCTCCTGGATGTAGATTCGCGCGAGTCTTTCCATCTTGTATGATTCTTTGATTGGAATGAAGTGGGCGGATTTTGTCAAACGATCGACAATTACCCAAATGGTATCGTACCCACTAGAACACTTGGGTAGTTTGGTGATGAAATCCATGGTAATCATCTCCCATTTCCATTCGGGGATCTCGGGCTATTGGAGCAGACCTGAGGGTTTCTGATGTTCAACTTTGACTTTGGCGCAAGTTAGACACTTGCCCACGAATGTAGCTATCTCAACTTTCATGTTGGGCCACCAGTATTGCTTCTTGAGATCCAGGTACATCTTGTCTGAACTTGGGTGAACAGAGTATTTGGTTCTGTGCGCTTCCTCCATGACTATCTCTCTGAATCCTCCGGACTTGGGAATCCAGATTCGATCCATGAAACAGTGAACTTCGTCACCTCTAATCTCAAGTTTCTTTTCCATTCCTCTCAAAGCTTCATTTGACATGTTCTCGGGTTTGAGGGCTTCTAACTAGGCTTCTCGGATTTGTATGGGTAAGTTGGAATGGATGGTCATCGTCTGGTTCTTCACTTTGTGGCCTGCACTATCCTTTCGGTTAAGGGCATCTGCTACCACATTGGCCTTGCCGGGGTGGTAATAGATTTCACACTCATAATCACTAAGTAATTCTACCCATTGCCGTTGCCTCATGTTCAAGTATTTCTGATCAAAGATATGCTGCAGGCTCTTGTGATCAGTGAAGATCGTGCACTTGGTTCCGTAGAGATAATGTCTCCAAATCTTCAATGCAAAGACTACGGCTCCTAGTTCCAAGTCATGTGTGGTATAGTTGACCTTGTGTGCTTTCAGCTGTCTTGAGGCATAGGCAATCACCTTTCCTCTTTGCATAAGCACACAGCCTAAACCTTGATTAGACGCATCGCAGTAGACAACGAAGTCCTCTGTCCCTTCGGGCAAGGACAGAACAGGCGCATTGCATAAGGCTCTCTTCAACGTTTGGAATGAAGTTTCTTGTTTATCACTCCAACAAAAGGGTACACCTTTCTGTGTTAGAGTGGTTAAAGGTTTGGCGATTTTGGAAAAGTTCTGAATGAATCGTCGATAGTAGCCGGTAAGACCCAAGAATTGACGAATTTCCGTGGGTGTCTTCGGTACCGACCAATTCTCTATCGCTTTAATCTTGGAAGGGTCTACGTGAATACCCTCCTCGCTTACCACGTGACCGAGGAAAGTTACCTTCCGTATCCAGAATTCGCACTTGGAAAATTTCGCGTATAGCTTTTCGGATCTAAGGGTCTCCAACACTAACCTCAAGTGTTGCTTGTGGTCTTCTTCACTTCGGGAGTAGACGAGGATGTCGTCAATGAACACGATAACGAACTTGTCTAAGAAGGGATGGCACACCCGGTTCATCAGGTCCATGAACACAGCCGGTGCATTGGTTAGACCGAAGGGCATCACTACGAACTCGTAGTGTCCATACCGAGTCCTAAATGCTGTTTTGAAAACATCACTCTCCTGAACTCGTAACTGATGGTACCCTGACAGTAGGTCTATCTATGAGAAATAGCTGGCTCCCTGGAGTTGATCGAAGAGGTCATCAATTCGTGGAAGAGGATATCGGTTCTTAACGGTCAACTTGTTCAGTTCACGGTATTCGATACACATCCGAAAGGATCCATCTTTCTTCTTGACAAACAATACTGGAGCTCCCCAAGGTGAGGAACTCGGTCTAATGAATCCTTTACTGAGCAACTCATTGAGTTGACTGGATAACTCTGGCATTTCTGCTGGAGCTAAGCGATACGGAGACTTTGCTACGGGGTTAGCTCCAGGAATTAGGTCAATACGGAATTCGACCTGACGCTTGGGAGGAATTCCTGGAAGATCTTCGGGAAACACATCAGGAAAGTTACAGACTTTGGGGATGCTCGTGAGGTCTCTAACTTCTTGTTTCTCGTTGATCACATGGGCTAAGAATGCAATGCACTCCTTTCGTAGGAGCTTTCTGATGGATTTTGGTCATAAGACATCCTATGTGCTCATACAAACCCTAATGCTTGGATCTAGGTTTCTCTATTGTACATGCTTTGAATCCAAGACTATAAACCCTAATTCTAGTATATGAAATCGATATTAACATATGAATGGGTTTAAGAACATACCTTGATTTTTATATAGCAATAACAATCCTAATTCCCCCTTGAATTGACTTTGGAATGCTTAGAGTCACAAGTGTCACTCCTCTAATGGCTTACAAACACCAAGAGCAAATGGAGAAGGTATAAAGAGAGAGGAGAGAGGTTAGAATTCGTCCTTAGGACTCCTTGGGAACAAGTACACGAATTCTAAGGCCTTAGGTTCTTTATATAGGTGTAGAGATAGGGTTTTAGTCATTATCCTTATCTAGTTGCTTATCCACAAAGCAACCATAAGATAAGCCTTGAAAACCCTTATCCTTTATCCTTTGGACGATTTCAAGGATCCTTATCTCCTTGAATTCGTTCAACCCATATTTAGGATAACCATTACCATATTTTGTAACTATCACATAATTACAATTCAGCCCCTCTAGTTTAATTAATTACACTTGATCACAAAATTAATTCGTAATTAATTATTGACCAATATTAATTAAGCAAATATGATTTCTCCTTTAATATATTATTCTTCTAACATATTAATAAATCATAATAACCTCTCTCTCTTTATTTATTTCTCCAATCAAGTTGCTTTGGTGAAGGCAACCCAAAAGGACCATGCACCATCGGGTCAAGTACATACCAAAATAGTTATGGACTTAGACACTAATCCAACACTTTCGAGCTTTGATGCAAGAAATGATACGAAGATTGGAACTGGGTTTATCGCCATAGATTACGAAAGTTTGATCCGAAGGAAGATTGAGACGGATGGCTTTTTCGTAACAAAGAATATCAGCATGATTGGGACTCAACCAATCCATGCCAATGATAAGATCAAAGCTCTTAATGGAAACTGGCATGAGATCTATAGGAAATGAGTGGTCGTTTAGGGTAAGCGTACAGCCTATGAATACGTCGCTAGCGCTTTCTTTCTCACCATTAGCCATCTCGACGGTAAACGTTTCAATTAGTGGTTGGGGATTACGTTTTAGATTATCTTTGAATGCATGAATAACAAAACTCCTTTCAGCACCCGAATCAAAAAGAATACTAGCATATGAGTTGTCGAGAAGGAACGTACCCAAAACAACAGTGGGATCAGCGACTGCTTCCTCCCGTCCCATGGTTAGAACCCTTCCGGTGTTATCAGTAGTTGACTTCTTGGGACAATTCCTTTTAAAGTGCCCAACTTCTCCACAGTTGTAGCAGGCTTGACTAACACCTGCTCCAGATGATTGGTTGGCTGATTGGGTAGGAGTTTTACAGAATCGAACTGTGTGCCCTCTCTTACCATAGTTGGTACAGGATAGTTCTCGACAGGGACCAAGATTGTGATGGTATTTGCACTTGTCACACAGAGGAAGATTACAAGCAGATTTACTGGTAGGAGTTGGAGCTGTGGATCCCACAACAGAAGCAGCAGCAACAGGGGTAGTAGCAGCATGGACTGTTACTGTCTACTGTTTCTTGGAAGATCCTTGAGAAGATTGACCCTTCTTCTTCTTCCAGAATTTTCTCTTTTCGCCACTCCTTTGAGTCGGCTTAGAAGTGGTAGTGATTTCCTTAACGTCATCGCTGTGATCAATCAGAGTTTGAGCTAAAGTCTTGGCACTATCATAGGTATCTGGTCGAGCAGCCAAAACATGACTCTTTGTCGGTTGGGATAACCCCCAAATGAACCTTTCGATCTTTTTGTTTTCAGGAGTGACTAATCCCGGACAGAGAAGTGCGAGATCATCGAATCGGGAAGTGTATGTAGCAATCTCGGAACCTTTCATCTTCAGGTTCCAGAGCACATGCTCTAGTTTCTGCATTTCACCACGGGGGCAGTACTCAGCAATGAGGAGTTCTTTCATGGCTTCCTAGCCCATGGCATTGGCTACGGGTAAGGTCCGAGATTTGACTCGGCCATTCCACCAAGTTAAGGCTTTATCAACGAAGGTACACGCCGCAAATTTAACTTTATCGGACTCCGCACAAGCACAGATTTCAAAGATGGACTCGATTTTCTCGAACCATCGGGATAAGGAAATGACACCTCCAGCGCCATTGAAGGATGTTGGTTTTGCGTTCATGAAATCCTTATAGGAACCCCCTCTTTGGTGTCCCTGGCTAACTTCGGGGTTCTGGGATTGGGGACCACCTCCTGAACCACCAGGGTTCACTTGTGACATGGCTGCCACCATTGCAGCAGTTAGGACCATCTGAAGTGATGCTAGGTCAAATTGGGGAGGAGGTGGCGGCGAAGAAGGATTGTTGTTGTTCTTTGAGCTGGGTCTCTTTCGGGGAGGCATCTTGATCAAATAAGTGTTGGATTCATGTCTAAGTCCATAACTATAATTGGTAAGACTTGACCCGACCCGGCATGGTCCATTTAGGTTGCATACCATCATGCACTTGGATAGACTATAATGAGAGAAATAAGACACTTATGGTTATTAATATATTATAAGTTCTAGTATATTAATAATAAGAATAATCTGATTATTTAATTAGTATTGATCAAGAATTAATCTAGGATTAATTAAGTGATTAAAAGAAGACTAATTAAATATATGGGTTGATTGTGTAAATCATCCATACTTATATAGTGGGCTAATGCTCCATGGATAATCAAGTTGGGCTAAAACCCATAGGATGGTCCATGGATGCTCCATGGTGTATTTGAACCCATGGATCCAAGGAAATGGAAAGCCATGACAATTAAGGATTTACCCTAATTGTAACAATATATAAAGATCTTATTCTTGACAAAAATCGGCCACTAGAATCACATTAGAAAGTGAAGAAGAGGGCTAGCCGATTTCATGAAGTGTAGAACTCTCTCAAGTTATTCTAAGTGTTTTGATGATTGTGATTCCATTTAAGGCTTCCACACTATTGGGGCTAGGCACTCAAGCTTCATGAAGACTTTCTACATCAAAGAGGTATGTATTCTATCTTGTTACACTCATTGTTTTGTATGCTAGATTAGGATAATACCTTGGATGTTCTTATTTACATGTATAATAGAGAAAACATAGATCCAAGGTATTTAGGGTTGCATGTACACTTAGGAGTGTTAGAATGCTCAAAACCCAACAGTGGTATCAGAGCCTAGGCTTGTTTTCTTGTTATACCTGCAATAGATGCTTAAAAAATCGAAAGTGTTGCTGTTTGATCAAGGGACTTGGCGAGTCCATGCCTAAAAATTGATCAAAACGATCCAACTCGCCGAGTTGGTTCATGCACTCGACGAGTTGGACCCCAGACAGCATATTTTTGAGGTTTTTGGCTAGAAATGGACTAGGAACATTACCCTAAGTTGGTTTTTGAACTTATAAAGTTGTTTTTAATGTGGTAATGTTCATGCTAATCCATTTTCAAAGATAATTGTCAATAAATTCTTGTTTTGTATTAGTTTAAGGTTTAGACTAATTACATGAAGAAGTTTGATATGAATTATCTTGTTCTTATGAGTTGCTTAGATTAATAGAAAAGTTAATTGAAATAGTTGTTTTCAATCCATTTTAATCTAAGAGTTGAGTATAAAATGTGTTTGTGTAACTTGTCCTCAAGTTACATGAAGAGTCACATTAAAGACTCATAAAACTCATAAAAGTTGGTAATGGTTACAAAATGAAGAGTCTTGTGTCATTGATTTTTTTTATGACTCCATAACTTGTCCTCAAGTTATGGAAGTTCAAGAGTCACTTCATTAAAGAGTAAAAGTGTAACCTTAATTAATTCCATAAGTTATAAAAATAAAGAAAAGTTAATTATTTTATTAGTTTAAAGTCTTCCATAAGTTGTGGAACTTGAAGAGTTTTTTGGATTAAAGCTACTTTCAACACATAAGTTATGGAATTAATTAGTTTTGAATAGTTTCAAAACTTGCCCTCAAGTTTTGGAATTTGAAAAGTTTTCTCTTATGAATACTTTAATTCCAAGTTAGCCCTTAGAATTCTAAAGAGTTAAAATTCAACACTTATACTATTTATAACATTAATGGTTAATTATATATATATATATATATATATATATATATATATATATATATATGTATAATAACAAGTCGTTTTACCGTTAGTAGGCCTCATTCACGAAACCGGTCTATAAGGTGGGTATAAGGTTGTTGCCTATAAAATGGCGACTTAATGGGTGTCCACTCTCACCCACCGCTTGCTTGACTGGTGGAGGGTCGTTAGCCGGACGGCTAGGACAATGACTTTAAATTCTCATTAAAATTATAATGATTATTATAAAGTAACTAAATGTTTTATTTAATTCCCAATCTTAGTTATTTTAGGAAAAATGTGAATTTGGTGCTAGCCCATGGAATTCACACTTTGTACCTTACCAAGTCGTTGGTGGAGCGTGTGTGGTTAACCGGCACACTAATTTGGACTAGTAAGGACCACGAAGGGTGATTTAATGTTTGTCATAGATCAATGGAGCGTGTGTGGTTAACCGGCACATTGATTAGGTGATAATATTAAGGGTACCAAGTGAATTGGTATGGTTATTCACACTTTGTTTTGTGATCCTCGGCATCCTAGTCACAAAATTTGAGAGGACACACTCGAGATTGAAACATGCCATTGAAAAGTTCAATGAATCTCAAAAGATCTAGGAATTTCAAATCCAATTAAAACCTAATAAATTATTTCGTTTTTCATGGTGGAAATTGGTGAATCGTCATTCGCCTACCTTCAAATATTTTATAGCTTGGATTACGGCATCCCTCTTCCAAATTATAAAATATTGTGTTGCGTCCTGGCCTTAATATTTCATATTGGGTGTCATATTAAGGACTTTAAATCAACTATCTTGAATATCTCCCAAAACATGTCTGGTTTAGACATTTATGATCTTCCCAAATCTCTTGAAGATGATGTTCCTCAACATCATGCTTCACTTCCTCTATCTCCTCCAATTATTCTCCCTCACCCACAAGTTCTTGAAAAGTTTAAAGTCACTCGAGCCCTATTGGCAAGTATAGGTCTTGGTGTGGTCACATCTTGGAGATGTAGTCACATATTGACAAGCCGGGAGAGTTGGGTGTCAAAGTCTTGAGAAAGTTGGTGGTTCAATCACTTTCTAAGTCACATAGTGAGTTCTTTTGGAACACTTATGAAAAAGACTATGACAAGACCCTTAATGATTTTATCTATTTGTTAAGATCAACTTCCTCAAAACTTGATGGACATTGACAATAGTGACACAGGAAATCCAGAAAAGCATTCTCTTCCCAATAGAAAGGGACCGGCCATAGTCAACTCGGTTGACCAAATGGTAAAGAGAAAAACTAAGTTTGTGATAGTCCCGTGTACCATTATCAAAGGGTCCATATGTGTTTTTTTGCCAAAGGAAGGGGCATTGGTTGCCAAGCTGCCCTATTCACCTGAAAGGTCATAAGGTTGATCAAGTCAAGAGGTTTGACTCTACTTCGGGTAAAGTCCACTGTCTAACTCTATTAAGTTCCTGTTTGGAGATTCTTATTACATAATGTGAATGGGTCACATGCCGATGTTTTAAGAATCAAAGAAAAGATAGGAAGCTTAAAGTAAGTATATGTTGATTCTGATTGCGAAGGTGGGTTTCGATCGCATGGTTCGGTAATCAGAATTTTGAGCTGTTGCTTAAGAGTTATAATATATTGCTTATGAATAGATAACAACAAGGTTTTCATGTGGATTGTAAGGATAAGTTTTTCCGCAAAGTTTTAAAATAAAAGAAAAAAAGGGTTTTAATTTTATTTATTTTAAAAATATCCTTACAATGGCATCTGTGGAAAATTGTTGCTTATATGTTTCCAGTAATAGCAATATTGGAAAGTGGATTTGATTCTTTCATTTGTGGTAGTGTCTGAATTTACCAAATGAAGAAAGTTTTTCATCACCCAAGTTTCAATTGGACAGAAACTTGGAATCATACAAGTTGTATTGTATGATGAATGAGAATTTTCATCTTTGAAAAATTAAGACTAATTCTTTGATCACATGTATATGTGAGTCAATTGAAGGACTAAGGAATTAGGTACACGGGGTATGCACTGGTCAAGGTCCACCACAAAGATTGATTTGTCATGATTTAGTAAAGATTAGTAAATATGATTATACTTATAAGGTTAAGTATAATTCTGTAACATTGGAAAGGTTACAATGTATGACAAAACAAATGAGAAGAATCAAATTAGGTAGAAAGATAAAAGTTTCTCAAATCTGAAAGGATGGGAGAGTACTTTAGTATCATATTTCATGATCATCTTAATGATTATGAAACCATATCACAAAATCATACTCTAAGGACGTCTTAGTGCATTGTTATGGCTAAGAAGAGAGGTCATGAATTGTTGGATTTGTTAAAATCAAGAAGATGAGTCATACTTCGTTCCAAAACAATTCTTAGAGTCTTACTCCAAGATTGTAACCTTGAGTGACATAAAGTAAGGTTTAAAACACTTATCAAATGTAGTGTGAAATGTTTCTACTCTTGTACATTTGAGATTGGTAAGTTGTGATGTCTTCGATGAGACAAAGACCAACTAAGACCAATTGTGTGAAGTGTTAGTCTTGATAAGAATCCGCACTATCCCTTGAATATTTGTTTTGTCAGGGAATGGTTCTTGACTGGGGAAACTTATATGTCAAGGGGACAGTGGGAGCCTTAAAGATCCTGAAAGAGTTTCAAGATTTAATCAAGAGTGAAACCTGTAATTTATCACTAGCACACGACTTAAGGTTTGCAACCTATCGTGTTGACATAATTCTTATTTCTGTACCTACTTCAAATAAGTTGAATTTGCATGTGAGTTATCAGAGTTCAACTTGGAAGCATTGGTGGGCCTTATGCTACCAAGGTGACAAGAAACTAAGATTGAACAAGTTTAATCCATGTAAGGCTGAATTTGTCACTAACCTTATCTTGTGATTATGGTTTTAACAAATTCACATGGATAGGAACTCATACACTTTAAAATCTAAGCGTCATAAGGTTTTTCTCCGATTCATGAAAATGATGGTGAGGAAACGCTTTCACTAAGTAGATTTTACATAGATAGAAATTGTGTTATTTGCATTCTCAAAAGTCGTTAGTGGAGTGCGTGTGGTTAACCGGCACGCTAACATGGACTTGTGAGAAATGGCAAATGCCTAAGCAATTGAGACTATGATTACGGCATTCCTTTTCATAGTTTTGAAAATTGTTTAGAACCACATGTGAGCTATCTAAGAAAGGATGTATGAATCTAAATTTCAGAAGTCCAGCAGATTTATGAAAATATGTCAGAGCTAGTGGGAGCATAAGTGTTATGCTGATAATCATCATGTTAGTGGGAGCATGATTATTATGATTAGTATTGCAAGCTAGCAATGTTAATTATAGAAAACAAAGTTTCAATCTGTGAAGTTGCAGGGGTTGAAAAGTTGTTTTGCTATAATTAAGGGAGAGGAAATTATACTTCATTTCAATTCTAAAGCTTAGATTGAGATTTTAATCATCTTTAGTCAAGAATATATATGAATTTTGTGTTGGAATGGTTCAACTTGAAGAAATTCTATATATATTGCATTTTCAAAATTCGATTATATTTCAATTCTAAAGCTTAGATTGAGTTTTTAATCATCTTTAGTCCAGAATATATATGAATTTTGTGTTGGAATGGTTCAACTTGAAGAAATTCTATATATATTGCATTTTCAAAATTCGATTATGATTACGGCATCCCTCTTCATAGTTAAATTTTGAAAAACATGGCAAATAAAAAATATTGTATCAAAAGACTGGTCTAGTATCATGTCTTTATGTCAAACATCATGAATCGTGTCCCATATGCTTCGGATATACGATCGATTTCACGTGCTATAATATTCATCCTTTCTAAATTTTCCAAATGCTTAAGGCATTTAGAAGGGAAAAGTCTAGAACTGGATATGACTAAAGTGATTAAACAATTGTCGAGGACAATCAAAGGTTTACCAAAGATTGGTTTCTCAAGGACAATTGGAAGTATAGTGATAATTCTGGAAGGACCATATTGACATAATCTGTAAGGAGGAAACTCTTGTTCAGAAGTGATAGTCAAAATGGGATCTGGAAATGTTTCAAAGTTAGAAATTATTCAATCTATGTAAGATTAGGAACCTTAATGCAAGAAGGATGTTCCCAAGGAGCTGATCTCCTTTGGAATGCTCTGTAATGGTTGTTGTCAAGTCTTTCTGACTTCGTGCATAATCATTACAAGAGGATCAATGCATATAAGTTTAGAATCTAACAGATTTCAGTAAATGACATGAATTTGGAATTCTTGCATTTACAATAAGGATTTGGGATTGTGAAATGAGTATCATAGGAATCATGTTCAATTGATCTACATCACAATGTAAGGATCATAGACAAACATAGTGTGCATACTTGGGGTATGGCATAACTATTGTTTAGAAAAACAAAGTGTACATGCTAGGAGCATGGGACGATTGTTGTTTTTATTCAAGTCTTAAGTTGATTATTTGAAACATTGAATAATGTGTAATCAATATGGTGATAAATAAAAGGTGGTTTTATTTATATTCAAAAGGGTTCTGAGACCATATTAGATTCGATTATTATTGTGTTTCACTTTGCATGTTTTGACTTCCAAAATAGCTAGGTTATTCTTTTTGAATGACTAAGTTATTTAAACACTCCACAGTCGTTCATATGTTGGAAGTAGGTATGAATCAAGACTGTCATCAATCGGGTTTGTAGATGGCTAAATGGGTTTAGTCATGGCAATGATTGCTACAACATTCATGAGTGCTCATAAGTTATGAGTATTGGAATAAACCCACGCTCACTTGTATCACTTCATGGAATTTATCTCGAGTGATCGTGAGACGGTAATATCATATAAATCTTCAAACCTAGAGATATGAGTTGTTACCTATGAGTTGGTTGTGCATTGATTGCACGTAAACGCATCAGTAACTTGATGTTATAAAACGTGCCTTTGTGTACAATTCAACAAGTAGTAGAACAAGCATATGAGTCGAAGTTTATCTGTTCCTTCTAGAAATAGAAGCGATATCTGGGCCCCTCGATGATTTTGTTGTGACCTATGTACTGGCCGGTCAGAACTGAATTGATGTGTTCGATTAAGTTCTTTGTCAAACAAATCGAAAATCGGGAAACAAACTGTTGGACAATAAGTACGATGTTGTTCCATGTATTTGTCCAGCTGATATCATGAGAACAGAGGATTATATGATCCCTTATCTAATGGACAAGTCATTGACAAGGTCAGAGTTCATCTACAAGGTCAGAGTTCGACAGAAGCTTTTGAGAGCTACGATTGCCAGTTGGTTCCTGAAGTCATACACAATAATAGTTTTAGACTTATCCAAGTGGGATACTGTTGGATTAATGTCTAAGTCCATAACTATAATTGGTAAGACTTGATCTGACCCGGCATGGTCCATTTGGGTTGCATACCATCATGCACTTGGATAGACTATAATGAGAGAAATAAGACACTTATGGTTATTAATATATTATAAGTTCTAGTATATTAATAATAAGAATAATAAGATTATTTAATTAGTATTGATTAAGAATTAATCTAGGATTAATTAATGATCAAAAGAAGACTAATTAAATATATGGGTTGATTGTGTAAATCATCCGTACTTATATAGTGGGCTAATGCTCCATGGATAATCAAGTTGGGCTAAAACCCATAGGATGGTCCATGGATGCTCCATGGTGTATTTGAACCCATGGATCCAAGGAAATGGAAAGCCATGACAATTAAGGATTTACCCTAATTGTAACACTATATAAAGATCTTATTCTTGATAAAAAATCGGCCACTAGAATCACATTAGAAAGTGAAGAAGAGGGCTAGCCGATTTCATGAAGTGTAGAACTCTCTCAAGTTATTCTAAGTGTTTTGATGATTGTGATTCCATTTGAGGCTTCCACACTATTGGGGCTAGGCACTCAAGCTTCATGAAGACTTTCTACATCAAAGAGGTATGTATTCTATCTTGTTACTCTCATTGTTTTGTATGCTAGATTAGGATAATACCTTGGATGTTCTTATTTGCATGTATAATAGAGAAAACATAGATCCAAGGTATTTAGGGTTGCATGTACACTTAGGAGTGTTAGAATGCTCAAAACCCAACAATAAGATCAAGAAAGATAGGATGGTAAGTCCTCTACATTGAATCGATAGATATGGCAGTTATATGATCCGAATAAGCGATAAAGCAGGAAAGAGTTATCGAAACAGATAATTTATCGCTAATAATAATCAAAGATAGCCACTCGAATAAGGATTTCTACAGAGAATTGGGATCCAAAAATACTCCCATAGTATTTCATGAATTGATTACGACAATGGTTCGATGTTTGGGATATTAAGGTAAGTTTTAGGCATGCCGCATACCACAGTCACTCCCAAGCACATGTTGGTCGTGTCTCGATTGAATATAGTTGGCCTGGCTATGTTGACCCTAGACACGACTACATAACTGCCCAGGTTTAACCATAGTACACAACACCCAATTACTTATGTTCTGTTCTACTTGTGGTTACGGATGACGACGGTTCGGTATACTTGTATACTTTTGAAAATACTTGTAGTTTGAAGATACTTCTAATTCAGAGCACTTAGGCCCTTTAGTGTTTATAGTTTTATACCATGTAAGGTTTGGTATACTTCATTCACTATAAACAAGGGCTCTGATACCAATCTGTCACACCCCGAAAATCGAAGGCGGAAACATTTCCGGGGTTGACTCCACGTTGAGTATCAAATGCTATGCACATAGTAAGTAAAGTAAAACAACCATTACATTGCATAAGAAAAGTTTTACAGTTGCTTCAAAAGTAAAGTTTGTACAGTTGTGATAGATAGTATATATATGAACAAAATGAAATGGGTCTTCATGTACTCCGTCTTCTGACCAAAATGGATCTTCGGGTACCTGTTCTAACGCTGAACTGAGAACACAAGCGGTTTAAAAATCAGCATAACGCTGGTGAGTTCATAAGCGGTTTTTGTTTGTGAAAATGTTCAAGTTTCCTTTCTGTTTCTGAAATGTTACGCACACCAAGAAAATCCCATATTTTCTTAAAAGTTGGTTGTTGTTTCACGAATGTAAAGTATAGTAAGTTTGTACACTGAAAACATGTCTACTCATGTAAAATGTATAGTTTGGTTATCCGGCTTGTTAAACTGTTTTGTTTACCTATCGTGTATTCCCAGGAAAGTCCCATACTTTCCTTATTGTATATTACCAATTGTAAAAGATGTAATGTTATCCAGTTTGTTACTTTTTCTAGTTATGTAAGAGTTACCTAGGAAAGCCCCATGGTTTCCTGCATGTTGGTTTCCCATGTGAACGATGTAAAAGATGTAAACGTGGTTAGGTTCCATGTTTTCCCCAGGAAAGTCCCATACTTTCCTGAATGTTGGTTACCGTATGTGAAAGATGTAAATGATGTAAAAAGTGGTTTATTATTACTATAAGTAAATCTCTGTCATCCTAATTGCGAGTTCCATAACAATACGATGGACTAAACCTGTGGCAATAAGTAGTCCACATGTGGCAATAAGTAGTCCACATACTTATGACTTTCGTCACCCTTGAACCATTTCGGTTCAGCTGTAGCTAGCAGGCAGGCGTGGGGTAGTCAGCCCCGTATAGATCTATACACTCAAGTCACGCTCTCTAAATACCAGAGATTCTGGTTACGGGTGCAGTCCTCCACTCGCGTATCTCCATGGTGTGTTCACCGAGGACGTGTCTCCAATCATACAAGATTAACAAATTTACTAGTAATAATATGATAGTCCTCCACTCGCGTATATATGTTGACAAAACAGTGTACATGTATTATATTCAAATGTCTAATGTCATGCTTTTAGCTGATAAAATGTGGAAAGCCATTTGTGAAATATATGTAAAACATAACAGTTTAAAGATCCATTTCACAAATATATGTTACGTGATCTGCATGTTCAAATGGTTATCAGTTGTAGTAATCAGTAATAAAAGCATATGGATTATGAAACACACATTTGAAAACATGTTTTGAGTACATTAATTCCCTCGTACTTTGCTTGTGTTCCCCCCTAAAAACAGTGAAAACAATGAAAAAGGGTAGGGGTATGAACTCACCGGACTCGGAAATGCGTCGGTTTTGGATACTAGACGTTGGTTCGGGGTTTGATTACTCGCGATGTCCCTATGTAAAATGAAATAATGTCCATATATATTCAATTAGGGATACATTCACTAATTATATGGAACATTACACTCCAACGAGGTTAAACACCTCAAAACGAGCGTTTGGAGTGACCCGGGTGACATCTTCGGATGTGTAATGGCACTAGGGACTTGGGACTTGAGTTTACTCCCCAAGAGTAAGCATTTTAAGGAGTTTACAGCCATAAAACACACACATACATGAGTTTACGGCCGTAAACTCATGTGGGTGTGATTTTTGAGTGTTTAATGGCTTAAATGGACTTGGGGATTGTTGGAATGGATTTCTAAAATGCCTTGGAATAGATTAAATGAGTTTATACCACTTGGAAGGGAGTTTACGGCCACAACCTTGGAGTTTACGGCCGTAAACTTACCCATGGCCAAGAAAATTTGTTTAATGGACAAGAAGCAATCACATGTGATTCTAATTAATTTTCCAAGCCTTGTTATGAATTTAGAACACCATTAAACATATTTTTAGGAGTTTACGGCCTAGAGGCATGTTCTATGGCCGTAAAATCTCCTATACTCATGAAAAATTAGTTTTTGATGCTTAAAACAATCACATGTGATTCTAGAAATTTATGCAAGCCATTAGAGTGAATTTGATGCGTCATTTAACAAAGTTTCATGAGTTTACGGCCAAGGGTATGCTCCTAGGCCGTAAACTCCTATATGGCATTTTTGATGTGTTACAAACCCTTAAACTATTTTTAGATGAATCTAGAATTTACCACAAGGCCATTGGTTGAGTTTCAAGGCATTTGGACATGTTTAAAGGCATTAAATCCTATATGGCATTTTTGATGTGTTACAAACCCTTAAGAAGGATTCTTGGCCGTAAACTCTTGTTTGTCCCCAAAAATTCATGTTTAATTTGTTCCAAGTCCAGATTTGCAAGTCTCAAGGTCATATCTAAGTCCCAATTATGATTTGGAAGGGTAAATTTGGCTCAAAAACCCTATTTTGAGGAGTTTACGGCCCAAGCTTGATCCTTGGCCGTAAACTCATGTTCTTGGTCCCAAAACTTAATTTAAACATCTATTTGAAAGCTAAAGAGGTTAGATAACAAGTTAGGGATGTTACCTCTTTCATTGGAAGCCTTAAATCTTTGTTTTGGACCTTTGATTATGGATGAGGAGAGAGGTTGGGGGAGTTTTATGAGAAAATGGCCAAAGGCTTCAAATGGAGTCTTAAAACACTTTATATAGTGTCTAAGTTTTGGACACGATCGAATTCTACCCGATACCGGCGTTAGACGAGGCTTTTGGTCGTACCCGATTGAGTTGTCGTAACCCGATACGGTAATTTCTAGAAATATTCCGATCACTAAAGTTGGGTGTTAAAATGATTTCTAAATGTATTAAGACTCCCATTAAGTCATTTTAAATACGTACCAGTTAAGGACTTAATTAAACGGAAGATCGGAAATCGAATTTGAAAACGACGATTGGTTGCGTGAATTGTACTACGAAAGAGTTACAACAGATGATACGGAAATTTCGGGTTGTTACAATTCTCCCCCTCGGTTGGACCATCAGGGGTTGGGGTTTGAGTTGGATTCTCCTCCTCAAAAGTCAATTTTGTTGTATTGGATACAGATGAAGCCTCCCCCTTGAACGTAGAGTTATCACTTGGAGGGTCATTTGAGGGTTGATTTTTGGTTGGTGTGGGTGGATCATTTTCTATGTCTTTTGCAGCTTCATCAATGATATTTTTCAGGTTGTCGATTTTATTATCTACTATTGTCACTTCTGAGTGCATAGCTTTCTCTGGTTCATCAAAGAGCAGCATGTACTCTTCAAACAGGTTATAGATAGGAACCGAGACTTGACCTGATTCTGGAAAGATGTCTTCCACGGTGCTTTCACTTGGTTGAATCTTCTTCATGTAATTGTCATCAAAAGTCACATAGTAGGTTTCTTCAATCCTCTTGGAACATTTATTCAAAACCCTATATGCCTTTGAAGTGAGCGAATAACCAAGAAAGATCCCCTTATTGGCTTTGACATTGAACTTGTTTCAGTTCTCTTTGGAGTTGAAAATGAAGCACCTTGAACTGAACACATGGAAAAAATTAATGTTGGGCTTGCGATTGTTCAGGATCTGAAGGGCTTAATTTAGTGGTTTGGTCTAGGTTTTGCAGTGTAATGATAGGGATGTGTTGGTAATATGTTTTTGTTGATAGTTTACGGCCGTAAACACCTTACGACCGTAAACCCTTCTCGGTCATATGGTGTATAAATAGTGGGCTAGTCAGACGTTTATAGTTGTTGATGCCTTTAGAATTCATGGCTCCTGTCAAGTTGTACCAGACGTTTATTGCTATAAAACGTGTGCAAGCTTGGTTTGTTATTTCTTTGTGTTTATTATTGCTTTGTGTGGTTGTATTTTCTTTTTATCTCTGGTAAGATCCGTTATTTGGATCTTACAATTAGTATCAGAGCTAAACCGGTGTCAAAGGCATTCTACAATCGATTTTGGTGCAAGTTTGTGTGTTTTCTGCAAAAGGATTTTTCGTTTCATCAAGAAACTGAAATAATCTTGGTTTACAACCCAAGCTTACAGCCGTAAACTCCTTATACGGCCGGAATCTCGTGAATGTTCTTCAACCGTGAACTGATTTCTTGAACCGTAAACTAGGAATCAAAGACAGTATTTGTCAATCGTAAAAACCTTGGACAGTGAATCAAAAACCTTGGACCGTGAATCAAAATTACCTTGGACCGTGAATCAAAATTATATTCTTGAATTTTTGAATCGAAAATCTCAATCGAAAATTAAAAGCTTACGGCCGCAAACTCCGAGTTTACGGCCACAAACTCTTTTTCACAGTAAACTCTTTATACAGCAGTAAACTACATTTTTATTGCAGTATATCACTTTGTGACAGTAAATCGGATTTTAACTGTGACAAAGAAATCAATTTTATTTTAATTTGAATCTTAATTAATTTTAATTAATTCTCAAAAATGGAATCTCAAAGTCAAAATCATTTTCAAGAGATTGACTCTATCATGGGTACCACCACGCGAATTCCAAGGTTAATGTCTGCTGATGGGTTTCCCGAGTGGAAGTACAGAATAGAGAAGTACATAAAAATGAAAGACTTCAAAATATGGAAATGCATCATAAAGGATCCAATCAGAATAACAACTACAGTTGCGGGGCAGGTGGTTGATAAGAAGATAGAGAACTACACCAATGAAGACTTTGAGAGTGTGGAAGAGCAGGAGAAGGCATTGGCCATTTTGACCGTGGCCCTATCACCAGATATTGCTCAAGGGTTCAAAGAGTACACATCTGCTAAAGCTTTGTGGGAAGCCCTAATTGAGGTGTATGAAGGGAACGAAGACATGTGAGAGAGTCGCCAGGACATGCTGCGACAACGATTCGATATGTTCAATTATGTACCTGGAGAGACTCTTGAAGCACAGCTGCAGCGGATCACAACTCTCAATACAAAAGTGACTATGGCAGGGATCTTCTACACAAAGTCAGAGATAAATAAGAAGCTACTGAAAGCTCTCCCAAAATCTTGGGACATGAATGTAGCAGTCATTAAGATGACTAAGGATCTCAGCCGCCTCTCTCTAGTTGAAGTGATGGCAGTCATCAAAGCATGTGATATTGATGACAAGCAGCGGGAAATCAATCATGTGAACTCATACTCAGCTGCAAATCTTGGCATCTCGACTAACAATGCTCTTTCCTCCTTCTCTTTTTCTTCTGTAGGTTTATCATTTAATACTCCACAAGCTCAGATTCAGACTCTCTCCCACCCATCAGCTTCCTCTGCATCAGTCATGCCCTATTCACATAATTAATCATTCGTGGCTACTCAAGATACTTTATCTTCAAATTTGGTTTCTTCTTCAAGAGGAAAGGAGGGCAATGAAAATCTCACTCTTGCATCAGGGCTTGTTAATTGTTACAATGCACTTGTAGCCGGGGAGCTTCCACCTCAACTGTCATTTGCTGATCTTGGTCAGATTCATCCTGAAGACGTTGAGGAGATGGATATTACATGGAAAATTACGATGGCAGTCTTTAAGGCAAAACAATTTGCCAAAAAGACTGGGAAAAAAAAACTGGGGGATGAGTGCTAATAAGAAGGTTGGATTTAGCAAGGGAAAGTTGCGATGTTTCAACTGCCACGAGCCAGGGCATTGTGCTCGTGATTGCCCACATCCAGACAAAAGATTAAATAACGATAGGACAATAGTTGCAGTTGGGAACAGTCGAAGTGGTGCTCAGAAAAACAATGAGAAGGCTATGGTTTTACAATCATTCGATTGGGAGGATCTAATACAGGCCCTCAACTTATCAGGACCTGAAAATGCACACCGGGCACAGGTCAGTGATGATGCTCCGGCAGAGATTGTAGCAGCTGAAGATAATGTGATGAAGCTGCAGTTGCTTTGATGGTATCCTCTTCTCATGAACCTAATTCAATCAAGGTAAGTCTACCATCATGCTCTCAAGCTTGTATTGATTATGTTAAAACTTTGCACGAGAAAATTGAGACATTAGGAAGTGAACTAGAAAGCCTTAAGATTCTTCATGAACTTAATGACAACCTAAAAAGGGAAGTAGAAGACCTTAGATATGAAGGGTATCAACTTAGAAAAGGTCAAAAACAACTTAAAGCTCATATGGAATAAAAAATTAAGGACTTTAGGAGACTTCGGGAAGACTACAACAATAAATGTGAGAATTATGATTATGTAGTGAAACATAACACTGAATTAGTGGCTGAAATTGAATCTTTAAATGGAAAATTTCAAACCGCCAAGCTTGATGTTAGAAAATATGATCATTCAAGTGAGGTAGTTGCAAATATGATAGACCACAGCATGAAATTTAAGAAAAATCAATCAAAAGGTCTAGGGTATAATCATGTGCCTCCTCCATTTAATCATTCATATCTACACAAGCCTTTGTCCAAAGAAGAGATTGCAAATGAATCATTTATGGTTATGGAAAATCTTATGGTTTTGTTTCAGGAGAATTTATTAATGTTGAAGATACTAACATTTATACTTCTCCTGCAGATCAATCCTTGAATCAGTCAAAGCACGAAGTTGAAGGATCTGCATCTGAAAATAAAACCGAGTCCAAACCTGAAGCTTTAGTTTTAAATAAAGGCAATGCTTTTTCAAATGTTTTAAGTGACAATGGTTTTTGTGATGTTTTTGTTTCTCCTGATACTGTTTTGAATGATTTTCGAATGACTGATATAGTTTTGAACAGTGTGGTTGGCAATTTTAATGTTTGTGATGAAAATGTTGAAACACCACTAGTCTCACAACCCTCCCCATCTAACACACCCTCACTTGCCTCACAACCTAATAATGTTTCTTGTTCTTGTGAGAGAAGGAAGGGTGTTAGTAGGGAAAGAAAATTTGATCAATGTAGTACAAGTTATAACAAAAAAAAACAGGTTTGTTTTAATTGTTGTACTGGTGGTCATATCGCTAGAAATTGTCAAAATCATATGTTTGTACATTTTGATCTTCCAAGAGGAGAGAACGAATTCAGAGGAAGGTCTTTAAATAGAAAATCCTTTAGAAATCGTTCTCGAAATGATGATTGGGCAAATGAACGGAGTAGAAAACGGGCTGTTTTTCAGAAACATAAAAAGGTTTTTCATCATCAAGTCCCAAGCAGTTTGCCAGAACCGAGCACGGCCAAGCCAAGGTCAGATTCGTCAAGAAGCCACAGTGGGTCTTCAACCACCCCTGGTAGAAGACTCACAAGCTTTAAGCAGACTGATAAACATTCCATTTCTAAATCAACCGAGACATTTAGAAAACCTAATTATAAATGGCTGCCCAAACTTGCTCCCAATTTATCATTTGTGTCCTTTGAGAAATCCGAATGTTATAAATCTGAAAAGGAATTGGGATCACCTAGGAAGGTAATGACATGGGTTCCCAAATCTAATTAAACCCACACATTTTGCAGGGACAGTTGCGAGGAAATGTCGTCAGACCCTGGTTCATCGACAGCGGCTATTCCCGACATATGACGGGAGATATCGCCCAATTGCACAACATTCAATCATTTAATCGGGGATATATCTCTTTTGCCGGTGGAGAAGGTGGTAAAATCACTCAAAGAGGAACTGTCTCAAATGGGGTTTTAAGTTTCGAGAATGTTAATTTTGCTCCCGAGTTGAAGCATAGTTTGTTAAGTGTTTCTCAAATCTGTGGCAAGGGCTATTCTATGGATTTCACTGACAAGGAATGCATGATTCTCAAGCCAGGCTTTGTCATCCCAGAAGAGTGGATTATCGTAAAATCTAAAATGGATGGAAATGCCTATATCATTGATATGAATAGCAATCATCCAGAACAAGTTATGTCTCTTTTCTCCAAGATCTCCGAACAAACTGCAATGCTATGGCACAGAAGATTAGGTCATGCTAACGCCAAGAATCTAAATCATCTTGCGAAGAATAAGATTAGGTCATGCTAACGCCAAGATTAGGTCCGTGGATTGCGTGTCAAAGACTTCATCACGTTTGAAAAATGTATGTCATGTGCTCAGGGAAAGCATCATAGAAAGCCACACCTGCCAAAACAAGTCAACTCAATTAGCCAGGTGCTTCGATTGCTACATATGGATTTGTTTGGTCCAGTAAATGTTCTTTGCATCAACAGAAGTTCTTATTTTCTAGTTGTGATTGATGATTTCTCTCGGTTTACGTGGGTTTTCTTTCTATCTAACAAAGTTGGAGTTGCTGGTTTGATCAAGAAGTCCATTGTATTAGTTGAGAACCAAACTAACAATCGGGTGAAGGTGCTTCGTACCAACAATGGAACAGAGTTTGAGAATTCTGTTCTCGATCATTTTTGCGCAGAAAAGGGTATACTACGTCAATTCAGTTCTGCTCATACACCCCAACAAAATGGTGTTGCTGAAAGAAGGAACAGAACGTTAAAAGACGTCGCAAGAACGATGTTGTGTGATTAAAAACTACCAGTTTTCTTCTGGGCCGAGGCGATAAACATTACTTGTTACGTTCAGAATCGAGTGTTAATCAACAAAGCTCAGATGAAAACCCTGTATGAAATTTTCTATGGTCACAAGCCATCAGTGAGTCATTTCCGTGTACTTGGCTGTCCTTGCACCCTTCTTCACTTAGATGCCAACCCAAAGTTTAATGCCAAGGCCGATGACTGTTATTTCGTAGGGTATGCTGCTCGTACTGCCTATAGAGTCTACAATAAGAAAACAAAACAGATTGTGGAATCTTATGACATGTGTTGGTTGGAAGAAAATGAGACAGACGCTAGAGTGGTTCCAGATTGGTTGTTTGATTAAACATCTCTTTTCAAATCCTTAAATGTGTCTTCAAGTGATGTATCTAGACCTGTTTCTTATTGGAAGAGTATTTCTGAAGATGAAGACGAAGAAGTTGTGTACAAACCTCTATCTACATCCTCTTCTTCATCGAAGGGGAAGTCTAAAGTTACACCTGAGGGGGAGTCTTCTACTACATCTAAGGGGGAGTCCTCTGCTACACCTCAAGGGAAGTCGTCTATGCAACATGATAGTCCTAAATCTTCAGTACAAACTGATTCTCAAGATGCTGACACTACACCTCATATTTTAATAGAGAAAGAGTTATTCCCTACTGATGCTTCCGCTGTCTCTTCAACTTTTATGGAACTACTCTTTCCTGAACATATCTCAGATGAGTTTGTAGTAGAGCCGTCTGGAGCGACTCAACCAACAAATGAATGAGGTATCAATATTCACACTCTTTCTACCTCTCTCAATGACATCAGCCAAGAAATACCCTCAAGGATTCAACACGATCATCCGATCGATAACGTCATTGGTCAGCTAGGTGATGGTGTTAAAACCAGAAGTCAGAGTGGAGACGTTAATGGTTGTCTTTATTCTTGATTTATTTCTCAAATTGAGCCCAAGAATGTTGAAATGGCTCTAAATGATCCTAGCTGGGTAGATGCAATGCATGAGGAATTGCACCAATTGGAAAAACTCAGTGTTTGGAAGTTAATTGAGTTACCAAAGGGCAAGAAGTCTCTTGACACACGATGGGTTTATCGCAATAAACAGGATGATTCAGGGGTTATTGTGTGAAATAAAGCTCGATTGGTGGTTTGTGGGTTTCGACAAGTCGAGGGTCTTGATTACACTGAAGTTTATGCTCCAGTAGCTCGCCTGGAGGCTATTCGTATCTTCCTAGCATATGCTTCTTACATGAACTTTACCGTTTATCAAATGGACGTCAAGACTGCCTTCTTGTATGGCAAGGTGAAGGAAGAAATCTACATTGATCAGCCCCCTGGGTTTGTTGATTCAGAGCTTCCAAATCATGTCTACAAGTTGGATAAGGCGTTGTATGGGTTACATCAAGCTCCTAGAGCGTGGTATGCAACTCTAACAAAGCACTTGCTCGAACATGGTTACTTTCGTGGCACTATCGATCATACTTTGTTTATCAAGCACGTCGACAAGGACCAGATACTCGTACAAATCTATGTCGACGATATTATCTTTGGGTCAACCAGTCCGCAGCTTTGCAAAGAATTTGAAGGTGTAATGAAGAAATGGTTCGAAATGAGTTCGTTAGGAGAAATGACCATGTTTTTGGGGCTTCAGGTTAAATAGAATTCAACCGGAATCCTGCTACATCAAGCCAAGTATGTGGAGGATATTCTTGAAAAGTTCAAGTTTCACGATGCTAAATCTGCTTCAACACCGATGGCTGAACGACCTCTTCTGACTCTAAATCCTGAAGGCGAATCCGTAGATCAGACTCACTATCGATCGATGATCGGATCGTTGATGTATCTTACTACAAGCCGACCTGACATCATGTTTGCAGTTTGTCAATGCGCACGTTATCAGGCTAATCCTAAACTTTCACATCTTATTGCTATCAAAAGAATATTTCGTTTCATCAAAGGAAGCCCTAAATTGGGCCTTTGCTATCCGAAAAATTCTGAATTTGATCTTTATGCTTTTATTGACAGTAATTATGGAGGCTGTGAGCTTGACAAGAAATCAACCTCGGGAGGATGTTAGTACCTAGGTGACAGACTAGTTTTGTGGCAATGCAAGAAGCAACACACTGTCTCAACTTCCACAGCAGAGGCAGAATACGTTGCTGCATCAGCTTGCTACTCTCAAGTTATTTGGATCCAACATCAGCTGTTGGACTACGGTTTGAATTATTTTCAAACCCCCATCTATTGTGATAATGAAGCTGCCATTCAAATTTCCAAATACCCAGTCCAACACTCTAAAACCAAGCACATCGATATTAAAATTCATTTTATCAGAGACTGTTATGAATGTTCACTAATCCGGCTGGAACAGGTCCACACTGATAATAATGTGGCGGACTTTTTCACAAAGCCATTTAGCAAAGCTCGCTTCAATGTGCTTGTAGGATTTCTGAAAATGATACGTTTTGAGGATTAAGTTTTTTTATTTTTTATTTTTTTTCTTCAACTCAATTTTAAATTTTTTTTATTTTTTATGTTTTATTTTATCTTAATTTTTATTTTATTTTTAATTTCTTTTTGTTTCTTGTTTTCTTAGGATAAATTAAATTTGCGCATTTTGTTTTCTTTTATTTTTATTCTCACCCATGCACAAATTTAGGGGGAGAAATAATAAAAAAATATCCAAAAACAATAAAAAATCAAAAATCCAAAAACAGTAAAAAAAACCCAGAAAATTAAAAAAAAAATATTGCTGACAATTTTGTTTGTAGGTGTTGTGATGGGAAATTAAATTAGCAAGTGATAACGGGCAATCTGAATCGACATAACGTACCTAAGTTGAATCGTCTATGCTTTGTGCTCGATGTGCTGGTAGGCACGAAAGATTCTAAAGGACTTGACTAGGGAAACTTGAACCTAATGAATTTAAGGACTTGACAAACTTTGACCTAGTTAGATCCGTTTAACCTGATTTCACGACGCTCGGATAGGTTGAGCAGGGAGATATACATGGGAATCTATCGGTCACATTAAATAACCCGTATCTAGAACTGTGGATTCACTTTTCTTCGATGTGTGGATTTTGTCCTTAATTCCGGTTGGATGGAGCGATTGGTAAATTCGGTTAAATTAGGTCTGTAGAAATTTTTTTTCTTTCTTTCTGCCTGTTAGTCATATGTTGCCTCTTCTGCGTCATCGAGAGATCAGACCTGCACTGTAACATATGCAACTCTATCTCTCTGCATGTTATATATATGAAATTCCTCTTATCTGTTAGCCATATGTTGTCTCCTTTGTGAGACTTCCAATCCGACCTGGTACACAGCATATGCAACCTTCTACTTCTCAATCCCTCTAAAGTAATAAGTTATAGAATTCTGAATCTATCTTCTCTCTGATTGCTTGTCTACTCACCCGGTGTAACGAGTACTCTGGAAGTTCTTGATGGTTGGGGCATGCCAGGAAGTGGGAACACGTTCTAGTACACTTAAAATTGAACACATATAGATTATATGTAGATCTCGCTGCTCGATTTAGGTGGACAACAGTCTCCCTGGTTGTAGTCAGTTAAATGGTCATAAGTTAAATTTATTTAAGATTTAGGACCAGTCATGATAATGAAGTTACAATTAGATATATACATGAATCATGTTATTGGTAAATTGTCCAAAAACTATCACAAATTTTTCGTGTTTAAGTGGACCACAATACTAGTGATCGATCAGACGAAGATGTGAAGATAAGGGTACCGACAAGTAGAGTAAAACTGTCCAACAATTTTGATCTCAGCGTCACAAACTTAGTTACAGTGGTTAAATTTGTATGATTATATTTTAGTTGAAGTTAAATTGTATGTTTTTATTTTAAATTTTTAATTTTAGTTTTAATTTTATTTTTTTGCAATTAAATTTTTAAGTTTTTTTTTTAATTTTTAATTTTAATTTTTACTTTTATTTTTACTGTACGAAATTATTTTTTTTTATTTTTATTTTTAAATTTTTTTAGTTAAAATAATCCTCAGAAAGTTTTTTTTTTTAAATTTAATTGTGTTGGAATTTACTCAATACTGTGTAATTATCAGGTAAGTGATAAAAGGGTTAAATATATGGGTTTATTGTCGGAATCTCCTCATTCACGAGATTTCGGACGCAAACTACTTTTGTCATTCTCACTCCCTTCAAAAAAAAATTCATCAAATTTTGCAAATCTGATTCAACCATCTCGTAGGTAATGAGTTCTAGATCATAAATATATGTTTTATTGCATGTTTCACCGTGTTATTAGAGCTAAAATCGAAGAAAAAGGTCTGACCGAGCTTACGGCTATAAGCTTGGGTCGGAAACTCTATTCTTCGACCGTAAATGCACTTTGACCGTTAATGGATTACGACCGCAAGCATTTATCGATCAGTGTGTTGTTTTATGACATATTCTATTGATTAAATGCATGTTTTTCATGAGTTGTGCAATCGTGGTGTTCATCGGCCGTAAACACAGTTTACGGCCTAAGAAAATTATATGTGGCCGTGAACTGTGTTTGGTATCTTGACCGTGAACACTGATTTTTGCTTGAGTAATTTTTGTTTTGATCCCATTTTCTAAATAAAATAATTTTCTTTGTGGATCAAAATAAAATTTTTAAACATTTTGGATGTTTATTTTGCACATATTTTTTTTATCTTACTTATTATAGTTGTGTGCAGGAAAATGGCAAACTTGAAATTCGCGGATATGCACAATCTTGCCATTGTGCTTGCAGATCCTCCAGCTGTTCATTCAGAATTACGATCAATGATTCACAGGCTACGGGAGTGCTGTCTGGTGTCCGCTATCACAGTAAACCCTGTCGTGTATCAAAATTTAGTCAGAGAATTATGGCAACTGCTAGCACAAGTATGGATAATGACGGTCATTTCATTGTGAAAGCTATGGTTGAAGGTCGTGAAATTGTGATCAATGAAAGCTTCATCAGAGACACGCTGCTAATCGACGATCAACCTAATTTCCCTACGGAAATTGGGATTGAAGATACACAAAGAATTCTCAGGAGGATGAGCTATGAAGGCACTTCACCTCCGACTTTGAAAAAGCTTTTCCATCCATATTGGAGGTTTTTGGCGCATGTGTTCGTCAGCTGTGTTTCAGGTAGAAGATCAGGAGCAAACGAAATTTCTCAGCGAACTACTGGTGCACTTGTTTCTCTTGCTGCAGGGGTGAGATTCAATTTCTCAAGATTCATCCTTGATGAGTTTGTTATCAACATCAGAGCCTCAACTCGAGATACGTTCTTTTTATATCCTCGATTTAGTCAATTGTTTATCAACACTTAATTTCCAGAAGTGAGAAAGGAGGGTGAAACTCTAGATATGAAGTATTTGGGTCCTCACACAGTAGGAGTCATCAAGCAAAATCGAAGAGGAGAAGTTATTTTTCAGGGATTGTACCCTCTTCAGAAATTTGGGAAGTTCACTGAGCTAGATGAACCTACAGAAGCCTATGGTTCATATGAGCAAACTTCTTCTGAGTCGGCATCTGCTGAGAAGTCATATCCAAACAATCTTCTTATTGCTATCTCTGAGGATGAAAGCACTGAAAAAGAAGATAACCCCCACTCCTGATGCTCAAGTGGCTGTGGAACATGACAAAGTTTTTGATTGTACTCAAGATGATGATTTGGGAATGAATGTAGAGTTTAGGGAGAATATTGGGGGAGATAAGAATGATTCTTTTAGTGACCTTGACCTGACCGGTTTTGATCACGATGATACTGCTGCTTCTTTAGCAAGTAGTGCTAACGTGGTGTCACATGAGAATCTTGACACCATTTTCAACAATGTCGATGATGTTGTTCCTTCGACAACTAAGACAAGGGAGACAAATGAAGTTTTTCAGACCGCAACCCCTACTTCAGGTCAAATGGTGAATGTTTCAATTCCAATGGAGATGGTTATGGGACGTTCCCCTCCTGTTTCTGTTTCTCCTACCACAGAGCCATTTGTAAGTGTTTTCACAACACAATCTGACCAACCCCCATCAAAAAGACTGAGAAGAGATTAGAGGAAAACTAAGCTAATAGCAAGTCTTGTTAGCGGCCTCCCAACACCACCTACTACTACTGCTACTACCAGTCTCACGACAATAAAGATGTTTGCTACAGGTTCGAGTACGGCGTTTGATGTTGGTGGTCCCTCTATTCCACCGAGTTTTACTACCCTCGATTTAATCGTGATGATGCTTCTGAGAGATTAGCCTTACATATGGCTAAGGAGCAACTTTTCACGCCTAATCCTTGAGGTAAGGGTGTTTCTATAGGAGGTGGTGGTTCTAGAGGAGATAACCTAACCCTTTCCGGACTCCAGAAACAAATATCAGTTTTAAGTCAGAAAAATATTGAGTTGGACATTCAAGTGTTAGAGCTTCGAGCTGAAAATGCAAAGCTTAGTATTCAAGTGTCTAAACTTCATTCTGATAAATCAAACCTTGGTGTGCAAGTAGCCAATCTTACAAAGGATAAAGAACTGAAGTCCAAACAGACTTCTAATCTTCAAGATCACTTCAATCTGCTAACTTCAAGTTATTTTGCATTGAAAAAGAAGCTTGAGGAAGAATTTGGAGACAAATACCAGACATCCGCTGAAGAATACAAGATCAATCTTCATGTCCAAGCCTTTCCAGTTGATTTGCCTACTGGTCAATCATCTGGAGTTGTTAGTCATGCTGATAACGAGCCTCCTCAAGCCCCCAATGTGTCAGCAACCATTCATAATGCTCAGGAGGAAGCAGTGAAGAAAGGGCAATTATTGTTTAAGAGGAACCCTAATGAAATGCCTCTTTGGATGAACCTTTAATTACAATGACTGACCTTGAAGTTGTTCGTTTCCGAGATACTTTTGGTGATCGGTCAGGAATTTCTTCTTGGG
The DNA here is from genome assembly GCF_052625555.1 of Lactuca saligna. NCBI lineage: Eukaryota > Viridiplantae > Streptophyta > Magnoliopsida > Asterales > Asteraceae > Lactuca > Lactuca saligna. The sequence goes on along the minus strand of NC_136421.1, from coordinate 187,523,710 downwards.
GATTTCATGATCCCTCAAGATGTGGATAGTGCTGCGGAAGAGTGGAAACTCTGAACTATACAGAGATAGTCAGGATTTCAGTTCATTCACTAGGGTTGATTTGACAGAATTGTCCCGAGCTCCCTTTTCAAATCTTACAAACAATCCGCAAGTGACCTAGTTCAAGCATTTTCTTGAGGATCAAGTTAAAAGAGGGTTTCCTACAATGCTAACTGCTGAGTTCGTGATATTTGAGCATCCAGATATTAGCGATCACACAACCGATAAGCCTTTGCAGGTGGTGATGTGGCCTGCAACCAAGCAGGTCAAACAATTCCCAGTGCTTCAGACCAATCAAGACGGATCTCTCGGTTCAATGGAGTGTTGGGACTTTGATGAGATCACTTCTGGTGCAGTCATCAAGCTCAAGAATGGGTGCATTCGACTCTACGACCGAAGAGATTTGTTGCAGTTTCGGAAATGGGATATTCATCATCTCAGCAATTTTCAAATTTTGGGTGCAGAAGATATTTTTCAAGATGGTGCGAAGGCGTACACAATGATGGTTGCGGAGATTCTAAACAAATGAATGTGGAATGGGGCGATGGGGCAGGCGGATGTCATAGTGGTTAGCAAAGGTTAACTTCGAGCTAGTCCAAACCAAGGGGGAGATTGAAGAGCTTAATTTAGTGGTTTGGTCTACGTTTTGCAGTGTAATGATAGGGATGTGTTGGTAATATGTTTTTGTTGATAGTTCACGGTTGTAAAGAGTTTACGGCCGTAAACTGATGGGTTTTAGCCATAAGAACTTTCCTATGTGCACATGCAAAACCCTAACGCTTGTATCTAGGCTTTCTACTTAAACATGCTTTGAATCCAAGACTTATAATAACTATTTAGGAATAAGAACAATGATAAACCAGATCTAGAATCATACCTTTGTATTCCTTGTTGATCTTGTTGTCTTGGAGCTTCTAGAGTCACAATTGTCACTCCTCTAATGGCTTACAAACACCAAATAGCAAGAGGATGAATTGGGAGAGAGGAGAGGGGAGGAATTCGGCCAGGGCTTCTCTACTTTAGGTGAAGTGCCGATTTCTCTTAACCATGGGGTCTATTTATACTTGTAGACTCCTTAAGGGTTACAACCCAAACCCTAATTGGATAATCTTCTCTCAAGGCTATCCAAATCCATTCCTTAGATAACTCTTGGACGATTTGAGCTATCCTTTAACTCCTAGAATCCGCCCAATCCATATCTATATGTATTTACAGTCTAAAGTTTAACTATCAAACAATTGACAGTTTATACCCTCTTATTTAATTAATCTCTTTAAGTCACCAAATTAATTCCAATTAATTCTATGACTTATATCAAATAACAATATAGTATTCCTTATATTATTCTCATAATATATTAATAATATTTACTCTCTCTTAATAAATCATCCTATCAAGTTGCTATGGTGAAGGCAACCCAAAAGGACCATGCAGAACCGGGTCAAATACTTGCCTAATATAGTTGTAGCCTTAGACACTATTCCAACAGTCTCCCACTTGGATAAGTCTAGTAACTATATGCACAAGTACAATTCGGTTTGCAATCGTAGCTCTCAAAGACGCTGTCAAACTCTGATCTAATCAATCTTGTGCTTTAAATAAGGGATCGTACAGTCCTCTGTTAGATATCATGCTGACAATCCTATGGAATGGTTAGTCAAGCATTTAGGTTTCTCGATCTCTAATTTATTTGACATAGAACTTAATCGAACACATCAATTCAGTTCTGACCGGGCCCGGCACATAAGTCAAATCAAATCATCGAGCGGCCGAGATATCGCTTTTACCTTCTTAGATAAAAGTCACAAATAAACTTCAACTTATATGCATTTACTTATTCATTAATCAACTATACACAACAATGCGTTTTATAACACCAAGTTACTGATGCATTTTCGCATTATCATTGTACAATCAATTAACAAATAACAAACCATATATCTAGGTTTTAAGACTATATGATATTATCGTCTTGTGATCAACATTTTATATCATATTCCATAAGGTGATTCCAGCAAGTGCGGGTTTGTTCCAATGCTCAAAACTAGTTCATAAGCACTCATGAATGTTGCAGCAACCCTTTGCTATGTCTAACACCATTTAGCCAATCTACACACCAATTCATGACAATCTTCATTCATATCTACTTCCAACATATGAACGATTGTGGACAATTTGAACAATTCGATTATTCCTAATAAACTCAATTATTCTGGAAGTCAAAACATGCAAAGTGAAACAATAGTTAAACAATTAACATAAGACAGTAACATTACTCATAAATAAAACTCCTTTATTTAATCATCAAATGTTAACTACATTTATCTATTACATGTTTCTAATACTATCTAATCTATGCTAATGTCATTCTTCAGCCCAATACTCCTAGCATGCTGCAAGTGCTTAACCCTACTCAGTCCCTTCGTAAGTGGATCTGTTGGGTTATCTTCTGATGATATCCTCTTCACTACGAGTTGTCCTTCTTCTACACGATGTCTAATGAAGTGATATTTTCTGTCGATATGTCGTGATCTACCATGATCCCTCGGTTTCTTGGTTAAGGCAACCGCTCCTTCATTATCACAGAAAATCTCCATGGGCTCCTTTATGGCAGGTACAACTCCAAGATCAGCGATGAAGTTCTTCAGCCATATTGCCTCCTTCGACGCTTCGCTCGCTGCAATGTACTCTAATTCGCACATTGAATCAGCTACGGTTTCCTGCTTGGAACTCTTCCATGTTAGTGATAGAGGTAAGGACTTGTCAATCGGTTCAACCGGAGTTTCCTCCTTAGGTTGAGTGCCAGTGATAGAGGTTCCTTCATCTATCGACTCTTGAATCTCTTCAAGCTTGATTTGCCTCCCACTGTCTCCTTGGCCTATGAGATCTCGCTCTCGGAAAACTCCTCTCCTCGCAACAAAGACAACATTGTCCTTCGGTCTATAGAAGAGATATCCAAAGGATGTCTGCGGGTAGACTATGAAAATACATCGCTCACTTCGAGGTTAGAGCTTGTCGTGAGTATCTCGTCTTACGAAAGCCTCGCAATCCCAAACCTTGATATGTGCCAACGAGGGAGCTTTCCCTGTCCACATCTCGTGAGGTGTTTTGGCAACCTTCTTAGTAAGGACTCGGTTAAGGATATGGGCGGTAGTCTCTAAGGCATACCCCCAAAAAGAGATAGGTAGTGAAGCATGACTAATCATAGAGCAAACCATATCCAATAAGGTTCGATTACGCCTTTCTGCCACTCCATTCAACTGCGGTGTCCTAGGAGGCGTCAATTGTGAAACTATTCCACACTCCTTGAGATAATCGTGGAATTCAAGACTTTGGTACTCTCCTCCTTGATCAGATTGAAGCATCTTGATTTTCCTGCCCAATTGATTCTTGACTTCATTCTTGAACTCTTTGAACTTTTCAAAGGTTTCTGACTTTTGCTTGATTAAATAGATATACCCATATCCTCTATAATCATCGGTAAAGGTCACGTAGAAGCGGTTTCCATCCTTCGTGGTTGATCTAAATAGTCCACATACATCGGTATGTATTAGGTCCAATAGACCCTCACCCCTTTCACACGTACTCGTGAAGGGTGACTTAATCATCTTTCCAAGTAAACAAGACTCGCATGTGTCATCTTTCCTAAGGTCGAATGACTCCAACACTCCATCCTTTTGGAGTTGGGCTATGCGTTTCTTGTTGACATGTCCAAGACGACAATGCCACAAGGATGCTTTATCCATACTAGTGGAAGAATCTATATTCAAAACATCATTTCCTAAGTTATCAACAATCATAACAGTTTCATAAATTCCATTACATGGTATAGCTTCAAAGTAAAAGACACCATTTAGATAAGCCAAAATAGAACCATTCTCATTATTAAAAGAAAATCTAAAACCTTGTCTATATAATCCATGAAATGAAATGATGTTTCAAGCCATTTCTGGCGAATAGCAACAATTGTTGAAATCTAAACATAAATTATTCCTAAGCACTAAAGAATACACTCCAATCTTGGTCACAGGCGACGATCTTTTGTTCCCCATGATTAGACTGATCCTTCCTTGCTCCACATCCCTACTTCTTCTTAGTCCCTGCACATTAGAACTAATGTGGTAACCACAACCGGTATCAAGAACCCAAGAAATAGCATGATTAGAATCGTTAGATTTAATTGTATATATACCTGCGAAAGATGGCTTGATCTTTCCTTCTTTGATTGCTTGCAGGTACTTTGGGCAGCTTCTCTTCCAATGTCCTATCTTGTGGCAGTGGTGGCACTCTGCCTCCTTAGGGTTAGGGCAGGGCTTAGCGGGATCAACTTTGGTCCCACTAGAAGAGGCACCATCTCGGGCTTTAACCTTGCGATAGTTCTTAGACGAAGCCTTCCTCTTCTTTCTCTTTCCTTGACCAATAGCCAAGACAGGAGCAGTGGGTGGATTGGGAGTTGGTGCAACAGACTTGTCTTTGAAGTTGCTCTCAGCGACCCTCAAGAGACCTTGGAGTTTGCTTAGGGTGACCTCCTCTTGGTTCATGTGGTAGGTTATCCTAAATTGATTGTACATCGGAGGCAAAGAGTGAAGCACCATGTCGATCACCAAGTCTTCCCCAAAGTCAACATTTAACTTGCGAAGGCGGTCGACATACCTTTGCATCTTTTGCAGGTGCACGGTAAGAGATTCTCCATGACCCATCTTAGCGGAAATCATGTTGGTGAAAATCTCATAACGCTCTTGTCTCGCGTTCTATTGGTATCTCTCCAATAAGTCTTGATGCATTTCGTATGGGTACATGTCCTCGTAGGACTTTTGGAATTCGGAGTTCATGGTGGCTATCATGATGCAATGTACCTTCGTTGCATCTCGCTCATGAGTTTCAAAAGCGGTAATTTCAGTCGGAGTAGCGATTTCAGGGTTGATCTTCTCGAGCTGCTCATCGAGGACATACTCCTTATCCTCATAGCGAGCAATGGTGCGAATGTATCTTATCCATTCGCTAAAGTTCGTTCCATCGAAGGTGACCTTTTGGCAAAGGCTCATCAACGTGAAAGAACTAGCAGCAGCGTTGTTTGCGTTCGACATCTACAAAAAGAAAAGGACAAAGATAGGTTAGAATAAGAATCCCTAATTATCACCCAATAAGAAAAATTAGGGCTAGGATCCAACAATAACATTTACATATTAGAAAAGGGATGCCGTAATCTAATATGCAAACAAATTGAAGGTAAGTGAATGACGATTCACTAATTCTCCATCACAAAAACTTAACTATTAGTCCAAAATGTATTGAAAATTCCTAGGTTCGGATGAGATTCATTGAAACTATTCAATGGCATGTTTAAATCTCGATATGCCCCTCTTGTTTGTGACTGGGATACCGAGGATCACAAAGCGGGTGTGAATTACCATGCAAATTCACATGGTGCCTTCATTGTAACGATCACCTATTTGATGTGCCGGTAAACCACACACGCTCTATCAAACTATGATAAACAATGAATCACCCTTTGCCACCTTTGCTTAGAACCAATTAGTGTGCCGGTAAACCACACACGCTCCACTAACTTCTTAGCAAGGGTGCAAAGTGTAATTTCATGGGATTGCATCAATTCACTTTTCCTAAAGTAACTAAGATTGGGAAAATTTTTAAAAATGTGTAGTTACTTTGTATTACATATTATACTTCTAATGAGAGGATGAGGATTCCCTATCCTACCCGTTCGGCTAACGACCCTCCACCGATCAAGCAAGCGGTGGGTGTGAGTGTACACCCATTAAGCGCCATTTTATAGGCCGCAACCTTATACCCACCTTATAGATCGACTTCGTGAATGAGGCCTACTAACGATAAGACTAGCATTTTAGTTATATATATATATATATATATATATATATATATATATATATATATATATATATATATATTATTCTTGTAATATTATATTAGTATAGGGTTGTATTTTAAACTAGGGTTTGAAATTTAAGGAAATTAATTTCCTAATTATCTATATTTGATTTATTCAAGATTTCTTTCAAGATAATTACCAAAATAATCAAAATAATTAATTAATTATCATATAAGGAAATTAAATATTTTATTAGTTGATAAATATCTTTAATTAGATCAAGATTATAGTCATATATATCAAAAATCAGATTAGGGTTGATCTAATATGATTACGGTAAGTTTCCATAAGATAATCATGAAGAAATCCTGAATTTGGCCATTCCTGACGCTTGGACTTCCCGAGTGCACAAAGGGACTCGCCGAGTCAGCTCAACTCGCCGAGTCCACTTTGGAACTCGCCGCGTCCATGACTCAGAAACACAAAAATCGAATTTTGTAGTTTAGTTTCAGAGAAGTAAGCAACAATTTAATGAAAACCAAGCTAGGCTCTGATACCACTGATGGGTTTTAGCCATAAGAACTTTCCTATGTGTGCATGCAAAACCCTAACGCTTGGATCTAGGCTTTCTAAGTAAACATGATTTGAATCCTAGACTTCTAATAACTATTTAGGAATAAGAACAATGATAAACCAGATCTAGAATCATACCTTTGTATTCCTTATTGATCTTGTTGTCTTGGAGCTTCTAGAGTCACAATTGTCACTCCTCTAAAGGCTTACAAACACCAAATAGCAAGAGGATGATTTGGGAGAGAGGAGAGGGGAGGAATTCAGCCAAGGCTTCTCTACTTTAGGTGAAGTGTCGATTTCTCTTAGCCATGGGGTCTATTTATACTTGTAGACTCCTTAAGGGTTACAACCCAAAGCCTAATTGGATAATCTTCTCTTAAGGCTATCCAAATCCATTCCTTAGATAACTCTTGGACGATTTTAGCTATCCTTTAGCTCTTAGAATCCGCCCAATCCATATCTATATGGATTTACAGTCTAAAGTTTAACTATCAAACAATTGACAGTTTATACCCTCTTATTTAATTAATCTCTTTAAGTCACCAAATTAATTCCAATTAATTCTATGACTTATATCAAATAACAATATATTATTCCTTATATTATTCTCATAATATATTAATAATATTTACTCTCTTTTAATAAATCATCCTATCAAGTTGCGATGGTGAAGGCAACCCAAAAGGACCATGCACAACCGGGTCAAATACTTGCCTAATATAGTTGCAGCCTTAGACACTATTCCAACATAAACACCTTACGACCGTAAGCCCTTCTCGGTCATATGGTGTATAAATAGTGGTCTAGTTAGAGGTTTATAGTTGTTGATGCCTTTAGAGTTCACGGCTCCTGTCAAGTTGTACCAGATATTTATTGCTATAAAACGTGTGCAAGCTTGGTTTTTTTTTTATTTCTTTTTGTTTATTATTGCTTTGTGTGGTTGTATTTGCTTTTGATATCTGGTAAGATCTATTATTTGGACCTTACAGGATCTCATACAGAGTGATGGAGAATCGCTTGTTAAGGAAGGATCGGTTCGGAGTGTAGCATGTAGTCACGATAGCATCAACCCAGAAGTATAGCAGAAGAGAGACAAAGCTCAGAATGGTTCTGGCTGCCTCACACAATGAACGGCTTCGTCTTTCAACTATTATGTATAGTTGTGGTGTATTGGGAACAGAGAAGTTGTGAGATATTCCCTTTTCAGCCAGAAAATCTTCAAAGTCTTTATTCTTGAATTCAAGCCCGTTGTCGCTTCTTATGTTCCTCATCACCTTTCGCAGCTGCAGTTCCACTTGCTTGATGAATGCCTTCATTTTAGGAGTTGCCTTTGACTTCTGTTAAAGAAAGAAAACCCTAATGAAGCATGAAAAATCATCTACTATGACAAGAATGAACTTACTACCACTAATGCTTTCGATAGTCGAAGGTCCACATAAGTCGATATGCAGAAGTTTAAGCGTTTCAATGATCTTTGTATTGATACGTGTAGGATGGCTCTTTCTGCTTTGCTTGCCCATTTCACACGCTGCAGATAGGTGTTCCTTATCAAACTTGAGAGGAGGAAGACCTCGAACATAATCACCAAGCACCAACTTATTAATATCTATGAAGTTCAGGTGCGAAAGCCTTCGGTGCCACAACCAGCTTTCATCAGATTTCGCCTTCATTAATAGATATATGGCTGGTCTTCCTCGAATTGGGTTGAGATTTAGAGGATACATCTCTCCCTTGCGTTCAGAGTTTAACAGAACCCTTGTGGATTGCTTTTCAATAATCTCTGAGCCCTCATCATCGACTGAAACTTTCAAACCAGTTCCGCCACAACCAATTGAGAAACACTGATGAGGTTGTGCTGCAGTCCTTCCACGTAAGCCACTTTTCGAATTGTGAATTCTCCATTGGTTATCATTCCATACCCTTTGATTGTGCCATAGGAGTTATTTCCATACTTTACACATCCACCATCTTTAAGGGACCAAAACTCCCTTAGCTCTTCCCTCCTTCCAGTCATGTGAAGTGAGCAGCCACTGTCTATGTACCATTCGTCATCGAACTGCTCGTCAATAATAACCTGCATATTCAGGCAAATTTAGGAACCCAAAGTCTCTTGGGCCCAGGTGAGTCTTTTACAGAAAAGGGAATACCAACAAAAACATCAACTAGATAAGCTCTTTTTATTAGAGTGGTTTCGTCTTTTCTTTTGATGGTGTACACCTTGATTTTATTTTATCTTGTTTAAGTTCTGGTGTTTCAGATGGTTTCTTGTTAGTTCCTTTTTTAATTGGAATTTTCTTTTGAGTCCTAGGGTTAGCTAACTTTTTCTCATTATTGACTTCAAAATGTGAATCAAGCTTTCCCTTTCCTTTAATATTCTTCACAGAATTAGGCTTTGGTTGGAAGTGAGAAGGACTGAAACTAGACTTTCAGCTCTGAGCCTTGGCGTTGGGACTGAAACTAGATGTTCAGTTCTGTGCTTTGGCGTTGGGACCGGAACCGAATGTTCAGATCTTGGCGTAGTAGGAGTTGGGACAGAAACTTCCCTTTTGGTTGGTTTGACTGCAGGAGTTGCAATGTTTGCATGAAGGAGATTTGATCCATGACTTGTCATTTGCTTTGACATTTGTCTCTTTCTTGGAAGGAACATAGTTAGGGTTTTGGGACTGACAAAACTGTTTTTTCTCATTTAAATTCTTCATGTATCTTTTGTTCCTTTGTCATTTTGATTAGCCAGTTGCTCTTGAGACTTATGGATATTGTATCTTGGTTTCGATTTTTCCTTTTGAGCTTTGGTTGTCTCGGAAGATTCATTGGATACTTTCTTTGGTTCTTTTGGTATATCTTTCATGCCACTTGAGCTTGGTTTGTCAAAACTATAAGGATTATTGATGGGTTCAGCTATGTATCTACCCTTGAATCTCCATGAGGTTCGTTCCAACAAACCAACAGTCTCGTCTGTGTTATCAATGGCAGTAGACCAGAAGTAATTATCACATCCCTCAGCGTTATCTTTTTCAACCAATGTGGTCAACTCTGTCGTTTGTTTCTTGGTTACACCTATAACATCATACACTTGATTCAACACCGTTTGAACTTTCTGATAGACAACTACCTTTTCCTTGAGGATTTTGGACTTTTCTTTGGACATTCGAGCGAACTCAACAAAATTTTCTGATATTAGAGGCTTTGTTGATTCAGGTTCGCTCTTAAGAAATTTTGAACAGTCCACCTCATCTTCTACTGAGATTTCACTCATCTCACTTTCCACATCAAATTCAGAAGTGTTTTCTAAATTTATTTTATTTTCTGAACTTAATTTGGCGTTTGATGAGTCAAATTTCTTTATGGTCTCGGTCTTAATTTTTAACCTATCATTTTCGTCCAAAATATTTTTGAGCATGCATTTGTGTTCTTTAGAGTCAATGAAGGCCTCAACTTTGTCTAGTGCGAAATCATCTTATGAATCTTTTTCCCTATTTCACAATCTAAGTGCAACTGAGTAATGTTAGTATATAAGCATTTAGAAATCAAGCAAAAAAAATTTCGTTGTTTCAAAAACATTAAATTGTCACGTTGCAAATAAATAATTTCATCCCTAGACCTAACTAACTGTAACACTCGTGTTTCTAGCCTAGGCATTTATATTGAGTTGATAGTCTAGGTTAACCTTTGTAACCCATTTTGAAGAAATGAAAAGGAATTATGTGAATATTATGTGAATTATGTGTTTTATGCTTAATCATTAGGGCCTAATTAATTAAGAATAAAAATAAGCGTCAAAATTAAAGTGTGAGATAAGTCCGATATCTTTAAATAAAGTTGTAGTGGTCAAAACAAGGATTTCGGGGATATAAAGAATACCAAAATCCGAGTTATAACGAAGAAGTTATGACCTGTCGAAGTTTCGCGACAAAACCGGCACGGTGCTGAATGTCGTAAAAAGTGAGTTTTCGATAAACTACTTTTTAGCCTTAGTAATCTAAACGAAAGTCATAGTATTCGTTAAACCGAGAAGTTCGATAAAAAGAACGCTCAAATCTAACTTCGTATGAGGAAGTTATGATTTTTCGAAGTTTCAGCTTAGCAGTAGACAACTAAAAAACTCGAATTTTAGATCGAGCGATTTTTAGCCGACACAGCCTAAACGAAAATTGAAGGTCTCGTCATTAGGAGCACAACAGTAAAAAGTCTGACGAAAACGAACGTTGGATGAAAAAGTTATAAATTTTTAACGGATTTCCTGTCCTGGTCTGTTAAAAATAATAATATAAAATTTAAAGTCAAAATTAGCCGACGAAGTCTAAATGGAAGTTGTAGAGCGTAATTTTAGCTACACGTGCATATAAAGAACGTCAAAAACGGAGCTCGTATGCGAAAGTTATGGATTTTAGAAGTTTTGGCGCGAAAATCGAGAAAATTCGCATAGTCACACTTTGCCACGTCACCCTCGCTTAGAATGTGACACGTGTCCTGGTGAGTCACCAAGCTGCTAAGTCACCAAAACTGCTGAGTCATGCGATGCCACGTGTCCTCTTCTGATTCGACCGAGGAGGAGGCCCAATCCGAAGCAGCCAGCTCTCCGTCCGAGCCTCGCACCTCGCTCCGAGCCTCGCATAGCCTAGCTCTGAGCCTCGCTTAGCCTAGCTTTGAACCTCGCAGGTGCACCAGTAGACTCCGATCCACTTAGAAGCTGCCAGCAAGCCCTCGCAGGTGCGATCCATGTGCGATCCATGCGCAGCCTCGTGCGAGCCTTCGCCTGCGAACCCTCTCAGCCGTTGGATTAGAAGCTTCTCAGCCCTTGGATCAGAAGCTTCACCCTATAAATAGAAGGTTGCGAGCCTTCTCGGATATTTTTAAGAAATTGCCACATTTAGCCCCTTTCTCCATATTTCTTTCATCTTAACATCCCTAAAAGCCCCGGTATCGATTGTAAAGCCCGGAATACTCCACGAACTGCCCGGGAAGCCCGAAAAATTTAACTTTTCGGTTTTGAAGCCCGACTTTTGCAGAGCCCGGTTTCTCAATAAAACTCCCGGTTTTATTAGAAACGATCGTTTTAGGAAACGAATTGCTCCACGATTTTCACCAAAATAAGTGAGTGTGTAGTTACTTTCAATTTACACGTAGATATGAAGTATTTACCTTGAAATACGTGTTATGTGTAAATATGCTAATTGTTTGTTCGAGGTGACTGTTGAATTGATGTTTTATACAAGTTTTAAATTGTATATGCTTTTTATCTACCAAATATGTTGGGTAGAACACGAGTAGATGAAATAGTTGATGTGTTTTAAAATGGTGATAGGCCTCGTTGTTGTTGTTATTGTTGTTGTTGTTGTTGTTGTTGTTGTAGTCATCTAGCGGAGTATAGATGACGACCACAGACTTTCTAGATAGTCCAGTGGAACACTAGCAGGTTCGTTGACGGGCTTGGTAGCGAAACACTTGTCCTCATGCAGGTTCGGCTCTTCATGCTCGCCTTCGGTTGACATTCCAGCAGTCACCATCAAGCATTTCCCAGCCGATTTGGCAACTTCCTCTCTCACCACACAAGCTCTTCCATGGGTGGGTTTTCTCACCTCTTCATCCTCAAAATCGGTGGACCAGACTTCGACACCACCAAACTCATCTTCATCAACATTTTCCTGCACGATCAGGGCATTCATTGGACTATTAGTTGTCTTCTTTTTCTTTATTTCTTCTAACTTTCGCATGTGATAAGCCTCATCATCTTCACCGTCCCTTTTCTCAGACATCGTCCTTAGCATACAAACTTTAGCAAAGTGATTATTTCCATTACAATAATTGCAGTCGAATCCAGAGTCTCCCACAAGCTTGGCTTTCTTTCTTATCGTCGTCCTTTTGAGAAGTATTCTTTGTTTCTTCTTTCACCTTCTTTGAGTTGTAGCCTCCTTGCTAGTTTCGGTTCTTATTGACAGGGAATTTCTTTCGTGCAAACTTCTTTGGGCTTGTGACCATCATTGCATATTCTTCGCTGGCAAGGTCACACTCAGACATATCTGAATCCTCTTCTTCGTCTTCTATACCTTTGCTTTTTGAGACAAGGGATAGTGATCCCACACCCGAAACTACCTTCGCCTCCTTGGTTACCATGCTTTCATGGGATTTAAGAATACCCATCAGTTTCGCTAGCGAGTATGATTTAAACTGTTCATGAGCCTTCACCATCGATACCACTACCATCCATTCCGGTCTTAATCCGTTTATGAATGTTACCTTCTGCTCGATCACCTTTCTTTCGATACCATGCTTGATCATCTTCCTAAGCAGATGGTTGAAGCGGTTGAAAGTTTGAATGATTTTCTCTTCAGGTTTTTGTTCGAAAGCACAAAATTCAAATAGGAATAGGGTTTGGATCGAGTGTTCGAGATCCTCATCAGTTGAATATAGTTCTTTCAACCTATCCCATATTTCTTTAGCCGTGGTGCATCAACCTACTAGGCGAAAAGTGTCGGATTGCAAAGCGAATCTTATCATCCTCATGACTTTCACATTACATAACAACTTGTCTTTTTCGTCTTGAGGAATCTTCTCTACGTCCACCAAGAGTTTATTATACTCTTTTTGAGTCTTCATCGTTCTATTCGTTCCAGAATGAACAAACGGACCTAATGTAATCGCTTCCCAGATAAGGTAGTCGTTGTCTTCAGATCGAACCACGTAGTGTTCAAAGTGATGCGTCCAAACTTCATAGTCTTGAGTGGAGAGAATGGGAATCCTAGTGGTGGATCCAATGTTGTTGGAAATGTTGATTGGATTAGTTTGAGAGTCGTCGTGTGACATGATGAGCTTTTTCTTGGATCTGTGTCACACCCCCGAACCAAATGGCGGAAACGTCTGAGGGCTCTTGTGACTTAAATTGAATACCATCACAATGATTATACATGAATCATAAGATCATTCATCACCATGCATTGAAATAATACAACTGATATTGTTTACATCTATTACATTGTTTTAGTCATTACAATTTCATAACATAAACCGTTCGATAGGTAATCTAAACAAAACACTATGACATAACTTGGTACTTATTCTTCGGCTTACCTGTTACCTGAGAATACAAGTTATTTTGAAAAAGCGTCAACATATGAAATGCTGGTGAGTTCATAAGTAATGTTACGGAAAAATGATTTTTTTGTGAAGTTTGAAAACCCAGAAAATCCGATATTTTCTGAAAAGAGTATTTCTTTATAAAAAGTGTGAAGATCCGTAAATATGCTTGTTGATTTTGAAAACATGTATAATTGTTGAACTTTGTATACATCACATAGGTGAAAATGTTGAACTTTCCGGGAAAACCCGATGTTTTCGCAATACGTAAATTTCATGACTTGTTTATTGTTATACCGATACCACGAATGTTTTTGATTATCCAGGTGACATTGGATTAATTAAGGTTTGTGAGTTGTTACAATCACGAATTAATGAAAATGACTAGTTTATAACTACAAATTACGAACGATCCTTAAGGCGTCGTCTATACTACTCACATAATCCAACCACCCTGACTTCTCTTCATTAACGCCAAGAATTTGATTACTCGAATTCTCATAAGCCGGTCAACCGAGGAGAAAGGAGGGTACAAAGCCCCCTTTATTTCCATAAGTTATTCAAGGCTATCGGGAATGCGAAAGGCACTTGGCCCAGCTTGCATTTGACTTCTCGACCCTACTAGCAGTACTAATGGACCATTAGGGCCCAATAGCACAATAGAGCTATTGAAAGTCCTTTTACATGGAATTGGGTCATAGGAGGCCCATTAACATGTAAGCGCGTTCCCTTCTGGCCCAAAGATCAGGTTATTGGGCTAGCAAGGCCCAACAAGCATGATTTGAAACTTTCAAGCCCAAAGTTTGAATGTTGACTCATCATAGTTATCGCGTGTTTATTGAAATACTTTGGTTTATTGATTTTTGTTTTGTTATTGATTCGAGACCGAATCAATTCGTTTTGTAACGATATTTATTTTTGAGAGTGTGTTTGTTTTTCCATTTCGTCGGTAGTCGTGGATTTTGTATTTTATCTTAGTGAATTAATATGTTTAAAAGTAAGATTTTTACCTTTTCAAAACCTTTCTTTTATAAAAATAGCACTTTTAGTCCTTTATATAAAAGAATTTCATTTTAGTCCTTAAAACATTATTTTGACACTTTTGTTTCATAAACTTGTTGAAAAGATATTTTTAACCCAAATTTATTTTGTAAACTGCTTTAGCCCTTCCAGAATGATGTTTTCTCGGTTAAAACCCCCAGTTTTCGTAACTTTTACAATTTTGGCCCAAAATAGAAAATTCTTACATTTTTCATCCTTTTTGAATTTGAAAAGCATTTTTAACCATTGGAATTATTTTATTTCACTTCAAATCCCCTGTTTTACAGAAAGTTGCAATTTCAGCCCCTCAAATTTAGAAATCTCGCAATTTGAAGCCTATTGGGCCGAAAAGCCCAAATTTAGCCCATTAAATTCAAAATTTACGTTTTAAGCCCCTCAAAAATGTTATTGTTCAGAAAAATTATTATAGAAACTGTTTGGACCCTTTTGACCATCCAGAAACTATAATTTGTCGGTTTTGACCCTAAGTTTTGTATTATGATAGCTACGTTTATTTCCTTCCTCATGTTTTAGATCTCGGTTTTCACACACTTTTTGGATAACATATTCATCACAAACACATGATATCACACACATACATGCATCAAATCACACATAGCATACATTTACACATAGATCTACACATTTACTTGTATTGTCCCCCATAAAAACTCATAAAAGCCGAAAAGAAGGGGTATGAAACTCACCTTGAGTTGTAGATCGGTTTTGAAGAAGATTTGGAGAAGTTTGGTGTTATTTTCGGCCCTAGCAAGTTCCTTGGATGCATCTCAAACTTAGTGGGTTCTAGGATGCAAGATCATGAACTTGAATGAATTAAGAGATGATTTTTGATGAAAAGAAGTAGCTAGATTATGGATCTAAGCAATATCTTGCCTTAGATGATGAGTTTTTGTGGAGAATATCCTTGAAAGCCTTGTAGATCTTGAAAGTTTTGAAGAAGAAGTGAGAAGATGTTCTTGAAGACTTAGAGAGAATGGAGTGAATTTTTGTGAGTGTGTGTGTGTTGTGTTCGGCTGAGAGCAAGAAGGAGGGGAAAGAAGAGAGAGTGAGTGAGGTGACTATGCATAGGGACATGAGAAAAATGCATGGTTATCCCATGAACAATTGTGAGGTGGAATCAAAAGTCAACACCTCCTCTTGGGTTGGGCTTGAGCCGAGAATCGAGAGGGAAAAAGAAGATTTGGGCCCTTAATGCTTAAGCACTTATTATGATCCATATAGGTGAATTTTTGGGTCAAATAAATCTAGAAATGATTTTTATGGCCTATTAGGGCTAATATAGTTTTGGTCCAATAAGACTCATTAAAGTTAATTTAGTTTATTTTGGGTTCATAAGGCCCAACAATGTTAATTTTCATGTATATGGGTCCAATTAGGGCCCATTTGAGAGTTCTATGTTCAAGATAGTCCAATTGGAAGCTTATTGGTCCATTGGGCCCAATAACGAAATCCTAGTCCAAAATGGACTTAAATAAGGATTTTTAGGGTTTCCAATTATTTATTGACTATTTGCAGTGCTTGTATGAAGTGTTTGATTAAAATTCTGTTGTTATTGAATAAGCATCTTACGTGTTTTCACATTGTTGATTCACATTTGTTATCATTGTTCAAAGTTTACAAGGCATCAAAATTCCTAGTTGTGACAATCTGCTAGAATCAGACTTCTGAACTTGAGATTAGGGTTTTATGAAATAGCTAGACACATCGTCGACAGGAAGAAGACGGCTTCTTAATATTTAATAAAATTGGAAACCCTAAAGAATTATTCAAACAGAGGGAATGCGTATGAGGTACACAGTCTCCTGCTCTGATACCAATTTATGGAATAATATTCCTTAATGATCGATAGATTCTAAGCAGAAAAGCAATAAATAACAAAATAAAGAACACATGAATGAATCAACTGGTGTCGAATGATTAAGCTTTAACACCTTAGAAGAGCTCGATTAACAACTTCGACTGTAGAGGTGTTTAGGGTTACAATGCAACCATAAATGAGAACGATAACTTCTAAGGCTATACATGCATACACTATAAATTGCTTAACCCTAATCAAAACTCACAGATGGATAGGCCCAATTCGGATATACAAAATATTAAGCCCAATGACGCGATATCAAAATATCCAACAAAAAGGGATAAAATATTTAAATATTTTATAAAAGTGTGAAAACCATATGGATATACCAATTGTTTGTTGAAGTTTTAAATGCGTTGAAATTCTTTTATATAATTTCACAAAATCATTTGGATTTGGCTTGTATCCCCCCCCCCCCCCCCCGCCCGCCCTTGAAAACATTAAAAATAGTAAAATCATAGGGGTATGATGTCGCACCCCCAAACCAGAATGGCGGAAACGTTCGGGGGCGGAGGACTTTATGTAAGTATCACAACACATGCAATATAGTATAATAAGTATAAGTTTTATATAAGTATAAGTTTTATATAAGTGTTTCAACATTACATACTCAAGCACTAACGTAGGTACAACAGAAGACAAGAGTCACGGTATGGTACTAGGTAGTCTTCTCAAAAGCTTTGGGAGTGTATCTGTCTACTGGATTCCTAAGAATACAAGTTATTTGGAAAGAGTAGACCAGCATTTAAACTAGTGAGTTCATAAGTATTTTAGTTCTGTTGAGTATACCCTAAGTTCTTTGAATAAGTTCACTGGTTTCTCCAGGAAATCCTATATTTCCTGAGGTGATTAACTAATAACCTCAATAGTTTCTCTCTGTAATTACTTAGTTTATATTGATTATATATAACCCAATATCGAATGGACAGTTAAATAGGTGTATCGGCACTAAGCCCACAACCAAACAAGGAATAGGAAGTAAGGTGGAAGTCACACATTTCACTGTTAATCGGACATTACTTATGTATAACTCTGATGTAATAACTAAGGAATTATAGAATTAACCACTAAAGGTATTTTATGTTATACTAGTTTACAAATATTGAATGACTAAGTTTCATTTGATAAGTGGTTTAAACCCATAAACCGTTTCCTTTGTATAAGTGGTTTAATCCCATAATTCGTTTCCTTTGTATAAGTGGTTTAATCCCATAAACCGTTTCATTTGTAAAAGTGTTCTTAATTATATCATTTCTATATTAAAAACCTTAGTATTAATCCTGGAGAGTATTTTATTATCCATAATACTGCCTTATGGTTTTAAATGTTCAAAACCAGAAGTACAATACTTGATTTCATGATACGTAGCTTTTACTGTAAGTAAAAACTACTGAAGGTATATTTGGTTGGGATGTAATTAACTTTTCTTACCGTTATAAGAGAAGTATATTACTTTGTAATTCACTCGTTGTTTTATCCACGTGAGTCCTATTAACTATACTAATATGACTGATATGCCTGTGGCGATGTTCTTCAGGCGTCGGAACTGGAATGGTATTTGACACCCTAGGCCTGCCGGCCAAACTGTAGCGAATAGTAGAGGTGCGGGATTGTCAGTCCCATATAGATCTATACACAAATTCACGCTCTCCCTACAAGAGATTCTAGCTAATAGTTCAGGACTTAAAAGGTCGTACTTAGATTAGTACACCGTGAAGGGTCTCATAAATTTATTGTTTCAACGTGATTTACGATGTATTATTATTACCCTGTGAATGATAACTCTAGTACTTTGTATCGTACCCTTGGTTAATCCAAGCCCGGTATAATGTATTATTACCTCATGTTTGCTAACTCGGGTACTCTGTATAGTACCTTTGCTAAAGCAAACCCGGCAGAATGTATTAATTACCTCGTGTTTGCTAACCCGGGTACTCTGTATAGTACCTTTGTGTTAGGTCCAATTAGTGTTGCGTCTTTGGGCTCGTTAGCTAGTCCAATTTTGTCTCTGGTATGGGCCTGTCCATCCGTGAGTTCTTTGTAGGGTTTATTATTTATAGATGCTTGCATGCATTCTTTAACGTAACATTTGATAGAGATTTACATAGAGTTTATAATTCTAATCTTTTGTAACCCTAGAATCCTCTACAGCGGAAGTTCTTCATCGAGCTCTGTTCAGGATTGAGTTAATCGAATCATTCGACTCATTCAGATCCATTCTCGTGTTTTTATCTCACTGTTTTTACTTTCTTGATTTGCCTGTTATAAAGATCTAATCGATCAAAGAGTTTTACAAACTCATCAATTGGTATCAGAGCAGGAGGCTGTGTAATTCATACACATCTCTTCTGTGAAAGAAGTGATTAGGGTTTATTCCGCATTAACTGATATTTATTGAGCCGTCACTCCATAATTGACGTATCTCAGTATTTATTCGTTTTGCCCTAATATTACATATTACAAGTCTGATCTTTCAAACAGGTTAAACGATCAAGCATGGACGATTCTCAATCTAATCCTATCAACATCTCAAACAGTATTGGATCAACAACAAAGATTCCTATTCTTTACACACAGGATTACGAAGTTTGGGCGCATCATTTTGAAGACTATGTCATCGGATCTGAAGATATTGGGTATCTTATATGGGAAGCTATTGTGTATGGACCATTTGCTCACTCAGGAACATCCAGGATCATTAAAACTCAGAAAGAGTATAACGATCTGTTAAAAGATGTAAAAGATGTTGCTCAAGACGAAAAGGAGATGTTTCAGTGCAACATCAAAGCATTAAGACTGATCCGATTCGCTCTTCAATCTAACACATTTAGGTTGGTGAGTTCCTACAGTACCGCTAAAGAAATCTGGGATCGGCTGTGAGAGTTGTATTCCACAGATGAAGATTTGGAGCACTCTATTCAGACCTTGCTTTTATCTGAGTTTGGATAATTTAAGCAAAATTCCGATGAGTCCGTCACTCAGACGTTTGATCGCTTCAATCATCTTCTTAGCAAGATGATCAAACATGATATCGAAAGGAAGTTTATTGAATAGAAGGTCACCTTTTTTAATGGCTTAAGATCCGAATGGAGAGCCGCTGTGTCTACAGTTAAAGCTCGTGAGCAGTTCAAGTCATATTCTCTGGCAAAACTGGTGGGAATTCTAAAATCCCAAGAAAAGATAGTGATGCAAGAGAAGAATGTGGTCGTAAATTCAGGGTCCTTGGCCCTCCTGTCTAAAAGCAAGAATGTAGTAGAAGATGAAGATCTGAACCTGGAGGACTACGATCTTACTTCAGAAGATTATGCTATGATGGTGTCCAATCCAAAATGGTTCATCAAGAAGAGGTTTCCTACCAATAAGAACCGAAATTGGAAGGGAAGCTACAGTTCAGAAAAAGTAAGGGAGGAGCCAAAGACTGAGGAACCAAAGAAAGAGGCGAAGGTTGAAGGAGATTCTGGTGTCAGCTGCTATTACTGTGGAGGAAAGAATCATTATGCCAAAGATTGTGTTCTGAAGAAAATGGCAGAGAAAGATGAGGAGAAAGATGAAGAGGCAATCATGATGAAAAAGCTGGAAGAGATTAAGAGGAAGAAAGCTGCTACTAATCCTTCTATGAATGATCTTATTGTACAGGGTTCGGAAGAGGATGACGAGTTCGGTGGCATACAGGTGTGGTCGACCGACCCAGAAGATGATGAGGTGAGAAAGCCTTCGCATGGAAAGGCGTATGTTGCAAGAGACGGTGAAAGCATTGGAAAGTGTCTGGTGGTGACTGATGTATCTCACATAAGGGGATACAATACTGATGGTGGAAATGAGGACACCAAGGAGCGAGAGGACTTATGCTTCACAGCAAAACCTCTCAGTGTGTAGATCAATGAACTTGATGAATTGATCAAGAAGGTACAATCTCTTTCTATCTCGTTCAAAGTTCCACAGAAATCATATGAAAAGGAATTAAATAACTTAAATTCAAGAATCCCAAATCTGGATAGTTGTTTAACTCAAACACGGGTCACCAATTCTAACCTAACTGACCAAATAAGCATGGTGTCATCCAAGAGTGAGGAGCGAAGGATGTGGATTGAGCAGAAGGAGTCAGAGCTGATTAAGTCTAAGGATGAAAACATTTATTTACAAAGAGACAATTTGAAACTTTTAAAACAAAGAAATGTTTTTTGTTTGATTGCTAAAAGACTTTATACTAACATTACTCAACTGCATCTGAATTGTGAAATAGGGCAGAAAATACATCGCATGATTTTACCCTTCCTTGAGTTTAAGGAGGATGAAATCGATGCTGAAGCATACAACTGTGAAAGTGTTGTATCGTCTGATGATGTGAATCCTACTTATATGTACGGTCTGGACTAAATAGAATCCTTTATAAAGTCCAAAGACCATAAGGACATGCTGAAAAATCTTTTGGATAAAAACGATAAGCTGAAACTAAGGACCGAAACCATACAAAAATTCGACTCATTAAGTGCCAATTTAAGTTCAGAAAATAAAATTGATGTTGAAAACGCATCTGAACTTAATGAGGATGATGATATGAGTGAAATTTCTGTAGAGGATGAAGTCGACTATTCTGAGTTTGTCAAGAGCGAACCCGAAAACTACAAAAAATTGATTTCTGAAAATTCTGTGGAGTTTGCTCGTTTGTCCCAAAATAAGTCCCCGATTATTGAAGAAAAGCCTGTTATGTACCAAAAGGTGAGAACAACACCTAATCAAGTGTATAAGGTCACATGAGTAACCGAGCATCAAACAGCCGAACTCACTGTCATAGTGAACGAAGATAACGCAGATGGCTGTGATGAGTTTTTCTGGTCTGCTCCCATAGATAATGCCGATGAAACAGTTGGTCTGTCAGAGCGAACGTCATGGAAAACTAAAGGAAAGATA
This sequence comes from Lactuca saligna, assembly GCF_052625555.1. Lineage (NCBI taxonomy): Eukaryota > Viridiplantae > Streptophyta > Magnoliopsida > Asterales > Asteraceae > Lactuca > Lactuca saligna. The sequence continues at coordinate 187,502,342 of NC_136421.1, read as the reverse complement.
TGTAATAAAGCCGCTAAATAAGCCTGACAACTTTGACATGCCAAGAACTAGTGGCACAAAAGAAATACATGTAGAAGAAGTCACTTCCACAAGCAAAACATCATCTGTGAAAAGTGAACCGACTGACAAGAAGCTGAAACAAAAGGCTAACATCCACAGACAGCCGAAACAAGTGAAAAATCAAAAGCAGCAGAGGAATCTGAGATACAAAAAGAATCTCTCAGAGCGAAAGCAGTTTTGGCGATCTCAAAACGCCCATTTCTCCTATCATGATAAAAATTCAAAGCCAGAGAAAAAGACTTTCAGGCCGCATGAGGAACAGAACCGAAAGGACAGGTTCGGTTCGGAGAGCAACAAAAACCGAAAGGACAGGTTCGGTTCAGAGAGCAACAACAACCGAAAGGACAGGTTCGGTCCCAAAAGCAACAGCTACAGAAGATCCAGGTTCGGTCCCTCTGATGACCATAAACAAAAAGGTCACTTAGAACCTCAAGTCACGAAAGACTCCCAGTCCAAATTCTCTCATTCTGATTCCTTTCATTCTCGATCCTTTTCTAAATCCTATTCTGTTCCTACACGAAACTCAAAATAATCAACGAATTTGAAAGGAAAATCTAAGATTTCCTCTGTCAAGAATGACCGAAAGCAGACTAAGGTTCAAACGCCAAAACCAGAAATCAAAACGACTGTAGCTAATTCTAACAAAATCAAAGTATACACTATTAAGAGGAAAGATGAAACAACATTAATAAAAAGAACATATCTTGTTGATGTTTCTCTTACTATTCCTATTCCTGTGAAAGGCTCACGTGGACCCAAGAAACTTTGGGTTCCTAAATCTGCTTAATTTGTGCAGGTTATTAGTGACGAGAAGTTCGACGAAGAATGGTACATTGACAGTGGCTACTCACGTCACATGATAGGGAGCAAGGAAGAACTAAGGGAATTTCGATCTCTTCAGAATGGTGGGAATGTCAAGTTCGGCAACAACTCCTATGGAACGACAAAGGGTTATGGGATGATAACCAATGGAGACTTCACAATAAGAAAGGTAGCGTGCGTTGAAGGGCTACAGCATAATCTCATCAGTGTTTCTCAACTGGTAGGAGGTACCGGTCTCAAAGTTTCATTTGACGATGAAGGTTCAGAAATCATAGAGAAGAAATCAAAAAGGGTGATTCTCAAATCAGAACGCAAAGCTGAAATGTTTCCTCTCAATCTCAAACCAATCAAAGGAAATCCAGCTATATGTCTTTTATCCAAAGCTCATTCTGACAAAAGCTGGTTGTGGCACCGAAGGCTCTCACATCTCAACTTCAAAGACATCAACAAGCTTGTCACAGGATGTCATGTTAGGGGTCTCCCATTGCTCAAGTTTGATCGAGAAGATTTATGTGTTGCGTGTGAAATAGGGAAGCAAAGTCGTCAAAGTCACCCATCCATTATAAACACAAAAGTTGTTGAACCACTTGAGTTGCTTCACATTGACTTGTGTGTTCCATCATCAATCGAAAGCACTGTCGATAGCAAGTATATACTTGTTATAGTTGATGATTTCTCAAGTTTTACATGGGTGTTCTTTCTGAAGCACAAATCTGAGGCCACTCTTAAGCTCAAGATGTTTATTAAGCATGTTGAAGTGCAACTGAGAAAAGTCGTTCGCAACATCAGGAGCGATAATGGACTGGAGTTCAAGAACAAAGAATTTGAAGACTTTTTGGCAGAAAAAGGAACCAGTCACAACTTCTCAGCCCCCTACATGCCTCAACAGAACGGAATTGTCGAAAGACGAAACCGATCCTTGTGTGAGGCGGCCCGAACTATGCTAAGTTTCGCTTCTCTTCCTTTATATTTCTGGGTTGATGCTATTGCTGCAGCATGTTTCATGCAGAACAGGTCTTATCTCAACAAGCGCATCTCTCTTACTCCTTATGAGATCATCAATAACAGGAAGCCGAACGTAAAATTCTTCCATGTATTCGGTTCACGATGCTTCATCTTCAACTCCAAAGAACATCGTAACAAGTTTGATGTTAAAGCTGACGAAGGAATTTTTCTGGGATACTCTCTTACTTCAAAAGCATACCGGGTTTTAAATAAGCGTTCTAGAAAAATTGAAGAAACATATTATGTGACTTCGATGACAACTACGTCAAGAAGATAAAGCTTGCTGAAGAAGCAATTGGAGAGATTTTCTCTCAAACAGGTCAAGTCACGGCCTCGATTGCTAATTTGTTCGATCAGTTTGTGGAATTATTCGATGAACCTGAGAAAGCTACTCTCTCGGAAGCCAAGGCAGCAGACAACAAAGTCAACCATCTGAAGCAAATTGTCGAAGACGCCGCCAAACGAATGGGTGAAGGAGAACAAGTTCCAAACGAACCTCCTCAGCAAGTCGCTTCAGTTGAGGGGGAGAATCCACTTTTTTCAAAACAACCGAGCTCACAATTTGAGGGGGAGAATTCTATTCCAGTTCCACCCGAAAGCTCAACAGCACCCGAAAGACCTGTTCCACCCGAAAGCTCAACAACACCCGAAAGACCTGTAGCACCCGAAAGCTCGACAACACCCGAAAGCTCGACAACACCCGGAAGTCCTGTAGCACCAGAAAGTCCAGCTACACCTGAAAGCTCATCAGTCGAGGGGGAGAACTCCGATATGTTCTACGATGACGATAGTCAATCTGAATTGGAAGAAATGGTCAATGCTGAATTGGATCCATCCTATGATCCAAATTACCCTCCTCTTGTTAAATGGACCATAGATCATCCTATCTCTCAGATAGTGGGTAATGTCTCTGAAAAGGTCCTGACCCGATCTCAACTAAAGGCAAAGCAAACATCTCTATTCTCCAAAGTAGAGTTTTGCATGTATAATTCTTTCATATCAAAAGTTGAACCGAAGACAGTAAATACTTCTCTTGATCATTCTGACTGGGTTCAAGCTATGCAAGATGAACTCAACGAGTTCGAAAGAAACAAGGTATGGCACCTTATTCCAACTCCTAAAGATGCCTCAGTTGTTGGTCTCAAATGGGTATTCAGAAACAAAATGGACAAGGAAGGTAATGTAATTCGAAACAAAGCTCGTCTCGTGGTGAAAGGATACTGCCAGGAAGAAGGAATTGATTATGAGGAAACTTTTGCTCCGGTAGCGAGGCTGGAATCTGTTCAAATATTTCTTGTCTACGCTGCACACAAGAACTTCGAGGTCTACCAAATGGATGTAAAATGCGTTTTTCTGAATGGAGAACTTGAAGAAACGGTTTACGTGGAGCAACCTCTGGGTTTTGTTAATGAAAAGAACCCCAATCACTGTTATATTATGGACAAGGCAGTTTACGGTCTGAAACAAGCACCTAGGGCATGGTATGAAACGCTAACCAAGTTCTTAAAGATGTCAAAATTCAAACAAGGTTCGGTTGACCGAACCTTCTTTCGTAAGAAGGAAGGTAACCACCTTATGATTGTTCAAATCTATGTCGATGATATCATCTTTGGCTCAACGAATCCTAGCTTAACAGCTGAATTCAGAAAGCTAATGGAGACTAAATTTGAAATGAGCTCAATGGGTCCGATTAACTTTTTCCTTGGTTTAAATATTAGACAGGGACCCGAAGACGTCTTTATCAACCAGGAAGGATACACCAAGACTCTTCTTGCTAAATTCGGCATGATGGGAGACTCAAAGGTTAAAGTTCCTATGACGTTCGGCACCAAGCTCACACCATCCTTGGAAAAACTGGCAGTCGAAATTACGTTATATCGCCAGATGATTGGTTCTTTAATGTACCTCACTGCTAGCAGGCCTGATATAATGTTTTCTGTGTGTTACTGTGCTAGGTTTCAGGCAAATCCTCGTGAACCACATATGCTTGCAGTGAAAAACATACTCCGGTATCTGAAACGAACCACCTCCATCGGTCTATGGTATCCATCAAACTCAGGTTTCTTCGTTCAAGCTTACTCAGATGCAGACCTTGGAGGTTGTGTTTTAGACAGGAAAAGCACCACTGGAGGCTGCCAATTCCTAGATGGGAAGTTGGTTAGCTGGCAATCAAAGAAACAGACATGTGTTTCTTTGTCTACAGCCGAAGCAGAGTACATCGCAGCTGCCTCCTGTACATCTCAGGTGATTTGGATCCAAAGCCAGCTCCGGGACTATGGACTCAATATGAAAAAGATCCCACTATATTGCGATTCAGAAAGTGCAATTAGGATCTGTCATAACCCAGTGCAACATTCCAAGACCAAGCATATAGCACTAAGGTATCACTTTATTAAGGATCATGTGGAAGATGGGAACATCGAAATCCACTTTGTTCGAACCACTGATCAACTGGCTGACATCTTCACCAAAGCTCTTCCTGAAGCATCTTTCAATAAAATTCTACAAGGGCTAGGAATGATGGAATTGGATTCAGTACCAAAAACTACTTCTCAAAATCAAAAGTCGGAAGCGAAATGAACCGAACGTTCGGGTTCGATTCACATGTGTGCCGAAATGAACCGAACGCTCGGGTTCGGTCCTATTATCTGATCTTCGCTTATCACTCAAAGGTAGTTTCTTTGGTTGTAAACATTTTGTATCATTTTCTCAAATTCATCTCTCTTATTTTCAAAGTTCTTTTCTTTTTCAAACTTCTTTTTTTTTGCAATCGAAATAGACCGAACGCTCGGGTTCGGTTCCAAAATTTTGTTGTGTGTCTCATTTTTTTTAATTTTAATTTTTAATTTTTTCTTTAAATCAAAAATTCCAAAATCTTTTTCTTTTTTTTTTTTGTGAAATCAAAAACTCCAAAAACTTTTTTTTTGTTCGATAATTTTTTTTGTTTTGTGCCTCATATTTTTGTGTGGATATTTGTGGGAAAATTATTTCATTAGTTAAGTGTCCCTAGAAGCATGCTGCTATATGTGTCCAAAGCCTCACCTGATTCTGAATAATAGCCTTACTGACTTGGTACATACAAACCTTGTCTTCCCAATTTAGGCTTTCATATTTATTCTAATCATGAGCTACCTAACTCTCTTCTCACATGAGATAAGAGTTTTCTGCTTGGTCCTTATTTTAACAGCAGAGGTACTTTGGTTTCCTTACACCATCTACACTCTCCATTTTATTCGCTTCATAAACGTAACCCTTGAGACTCTCAAAAATTACCACTGAGGTTTATGGTTACACAATTTCTGTGTTCATGATCTTAGCTTCGTGCCACTACGTACTAAGTGAAACCCACAACTCCATACCTACTATGCATTGACAGTAAACAATCAACTTTGCTCTAGCTTTCACTAACGAATTGACGGACTTATCCATGGGGATGGAAAGTGAAATCTCTAATTTCCTTTTGTGTGATTCCTATGAAATTGTTAAATCCCATAACATTTCTTCCCTTGGAATCCAGTTTTAATTTTTTTTAGATTTTACGTAAACTATTTTACATTGCCAATTAAATTATTTCAAACCTACTTGTTCAACAGACTACATTAGTCTCACAAGTACTTCGTTCGATTTCTCTCTTATATCAAGATCAGGAATTCTGAACTGAAGCGAAAGCCACCCAAATTAGCTTGATTAATGTCACACCCCCAAACCAAGGATGGCGGAAACGTCTGGGGGTGGAGGACTTCATGTAGAGTATCACAACAACGAGTATAATAGTGCTCAAAGTAAATACAACCATCATAAATATAATTGAAAAAGTTACACAAAAGTATATGTTTACATGATTCAAATCAATTACATTATGATACAAATGAACCGTTCGACGATTATCGTCCCATCCTCAAAACGTGGTTGATTTCCTGTTTCACTGAATTCCTGAGAATACAAGTAGTTTTGAAAAGTGTCAACACAAAGGTTGGTGAGTTCATAAGCTCTTGATAGTAAGAGTTTGAAAATCGATCTTTGTAAAGAGATGTATGATACCAAGAAAATCCAATATTTTCCTTACAAAAGTTATGTAGTCCTAAATACCAGGACCGAAAATGAACAAATATTTGTCATACTTAAAAATATAAAAGTGGTTTTAAATTGGCATAAAACCCTTTCTGATGTGAGAAAAATTCCGTAATGAATGATGTGTAGTCTTAAATACCAAGACCAAAAGTATACAATAAAGTATGTAATTGTTGATGTAAAAAGTGATTTTAAATCGACATAAAACCCCCTTTTTTTTATGAAGGCGTACAAGTACTTTTCCATACTTAAAAGTAGTTTCAGTGAGCTAAATAGACATAACTCGCTAATTTAAAGTTAGAACCCGTAAACCTTTTGATTGTTAATACCACATGTGAGCTATCATAACCATACTTGACATAGACGGCCTCGTAATACGACATTATTCAGGCGTCGCCGTTAAATGACACTTGTCACCACAGACCTGCCGGTCTAGCTGTTGCAAGCAGCTCTGGTGTGGGTTTGTCAAACCCAATATAGATCTATACACAACTATCATGTTCTCCCTACAAGAGACTCTGGTTTCAATTTACAGGACTTTTTGACTTTGTTACTTTGGAAGTAACCCGAAGGGAATGACTCACAAATTTATTCATTAACAGATTTACGTGAACTAAATGGAAAACCTTTGGTAAATAAGTTTGAGAAGTAAATGATACATAAACTATACCTATTATAGTTTATCCAAAACGTTTGTAATGTATAAGAATTCTTTTATGAGTGCTTTAATGCTATGAATCCATAAACTATGCTCATTATAGCTTAATATACGTGTTCTAAATGAATGAATAATCTTATCATGAATGACTATATTTCAGTTTATGATGATAAACTAACAAGGAAACACATTCAATATTTGGAACTTATCGTTATACACTTTGCTCAACATAATACAAAGTGTTATGAAAGTTATAAACTGTTAACAAATTTTCAACCTTTCTACACTGTTTTTGAAAATTCATAGAAAAATCATAAGAAGTTGAAAACTAAATCCGTAAATTCTGAGAGTTCCCAAAATGTGTCTAATTTACTCATAATTTTTATCATGATCTTTAATGACCTCCAACTTCGGTGAAAAAGTCCATAATCACAGACTGGTCCGGCTTGGTGTTTGAAATGATAGGCAGTTTTGTAAAAATCACCATAAATTGTAGAAAAATCGTATGGAGATGTGCAAGTACTCATTTTAAAGCTACGAACTGGAACTACTTACACCTAAAACAGTTTTTCAATCAAAAATGTTTAAGTTGCCCAAAACAGTCCGTGAATGGAGTCCAACTTTTCTGATGAAAGCTGTTAGAAAAATTGAGTTATGTTCTTGGTGTTTGAACTTGTATTCCCCCCCTAAAAACTTGATAAAACATGAAAATATAGGGGTATGAACTCACCTTAAGTGATTTCAGTAGGTAAGTGTTGAAGAAGAGAAGTGTTCAACCCAAGAACACTTGAAGAATCACTTGAAGATTCGAAGATCTAACACAATTATGAGAGAGTTTGTGTAAGATATCCATGATTCGAGTAGAAAGAATTGAAATAAGCATAAAGAGAAGGGATTATTCTTACCAAATGTGGAGGAAAATCCCAAGATCAGCCCTCAAATCTCGAGTTCTAGAGAGGGAAAATGAGAGAGAAAAGAGTTTGCTCTTTTTGGTGAAAAGAGAGAAAATGAGAGAAATGAGGAGAGAGGAGGCTTTTCTAGCCTTTGACCAATTGTGGGGTTGGAAAAAGGTGTGAAAAGTACAATGAAATGACTAGGTAAGGGCTGATGGGGAATAGTGACATGGAGTGGGTGGTGGAGGTTGCTTGTGTCATAAAATAAAGGAAAGTCAACACTCCATCTTTGTACTTCACCTACTCCCCTTTGGATAAGGTTTTATCCTTAAAAACGTGATTAATTAATAGTTTAGGGGCCTTATATGTTAAAATAAGTTTTGGGTGAAAATCCCATGCTAAAACAATTAAAAACGGGCTTAAAACGCGAATTTAATCGAAAACCGAGAGAAAAATGCTTCCCAGCGAGGCCTCTCGGTCCTAGGCCGAGGTTCGGTCATGGTGGTTGCTGAGCCGGATGCGAGATGCGAACCAGGAGCGAGAAGCGAAGGGTCCTAGGCCGAGGGTTCGGTCAGAAGCTCAGAAGCGAGGCTCAGAAGCGAAGCTCAGAAGGGAAGGTTCGGTCCTCGGTCCTCAGAAGAGAAGGTTCGGTTCCTCTTCATCAGAAGGTTCGGTTCGGAGATAAAAGGCGAGAAGTCAGAACCGAATGAACTATAGTGAACAGTAGTGAACAGTACCTTCGGTTCGGTTCCTCTTCATCAGGAGGTTCGGTTCCTAAGGGGACTTTCGGTTCCTAAGAGGACTTTCGGGTCCTAAGAGGGGTTTCGGTTCTTGAGAGGGGTTTCGGTTCCTTAAGTCCGTTTTTCGCGTGGACTTCCGTTTTTGGGCTGTTTTCGCCAAATTCGAGGGTCGGGATGCCCCAAGTGATTATAGAGATTTGGGAGAGATTTCGAGAGAGATTTGAGAGAGATTCCACATACTCAGAGAGATTTGGGAGAGATTTGACATACTTGGGGAGATTTCACATACAAAGAGATATTTGGGAGAGATTTCATATTCTTAGAGAGATTTGGGAGAGATTTCACATACTTAGAGAGATTTGGGAGAGATTTGACATTCTTGGAGAGATTTCTCATACAAAGAGAGATTTGGGAGAGGTTTCACATACTTAGAGAGATTTGGGAGAGATTTGACATTCTTGGAGAGATTTCTCATTTAGAGAGAGATTTGGGAGAGATTTCACATACTTAGTGAGATTTTGGAGAGATTTCTCATAGAGAGAGAGAGATAAAGTGAAAACGATTGAGAGAGGTTTCATTGGTGACCTTTTTGAGTGTTCGGCTTCGCAATGCAGGGTCCGTAAGCCCCGTTAAGCCTTGTTTAAGGATCTTGCATACTCCCGATGAGTATGCAACATTGTTTTATCGGTTTGGCTCGCCACGTACCACAGTTTTAGGTTAAGGAGATCTAGATGTACGCACTTTTCAATTTATGATTTCTCAATAGAATAGAGAGTTGTTTACAAATTACATAACGTAAACTCTAATACTCATGGAAAATTGAGTTAACCGGTTTGACTTGTTGACTTTAGTTGACTTTGACTTGACCGAAAATTGACGGTTGTCACAATTAAAAGAAGCCTTTCAACACTTCTCAATAAGTGTCTGATCGTTATTCAACGGGAAACCACACAAGCACTTTAAAGTCTCTCTTGACTTTGAAGGAAGAGATTCGTGCCCGGGATCCATTGTTTCGTGTGTTTACTGACATCACAAATTCCCTCATATCTGTTGCTTTATTTCCTTTTCTTTTAAACACTAAGCACGAAAATCTTTTTGATTTTCCAAAATTCCGGTTTCATTAGTTACAAGCCATATTTTTAATGGGATTTGAAGTTATAAAAGAGTTGTGGCTCATTTTAATCCACGTGGTAATTTTGCTTTAAGATGACATTCACTCTAAAAGGATAAGATGCTGAATCAGGTGGGAGTCCAATCGATTTGATTTTCAAATGGCGCTTGAAAGACAGGCGTGCGAAGTGGAACCGTTTCGTTTAAAAATCGGTGCCTGATAGGAAGGCGTGTGAATCGGGACAGTTATTCTCTCTCATGCGTAATCATCGGTGCTACCAACTGTCACGCATCAATTACCCTCCGAAAAACTCTTCGTATTTCCCTCGAAGATTTGGGACCAGATTCTTCTCTCTCCCCATAGTATAAAAGGTAACTTCAACCATTATTTACCTCTTTACTGCACCCAACCTTCAGAGAGCAAGAAAACCTTCAAGTATTCTACTGTTCATCATCTCTCCCAACTTCTTCACTTCAATGGCGGATTCATCATCTGTTCATGCCACTTCCCACATCCTGCCGATTCGTCCCCAACAGAGTTTGATCATCGATCTTACTCCCCAAGTTTATGATGCCTTCATGTTCTCGATCATCGAATGCCTCAAATACTCGCCCCTTGCTCCTGCTCTCACCAAAGCTGAAGTTGTTCCTATGGAGTGTTTATCCCAAATTTTCGCCACTGCTCATTACGATAAGTCTGTCGATAGGATCTTCTTCGACATTCTTGATCATAGGGCATCAATCTCCAAGCAGGGATTCTGCTCTCTTTTAGGGTTTGAACCCGATTCATCTAGGGTTAACCCTGAATCCATTCCAGTGGGTCACTTTTTTCTATGTTCTACAATATAGGATACACTGAGGTGCTGACAACGGTCACTAAGTTCAAGAAATCGTGCCTGCCTCCTCAGTGGAACGGGTTATTTACTGTGTTGTTCAAGGGGTTATCTGAACGTAGTGCCGGGTCGGACGGAGCAAGTCGTCTGTTCAGCACGATTCTTTATGGGGTTTACAATGGTATCAACCTGGACTATGGGTCGGTCTTATGGCAGCAACTGATTCAAAGTCTAGCCTCTACATCTCGGCATTCCGAGATCTCCTATGCTTGCTTCTGGAATCTAGTCACAAAATGGGTGATGGACAAGTATCACGTCCCCATTGTTGCTGATTCTCCACTGTCTTTGATTGGTACTTTCCATACCACGAAGATAATAGTCTCCGATGCATCAAAATTTCAGTTTATTGGTGTCACACCCCGAAAATCAAAGGCGGAAACATTTACGGGTGGACTCCACGTTGTGTATCAAATCCAATGTACATAGTAATCACAGTAAACAACCATTACATTACATATATATATATATGAAAGTTTACATTTGTTTCAAAAGTAAAGTTATACAAGATATACATATGCATCATATTAACAAAAGTTGAGACGAGTCTTCTGAGCACTCCGTCTTCTCCAAAAGATATCACCGGGTACCTGTCTAACTTGGACCTGAGAATACAAGCGGTTTGAAAATCAGCATAAAGCTGGTGAGTTCATAAGCGGTTTTGTTTTATGAAAATGTATCGATTTCCTTTAGTTTTCCGAAAAGGTTTGTTATCCAAGAAAATCCCATATTTTCTTATGTGAAGTTAGATTAGTTATCATTTGTTACCAATTCGATCATGTGTTGTATTTTACCCCAGGAAAATCCCATATTTTCCTAATTGTAAGACCAGTTGTATATCACAAAGTATAGTTTAGTACACAAAACTATATGATGAAAATCTTGGGATCACTATCACGTAAGAGATATAAGATAGTTTGACACATGTAAAAATACAGATTTAAGATCATGGGACTACCATCCCGGACTAGACACGAGATAATTCGATATATATGGAAATATAGATTGAAAACCATGTGATCACTATCCCGGACAAGATATAGATTTAGACCATGGGATTATCATCCCGTACTTGATATAGATTGAATTCATGGGATTACTATCCCGTAATAGATATAGATTAAAAACCATGGGATCACTATCCCGGACAAGATATAGGTTTAAACCATGGGATTACTATCCCGTAATAGTTATAGATTCAAAACCATGGGATTACTATCCCGTATAAGATATAGTTAAAAACCATGGGGCAAACATCCCGAATTAGATATGAAATACCATAATATACACGAATTGTAGATAGAAAGTAGTTTGATAACCTTGGGACTAACATCCCGAACTAATTACAAGATAGTTTGATATACTAAGAATAATATTTGAAAACCATGGGATCACTATCCCGGACTAGATACAAATTAGTTTGATAAAACCATGGGATTACTATCCCGAATGAGATATAGATTCTAAAACCCAAGCTGTGAATAAACTAATATTAATACATGTTGTGAGTCGGGTAACCATGCTAATACGACAACAAGACCTCCTTGACATTTGTCCGACGTCGAAACGATATCCAGAAATTTTTCACCCCAGGCGTGCCCGCCTAACTGTAGCTAGCAGTTAAGGTGTGGGATTTTCAGTCCCGAATAGATCTATTCACAAATTCCGCGCTCTCCCTACAGGAGACTCTGGTTACACTTCCGGGGAGGATTTACTGATCATCCATAAAGGGTAGTGACTATCTCATAAACTAGTACTAAACTATTCACAGGGTTCTCAAACGACATCGACATACAGAAGATTATGAAACGTAATACAACAATATAGATACATACAATGAAATTATCTGACAATACATTCAAATGATACGGAGATAAACTGAATCAGACATAGTTTATCTAATAACTTTATATAGATATCAGTACATGATAAAACGAATAGTAAAGAACCCCAAATTATTCCCATAATAATTTGATTAGTTTGGTTATTTCCTTAACTAAAATACATTTAGTTGTAATTGATAAATCATTCCTTATGCTCAGCATAATATATAAGGAGTAAAAGAGTTTATAAGTTTGTCAGATATTGTTTGAAACATATCAATGTTATGATTCGAAAACAGTTATAGTTTGCTTGTATTCCCCCCCTGAAAAACATTGAAAAACACGGAAAAGGGCGTAGGGGTATGAACTCACCGAACGAGAAATGTGACGATTTGGATGCTAAGAGTTGATTCGGGGCTTGTAAACACACGAGGTTCCTAAGTATAATGTAAAGATACACATTTGTATCTAATTAGGACTTAGATTGATTATTTGATAGGGACAATTGTTTCTAGTCGCGTAAACACCTCGATACAAGTGTTTGGAGGGACTCGGGTGACATTTAGGGACACATATAGTTAGGATAATGAATTGGGACTTCAAAGGAACACCCCTTAGGGAGTTTACGGCCACAAGACCCATTCCCCATGAGTTTACAGCCGTAAACTCATGGTGGGGTCAATTATGGGCAAAAATGACTTCAAACACTTAGGGGAATTTTTCTAGGTTTGGTTTAAAGTCTTGGAATGGATTTTTAACATAAAAATGACACATTTATGGGAGTTTACGGCCTAGAATAGGCTCCTGGCCGTAAACTCCTTAATACTCATGAAATTGGTGTTAAATGGTGCTAGAACAAATCACATGTGATTGCTAAAATTGTTTCAAGACCTTACATGCATTTGTATGAAATTTTGAAGGGGTTTTTGGAGTTTACGGCCAATGAGACCCCTCTCATGGCCGTAAACTCTCTTAGAGAGTGATTTCATGTGTTTTAATGCCAAAAACTTGTTTGTAAGAGCTTCTAAAATTCATTCCAAGGCTTTAGGGTTGGTTTAAGGGCATTTTGGCATGTCTTTATGAGTTTACGGCCAAAGGCTATGTGCTTAGGCCGTAAACTCCTATATGTAATGTGTTTGATGTGTTTAAGGTCTCCATACCATTTTTAGATGATTCTAGGATTTACCACAAGGTCATTGGTTGAGTTTCAAGGCATTTGGACATGTTTAAAGGCACTAAATCCCCCTTTTAGAGGAGTTTACGGCCCAAGCACATGCCTTGGCCGCAAACTCTTGTTTTTCCCCCAAAAATCATGTTTAAAGTGTCCAAATGCTAAAACCAATATTCTACAAGTCATATCTAAGCCTTGTTTGTGATTTGGAAGGGTTTAAGGTCATGAAAACCCCATTTACATGAGTTTACGGACCAAGCTTATGCCTTGGCCGTACACTCCTTCAAGTGACTCAAAATCAATGTTTTAAATGTTATAAGTCCTTTCCATGAAGTCATTAAGCCATATCTAAAGTCCAAAATTGCTTAGGAGGGGTTTTAGGGCTTAAAAACCCATGTTATATGAGTTTACGGCCCATGAAGGCTCCATGGCCGTAAACTCATGAATGTGGTCTTAATCCATGCTTTGAACTCGAATTTGAAGGCTAAGAAGGTTACAATACAAGCTAGGGAAAGTACCTTAGAGATTTGAGGCCTTAAATTTGAGTTTTGGACCCTTAAACTTGGATTTACGAGAGAGGTTAGGGAGAGAGTAGAGAGAGAAATAAAAAGCTTCAAATGGGTGCTTAAACACGTTTATATAGGTCCTAAAACTTGGACATGGTGGAATTCTACCTGATACCGGCCTTAAACGAAGCTTTAGGTCGCACCCGATTAAGTTTCCGTCACCCGGCGGGGACGTTTCTAAAACTTATGAAATAATTATTTTTGGGCTAATTACGTGAGTTCCTGAGTGGTTTAGATACTCATTAAATTATAATAAACATATAAGTTTAAATAATTTAACCCAAAGTGAAAACGGAACGAATTTGATAACGGTGAATTTTTCGGGTAAAACGGGTTTTGGCGATGAACAACTTCGGGTTGTTACAATTGGATCCATCCCTGAGTCGATGTTTGGAGACGTTCATGCTGACAGCCGTATCATCCGAACCTACAAGGACTTTCGTTGCTCTGGTCCTAGAAAGATCAATCCTGAGATGATCAAATCCATTCACGAAGCTGACAAGCCTGCTCCAAGGGGAAAGAAGAATGAAAAGGGCAAAGACAAGCAAGTTGGCAAGGGAGCGAAAGGCCCTTCTCCCAAGAAACGTAAAACGACCAAGGCTGTTCAATCTCCTCCGCTGAAGAAGAGAAAAACCCAACCCAGGCGAAAGATGATATTAGCTTCCTCCTCAAGCGAATCTGAGGAAGAAAATTCAGACTCTGACGAGTCCCTTCGTGGTAACACTCCTCCACGATCGCCTACCCCAGAAGTTCATTTTTCCAGTTCACCTATCTCTTCTCCATCGGTCACCATTCCTATTTCCATTCCCCTATAACCTCCACCACTCAAATACCACCTACCTCTATCCCAGTACCCCCTCCCATTTTTACAGAAGCTACCACCACAACCGCAGAAGTAAGAACCAACGTATCTGATACGGGGGCTCCTACTGACGCACCCGAACCCACTCCCACTACCGAACCTACTTCACAACCCGAACCTACTTCTACTACCGAGCCTCCACCCTCACCTCATCCAGCAGAGGATGAAGAACCATTTCTTGGTGGGGAGGACATGACATTTGATTCGGTCTATTACAGTCCGTATCAGGTGCAGAGTGACGACGACGATGATGCTCCGGTCACCAAGAAGCATCTCAAGGAGCTTCACGAGAAGATTGATTCGCTCATTGCCTCCTCTACTTCATCACAGTCTACCATTTTTGAAGCTACTATTCAGAAGATTGTTGATGATTTTTCCAAAGCTCAAGAAGTTTCTCTAAGCTCAACTACTTCCACAATTGATGCATCCACCAAAGCCTGTGCGGTTGCGACCGAAAAAGTCAAAAAACTATTTACTGATGCTTCCTCTCTTTTGCAATCTTTACAGGAAACTGCTGAAAACACCAAAACGAAGCTTGACCCGATTGTCAACAAGCTGGCTACCTCAGTTGCCTCAGAACTGAAGTCCTTCGCCACTCTTCGTCAAACTCTCTCCGATGACAACTCATCGTTTAAGGCGACGATTGAGGAGCGACTGACTAAGCTCCATGAAGATCTTGCTGCTGAAAACTCTCTCATGGACGCTCTTGCTAGAAAGACCACTGCTCTTAAGGTCAAGAGTCTTCAACTCTCCAATTCTCAAAAGGAGATTGAATCTCTTCGATCTAAACGAGAGATTGTGTCTTCATGTGTTTCGGATGTCCATGCAGCCATTTCAAACATCCTGGAAGCACATGATCCGATACTAAACTACTCTGTGAGGCGTGATCTTGCAGAAAAACTTGCTCCTGCTCTTTCTCTCCAGAGCAAGATTGAAGGGCTCCTTGACTTCGTGTCCATTCCGAAACAAGGGCGAGAGAATGTATCTCAACTGCCTCCCACTTCTACAGCAACCAAAAAAACCGAACCTCCTCCAACAGGCCAAGCCTCAGGTTTGGGTGTACAAGACAAAGGGAAACAAATTGTTGAAGATAGTGACGACGACAAAGAGACGATTGCTGATCTCTTGAAAAAGCAAGGTCGAGATAAGGATGCCGATATAAGCGCTAGGGTTGCTAGAGAGGCTGAAGAAGCTGAAAGAAAACAGAAAGAGGCTCAAGACCTTCTTGAGAGTTGGAAAACTCTTTTTCCTCCGTGGACTCTTGAGAAGTTGCTGAAAGAAGCAATTGAAACTCCAAGCATCTTGTGGCTCGAACCAGTGATCTCACTAGATCGTATTAATTATGTCGATTCTCAGTTCGACATGCCACTGACCCGAAAGGCCTTCATATTCCATGCCTTTGACAACATTTCCGAGTTCCCTCATCCTCATCCAAAGGTTGACAGGGATTTGGTCGAATTCTATCTGAGGGCTGCTCAACCACAGTATCAAACATGGAGCGCTCAGAAGATAATCAATGTTTGGGTCCTCAAGCCGTATCGGGAAGGGAACTTCACTAACGTTCGGTTTAAGGTGCTGAGAGGTTCTGCAAAGACCGAACATGCGATTTCGCTTGCTGATATTCCCAATTTAAATCCGCATGATTAGATAATTTTACACAACATCCTTCTCACAAATGAAGCAGAATATGGTCCGATCATTGACCACTTCAAGAGGATGCTTGTCTGCTACACCATGGAAGTTGCCAAGATGGATCAGGAAATCGCTAGTGTCTTCAAGAAAAAGCCTACTATTTCTCATGTTGGCTCAGCAAGTGATCTGAACATGATGCAGATGGGGAAGATAGACCCGAAGAGAAATTATGTTATGTTTACCAGAAACGAAGGCCAAAAATGCCTGTTCACTTTGGCAGACAAACATCTCTACACCACTGCATGCCTGGAACATGTCTTAGGGATCATTCATCGTTGCAAGTAGAATTCGGCAGATGACAAGAAGTACTTTGATGATATGATTCAGTGGTACATTCGCTTCAGACAGACAATCCTCGCTCTTATCCCTCGTATGTTTGATACCACTAAGAAGGTTTCGGCAGCTGGCCCTAGCAAGAAGAAGTGATAGTCTCGCTCCAATTGACGCAAAGGGGGAGATTGTTAGGTCCAGTTAGTTTTGCGTCTTTGGGCTCGTTAGCTAGTCCAGTTTTGTCTCCGGTATGGGCCTGTCCATCCGTGAGTTCTTTGTAGGGTTTATTATTTATAGATGCTTGCATGCATTCTTTAACGTAAGATTTGATAGAGATTTACATAGAGTTTATAATTCTAATCTTTTGTAACCCTAGAATCCTCTACAGCGGAAGTTCTTCATCGAGCTCTGCTGGGGATTGAGTTAATCGAATCATTCGACTCATTCAGATCCATTCTTGTGTTTTTATCTCACTGTTTTTACTTTCTTGATTTGCTTGTTATAAAGATCTAATCGATCAAAGAGTTTTGCAAACTCATCACTTTGCTAATGCAAACCCGACAGGATGCATTATTACCTCGTGTTTGCTAACTCGAATACTCTGTATAGTACCTTTGGTCATGCAAACCCGACATTACCTCATGTTTGCTAACTTTGGTACTCTGTGTAGTACCTTTGCTAATGCAAACCCGGTATGATGTATCTTTACTACTTTAATATGTTGTTTCGTATATTAAAGGTATTATACATATCTTGTTATAGTTGAATGTATTTTGGTAATTTCCTTGAAAAGTATACAGTCGTGAATCCTACTTGTATCTTTAGTTTTGAATCATAAATTATACCTATTATAATTTATATGTTCTATCTGATTAGCATGGTTTCTCATGGATGAACACCTTTGCTCAGCCTGATACAAAGGTGATGATATCAAAAGGAGTGACCTTCTGTACTCACATATGTATAATATATATATATATATATATATATATATATATATATATATATATATATATATATATATAATTAAGAAGGAAACAGCCTTCGGACAAATAATACAACCCTAATTCCACATCCACACAAGGAAAAGGATATAAGATAATTCATTAGTCCTAAGCCCTTCAAATCTTATTTATATATTTATACATATATAAACACGATTTTGGCATATGTAATTTGAAATAGTTTATAAAACATTTTTCAAAGAATTTAATGGAGTTTACATGACTTTTAGGATTTAACATGGCTTTAAGTTATTTTAGGAGTATTTGATAATTCTTAAAAGCATACGAAAATTTTATGTGTGATTATTATCACACACAGTTATTAACACAATTTATTATTGTGTTAAACTTGTATTCCCCCCTAAAAATCATTTAAAAACCATTGAAAATGTGAATTATAGGGGTATGAACTCACTTTGATATGCAGTGATTCGGGCAGCGTTTCGTTTACAGGAAAAGAGTTTGTTTGACGAGAAATCGGCTCAAACCAGGCAGAGTTTCGACAGGAGAGAGGATGACTTCTCGAGAATTCTGAGGCTCCGGGGCTTGCTTCGGGCTTTAGACACGATATCGGGGCCATGGGGGTCGTGAGAAAGTTGAGGGGTAAAAATGTGAATTTTGGGGAAATTTAGGGTGAAAAACTCTTCTTAGCCGTGGAGTCTCGCGCCCTTTATATAGGGGTGCGAGGGTGCGGTCCGAGAAGGTGGGTCAGCAGCCACCTGGCAAGGGAGAGGAGTCAGCAAGACACACGTTGGACATGCGTACTGTACATGTGCGAGGCTTGGACCCGGTGATGAGTTGGTGGCTTCGGTTCGAACAGGTGGGGGCTTCGGATTTGACCAACTTTCGGTCCAATAGGAGAATGCCACGATGCAAGGGGGTGTCCGAGGGGCATCTCTGGGGTGTCTCTTGCGAGTGTTGTCCGCTGCTTAGTGGACCTCGGCTGCAGTCCAATCAGAAGGTCCCACACAAGGTTTGGTCCTATCAGCAGGTGACACATGGAGGTCCGCACGTGATGATGACGTGTCCAAAGCCTAGCATGTGAAATTGCCCGGTTTTCCATTTTTCTTGATTTTTGTGCCAAAAACTTGTGAAATTCATAACTTTCGCATACAAGCTCCGTATTTGACGTTCTTTATATACACGCATAGGTAAAATCGTACTCTACGATTTTCGTTTAGACTTCGTCGGCTAATTTTGACTTTATTTTTAATATTATTATTTTAAACAGACCGGGACGGGAATCCGTTAAAAATTCGTAACTTCTTCATCCGACGTCCGTTTTCGTCTGTATTTTTACTGTTGTGCTACTTTTGACGAGATCTTTGATTCTTGTTTAAGTTGCGTCGGCTAAATATCGATCAATTTATATTTCGAATTTTTAGCTGTCTACTGCTAAACCGAAACTTCGAAAAATCATAATTTCCTCATACAAAGTCAGATTTTGACGTTCTTTTTATGAACGTTCTCGGTTTAACTTATTCAACAACTTTCATTTAGATTGTTAATGATAAAAAATCCTTTTATCGAAAATTTTCTTTTTACACTGAACAGTGTTTCGTCGGTTTTACCGTAGATTTTCGATTGGTCATAACTTCTTCGTTATAACTTGGATTTCAGTGTTTTTATGCTTTTGGAAACCTTGCTACAAACTCTACCACTTGGTTCATCCCAATTATGATTATTGATCAATTTATTTTTGACCAAAATTTGACTGGTGTCACATTATCCCCCCATTAGAGGGAATTTCGTCCCGAAATTAAGTTTAAAGTGATACTCATGGGCTAGGTCTAATATTTCCTTTCCCAAGTGAATTCAGGTCCTTGATTTTTAATCTAGTGAACCTTCACTAATGGGATGAGACTTAGCGTGGCTCTTTAGATTTCCCTATCCATGGTTTTTATTGGTTCTACTACAGAGTGTAGACTTTTATTTAACTTGATTTCATCGAGTGCAATAACAAGTGTTTCAGCTGGTAGACACCTCTTTAGATTAGATATGTGAAATATGGGATGAATGTTATTAAGTTTTTTGTGGTAGTTTAAGTTTAAAAGTACAAGACCCATTCTGGTAAGAACCTCAAATGGTCCTATGTACTTTGAGTTCTGTATTTCATGCTTTCTCAAGCGCATCTTGTCCTTCCTGAGTGAGACCTTCATATGACAAGGTCATAAATCCTGGAATTCCAAGGGTTTTCTTTTATCGAAATTGTGTCATCTCTGATTAACTCTGGAAGCCTTATGGCGCTTCCTGATTCGTATTTTGTTTTTGGTAGTTTCTCGGATGAATTCCAGATCAGCGATGGTGTTGTATGGAAATTGGATCTCTAGCTAGTTGCTTATTACCTAATTTAGTCTAGTGTAGATAGGATTTGCACTTGTGACCACAGAAGGTTTTGAATGGAGCAACTTAAATGCTAGCGTGATAAAGGACTCGACTAATTGGTAATTGGATATCCCATTCTTTACCATAGTCGATCCCATAGAATCATGACTACTTTGGTTCCTAGAGATTTTTAAGTGACGGCCTGAACTGGGAGATGATTCTATTATCTCAGTGGAGATAACAGATATTGGCATACCGTGCACTCACACGTTCTAGTTATCTTCTCTACTTGCCACATTTTCAGGTTTTAAGGCTTCCTGTTGAGCCTCCTTACTTTGTATGGAGAGATTTGAATGGGTTATCATAGTCCGTGATTGGCACTATCACCTGGGTACTCTTTCCGACTTAGGGTGTCAGCTATCATATTGGATTTGTCGAGATGATAACGAATTTCAGATTTGTAGTCATTTAGTAGCTCGACCCACTATCATGATCTCATGTTGAGTTCTACCTGGTAGAAAAGATGATGTTGGCTTTTGCTCCGAAGTTCATGATCAGAATCATACTTGGCTCATCCATCATTACCTCGTGTATATAAGTCATATATAATTTAGATTTCATAAAACGTTTGGATGGGTGACTCTGCCCCAGGTCCACAACCAAAAAAGGAACAGGAGATAGGGCAGAAGCACGCATCCTTAATATTGTTAAGTCTAACTTATATACCACCCTCGTGTATACACTTAGCAGTGATAGATTAACTTAAGGAGTTCTTAGTCTCTATTCTTGAACTTGACATGCGGTACAATGATTTTCCTATGAGATCTATTGGAGTACTTAGGTAGTTACTGACTTCTATGACTACTTCAATGCTTTTCGTTTGATGTTTCCTGACTACTGAGTAGGCTAGAATTGCATGGTACTCTTCGCATGGGTACTTCTGAAGTTTTGAAATGAGACACAACCTAAGGGTTTTGTGTTATGGAATCAAAGAATTTCATCTTACCGTTGATTAAGGAAAAAGTTCTCTTATGCAGCATAAGAAATTTCACATGGTAAGGGCCAGGCCAAACAATGTCGAATGAGGATGTCAGAATTTTCTCGACGAAATAGATATTAAGTCATTCTGGGATGAATGATTACTAGGGTGATATGCTATGTACCTAAGTTTTATGCGCTTCTGGTTTTTTTCTGTTATTATTACTACAAACCCCTTTTTGATTCGAAACTGGTGGGTACTACCAATACGAGGCTTCTGATAATTTTGAAATTATGAACTTTCATGAAACTATCCTTACTAGGTCTCTCTATAATCACTTGGTGTATACAAGTCATGTATAATTAAGATTAGTAAGACCTTTGACCGAGTAACCCTGCCTTAAATCCACAACCAAACAAGGAACAAGAAATGAGGCGAGATTACTCACTCTAAGTCTACAAATCTCAATTATAAATGACACATATGTATACACTAAGTCATCATAGCTTACCTGTTAGGGTTTCAAATTTTATATAATGGTTGTGATTTAATTTGAACGGAAAAGTAATCATAATTATAGATAGTTATCGGGGTTTGGAAGCGTACCAAAATATAGCAGGGTTCTTTGATGTTTTCCCATGTCTTGGGATCAAAATCCTCCTGCTCCCCCGTCGTTCTTCTCTGTTGGACAGTCCGTCTTGTAATGTCCTATTTCACCACAAAGGTGACATATGGGAATGGTTCCAACATCGGTAGTTGAAGTGATGAACTCGACCGGAGTTCTACAGATGCAGGCGGTATGCCCATTCATGTTGCATCTATTGCAATGCAGCTCTCGGCAAACTCCATGATGATGATAGTTGCACTTGCTGCAATGTGGGAGGTTTCCTAAGTACGGCTTGGTTTGTGCTAGTATAAGAGGGCTGATGGGGGTATTGACTGCCCCAGTTCATTGCCCTCTATTAGGTTCTTGAGTTGAACAACTCCCGTTCTTGTTCTCGAACTTTCGTTTAAGGATATTAGGCTTAAGGTTCGAGGTGTCCTTACAAGTAGGTGCTCGTTACTGTACTTGGCCATCACCATGATCAGGGTTACCGATAGCATTACTACTAACATTTACATTGTTAGCATTAAGGTGTGCCATGACAGCTGTTACAGTTGCTGTGACCGCAGCTTGAAACGTAGCCGAATCTATATGAAGGATTGATGTTTCGCTGGTGGGTTGGTTACACTTCTTTGGAGGCATGATTCTGTTTCATGATAAGAAAATGAGCTCGTGAGTGACTATCGTGTTTCTAGATGTATTCTAACCATTTGTATATTTGTATCAATCTTTCTTTTTGTTATATTGTTCTTAATGATTCGACCTACATCCCTATGATGCAGCCCTGGTAAGGAACATAATTAAGTTTGTATAATGGTTAGAAATCGAGTATCATCCGAGCTAAGTTACCTTCGTTTGGTGGATATCGTTTCCTAATTTTCGAAAATATTCAAAATAATTCATAACAGTGTCGACATAAAATAGACTTATGAATTTGGGAAGTAATCACTATCAATTAAGATTCTGTGATCTGATTTATTGTTATTAGCCGAGACAGGAAAATAGGATAAGCTTCAAACCTAATGTAAGTAATGAAATCACTAACTCACTAGGTTGAACTGATTTACTATTTATTACTTAAATGAAATGGTGCTCAAACTTTTCACATGAATCATGTGTGGTTTTCCTTTGTTCTCCGTTCTATTCTAGGTGGTAATGATTTGTTCTCTCTTGGTATCTATAGGGTGTCCTTTTCCTCTATAGGTATATTGAATTCTCGGGATGTCTAACTTCAGATTCTAACACTGGTCCTCATTACTTCGTAATGAAGATTTTGAATCTCGGAAGTTCATGCGAACCTCTCATTGGTGTCCTTAATAGGGTAAGGGCACTAAATGATTTCTATTGGTTGTTTGCTTCTCCTATGTTTCTTTCTTGGGATTATCTTAATGAAATTTTGTTGGATCCTCCTTGACTCTTTTATTGATTGCTGGAGTAATTATGTTTATCTAATGAGTTTATACGAGAATGAGAATATCTAAAGAATCTATGAGAAAAATTAAATTTTTACAAGGTGATTCTTTCTGGTCCTTCTATAATCACATGGTGTGTACCGATTATATATAATCTAGATCAAATAGACCTTTGGATAAGTAATCCTACTCTAAAACCACATCCAAACAAGGAAAAGGAAGTAGAGTGAAAATCACATATTCTAAGTCTATAAAATATCGGCTATATATAACCTTAATGTATCCACTTAGCAATTATACACTTATCAGAAAAGATCTTTTTAACATTTCCCCACAGGTATGTAACATCCCTCCATGTTATTTTAGTTATGAGTTTGATTCTTGGACTTCTAGATATAAGAACTCAACAAGTTTTCAATTTTCTCGTTATAGCATCCTAAAATACTCCCATAGTATTTTAGTCTTTGGTTCTTGAATTCTTTTGGTACTTAGGTAAGTTTTTGACCAGTTGCAACACTACAATCACTCCCCAAACACGTGTTGGTCATATCTCGGATGAATATAGTTGATCAGGCTATATTGATCCCAGATATGATTACGTCATTGTCTAGGTTTAATTGCAATGTACAACATCCAAATACTTTTGTTTTGTTCTTCTTGTGATACTCATTCTGGTATATATACTCTGCAGGTACTTATACTTTTATAAAATATTGATATATTTTTAGAGTATAACTCTTGGTCAGAGTGTTTTTATCCCAGTGGGTTTATAGTTGTATATCTTTTATGACTGATATACTAAGTTCACTATAAACACTGCTTTGATACCAATCTGTCGCACCCCCAAACTAGAATGGCGAAAACATTCGGTGGTGGAGGACTTTAGGTTAGTATCACAACACATGCAATATAGTAATCAAAGTATAAACAACCATTGTATTAATAAGTATAAGTTTTACATAAGTGTTAAAACATTACATATTCAAACACTAAAGTAGGTACAATAGAAGACAAGAGTCGCGGTACGGTACTAGGTAGTCTTCTCAAAAGCATCTGGAGTGTATCTGTCTACTAGATTCCTGAGAATACAAGTTATTTGGAAAGAGTAGATCAGCATTTAAGCTGGTGAGTGCATAAGTATTTTGGTTATGTTAAGTATACCCTAAGTTCTTTGAATGAGTTCACTGGTTTGTCCAGGAAATCCTATATTTCCTGAGGTGATTAACTGATAACCTCAATAGTTTCCTTCTGTAATTATTTAGTTTATACTGATTATATATAACGCAATATCGAATGGACATTCAAATGGGTGTATCGGCCCTAAGCCCTCAACCAAACAAGGAACAGGAAGTAAGGCGGAAGTCACTCATTTCACTATCAATCAGACATTACTTATGTATAACTCTAATGTAATAACTAAGGAATTATAGAATTAACCACTAAATGTCTTTTATGTTATACTAGTTTACAAAGATTGAATGACTAAGTTTCATTTGATAAGTGGTTTAAACCCAAAAACCGTTTCCTTTGTATAAGTGGTTTAATCCCATAAATTGTTTCCTTTGTATAAGTGGTTTAATCCCATAAACCATTTCATTTGTAAAAGTGTTCTTAGTTATATCAGTTCTATAGTAAAAACCTTATTATTAATCCTGGAGAGTATTGTATTATCCATAATACTGCCTTGTGGTTTTAAATGTTCAAAACCAGAAGTATAATACTTGATTTCATGATACGTAGCTTTTGCTGTAAGTAAAACCTACTAAAGGTATATCTGGTCGAGATGTAATTAACTTTTCTTACTGTTATAAGAGAAGTATATTACTTTGTAATTCACTCGTTGAGTCTTATTAACCATACTAATATGACTGATATGCCTGCGGCGACGTTCTTCAAGCGTCGGAAATGGAATGATATTTGACACCCTAGGCCTGCTGGGCAAACTGTAGTGAACAGTAGAGGTGCAGGATTGTCGGTCTTATATAGCTTTATTCACAAATTCATGCTCTCCCTGCCAGAGATTCCAGCTAATAGTTCATGACTTAAAAGGTCGTACTTAGGTAGGTACACCGTGAAGGGTCTCACAAATTTATTGTTTCAACGTGATTTACAATGTATTATTATTACATTGTGAATGCTAACTCTAGTACTTTGATCGTACCCTTGGTTAATGCAAACCCGGTATAATGTATTATTACATCGTTTTTGCTAAATCGGATACTCTATATAGTACCTTTGTTAAAGCAAACCCGGCAGAATGTATTATTACCTCGTGTTTGCTAACTCGGGTACTCTGTATAGTACCTTTACTAATGCAAACCCGAAAGGATGTATTATTACCTCGTGTTTGCTAACTCGGGTACTCTGTATAGTACCTTTGCTAATGCAAACCCGGAATTACCTCATGTTTGCTAACTCTGGTACTATGTATAGTACCTTTGCTAGTGCAAACCCGGTATGATGTATCTTTACTTCTTTAATATCTTGTTCGTATATTAAAGGTATTATACATATCTTTTTATAGTTGAATGTATTTTGGTAATTTCCTTGAAAACTATACAGTCGATAATCATACATGTATCTTTAGTTTTGAATCATAAATTATACCTATTATAATTTATATGTTCTATCTGATTAGCATGGTTTCTCATGGATGAACAGCTTTGCTCAACCTGATACAAAGGCATATAATTTGAAATAGTTTATAAAACATTTTTCAAAGAATTTAATGGTGTTTACATGACTTTTAAGATTTAACATGGCTTTAAGTTATTTTAGGAGTATTTGATAATTCTTAAAGGCATACATGAATTTTTTGTGTGATTATTATCACACACAGTTATTAACACAATTTATTATTGTGTTAAACTTGTATTCCCCCCCCCCCTAAAAAGCATTTAATAACCATTGTAAAGGTGAATTATATGGGTATGAACTCACTTTGATAAGCGGTGTGTAACAACCCGAAGTTGTTCATCGCCGAAAACCCATTCTACCCGTATAACTCGTCGGAGATCGAAATGTCCCGATATCATTTTTGGGTTTAGTTAACTAAAATTATATGTTTATTTAGGAACTCAAGAATTTAGCCCAAAACATTTATTTCATAAGTTTTAGAAATATCCTCGTCGGGTGACGGAAACTCAATCGGGTACGACCTAAAGCTTCGTTTAAGGCCGGTATCGGGTAGAATTCCACCGTGTCCAAGTTTTAGGAACTATATAAACTAGTTTAAACTCTCATTCGAAGCTTTTTCCTTCTCTCTCTACTCTCTCTCTAACCTCTCTCCTAAATCCAAAGTTTAAGGGTCCAAAACTCAATTTTAAGGCTTCAAATCCCTAAGGTACCTTCCTAGCCCTAATCTATAGCATATTTGGCTTCCAAATTTGACATTTAATCATGAAATAGGACGTCATATGTGAGTTTATGGCCCAGGAGGCTGCCTAGGCTGTAAACACCAATTTGAAGGGTTTTTAGCCCTTAAACTCCTTCCTAAACTCATTTGGACTTTAGATATGGCTAAGGGACTTCAAGATATGGCCTTAGAACATTTAAAACTTTGATTTTGAGTCATTTGAAGGAGTTTACGGCCAAGGCATAAGCTTGGGCCGTAAACTCATGTAAATGGGGTTTTTCATGCCCTTAAACCCTTCCAAATCACTAGTATGGCTTAGATATGAATTATAGAACATTGGTTTTAGCATTTGGACACTTGAAACATGAATTTTGGGGGATTTAGGTGAGTTTACGGCCAAGGCATGTGCTTGGGCCGTAAACTCCTCAAAACATGGCATAAATTCAATTCTAAAGTGTTAGAAAGCCATCCAACACCACCAAAAGCCTTGGAATAAATCATAGGACCAACCAAAAATAGTTTAAGGGCCTTAAACACACTATTTGTGGGATGTTTAAGAGTTTACGTCCAAGGCTTGTTCTTGGGCCGTAAACTCCATGATTCATGGTGTTAGAATGCTAACTAAACACCCCTAAAGCCTTTAGATGAATTTTAGAAGCCCTTCTATGCAAGTTTTAGACCTTGAAACACCTTGTAGCACTCTATAGAAGAGTTTACGGCCATGAGGGGGGTCTCATGGGCCGTAAACTCCATAAAACCCTCAAATGTCCCTTGCAAACTCATGTTAGGCCTTGGAATAATTCTATTAATCACATGTGATTTGTTTTGGAACCATTTAACACCATTTTCTTGGAAAAATAGGAGTTTACGGCCATGGAGCCATGCTAGGCCGTAAACTCCCATAAGTGGGTCTATTTTATGTTTTAAAATCATTTCAAGTCCTTAAACCAAGTCTAGAAATTATCCCCTAAGTGTTAGAAGTCATTTAGCACCATAAACCACACCCACCATGAGTTTACGGCCGTAAACTCATGGGGAATGGGTGTTTTAGACCAAAAACTCTTATATTAGTTTACTCATGGGGAGTAAACTCAAGTCCCAAGTCCCTAGTGTCATTTCACGTCCTTAAACGCCACCCGGGTCCCTCCAAACACTTGTATCGGAGTGTTTTCGCGACTTGAAGCAAGTGTCCCTAACATATAAATAAACTAAGTCCTAATTAGATACAAATATGTATCTTTACATTATAATTAGGAACCTCGTGTATTTACAAGTCCCGGATCAACTCTTAGCGTCCAAATCGACACATTTCTCGTCCGATGAGTTCATACCCCTACGCCTTTTTCCGTGTATTTCAATGTTTTCGGGGGGGGGGGGGGGGGAATACAAGAAAAACTATAACTGTTTTCGAATTATAACATTAATATGTTTCAAATATTATCTGGCAAATTTATAAACTCTTTTACTCCTTATGTATTATGTTGAGCATAAGGAATGATTTATCAATTACAACTAAATGGATTTTAGTTAAGAAAATAACCAAACTAATCAAATTATTATGGGAATAATTTGGGGTTCTATAACGCTTGTATTATATCTATATAAAGTTATTAGATAAACTATGTCTGATTCAGTTTATCTCTGTATTATTTGAATATATTGTCAGATAATCTCATTGTATGTATCTATTTTCATTATATCATGTTTTATAATCTTTGTATGTTTGATATCGTATGAGAATTCTGTGAATAGTTTAATACTAGCTTGTGAGATAGTTACTCCCCTTTATGGATGATAAGTAAATCCTCTCCGGAAGTGTAACCAGAGTCTCCTGGAGGGAGAGCGAGGAGTTTGTGAATAGATCTATTCGGGACTGACAATCCCACACCTTAACTGCTAGCTACAGTTAGGCGGGCACGCCTGGGGTGACAAATTCTGTATATCGTCCGACGTCTGACTAACGTCAAGGAGGTCTCGTTGTCGTATCAGCATGGTTACCCAACTCACAATATGTATTAATATAAATTTATTCACAGCTATGATTTTGTTTTGTATCTATATCTTGTTCGGGATAATAATCCCATGGTCTTGTATCTATATCTCGTTCGGGATGGAAATCCCATGGTTTAATGTCTATAACTCGTTCGGGATGATAATCCCATGATCTTGTGTCTATATCTCGTTCGGGATGGTAATCCCATGGTTTTGAAACTAAATCTTATACGAGATGATAATCCCATGATTTTATCAATCTATCATATATCTAGTTTCGGGATAGTGATCCCATGGTCTTTATCGAATTATCTTATAACTGGTTCGGGATGTTAGTCCTAAGGTTTTCAAAATACTTTCTATCTACAATTCGTCTAAATTATAGTTTTGTATATTAAACTATACTCTATGTCATTTAATCAATCTTGTATTTAGGAAAATATGGGATTTTCCTGGGGTTAACGTATATCACATAACTGAACTGTAATGAAAGTTAACGAAACTAATTAACATAAGAAAATATGGGATTTTCTTGAATAACAAACCTTTTCGGAAAACTAAAGGAAATCGATACATTTTCACAAAACAAAACCGCTTATGAACTCACCAGCTTTATGCTGATTTTCAAACTGCTTGTATTCTCAGGCCCAAGTTAGACAGGTGACCGGCGATATCTTTTGGTGAAGATGGAGTGCTCAGAAGACTCGTTTCTACTTTTGATTATATGATATATGTATAACTTTTGTACAATTTACTTTTGAACCAAATGTAAACTTTCATATATATGTAATGTAATGGTTGTTTACTGTGATTACTATGTACATTGGATTTGATACTCAACGTGGAGTCAACCCCAGGAACGTTTACGCCTTTGGTTTTCGGGGTGTGACAGATTGGTATCAGAGCCCTTGTTTATAGTGAACAAAGTATACCAAACCTTACATGGTATAAAACTATAAACATTAAGGGGCCTAAGTGCTCTGAACTAAAAGTATCCTACAAAATATAAGTATTTTTCAAAAGTATTTAAGTATGCCGAGCCGTCGAAATCCGTAACTATAAGTAGAACAAAACATAAGTAAATGGGTGTTGTACACTGCGGTTAAACCTGGGCAGTTATGTAGTCGTGTCTAGGGTCAATATAGCCTGGCCAACTATATTCATTCGAGACACGGCCAACATGTGCTTGGGAGTGACTGCGGTATGCGGCATACCTAAAACTTACCCAATATCCCAAACAACGAAATCGTCGCTGCAGCGAACCATGAAATACTATGGGATTATTTCTCGAACCGATCCTTTGTAAAAATCCTTGTATACGCGTTATTCCTCGATCATTCCTTTAGCGATAACTTATCTACCCTGATAATTCATTCTTGCTTCATCGCTTAATAGAATTTTATTTTTGTCTTAAAGAGATATCCTTTGTTTCATATCTCTTGATTTAATGTAGGGGACTTACCATCCTCTTTTTCCTAATCGCTTTAGATCGAAATGTCTTCAAAGAAAGGATCCAATTCAAGTAACAACAGCCCTCCGTCACCACCCTCATCTCGCTTCGACCCTGTGATGCTCCAGCTGGTTGTCTCTACTGCAGTGATGACTGCAATGACGATCTTGAACTCTAACATGTCCATTGGTCCAGGATATAACCCCTACCCCAAAAACCATAGAAATGTTCAGGAGCATCAAAATGAAAACGATAAGAGTAAAAAGCGAAATGGTCAGAGTTCCCAAGGACCCTCCAAGAGGCGTGAAACTGTGGCAGTTCAAGCTGTCACTACTCCTGTCGTTGTGCCTACAGTTCAAGCTGCTGCTACTCCTGTTGCTATGCCTATAGCTCAAGCACCTACCACTGGGTATGCGGGTAATCTCCCTTGGTGCATCAAGTGCAAATATCACCATTATACCCCTGGCCCGTGTTTCAAAAGGATCTGCAAAAGATGTGGCAAAAAGGGCCACTCTGCTCAAAATTGCAAAACACCAGTTCATCTAATCCATCAAGCTTCTGGATCAAGTACTGGACAGGCCTGCTATGGTTGTGGAGAAATCGGGCATTTCAAGCGAAACTGCCCAAAAGCAGCAGCCACCAACAACATCAACAATGCCAAGATGGTTTTAGCTATGAAGTAAGAGAAAACAGCCACTAATCCCACTGCCGCGGGTATATTTTTCTTGACAATTCATATGTTCGTATTCTTTTCGAATTTAGTGTTAAGAAAGTTTTATTAGTCATTCATTCAAATACCTTCGTAAATATAGTCCTCGTCTATTAATTGAAACATTTTCCGTCAATATGGTTACCAGTGAGAATGAATGCACTAGCGACTTAGCCCCAAGAGTTTCTTTCGAACGTCTAGTTTAGTCTCCCATCAGACCCTTCGAGATTTTCGTAGAGATCAATTCTGCAACCTTCAGGTTTCGGATGCCCTTAGAGCTTGGTAATATCTATCTAGACCATCACATCTCGAATCCTTAGAAACGTCTGCCCAACGAAACCCTAGTGATTCCTTGGAGGAAACCGAAGTCGTTCAGGGTTGGAACTTCAATGAGAAAACAGATTGATATCATAGATTGAGAGAGAGTCAATGTGCAAGACAAGGACACGTCTCGATAATGAGAATCCGTTAAAACGCCCATTAGAGATCTAATTCCACTTGAGAAAGTGAAGATCTGAAGCAACAAATCCATTCATGTTTCATTCCAATCCATGACCTGTATCTTATTCTTTGAATTTCGGGACGAAATTCCCTCTAATGGGGGGATAATGTAACAACCCAAAGTTGTTCATCGCCGAAAACCCATTCTACCCGTATAACTCGTCGGAGATCGAAATGTCCCGATATCGTTTTTGGGTTTAGTTAACTAAAATTATATGTTTATTATCATTCAATGAGGGTCCAAATCATTTAGGAACTCATGAATTTAGCCCAAAACATTTATTTCATAAGTTTTAGAAATATCCTCGTCGGGTGACGGAAACTCAATCGGGTACGACCTAAAGCTTCGTTTAAGGCCGGCATCGGGTAGAATTCCACCGTGTCCAAGTTTTAGGAACTATATAAACGTGTTTAAACTCTCATTTGAAGCTTTTTCCTTCTCTCTCTACTCTCTCTCTAACCTCTCTCCTAAATCCAAAGTTTAAGGGTCCAAAACTCAATTTTAAGGCTTCAAATCCCTAAGGTACCTTCCTAGCCCTAATCTATAGCATATTTGGCTTCCAAATTTGACATTTAATCATGAAATAGGACGTCATATGTGAGTTTATGGCCCAGGAGGCTGCCTAGGCTGTAAACACCAATTTGAAGGGTTTTTAGCCCTTAAACTCCTTCCTAAACTCATTTGGACTTTAGATATGGCTAAGGGACTTCAAGATATGGCCTTAGAACATTTAAAACTTTGATTTTGAGTCATTTGAAGGAGTTTACGGCCAAGGCATAAGCTTGGGCCGTAAACTCATGTAAATGGGGTTTTTCATGCCCTTAAACCCTTCCAAATCACTAGTATGGCTTAGATATGAATTATAGAACATTGGTTTTAGCATTTGGACACTTGAAACATGAATTTTGGGGGATTTAGGTGAGTTTACGGCCAAGGCATGTGCTTGGGCCGTAAACTCCTCAAAACATGGCATAAATTCAATTCTAAAGTGTTAGAAAGCCATCCAACACCACCAAAAGCCTTGGAATAAATCATAGGACCAACCAAAAATAGTTTAAGGGCCTTAAACACACTATTTGTGGGATTTTTAAGAGTTTACGGCCAAGGCTTGTTCTTGGGCCGTAAACTCCATGATTCATGGTGTTAGAATGCTAACTAAACACCCCTAAAGCATTTAGATGAATTTTAGAAGCCCTTCTATGCAAGTTTTAGACCTTGAAACACCTTGTAGCACTCTATAGAAGAGTTTACGGCCATGAGGGGGGTCTCATGGGCCGTAAACTCCATAAAACCCTCAAATGTCCCTTGCAAACTCATGTTAGGCCTTGGAATAATTCTATTAATCACATGTGATTTGTTTTGGAACCATTTAACACCATTTTCTTGGAAAAATAGGAGTTTACGGCCATGGAGCCATGCTAGGCCATAAACTCCCATAAGTGGGTCTATTTTATGTTTTAAAATCATTTCAAGTCCTTAAACCAAGTCTAGAAATTATCCCCTAAGTGTTAGAAGTCATTTAGCACCATAAACCACACCCACCATGAGTTTACGGCCGTAAACTCATGGGGAATGGGTGTTTTAGACCAAAAACTCTTATATTAGTTTACTCATGGGGAGTAAACTCAAGTCCCAAGTCCCTAGTGTCATTTCACATCCTTAAACTCCACCCGGGTCCCTCCAAACACTTGTATCGGAGTGTTTTTGCGACTTGAAGCAAGTGTCCCTAACATATAAATAAACTAAGTCCTAATTAGATACAAATGTGTATCTTTACATTATAATTAGGAACCTCGTGTATTTACAAGTCCCGGATCAACTCTTAGCGTCCAAATCGACACATTTCTCGTCCGATGAGTTCATACCCCTACGCCTTTTTCCGTGTTTTTCAATGTTTTCAGGGGGCACTACTAGAAAAAGGCCTTTTACGACGCTCATTGCGCGTCGTAAAACGCTCAGACGACGCGCAAATGCGTGTCAAGGAAGGCCCTGTCATAAAGAGAGACGACGCGCTTTTGCGCGTCGTCTACAGACGACGCGCATTTACGACGCGCATTTACGACGCGCGGTTACGACACGCAATGCGTATCAAGGAAGGCCCTGTCATAAAGGAAGACGACACGCATTCGCGTGTCGTAACCTTACGACGCGCGTGTTAATGACACGCAATGCGTATCAAGAAAGCCCTTGTCAAGAAAGGCCATGTCATAAATGAAGATGACACACATTTTTGCGTATCGTAATTTTAAATTTAAAAAAATAAATTATTTATGGATTTACTTATTTTCATATTAAATTTGCATTTTATGTCACATAATGGAAAATAAAATACCATATACAAATAATACAATGCATTACACAAAAGTTAATGTTATACAAATAATCATTCGAATAGTAGACAAATGTAATACTACAAATAATCATTCCAATAGTAGACAAATGTAAGATTTCAATATTTTTTATATAATTAACTAAATTATTAGCCAAATTTCCAAAAATACCAACATACTTTTCTATGAAGAGCATTAACACTATTCTTTTCCATCAAAAACTTCAAAACCTGCATAATTAATTTAATGTTTAATTAGCTACAAGGATTAATAAAAGCTATTCGGAAGACAACAATGAGAACCAAATTTATTTAAAAAAAAAGGAGATAGAGAAAGAGAGAGACTACTTGCATCTAGCCTCTAAAAATGTGGTTTGTGTAACCATCACCCGGATCAGCACCAATCTGGATCTTTTGATATGAGGCTCTGTTATGTGTCTCGCTTAAGACATCCAGACAATCTGAATGCTTCTTCTCAGTTTGAAACTGCAATAATTGAGATACATTTCATTTTGAGGGGATAGATAAAGAAAATATGAATGACCATCAATTTATCAGTAATCAAAGGGGATGATTCTCTTCAGCAGAAAGATAGAGCCTTTGATGGATCCTAGTGAATCAGTTACTAAGGAATGTGACATGTAGATTGGATTGGTAAACCAAAAGGTAACAGTGTCACTGCAGGTTTTTGCATTTTCTTGAGACTCAAAAGGGCAGTGATGTCTTATTCTAGGTTGATTGTTAAAAAAATTAATATGGAATACCTAATATGGAAACAGTAAAAAAATTAATAGTAAAAAAGTGGACTCTTATTCTACTAGGTTGATTGTTAAAAAAGTACATACGTCTCCAGGGGTATCAAGAAGTGGTTGCTAATTGGTGGAGCCAACAATTGGCTCGGGAATATGATCTTCTAGGTAAGCATACCTACACAAAAGTTAAATTACTTTTTAGCCCTTGTGGTTAATTGATAACACACATAGATGCAGATGAAATAAAGAGAAGGAATAACATACCTTTTTTCAAATACAACAAGTGTAGAAGATTCATAACTCTTAAAGTGATGCTTTGAGTTAGGAGGTAGGTAAGCAAACGAGTCTACCTACAGTTTAATGACAAAGATTAACTGTTCAGGAATACATTTACTTGATTGAAGCATTTTTCCCTCTTCTTTATAACAATATCTTTCAGGAATGCTATTCAACTTCAAAATTTGGCACAAAACATGTAACTTTAATGTTCATATAAATCTTACTACACAAGAGAAAATTCAAGATTAAAGGGTTCTATACCATCAGTGTTTGGCAAATTCCTGAAACATTAGTGAGAATCACGAAAACTTGAACTGCAAATACAAACCTAAATGATAAACATAAATTAAAACACAACTCAAGTCACACTATGATTCAAAAGAATCTTGATTTGATTATAAATTGAGGGGGTCATTAATACCTCTCAACATGTTTAGGAGGTAGCCCTGATTTTCAACATGTTTAGGAGGTAGCCCTGATTTTGTCGTTGCTCTCACGGAATGAAAACCCAGATACAACCGGTGGAAGGAACCCAAACACCAGGTACGATAACAGAGAAACCAACATGTGAAGCGGGAAATCCTCTCTTCGCCCCAAAAGTTGTTGGTATCGATCCTCTTCTGAGGAAGAAGATCATCTGCCTTCGTTTCTCAGGTCCCAAAGCTGTAATTGTAAACAAACAACATCAAAGCAAAATACATACATATACACTAATATGCAACTTATTACTTACATTATGACTAATCACCAACAATCCGCCAAATATGCTAGCCAATTCCAATTCCAACACATTCACTGCAAGCAATAATAAAGAATATAAAGTAAATGATTTGGTAAAATTTCCTTTTATATTTTAAATAAAAATATCACTGGAACGTTTTCAATCACTGAAACAACATGACTCAGCATTTCTAACATGTACTAACCAACTTTGGAGAAGAAAGAAATTTTTCTTCTTTCAACCTAATGCAACAAAATGATTTGGTAAAATTTCCTTTTATATTTTAAATAAAAATCACCAAGATTAGAGAATAAAAATACCTTGTAACATACGAACCATATAGGAAATTTGACAAAAAAGCACATCTGCAGAAAATATCTGAGAGAATCATTTTCTCGATCTCTTTATTTTCTAAAACCTTAAGAATGCCGAGTTCTATTTCATGAAGCAGTGAGTCCCTTAAATGACAGGGGAGACGCACAGAAACACTAAATAATCAAGTTTTTAAAATATTTACCTTTTCCATGACAAAGTAAAATAGGCAAGGATGAAGCACGATTTGCAGCTTCCTCCCCTTCCACCTTGTTACTCAGATCCCTAGAGATATTTTTTTAAAGATAAATTGTTATTAAAAATAGCAATGTGGTTTAAGTAAGAGGGGTAAAAAGGTAAAATGGTGAAGAGAGTCAAACTTTGCACATGGAAGCCAACCACTAAGGCCAACAATTGCATCCAAATGAGTAGAGTATGAGTTTCCATTTCCAAATTTTCCATGTGAAAAACATGTTGCAGAATATAGAGCAGTTGCTGCTCCCATACTAAACCCTCCTACACCAAGTTTGACTACAAAAAGAAGTCAAACATTTCTTGAATTTATCCAAAGTAGATAAAAGTAAATTAATTTTGAAACTTACTATTAGGAGGCTCAGTAGATAAGAGACTCAATACATGTGCTGCAGAAGCATCCATTGATTCTACATCTTGATGTGCATCTTCAGATAGGTCACTTACATCAAACCCTAAAATCCATCATACATAATTACATTTTACATATTTACCCTTAGGGATACAATTTCACATTATGATAATAAA
The DNA here is from genome assembly GCF_052625555.1 of Lactuca saligna. Lineage (NCBI taxonomy): Eukaryota > Viridiplantae > Streptophyta > Magnoliopsida > Asterales > Asteraceae > Lactuca > Lactuca saligna. Next base: position 187,466,204 of record NC_136421.1, on the reverse strand, counting down.
AAAAAATAGTGTTTTCAAAATTTAAATCATACATGCAGTTGTAGGAAAGCCGCCGAATAAGGTTAATGGTTGAGAAGGTGAAGTAGGGCATATCCATTTGATCTAAAAAACAAAAAAAAAACATTAAATAATCAAGTTTTTAATTTATAAATTATAATTATCATTTATATGTAAAAGACTGAATGATAATTGTTTGCTTACATTTGGAAGAGGAAGAGTCTCCAAGAGCTGGGACCAACTGCCAGAAGAATATAAATATATGGATTTCAAATAAGGGTTAATTTGGGAATGATAATATATAATATAGCCAATTAGAGAAGGAAAATGAAATGATGAAATTGAAATTAGAGTTACCTTGAACCATTATCACCAAGGCCATGTAACCATACAATGGTTGCTTGGTGTTTTCCTTTAGGTTTCACCACATATGTTCTTCCAAACTCAAATACCCTTCTGGCAGTTCTTCCACCTTTCATGGAAAATCCACCAATGTTGTAAATAAATATAAATGGAAAAGAAAAAGAAAAGGAAAAGGAAAAGGAAAAAACAATAAAATTATATAAATATTTCTCTAATCCTACAATATAAATTCATTTTTTGTAGAAAAAGAGTGCAAGTGCAACCTCTGAATGAGAATCGAGAAAAACGAAGGTATTATTGGGTAGCTCTGCATTAACAAATATGATTTATTAGAAAAAGAAATCAATCAACAAATGATTAGAAAAAAGATTGAAGTAGATAATTGATTACTTGTATTGGTTTTAGGGCTTCTGAGCTGTGATTGTTTAGTCCGACACCAAAACATCACCATTCTTCTTCCTTTGTCGCATCAATGAATCCAAAAATTAAGCTCGCCTAAAGAAAATAAGATGTCCAATTCAAATATTGAAGCTCAAATCAAGTTTCAATTCCTATAGTCATTCCTTAAATCGCCAAACCAAATGGCATAAAAATCTCTTATCTTTCAATTTTTGGTATCAGTTAAAACTAAACACAGAAACACTAAATAGTATGGTGCTACTGATAGAAAACTTCACTTCAACAGTTGAGATTTTCAGAAAGAAGAAAATTAGGAGGATCAAGAACTTTTGTAACCTGAGAGTGAGAGAATCATCTGGCTTCATCGTTTAATAAGCCTCGTGAGATTCAGAGACAAGGTTCTGAAATAAGTTCCTGCTCGATCTCCACCTCTAACGAGTAAAAATGGCGTTGTCGTAGATCCATCTCGATTGAAAAACAGTGGAAAGATTCAACATGTTCAGATCTCATTGGAAGATTAGAATCTTCTGGAGGAGGTTATGAAGCGGAGGATGTTGGATCCTGGACGGTGGGGCGGGGCTAGTCGGAGGTTAGAGGTGCGAGGCGCCAACACCAAGAGAAACGTCGGAGGTGGGAGAAGCTGTCGACGTCGAGAACTGAGAAGAAGAGAAAGGTTTTGTCAAAGTGAGAAGGAGAGAAAGGGAAGTTGAAGAGAGAACGAGCAGTACAGGAGGGCATAATCGGGGCAAGTTCTTGAAAAAAGCCCTAGCTACTAGGGAAATTAAAGTGGAGGGAGAAAAAAATTAGGAAGGCGGGGATTTTAAGTTATTGGGATTTCATTTTCCCCGGATGGAACGCGCGCGTTCTATTAAAATTTATAAAGCGACAGTCGTAGACGACACGCAGGTGCCTTCCGTGTTTTTATTTTTTTTTGTTTAGACACTAATTTTAGGGCACGCAAAAATGCGCGTCTGAAATCCTTTAAATTTTGGAAGAGATGACATTATTTTTTAGATACTCACCTTTGCGTATCATAAATCACTGCGTGTCATGGTTCGCGCGTCGTAAAAGGCTATTTTTCTAGTAGTGGGGGGAATACAAGCAAAACTATAACTGTTTTCGAATTATAACATTAATATGTTTCAAATATTATCTGGCAAATTTATAAACTCTTTTACTCCTTATGTATTATGTTGAGCATAAGGAATGATTTATCAATTACAACTAAATGGATTTTAGTTAAGAAAATAACCAAACTAATCAAATTATTATGGGAATAATTTGGGGTTCTATAACGCTTGTATTATATCTATATAAAGTTATTAGATAAACTATGTCTGATTTAGTTTATCTCTGTATTATTTGAATATATTGTCAGATAATCTCATTGTATGTATCTATTTTCATTATATCATGTTTTATAATCTTTGTATGTTTGATATCGTATGAGAATTCTATGAATAGTTTAATACTAGCTTGTGAGATAGTCACTCCCCTTTATGGATGATAAGTAAATCCTCTCCGAAAGTGTAACCAGAGTCTCCTGGAGGGCGAGCGAGGAGTTTGTGAATAGATCTATTCGGGACTGACAATCCCACACCTTAACTGCTAGCTACAGTTAGGCGGGCACGCCTGGGGTGACAAATTCTGTATATCGTCCGACGTCTGACTAACGTCAAGGAGGTCTCGTTGTCGTATCAGCATGGTTACCCGACTCACAATATGTATTAATATAAATTTATTCACAGCTATGATTTTGTTTTGTATCTATATCTTGTTCGGGATAATAATCCCATGGTCTTGTATCTATATCTCGTTCGGGATGGAAATCCCATGGTTTTATGTCTATAACTCGTTCGGGATGATAATCCCATGATCTTGTGTCTATATCTCGTTCGGGATGGTAATCCCATGGTTTTGAAACTAAATCTTATACGGGATGATAATCCCATGATTTTATCAATCTATCATATATCTAGTTTCGGGATAGTGATCCCATGGTCTTTATCGAATTATCTTATAACTGGTTCGGGATGTTAGTCCCAAGGTTTTCAAAATACTTTCTATCTACAATTCGTCTAAATTATAGTTTTGTATATTAAACTATACTCTATGTCATTTAATCAATCTTGTATTTAGGAAAATATGGGATTTTCCTGCGGTTAACGTATATCACATAACTGAACTGTAATGAAAGTTAACGGAACTAATTAAAATAAGAAAATATGGGATTTTCTTGAATAACAAACCTTTTCGGAAAACTAAAGGAAATCGATACATTTTCACAAAACAAAACCGCTTATGAACTCACCAGCTTTATGCTGATTTTCAAACTGCTTGTATTCTCAGGCCCAAGTTAGACAGGTACCCGGCGATATATTTTGGTGAAGATGGAGTGCTCAGAAGACTCGTCTCTACTTTTGATTATATGATATATGTATAACTTTTGTACAATTTACTTTTGAACCAAATGTAAACTTTCATATATATGTAATGTAATGGTTGTTTACTGTGATTACTATGTACATTGGATTTGATACTCAACGTGGAGTCAATCCCGGGAACATTTCCGCCTTTGGTTTTCGGGGTGTGACACGGTGATTCGGGCAGCGTTTCATTTCCCGGAAAAGAGTTTGTTTGACGAAAAAACGGCTCAAACCGAGCAGAGTTTCGACAGGGGAGAGGATGACTTCTCGAGAATTTTGGGGCTCCTGGGCTTGCTTCGGGCTTTAGACACGATATCGGGGCCTTGGAGGGTCGTGAGAAAGTTGAGGGGGGTAAAAATGTGAATTTTGTGGAAATTTGGGGTGTAAAACTCTTCTTAGCTGAGGAGTCTCGCACCCTTTATATAGGGGTGCGAGGGTGCGGTCTGAGTACGTGAGTTAGCAGCCACCTAGCCAGGACGAGGAGTCAGCAAGACACGCGTCGGACATACGGAGTGTACACGTGTGAGGCTCAGACCCGGTGGCAAGGCGGTGGCTACAGTTTAGACAGGTGGGGGCTTCGGATTTGACCAAACTTTGGTCCAATAGGAGAATGCTACGATGCGAGGGGGTGTCCGAGAAGCATCTCTAGGGTGTCTCTTGCGAGTTTTGTCGGCTTCTTAGTGGACCACGGTAGCAGTCCAATCAGAAGGTGCCACGCAAGGTTCGGTCCTATCAGCAGGTGACACGTGGAGGTTTGCACGTGATGATGACGTGTCCGAAGCCTTGCATGCGAAATTGCCCGGTTTTCCATTTTTCTTGATTTTTGTGCCTAAAACTTGTGAAAATCATAACTTTCGCATGCTAGCTCCGTATTTGACGTTCTTTATATGCACGCGTAGGTAAAGTCATACTCTACGACTTTCGTTTAGACTTTGTCGGCTCATTTTTACTTTATTTTTAATATTATTATTTTAAACAGACCGCGACGGGAATCCGTTAAAAATTCATAACTTCTTCATCCGACGTCCGTTTTCGTCTGTCTTTTTACCATTGTGCTACTTTTAACGAGACCTTCGATTCTCATTTAAGTTGTGTCAGGTAAATATCGATCGATTTATATTTCAAATTTTTAGTTGTCTACTGCTAAACCGAAACTTCGAAAAATCATAACTTACTCATACGAAGTTAGATTTTAACGTTCTTTTTATGAACGTTCTCGGTTTAACATATTCAACAACTTTCATTTACATTGTTAAGGCTAAAAATCCTTTTATTGAAAATTCGCTTTTTACACTGAACCGTGTTTTGCCGGTTTTACCACAGATTTTCGATTAAGCATCGAATCAACGAACTGGAAATGAAGACCCCCGAGTTGTTATATGTGGCACTTAATGGAATCCTAATAATAATTAAATACATATATGTATCTAAATTAGCAATTTTGTTATATAAAGTGTTAGAAAGACACTTGCTTTCAGTTAAGGAATGTTACCGAGACTTGAATGAATCGAGGAAAAAGGGGTTTCCAGTCTGATTCACCACATAGGGAGGGTTTGCGGCCGTGAAGGGGGTTTACGCTATGAAAGGGGCTTATGACCTTGAAGGAGATTTACGGTCGTAAACAACCTCTAGAAGTGATTCCTGATGATTTTCGGGAGAATTGAGGGTGTTTTGGAGTTTACGGTCGAGAGGTAGAAAGAGAGATAGAGATAGAGAGAGAGAGGGAGAGAGAGATAGAGAGAACGAGAGTGTTTTCGGCCATGCAGGTTCAAATGAAGGTGGGGATCCCATATATATATGGCTGGGGGTATGGTCGGTGGTGGGGGCCACCTGGCACCCACTGTAAACGGGTTCACTATAACGCCCGTGTTTCTAGGCTAGGCATTAATATTGACATAATGGTCTAGGTTTACCTTTGTAACTCATTTAGAAGAAATGAAAAGGAATTATGTGAATTTTATGTGAATTATGTGTTTTATGCTTAATTATTAGGGTTTAATTAAATAAAAATAAAAATAAGCGTCAAAATTAAAGTGTGAGATAAGCCCGATATCTATACATAAAGTTGTAGTGATCGAAACAAGGATTTCGGGGATATAAAGAATGGCGAAATCCGAGTTATAACGAAGAAGTTATGACGGGTCGAAGTTTTGCGACAAAACCGGCATGGTACCGAATGTCGTAAATAGTGAGTTTTTGATAAAATACTTTTTAGCCTTAGTAATCTAAACGAAATTCGTAGTATTCGTTAAACCGAGAAGTTCGATAAAAAGAACGCCCAAATCTGACTTCGTATGAGGAAGTTATGATTTTTCGAAGTTTCAGCTTAGTAGTAGACAACGAAAAAGTCGAATTTTAGATTGAGTGATTTTTAGCCGACACAACCTAAACGAGAATTGAAGGTCTCGTCATTAGGAGCACAATGGTAAAAAGTCTGACGAAAAGGGACGTCGGATGAAGAAGTTATGAATTCTTAACGGATTTCCTATCCCGGTCTGTTAAAAATAACTATATAAAATTTAAATTCAAAGTTAGCCGACGAAGTCTAAACGGAAGTTGTAGAGCGTAATTTTAGCTACGCGTGCATATAAAGAACGTCAAAAACGGAGCTCGTATGCGAAATTTATGGATTTTAGAAGTTTTGGTGCGAATCGAGAAAGTTGGCATAGTCACGAGTTGCCACGTCACCCTCGCTGAAAAAGTGCCACGTGTCCTGCTGAGCCACCAAGCTGCTGAGTCATACGAAGCCACGTGTCGGATTCTGATTTGACCGAAGGGAGGTCCAATCGGAGGCTCGCATATGGACCGAACCTCGCACCTAGCTCCGAGCCTCGCATGTGTGATACGACTCCGCGGTCCAATTAGCGAGTGCCAACGAGACCCTCGCACATGCTGACGACCTGCGCATCGGACACATGCTTCGGACCAATCACAAGAAGCCAGCAGCCCTTCGCACATGCTACCCTCGTGCGAGCCACCCCCTACGAAGTCTCTCACCCGTCAGATCAGAAGCTTCTCAGCCGTTGGATCAGGACTTCAGACCCTATAAATAGAAGGGTACCTGCGAAGGATCTCGATTACTTTTAGAGTTTTGCCATATTTAGCCCCTCTCTTCATATTTTCTTCATATTAGAATCCCCCAATGCCCCGGTATCGATTGTAAGCCTCGGAATACGCCACGAAGTGCTCGAGAAGCCCAGAAAATTTATCTTTTCGGTTTCGAAGCCCGACCCTTGCAAAGCCCGGTTTCTCAATAAAACTCCCGGTTTTATTAGAAACGATCGTTTTAGGAAACGAATTGCTGCCTGGTTTTCATTAAATCAAGTGAGTGTGTAGTTACTTTCAATTTACACATAGATATGAAGTATTTACCTTGAAATACGTTTTTTGTGTAAATATGCTAATTGTTTATTCGAGGTGACTGTTGAACTGATGTTTTATACAAGTTTTAAACTGTATATGCTTTTTATCTACAAAATATGTTTGGTAGAGCATGGGTAGATGAAATAGTTGATGTGTGTTAAAAAGGTGAAAGCCTTTGATGTTGTTGTTGTTGTTGTAGTCATTCAGCAGAGTATGGATGACAACCATGGACTATTCTAGACAGTCTATGGAACACTAGCAGGCCCGCAACCTGTAGGTGTAATGAACTATATGTTCATTTGTTGTACTCTAAAACCCATTGACATGTATTGCAGGAGAGTATACCTCTAAATAATACTGTCGATAAACGAGAGCTATGGACTTAGCACATGTGGAATAAACTTTGGCAGCTATGGAATTAGTGCTCGTTGTATAAACCCCGATCACGAGGTGACTTTGTGTCTATTCCTTAGGATGAATCCTTAGGAAGGAGTGATAGTTGATTCTTAGGGTAAACCCTTAAGAAATAAATAAAATAATGGGGTTTGGGGTAATTCAGTTGATTGATTGATGTTTAAACATAATAAATTTGTGTATTGTGGGTTGAAAACCTTATATGCTCACCAGGCTTCCAAGCCTGACCCACTCAGCTGTTTATATTACAGGTAGAGGACCCCGAGCATAGTCGGATGATGATGATGAGTGAATTTTGGATTATAGGCCAGTAGTTACAAATAACTGTCATAAGGCTTATAATGTCTTGTTTATGCTTTTGATCTGTATCGGAACATGACATCCCGAGGTTTTGATATAAAAGGAAATGATATATTTCTTAAAGAAAGGTTATGACAAACTTTTATCATATTTTGTTTTGGGGACCAATTCCGCAACATCTTTTATAAAGATTTCTCTGATTTAATTGTAAAAAACATAAATTAAAATAGTCTTTTCTGGTCGAGAAATTAGGGGATGTCACAGTTGGTATCACAGCATTAGTTTAAGCGAACTAAGAAATATCCTACGATTTCTAGACTTAAACTTAGAATGCTAAGTAATGATTGTGAGATGAGTGTCTACCATAATTTAGACACGAGCACTAGTTTATTTTAGGAAGGATGCCTAAAATGCTTCTATGTGCTAAATGTTTTGTGTTATAGCTATAATGACGCTATTATTTGTTCGAATCTATGGTCTGTTGCCGACCGGATCTGGAAACCTTATGTGTGTAGGATTCTAAACGTATGACTACGATATTGGAACTAACATATAAACGTTTCGAAGACTTAACATCTAACAAAAATGAAGATCTAAATTCACCTACGATTGGTGTATAGATCAAAATGGCGAGTACTCAAAGTGGGTTCGGAAGTAATAATCCACAGCGTGAGCCAATCACGATGATTGGAGTGCAGACAATGGTACGTATGATGTTAGGTGAACAGATGGAAGAAACAAAACGTTTACTTAAACAAAGTAAGGATGAACTTATTGTGCCAATAGGTCAGACATCTATTCTTGAGGCAACTATTAGGGTTGCTAAGTCTATTTAAAGAAATGATCAATGACACAACCGCCAACAAAGTTGAAGCTGGCAAGAAAAGGAAATTTGAGGGGTCTTCAAGGCCCAACAAGAGCAACATATCCTCAAAGTTTGGGAAAAGAAGAGATAAAGGAAAATGGTGCGGGAAGTGCAAAAATAAACACTCTGGGAATTGTGACGGGAAGGTGAAGTGCTTTAAGTGTGGAGAAATAGGGCATTATGCCAATAAGTGTACGATTCCCAAGGAGGTGTGCTACGGATGTAAAGAAGAAGGCCATATTTCTAAGAATTGTCAGAAGAACAATGAAGTAACAAGGCCAAGTGCACCATCAACGCCAAAGGAATTTTAGGATATCCTTCAAGAAGCGATTAATAATACTAGGAAGTAGAAGTCAAGACTTGGTACCCGAAGATCGAGTTACGAAGTAGTAATGTGAATAGTAACAAGTAGTTTAGACTATGAGAGGCATAGTATAGAGTAAACTTGAACCTTTGTGTAATCGTTTCAAGGAAATAAAATAAACCCTGGTTTTGTTGTCTGATGAATAGAATGGTTGGTGTAATTTTTGAAGATGTCCCAATCATCTGGAATTTCCATCACCAACCAAGTTGAAGTAGAGTTGATCATTGAAGATACGCATGAAAGAAGTCCTAGTAGAGTCTAGGAAAGTTTTATGATTAATTGGACACATTTGTATGTGTTAAATTGTTTTGTGATTATAGGACTTGGGGACTGCGAGACAGTACTTAGGACGAGTATGAGTAGGTGTGAATAGTAGTAGAGATCTATACTATTGGAAGCATAGGACTCGCACTTGGATCAGGGAAAGTCACAAGGTTACCAAGAAGCTATTATTTGATTCCGTCTTGGTCTAGTCTGTCGTTACCATCGTTTTGATAATGACTAAGAAGATGATTGTTATTCCGACCTTAGAGGTCATATCAAATCGAGTCCGACTACGATGAGTTTATTATGTGGTTCAGAGAACCAAGTTCGATGTAACATTTGACTTAAGCCAGAAGATTGAAATGAAAGATGATCAAAGCGATCAATAGAAGTATCGCACTCATTGTTAAAGAAGTTGGTAGTTAGAAATGATACATGTTGAACGGTGATTGTATCATATTAGAACACGAAGGAAGGTATAATTTGTTCTGAAATTTGTCCCTAGGAGATCTTAGTCTAAGTAGTGTAGTATACAATGAGAGATCAGTAGAACATGACCTATCGGTCTGTTACAATAAATGAAGGAAAATACTTATTCCAAGAAGAAGGAGGAGTCCTCAATAAGGATTTATTTTGTAACTCGAAGGTTACAATTGAAAGTCCTATGGAGATCTTAAGCTTTTTAGGATTAGCTGGATATTATTACTGAATTATCCAAGGCTTTTCTTCGATCGCGACTCCATTGACAGTTTTGACCCACAAAGGAGTTGTTTATACTTGGAATGAGAAGCATAGGAAGCTTTGAGAAGTTAAAGAAGAAGTTGTGTGAAGCACCGATTCTTTCGTTACCTGAAGGAGTTGATGACTTCACAGTTTATAATGATGCCTCTGGAGTTGGGTTAGGATGTGTTCTGACCCAAAGGGATAAGGTGATAGCGTATGCATCAAGGCAATTGAAAGAGCATGAAAAGAACTACCCCACTCACGATTTGGAGTTAGCAGCGGTAGTATCCACCCTAAAGATATGGAGGCATTATATTTATGGAACAAAGTGTAAAATTTTCACTAATCATAAGAGTCTCCAATATCTCTTTGATCAGAAGGAATTGAACATCAGGAAACGATGCTGGCTAGTATTACTCAAGGACTACGACTTTGAGATACTTTACCACCCTGGTAAAGCAAATGTTGTTGCTGATACTCTCAGTCAGAAGGTAAGTCTTGAAAAGAAAAGGGCCAAGAGTTTTAAGAATTAAAGTTGTCTTGACAATTGTGAAAAGTATAAAGAAAGCTCAAGAGGAAGCTTTAGAGAAAAATGACCAAAAGAAGGAAGATTTGGGATAAAACGTTGGTGTTTGATACAAACGGTCAAGGACCGGAGGTATTCAAAGATAGGATTTAGGTACCTAGGATGGGAGGAATAAGAGGTCTTTTGATGGAAGAAGCTCAAAAGACCATGTACTCGATTCATCCCGGCAATACGAAAATGTATAGAGATCTAAAAACCTATTACTGGTAGCCGACGATGAAGCTCGAAGTTGCTAAAGTATGTGGCTGAGTGTTTAACTTGTGCCATGGTTAAAGGCACAACATTTGAAAATGTATGGGAGCTTAGAACCTTTATCTGTACCCATGGGTAAATGGGAAGATATCACTATGGATGCTGTGACTAAACTGCCCAAAACAAGGAACAGTCACGACATGATTTGGGTGATCGTAGATCGCTTCACTAAGAGTACGCATTTCATAGCGGCCAAAGAGAAATGGTCTATGGATAAACTTGCGAATTCTTATGTGAAGGAAAGTGTGAGGCTTCATGGTGTTTCGTTAATGATTGTATCTGATCGTGAAAGCCGTTTACCTCAAGGTTTTGAAGGAGTCTATAAGAGGAATTGGGTACCAAGATGTGTTTGAATATAGCTTACCATCTGCAAACCGATGGTCAGAGTGAATGGACGATTCAAATGTTGGAGGATATGCTGAGAGCATGTACCATAGAATTTTAAGGTAACTGGGATGAACACTTACCTTTAGTAGAATTCACCTATAATAATAGTTTCCACTCAAGTGTCAAGATGGTACCTTATCACGCTTTGCATGGGAAAAAGTGTCGGATACCATCATGTTGGATGGAAGCTGAGGAAAAGCAGTTTATGGGACTTGAAATAGTCCATTAGATTGCTGAAAAGTTGTAAGTGATTAGGGAAAAAGATGTTAGCTGCTCAAAAGAGCTACACAGACAAGAAAAGACAACCGATATCATTCGAAGTTGGAGATTCGGTTTCACTTAAAGTCTCGTCGTGGAAGGAACTTATAAGATTTGGTAGAAGGGGAAAGTTGAGTCCAAGGTTTATTGGACCATTTAAAGTTCTTCATAGAATTTGTAATCAAGTTTACAAGCTAGAATTACAAGAAGAACTATAGACTATTCATAACACCTTTCATATGTGTTATTTGAAAAAGTTCATGGGAGGTATGCCCGACATAATTCCCATTTCTGAATTAAGGTTGGACGAGAACATGAGGTTAATTGGAGAACCTGAGGTCATCGTTAACCGTAAGACCAAGAAGTTGTAATTTAAGATAGTCGATTTAGTGCCTGTACGTTGGAAACTTATAAATGGGCCAAATCCCACCTGGGAAACGGAGAGTGACATAGTGAATCGCTACCCGTAGTTGTTTTTCGTTAAACCGAGAAGTTCGATAAAAAGAACGCCCAAATCTGACTTCGTATGAGGAAGTTATGATTTTTCGAAGTTTCAGCTTAGCAGTAGACAGCTAAAAAACTCGAATTTTAGATTGAACGATTTTTAGCCGACACAACCTAAACGAGAATTGAAGGTCTCGTCATTAGGAGCACAACGGTAAAAAGTCTGACGAAAACGGATGTCGGATGATGAAGTTATGAATTTTTAACGGATTTCCTGTCCCGGTCTGTTAAAAATAATTATATAAAATTTAAAGGCAAAATTAATTGATGAAGTCTAAACGGAAGTTGTAGAGCGTAATTTTAGCTATGCGTGCATATAAAGAACGTCAAAAACGGAGCTCGTATGCGAAAGTTATGGATTTTAGAAGTTTTGGCGCAAAAATCGAGAAAATTCGCATAGTCACGAGTTGCCACGTCACCCTTGCTGAAAATGTGCGATGTATCATGCTGAGTCACCGAAGCTGCTGAGTCATGCGAAGCCACATGTCGGATTCTGATTTGACCGAAGGGAGGTCCAATCCGAGGCTCACATATGGACCGAACCTCGCACCTAGCTCCGAGCCTCGCATGTGTGATACAACTCCGCGGTCCAATTAGCGAGTGCCACTCAGACCCTCGCACATGCTGACCACCTGCGCATCGGACACATGCTTCGGACCAATCACAAGAAGCCAACAGCCCTTCGCACATGTTACCCTCGTGCGAGCCACCCCCTGCGAATCCTCTCAGCCGTCGGATCAGAAGCTTTTCAGCCGTTGGATTAGGACTTCGGACCCTATAAATAGAAGGGTACCTGCGAAGGCTCTCGGTTACTTTTGGAGTTTTGCCATATTTAGCCCCTCTCTTCATATTTTCTTCATCTTAGAATCTCCCAAAGCCGCGGTATCGATTGTAAGCCCCGGAATACGCCACGAAGTGCCCGAGAAGCCCGGAAATTTTATCTTTTGGATTTCGAAGCCCGACCCTCGCAGAGCCCGGTTTCTCAATAAAACTCCCGGTTTTATTAGAAACGATCGTTTTAGGAAACGAATTGTTGCCCGGTTTTCATTAAATCAAGTGAGTGTGTAGTTACTTTTAATTTACACATAGATATGAAGTATTTACCTTGAAATACATGTTTTGTGTAAATATGCTAATTGTTTATTCGAGGTGACTGTTGAATTGATGTTTTATACAAGTTTTAAACTGTATATGCTTTTTATCTACAAAATATGTTGGGTAGAACATGGGTAGATGAAATAGTTGATGTGTGTTAAAAAGGTGAAAGGCCTCGATGTTGTTGTTGTTGTTGTTGTTGTTGTTGTTAATGTTGTTGTTGTTGTTGTTGTTGTTGTTAATGTTGTTGTTGTTGTTGTTGTAGTCATTCAGCAGAGTATGGATGACAACCATGGACTATTCTAGACAGTCTATGGAACACTAGCACGCCCGCAACCTGTAGGTGTAATGAACTATATGTTCATTTGTTGTACTCTAAAATCCATTGACATGTATTGCAGGAGAGAATACCTGTAAATAATATTGTCGATAAACGAGAGCTATGGACTTAGCACATGTTAAATAAACTTTGGCAGCTATGGAATTAGTGCCCGTTGTATAAACCCCGGTCACGAGGTGACTTTGTGTCTATTCCTTAGGATGAATCCTTAGGAAGGAGTGATAGTTAATTCTTAGGGTAAACCCTTAAGAAATAAATAAAATAATGGGGTTTGGGTTAATTCGGTTGATTGATTGATGTTTAAAAATAATAAATTTATGTATTGTGGGTTGAAAACCTTATATGCTCACCAGGCTTCCAAGCCTGACCCACTCAACTGTTTATATTACAGGTAGAGGACCCCGAGCATAGTCGGATGATGATGATGAGTGAATTTTGGATTATAGGCCAGTAGTTACAAATAACTGTCGTAAGGCTTATAATATCTTGTTTATGCTTTTGATCTGTATCAGAACATGACACCCTGAGGTTTTGATATAAAAGGAAATGATATATTTCTTAAAGAAAGGTTTTGACAAACTTTTATCATATTTTGTTTTGAGGACCAATTCCGCAACATCTTTTATAAAGATTTCTTTGATTTGATTTTTAAAAGCATAAATTAAATCAGTCTTTACTGGCCGAGAAATTAGGGGATGTCACATTTACGACCGTAAATGGGTTTACGGCCGTGAACTATTGTCTTGCTCGAAGGAAAACTCAAAATTTCGCATGGTTTTGTTCCCGAATCATATATAATGTTCAATTATATAACTAAATTACTTTCCAAACCAAAGGAAATTTGGCGGGACACAATAAAATTCAAATTTTATTAACATAAATTGGTAAATGGTAATGGAAAATGGTTCGGGTTGTCACAATTTGGTTATTACAAGTTGGTATCAGAGCCTTGGTTTGAGGGATTCGGACACACCTTCGGGGGTGTCTTGACTCAAATCGAGGGTTTGAAAGATTTTTACAAGAAAATGGTTTTACAAGTTTTAAGAGAAAAAGGTTTTGAGAAAGAACAAGGTGTGTGATGCGTGCAACCCGCCGAGCTCAAGTAACTTTTCCCCATGATACCCATACATGTTATGTTATGTTATATAATATGATTATGAGAACTTCATGCTATATTAGGGCTAAGGATCTAGGAAGGATACCTTGTATGCATGCTATATGAGTATGACAATTGTATGCTAGATTTGGGCTAAGGATTTAGGAAGGATGCCTTATATGCCTACTGTATGAGCTTATTAAGTTGTATGCTATGACTGATGAGTCAACAATATGATAGTCTGATTAGGTTATGCTTGGTTATGGTTACTCAATGCATGAATGCTACTTGCTTTCTTCTTATAGGGTCCTAGCTAGCTTTAACTAACTAGTAAACAAATACCCTGAAGTTACATATTACAAGGACTGAATAATTTTAGAAGGTTAGGTTTATCCCTATTGCATAGCTCTCATTTGAGTCTTAACCGTTGTAGGGAGAGACCTCTCATTCGAATAATTATTTGGTCTAAGTAATATGTAATTGTATACGCAAGCTAGTTAGGGAAGGATGGCAAGAACTTCTTATGCAGCTGATGGCGGAGAGTAGGTCGGAGAGTACACTAGGGAAAGCCTTGGATGAGATTAGCAGGGAGATATATAGTAGTAGAAGGTGCTTGGTGAAGTCAAGGCAATCCTTGAGGAAAGTACGGATAGATGTGGAAGCTACTATGGTCCCATACTACTGAAAGCAGAGGATCCGTACTTGAGACAAGGAGGGCTGAGATAGAACTAGGGAACTTATGGTATGTGACACCTCTCAAGGTTATGTGTGATCCTGACAGTTATATGTTTTGTTTCAGAATGGTGATGACACGACACGGAGCAGGAGGTTCAAGGTCAGGATCAAGATCAGGTTCAGGGTCGGGTGTAGGATCTGAGCAGGTTGATGACGGGCTATGTGAGTTCATCGCGTCATAGATCATGAGAGGCATCCCTGAGGTGACCCCGGTTATTCTCAGGTCAATCAAGGAAGGGATCATCGAGCTGATGGAGGATCGCCTCAGGGAATTCCAAAGTGATATGGCGTCTTGTCAGTGATCATGGATACGCACATTATCTTTTAAGGATTTCAGCGGGAGTGGTGCGCTAGATTTCCATGGGGTGAAAGACCCCATTATGGATAGGATATGGATTGCAGACATTGAGTCTGCACAGTTGACAAGCTTCTGCCCGGAGGAGTCGAAAGTCCGCTATGATGTAGGTTGTCTAAGAGACAGAGCTAGAGATTGGTGGGAATCAGTTGGTGATTCACTGGGAGCCCTAGACATTGAGGTTATGACCTGGTCGAATTTCGTCGTAAACTTTAGGGCTGAGTTTGTGTCGGCTGTAGAGCTTTAGCAGCTGGCCAGGGAGTTCTTGATATGAGGCAAGTGGCAGAGTCGGTGGTAGATATTACCACCAAGTTTAGGGATGAGGAGATGCGGATGACCCGCTACCACGACATGCTGAGAGCGGACATTTAGGAGCATGTCAGTTACTCGGCATGTTTAACACTGGATGACATGATTGCAAGGGCGAAGGAAAGGGAGATTGATATAGAGCACCTCAGGAAGAGGAAGGAAGACAATGAGCATGTTACTGGGGTTCTGGGAAGAAACCTAAGGGGTTTGACACTAGGTCGAAGGGCCAGCAGGTTGGGGCCACTGTGGGAAGTGCGGCAAGACCCATGAGGGAGTTTGTAGTTTCGGATCATCAGGCTGTTACAAGTTCCACAAGATTCAGCACTTTAGTAAGGATTATACTGCCCCTACCCTAATATTCCAGACATCATACCTGATTCGCTTCCATTGCAATCAGAAGGGCCATAAAAAGGCCGACTGCCTGAGATTGACAGTAGCAGTAGCGCCTGTGGCAGTGCCAGCT
This sequence comes from Lactuca saligna, assembly GCF_052625555.1. NCBI lineage: Eukaryota > Viridiplantae > Streptophyta > Magnoliopsida > Asterales > Asteraceae > Lactuca > Lactuca saligna. The sequence goes on along the minus strand of NC_136421.1, from coordinate 187,450,346 downwards.
CCCTCAAACCTACGGATCACAGATGGCCGGTAGGACAAGACGGAGGTTGCAGTGATGAGGAGCCGAGGCATCCAGTTAACTGTCGAGGAGGCACGCGTTGCACCCGATGTGGTCACGGGTATGTTTTCTTCTCCCTAGCTCTTATTGTATGTTGTTTATGATGTTTATGTATATGTTTTATGTGTCGTCTAGGATCATTCCATGTGAACGGTATCCAGTTAAGGTTTTATTCGATTCGTGGGATACCCAATCATTTTCTTCTCCCGCGCTTAGCAAGAGGTTTCCTAAGTCTTCGGGCATGTTGGATTGCCTTCTAAAGGTCGAAATTGTTGATGACCTATTAGTGCGAGCATCAGAGGTTTTCAAAGATTGTATTTTGAGGTTGTATGATGAGTGCTACTTAGTAGAATTGGTTCCCATTCCGTTGCGTGGGAACAAGGTTACCATCGGCATGGATTGGCTAAGCCCTAACGGGGCTGTGATCGACTGCGCTCAGCAGTTGGTACGCGTCAGGAACCCAAGTGGGGGAGAGCTGGTGATTTAGGGTGAGAGGCCACAATGTAGACCAGGTTTATGCTCAGTAACGAGGGCTAGGTGCTACCTATATCTGGGTTGCACAGTGTATGTCGCCTATGTCATGGATACTCAGGAGACTGGTAGGGCGACTGTGACTGATGTGCCAGTGGTGCGAGAGTACAGGACGTGTTTCTAGAGGAGTTTCCTGGGATACCTCTGGAGGACAGGTGGAGTTTAGGATCAACCTAGTCCCTGGTTCGGCTTCGATACCCACTCCCGAGGATTGATGATCTCTTCAACTAGCTTCAAGGGGCATCATGGCTCTCCAAGATAGACTTTCTTTCAGGCTACCATCAGACGAGGGTTAGAGATGAGGATGTACAGAAGACTGCTTTCCGGACTCGCTATGGCCATTACGAGTTCATGGTGATGCCCTTCGGGCTTACCAATGCTCCTGTCGTGTTCGTAGACCTCATGAACCGCATATTTAGATCGATGTTGGATCGGTTAGTGATAATTTTCATTGATGACATCTTGGTTTATTCCAAGACATAGGAGCAACAAAAGGATCACTCGTGAGAGGTGTTGGATACCTTGAGGAGGGAGAGCTTATACGCCAAGTTCTCCAAGTGTGAGTTCTGGTTGCGCGAGGTGAAGTTTCTTCGGCAGCTTGTGTGAAAACCCAAAAATTTCCATTCTGTACAACCACCCACTTCAATTGAAGTCAAAACTGTTTCTACTAACTTTCATTCTTTTTGGAATAACTTTGAGTGGGTTAAAGTTAGTACTTCAAGAGATAACTGGAGAGAGGATGCCCTAGTGTTTATTGTACATCATAGAAGTATCAAAACTCCAAGAATTTGGAGTTTTCGACCCAAACATGGGGTTTACAGTAGTAAACTCCATGGGGTATATATATGGCACTTAGCCATTTTTAGTTCTTTCAACTAAAGAAAACCAGATTTCTCTCCCAAGGATCTTCAATCGTTCATCCCAAATTGTAAGTACTTCAACCCTAGAGTGTATTAAAGTGTATTACAAGCCTAGATATCACTGAAATCATCCAAATATCACAAGGACAAGGTGTTTACGGCCCAAGATCTTCTTGGTCCGTAAACCCTAAATATGGTGCCAAAGTGTGCCCTATGTCCTTACAAGCCTTGGAAACTAACCTAGAACCTTACCTTGATGTGTTTAGCACATAAAACCACAAAAATACCCCAATTATATGTGTTTATAGTTTGGGAATCTCCCAAAACCGTAAACACCCCAAGGTGTGTTTTGATGCCCCAAATTCCTTCCTTATGCCTAGAAACTAGCCTAGACCTTTACCTTGAAGTGTTTAGGACTTGAAAACATCAAAATACCATGATCCATATCAGTTTAAGGCAGCAAACACATGGAGAAATGGTCCATGGGCTGTAAACTCCATTTAGGAGTGAAATGTTTCCATAAACACTTCCTAAGGCTTAGACTTGAAGTTAGGATGCTTCAAAATGACTTCTAGGACTTCAAAGCACAAAATGGTCAAAGGGACATGAGTTTACGGCCGTAAACTCATGGGTTTATGACTGTAAACTCAATTGGAGTTGGTCCGAAAACCGTAAACACCATTTAGTGCCTTTTCACTTCCCTTTGTTGAATCACATGTGATTCAAACTCTTAGCCAAGGTCTTTCCTAGTCCCGGAAGGTGTTTTCTTTCACATAGTTGTTTATAAATACTATATTCATGTCAATATGTGTCCTTATATGTCATTTAGGACTTATTGTGTCTCGGGACTTCATTCGTGGAACTTGTCATCCATACACGCATACCCGTTTGAATCACCCACATCAAGTGAGTTCATACCCCGTAATGAATCTTTTAAACTATTTTAACTGGTTTAGGGTGGGGGATACAAGTTGAACACAATGATAATTGTGTAAATTTTTGTTATAAACATCTTTCAAAATGTTAATTATGTTATTTATAAGTTGTCAAAACATTTCAAAACTCTTTTAAAGGTTATGTTACTTTATAGTTACACAAAACTCTGTTTTTAAAGTACGAGCATAACTTAGTAGATAAATGACTCTTTTCAGTAACAGTTCAAGTAGAACATTAGTAAACTATAATAGTGTAACAACAGCAAAATTCAGATCAAAATTTAAAATTTTATAAAACCGTAATTAAGTATACTAAGTGGTAGATACTGTAACAAGGTTTTCATACATATAAAGAACACTAAAATCCGAGTTATAATGAAGAAGTTATGACCATTCTAAGTTTCCCGACAAAAACTGGCAATACGAAGTTACGTAAAAACGCAAAGTTTCAACAAAACACTTTTTGACCTTAGGTGTCTAAATGAAAGTCATAGATATCGTCAAACCGTAACCGTACATAAAAAGAACGTCCAAATCTGACTTCGTATGAGGAAGTTGTGATTTTTCTAAGTTACAGATATAGCAATAGACAGCTAAAAACTCGAAATAGAGATCGAGAGACTTTTGGCCAAAACAACCTAAATGAGAATCAAAGGGATCAACAATTCTAGCGCAATGGTAAAAAGTCTGATGAAAACGGACGTCGGATGAAGAAGTTATGGAACTTTAACGGACTTTTCCTGTCCCGACCTATTAAAAATATAATATTAAAAATAAATTCAAAACTAGCCGACGGAGTCTAAACGAAAGTTGTAGATCGTAGTCTCACCTTCGCGTGGATATAAAGAACGTCGAAAACGGAGTTTGTATGAGAAAGATATGACTTTTTGAAGTTTGTTAATTAATTTAAATATAAATTAAATTAAAGCCCGGTATTATCCGAAGAAGGAGTCACCGGTCCGATCCCTCGTACGCCCAGCGTACTCGGATGCTAGGCTCCGGTTCGTCCACGTCGCTCCAGTGTTTCGACCGAGGATGCGCTCATGCATGACGCATGAGTACGCAACGCGTACTCTAGTACGCCCCGCGTAACGCAACCTCTCAGACCCCTATAAAAAGGATGCGAGGGTGCCGGCCAAAATTGCTAATTTCCTTCCTTTCTCGCGCCGAAGCTCTACGTTTCAACCCTCGGAATCATCCCAAAGGCCCGGTTTTCATATCCAAGGTGGGAAGAAAGTTTTACACTCCCGAGATTTCCCGAGAATCTCGAGAGATCCGCTTTCTCGAGTAGAAGTTCTGCACGTTTTTCGTCATGCTTTCTTCAATCGATCAAGTGAGTTCATACCCCTTTCAAACACACTTTAAATACATTTTAAATGCTTTTATACTCTTTTAGGGGGGGGGGGGAATACAAGTAAACATACGGTTATTATCGTGTATTTTATAAAGTTTCACTTCGCTTGTTTTACCGAATAAATCACTTGGAACTCATTACTATTATGGAAAACTCTTGTCATACTTTGTGTGCATTAGACTTATTTTACCGAATAAATCACCTAGGAAGGATGCCTTATATGCCTACTGTATGAGCTTATTAAGTTGTATGCTATGACTGATTAGTCAAGAGTATGATAGCCTGATTAGGTTATGCTTGGTTATGCTTACTCAATGCACGAATGCTACTTGCTTTGTTCTTATAGGGTCCTAGCTAGCTTTAACTAACTAGTAAACGAATACCCTGAAGTAACATATTACAAGGACTGAATAATTTTAGAAGGTTAGGTTTATCCCTATTGCATAGCTCTCATTTGAGTCTTAACCGTTTTAGGGAGAGACCTCTCATTCGAATAATTATTTGGTCTAAGTAATATGTAATTGTATACGCAAGCTAGTTAGGGAAGGATGGCAAGAACTTCTTATGCAGCTGATGGCGGAGAGTAGGTCGGAGAGTACACTAGGGAAAGCCTTGGATGAGATTAGCGGGGAGAGATATAGTAGTAGAAGGGGCTTGGTGACGTCAATGCAATCCTTGAGGAAAGTACGGATAGATGTGGAAGGTAGTATGGTCCCATACTACTGAAAGCAGAGGATTCGTACTTGAGTCAAGGAGGGCTGAGATAGAACTAGGGAACTTATGGTATGTGAGACCTCTCAATGTTATGTGTGATCCTGACAGTTATATGTTTTGTTTCAGAATGGTGGTGACACGACACGGAGCAGGAGGTTCAAGGTCAGGATCAAGATCAGGTTCAGGGTCGGGTGCAGGAACCGAGCAGGTTGACGACGGGCTATGTGAGTTCATCGCGTCAGAGATCACGAGAGGCATCCTTGAGGTGACCCCGATTATTCTCAGGTCGATCAAGGAAGGGATCATCGAGCTGGTGGAGGATCGCCTCAGGGAATTCCAAAGTGATATGGCGTCTAGTCAGTGATCATGGATACGCACACTATCTTTTAAGGATTTTAGGGGGAGTCGTGCGCCAGATTTCCATGGGGTGAAAGACCCCATTGTGGCTAGGATATGGATTGTAGACATTGAGTCTGCACAGTTGACAAGCTTCTGCCCGGAGGAGTCGAAAGTCCGCTATGATGTAGGTTGTCTAAGAGACAGAGCTAGAGATTGGTGGGAATCAGTTGGTGATTCATTGGGAGCCCTAAACATTGAGGTTATGACCTGGTCGGATTTTGTCGTAAAGTTTAGGGCTGATTTTGTGTCGGCTGTAGAGCTTTAGCAGCTGGCCAGGGAGTTCTTGATATGAGGCAGGTGCCAGAGTCAGTGGTAGAGATTACCACCAAGTTTAGGGATGAGGAGATGCGGTAGACCCGCTACCACGACATGCTGAGAGCGGACATTTAGGAGCATGTCAGTTACTCGGCATGTCTAACACTGGATGACATGATTGCAAGGGCGAAGGAAAGGGAGATGGATATAGAGCACCTCAGGAAGAGGAAGGAAGAGAATGAGCATGTTACTGGGGTTCTGGGAAGAAACCTAAGGGGTCTGACACTAGGTCGAAGGGCGAGCAGGTCGGGGCCACTGTGGGAAGTGCGGCAAGACCCATGAGGGAGTTTGTAGTTTCGGATCATCGGGCTGTTACAAGTTCCACAAGATTCGGCACTTTAGTAAGGATTATACTGCCCCTACCCCCATATTCCAGACATCATACCTGATTTGCTTCCATTGCAATCAGAAGGGCCATAAAAAGGTCGACTGCCTGAGATTGACAGTAGCAGTAGCGCCTGTCGCAGTGCCAGCTCCCTCAAACCTACGGATCACAGATGGCTGGTAGGACAAGACGGAGGTTGCAGTGATGAGGAGCCGAGCCATCCAGTTAACTGCCGAGGAGGCACGCGTTGCACCCGATGTGGTCATGGCTATGTTTTCTTCTCCCTAGCTCTTATTGTATGTTGTTTATGATGTTTATGTATATGTTTTATGTGTCGTCTAGGATCATTCCATGTGAACGGTATCCGGTTAAGGTGTTATTCGATTCGTGGGATACCCAATCATTTTCTTCTCTCGCGCTTAGCAAGAGGTTTCCTAAGTCTTCGGGCATGTTGGATTGCCCTCTAAAGGTTGAAATTGTTGATGACCTATCAGTGCGAGCATCATAGGTTTTCAAAGATTGTATTTTGAGGCTGTATGATGAGTGCTACTTAGTAGACTTGGTTCCCATTCCGTTACGTGGGAACAAGGTTACCATCGACATGGATTGGCTAAGCCCTAACGGGGTTGTGATCGACTGCGCTCAGCAGTTGGTACGCGTCAGGAACCCAAGTAGGGGAGAGCTGGTGATTTAGGGTGAGAGGCCACAATGTAGACCAGCTTTATGCTCAGTAACGAGGACTAGGTGCTACCTACATCAGGGTTGCACAGGATATGTCGCCTACCTCATGGATACTCAGAAGAATGGTAGGGCGACTGTGACTGATGTGCCAGTGGTGCGAGAGTACAGGATGTGTTTCTAGAGGAGTTTCCTGGGATACCTCCGGAGAGACAGGTGGAGTTTAGGATCAACCTAGTCCCTGGTTCGGCTTCGATAATCAAGGCACCATATCGGTTGGCTCCTCCTGAGATGCAGGAGTTGTCTACAAAGTTGCAGGAGCTACTAAACATGGGGTTCATCAGACCGATCAGTTCACCTTAGGGAGCCCCGATTCTGTTTGTGAAGAAGAACGACGAGTCGCATGGGATGTGTATAGATTACCGGGAGCTGAACAAGGTAACAGTGAAGAACCGTTACCCACTCCCGAGGATTGATGATCTCTTCAACTAGCTTCAAGGGGCATCATGGCTCTCCAAGATAGACTTGCGTTCAGGCTACCATCAGACGAGGGTTAGATATGAGGATGTACAGAAGACTGCTTTCCGGACTCGCTATGGCCATTACGAGTTCATGGTGATGCCCTTCGGGCTTACCAATGCTCCTGTCGTGTTCATGGACCGCATGAACTACGTATTTAGATCGATGTTGGATCGGTTAGTGATAATTTTCATTGATGACATCTTGGTTTATTCCAAGACACAGGAGCAGCACAAGGAGCACTCGTGAGAGGTGTTGGATACCTTGAGGAGGGAGAGCTTATACGCCAATTTCTCCAAGTGTGAGTTCTGGTTGTGCGAGGTGAAGTTTCTTGGGTAGCTTGTGTGAAAACCCAAAAATTTCCATTCTGTACAACCACCCACTTCAATTGAAGTCAAAACTGTTTCTACTAACTTTCATTCATTTTGGAATAACTTTGAGTGGGTTAAAGTTAGTACTTCAAGAGATAACTGGAGAGAGGATGTCCTAGTGTTTATTGTACATCATAGAAGTATCAAAACTCCAAGAATTTAGAGGTTTCGACCCAAACATGGGGTTTACAGTAGTAAACTCCATGGGGTATATATATGGCACTTAGCCATTTTTAGTTGTTTCAACTAGAGAAAACCCGATTTCTCTCCCAAGGATCTTCAATCGTTCATCCCAAATTGTAAGTACTCCAACCCTAGAGTGTATTAAATTGTATTACATGCCTAGATATCACTGAAATCATCCAAATATCACAAGGACAAGGTGTTTACGGCCCAAGATCTTCTTGGACCGTAAACCCTAAATATGGTGCCAAAGTGTGCCCTATGTCCTTAAAAGCCTTGGAAACTAACCTATAACCTTACCTTGATGTGTTTAGCACATAAAAACCACCAAAATACCCCAATTATATGTGTTTATAGTTTGGGAATCTCCCAAAACCGTAAACACCCCAAGGTGTGTTTTGATGCCCCAAATTCCTTCCTTATGCGTAGAAATTAGCCTAGACCTTTACCTTGAAGTGTTTAGGACTTGAAAACATCAAAATACCATGATCCATATGAGTTTAAGGCAGCAAAAACATGTAGAAATGGTCAATGGGCCGTAAACTCCATTTAGGATTGAAATGTTTCCATAAACACTTCCTAAGGCTTAGACTTGAAGTTAGGATGCTTCAAAATGACTTCTAGGACTTCAAAGCACAAAATGGTCAAAGGGACATGAGTTTACGACCGTAAACTCATGGGTTTATGACCGTAAACTCAATTGGAGTTGGTCCCAAAACCATAAACACCATTTAGTGCCTTTTCACTTCCCTTTGTTGAATCACATGTGATTCAAACTCTTAACCAAGGTGTTTCCTAGTCCCGGAAGGTGTTTTCTTTCACATAGTTGTTTATAAATACTATATTCATGTCAATATGTGTCCTTATATGTCATTTAGGACTTATTGTGTCTCGGGACTTCATTCGTGGAACTTCTCATCCGTACACGCATACCCGTTTGAATCACCCACATCAAGTGAGTTCATACCCCGTAATGAATCTTTTAAACTATTTTAACTGTTTTAGGGGGGTGGATACAAGTTGAACACAATGATAATTGTGTAAATTTTTGTTATAAACATCTTTCAAAATGTTAATTATGTTATTTATAAGTTGTCAAAACATTTCAAAACTCTTTTAAAGGTTATGTTACTTTATAGTTATACAAAACTCTGTTTTTAAAGTACGAGCATAACTTAGTAGATAAATGACTCTTTTCAGTAACAGTTCAAGTAAAACATTAGTATACTATAATAGGTATAGTTTAGAAGAATGTTATTCATTACTTCTAGTACAATGAAGCACACAAAGAGTCAGTTCATTTACGAGTACGTTTACATAGATACATATACATGAATACGTTAACATAAATGTGATCCACTGTATCGGAGCATGCCTTCAATGGATGGCCCAAGTTGTAGCCAGAGTCTCTTGGAGGAAGAGCGTGAGTTTGCGTAAAGATCTATACTGGATTGACTATCCTACACCTTGCTGCTAGCTACAGCCGAACCTGCAGGTATGCGAGTGCCAAACGGCATACCTTTTTGTGACCTTCAATGTCGTGTTTACCAGTCAATAGTATGGTACAATTAATCACATAATACCTTAATATAAATCCGGTTTATGGTAGTTACTACAGCAGTAGTCCCTTATTACAAATAATACAGTACTTACACTGTATATACGACAATTACAAAAGGAATAGTTAATCTTGAAGGATCTGTTTGCTCAACAATAATATTAATAGTTAGGAGTTAGCGAGTTAGATGCGGAAAGTAAAGTAATATAAATGAAAACAATTGTTATATCAAGTATACACGGAAGTTGATTGATAACTTGGAATGCATTCAAACCAATGTTAGTAAGTGAGATCTAACTTAGTGAATAAGTCACAAAGACTTGCTCCGAAGAGTGATTGCAATCAGATATATTTAAGTAAGAAGTGAAGAGTGAAGTGAGATAGAATGATAACTTCAGAAATTGTATTTAGATAGAATGCATAAGTTATCAGTGTTGAGAGATGTATTCAATACAAGAGAATAAGTCTCTATTTATAGAGACTTAGAACTACACTAGATTACAACTCTATAAGCAGCCGTGCAACGCATACTGGATAATAGAGTGTATTACATAAAAAGGCAAATAAAGTAATCTGGCTAATTTGACTGTGGTAGCTGACTCCGGTGTTGATGTAGTTGCGGTAGAGAAATGGTTGTGGTAGCTAAGTTCAAGAGGGTCACTTCCATGATTCAACAATTTCCCCCTAAGTAACCTCTTTAACTTTGGTTCAGCTATCAAGTTTAAGGAACTTGATCAAAATCCACCAAAACTTCCTAACGTTTTCCAGCCATGTGATTCTTCTTGTAATCTCGAACTTGACTTTTGCGGTAGTATGCTTCGATCTTTCAACTGCAGCCCGGCAGATGTCAAGTTGTTTCTTGGGCAGGCGGTTCATGGCAGTCATTGGAATGAAGTATTTGACATTGTCATTCTTCCTTTTGAATATGATTCCAAGTTCAGAAAAGTTTGTTGCGCCTAGAGATCTTTCTTCAAAGCCTACGGTAGGCATGGGCACAGGTTCAAGAGGTGGGAGGTCAAACTTCTTGAGGATGGTGGGATAGATATCCGCATCTATCTTGGCAAAATCACAGACCGTATCCCTCAGAAAAGATTTGCCTTTTACAAGCGTTATCAGCATTTTAGGATGCTTCTCTGATTTGTTTTGGAAAACCCTAGCAATGAGGCAATGAGGAAAATTTCTTCCGGATTCATACAAGGAAAGTCTGCCTGGGTGCGGATGTAGTCATGCTCTCTTCTGGTGAGGGTATACTGGATAAAATCAGTCTTCATGACTTCCGCATCTTGTAGTTCTTGACTGTGGATGGTCTATCATTAGACCATATTTTGTCAATGGAGGAGGCGTGCTCGGCATGGAAGCGATTAAGTCTTTCAAACTCCATGGGAAGTCATTTGTGGGCAGGAAGTGACGAAGATGAAGTCCATCACTTTGATACTTCCAATCATCAGAGTCCCCCCATCATCACTGACAAAAGTCCCACACATCAGAGTCTTTGAAGATCTATTGATTTTTGAAGTATCGGTTCTTGATTTGGTGATTTTATACACATATATTGAAGATTATTCATGTTTTGGCAGATTGGAATCAAGGATCTTGTTCAATGTTCTGTTCATGAAGTTTTACAAAGTTTTCTACTGTTCGTTGTGGTAATTTGTTCCAATTCTCTTTCAATTCATTATTTTCTGTTGGATTGATCAGTTTCGAGCCCATATTCATTGAGATTATATCTCATTTGATTTAGCCCAAATCATGTAATGTTCACTGTTCATTGATCCATATGTTTTAGCCCAGACTTCTTTCAGTTTGAACTCTTGCTTCTAATTCGTTCCAGGTCTTCATTATTCTCGTCTCTTCATCAATAATGTCATCTTCAAACAAGAGATTCTTATTCTTGCTTCAATCAATTGATTTATGTGTGATATTCGATTATTTGTTGAGATTCATTTGTTTCCTTCAATCTTTGATTTGATTCATGTATAATGACCGGATTGGACTCATTCAAAATCTTTTTCACATAGTTTTTTTTTAATCGAGCCCTCGGATCCACTCTTTATTTAATCGATTCAATAGGTGTTAGAAATCAATGATTGTTTCGATGTTGTTACTGGATTGACGAATGATGATGATGATTTTGGTTGATGATTCTTGGTCTGGAGCTCATAATTGCTCTTTGATGAACTGACGAAGGGCGTGACGATTGCTGTTGATTTTAGAGATTTGATATAAAAATTATTCTATGTTTTGAGGATTTGTTGTTTATCGATTATCTATTTCATTCCGAATTGATGGTCTCACTGAATACAAAACGAGAACAGAAAGTAAAAATTGACTGTGAACTTTGGAACGAATGACTATCCTGAACGAAAGAAAGAAATGCCTCTCATGATCTGTTGACTAGTTGTGAATCACTTGCAATTGCTTTGAAGAACAAATCTGGATGAACATTGGTCAATCGAAAAGTCAAAACCGCTATGAAAGCCTTACCTGTGAACGTTCGTTTACTGTGCTTCTCTTTGGGGTATAATCGACGAAATTGAAGCGAATCTATGATTGGGTTCGTTTGTTGCCTTGGAACGAAAGAAAGGAAGACAAAAAGCGAACTTGGGTTCGGGTGCTAGCTCTTGGAACGAAAAAGCTTGAAGTGAATGTAGAGTGGAACTATAAGCGAACCTGGGAATGGAGACTCGCCTTGGGGTATAATCAACGGAATTGGAACGAACCTCGATCTGACATTGGGTTCGTGTTTGAAATTGGTTCGCTTTGGGTGAGATTCTTGGTGCTCAGAACTTGGGCTCGGTATGAAGGCTTATGCTCGAAACGAACGTGAAAAAAAAATCTTGGGGTCATTTGCTAGCACTTGAACGAAAGGGGGGAGATTCGCTTTGGTAGCTATTGGAACGAACCTCGATCTTGGATCCGCGTGTTTAAGCTGGGTTCGGTTGTTGATTTGGAATAAGAAACGAACCGAACGTTCGGTTCGCGTGATTAAATGGCGATCTTGAAACGAACCTTGGTTCGGTTGCTTGTGGTTGAAACGAAAGTGGACTTAGATTCGCGTCTTTATGCTAGGAAATGATGGAATTGAAGGGAATCATATTTGAGGTTCCGCTTGTGAGCATTCATTTGAAATCATGTTCCAGTCGTATTCTTTTAATCACAAGTTAAATTGGGGAAGATGATTAATGTTACATTTTTGGTCCCTGTAACTCCAGCGATTTGTCAATTCCGGTCCCTGTATTTTTCATGGCTTGGCAATTATGGACCATTTCCAGAATGTGTTACAAATGAAGGGGCATTTGATGCAGAATTACCTTTTCAGTCCTGGATCTTTCAGCAAAGTGACAGTTTCAGCCCGTTTTTCGAAAAGTTTGCTAATTTGAGGGTCGATGAACAGTTTTGAATTCTTTAACGCTCATATTTTTTTTCATGAATAGAAAAATTATGGATTCCATCAAGTCTTGGCGGTTCGGAAAGTCGTTTTTTTTTTTTTTTAACGTCAAGTTTTCACGATTTTTTCGGCTTTTTTTATATCTTTTTGTCGCGGGGGAGCATAGTAAATTTTTATCCATTCAAGATCATTCTCATGACCTTTTGAAGGCTTTATAATCATGTTTTTTATTATAAATCGGGGGAGAATTTGGTATGGCCATTCGAAATTGGATTTGTGACTTTTCAAAGTCGAAGATTTTTGATAAAGCTTGTGGGAGAATTATGAAGGTAGCTTTTTTACAGAAGTTCTTCATCGAGCTCTACTAAGGTTTTTACAGAGAAGTATCCTTTACAGCAAGAGTTCTTCATCGAGCTCTGCTAAGGACTTGTTATATCTCCGACTTCTTGTATTTTCTCGATCAAGTGGCATTACGAATCTTAAAGTTTGGGTTGTTACATGATATTTTTTGATGGCTTATATCATTAGCTTATTTGAAGATCGTTGTGACTTGGAGGGGGAGCTCTTCAAAGACAAGAAGTGATTCAGTTTCTTTGTTCTGAGATGGGTTTTATGGCGGGTTTGGTTTTCATGAAGATTCTTTGGGATTACATTCGAAAATGAAGTTTAAAGACATTACTTCAGTGCTTGATTTATATATCCTAGAGCCCCTGTTTGAAGACTATTGAAGAATCAAGATTCGTGGATTGCTTCATATATTCCTCGTTGCAGATCTTTTTATTTGCTAGATGCTTGTTTTGGAAGTTAAAACATTGTCATCCATTCCATACTTTGAGGGGGAGATTGTAGGGTTTCAAAGCACTCCATGGATGATGGCAATGGGCCCCTTTGATGAATTCTAGGTTAAAAGCCCAAGACTTGTCTTTTCCCTATAAATAGTCATGTATTATTCATTATTAGGGTTAAGAGTGAGGAAAAATGTAGGGTTTATGGTGGGAATGGAAATAGGTATTGTGAGTGGAGGGGAAGGAACTGGGGATTGGTGAAGTTCCATCTCCGGAGTTGGTGAGCGAGGGGGTGTGTTACCTCGCTGAGGAGATTCGTCTCCTTGGGATCCCTCAGAGTCCGAACTCCCACCTTCGGATTCACTTGAGGAGGAGGGAATGACGAGCTTTCGCTTTTGTTGGGTCTTCCTCCTTTTCGGTTGTGGGGATGAAGCAGGTTTATGTTGTTTACGCTTCTTCGGAGAAGGTCCCTTTGGAGCTTTGGACACTTGCTTTCCCTTGTCACCCTTTTTGCCCCTGGCCACCGGTTTGTCGGCATCATGAATTGAGCGCAGCATGTCCGGTGTCAGTTCCCTCGGACCAGTTTGGTGAAACTCCTTGATCGTACTGATCAATCTACTATCTGCTGGCACATCAGCATACATCGACTCCGGGATAGAGCCAATGAAGGAGAATTTCGATGCATCGGATACGATGATCTTCTTGGTATGAAAGGTACCAATAGAAGACATCGGTGCACCGTCGGCTGTGGGAACGTTGAACTTGTCCATAGCCCATCTGGTGATCAAGATCCAGAACCGGGCCAACGACACCTCGGAGTGTCGGGAAGAGGAAGAGAGGCTCTGAATCAGTTGTTGCCAAAGGACAAAGCCATAGTCCAGATTGATCCCGTTATATACCCCATACATGATTGACAGGAAAAGACGATTGGCCCCGTCCGATCCTGAGCTCCTCTCTGACAGTCCCTTGAAGAGAACTGTAAACAGCCCATTCCACTGGGGTGGTAGGCAGGACTTCTTGAACCTGGCGACGGAGGTGAGAACTTCCGTGTAGCCCATGTTATAGAACATGTTGTAGAGCATTCCAACCGGAATCGTCTCCGGGTGAACGCGTGATGGGTCAGCAGCAAACCCAAGCATTGTGCAGAAGCGGGGACGAGAAATTGACGTCTTGTGTTCCGCCACTTCGAAAAAGACCCTGTCGACAGTCTTGTCGTAGTACGCCGTCGCGTAGACCTGAGATAATGCCACCATTGGCACCGTTTCAATCCTTGACAGTGCAGGAGCAAGTTGGGAGTATTTGAGACATTCGATAACCGGCGACATATAGGAGTCATAGGCCAGTGGGTTGAGATCAATCACCAAGCATTGCTGAGGTCGGATGGGAAGAATCTGAGAAGTGGCATGGACGGAAGAGGATTCAGCCATTGTTGCAGGTTGGTAGAAGAAGATAACCGGGAGAGAGTTTGTAAGTATTTGTGCTTTGGAAATAATGGAGGCAGTAAAGAGGTAAAAGGTGGTGTTGATGGGTTTTTATAGTAGGTGATAGGAGAGAGAAAAATCGTTTCAAATCTCTTATGGAAATACGAAACGGGTTTTTGGAGTGACTGATTGGTGATAGTTGGGACGTGTGATGATCACGTAGGAGAGATAGTGTCAGATTCCTAGGATCACGCCGCCCAATAAGCGCCGGTTTAGAGAGAGAAATCGTTTCCATTTCCACACGCGCCTGTAACTTCTGAGATATGACGCTTCGATATTGCACACGCGTCCTCAAGTGTCAGAAAAAGCGCGGCCGTTTCAAATTCACGCGCCCTCCTTTTTACCGTCGTTTGAATTGCTATCCATTTAACTCCCGCCGAGTCAGCAACGTTTTGTCTTATCCCCTTTTAAACGGTTGTTTCCACTTTATGATCCACGTGGCTAATTTTCGATCACAACCTCATTTGTAACCATCCAGTAAATATCCAGCCTGTAAAATAATTAGTAACGGAATTTTTGAAAATCTTGGATTTTCGTGCAAAGAGTGTAAAAGAAAAAGAAATAAAGCAACTCTTTTTAGGATAATCTGTGATGTCCATAAGGACACGAAACTGATGATCCCGGGCACGAATCTCTTCCTTCAAGGTCAAGAGAGACCTCAAAGTGGTAGTGTGGAATCCCGTTGAATTACGATCAAACATTTATTAATAAATGTTGAAAGACTTCTTTTAATAAGGCAAATTAAGGGTGGTTTCACTTTGATTCAACAATTCAATCCTTGATATAAGAACGAATGTGAACAAAGTACTTGTGAGACCAGTGTAGTCTGTTGAACAAGTAGGTTTGAGTTGATTTGGTACTGACTTGGATTAATATGAAATCTCAGATAAAAATTTAAAACTGGATCCCATGGGAAGAAATGTTATGGTGTGTAACAATTTCATTGGAATCACTCAAAAGGAAAAGAAACTAAGATTCCATGAAGGTACATTCGTCAATTCATTGGTGAAAACTTGATCAAGTTAATTGGTCACCGTCAATTCGTTGGTGTTGAATTTTGGGTTTCACTCAGTTCGTAGTGGCACGAAACTAAGATCATAAACACAGATGTTGTGTAACCATAAACCTCAGTGGTAGTTTCTGAGAGTCTCAAGGGTTACAGTGATGAAACGAATGTTATGGAGAAGTGTAATGGGGATGGTGAAAGAAGACATAGTACCTCTGCTGCGAACAAAAGGACCAAGCAGGAGACTCTGAACTTGTGTGAGAAAAGAGTGAGGTAGCTCATGATTAGAATAAATGAGTTAGCCTTATTGGGAAGACAAGGTTTGTGTATACCAGGTCATGAAGGCTATTATTCAAAATATTATGAGGCTTGGGACACATACAGCAGCATGCTTCTAGGGACACTTAAGTAAGTCATCGAATATATTCCCAAAAAGAAATGAGCATACGAAAGGAAAAAAATATTTTTGGAGTTTTGATGAATTCTAGGTTAAAAGCCCAAGACTTATAAATAGTCATGTATTATTCATTATTAGGGTTAAGAGTGAGGCAAAATGTAGCTGCCACGTGAGGTTTCTTGTAGAGTTAGATTCTTATTTGTTAAGTGTAATTCGTTCCTCACAATTCAATAAATCGATTGATCATTCGACATAATCTTCATTATTTGTGTTTGTTCTTATTTTCCGCATCTTGTTCATCAAATCACAATTAGGGTTTTAATCCCAACATTTAGGTTGCGGTTGAGTAGGCTTGACCGCAACCAAGATCTGATCGACTTTGGCTTTAAGGCTCATGAACTCTTTCCGGATGACCGCATTCTTCTTCTTCTTCTTCTTATTGGGTTTGGAGGTCGAGTGATGAGAACCGCTGGACTCCTCTTCTTCTTCAAACATAATCATGTCATCGTCGGAACTTGTTGACCTCTTGGATGTCTTCATCATCAAAACCGAAGGTGGGAGCTGAACTGAGTTCGACTGCAGGTTCTTCGTCCTGTGATGTATTGATTATAGGAGAGGGTGATGGGATGGAAGTTGGAGTAGGAGGAACTTTGGAGGGACTTTCGGCTACACCGGAAGCTTGTTCTTTGAGAATTCTTTCTGCCATCTCATCCATCAAGTTTTGAACCTTTTGAATGGTGGCTATAGTATGGGCATTACCGATGGCATTTGCCCAATATCTAGCCACAGACAGGATCTCCTGTTCTTTCTGTTGCTGTTGCTTGATTTTTTTGTTCCTTGTGGGCTTGGAAAGCCCTTCGGAATGCTTCATACTTCTTGAGTTCAGTTGCGGTTTTTGTTTGATAACAACTCCAAGAATCGTTAGAGTTATTATCGTCAATTCCTTGAGTTCGCACCAAGGTGTCCCTTGGGTTCACGGATCCTGGCACATTAGTGCTCACCATGCCTAAACCACCTGTAAGAGATGAAAGAAGAGTAGGATTTCCGGAGTGTCCTTGGTCTCCTTGAACCGTGGTCAAGTCTGGCCTCAACTCAATTCTGGCATGGGAAAAAGAAGTGCCCTGCGGATGGGAAGGTGTTTGTAGTGTTTGGGTAACAGAAAGAAGGATGGAGCGCAACTCCTTTGGAGAAAAGAAATGCAGTCGGGAGGCCCTGGAGACCTTAGGGATAGAACCAGTATCATCCCTTTGTGATGATACTGGAGGGGTGTCTCCATGATGATGAGAATCAGACTCACTTTCTGAGTCTGACTGGAAAATGAAGGTGGTGACGAATGGGTATGCGGCCACCCCAAGGACTACCGGAGCTTGTGTAGAGACTGAGGTATCAGTCCGGTCACGCATTTGGCTAGAGGTATCGGTTGTTTTTCTTTTCTTAAGAATATAGATTGGTTGCCTGTCCTCATCTGAATCACTGCTAGATACGGTTTGGGGATGTTTTGTTTTACGTTTCTTGGTGGGTGCGGTTTGTTTGGGAGCATCCTTCTTAGGTGTTCTTTGTTTCTTCTTGGATGCCAATTGCTTTCTTCTTTGAGCAAGATTGGATAATGTAGTGGCAGAGGGGACTGTGGTACCCTCAGGGTTAATGACTGCGGATGAAAGAGGCGGGGTAGGAGGGTATGGGGAAATAGCCTCCGTAGCTTCAATGTGGTCTGAGACATCAGCAGTCTCAGGACCAAGAGAAGAGAGGATATGAGTGGGAAACTTGTGGATCGGTCCAAACAGAGTTTGATCAGAAGAAGGGAGGTACCTTTTAAGATCCTTAGTGATGAAGAAATTAATGTCACTACCCATATCTATTCCAGTGTTTTCATGTAGGTCTGATATGCAGAGAGACCAAAATCTTGCAAATGTGAGCTCGGTTGCGTTTTCCTTCGGGTGTTCCTTGGGAATGTACTGAATGAAATCATCCCAAAGAATTTTCCCGTATTTGATGTCGTGTCCGGTGAAAATGCTCCATACTAATTCCAAAAGCTTGAGTCCCATATTGTCAATGCCTCCGGTTCTGCCGGATAGGCAGCAGATGACAAAGTGACACACAAACTACCAAACCGCAGGCAGCTGATTCTTTTTGAACTCACCAATCCCTCGAATTGGTTTTTGATACCCCATCTGGTAGAGTGCAGATGTGATGTCAGCCATTGATGGTGAGAAGAATTTGATAGATGGATGAACCAGAAGGTTAATAGTTGTGAGGAACTTTTCTTTGGATAAGATGACCAAAGAACCGTTAATGAGATTGAGATGAACTTCTTGATGGTTTTCCAGTGGGCAATAAGCAGAAAAAGCACTCTTGAAAAGAGTAGAAACTGGAACAACATCTGTAAATGCATCAAATGGACCAAACAGAGGGTGGTTCTTGAGAAACTTGATCATGAGCTTGATAGGAGCATTGTATGAAGGGTGATCTTCAAATACTGCTCTGAAATTGCTTGAAGCGATTGTAGGAGAGTCTGAACCTATTGGATTCACCGAACCATAAGCCTTGGATTGCTTCTTTGATACTCCTGATTTCACCATTGTTGAAGTTTGATGGTGTTCGAAGAAGAAGTAGAACACAGAGTTCTTGATGGTTTTGAGAGGGAATGATCGATATTCAGAAAGCGTAAAGTGAATTTAGGGAATGAGATGAGTTTATAAAAGGGGGTGAAAGAAAAAATGCTTAACCCTAGGTAAATGGTAGAATAGGGTAAAACATTGATTAGGGTTTTAGGGGGAATCTATGAATTTTGGATTAAATCTCAGCCACACATAATTAAAATGGGTTATAAAAGATTTTGGGAGATTTCCAAAAGGGGTTTGCATTTAATGTAAAGTCAGACGCATGTCAATACGTCAGGTGATCGTGGGGGTGATGGGAGAGGAAGTGGTAATGGATGGGACGTGTTAAGGAGAGGAAAGGACAATTTAAGGATGAGTTTATTGAACAACGTTCTTTTTATCATCCCTAAAATAAGTCTGATAAAAGGATTATTTAGAAAGAGAAGATGACAGTTTCTAAGGAGAATGTTTTATTTTATTAAATGAAGGATCATTAAATAGCACACAAAGACTCACAGGTTTGATAAAACAATTGAGAAACTATCACGACGATTGCGGATGAAAACTTCATTGTGGTTTGGAATTTCATCGCGGATGACCAAAGAAAAGACTGCAGTGAGAAACCGTAGAAGCACTTGTACAAAAGTTAGTAATCACACGTAAGAAGGACCCATGAAAGATAGATATAATATATGGTTGCGGTACATCGACTGTAGAACAGGGGATGTTCTAAAACCATCTATTATAAATAACTTTCAGTAAGGACCGCAATGGGGACCAGGAAGGTCTGCGGTACTAGTTAATTCAATAAGAATTTAGGGCTCGGATTCATCATTCCCAACATTTGTAGGAGCACATTGACTTTTGAAGAGTCAAGTGCTTTTGTAAATACATCAGCAATCTCTTCATGAGTAGGAACAAAGATGAGTTCAATATTACCTTTCAGAATATGGTCTTTGCTGAAATGATACCGTAGCTCAATATGTTTAGTCTTGGAGTGCTGAATAGGATTGTGAGAGATCGCTATGGCACTTTCAGAGTCACAGTAAATTGGTATCCGCAGCATCCTGTATCCGTAGTCTAACAGTTGTGTCTTCATCCAAAGGACTTGGGAATAGCAGCTGGCTGCGGCCACGTATTTTGCTTCTGCGGTAGATAAAAAAACACAACTTTGTTTTCTTGAGGACCAGCTGAAAAGTCTTCCTCCTAAAAATTGACATCCGCCAGATGTACTTTTTCGATCAAGTTTGCATCCGGCATGATCCGCATCAGTAAATGCTTGAAGACTGAAGTCATTGCCTGCGGGGTACCATAGACCAAGACATTTGCTTCCTTTTAGGTACCGAAGAATTTGTTCTGCTCTATAAGTCTTGTGATCCACAGATTCGCCAGAGGGATCAGCAGAGATCTTATATCCGAAGGCCATAGGGACCTTAGCCGAAGAGCAGTTGTCCATAGAGTATTTCTTTAGAAGTTCAGTGGTGTATTTCTCTTGATGAATGAATATCCCTTGCTGAATTTGTTTGACTTGAAGACCTAGAAAGAAGTTAATCTCTCTATTCATGCTCATTTGAAATTTGTTTGTCATGAGCTTAGCAAATTCATCCACCATTCCTTGATCAGATGATCCGAAGATGATATCATCCACATATATTTGTACAAGCATAAGGTGAGTCCCGTTTGCTTTTCTAAATAGTGTGGGGTCAATCACTCCTCTTTTGTAGCCTGAAGAGACTAAGAATTCAGAAAGAGTTTCATACCAATCTCTAGGGGGTTGCTTCAGACCGTAGACTGTTTTCTGAAGCTTGTGGCAGTGATCAGGGAACTCGATACTTTCAAATCCGACAGGTTGTTGAAGATAAACCTCTTCTTTTAATTCCCCATTGAGAAAATCACTCTTAACGTCCATTTGGTGTACTTTGATTTTTTTGTGAGAAACATATGCTTAGAAGATTCTGATTGCTTCCATTCTAGCTACCGGAGCGTACGTCTCATCGTAGTCAACACCTTCCAGTTAACTATAGCCTTTAGCAACTAGCCTTGCCTTATTTCTGATAACCGCACCAGATTCATCTAGCTTGTTCTTGGAAACCCATCTTGTACCAACAATAGTATGACCTTGTGAAATGGGAACAAGTTGCCACACTTTGTTTCTTTCAAATTCTTCCAGTTCTTCTTGCATTGTAGAAATCCAATCTGGTTCCAATAAAGCTTCTTTGATAGATCGAGGCTCGACTGCAGACATAAATGCCGCATAGCGACAATGATCACATAAATCATTGGTAGATCGAGTTTGGATACCTGCGAACGGGTTGCCAATAATTTGGCCTGGTGGGTGATCCTTTGTCCATACATGTAGACGAGGCATTAGATGATCAGCAGATGCGGTTGAAGGAATGTTTTCAATATCAAAGGTTGCTACAGATTGGGGAGAAAGTTCCCCCTAGATTTGTGAACAGCCTGCTGAATCTTCTTGACTTGTTGGAGCGAGAGAAGAATTTTCTTTAGTTTAGGTAGGTTCCCCCTGGATTGCTGAAGGGAGTTCATCTGGAAGCTGAGAAGGTTCCCCCTGGACTGCTGATGGATGTTCATCTGAATGCGAATTTCCAGTTGATTTTCTGAGAATGGGAGCTTGAGCATCCTGGAATAATGGAACCTCGATGGTTGTAGTACGAACCGGAGTAGCGCTTTCCCCCTCAATAGGATAGGTGGAAGTATTGAGAGATGCTACCTTGGAGAGAGATGGTTCAGAAACATCAGCATGTTGTGTTGAGCTGCGGGAGACACAAGAACTTCGGATAGTTTCGCCGTTTCAACAGGATCGAAGAGATCATCACAGTTTACTTCAACCAGATTTAACAGTCCTGAAGAGGCAGGAATATCGCATTCCATAATGGCAGTGGTTTCTTTAGATGGAGGGGTGTTGCGGATGTAAGAGTCATCGAACTTTACGTCAAAACTTTCAACGATTAACCTTGTATGTCTGATGAGAACCCGATATGCAACCTTATTTGTTGAATAACCAAGAAAGATACCTTCATCAGATTTTGGTGCAGACTTGTTAAGTTGATCTCGGTTGTTGATCACAAAACATCTACACCCAAAGATGTGAAAGAAACGAACATTTGGCTTTCGTTTGTTGAGGCCCTCATACGGTGTCTTGTTGAGGCGTTTGCGTACAATGCTTCAATTCTGAACAAAGCATGCAGTAGCTACAGCTTCATCCCAGAAGTAAAGAGGAAGATGGGCGAAGTTGAGCATGGATCTGCCTGCTTTAATAAGGGTGTGGTTTCATCGTTCAACAACACCATTTTGTTGAGGTGTATACGGAGCTGAAAAGTTATGTAAAATCCCTTTTGACACCAAGAAGTTTTTGAGTGGATGATTGGTGAATTCAGTACCATTGTCACTGCGGATGCGTCTTACGGGAAGCTTGATCTGAAGTTCTATTTCTTTGATGAAGTTTATGAGAATCTGCGGTGTTTCGGATTTGAGTCTGAGAAATAATACCCAAGTGAAGCAAGTGAAGTCATCAACTATAACCACTATATATTTTTTATGATGAAGACTAGATATGGTTGATGGACCGCAGAGATCATTGTGGAGAAGTTTGAGTGGTTCGGATATGGATGAATCAATTACTATAGGATGACTTGCTTTTGACTGCTTACCACATTCACAAGCAGGACACAGAGTGTCATTGCTGAATTTGAGAATGGGTAGACCTCTGACCAATTCTTCAGTGACTAAGGTGTTAATGTATTTGAAGTTGAGCGAGCTTGCAGTGCCATAACCAACTAACTTCGGATACGGCTTTAGAGAGAAAGCACAGCTACGGTTTACCAATGATGGGAGCGACATCCAGAGGATACATTGTGTCTTCGGATCGTCACTTGATTAATCAAGTGCTTCTATCACTTGTCATTATGTAACAGAATTGATCATCAAACTCCACTCGATGGCCTACTTTACATAGTTGGCCAACACTGATGAGATTATGTTTAAGACTTTCTACATAAGCAACCTTCTGAATGGAAAAATTCCTCGTGGTGAGAACATCGTAGCCTCGTTTGATGCCATTTGCATTGTTTCCAAAAGTGACATTTCCACCATTGCATATAGTCCTGAAATCCCGAAGGTACTCTAACCTTCCAGTCATGTACAAGGAGTAGGCATTGTCGATCAACCATTCTTCTTCTTGATCCTCTTTGCACAAAGCCTACAAAAGCTAAGTGGTTAATTTGGGCACCCAAGCGAGTTTGGAGCCCGGAGTCACATACGATGTGTCAATCGATGCATGATGCGAGATGGTAGGGACAAGTTTTAAGTCAACTTTCAAGCCTAGTCCTGGGTGTTTGAAGTTCTTTGGAGGTTTGTGAGATTGTGAATAATTATGCATGTTTTTGGAGAGATTAGAAGAGACACTGAAATCCTGGGTGTTTGAAGTTCTTTGGAATTTTTTACATTGACATTGACAGGAGAACATTTTGTCGTTTTCCCTGACATTTGACTTGGTCTGAGGTTTTGAAGAAAAAGTATGTTTTTGTCTATTCCGAGGATTGTGGGATTTGACCCTTTTGTTTGTGTGTTTTGAAAAGGTGTTTTGTGCAGGTCTGGTAGGTGTGAAGGCATGTGCAAAGCTTTTGTGATGTGATTTCTTAAACATTTGAGATGACCTTTTGAGTGCCGGAGGTTGCAAAATTCCTTTCCACTTTTGAGATTTTGAGACTGACACTGGAAAGGTTGGAGTAGGTAAGATACCTTTCCATTTTGGATCATTGATAGAATAGATTTGAAATCCATTTGATCGAAAAGACTTATCCTTATGTTTGGATATTTTTTAAGTATTGTCAAAAAAAAGTGAACTCCTTTCTTATTGTTTTCTTGGAAACAATTTTCTTGAAATGATAATTTGAAAAAACAAACTTTTCAGGACTTTTTGACTTAGGACATTTCACAGATTTCTTAACTTTTGAGCAAATTTCCCGTTTCTTGCCACGAGAGCGAAATTCTTCTTTAAAAACACTTTTTGCTTCGGTCTTAGGAGAACCGCAGTCAGTGATATTTAATTGCGGTTTCCTAGAATCTTTTGAGGATTTTGAAAAATAGTGACTCGATTCATCCGAACTTGAGAAATCAGGATTTTGAGAACATCGACCAAATTTAAAATTTTCAATTAGTAATTCATGATTAATTGGTTCAATGGTCACAGAACTTTTGACTTTAATCAGTGGTGAAGTGCTTTGAACTACCGCAGAGTAAGTCTTGGTGGACACTTCTATGGGACATTTTATATCAGACAAAGGGACAAATTGTAGTATATGACTGCGGTCAGAAACACTGCGGTCAGACTATAAGGATGGGAACTCTTTAGGACTTTAATTTAATAACAATTTCCTCATGGGCTACGGATGAATTCTGAGAATCCGTGTTGTCAACATGAGTAGAAGATTCAGGGAGAATTTCTTCTATAACACAATTATTACTCAAATCGTGAAGTTTTCCAAAGTAGGCTTGGATATCCTCAGGGAATGTTTTGTTATTGACCGGAAACAAAAAGTTGTAGTCTGGTGGGACATAGGGACGTTCCGATGTGAACCTAGGTGAGGATTCCGTTGCGGTTGGGTAACCATTGGACCAACCCCAGTTAAAGATGTTATCAACATTCCCATTATTAACAAGATTCTCAATGGCCTCAGTTTCATATAACAGCTTGTCAATTAAAAGATTTAAATGTACAATTTCATTATGTGCTAGATCTTTCTGATTTCAGGCTATTACTAATTGAGTTTCATTTAACATTCTAGCATCTTTTTCTAACATTAAATCCTTCTCTAAAATTTCCATTTTTAGTCTCTTATTGTCCAAACGTCCTCTAACATGGAACATCTCCTGCGAAGTGATGTTCTTCTCATCTAGGGCTTTATTGTAGTGTGTAAGGATGGTAGCACAAGTGTCTTTGATTGTCTTTATGAAAGGTTGACAATCATGCATGTTGTAATTTAAAGTTTGAATCATGAGTTTTACCTGTTCCATAATGCTGAGAGTTCCATCTTTAGCCATATAGCAATGGTTCTTCTTTAGATTGGCTGAGTTGTCTTCATCAGCAGTTGCTACCATACAGATCTTGCATTTCCCTTTGCTAAGATCATCTTCATCTTCGTCTCTTGATGACCACACTTGAAGATTCCTTTTCACTTGAGCAACATAGGCCTTTCCCTTTTCTTTGTCTTCTAGTTCTTGAGCCATTCTGAGATACAAGGCTCTATCTTTCACTACGTTTGCCTTCCAGTCCTTGGCAAAATGGTTTTCCTTGTTGCACTTGTGACATATAATAATGTCACTCTTGTCATCTAAAGAGGTGCCGGAGTCATTTGATTGGGACTGCGGTGGTACTTCTTTGGGCTATGTTTGCTAAGACTGCGGTGGAGGGAGAGGGTTCTTTGTGGAACGGAAGTGATTTTTTTGGAAGTTGCGGTTGAAAGGTGGTCGATTGAATTGCATCTTTAGCCATATAGCAATGGTTCTTCTTTAGATTGGTTGAGTTGTCTTCATCAGCAGTTGCTACCATACAGATCTTGCCTTTCCCTTTGCTAAGATCATCTTCATCTTTGTCTCCTGATAACCACACTTGATGATTCCTTTTCACTTGAGCAACATAGGACTTTCCCTTTTCTTTGTCTTCTAGTTCTTGTGCCATTCTGAGATACAAGGCTCTATCTTTCACTACGTTTGCATTGCAGTCCTTGGCAAAATGGTTTTCCTTGTTGCACTTGTGACATATAATAATGTCACTCTTGTCATCTAAAGAGGTGCCGGAGTCATTTAACTGGGACTGCGGTGGTACTTCTTTGGGCTATGTTTTCTAAGACTGCGGTGGAGGGAGAGGGTTCTTTGTGGAACGAAAGTGATTGTTTTGGAAGTTGCGGTTGAAAGGTGGTCGATTGAATTGTTGGTTTTTGCGAAATGAAGGTGGTAAGTGATTGAATTTCTGACTGATAAGAGCAATGGCATTCTGAAACTCTTCTTCGTCGTCATATTCTGAGTCAGCTTCATATGACTGTGGTGGTGAGTCATACGAAGTGGGATAGGTTTGAGTGTGAGGTGATTGAGCTACTAATGCAAGTGTTCCTCCGAAGTCTGAGCAGTCCTTGAGTACGGTAGACTCTTGAACTTGCAACTCTCCATAAAGCTTATAGAGAGATAATGAGTGAATCTTCCTGTCACCTTGTACAATCATTTTGGCTGTTGTTCAGTGTCTTCCTAATCCATTAAGGAACTGTAGATTTGTTTCATGATTGCTGCGGATGGTACCCGCATTGGATAGTTTTGTGACGATCAAGTTGAAACTTTTAAATGAGTCTTCCAAACATTCACTGAAGTGGGCTTTGAAGTTATTGAATTCATTGAGTGCTGTAGTGAGCTTCTTGTCTTGAGCTTGCTCTGAACCTTCATACAAGTTTTTGAGAACGTCCCAAATTTCCTTTGCTGATTTGCAATTTATGATGATGTCGAAGTTGTCAGGAGCAACTCCACAGGAGATTTCATAAAAGGCAATAGCATCATTTTCGATATTGTCTAGATCATCTTTTGTGGGATGGTTCAAAGCTGGTTGACCTCCTTCTAGCCTTGCTGTGGCTCCATCAGTTTGGACTGGGGTAAGGACAGGAAAGTGGGGTCCTTCTTCTATGGATCTCCAGACATCTCTACCAAGTCTTCTGACATATCTTTCCATCCTTTGAGACCAGTGATGATACTCATTTGCAACCAGTATTGGGGCTCGATTAGAACCACCAACACTGTTGGAAACATTCAATGATAACGATTGTGCCATTTTGAAGAATTTTTTTGTTTAAAAATGACCTTTAGTGGTATAGAAGGCTCTTCGAAAAATCAGAGTTCCGATTTTCAAAAAGCAACCACTTTGGCTCTGATACCAATTGTCGAGAGAAAAACTGTGAGACACACTTGAACAAAAATGGTTAGAACAAATATATAGCGGAATAGTTAATCTTGAAGGATCTGTTAGCTCAACAATAATATTAATAGTTAGGAGTTAGCGAGTTAGATGCGAAAAGTAAAGTAATATAAATGACAACAATTGTTATATCAAGTATGCATGTAAGTTGATTCATAACTTGGAATGCATTCAAACCAATGTTAGTAAGTGAGATCAAACTTAGTGAATAAGTCACAAAGACTTGCTCCGAAGAGTGATTGCAATCAGATATATTTAAGTAAGAAGTGAAGAGTGAAGTGAGATAGAATGATAACTTCAGAAATTGTATTTAGATAGAATCCATAAGTTATCAGTGTTGAGAGATGTATTCAATACAAGAGAATAAGTCTCTATTTATAGAGACTTAGAACTACACTAGATTGCAACTCTATAAGCAGTCGTGCAAGGCATACTGGATAATAGAGTGTATTACATAAAAGACAAATAAAGTAATCTGGCTAATTTGATTGTGGTAGCTGACTCTGGTGTTGATGCAGTTGCAGTCGAGAAATGGTTGTGGTAGCTAAGCTCAAGAGGGTCACTTCCATGATTCAACAATATCTTTACTATGTATCATATTCACGTAATCGATGAGGTAGATTAGATAATAATAATAACAATCGAACAGTCGGGTCTTGGTAGAAGGATACTTTCAAAACAGTCGGATCTTGGTAGAAGAATACTTTCAAAACAGTCGGGTCTTGGTAGAAGGCTACTTTCAAAACAGTCGCGTCTTGGTAGAAGGCTACTTTTAAAAGTTAGGACCATAATGCTAGTCTTATGATTCCATAATGTATACACCACAGGATACATATATACCAATAGGTTCCGACAGCTAATAGGATGTGTGATCTCCGCTTCATTTCCTGTCCTCGTTGGCTTGTAGGCTTGGAACAGATTCACCCAATCTATTATCTACCTGATTCTATATATATTTATGCTTAATATACATTAAGTCATCATAAGGGTACCAGGTATGGATCAGGTTATAGGACACAGAGTCGAAGCACATTTTTTCTAGTACAAAACATACTTTTCAAAGTCATTACTTTTGGTATACAAAACTGTAAATTTCCCTGATAAGGGCTTAATCCATTTTATTAAGCCAGTACAATTTTAAAGACTTTAGGGCAGATTCACCCAATTAACTTTCAATCCGATATCAGATTATATATAGCAGTATAAACTAAGATATTATAAATGTAGTCACTGTGGTCATTATTTTACTATAAGAAAAATAGGTTTTCTTAAAGAACTTTTCATTAGATATAAAGGAACCATTACGAATAACTCCATGAGTAACAAGTGAATACACCAGGGTTATATATGACAATGATCTAACAACCAAATGGGATGTGTGCTATCCGCCTTACTTTCTGTTCCCCGTTGGGTTGTCAGCTTGGGGCAGATGTGCACAATCGATTCTTTGTTTACTCTGATTTATATATAACTTGTACCCACTTAGTACCCATAGAAAGTCTTGTAGTGTCATTTTACTTAACTTTCATTCAAGTAGGAAATATATGATTTTCTAGAGGAACACACGAACTTTTCAAAATAGAACTTATAGCTTACATCGCTTTTACGTATAAATTTTTCAATATATTTTACAGCTTACACCACTTTTCATATACATTTTTAACAACACTTTACAGCTTACTCACATCGCTAAAATCTTATGAACTCACCAGCTTAGTTGCTGATCAACTCTTTTAAATAAATTGTATTCTCAGGAGACTATTAGACATGTGCTCATGCTGGGGATTTAGAAGATGAAGCATTACAACTTCAAGTCTTGTTTTGTTATTTATGTATGAATTATATGTTTTGTGAACACACATTGTAAACACTTTCTTTTGAAATGAAATGGTTGTTTATTACTTGCTTACCATATACATATCTCGTGATACTTAACATGATGTCCTCCACCCCCGAACGTTTCCGCCGTTCCGGTTTTGGGGTCTGACACCTAGTCAACCAGAACGAAATTTTCGTTGACCTGGACAAAGTAGAGGCTGTGATGAGATGGAAGGTCCTGAAGTCGCCATCTGAGATTTGGAGTTTCCTTGGATTGGCAGGCTATTATCGGAGATTCATTCAGGACTTCTTCAAGATTGTCGTACCCTTGACCCGTTTGACAAAGAAAGTCGTGGTCTTTAGATGGGAGCCTGAGCAACAGGCAGTGTTTGAGACATTGAGATAGAGGCTACGTGAGGCATCGATCCTTGCCCTGCGAGAGGGCATGCATGATTTTGTAGTATACTGCGATGCGTCCATCTCAAGCTTGGGTGTGGTGTTGATGCAGAGGGGGCATGTTATAACCTACACCTTGATGGATGGGGCTCCAAGTGAGTCACCAACTGACTCCCACCAATCCTTAGCTTTGTCTCTCAAACAACCCGCATCAAATCGAACACTCGACCCCTCCCGGTTGAAGCTCGTCGACTGTGCAGACTCGATGTCTGCGATCCATCTCCTAGAAGCAATGGGGTCCTTCACCCTGTGAAAGTATGGCGTACCATTCCCCCTAAAGTCCTTGAAGGACAGAGTGCGCGTCCCTGACTGGCTGGATGCCAAGTCACTTTTGAATGTCTGGAGGCGATCCTCCATCAGCTCAATAATCCCCTCCATGATCGACACGAAAATGACTGGGGTCGCCTCAAGGATACCTCTAGTGATCTCAGATGCAATGAACTCGCAAAGCCCGTCATCAACTTGCTCGGATCCCACACCCGAGCCTGATCTTGATCCTAATCCAGACCCTGAACCTCCTGCTTAATGACACGTAATCACCATTCTGAAATAAAACACATAAACGTCAGGGTCATTCATACTCTCAAGAGGTCTCACATACTGTAACGCCCGCATTTCCAAGCTAGGCATTTTCGTTCATTTAAAAGTCTAGGTTAACCTTTGTCACCCGTTTTGAAATAATAAGAATGTATTATTTGTGTATTATGTGTTTCATGCTTAATTGCTTAATTATATGATTTGATTAATTAAGAATAAAATAAGCGTCAAAATTTAAGTGTAAAATAAACTCAATATCTTTGCATAAAGTCGTAGTGGTCGAAACAAGTATTCTGAAGATATAAAGAATGTCGAAATCCGAGTTATAACGAAGAAGTTATGACCTGTCGAAATTTCGCTACAGAACCGGCAACGCTGAGTGACGTAAAAAGTGAAATTTACATTAGAGCAATATTTAGCCTTAGCTATCTAAACGAAAGTCGTAGATTTTGTTAAACCGAGAGCGTGCATAAAAAGAACGCCCAAATCTGACTTCGTATGATGAAGTTATGATTTTCTGAAGTTTCAACTTAGCGGTATGCAGCCCGAATACTCGATTTGAGATCGAGCGGTTTTTAGCCGAAGCAATCTAAACGAGAATCGACGATCTCGTTGTTAGTAACGAAACGATGAAAAGTTAGGCGAGAACGGACGTCAGACGAAGAATTTATGAATTTATAACGAAATTTTCCTGTCCGGGCCTACTAAAAATAAATAATAAAAAATAAATTCAAAATTAGCTGACGGAGTCTAAACGAAAGTTGTAGAGCGTAGTCTCACCTACGCGTGGATATAAAGAACGTTGAAAACGGAGCTCATATGTGAAAGTTACGCAATTTAGAAGTTTGACGAGTCAAATTACGCCGAGCGTAATTTGAGTACGCCCAACGTACTTAGGAGGATGCAAGTTGCCTGACCAATACTCGAGTGCCACATATCGACACATGCAGTGACATCAAAGTACGCCCAGCGTAACCAAGTTACGCCCAGCGTAAATTGAGATTACACCCAGCGTAATCCCAGACCCCCAGCTTATAAATAGAAACCAAGATCACCCATTTTCTCTTGTTCAAACTCTTTCTTCTCTCTAGTTTTTGCCTCGATTTGCGTGCCAATCATATCCTGAAGCCTCGGTATCATTCCCGAGCCCCGAAGCAAGATCCGAAGTCCCGAGGATCCCGAAGAGCGTTATTCCCGAGCCGAAGCCCTGCCCGTGAGGAGCCTGGTTTTTGTTAAAATCTTCCAGATCTACGGAGAAACACTACTTCTGCAAGTTGTAGTATTGTCTGATCATCTTCTGATCAAGTATGTGTGTAGTTACCTTCTTCCAACACAATATTATGAAGTATTTTATATAAAATACGTGCTATGTGTATATATTTTGTTGTTATATGTGTGAATGTATATCCACTCTCTTCTATCTCATAAATCTGATTTATCCTCTATGAAATACGTGTCATGTGTGTGTGCCTCATCTGTTATGTGGAATATGTATTGATTAAAGCATGCTATACAGGTTTTTAAAATATGTATAAAAAATGTATATTTTTATCTACTAATATGTTGGGTAGAACATGGGTAGATAGTTGGTGTGTAATAAACAAATGAGACTTGGAAGTGTCTCCGGAGATAAATCGCTATAGTCCAATGACTTGACTAAAGCATGTTTCATATAGACTCCATTGAAAGTATCATAAGAGTACTTGAATGAATAATGACACAAAAGTTAGTCGGCTGTCAATACCTTGGATATTTACGACGTAAAGGTTCAGGAAAATGACCTTGTAAAGGTCTTACATCATATCCACAGGAGGTAGTTCCTGACAGCATAAAGACCTAACTAAAGTACTTACGGTACAAGATAATTTCATAGAAAATGCCACATCAGGCATAGACAGAAAAATACGATTCCTCTTTATAAGGAAATAAAGTAAAGCGTCTACTACTGGCGACGGTCCTCCCTCTGGTGAACGCTTAGTTCAGCCAATTGACGTTCCAAGTTGCGTAGGTGTCTTTCGCACACCATCTGGCGCACTTGGAGCCCTATGACTTCGGCTCGTGATTCAGTCAGTGCTTGCAGTAGGGTTTCATGGTTTCTCTCTGATCTCTCGTGAGCATATTCTAGATGAATGGTGTGGAGGGTATGCATTCTAGAATAGGCGACTATTTTTGAAATCTGATGTAGGGCTGTCCTGCCTTGAATCTCATCTCGGGTCTCTCTACGGGCCAAGATTGGCAAGACTATATTTTCTAAGCCCTCATTGCTCAAGTCGTAAAAGCTTCGGTCGCCATCAAATAGCATAGACTGATCTTGTCCTTGGCTCCCTATTTCCAAGCATTCCACTCACTCAGGGTCGGGTCATGAAAAACCGGACGAGGGTTAAGAGTTGGAACGGGAGTTGCTCGGGGTAGGTTCTCAACTTCTGGTTCGGAGTTAGCATCGTACGAAAAGTCTTCATCATGGTGATCATTCAAGGGGATAGGATGATCATTCACTGGTTCTTCTTCAAGCCAACCAGCTATGATTTATAAGCGAGAATTTAGGGTAAGAGGAATATTATTTGACGAACTATCTAGATAATTATTTAGAAAACCTTCATTAGTTACATCGCTATTTGTGAAGTGCATACCAGCTATGTGTAATTCTAAACAGGATAGACCTTCGAATAAGTGACCTTAATTCCAAATTCACACAGAATAGGGGCAAGGCAACATTATCACAGATTCTAAGTCTATAACATCCTAATTACATATAGCATCAGTGTATCCACTTAGCAATTATCAACTTAATAATGAAGATCCCGTTTTAGTTCTCAAGTATAAAGTACTTATAGTAACACCAAATACTCATATAGTATTTTAATTTTAACATTATGTTCTATTGTTCTCATTGTGGTAGGGTTGGTAAGATTTTAGCATTGTTGCAACCACACAGTTAAACTTTGGCACATGCTAGTCAACCCTCGGATAATATAGGTGATCAGGCTATATCTTCCCAGTTTTGACCATATGTCTCTAAGCTCACTTGTGTTGCCCAACAATCGTAATTCTTTTGTACTGTCCTAGTGACACTGATTTTAGTATGAATGCAGGCACGTATACTTACTTAAATATTTTATTATTTAAAGTATAAACTCTAAATCAAAGTATTTTTAATCCCATTGTATTTATAGTTAGTATATCTTTTATGGGTTGATATACTCAATTCACTATAAACAATGCTCTGATACCAATCTGTCACACCCCAAAACCGAGAACGGCGGAAACGTTCTGGGGCGGAGGACGTCATGTATAATATCAACAACAATGTAAAGTAGTAAACAAGCAACAACATTATCCATTGCATTAATAAAATAATTATTATACAATTGTATTCTGTCAAATTTTGATAAACACTAAAGCATAAATCAAAATGAAAGATAGGTCTTGAACAAACTCCATCTTCCTTTCTCCTCGCATCGGTACCTGTCTATGATGACCTGAGGATACAAGTAATTTTGAAAGCGAGTATCAGCTTTGAAGCTGGTGAGATCATAAGTATTTAGTGTCTTAATTTGTATGTAAGAATTTGTTAATCTATGTATTGTATGAATTTGAAAGTGTATATGAATTGTAAGTGTTTGAAAAAGTTTGAATCTCTCAGAAAAACCTATATTTTCTATTAAAGTAGCCTTCTACCAAGGCTTAACTGTTTTGTATGCTCGTTTGATGTAAAAGTGTGTAATTTCCCAAGTGTAACTATCTTTTAACAAAATATAATTTGTACATTAAAGTTTAAGTGAGGTTATCACTAAAAATGTAATGGGTAATTCATTGTAGTACTGTAGTTTTGTATTATAGGAACTACTGCTGTACTAACTACCTTAAACCGGATTTCTATTAAGGTATCATGTGATAAATTGCACCATACTATCGACTGGTAATATCGACAACATATAGTCGAAAAATAAGGTATGACGTTTGGCACCCGCAGACCTGTCGGTCCCGCTGTAGCTAGCAGCGAGGTGTAGGATAGTCAACCCAGTATAGATCTATACGCAAACTCACGCTCTCCCTCCAAGAGACTCTGGCTACAACTCGGGTCATGACAATTAAGACATGCTCCCATACAGTGGATCACAATTGTTAACGTATTCGTGTATATGCAATATAATGTTACTTGTTCTAGTATCGTTGTATATGTTCTCTTAGTAATAAGTATTGACTCCTGAATGAACTGACTCGTTGATCTAGAAATTGTAGTAGTATGATCCTGTGTTATCCCGATGGTAACTTACTAATGATGTGCTGATGAGTATGAGTATGGAAGTCTTTTATGTCTATACATGTATATATGATATATAACTAATATTGAAACGACCCTCGGATGGTCACCCGAAATCCCACCAGACCACATCTCAGTGCGCGAAAAGGAAATAGGGCGGATGGCCTTCCTAAGCCCTTTAAACATTACTTATATATATCTATACATATATGGGCATGCAATTTATGAGTAGTAAAACAAAGTTTAAATAAAAGCATTTGATAAGTAAAAGAGTTTGTAAAACATTTTGAAGCAAAACAGTTTGAACAGTGATAAAATCATTGGTTTCCTAGTTATTAATCACATGTGATTAATGCAATCACATGTGATCGAAGCAATAACTATAAGTGTTTAACTTGTATCCCCCCCCATAAAGTATTTAAAACATTTAAAAGCATTTCAAAGGTTGAATAAAGGGGTATGAACTCACTTGGCAGTTTGAAGATAGCGAGATCGAAAACCGGGCAGAGTTTTGTCTCGGGAAACGGATTTTTCTCGGGATTCTCGGGAATCTCGGGAGTAAAATCGACCTTCGGGACTTGCACAAAATGACCAGGGCTTCGGGGTAGTGCGAGCACGGAAAACGAGGCAAAACGCAAGAAAAAGGAGAGTGAATGAGCCATTTTTCCGGAATCCCTCGCATCCCTTTTATAGGGGGCTGAGAGGCATGCGTACGCGGGGCGTACTCCCGTACGCGGCGCATACGGGACGTCACTGCTGATCGCATCCTCGGCTGCAACGCTTCGGACGGGACGGGGAGGGGGTAGCTCGCATAGGGGCGACGTGGACGATCCGAGGCCGTGGCCGCGAGTACGCGGGGCGTACGGGGGTACGCGGCGCGTACATCGGCCCTAGGTGCTGACTCCTCTTCGGATATTACCAAGATTTTAATAAAAAATATATATAAATTAATTATCAACTTCAAAAATTCATATCTCCTTCATACGAACTCCGTTTTCGACGTTCTTTATATCCCCATGAAGGTGAGACTACGATCTACAACTTTCGTTTAGATTCCGTTGGCAAATTCCGAAATTATTTTTATTATTTATTTAATAAATGACGTGATTAAGGAATTTTTTCTTAAAAATTCATAACTTATTTATCTGTCGTCGGTTTTTGCCAGACTTTCTACCGCTGAAATACCATTGACGAGACCTTCAATTCTCGTTTAGGTCATTTCGGTCAACAGTCGCTCGATCTCCGATTCGAGTTTTTAGCTGTCTACTGTTATATCTGTAACTTAGAAAAATCACAACTTCCTCATACGAAGTCAGATTTGGACATTCTTTTTATTTACGTTTACGGTTTGATGATATCTAAAAATTTCATTTAGATATCTAAGGCCAAAAACTATTGTATTGAAACTTCGCGTTTTACTTCTATTAGTGTTGCCGGTTTTTGCCGAGAATCTTCGGTTGGTCATAACTTCTTCGTTATAACTCAGATTTTAGTGTTCTTTATATGCTTGGAAACCTTGATACGATTCCTA
Source organism: Lactuca saligna (assembly GCF_052625555.1). Classification (NCBI taxonomy): domain Eukaryota; kingdom Viridiplantae; phylum Streptophyta; class Magnoliopsida; order Asterales; family Asteraceae; genus Lactuca; species Lactuca saligna. Next base: position 187,415,306 of record NC_136421.1, on the reverse strand, counting down.
CTACTTTATTTAAACTAAATAAGATTTTAGGAATGTTATATTTTGACCTAACTTTGATTGGTTTTACATTACATTGTCTCGAAATATCGGGTTGTCACATCATCCCCCCGTTAGAAGGAATTTCGTCCCAAAATTAGAATTTAAGCAAGGAAGCATACGAATGATCGAGTCGTGAGGAGGAAACTTCCTGATCGATTGGTTCTAGTGCATCTAAGTGATAACGGGTCCTCGGTTGGCGTTCCAACGAACCTTCACTAACTGGCGATGGCGTTTCCTCGTCCGCTTGACCTCTCGGTCGAGGGTCACTACGGTTCTAATACGAAGGCGAGGATCTCGACGAGTGGACTTGCAAGGGTCCTAATGGAAAGGTATGGTTTCATGATCGAGATGTGAAGTGTAGAAAGTATGTTACTGAGTTCGCGGAGTAGGTCTAGTTTATCTGAGGCACAGGACCGATTTTGATAAGAATCTCGGAGGTCCTGTCTAACTTGGATTTAGCTTTCCACGCTTTATGAAGCGTATTAAGCCATTCCCAGAGTGAGTTATCCTAAAGAACTTGGTCACTCACTTGGAATCTCAAAGGTTCCTTTTCTTGCGTAACTTCCCAGTCAAAGGCCACCCCTTGTTGGGTCAAAGTTGTACGAGTTTCTGTAGCTTGCGAGGAGTTCTGAATGAACTAAGGCAGTAGGTCGGTAAGGCCTAGAATCTGGCGAAAAACTGTCGGCGTCTCTGGTGTCGATAAATGCTCAACGGTTTTGACTAATTGAAAGAGTATTCATAATTTCTCTCATTACTAACAGTGTGTCCTAGAAATTTGACTCTTCAATTTCAAAACTCGTGCCTAGAGAACTTTGCTAAAAGTTCCTCTGTAGGAATGTTACCATGGGCTTTCTTCTTACTACGAGGGTAGCTAAGTAAGTCATTACATGGAGAAATGATGACTGATTCCAATAAGAAAGACGTAACTCTATTTATTTAGCTCATGAAAACTATGGGCATATTGGTCCTATCCGAAAGGTATCACTACGAACTCGAAGTGTCTGCATCGAGTTCAGGAGATAGTCTTACGGACATCCTCCCTTAACACTCGAACTAGTGATATTCGGATTCCAGATCCATTCCTGGAAGTAGTTTCTTTCCTTGCGTTTGCTCAACCATTTTCTCTATGCGAGGCAGAGATAACGATTTCTATGAAAACCTTGACGGAGTCCTCGATATCCGAGGCACATACGTTGCAATCCGTCGATCTCCGCGAGAATATGACCGGGGTCCTCTAGGGTGAGAAGCCTAGTCTACTAATTCTCTTTCTGTGTAGTTCGTCAAGTGGTTTGTATTGTTCTGGTATCTCCGAGGGTTCTTAAACTATAGGGCGACCTGTTTTCGGGAGTTGTACTGGGTTCTAAGTTTGTTCACATGACGATGTGATTACTAGTATACTTAGGCAGTTCTCCGTCCTGAAGTCCATTTTAGAATTTATACAGGGCTTCATGATCACAATCTCGTGTGTATGAGGCGTATATAATTAAGATTGAAAAGGTAGTTGAATAACTGATTCTTCCTTACCCTCACATCCCATCCGGGAAAAGAAGTTAAATTGGAATCATCAATTCTAAACCTGTAGAACCTTGATTATATATCACCCTTATGCATACATTTCTTAGTGATAGATCAATCGTATAAATCCTTGGATTGAACTTGACGTACTGCACGAGTGGTACTTCGGGGATTTCTTCGGAAAGGAAATAACTAAGTGGCACTCCTGTCATGAGTACTATGGTGTTCTGATATGACGAATTCGCTGGAAAAACGATCTAGAGGAAAGAGATGTACGTATGAAGTTGTTTTGGCGTCGATCAAATTGAATTTGATTGTATGATAATGTCGGAATCATACAGAAACTTTAAAGACATTAGAATTAAACATAGACGATTACAGACAAAACACAACTGTGCAACCATGAACAGAGTTACAGTACTTTAGACTTACCACAAGACTATTGTTGTGAATAAGGTATACTACAAAAGACAAGTATACGCAGCACGAGAATTTCTATACAGACAGGATCTCGCAAAAGGTAAGACTCTAGTTGCACTAGTTCTAGATAGTTTATAAGTCTGTTACAACGAAACGCCCAAATTACATTTAACGTGGTTCCGGAGTATGCTCTCCTGCAGCTGTGATCCTGAGAATTTTCCCATCTGCGCCAGAGTTCTTTGTTATCGGGCAATCTTTCTTGAAGTGCCCTACCTCACCGCATTGGTGGCATGACTGGCTAGTACTAGCCTTGGAGATGGGATTGCGGTGTTTAGCCAATGTTATGTGGACACGAGTGCCTTCCTCGTTACTCCATTTTGAAAACTGCTTCTTAAGTCGTTCGGTGCTATAACAAATCTTGTGTGCAGGTTCAGTCCCGATGAAAGGGACTTGAGGGATAGGTCGCATCGGTGCTCCACAGTTACGAGCATGGTGCCCTATGTTTAGGCAATTGCAACACTGCATCTCATGGCAAGCCCCATGATGATGGAAACTACACTTATCACACTTCAGGAGTTTTCCCTCGTATGGCCTGCTCGGTACTGGGATGGCAGGGGTTTCCACTTGCTGCTGTTGTATAGCCAGCTTTTGGGATCTCTTGCGTTCCTTCCGGGCTTGACGCTTTCGTTTCTTGTTTTCTGTTTTTCGGCTTTGCGAGCCTGTGACTGTTACTGTTTGACGACCGCCTGGATGGATACCACGATTGGAAACTTCGTTCCCATCAGTTGCATTAACTGTGCTGTTAGCGCTATGGTGCGCAAGGACCGCGGTTACGGCAGCCACCACGGCAGTTGTAACTGTTGTTTGAAAGGTAGCTGCGTCCATAGGAAAAGTAGAGGTCTCGTTGCTTGGCTGGTTGTTTCCGGATGACGACATGATTCTGTTAACACGAAAGAATAAAGATTTTGTGAGCTATTCTGGTTGACCCTTGATGTACTTAGATTGTTCGTAAAAAGAGTAAGAGTATGATCTCGAAAGTTTGACCTACATCCCTATGATGTAGTCCTAGTAAAGAATGAGAGTATGTTTGCGAAGGTTTGACCTACATCCCTATGATGCAGTCCTAGTACGGAACGGGAGTATGTTCGCAGAATGGTCGCAATACGTTTCTCGTTCGAGCTCAGGTATCATGGGTTGGTGAATAACAAGATCCGACTACGGAAAGAGACTTGGAAGTGTCTCCGGAGATAAATCGCTATAGTCCAATGACTTGACTAAAGCATATTTCATATAGACTCCAATGACAGTATCATAAGAGTACTTGAATGAAGAATGACACAAAAGTTAGTCGGCTGTCAATACCTTGGATATTTACGACGTAAAGGTTCAGGAAAATGACCTTGTAAAGGTCTTACATCATATCCACAGGAGGTAGTTCCTGACAGCATAAAGACCTAACTAAAGTACTTACGGTACAAGATAATTTCATAGAAAATGCCACATCAGGCATAGACAGAAAAATACGATTCCTCTTTATAAAGAAATAAAGTAAAGCGTCTACTACTGGTGACGGTCCTCCCTCTGGTGAACGCTTAGTTCAGCCAATTGACGTTCCAAGTTGCGTAGGTGTCTTTCGCACACCATCTGGCGCACTTGGAGCCCTATGACTTCGGCTCGTGATTCAGTCAGTGCTTGCAGTAGGGTTTCATGGTTTCTCTCTGATCTCTTGTGAGCATATTCTAGATGAATGGTGTGGAGGGTATGCATTCTAGCATAGGCGACTATTTCTGAAATCTGATGTAGGGCTGTCCTGCCTTGAATCTCATCTCGGGTCTCTCTACGGGCCAAGATTGGCAAGACTATATCTGCTAAGCCCTCATTGCTCAAGTCATAAAAGCTTCGGTCGCCATCAAATAGCATAGACTGATCTTGTCCTTGGCTCCCTATTTCCAAGCATTCCACTCACTCAGGGTCGGGTCATGAAAAACCGGACGAGGGTTAAGAGTTGGAACGGGAGTTGCTCGGGGTAGGTTCTCAACTTCTGGTTCGGAGTTAGCATCGTACGAAAAGTCTTCATCATGGTGATCATTCAAGGGGATAGGATGATCATTCACTGGTTCTTCTTCAAGCCAACCATCTATGATTTCTAAGCGAGAATTTAGGGTAAGAGGAATATTATTTGACGAACTATCTAGATAATTATTTAGAAAACCTTCATTAGTTACATCGCTATTTGTGAAGTGCATACCAGCTATGTGTAATTCTAAACAGGATAGACCTTCGAATAAGTGACCTTAATTCCAAATTCACACAGAATAGGGGCAAGGCAACATTATCACAGATTCTAAGTCTATAACATCCTAATTACATATAGCCTCAGTGTATCCACTTAGCAATTATCAACTTAATAATGAAGATCCCGTTTTAGTTCTCAAGTATAAAGTACTTATAGTAACACCAAATACTCCTATAGTATTTTAATTTTAACATTATGTTCTATTGTTCTCATTGTGGTAGGGTTGGTAATATTTTAGCATTGTTGCAACCACACAGTTAAACTTAGGCACATGCTAGTCAACCCTCGGATAATATAGGTGATCAGGCTATATCTTCCCAGTTTTGACCATATGTCTCTAAGCTCACTTATGTTGCCCAACAATCGTAATTCTTTTGTACTGTCCTAGTGACACTGATTTTAGTATGAATGCAGGCACGTATACTTACTTAAATATTTTATTATTTAAAGTATAAACTCTAAATCAAAGTATTTTTAATCCCATTGTATTTATAGTTAGTATATCTTTTATGGGTTGATATACTCAATTCACTATAAACAATGCTCTGATACCAATCTGTCACACCCCAAAACCGAGAACGGCGGAAACGTTCTGGGGCGGAGGACGTCATGTATAATATCAACAACAATGTAAAGTAGTAAACAAGCAACAACATTATCCATTGCATTAATAAAATAATTATTATACAATTGTATTCTGTCAAATTTTGATAAACACTAAAGCATAAATCAAAATGAAAGATAGGTCTTGAACAAACTCCATCTTCCTTTCTCCTCGCATCGGTACCTGTCTATGATGACCTGAGGATACAAGTAATTTTGAAAGCGAGTATCAGCTTTGAAGCTGGTGAGATCATAAGTATTTAGTGTCTTAATTTGTATGTAAGAATTTGTAAATCTATGTATTGTAAGAATTTGAAAGTGTATATGAATTGTAAGTGTTTGAAAAAGTTTGAATCTCTTAGAAAAACCTATATTTTCTATTAAAGTAGCCTTCTACCAAGGCTTAACTGTTTTGTATGCTCGTTTGATGTAAAAGTGTGTAATTTACCAAGTGTAACTATCTTTTAACAAAATATAATTTGTACATTAAAGTTTAACAAAATGTAATGGGTAATTCATTGTAGTACTGTAGTTTTGTATTATAGGAACTACTGCTGTACTAACTACCTTAAACCGGATTTATATTAAGGTATCATGTGATAAATTGCACCATACTATCGACTGGTAACATCGACAACGTAAAGTAGTAAACAAGCAACAACATTATCCATTGCATTAATAAAATAATTATTATACAATTGTATTCTGTCAAATTTTGATAAACACTAAAGCATAAATCAAAATGAAAGATAGGTCTTGAACAAGCTCCATCTTCCTTTCTCCTCGCATCGGTACTTGTCTATGATGACCTGAGGATACAAGTAATTTTGAAAGCGAGTATCAGCTTTGAAGCTGGTGAGATCATAAGTATTTAGTGTCTTAATTTGTATGTAAGAATTTGTAAATCTATGTATTGTAAGAATTTGAAAGTGTATATGAATTGTAAGTGTTTGAAAAAGTTTGAATCTCTTAGAAAAACCTATATTTTCTATTAAAGTAGCCTTCTACCAAGGCTTAACTGTTTTGTATGCTCGTTTGATGTAAAAGTGTGTAATTTACCAAGTGTAACTATCTTTTAACAAAATATAATTTGTACATTAAAGTTTAACAAAATGTAATGGGTAATTCATTGTAGTACTGTAGTTTTGTATTATAGGAACTACTGCTGTACTAACTACCTTAAACCGGATTTATATTAAGGTATCATGTGATAAATTGCACCATACTATCGACTGGTAACATCGACAACGTATAGTCGAAAAATAAGGTATGACGTTTGGCACCCGCAGACCTGTCGGTCTCACTGTAGCTAGCAGCGAGGTGTAGGATAGTCAATCCAGTATAGATCTATACGGAAACTCACGCTCTCCCTCCAAGAGACTCTGGCTACAACTCGGGTCATGACAATTAAGACATGCTCCCATACAGTGGATCACAATTGTTAACGTATTCGTGTATATGCAATATAATGTTACTTGTTCTAGTATCGTTGTATATGTTCTCTTAGTAATAAGTATTGACTCCTGAATGAACTGACTCGTTGATCTAGAAATTGTAGTAGTATGATCCTGTGTTACCCCGATGGTAACTTACTAATGATGTGCTGATGAGTATGAGTATGGAAGTCTTTTATGTCTATACATGTATATATGATATATAACTAATATTGAAACGACCCTCGGATGGTCACCCGAAATCCCACCAGACCACATCTCAGTGCGCGAAAATGAAATAGGGCGGATGGCCTTCCTAAGCCCTTTAAACATTACTTATATATTTATACATATATGGGCATGCAATTTATATGTAGTAAAACAAAGTTTAAATAAAAGCATTTGATAAGTAAAAGAGTTTGTAAAACATTTTGAAGTAAAACAGTTTGAACAGTGATAAAATCATTGGTTTCCTAGTTATTAATCACATGTGATTAATGCAATCACATGTGATCGAAGCAATAACTATAAGTGTTTAACTTGTATTCCCCCCCCCCCCCCCATAAAGTATTTAAAACATTTAAAAGCATTTCAAAGGTTGAATAAAGGGGTATGAACTCACTTGGAAGTTTGAAGATAGCGAGATCGAAAACCGGGCAGAGTTTTGTGTCGGGAAACGGATTTTTCTCGGGATTCTCGGGAATCTTGGGAGTAAAATCGACCTTCGGGACTTGCACAAAATGACCAGGGCTTCGGTGTAGTGCAAGCACGGAAAACGAGGCAAAACGAAAGAAAAAGGAGAGTGAATGAGCCATTTTTCCGGAATCCCTCGCATCCCTTTTATAGGGGGCTGAGAGGCATGCGTACGCGGGGCGTACTCCCATACGCAGCGCGTACGGGACGTCACTGCTGACCGCATCCTCGGCTGCAACGCTTCGGACGGGACGGGGAGGGGGTAGCTCGCATAGGGGCGACGTGGATGATCCGAGGCTGTGGCCCCAAGTACGCGGGGCGTACGGGGGTACGCGGCGCGTACATCGGCCCTAGGTGCTGACTCCTTTTTGGATATTACCAATATTTTAATAAAAATTATATATAAATTAATTATCAACTTCAAAAATTCATATCTCCTTCATACGAACTCCGTTTTCGATGTTCTTTATATCCCCGCAAAGGTGAGACTACGATCTACAACTTTCGTTTAGATTCCGTTGGCAAATTCCGAAATTATTTTTATTATTTATTTAATAAATGACGTGATTAAGGAATTTTTTCTTAAAAATTCATAACTTCTTTATCTGTCGTCGGTTTTTTCTTAAAAATACATTTCTTTATGAAATGCTTTGGTAAATATTATTTTATCATGTTTTGTTTTTGGGAACAAACTCCGCATCTCTTTTAAAATCAAAAGGATTTACTCTGAAAATGTTTAAAAAGCATAAATGAAATCGGTCTTTTCTGGCCGAGATTTTGGGGATGTCACACATACTCTCCAAGTTCCCTAGCTCTATCTTAGTCCTCCTTGACTCGAGTACGGATCTTCTGCTTCCAATAGTACGGGCCCATACTACCTTCCACATCTATTTGTAATTTCCTCAAGGATTGCTTCGACTTCACCAAGTCCCTTATACTAATACTGCTTTCCAAACTAATATCATCATAGGCTTGTCCTAGGGCACTTTCTGACCCACTCTCTGCCACCAGCTGCACAAGGAGTCCCTACCATCCTTCCCAAACTAGCTTGCAAATACAATTACATATTAGCTTACTAGTTAGTTAAAGCTAGCTAGAACCCCTATAAGCACAAAGCAAGCAGCATTCACGCATCGTGTAGCCAAACCAAAAATAACCTAATCAGGCTATCATGTTGCTGACTAAAAAGCCCTAGCTTACAACTTAAAAAGTTCACACAGCAGGCAAATAAGGCATCCTTCCTAGATCCTTATCCTTATTCTAGAATGCAGTTCTCATAATCACATAGCAAGCATACAAGGCATCCTTCCTAGATCCTTAGCCCTAATCTAGCATGCAATTCTCATAATCATATCATATAAGATAACATAAAATGTATGGGTATCTTGGGGAAAACTTACATGAGCTCGGTCGGTCGCACTCATCACACACCTTGTTCTTTCTCAAAACTCCTTATTTTTAAATTTTATAAAACTATTTTCTTGTAAAAAATATTTCAAGCCCTCAATTTGAGTCTAGACACCCTTAAAGGTGTGCCCAAATCCCTCAAACCAAGGCTCTGATACAAACTTGTAACCTCCCAAAAACCAAGACCAAAATTTTGTGTTTTTAATTATATTACTTATAAAGTTATTTGCGGAAAACATCATTGATATCATATCAATTAATAAACTACAGTTACATGTCTCAAAAACCATATTGTCAAATAGTAATAATATCGAAGTACAATCCCAGGGATCCCAAATGCGGAATCATGTGTGTGTGACGCGTTGCTACCCTGCCAGCTCCTTCCCCTTAGACGAAGAGGTGCCTAAAACCAAAACTGAAAACTGTAAGCACAAAGCTTAGTGAGTTCCCCCATCATACCACATACCATACAATCATATATACTGTCAGACAATTATGGGGTGACCGACCTACCCATGTAAGGCCATTCTGGGGTGCTGACCTACCCATGTCAAGCCATTCTGGGGTGCTGACTTACCCGTGTCAGGCCATTATGGGCTGCCTGCCTACCCTCCGGTCTATCTCAACCGGCCACAGGGACTGTTTCACCCCTACCACTATCACATAATAACATATCATAATCATGCTTTCAAACGTATATGGGGTGTCCGACCTACCCTTCGGTCCTAACGACCGAATCGGGGGACTATTCCCCTCCTACTACCACAATCACATATAACATATCATACTGGCACATAAAACACATCAGGTAGTGGCAAACGTAGACAATTATCACAAAGACAATCATCTAAAGACAACTCCTGCTGGTGGGTCGGCATTGTGGCCGTAGACCCACCTCTACTGGAAGGTAACTCACCTCAATGTCGTGTAGTGTCTGCACTGTCCTCGGTGTGGAAATCAACTCTTCTCAACTCCTCAATCCCTACACAACAACCTTTCTAAATTATCATTTCACATTCATAACCCCTACAAGGATCAACTCATGTCTAAGTCTAAGTGAAGGTCAAAGCCCTAGTCAAAGTTAACATCTGGTTAACTCGACTTACCGAGTTGGTCGACCAACTCATCGAGTCCCCACCTCCACAAAATGCTAAAACCCCATCCCTACTCGCCGAGTCTAGCAAGAGCTCGATGAGTTCTCCTTCAACAAAACATCGGGATCTTCTTCAACTAACTCGTCGAATTCATCTTCATACGTATGAAGGTGTTTAGTTTATGACTCGCCGAGTCCTCCTTGAACTCGTCAAGTCCGTCTTCATGTGATTAGGACATTGCCTTGAACTCACCGAGTTTATCCTTGAACTCGTCAAGTCCTTCGATCTTCAAGTCCATAACAAACCCCAACAGGCTGAATTTTCCTTCAACTCAACATGTGATCACTTCCAGAAGACTTTTGGGGGAAACTGCGACCCGAATCGCTGAGTCACCTAAGTGACTCGTCGAGTCCCTCTTTATCCAAAACTATACAGTCGATTTTAACTAGTCTTAATGCATCCAAACCATAGATCTGACCTCCTAGGGTCCATTTTATACGTAAAGTTACAAACTTGGTGTCCATGAATGGGGTTTTTGGCTAAAAAGGCCATAAAAAGAGGTTTATATGTTGCATGGGTCTGCCATGGCCATAAAGTTGGCAACTTTATGCCATGGGAACCCTTAATCGTTCCGGATCTACGATGCAACTCCAAAGATACATACAAATCCGAATATGGCTTCACTAAAGCTTAGAAAAGGGTAGAAAATAGCCCAAATCAAGATCTAAGTAATTAATAGCCAATGTATCAGCTTTATACCTCAAATGAGTAGGAAATATGCCAAAACCTCAGGATCTACTTGCTTTATCTTGATCTCCGAAGCTTCCTTCTCCTTCTCCAACTTCAAATACACACAAATGGCACCAAAAAGCTCAAGAACACTCAATAAATGCTTAGTATTTCGAGTTAGGGCATCTTTGGGTTGGAAGGGACGATGGACGTTGGATTAGGAGGGACGATGGACACTGGGTTGGGATAAGATAATGTGTTTAAATAGGGTGCAAACCCTAAATATTAGGGTTTCATCCAGACAACCCTACTCGTCGATTCGGTCTCCCGACTCTTCGAGTAGGTCACTTAACCCTCCGCTCAAAAGTCGAGTCTACTCGATGAGTTGGACCTCCAACTCGCCGAGTCCCAGTGAAAAACATGAAATTTCTTGAATTTAAATACATACAAGGAACCAGGTGTTACAATCAATGATTGGTCTTCGGTGCGAGGACCCCTCCGTTTCTTTTGAGTTATAGGCCAGTAATGGTTGGTTGTTAAACATAGGTGTTCAACAGTTGATTATGGCCAGTGACTAGTTTTTTCGGTAGCTGACTCTGATGTTGATGCAGCTGCGGTAGAGAAATAGTTGTGGTAGCTAAGTTCAGGAGGGTCACTTGCATGATTCAGCAATACCTTTACTATGTGTCATATTCACGTAATCGATGAGGTAGATTAGATAATAATAATAACAGTCAAACAGTCGGGTCTTGGTAGAAGGCTACTTTCAAAACAGTCGGGTCTTGGTAGAAGGCTACTTTCAAAACAGTCGGGTCTTGGTAGAAGGCTACTTTCAAAACAGTTGAGTCTTGGTAAAAGGCTACTTTTAAAAGTTAGGACCATAATGCTAGTCTTATGGTTCCTTAATGTATATGCCACAGGATACATATATACCAATAGGTTCCGATAGCTAATAGGATGTGTGATCTCCGCTTCATTTCCTGTCCTCGTTGGGTTGTGGGCTTGGAACGGATTCACCTAATCTATTATCTACCCGATTCTATATATATTTATGCTTAGTATACATTAAGTCATCATAAGGGTACCAGTTATGGATCAGGTTATAGGACACAGAGTCGAAGCACAGTTTTTCTAGTACAAAACATACTTTTCAAAGTCATTACTTTTGGTATACAAAACTAGAAATGTCCCAGATAAGGGCTTAATCCATTTTATTAAGCCAGTACAGTTTTAAAGACTTTAGGTGAGTAACTAAATAACACCTTAGTTTATACACCATGTTTATATATAAAACTAATACCCAATAGGTAGTTAAATGTGTGTTTTCTGCCTTACCTCCTGTTCCCTGTTGGGTTGTGGACTTAGGGCAGATTCACCCAATTAACTTTCTATCCGATATCAGATTATATATAGCAGTATAAACTAAGCTATTATAAAAGTAGTCATTGTGGTCATTATTTTACTATAAGAAAAATAGGTTTTCTTAAAGAACTTTTCATTAGATATAAAGGAACCATTACAAATAACTCCATAAGTAACAAGTGAATACACCAGGCTTATATATGACAACGATCTAACAACCAATGGGATGTGTGCTATCCGCCTTACTTTCTGTTCCCCGTTAGGTTGTGAGCTTAGGGCAGATACGCATAATTGATTGTTTGTTTACTCTGAGTTATATATAACTTGTACCCACTTAGTACCCATAGAAAGGTTGGTAGTGTCATTTTACTTAACTTTCATTCAAGTAGGAAATATATGATTTTCTTGAGGAATAGGCGAGCTTTTCAAAATAGAACTTACAACTTACATCGCTTTTACGTATACATTTTTCAATAACATTTTACAGCTTACACCACTTTTCATATACATTTTTAACAACACTTTACAGCTTACTCACATCACTAAAATCTTATGAACTCACCAGCTTAATTGTTGATCAACTCTTTCAAATAACTTGTATTGTCAGGAGACTATTAGACATGTGCTCGTGCAGGGGATTTAGAATATGAAGCATTACAGCTTCAAGTCTTGTTTTGTTATTTATGTATGAATTCTATGTTTTGTGAACACAGATTGTAAACACTTTCTTTTGAAATGAAATGGTTGTTTATTACTTTCTTACCATATACATATCTCGTGATACTTAACATGACATCCTCCACCCCCGAACGTTTCGCCATTCTGGTTTTGGGGTTTGACAGATTGGTACCAGAGCATTGTTTATAGTGAACTAAGTGTATCAACCAATAAAAGATATACGTCTATAAATACAATGTGGCTTAAGTGCTTTGGATAATGATATATTTTAGAATATAACTACAAGTTATAAAAATATACCTACTTGGTTATACATGTACATAAGAGAACTAGTGTCATGAGGAGAACAGAACTAAAAGTATTTAAAGGTTGGGCAATGTCGTCAACCCGAACAGTTATGTAATCATAGCTAAGATCAATATAGCCTGATCAAATATATTCATTCGATATGTGACCAACATGTGTTTGGGAATGATGTGGTGTTGTAACAGGGTTGAAACTTACCTGAACACCAGTCAAGAGAGCGCCAGAACAAGTACAGTTAGAGTTACAGTACTATGGGAGTATTCTATGATACGATAGCGCGATAACAAGTTTAGAACATACCAAGTACATTACGTTAGAATACTATAAGAGTATTTTAGTCCAAATAAATAACTTATGTGAGAATTTAAAAGACCCTTACGGATATGTCTATAATCTTGCAAGGTATATTCCTAAAGTGTTATATATAATCGGGATCTTATAGACATAAAATCTATGGCCTACGCTTCGCTATCCATTCCTCTTAAGGGTGTAGTGTTGAGGTGGGATCAATTATTCGAAAGTCTATTTAATCTTCCATTATATACAAACTTGTGTACCTTGTACAATTATAGGAGGATTCCATCAGGATCAACCCATAAAGTACCTTAAAGCTCATGGGTTCTTTAGTCACTTTCATTCTCGCACAACAAACCCAGATAAATGTAACCAAATCCACAGAGTAAACAACAGAAGAGTCCAGGAGGAACAAGGACAAGTTCATGAGAAGTTTTCGAGGAAAGATCAGCCGAAGTAACCAAAACATCTTATGTGTCACACTAATAAATATTAATCATATTAATTGATCGAGCGAGTGGAAACACTGCTCACATTACATGTGTTAGAATTATTTTCTTACATGCAGCTGGTAATAGTTATTCAGGAAACAGGTATTCATTCGAGGATAGTTAATTCAAATTCATAGAGTTTATTAGGTATAGACTCATTTATGAATTGTTTCTAGAACCCTGTGGAATGCAGGACCCGATACATCCAGAACTAGGATAACCTTGTCTTTTCAGCTTTCGGCTTGTGTCCATTGCTATAAACTTATTTCGATTGATCTTTGTTTTCTTTTAGCAAAGATGCCTCCTCACAAATCACCCAGACACATTACTCCGATAACTCCATTACCGCCTCCTTTGCAAATCGATATGGAAACTATAAACGTTGCAGTGGTTGCGACTGTGGCAACAGCCATGGCTCAATATCACCCCACCAGTATAGGTGGAGGTGAAACGCCTACTGATTCTACTCAAGGTGAGGTCCCTATGCGCCCAAGAGAGTTCTCCTACAAGGACTTCACCAGATGTCAGCCATTGTCCTTTAAAGGGACTGAAGGAGTCATTGCCCTCATGCAATGGTTTGAGAAGACAGAGTCGATCTTCGAAATCTGTTTATGCCCAGAAGGAAGTAAAGTGAAGTTTGCTACCTGCACCTTCTCTGACAAAGCCCTAACATTGTGGAACAACCATGTTAAGTCACTGACCATATCAGTGGCTAACTCAATAGGTTGGGAAAACCTAAAAGAGTTAATACGGGAGGAATACTGCCCGTTAGGTGAGATTCAAAAACTATAACAAGAGTTGTGGGATCTCACTATGGTCAGCTCAGACATAGTGACCTACACGGACCGGTTCATCGAACTAGCAACTATATGCCCCGGGATGATTACCTCGGAAAGCAAGAAGATAGAAAGATACATTTGGGGTCTGACTCCTCCGACCCAAGGAAATATGTTGTCTTCTAACCCAACCACGTTTGATAGTGCTAAACTCCTGGCTCAGCAACTCATCGATCATGGAGTCTGTCAGTGTAAAAGTTCTGATTCCCGAACCATCGAGGGAGGAGGACAATAAGCAGAAATCGGGGAACAAGAGGAAGAAGAAGCGAACAACACAAGACACCCCGAAAGAGCAACAAGCAAGTACTATGTACGCCGCTACGACGCCTACTACTTCAGCACCAGCCAGTCGATATGCTGGAAACCTTCCGAAGTGTGTAAAGTGCAACTTTCACCATACCGGAGTATGCCGGGAAATGCAGTGTCTGAACTGCCACAAAAAGGGACACACAGTCCATTTTTGCAAAGCACCGGCTCAACCGATCGCCCAACTCCTCAGAGTAGAAGAAAACCAAGTCTGCTATGGTTGTGGTGAGACTGCACACCGTCAGAGGGACTGCCCAATAATAAGGAACCCGGGAGCGGATGGATGCATTCTCATGATCACCGCAGGAGAATCAACCCCGAAGTCGTCGACGAGTAGTGGTACGTTTTCGAAATAGTAATTACTTTTAAAAAATAATTTATATTCGTATAAGATTAAAATTTGGGGATGACACTTAAAAGTAACTATAACAACTCACATGTTGAAATAGGTCGCAGTATTCAAGAGAACTAAAAGATCCCTTAGAGAAGCTATTATGGCTCACCATATACATCAGGGTTGTGTGCAACTAAGATGTTGCAGACTTACAGTGAGTGACTCCGCTTAGGTCCCCTTTCCTTAATTGGTTGAGGATTTGAGGCAGAGATACTCAGTCGACTGCCTGGCTCATCTTAATTATTCATAACTTGTATATGACGGGCGATGGTAGTGGTACCACGGGGGATTATGGTATAAAAGTATCCCTTCAGTTAATAAAAGCATTTTTATTTGTATGTATGCGCACATAGCGGTACGATACATAGGAGTGCTATCTTCAAATAGAAAACAGGAAACATGAGAACAGTTACAAGGAGTACATTGTTGAACATACTAGGAGTACAGTATCGAGCATACCATGGATACATCGTCGTTTATCAAACATTTCTTTCATTTGACCAAAACTTTGTTCAGTATAGAGTTCGTTGTTTTCTTTCATCATGAGTTGGCGTGGTCCTCACCATACTAAGTTCAAATGTTTCTATCGCCTCGATTGGCAAGTTCTTAAAACTCTCGTCATTCGTAATCGAAGGTCCAACCTAAACCTAAATTTTATCTTTCGCATTCTAAACCCCTGAAGTATTCATGCGAAGATTACTTTGTCCTCCGAAGCCTTATCATCAGATGTCCATAGACCATCACGAAATACCACTCGTCCAGCAAACCAAGTTCGAGCACAGAGGCTATAGATGAATACAGCCCACCTATTATTACTTAGTGTATACGCGAGAGTGGTATATGATTATGATTACGCAGATCTAGTATGTGTGTTTCCGCCCTATCTCCTGTCCTCTTTGGGTTGTGGACCTGGGGCAGAGTCGCACATCTGACAGTCCTACTAATCCTAATTATATACACCTTGTATAAATGAGGTAATGATAGATGGACCAAGTATGAATCATGTCAGGAACACCAGGGCAAAGTTGCCAGGTCCACGAGTGAGTATTCTGCAAATCAGCAGAGCGCAACCCCCGTAGTAATGCTAAGAAAGCTAATTTTGGGAGGAAATTCTTTATAACGGGGGGATGATGTGACAACCCAAAATTTTCCATTCTGTACAACCATCCACTTCAATTGAAGTCAAAATTGTTTCTACTAACTTTCATACTTTTTGGAATAAGTTTGAGATGGTTAAAGTTAGTACTTCAAGAGATAACTGGAGAGAGGATGCCCTAGTGTTTATTGTGCATCATAGAAGTATCAAAACTCCAAGAATTTGGAGTTTTCGACCCAAACATGGGGTTTACAGTAGTAAACCCCATGGGGTATATATGGCACTTAGCCATTTTTAGTTCATTTCTTCCATTTCAACTAGAGAAAACTCGATTTCTCTCCCAAGGATCTTCAATCGTTCATCCCAAATTGTAAGTACTTCAACCCGAGAGTGTATTAAAGTGTATTACATGCCTAGATATCATTGAAATCATCGAAATATCACAAGGACAAGGTGTTTACGGCCCAATATCTTCTTGGACCATAAACCCTAAATATGGTGCCAAAGTGTGCCCTATGTCCTTACAAGCCTTAGAAACTAACCTAGAACCTTACCTTGATGTGTTTATCACATAAAAACCACCAACATACCCCGTTTATATGTGTTTATGGTTTGGGAATCTCCCAAAACCGTAAACACCCCAAGGTGTGTTTTGATGCCCCATATTCCTTCCTTATGCCTAGAAACTAGCCTAGACCTTTAGCTTGAAGTGTTTAGGACTTGAAAACATCAAAATACCATGATGCATATGAGTTTTTGGCAGCAAACACATGGAGAAATGGTCCATGGGTCGTAAACTTCATTTAGGAGTGAAATTTTCCCACAAACACTTCCTAAGGCTTAAACTTGAAGTTAGGATGCTTCAAAATGACTTCTAGGACTTCAAAGCACAAAATGATCAAAGGGACATGATTTTACGGCCGTAAACTCATGGGTTTACGACCTTAAACTCAATTGGAGTTGGTCCCAAAACCGTAAACACCATTTAGTTCCTTTTCACTTCCCTTTGTTGAATCACATGTGATTCAAACTCTTAACCAATGTGTTTCCTAGTCCCGCAAGGTGTTTTCTTTCACATAGTTGTTTATAAAAATTATATTCATGCACATATGTGTCCGTATATGTCATTTAGGACTTATTGTGTCTCGGGACTTCATTCGTGGAACTTCTCATCCGTACGCGCATACCCGTTTGAATCACCCACATTAGGTGAGTTCTTACCCCGTAATGAATCTTTTAAACTATTTTAAGGGGGGGATACAAGTTGAACACAATGATAATTGTGTAAATGAGTCTTTTCAGAAACAGTTCAAGTAGAACATTAGTAAACTATAATATGTATAGTTTAGGATAATGTTATTCATTACTTCTAGTACAACTGTCACACCCCTAAAACCGAAGGCGGAAACATTTCCGGGGTTGACTCCACGTTGAGTATCAAATCCAATGCACATAGTAAGTAAAGTAGAACAACCAATACTTTACATAATAAAAGTTTTACAGTTGTTTCAAAAGTAAAGTTTGTACAGTTGTGATACATAATATATATATATATATATATATATATATATATATATATATATATATATATATATATATATATATATATATATATATAGACAAAATGAAACAGGTCTTCATGTACTCCGACTTCTGATAAAAATAAATTTTCGGGTACCTGTTCTAACGCTGACCTGAGAACACAAGCGGTTTGAAAATCAGCATAAAGCTGGTGAGTTCATAAGCGGTTTTTGTTTGTGAAAATGTTTCGAGTTTCCTTTCTGTTTCTGAAATGTTATGTACACCAAGAAAATCCCGTATTTTCTTAAAAGTTGGTTATTGTTTCACAAATGTAAAGTATAGTAGTTTGTACACTGAAAACATGTCTACTCATGTGAAAATGTATAGTTGATTATTTGACTAGTTAAAATGTTCTGTTTACTTATCATGTGTTACCAGGAAAGTCCCATAGTTTCCTTATTGTATGTTACCAATTGTAGAAGATGTAATGTTATCCAGTTTGTTACTCTTTCTAGTTATGTAAGTGTTACCCAGAAAAGCCCCATGCTTTTCTGCACGTTAGTTTCTAATGTAAACGATGTTAAAGATGTAAAAGATGTAATCGTGATTAGGTCCCATGTTTTCCCCAGGAAAGTTCCGTACTTTCCTGAATGTTAGTTACAGTATGTGAAAGATGTAAAAGATGTAAAAAAGTGTAAAAGATGTATAAACTGATTCATTATTACTATAAGTAAATCTCTGTTATCCTAATTGCGAGTTCCATAACCATACAATAGACTAAAACCTGTGGCAATAAGTAGTCCACATGTGGCAATAAGTCGTCCACATACTTATGACTTTTGTCACCCTTGAACAATTTCGGTTCGGCTGTAGCTAGCAGCCAGGTGTGGGGTAGTCAGCCCCGTATAGATCAATACACTCAAGTCACGCTCTCTAAATACCAGAGATTCTGGTTATGGGTGTAGTCCTCCACTCGCGTATCCCGGTGGAGTGTTCTCCAAGGACGTATCTCCAATCATACAGGATTAACAAATTTACTAGTAAAAATATGATAGTCCTCCACTCGCGTATGTGTGTGGAGTGTTACCGAGGACAAAACAGTGTACATGTATTATGTTCAAATGGTTAATATCATGCTCTTAACTGATTAAAATGTGGAAAACCATTTGTGAAATATATGTAAAACATAACAGTTTAAAGACCTATTTCACAAATATATGTTACGTGATCTGCATGTTGAATTTGTTATCAGTTGTGGTAATCAGTAATAAAAGTATATGAATATTAAACACACATTTGAAAATATGTTTTGAGTACAAGACTTTCCTTGTACTTTGCTTGTGTTCCCCCCCCCCCCCCCTTGAAAACAGTGAAAACAGTGAAAAAGGGTAGGGGTATGAACTCACCAGACTCGGAAACGTGTCGGTTTTGGATACTAGACGTTGGTTCGGGGTTTGATTACTCGCGATGTCCGTATGTAAAATGAAATAATGTCCATATATATACAATTAGGGATACATTCACTAATCATATGGAACATTACACTCCAACGAGGTTAAACACCTCAAAACGAGCGTTTGGAGTGACTCGGGTGACATCTTCGGACGTGTAATGGCACTAGGGACTTGGGACTTGAGTTTACTCCCTAAGAGTAAACATTTTAAAGAGTTTACAACCATAGAACACACACATACATGAGTTTACGGCCGTAAACTCATGTATATGTGTGTGTTCTATGGCTGTAAACTCTTTAAAATGTTTACTCTTAGGGAGTAAACTCAAGTCCCAAGTCCCTAGTGCCATGCCGTAAACTCATGTGGGTGTGGTTTTGAGTGTTTAAATGGCTTAAATGGACATGGGGATTGTTGGAATGGATTTCTAAAATGCCTTGGAATGAATTAAATGTAAATATAACATAAAGAAGGGAGTTTACAGCCAACACCTTGGAGTTTACGGCCGTAAACTACCCATGGTCAAAAGAAATTGTTTTAAGGCTTAAGGAGTAATCACATGTGATTCTAACTAATTTTCTAAGGTTTGGTATCAATTTTTGGCTTCAATTAACACATTTATATGAGTTTGCGGCCCAGACACATACTCTCTGGCCGTAAACTCCAATATGAGTAAGAAAAATTAGTTTTTGATGCTAAGAACAATCACATGTGATTTCTAGAAATTTACCCAAGCCTTTGGGGTGGTTTAATGCATCATTTGACAAAGATTTATGAGTTTACGGCCAAGGGTATGTTCCTAGGCCATAAACTCCTATAAATGACATTTTTGATATGTTTCAAACCCTTAAACTATTTTTAGATGCATCTAGATTTAACCACAAGGCCATTGGTTGAGTTTCAAGGCATTTGGACATGTTTTAAGGCTCTAAATCCCCATTTAAGAGGAGTTTACGGCCCAAGAATGTGTCTTGGCTGTAAACTCACTTTTGTCTCCCAAAAATCATGTTTAAGGTGTTCCAAGTCCAGATTAGTAAGCCTTAAGGTCATATCTAAGTCCCAACTATGATTTGAAAGGGTTATTTGGCTCAAAAACCCCTTGAATATGAGTTTACGGCCCAAGAATATGTATTGGCCGTAAACTCACTTTCGTCCCTCAAAATCAATGTTTTACATGTTATAAGTCCTTTCCATTAAGCCATTAAGCCATATCTAATGTCCAACAATGCTTAGGAAGGGTTTAAGGGCTTAAAAACCCCATTTTTAGGAGTTTACGGCCCAAGCTAGTTCCTTGGCTGTAAACTCATGTTCTTGGTCCCAAAACACAAATTAAACATCAATTTGAAGGCTAAAGAGGTTGAATAACAAGTTAGGGGTGTTACCTCTTTGATTTCAAGCCTTAAATCTTTGTTTTGGACCTTGATTTTGGGATGAGGAGAGAGGTTGTGAGAGTTAAATGAGAAATTGACCAAAGGCTTCAAATGGAGGCTTAAACACGTTTATATAGTGTTTAAGTTTTGGACACGGTGGAATTCTACTCGATACCGGCGTTAGACGAGGCTTTTGGTCGTACCCGATTGAGTTACCGTAACCCGATACGGTAATTTCTAGAAATATTCCGATCACCAAAGTTGGGTGTTAAAATGATTCCTATATGTATTAAGACACCCATTAAGTCATTTTAAATATGTACAACTTAATGACTTAATTAAACGGAAGATCAGAAATCGAATTTGGAAACGACGATTGGTTGCGCGAATTGTACTACGAAAGAGTTACAATAAATGATATGGAAATTTCGGGTTGTTACATTATCCCCCATTAAAGGGAATTTCATCCTGAAATTCAAAGTTTAAAATACAAGACAAGATACAATACAAGACAATATACAAATCATGGATCAGAAAAGAGTTGTGGATACTTCTGTTTCATTGAATCTTCCTGTTCCCAAGTGAATTCCGGTCCCCGCTTGGCATTCCAGCGAACCTTCACTAACGGGATGCGACTTTGTTTTGTACGTTTGACTTCTCGATCCATGATTTCGATCGGTTCCTCCACAAAGTTGAGGTTTTCATTGATCTCGATCTCGTCAATGGGAATTGTTAGGGTTTCATCGGATAGGCACTTTTTGATATTTGAAACATGGAAGACAGGATGAATGTTACTGAGTTCGTGAGGTAAATGAAGTTTATAGGAAACTGGACCGATCCTGGAGAGGATCTCAAAGGGTCCAATGTACCTTGGATTAAGTTTCCCACGTTTACCAAAGCGTACAGTGCCTTTCCAGGGCGAGACCTTCAACAGAACACGGTCTCCAACCTGGAATTCTAGTGGTTTCCGACGATTATCAGCGTAACTCTTTTGGCGATCTCGTGAGGCTTTCAGTCGGTTACGGATTTGAATTATCTTTTCGGTGGTTTCGCGGATGATTTCAGGACCAGTGAGAGCACTATCGGGGACTCGACTCCTGGCTAACTGTGTATCCCCACCTCGGCCCAGCACAGAGGGGATCTGCACTTACGACCGTATAAGGCTTCGAACGGAGCAGCCCTAATGCCGGTGTGGTAACTGTTGTTGTATGAGAATTTGATCAAAGATAGATGTGTGTCCCACGACTTTCCAAAGTCAATGACACATGTCCTAAGCATGTCTTCCAAGGTTTGGATTGTTCTCTCACTTTGTCCATCGGTCTGAGGATGATACGCTGTGCTCATATCTAGTTTGGTTCCAAGGGCTTTCTGAAGGGATTGCCAGAATCTGGAGGTAAACCTGCTATCTCGATCAGAGATAATGGATACAGGTACACCGTGTAGACGTACCACCTCCTGGATGTAGATTCGCGCGAGTCTCTCCATCTTGTATGATTCTTTGATTGGAATGAAGTGAGCGGATTTTGTCAAACGATCGACAATTACCCAAATGGTATCGTACCCACTAGAACACTTGGGCAGTTTGGTGATAAAGTCCATGGTAATCATCTCCCATTTCCACTCGGGGATCTCGGGCTGTTGGAGTAGACCGGAGGGTTTCTGATGTTCAACTTTGACTTTGGCGCAAGTCAGACACTTGCCCACGAATGTAGCTATCTCGGCTTTCATGTTTGGCCACCAGTATTGTTTCTTAAGATCCAGGTACATCTTGTCCGAACCCGGGTGAACGGAGTATTTGGTTCTGTGTGCTTCCTCCATGACTATTTCCCTGAATCCACCGGATTTGGGAATCCAGATTCGATTCATGAAACAGTGAACTCCGTCACCTCTAGTCTCAAGTTTCTTTTCCATTCCTCTCAAGGTTTCATCTGACATGTTCTTGGGTTTGAGGGCTGTTAACTGGGCTTCTCAGATTTGCATGGGTAGGTTGGAATGGATGGTCATCGTCTGGTTCTTCACTTTGTGGCGTGCACTATCTTTTCGTCTAAGGGAATCTGCTACCACATTGGCCTTGCCGGGGTGGTAACGGATTTCACACTCATAATCACTGAGTAATTCTACCCATCGCCGTTGCCTCATGTTTAAGTCTTTCTGATTAAAGATGTCCTGCAGGCTCTTGTGATCAGTGAAGATCGTGCACTTGGTTCCGTAGAGATAATGTCTCCAAATCTTTAATGCAAAGACTACTGCTCCTAGCTCCAAGTCATGTGTAGTATAGTTGACCTCGTGTGCTTTCA
This sequence comes from Lactuca saligna, assembly GCF_052625555.1. Classification (NCBI taxonomy): domain Eukaryota; kingdom Viridiplantae; phylum Streptophyta; class Magnoliopsida; order Asterales; family Asteraceae; genus Lactuca; species Lactuca saligna. The sequence continues at coordinate 187,392,675 of NC_136421.1, read as the reverse complement.
GCTGTCTTGAGGCATAGGCAATCACCTTTCCTCTTTGCATAAGCACACAGCCTAAACCTTGATTAGACACATCGCAGTAGACAACGAAATCCTCTGTCCCTTCAGGCAGAGACAGAACAGGTGCGCTGCATAAGCCTCTCTTCAATGTTTGGAATGCGGTTTCTTGTTTATCACTCCAACAAAAGGGTACACCTTTCTGTGTTAGAGTGGTTAAAGGTTTGGCTATTTTGGAAAAGTTCTGAATGAATCTTCGATAGTAGCCAACGAGACCCAAGAATTGACGAATTTCTGTGGGTGTTATCGGTGCCGACCAATTTTCTATCGCTTTAATCTTGGAAGGATCTATATGAATACCCTCCTCGTTTACCACGTGACCGAGGAAAGTTACCTTCCGTATCCAAAATTCACATTTGGAAAATTTTGCGTATAGCTTTTCGGATCTAAGGGTCTCCAACACTAGCCTCAAGTGTTGCTTGTGGTCTTCTTCGCTTCGGGAGTAGACGAGGATGTCGTCAATGAACACGATGACGAATTTGTCTAAGAAAGGACGACACACTCGGTTCATCAGGTCCATGAACACAGCCGGTGCATTGGTTAGGCCAAAGGGCATCACTACGAACTCGTAGTGTCTATATCGAGTCCTAAAAGCTGTTTTGGAAACATCATTCTCTTGGACTCGTAACTGATGGTACCCTGACCGAAGGTCTATCTTTGAAAAGTAGCTGGCTCCCTGGAGTTGATCGAAGAGGTCGTCTATTCGTGGAAGAGAATATCGGTTCTTAACGGTTAACTTGTTCAGTTCATGATAGTCGATACACATCCGAAAGGATCCATCTTTCTTCTTGACAAACAGAATTGGAGCTCCCCAGGGTGAGGAACTCGGTCTAATGAATCCTTTACTGAGCAACTCATTGAGTTGACTGGATAACTCCTGCATTTCTTCCGGAGCTAAGCGATACGGAGACTTTGCTACGGGGGTAGCTCCAGGAATTAGGTCAATACGGAACTCGACCTGACGTTCGGGAGGAATTCCTGGAAGCTCTTCGGGAAACACATCTGGAAAGTTACAGACTTCGGGGATGCTCGCGAGGTCTCTAACTTCTTGTTTCTCATTGATCACATGGGCTAAGAATGCAATGCACTCCTTTCATAGGAGCTTTCGAGCTTTGATGCAAGAAATGATATGAAGATTGGAACTGGGTTTATCGCCATAGATTACGAGAGTTTGATCCGAAGGAAGATTGAGACGAATGGATTTTTCGTAACAAAGAATATCAGCATGATTGGGACTCAACCAATCCATGCCAATGATAACATCAAAGCTCTTAATGGAAACGGGCATGAGATCTATAGGAAATGAGTGATCATTTAAAGTAAGCGTACAACCTATGAATACATCGTTAGCGCTTTCTTTCTCACCGTTAGCCATCTCGATGGTAAACGTTTCAGTTAGTTGATGAGGATTTGGTTTTAGATTATGTTTGAATGCATGTCTAACAAAACTCCTTTCAGCACCCGAATCGAAAAGAATACTAGCATATCAGTTGTCGAGAAGAAACGTACCCGAAACAACAGTGGGATCAGCAACTGCTTCCTCCCGTCCCATGGTTAGAATCCTCCCAGTGTTATCAGCAGTTGATTTCTTGGGACAGTTTCTTTTAAAGTGTCCAACTTCTCCACAGTTGTAGCAGGCTTGACTAACACCTGCTCCAGATGATTGGTTGGCTGATTGGGTAGGAGTTTTGCAGAATCGAACTGTGTGCCCTTTCTTACCACAGTTGGTACAGGATAGTTCTCGGCAAGGACCAGGATGATGATGGTATTTACACTTATCACACAGAGGGAGGTTACCAGCATATTTACTGGTAGAAGTTGGAGCTATGGATCCCATAACAGAAGCAGCAGCAACAGGGGTAGTAGTAGCAGCATGGACTGCTACCGTCTGCTGTTTCTTGGAAGATCCTTGAGAAGATTGACCCTTCTTCTTCTTCCAAAATTTTCTCTTTTCGCCACTCCTTTGAGTCGGCTCAGAAGTGGTAGTGATTTCCTTAACATCGTCGATGTGATCAATCAGAATTTGAGCTAAAGTCTTAGCACTATCATAGGTATCCGGACGAGCAGCCAAAACATGACTCTTTGTCGGTTGAGATAACCCCCAAACGAACCTTTCGATCTTTTTGTTCTCAGGATTGACTAATCCTGGGCAAAGAAGTGCGAGATCATCGAATCGGGAAGTATATGCCGCAATTTCGGAACCTTTCATCTTCAGGTTCCAGAGCTTGTGCTCTAATTTCTGCATTTCACCACGGGGGCAGTATTCGGCAATAAGAAGTTCTTTCATGGCTTCCCAGCCCATGGCATTGGCTACGGGTAAGGTCAGAGATTTGACTTGGCCATTCCACCAAGTCAAGGCTTTATCAGCGAAGGTACAGGCCGCGAACTTAACTTTATCGGACTCCGCACAAGCACAGATTTCGAAGATGGACTCGATCTTCTCGAACCATCGAGATAAGGAAATGACACCTCCAGCGCCATTGAAGGATGTTGGTTTTGCGTTCATGAAATCTTTGTAGGAACCCCCTCTTTGGTGTCCCTGGCTAACCTCGGGGTTTTGAGTTTGAGGACCACTTCCTGAACCACTAGGGTTCATTTGTGACATAGCTGCCACCATTGCAGCTGTCATCATCGTCTGGAGCGATGCAAGGTCAAACTGGGGAGGAGGTGGAGGCGAAGAAGGATTGTTGTTGTTCTTTGAGCTAGGTCTCTTTCGGGGAGGCATCTTGATCTAATAAGATCAAGAAAGAGAGGATGGTAAGTCCTCTACATTGAATCGATAGATATGGCAGTTATATGATTCGAATAAGTGATAAAGCAGGAAAGAGTTATCGAACAGATAATTTATCGCTAAGAATAATCACAGAAAGTCACTCAAATAAGGATTTCTACAGAGGATTGGGATCGAGAAATACTCCCATAGTATTTCATGAATGATTTTCGACAATGATTCGATGTTTGGGATATTAGGGTAAGTTTTAGGCATGCCGCATACCACAGTCACTCCCAAGCACATGTTGGTCGTGTATCGAATGAATATAGTTGGCCAAGCTATATTGACCCTAGACACGACTACATAACTGCCCAGGTTTAACCATAGTACACAACACCCAATTACTTATGTTCTGTTCTACTTGTGGTTACGGATGACGACGGTTCCATATACTTGTATACTTTTGAAAATACTTGTAGTTTGAAGATACTTTTAATTCAGAGCACTTAGGCCCTTTAGTGTTTATAGTTTTATACCATGTAAGGTTTGGTATACTTCATTCATTATAACCAAGGGCTCTGATACCAATCTGTCACACCCCGAAAACCGAAGGCGGAAACATTTCCGGGGTTGTCTCAACGTTGAGTATCAAATCCAATGCACATAGTAAGTAAAGTAGAACAACCAATACATTACATAATAAAAGTTTTACAGTTGTTTCAAAAGTAAAGTTTGTACAGTTGTGATACATAATATATATATAGACAAAATGAAACAGGTCTTCATGTACTCCGACTTCTGATCAAAAAGAAATCTTCGGGTACCTGTTCTAACGCTGACCTGAGAACACAAGCGGTTTGAAAATCAGCATAAAGCTGGTGAGTTCATAAGCGGTTTTTGTTTGTGAAAATGTTTCGAGTTTCCTTTCTGTTTCTGAAATGTTATGTACACCAAGAAAATCCCGTATTTTCTTAAAAGTTGGTTATTGTTTCACAAATGTAAAGTATAGTAGTTTGTACACTGAAAACACGTCTACTCATGTGAAAATGTATAGTTGATTATCTGACTTGTTAAAATGTTTTGTTTACTTATCATGTGTTACCAGGAAAGTCCCATAGTTTCCTTATTGTATGTTACCAATTGTAGAAGATGTAATGTTATCCAGTTTGTTACTCTTTCTAGTTATGTAAGTGTTACCCAGAAAATCCCCATGCTTTTCTGCACGTTAGTTTCTAATGTAAACGATGTTAAAGATGTAAAAGATGTAATCGTGATGAGGTCCCATGTTTTCCCCAGGAAAGTCCCGTACTTTCCTGAATGTTGGTTATAGTATGTGAAAGATGTAAAAAAATGTAAAAGATGTATAAAGTGATTCATTATTACTATAAGTAAATCTCTGTTATCCTAATTGTGAGTTCCATAACCATACAATGGACTAAAACCTGTGGCAATAAGTAATCCACATGTGGCAATAAGTCGTCCACATACTTATGACTTTCATCACCCTTGAACCATTTCGGTTCGGCTGTAGCTAGCAGCAAGGTGTGGGGTAGCCAGCCCCGTATAGATCTATACAGTCAAGTCACGCTCTCTAAATACCAGAGATTCTGTATGGGTGTAGTCCTCCACTCGCGTATCCCGGTGGAGTGTTCTCCGAGGACGTGTCTCCAATCATACAGGATTAACAAATTTACTAGTAAAAATATGATAGTCCTCCACTCGCGTATGTGTGTGGAGTGTTACCGAGGACAAAACAGTGTACAGGTATTATGTTCAAATGGTTAATATCATGCTCTTAACTGATTAAAATGTGGAAAACCATTTGTGAAATATATGTAAAACATAACAGTTTAAAGACCTATTTCACAAATATATGTTACATGATCTGCATGTTCAATTTGTTATCAGTTGTGGTAATCAGTAATAAAAGTATATGAATATTAAACACACATTTGAAAACATGTTTTGAGTACAAGACTTTCCTTGTACTTTGCTTGTGTTCCCCCCCCCCCCCCCTTGAAAACAGTGAAAACAGTGAAAAAGGGTAGGGGTATGAACTCACCGGACTCGGAAACGTGTCGGTTTTGGATACTAGACGTTGGTTCGGGGTTTGATTACTCGCGATGTACCTATGTAAAATGAAATAATGTCCATAAATATACAATTATGGATACATTCACTAATCATATGGAACATTACACTCCAACGAGGTTAAACACCTCAAAACGAGCGTTTGGAGTGACCCGGGTGACATCTTCGGACATGTAATGGCACTAGGGACTTGGGACTTGAGTTTACTCCCCAAGAGTAAACATTTTAAAGATTTTACAGCCATAGAACACACACATACATGATTTTACGGCCGTAAACTCATGTGGGTGTGGTTTTGAGTGTTTAAATGGCTTAAATGGACATGGGGATTGTTGGAATAGATTTCTAAAATGCCTTGGAATGAATTAAATGTAAATATACCATAAAGAAGAGAGTTTATGGCCAACACCTTGGAGTTTATGGCCGTAAACTACCCATGGTCAAAAGAAATTGTTTTAAGGCTTAAGGAGTAATCACATGTGATTCTAACTAATTTTCTAAGGTTTGGTATCAATTTTTGGCTTCAATTAACACATTTATATGAGTTTACGGCCCAGACACATACTCTCTAGCCGTAAACTCCAATATGAGTAAGAAAAATTAGTTTTTGATGCTAAGAACAATCACATGTGATTTCTAGAAATTTACCCAAGCCTTTGGGATGGTTTAATGCATCATTTGACAAAGTTTTATGAGTTTACGGCCAAGGGTATGTTCCTAGGCCATAAACTCCTATAAATGACATTTTTGATATGTTTCAAACCCTTAAACTACTTTTAGATGCATCTAGATTTAACCACAAGGCCATTGGTTGAGTTTCAAGGCATTTGGACATGTTTTAAGGCTCCAAATACCCATTTAAGAGGAGTTTACGGCCCAAGAATGTGTCTTCGCCGTAAACTCACTTTTGTCTCCCAAAACTCATGTCTAAGGTGTTCCAAGTCCAGATTAGTAAGCCTTAAGGTCATATCTAAGTCCCAACTATGATTTGGAAGGGTTATTTGGCTCAAAAACCCCTTGAATATGAGTTTACGGCCCAAGAATATGTATTGGCCGTAAACTCACTTTTGTCCCTCAAAATCAATGTTTTACATGTTATAAGTCCTTTCCATTAAGCCATTAAGCCATATCTAATGTCCCACAATGCTTAGGAAGGGTTTTAGGGCTTAAAAACCCCATTTTTAGGAGTTTACGGCCCAAGCTAGTTCCTTGGCCGTAAACTCATGTTCTTGGTCCCAAAACACAAATTAAACATCAATTTGAAGGCTAAAGAGGTTGAATAACAAGTTAGGGGTGTTACCTCTTTGATTTCAAGCCTTAAATCTTTGTTTTGGACCTTGATTTTGGGATGTGGAGAGAGGTTGTGAGAGTTAAATGAGAAATTCACCAAAGGCTTCAAATGGAGGCTTAAACACGTTTATATAGTGTTTAAGTTTTGGACACGGTGGAATTCTACCCGATATCGGCGTTAGACGAGGCTTTTGGTTGTACCCGATTGAGTTACCGTAACCCGATACGGTAATTTCTAGAAATATTCCGATCACTAAAGTTGGGTGTTAAAATGATTCCTATATGTATTAAGACACCCATTAAGTCATTTTAAATATGTACAAGTTAATGACTTAATTAAATGGAAGATCGGAAATCGAATTTGGAAACGACGATTGGTTGCGCAAATTGTACTACGAAAGAGTTACAATAAATGATACGGAAATTCCGGGTTGTTACAACAATGACGCACACAAAGAGTATTTTCATTCACGAGTACGTTTACATAGATACATATACACGAATACGTTAACATAAATGTGATCCACTGTATCGTAGCATGCCTTCAATGGCATGGCCCAAGTTATAGCCAGAGTCTCTTGGAGGGAGATCATGAGTTTGCGTATAGATCTATACTGGATTGACTATCTTACACCTTGCTGCTAGCTACATCCAGACCTGTAGGTCTACGGGTGCCAAACGTCATACCTTTTTGCGACCTTCAATGTTGTGTTTACCAGTCAATAGTATGGTATAATTAATCACATCATACCATAATATAAATCTGGTTTAATTTAGTTACTACATCAATAGTCCCTTATTACAAATACTACAATACTTACACTGTATATACGACAATTACAAAAGGAAATATATATTTCCAGTTAAATATTGTTAATACCTTTACTATGTGTCATATTCACGTAATCGATGAGGTAGATTAGATAATAATAATAACAGTCGAACAGTCGGGTCTTGGTAGAAGGCTACTTTCAAAACAGTCGGGTCTTGGTAGAAGGCTACTTACAAAATAGACGAGTCTTGGTAGAAGGCTACTTGTAAAAGCTAGGACCATAATGTTATTCTTATGATTCCGTAATGTATACGACATAGGATACATATATACCAATAGGTTCCGACAGCTAATATGATGTGTGATCTCCGCTTCATTTCCTGTTCTCGTTGGGTTGTGGGCTTGGAACGAATTCACCCAATCTATTATCTACCCGATTCTCTCTCTCTCTCTCTCTCTATATATATATATATATATATATATATATATATATATATTTATGCTTAGTATACATTAAGTCATCATAAGGGTACCAGGTTTGGATCAAGTTATAGGACACAGAGTCGAAGCACAGTTTTTCTAGTACAAAACATACTTTTCAAAGTCGTTACTTTTTGTATACAAAACTAGAAATTTCCCAGATAAGGGCTTAATCCATTTTATTCAGCCAGTGCAATTTTAAAGACTTTAGGTGAGTAACTCTATGACACCTTAGTTTATACACCATGTTTATATATAAAACTAATACCCAATACGTAGTAAAATGTGTGTTTTCCGCCTTACCTCCTGTTCCCTGTTGGGTTGTGGACTTAGGGCAGATTCACCCAATTAACTTTCTATCAGATATCAGATTATATATAGCAGTACTATAAGAAAAATAGGCTTTCTTAAAGAACTTTTCATTAGATATAAAGGAACCATTACAAATAACTCCATAAGTAACAAGCGAATACACCAGGGTTATACATGACAACGATCTAACAACCAATGGGATGTGTGCTATCTGCCTTACTTTCTGTTCCCCGTTGGGTTGTGAGCTTAGGGCAGATACGCACAATCGATTGTTTGTTTACTTTGAGTTATATATAACTTGTACCCACTTAGTACCCATAGAAAGGCTTGTAGTGTCATTTTACTTAACTTTCGTTCAAGTAGGAAATATATGACTTTCTAGAGGAGCAGGTGAACTTTTCAAAATAGAACTTACAGCATACATCGCTTTTACGTATACATTTTTCAATAACATTTTACAACTTACACCACTTTTCATATACATTTTTAACAACACTTTACAGCTTACTCACATCACTAAAATCTTATGAACTCACCAACTTAATTGTTGATCAACTCTTTCAAATAACTTGTATTGTCAGGAGACTATTAGACAGGTGCTCGTGCTGGGGATTTAGAAGATGAAGCATTACAGCTTCAAGTCTTGTTTTGTTATTTATGTATGAATTCTATGTTTTGTGAACACACATTGTAAACATTTTCTTTTGAAATGAAATGGTTGTTTATTACTTGCTTACCAAATACATATCTCGTGATACTTAACATGACGTCTTCCACCCCCAAACGTTTCCGCCGTTCCGGTTTTGGGGTGTGACACCTTGTCAACCAGAAAGAAATATTTTTTTACCCAGCCAATGTAGAGGCCATGATGAGATGGGAGGTCCTGAAGTCTCCATCTGAGATTTGGAGTTTCCTTGGATTGGTAGGCTATTATCGGAGATTCATTTAGGACTTCTTCAAGAAAGCCGTACCCTTGACCCGATTGACGAAGAAAGTCGTGGTCTTGAGATGGGAGCCTGAGCAACTGGCAGTGTTTGATACATTGAGATAGAGGCTATGTGAGGCATTGATCCTTGCCCTGCAAGAGGGCGTGAAGGATTTTGTAGTATACTGCGACGCGTCCATCTCGGGCATGGGCATGGTGTTGATGCAGATGGGGCATGTTATAACCTACACCTCGATGGATGGGGCTCCCAGTGAGTCACCAACCGACTCCCACCAATCCTTAGCTTTGTCTCTCAAACAACCCACACCAAAGCGAACAGTCGACCCCTCCGGGCAGAAGCTCGTCGACTGTGCAGACTCGATGTCTGCGATCCATCTCCTGGAAGCAATGGGTCCTTCACCCCGTGAAAGTTTGGCGCACCATTCCCCCTAAATTCCTTAAAGGACAGTGTGTGCGTCCCTGACTGGCTGGACGCCAAGTCACTTTTGAATGTCTGGAGGCGATCCACCATCAGCTCAATAATCCCCTCCTTGATCGACACGAAAATAACTGGGGTCACCTTAAGGATACCTCTCGTGACCTCAGACGCGATGAACTCACAAAGCCCGTCATCAACCTGCTCGGATCCCACACCCGTGCCTGATCTTGATCCTAATCCAGACCCTGAACCTCCTGCTTAATGACGTGTAATCACCATTCTGAAATAAAACACATAAACGTCAGGGTCATTCATACTCTCGAGTGGTCTCACATACTCTCTAAGTTACCTGGTTCTATCCTAGCCCTCCTTGACTCGAGTACGGATCCTCTGCTTCCAGTAGTACGGGCCCATACTACATTCCACATCTATTCGTAATTTCCTCAAGGATTGCTTCGGCTTCACCAAGTCCCTTATACTAATACTGCTTTCCAAACTAATATCATCATAGGCTTGTCCTAGGGCACTTTCTGACCCACTTTCTGCCATCAGCTACACAAGGAGTCCCTATCATGCTGCTGACTAAATATCCCTAGCTTACAACTTAAAAAGTTAATACAACAGGAAAATAAGCCATCCTTCCTAGATCCTTATCCCTATTCTAGAATGCAGTTCTCATAATCACATAGCAAGCATACAAGGCATTCTTCCTAGATCCTTAGCCCTAATCTAGCATGCAATTCTCATAATCATATCATATAACATAACATAAAATGTATGGGTATCTTGGGGAAAACTTACTTGAGCTCGGTCGGTTGCACGCATCACACACCTTGTTCTTTCTCAAAACTCCTTATTTTTAAATTTTATAAAACTATTTTCTTGTAAAAAATATTTCAAGCCCTCAATTTGAGTCTAGACACCCTCAAAGGTGTGCCCAAATCCCTCAAACCAAGGCTCTGATACAAACTTGTAACATCCCAAAAACCGAGACCAAAATTTTGTGTTTTTAATTATATTACTTATAAAGTTATTTGCGGAAAACATCATTGATATCATATCAATTAATAAACTACAGTTACATGTCTCAAAAACCATATTGTCAAATAGTAATAATATCGAAGTACAATCCCAGGGATCCCAAATGCGGAATCATGTGTGTGTGACGCGCTGCTACCCTGCCGGCTCCTTCCCCTTAGACGAAGAGGTGCCTAAAACCAAAATTGAAAACTGTAAGCACAAAGCTTAGTGAGTTCCCCCATCATACCATATACCATACAATCATATATACTGTCGCACAATTATGGGGCGACCGACCTACCCATGTAAGGCCATTCTGGGGTGCTGGCATACCCATGTCAAGCCATTCTGGGGTGCTGACTTACCCGTGTCAGGCCATTATGGGCTGCCTGCCTACCCTCCGGTCTATCTCAACCGGCCACGGGGACTGTTTCACCCCTACCACTATCACATAATAACATATCATAATCATGCTTTCAAACGTATTTGGGGTGTCCGACCTACCCTTCGGTCCTAATGACCGAATCGGGGGACTATTCCCCTCCTACTACCACAATCACATATAACATATCATCCTGGCACATAAAACACATCAGGTAGTGGCAAACCTAGAGAATTATCACCAAGACAATCATCTAAAGACCACTCCTGCTGGTGGGTCGGCATTGTAGCCGTAGACCTACCTCTACTGGAAGGTAACTCACCTCAATGTCGTGTAGTGCCTGCACTGTCCTCGGTGTGGAAATCAACTTTTCTCAACTCCTCAATCCCTACACAACAACCTTTCCAAATTATCATTTCAAATTCATAACCCCTACAAGGATCAACTCATGTCTAAGCCTAAGTTAAGGTCACAGCCCTGGTCAAAGTCAACATCTGGTTAACTCGACTCGCCGAGTTGGTCCAACAACTCGTCGAGTCCCCACGTCCACAAAATGCTAAAACCCTATCCCTACTTGCCGAGTCTAGCAAGAGCTCGATGAGTTCTCCTTCAACAAAACATCGGGACCTTCTTCAACTAACTCGTCGAGGTCATATCATCCGTATGAAGGTGTTTTGTCTATGACTCGCCGAGTTCTCCTTGAACTCGTCGAGTCCGTCTTCATGTGATTGGGACATTGCCTTGAACTCACCGAGTTTATCCTTGAACTCGTCGAGTCCTTCGATCTTCAAGTCCATAATAAACCCCAACAGGCTGAGTTTTCCTTCAACTCAACATGTGATCATTTCCATAAGACTTTTGGGGGAAACTGCGACCCGAATCGCCGAGTCACCTAAGTGACTCGTCGAGTCCCTCTTTATCCAAAACTATACAGTCGATTTTAACTGGTCTTAATGCATCCAAACCATAGATCTGACCTCCTAGGGTCCATTTTATACGTAAAGTTACAAACTTGGTGTCCATGAATGGGGTTTTTGGCTAAAAAGGCCATAAAAAGAGGTTTATATGTTGTATGGGTCTCCCATGGCCATAAAGTTGGTAACTTTATGCCATGGGAACCCTTAATGGTTCCGGATCTAGGATTCAACTCCAAAGATACATACAAATCCGAATATGGCTTCACTAAAGCTTAGAAAAAGGTAGAAAATAGCCTCAAATCAAGATCTAAGTAATTAATAGCCAATGTATCAGCTTTATACCTCACATGAGCAGGAAATATGCCAAAACCTCTGGATCTACTTGCTTTATCTTGATCTCTGAAGCTTCCTTCTCCTTCTCCAACTTCAAATACATACAAATGGCACCAAAAAGCTCAAGAACACTCAATAAATGCTTAGGATTTCGAGTTAGGGCTTCTTTGGGTTGGAAGGGACGATGGACGTTGGGTTAGGAGGGACGATGGACACTAGGTTGGGATAAGATAATGTGTTTAAATAGGGTGCAAACCCTAAATATTAGGGTTTCATCCAGACAACCCTACTCGTCGATTCGGTCTCCCGACTCTTCGAGTATGTCACTTAACCCTCCGCTCAAAAGTCGAGTCTACTCGACGAGTTCGACCTCCAACTCGCCGAGTCCCAGTGCAAAACATGAAATTTCTTGAATTTAAATACGTACAAGGAAGCGGGTGTTACAATCAATGATTGGTCTTCGGTGCGAGGACCCCTCCATTTCTTTTGAGTTATAGGCCAGTAATGGTTGGCTGTCAAACATGGTGTTCAACAGTTGATTATGGCCAGTGACTAGTTTCTTCGGTCGCCTCAAGATAGTCTGGGTGGGAATTATGATCGGACAGAGACTGATGGGGAGCACTGAGATAGTGCTCAAGATGACAGAGCTATCTGAGGATTTCAGCCAGATTCATGACACCGTCCTAGTGCCTAGTTGAGGAGGTGTGTGGTCTATGAGAGGGCAGTGGCCACTTTTGAGGACATTCAGGTTGATGCTCGCCTGAGCTATATCGAGAGACCGATAGCGATTTTGGATCGGAAAGTGAAGGTCCCGAGGAAATAAAGAGGTGCCCTTAGTTCAGGTTCAATGGCAGTATCGGAAGAGATCCAAGTGGATTTGGGAGTCAGAGTCTGAAATGTGAGAGCAGTACCCCGAGTTGTTTCTGGGGAATGACTTCGAGGATGAAGTCTGATTCTAGTGGGGGAGAATTGTTACATCCTGACTCCCAGTCATGATATTTAATGCATTTTATTCATTTTGGCAGGGCGACTCGACGAGTTGGGGAGCACCAACTCGACGAGTTAGGGTGCAACAACTCACCAAGTAGAGACAACTTTGGCCGCGGTATTTTTAGAGTCTACTTGACGAGTCGTAGGACCCCGACTCGACGAGTAGGGGTTGTGTGAGGAAACCCTAATTTTCCGGGTTTGTGTCCTATTTAAAGGGCCTTAAGCCCTCATTTCCACTTCCCTTATCACCTAAGAGATATGTGAAGAACCCTAACTGAGTCTTAGCTTCTTGTATGAGAAGGAGAGGCTATCTTGAGCATTTTAGTGCACTTTGAGAGAAGAAGTGGAGAGCATCAAGGCTTAGAGCAATGAGGGACATTTAGATCTAGAGTTTCTTAGTGGTTAGATTCTCTTTGAGGTAAATATATGCTATCTTGATCAATTTCCTTGTGAGATCTTAGTTTGGCGAGTTTCTAGGGATTTTCCCCATCCATCTTATATTATTGAGTCCCTTCAGCATATCTTGAGGTTGAAACATGTGACAACCCAAAAACAATTTATCTTGTACGTCCATCCAATCAACCAAAAGCCAGACTTAATTCTATTGCCTCTTAGCCTTGTTATGGATCATTCTAATGAGTTCTAAGCCTAGTACACTCAAGGATTGTGTGTTAGGGAGTGAACCAAGTAAGAACCAAGAGCCTAGAACAACATATGAGCCATAAAACCACAACAAGTGAGGTTCATGGCCAAGGTCCATGTTCACGGCCGTGAACCCTTGTTAGGCCGTGAACCACCCATATATATAAGTATACTTCACTTTTCTTCATTTCTTTCTCCCTTGGACGCAAACACTCCATTATCTCTCAAGTATCATCAAGTGAAAGCCCCTTTTCACTCCAAAATTGTAAGTGTTTCATCCCTTACTCGTTCATACATGAAACCATTTTGATTCTAGCCTTGATTCATCATAGTTCATCATCATAATCAAGATCTTCAAGGGTTCACAACCGTGAACCCTTCATAAGATCTTGATGGCCGTAATCACCTCAAGACCTTCCAAATTAGTGCTTTGTTCATCTTCTTGTTGTACATTAGACACACTAGTTTCCCCATGGATCAATTACCTCTTTTGCATGTTTCTTCCATGAGTGTACGGCCGTACACTCAATGGCTATGAACCCATGGGTCGGACACACCTTTCATACAATCACATGTCATTGCAACACTTAGTTTCAAGTGTTCCTTAGTCCTTTGGGTTGTTTTTCATCATGATTAGCTGTTTTAAACACTAATTGTATACATATATGTATCAATATATGTCATTTAGGACTCGTTTATGTCTCGAGACTTCATTCGTGGAACTTCTCATCCTTACTCGAATCTTCAAGTGAATCACCCACATAAGGTGAGTGCATAACCCTATAATCAATCTTTTAACTGTTTTACAAATGCTTTTAGGGGGGGGGGGATACAAGTTGAACACAATGATAATTGTGTAAATGTTTATCTGTGATAACCATCACAATAAAGGATTTCTTATGCTTTTATAAGTGATCAAAATCATTTCAAAAACTCTTTTAAGTTATGTTACATTGTTGTTTATAAAACTTTGTTTCTAAAGTACAAACATAACTCAATAGATAATTGAGTCTTTTCTTCAAGACAGTAACAGCTCAAAAAAAACATACTAGTAAACTATAATAGGTATAGTTTAGGGGTTCAGAACATACAATAACAAGAATAGAAGGAACATACGATAACAAGAACATAAGGAACATACAATAATAAGAACAAAATAACATTTATGTGAGACTACTTCACGGCTTAGAAATATACTTATTAAGTCGCGTTTGGTAACCAGAGTCTCCTGGAGGGAGAGCATGAGTTTGTGTATAGATCTATACGGGACTGAAAAGCCCGCATCTCGACTGTTCGGTACAGTTAGGCGGAAAGGTCAAGGGGTGACAAAATCACATTAGTTTGGATGCCATCAGGTCGTCGTGTTGAACCCTTGTCGATTAGTATGGTTGCTACCACATCACATCTTAACCTTAATTAACAAACTGGTTTTAAGGTAGCTAGTGTTTCAATAATTACTTTATACAATATTACCGAAATCTTTCATTTTTCCCATTACATTCTTACAGTGATCTCCTCACATAAAAGAGTAATGCAAACTATTTTCTAATAAACATAGTCTTAAACTTAGGAAAACTTACATCATTACAAAAGACAAACAAAATAGTCCAGTCTTAGTACATTCAGTTAAAAGGGGACTTATAATGCTAACTTTATGATTCCTCGATAGATACATCAAGGATATATATTAATAGGATCCGATAGACATTAGGATGTGTGCTTTCCGCTTCACTCCCTGTTCCTTGTTTGGTTGTGGGCTTAGAGCAGATGCACCCAGTCTACTATCTTTTCAATTTTAGTTTTATATATGTGTATATATATATATATATTCCGTTTACACCCAGTAATCATAAGGAGTATCAGGTATGGGTCAGGTCATAACATACAAGTTCAATACACCGTTTTCTAGTATAAAAACACACTTTTCAGATAGAACACTTGGTAAACTAAACAAGAAACTTTTTAGTAAAAGGTTTAATTCATTTTATTAAACCATTATAACTTAAAGGACCTTTAGTGGTTAATTATATAATACCTTAGTTTATACATCATGGTTCTATATAATTAATATCTGATAGGCAGTTGGATGTGTGCTTTCCGCCTTATTCCATGTTCCTTGTTTGGTTGTGGGCTTAGGGCAGATTCACCCAGTTAACTGTCCATTCGATATTAGATTATATATAGCTAGTATAAACTAAGTGATTATAGAAGGAACTCTTGCGGTTACCATTTTACTAAAGGAAATATATGATTTCTTAAGGAATGTTTTCATCAAATATAAAGAACTATTACAGTTAAATCCATGAGTACCAAATGAATACGCCAGGGTTATATAAAATCAAGATCTAACAAACAATGGGATGTGTGCTTTCCGCCTTACTTCTTGTTCCTTGTGTGATTGTGGGCTTAGGGCAGATTCATGTAATCGATTGCCTTTTTACTCAAAATTTTATATAACTTGTATCAATTTAGTACTCGTAAAAAGGATTGTAGAGTCATTTTTACTTATCATACATCATATCGGAAAACATAGGGTTTTCTGGAGGAACAGACAAACTTTTCTAAAAAGAACTTACAACTTACTTTCATCACTTAAATACTTATGAACTCACCAGCTTAAATGTTGATCTACTCTTTCAAAATAACTTGTATTCTCAGGAAACTAGTAGACGTGTACGCACTCTGGGATTCAGAAGATGCAGCATAGTAGCTTCATGTCTTGTTTTGTTATTTACTTTTAGAGTCTAACTTTTGTGCATCACATACTTTGTAAACACTTTCATATTAATGCGATGGTTGTTTGTTACTTTGGGGGTGTGACAAAACCTCAGATCTAGATTTTAGGAGGTCTTATGAGCCTAAAGACCCAAGCTTTACGGAGCTAGAGGCAAGCTTTTGTGCACCAAACACTTGTTAGAGCTTTTATTGGCATTATTGAGCTAATATGCCATGCATGAACGTAAAGCTGCAAGATTTACGAGATATTCGAGCCTTAGGAGGATAGATCCAGAGTATGGAGTAGTTTTTATGCCTTCAAACATATGAATGAGGATTTGACTAAAGGGACTCGACGAGTCGACGAGTCGGCCAGAGTTTGTCCCGATGAGTTTGGACATGTTATAACTCGGCGAGTTGACGGGTCAACTCGACGAGTCAAGTTGGACTATCATGAGGTTTTTGGGGGAACGGAGGAACTCGACGAGTTACATAGATGCACTAGACGAGTTGGGTCAACATGGACTGTTGAATCGAGTGTTGACTTATGTTGACTTTAGGGTTTGGTCAAACATGAGTATGGACATCATGGAGGGGTAGAATGGTCTTTTACCTATCCAAGGAGTTAGGGAGGGACTAGCATGAGTTATTTAGAGTTGTGATTTTAAGTGTTAATTAAAGATGCTTTGATGCCTTTTGTTATCCTGAGGTCAAACTCCTCCTGTTCCCCCGTCACTCTTCTCTGTTGGGCAGTCCCTCTTGAAATGTCCCATTACGCTGCATAGATGGCATATTCGAGAAATTTCGACATTGGTGGTCGAAGTAATGTGTTGGATCCGAGTCCGGCAGAAATGGGTAGTGTGCCCGTTCTTGTTACAGTCCTTGCAATGTAACGGTCGGCAACTACCTAGGTGATGGAAACTGCACTTATTGCACTTCGGCAAATTTCCAGCATACTACCTGGTTGGGTTAGGGATAATCGGGATACTAGTAGGGATGGTAGGAGGAGTTACAAATGTTGTGGCCGTGAAGGCAGCCACATGTTGTTGTCTTTTGTTCATCCCTTGGGGTGATTTACCTTTAAATCTATCCCAAAACTTTTGTTTATTGCTCTTGGGTTTGAGATTCGGGGTGTCATGGTAGTTTCATACTCGTTGATGTACTTGGTTGTTACTTTGATTGGAATTATTGATAACAATCCCGCTAACATTTGCATTGTTAGCGTTAAGGTGAGTCATGATAGCTGCCACTGTCACTGAGAACGCATGTAACGACCCGAAAATTCTTCCGTTGATGTTATTAGTTTTCCTTCACTAGAAAAATTAATGGTTATTAATAAAAGGTTGAACAATTAAAGGTTGCTTAAATATGAAATGTGATTATTTATATGTTATGCGGTTGCTTATGTGGTATTTGGTTGATCATATATGTTATGTGGTAGAATTATGATTAAACATATATGCATCTTTATGGTTGAATAATTATGATATGCGGCTGTTTTCTAAGTGGTATTTGTCTATCATTTTTATGTTGCATCATAAAAAAGAATGATTGACCCATTTGGGATTTATATGTTTTATGTGCAACTTTATGAACTCACTCAGCAGGGGTTGACACTTGTATCTTTTCTCTTTTGTGCCTTGATTGGTGCAGGTAGTTTAGAAGATTCACCTTGGTGAGAGGGGTTCTTTTGAGTAGTAGATTTATATTAACGATACAACTCTTGGACCCGTTTTGATTCTTTACTTCAAAGTACTATCGTTTACATTTTAAAGGGTTTGGAATTATGTTTAAATTTTTGAAGTAACGTTGCGGTTTCAAAAATGTGTTGAATAAAAAAAACTAAGTCTTCCGCTAACGTATTCTGTTAAATAAATGTTTTAAAAAGAAAAAAAATGGTAAAAATCACGACGTTACAAGTTGGTATCAGAGTCATGCTGTGAGTGAACTAAATACAGATGCCAGTGTTCAGCCTCACAATGTAGACTGGCTTGATTAGGTGCTCTAGGATTCTTAAGGGGGGAAGGGTGTGTGTTGAGAGTTATATGTTATTTTCTATATGCCTTTAGGACATTTATTTTTTATCAATATCATAGCATCCTCTCTTCTTTCACGTGGATCCTGTAATCATTAATATCTCTCGACGTTGGGGGAAATGCTTGTGACCAACAAGATTAGTTATCCAGGAACGTTCATAGTTCAGATAGTGTTTCACGTATCAAGGAAATGGAATATCATCTTGTAGCAATTATTGGACTGCATGTATTCGACAATGCCCTGCAAGTTGTTTGTTTATCGTTGGTCAATGGCAGACTTGGAAAATAAGTTTTATTGTAGTATGCAGACTCTTTCAAGTTATGGAATCCATGAAGAAAAGTAGGTGTACCGATCTTTAACCTAAACACATGACATAGATAACTTCGTAGTAATTCCAAAAGCAAATATACATGTGTGAACATTAGTATTGGGCCCATTCTATCATAAGCACATGATATATATTTACGACTAGAGGAACCATAAAGTAACCCAAGGACGTGGCGGTCAGTTTTCATAGTTAGAATAGTTTTATGTTTATTATACCTTTTTGTGTCATTGTTCTCTTTTGTGCTCGTTTTGATGTACCTTAGAGCCTGTCGACTTCGAGTTAGATAGTAACGCGGTTGTAGGAAATCTAGCCTCGGTGTAGTAAGATGCTTGATGTGTGTGAAATCTTCGTAGATGACCATATTTTCCTTATGATTTCCTTCCTTTTGGAATCTAGGTGTTCGGTGTTGTTTTCAGTATGGTTCGGTTTTCCGGCAACCGGACTGAAATTCTCTGAGTTGAAGAGCATATGCGTATACTGTTGTTCGAGATAGGGTATGTCATACGAGGAAAAAAATTATATTGTGTATTCTTTTTCCTACAATTCCTATGATGATGGCACTCAAGTTCCTAGTATGGTGATGTGAGGTCTTCTTGACTTGTGCGATTGAGAGTTCAAGGAAGATGATAAGTCTCTTGGATACGGATCTTTCTGAGGAATGTAGCAAAGTTTTTCCTTGATGAGGTGTCGAGTGTGTTAACACCACGTCAGGTAGAGATCTCTTTTGACCATACTTTTGTATGGCTCCAAATCCAAAGAATCTTTTAAATTGATTCATTCGATAATAAAGGCAATGGTGACGTAGTTACATGATTTGTTTGATTGTGAATTATTCAACAAAGTTCCTCATTTTATGGAGTGCTATTCCAACTCGTTAAACAAAAGACGATACATGCGGTTGGGTATCAATTCACTAAATTGGACGTGATCAAGATGAAGGCAAATAGGAATCTACATCCTACTATGGTTAGGGGTGAGAAGATGCACCGAGGGGAAGTGATTGTGTATGCTCCCTAATAGACAAACAGTGATATTGAAAGACTCTCCTTGATTGAAAATTATTCATTTTGGCAATCGCAGCAAGTTAAGAGTCGAGTAACTTGATAATGGACTAGTGGCGAGATGATGAGATGACACAATAGATGGAAGAGATGGTAGATAACATGGTTAGAGAGTGACCAAGCAATATGGGATAAAATGAATCAAACTCATTAAGTGGTAATGGGAGGATAAGTACAGGTCAGAAGTGACAAAGGTGGTTGAAGACATGAAAGATAGTCACCCTGAGTTGTTCGTATCAATATCTGATTCCGAAGTCGGAATCTTTTTAAGGAGGGGAGAATTATAACGACCAGAAAATTCTTCCGTTGATGTTATTAGTTTTCCGTCACTCGAAAAATTAATTGTTGTAACGATATTTCGATTTTAAGGACATAGAATAAAATAAAATAAAAACAAAAGAGAATTGATATTTAAAAGATTTAATTAAAAAAATTAAAAAAAAAACTTGGAGTTTATAAATAGATCTTATATATATATATATATATATATATATATATATATATATATATATATATATATATATATATATATATATATATTACATATAAGTATCTGAAGGTTTAAATTAATGCAAATAATTGTGGAGGTTAACTAGTGAATAAGGAAAAGGACCAGTGTTATAATTTCACATCTAAACAATCACTACATACATTTCCTTTCTTCCAAGTTTTCTTTTCTTCCACATATTGTTACATAAATAGGATATATTGGGCTAGGAAGGACTTGTGTATAGAACCTCAAGGACCAAAATAGTAAATATGATATAAAAACCCCATGAAATTGGATCGACGGGTTTTAGGCCTTAATGTTGTCCGTTACGTTGATTATGTATTCAGCACATCGATCGGTCCTTCGGCTTTCTTATGCATTCATTGTTTGTGTATCATGAAGTGAGGAAAAGCGAATCGTAGTGGGGGAGGGGTACATGAGTAACAATCACCGAGAGAATGAGCGGGGAATCAATTGATTCCGTGCGTTCTTTGAGGCTGCGACGAGATCAGGAAAAAAAACGATCAAGCAAAGGGTGAGGGACTTGGCGATCGCAGGAGAAGAGGGAGATAAATAGGGGACGATGAGGTTTTTTTTTGTGTGTGCTGTGATTGAAGATTGGAGTCAACCATTCAACTTGTTAAGTTCTTGATTCTCCTTCCCATGTAATTCTACATCAATTGCTAGAGAAGAGATTAGAATTATGGATTAAAGAATTTCCTTCTCGGTGTCGAAAATCTTTTGTCCTTTACCTTCTATTCCTATCATTTCTTGAAAATTTGCAGTGGCTGAAAATTGATAACCAAAATTGGTTGATTCTTTAGTTTCAATTCTCACATGTTTGTGTTACAATCTCTAGTAAATGGGTTGGAATTTTTATGTCAAATTGTCATGTTTTAGTACATGTTCCTATTTCTTGTAAACCCTACTTAAGGTTCTAAAACCATTCCATAAAATGTCTTAAGGTGAGGATTAATGGTGGAGAAAACTCAAGCCCTTGTGGTGTTTTCTCTCTTAGCAAAGTACTTTGTTTTCCCATAAAAACAATGTACTTTGAGTCATGGTTTGAGGTTGGAATTGTTATTTTAACTTCTTGACATTTTGCTACTGTTAAGAACTCAATTTAAAACTTTATAGTTGATTTGGGTTGTGGCTTAATGGGTTAAGTTGTCAATTAACCCTTAGAATGCATTGCTGGGAAATTCTGAAAATTTTCAATTATGCCCCTGTTTTGGAAAAAAAACATAGAAAAATCATTAGAAGTCGTATCAGTGATCCGTAAACTCTCAAAGTTTTCATTTTGAGTCTAGTTTGTTCACGAATTTTTCCATAACCTGTTGTTGCCTCCAACTTAGGTGAAAATCGCCTTTTTCACTGACTGGTCGGAAATTAGCTGCACGGAAAGACTGTTTTGTAAAAATCATATAAAATTGTAGAAAAATCTTTTAAACTTTTAAAACTACTTTCTGAAAAGATAAAAGTATAACTTACTGGAATATACCAAAATATTGTGTAATTTGTAGTCCTTGGTGGTGTTAAAATGGCTTTGAACAGGTGGCCGTTAAGGGTCAAAATCTTGAACTTTGTTCTAAACGTTCGCCTATATGTTTAGGCATTCTACTATCAAAGTTTTTGTGTCATATGTTTGATATTCTCATAAAAGTACACAGTTTATGTCTTAATACTATCATTCAATCATCTTGTGTGTAAAACTGAGCTACTATAATCATTTAGCTAAAATCTTGAATCATATAGTGATTTTTGGGGAATGTTAGAATTCTGCACAACAACTTTTCCCCATCTTGTGAGAGCTATATCTGTTAATCCGGGCAGAATTGGAATATTCTCCTCTCTCATGAAGTTCTATGAAATCGAGCCTAGTTTCAAGAATATCCAATGTCATCCCAAATGGAGCTGCATATTAGGTTTTATGCTTAGAAGACTGAACAGGGGTCCGGCAAGGAAAATATAAAAATTAATATAAAAGTTAGAGTAAAGTTGTATTTTTGAAACATATACTTGATTTGTTAATTGAATGTTATGTGTGATGTTTAGGTGGATCCTTGAGAACTTCAAGTAAGTTCAAGACTTGGAATAAAAGGAAGATTTCATCAAGGCTAAAGGTGAGTTCATAGGTTTAACTCACTAAGGTTGCATTATTGAAACATGCAATCCGTAGATGGTGATTTGATTCACTTTAGGAAGATCATGTCATTACTTGTGCTTGATGATGATATGATACTTGTGGTGCTAATATATGCTTTGTGCTAATGCCATGATATGTCATAATTGATATGTTGCTTGCACTTTGATGTACTTGATGTATATGACATGCTTGCTTAAGTTGCTTGAAATATGATGTATGGTTATGTTTTGATGTGCTAGTTATGAATACATTGAATGATTAATACACATGCATATGGTATGCATTATATCATTTGTTTAATTTATAAATGACATTGTGGGGTTATGCGTAGAGGGTTTGGGTAGTTCATGATCTTTGCCTAAAACCTTATTTGGATTATTAAGGGTGCCTACTAGGTTGAAAGAGTGCCTATAGGAAGAGCTATAGCCACAACGGTGATTAGTTTCCAGTCTTTTTAGATGACCGTGTGACACATGGTTTGCGGGCACTTCAGAGTTCGTGGGCTGGAGTGATGTTGGTTCCTCGTTCGCGGCCAGCGCAAACATCACGTGGGAATCGAGAGGTGGATCGTTGGAATTGGCATCGTTTGTACTGATACTGAACGACATCGCGAGGTACTTGTACTTTGCAAAGTCGGAGTAGTGAAAGTGGAGTCACGAGGTTGGTGTTTCGGGTGGAAGTCATGAGCCCCTTAGAGCATTTGGCTGGTCGTGCACACAAGTAGTGAACGGGGTGTTTCTCTTGGGTTAGGTAGCACTAAGAGACACTTTTCTATCAATCGGTTGGATATATATAATAAAAGGTTGAACATGTAACAAATGGTTGGTTGCATGTTAAAAGGTTGAATAAATAAAAAATGTTGGTTATTAATAAAAGGTTGAACATGTAACAAAAGGTTGGTTGCATATTAAAAGGTTGAATATATAACAAAGGTTGGTTATTAATAAAAGGTTGAACAATTAAAGGTTGCTTAAATATGAAATGTGATTATTTATATGTTATGCGGTTGCTTATGTGGTATTTGGTTGATCATATATGTTATCTTGTAGAATTGTGATTAAACATGTATGCATCTTTGCGGTTGAATAATTATGATATGCGGTTGTTTTCTAAGTGGTATTTGTCTATCATTTTTATGCTTCATCATAAAAAGAATGATTGACCGATTTGGGGTTTGTATGTCGTTGGGCTGAAGATTATTTTGAAGTGTTGCGTCGTTGGGCTCGATAGTTTATTTATTTTGTATTCCGGTTTGGGCCTGTCCAACCGATAGCCTTTTATGTTTAATATATAAGTATATGCTTGCATGCATATTAGGTTAACGATTTTAAGCGATTCATCAAGAGCATAACGATTGCATTACAGGTTTCTTTAATCGTTCTTGTAACCTACCAATCCTCTACAGTTGATGTTCTTAATCGAGCTCTTCTGAGGATTTTGTTTAATCATTCGACACGTTTGGTTCAATCTTGTTTCGTTCTTATTTTCGTGGTCTTATAGTTTTATATTTACATACTTGTTCAAGATCTAATCGATCTTCATAGATTAAAGGTTATTTTAATCTCATCAATTGGTATCAGAGCAGGAGGCTGTGTAATCAATACACATCTTTTCTGTGAAAAGGTTTCAATTAGGGTTTTTCCGCAACTACCGATATTTATTGAGCCGTCATCTCATTATTGACGTATCTTGATATTTATTGTTTTGCCCTAATCTGCTTTAATACAAGTCTGATCTTTGAACAGGTTTTTACGATCATAATGGACGAGTCGCAATCAAATCCAATCAATATTTCTAACAGCATCGGTTCAACCACGAAGATTCCAATTCTATACACCCATGACTATGAAGTATGGACGCATCACTTCGAAGACTATGTGATTGGATCTGAGGATAATGGGTACCTCATATGGGAAGCCATCATTAATGGACCATTTTCTCATTCCGCAACGTCCAGGACTATTAAGACACAAAAGGAGTACAATGATCTGCTAAAGGATGTGAAGGATATTGCACAAGATGAAAAGGACAAATTCCAGTGCAATATCAAGGCGTTAAGGTTGATCAGATTCGCCCTTCAATCCGACACCTTCAGGTTGGTCAGCTCATGCACGACGGCAAAGGAAGTTTGGGATAGACTTCGCGAACTGTATTCTACAGACGAGGATCTTGAACATTCTATCCAAAACCTTGCTCTTATCTAAGTTTGGAGAATTCAGGCAAGGAGCCGAAGAAACGGTGACCCAGACGTTCGATCGCTTCAATCATCTTCTCAGCAAGATGATCAAACACGATATTGAAAGTAAGCTTATTGAGCAGAAGGTTACTTTCTTAAATGGTCTGAGGTCTGAATGGAGAGCAGTGGTGTCTACAGTAAAAGCCCATGAGCAGTTTAAATCATACTCTTTGGCGAAACTGGTGGGTATTCTCAAGTCCCAAGAGAAGATTGTGGTGCAGGAGAAGAACTTCGTTTCAAGCCTTGGTTCGTTGGCCCTCCTATCAAAAAGTAAAGCTGTGATGGAGGATGAAGACCTCAACTTGGAGGAGTATGACCTCACTTCTGAGGATTATGCTATGATGGTGTCCAATCCCAAGAGGTTCATAAAGAAGAGATTCCCTAGCAATAAAAACCGAAACTGGCAGGGGAGTTACAGTTCAGAAAAGGTGAACAGTGAACCGAAGGTTGAGGAGCCCAAGAAGGAACCGAAGGTGGATGGCGATTCCGGAGTAAGCTGTTACTACTGTGGTGGGAAAAACCACTATGCTAAGGATGAGGAAGCTGTGTTGCAGAAGAGGCTGGATGAGTTGAGAAAGAAGAAGTCTACCGCTAACCCTTCTATTAATGCTCTTATTGTGCAGGGTTCGGTTAATGATGACGAGTTCGGTAGCACGGAAGTTTGGTCTACCGACTCAGAAGACGATGAAGTGAGGAAGCCTACTCATGGAAAGGCTTATGTGGCAAAGGAGGAGAACAGTGGAGGAAAATGCTTCATGGTGTCTGATGTGTCTCAGATGAGAGGATACAACACCGATGGTGGAAGCGAGGAACCGAAGGTGCAGGAGGACATGTGCTTTACGGCCAAACCACTCAGCCAGCAGTTCAATGAGCTCGATGAACTGATAAAGAAGGTACAATCGGTTTTTGTTTCATTTAAAGTGCCACAATCCTCATATGAGAAAGAACTTAAAAATGTTAATACAAGAATTTCTCATCTAGATAGTAGCTTAACTCAAACTCGAGTCACCAATTCTAACCTAACTGATCAATTAAGCAGGGTGTCGTCGAAGAGTGAGGAGCGGCGGATGTGGATCGAGTTGAAGGAGTCTGAATTAGTTAAAATAAAAGACGAAAACATTTATTTACAAAGAGACAATTTGAAGTTGTTAAAACAGCGAAATGTTTTTTGTTTAATTGCAAAACGTCTATATTCTAATATTACTCAGCTTCACTTGGACTGTGAAATAGGCCAAAAGATCCATTGCATGATTTTGCCCTTCCTTGAGTTTAAGGAGGATGAAATCGATGCTGAAGCCTATAATTGTGAGAATGTGATATCGTCTGATGATGTCAATCCAACCTACATGTATGGACTGGACAAAATTGAATCCTTCATTAAATCCAAGGACCACAAAGACATGCTTAAAAATCTTTTGGATGAAAATGATAGACTTAAACTGAGAACTGAAACCATACAAAAATTTGACTCTTTAAACGCCAACGTAAGCTCAGAAAACAAAATTGATGTTGAAAATGCATCTGAGCTTAACGAAGACGACAACATGAGTGAAATTTTTGTAGAGGACACGGTTGACTGCTCAGAATTTGTTAAAAGCGAACCTGAAAACCACAAGAATCTTATTTCTGAAAATTCAGTGGAGTTCGCCCGATTGTCCCAACAAAAGTCCCCGATCTTAACAGAAAAATCAGTTGTGTATCAGAAGGTAAGGACCACTCCAAACCAAGTATACAAGGTCACTGGAGTAACCGAACATCAGACGACCGAACTCACAGCTATTGTAAACGAAGACAATGCTGATGGCTGTGATGAGTACTTCTGGTCTGCTCCTATAGATAATGCAAACGAAACAGTAGGCTTATCTGAAAGAACCTCCTGGATGAGTAAAGGCAGATACATACCTGAACCCTTGAATAAGCCGGATAATTTCGATGAGCCAAGCACCAGTGGTACGAAAGACATTCCCCAGGAGGATGAAAGTTCGGCAAAAGAAGACGTTCCCTCTACTCCCTCAGCTCAAAGTGAAACTCCTTCAGACATTCCCTCTACTCCCTCAGCTCAAAGTAAAACTCCATCAGTTCAAAAGGAACCAGCCAAGGAAAAACCGAAAATGAAGGCAAATATTCATCATCAACCAAAGCAGATGAGGAACAAGAAGCGTGAGAGGAACCAAAGATACAGGAAGAATCTCTCTGAAAGGAGACAATTCTGGCAATCCCAGAATGCATACTTCTCACATCAAGACAAGAATCTGAAGTATGAAAACAATCCTGTAGGAAAGCCTGAGAGCAACAATAACCGAAAGCCAAGGTTCGGTCCACAAGAGAACTCCAACCGAAACCAAAGGTTCGGTTCTGAAAATAACTTCAACCGAAAGCAAAGGTTCGGTTCAAAGAACGATTCCAACCGAACGCAAAGGTTCGGTTCTGAAGTTAAAAGAGAACAAAACTCTAAGGCCAGTCGAGTTGCGTCTCAAACCAAACCCACTCCTTCTAGTTCTTCTAATTCTTCTACTTCCACTAATTCATCTCCATCTTGCTCTAAAGCTAATTCTGTTCGTTCTCAAACATCTCATTCATTAGCTGAACAAAAGGGCAAACAGAAGGTCAATGAATTCAAACCAGAGTCCAAGCCGAATGCACCCAATCCTA
Organism: Lactuca saligna; assembly: GCF_052625555.1. Taxonomy (NCBI): domain Eukaryota; kingdom Viridiplantae; phylum Streptophyta; class Magnoliopsida; order Asterales; family Asteraceae; genus Lactuca; species Lactuca saligna. The sequence continues at coordinate 187,365,650 of NC_136421.1, read as the reverse complement.
ATAAGATAAAAGTTTTTACCATTAAAAAGAAAGATGAAACAACTCTCATAAAACGAACATATCTTGTTGACATCTCTCTTACTGTTCCTGTTCCCATGAAAAGCTCACGTGGACCCAAGAAACTTTGGGTTCCTAAATCTGCTTAATTTTTGCAGGTTATAAGTGACGAGCAGTTTGACGAAGAATGGTACATCGATAGTGGCTGCTCGCGACACATGACAGGGAGGAAAGAGGAGCTCAGGGAATACAGATCTCTTGCAAATGGTGGCAATGTCAAGTTTGGCAATAATTCTTTCGGCACCATAAAGGGACACGGAATGATAACAAATGGAGACTTTACTATAAGGAAGGTGGCTTATGTGGAAGGACTCCAACACAACCTCATCAGTGTATCTCAGCTTGTTGGAGGTACAGGGCTCAAAGTCTCATTTGATGATGAAGGTTCTGAAATCATTGAGAAAAAGACAAAGAAAGTAATTCTCAAGTCGGAGCGAAAGGGAGAAATGTTTCCTCTAAACATGAAACCCATCAAAGGAAACCCAGCAATATGCCTGTTATCAAAAGCTCAATCTGACGAAAGCTGGTTGTGGCACCGAAGACTCTCTCATCTCAACTTTAAAGATATTAACCGACTTGTCACTGGAGGTCATGTTAGGGGCCTTCCATTGCTCAAGTTCGACAGAGATCATTTGTGTGCTGCATGCGAAATGGGGAAGCAGAGTCGTCAAAGTCACCCATCTGTAATTAACACAAAAGTTGTTGAACCACTCGAATTACTTCATATCGATTTGTGTGGTCCTTCATCTATCGAAAGCATCGGTGGTAGCAAGTATATTCTTGTTATTGTTGATGACTTTTCACGATTTACATGGGTGTTCTTTTTAAAGCTCAAATCTGAAGCGACTCATAAGCTGAAAATGTTCATCAAGCAGATTGAAGTACAGCTGAAGAAGGTCGTTCGCAACATTAGGAGCGATAATGGTCTGGAATTCAAGAACAAGGAGTTTGAAGAGTTTCTAGCAGAAAAGGGAATAAGTCACAACTTCTCAGCTCCCTACACACCTCAATAGAACGGAATAGTCGAAAGACGAAACCGATCTTTGTGTGAAGCTGCCCAAACTATGCTAAGTTTTGCTTCCTTACCTCTTTATTTTTGGGCTGACGCTATTTCTGCTGCTTGTTTTACACAGAACAGGTCTTATCTCAACAAGCGATTCACGCTCACACCTTATAAGATACTAAACAACAGAAAGCCCAATGTGAAATTTTTCCATGTGTTCGGCTCACGGTGTTTCATCTTTAACTCTAAAGAACACCGCAACAAGTTCGATGTCAAAGCCGACGAGGGAATCTTTCTGGGTTACTCGCTCACATCCAAGGCATACAGGGTCCTAAACAAGCGTTCAAGAAAAATTGAAGAGACATACTATGTGACCTTTGACGATAGATATGTCAAAAAGCTACAGGCCAAAGAAGACACCGCTGGGGAAATTTTTCCTCAAACTGGCCAAGTCACAGTCTCGATCGCTAACCTATACGATAAATTTCTGGAGCTCTTTGATGAACCAGAGAAAGCTTCTCTCTCAGAAGCAAGTGCAGCAGACAACAAGGTTGACCACATGAAGCAGATTGTCGAAGAAGCTGCAAGGAGAATGCATGAAGGAGGATCGACTACTGATGACCCTCCATCCAACAATACTTCAGTCGAGGGGGAGCCAAGCTCAAACGTCGAGAGGGAGCCAAACTCTCATGTCGAGGGGGAGCCAAACTCTGATGTCGAGGGGGAGCCAAACTCTCATGTCGAGGGGGAGCCAAGTTCTACAACTCCAACCGAAGGTGCTTCTCCAACCGAAGGTGCTTCAACGCCTGAAAGCTCAGCACCACAAGAAACCCCTGAACCTCAAGTTTCTTAGAGCTCATCAATCGAGGGGGAGCATGATGATATGATGCTTGATTATGATAGCCAATCTGAGCCAGAAGAAATGATCAATGCTGAACTAGACCCAACCTTTGATCCGAATTACCCTCCTCTTACCAAATGGACCAGAGATCATCCTATCTCTCAAGTAGTTGGTGATGTATCTGAAAAGATTCTGACCCGATCACAACTGAAGGCAAAACAGACATCCTTATTTTCAAAAGTTGAGTTTTGTATGTTTAACTCATTCGTATCAAAAGTTGAACTGAAGACAGTTAACACTGCCCTCGATCACTCTAATTGGGTTCAAGCAATGCAAGACGAACTGAACGAATTTGAAAGGAACAAAGTCTGGCGCCTCATTCCAACTCCTCCAGATGCTTCGGTTGTTGGTCTCAAATGGGTTTTTAGGAACAAAATGGACAAGGAAGGTAACGTTATAAGGAACAAGGCTCGTCTGGTGGTAAAGGATAGACTATGAAGAGACTTTTGCTCCGGTAGCTAGGCTAGAATCTGTTAGAATATTTCTGGCTTATGCTGCTCACAAAAACTTTGAAGTTTTCCAAATGGACGTCAAGTGTGCATTTCTCAATGGAGAACTCGAAGAAACTGTATATGTCGAGCAACCTCCTGGGTTCGTGAACGAAAAGTATCCAAACCATTGCTATATTCTGGATAAAGCTGTGTACGGCCTCAAACAAGCTCCGAGAGCCTGGTATGAAACGCTAACTAAATTTTTAAAGATGTCTAAATTCAAACAAGGTTCGGTTGACCCAACCTTCTTTCGCAAAAAGGAAGGTAACCACCTTATGATAGTTCAAATTTATGTCGATGACATCATCTTTGGCTCCACGAATCCCAGCTTAACAGCTGAATTCAGAAAGCTGATGGAGACTAAATTTGAAATGAGCTCAATGGGTCCTATTAACTTTTTCCTTGGTTTAAATATTAGACAGGGACCCGAAGGCATCTTTATCAATCAGGAAGCTTACACGAAGACTCTCCTAGCAAAGTTTGGCATGATGGGAGACTCAAAAGTCAAAGTCCCAATGGCATTCGGCACCAAGCTTACCCCATCTCTAGACAAACCGGCTGTCGATATCACGCTCTATCGTCAAATGATAGGCTCACTAATGTATCTTACTGCTAGCAGGCCTGATATCATGTTTTCTGTGTGTTATTGTGCTCGATTTCAGGCAAACCCACGCGAACCTCACATGCTTGCAGTAAAGAACATCTTACGCTATCTTAAGCGAACCACCTCCTTAGGTCTATGGTATCCATCCAACTCAGGCTTCTTCGTTCAAGCCTATTCTGATGCTGACCTTGGAGGATGTGGACTCGACCGAAAAAGCACTACTGGTGGCTATCAATTCCTTGACGGGAAGTTGGTCAGCTGGCAATCCAAGAAACAAACGTGTGTGTCGTTGTCCACTGCTGAAGCGGAATACATTGCTGCTGCTTCTTGCACCTCACAAGTGATTTGGATCCAAAGTCAACTTCAAGACTATGGACTCAATATGAAGAAGATCCCACTATACTGTGACTCTGAAAGTGCAATTAGGATCTGTCATAACCCAGTGCAACACTCTAAAACCAAACACATAGCACTGAGGTATCACTTCATCAAAGATCATGTGGAAGATGGAAACGTCGAAGTTCACTTCGTAAGAGCCACTGATCAACTGGCTGACGTCTTTACCAAAGCTCTTCCTGAAGCATCATTCAATAAAATATTGCAAGGGCTAGGTATGATGGAATCAGAGTCAGTACCTCACACTACCTCTCCACCTCAAACGTAAGAAGCGAAACCAACCGAACGTTCGGGTTCGGTTAAACCATCTGACTCGATCATCACTTTAAAGGTAGTTTTTCTCTGTTGTATATTTCTTGTACAATTTTGTTTTTCTTTGTATTAAAAATATTTTCCAATTGCATGTCTAAATTCCTTGGTTTCTCAAAATTTTCCAAAACCGAAACCTACCGAAGGTTCGGGTTCGGTTTTTCAAAATTTTGTTGAACCGAAACCAACCGAAGGTTCGGGTTCGGTTTTTCAAAATTTTCCTGAACCGAAACCAACCGAAGGTTCGGGTTCGGTTTTTCAAAATTTTCTGGAACCGAAACCAACCGAACGCTCGGGTTCGGTTTTTCAAAATTTTCTGGAACCGAAACAAACCGAACGCTCGAGTTCGGTTTTTCAACTTTTTCCCAACCGAAACCAACCGAACGTTCGGGTTCGGTTTTTCATATTTTTTCCAAAGTTTTTTTTAAGTCTTATTTTTTTTTCTTACTTATTTTTTTTATTCTTTTTATTTTCTTTTATTTTTTTTATTTCTTTAATAAATCTCAAAAACTCCAAAAATATTTTTTTATTTTTTCTTGTATGTTCATTCGTTTATGGGGGTATAATTGATGAATTACTTAAGTGTCCCTAGAAGCATGCTGCTGTATGTGTCCCAAGCCTCATAAGATTTTGAATAATAGCCTTCATGACCTGGTATACACAAACCTTGTCTTCCCAATAACGCTCGAGTTCGGTTTTTCAACTTTTTCCCAATAAGAGTTTCCTGCTTGGTCCTTATTTTCGCAGCAGAGGTACTATGTTTTCTTACACGATCTCCATTTTACTTCTCCATTACATTCGTTTCATCATCATAACCCTTGAGACTCTCAGAAATTACCACTGAGGTTTATGGTTACACAACATCTGTGTTTATGATCTTAGTTTCGTGTCACTACGAGCTGAGTGAAACCCCAAATTCAACACCTAATGGATTGACGGTGAACAATTAATTTGCTCAAGTTTTCACCAAAGGATTGACGAATGTACCCTAATGAAATCTCAAATTTTCTTTTGTGTGATTCCTATGAAATTGTTAAACACCATAACATTTCTTCCCTTGGGATCCAGTTTTTATTTTTTTTCTGAGATTTTATAATTTTCCATGCCAATTTAAAATAAATTCCTACCTACTTGTTCAACAGGCTACACCGGTCTCACAAGTACTTTGTTCACTTTCTTTCTTACTTCAAGAATAGAATTGCTTAATCAAAGCGAAAGCCACCCTTATTTAGCCTAATTAAAAGAAGCCTTTCAACATTTATTAATAAGTGTTTGATCGTAATTCAACGGGAATCCACACTAACACTTTAAGGTCTCTCTTGACCTTGAAGGAAGAGATTTGTGCCCGGGATCATCAGTTTCGTGTCATTATTGACATCACAGAATATCCTTAAAAGAGTTGCTTTATTTCTTTTTCTTTTACACTCTTTGCACGAAAATCTTTGGTTTTCCAAAATTCCGTTACTAAATTTTACAGGTTGTATTATTACTTGGTGGTTAATTATGGAGCTGTGGTCAAAAACGATCCACGTGGGCATTTAATTCAAAAGATGCCGTTTAAAAGGATAAGACGAAAGGTTGCTGACTCGGCGGGAGTTAAAAGGATTGAAATTCAAACGACGGTAAAAAGGGGGCGCGTGTGAATTTGAAACGGCCATGCTTTTACTGACATTGTGGACGCGTGTGCGAAATCCAAGCGTCATCACTCTGGCAATTAAAGGCGCGTGAGGAATTGAAACGGTTTTCTCTCTGAAACGGCGCTTGTTGGGCGGCGTGATCCTAGGAATCTGACATTCTCTCTCCTACGTGATCATCGCACGCCTCAACTATCATCCATCTGTCCCTCAGGAAACCTTTTCGTATTTCCATAGAAGATTTGAAACGGTTTTTCTCTCTCCTATCACCCACTATAAAAGGCCGTCTACACCACCTTTTACCTCTTTACTGCCTCCGAAATTACCAAAGAACACATACTCCCAAACAGCTTCACTGTTCATCATCTTCTTCATACCTTCAACAATGGCTGAATCCTCTTCCGTCCATGCTACTTCACAAATCCTCCCCATCCGTCCACAACAATGTCTAGTGATTGACCTCAACCCTTTGGCGTACGATTCCTACATGTCGCCGATTATTGAGTGCTTGAAGTACTCCCAACTCGCTCCAGCTCTCTCAAGAATCGAATCTGTGCCAATGGTAGCCCTGTCGCAGGTTTACGCGACTGCTTATTACGACAAGGCAGTCGAACGGGTGTTCTTCGAAATTGCAGACCACAAGACATCAGTTTCTCGCCAACGTTTCTGCACCATGCTTGGGTTTGCTGTTGACCCATCAAGAATTAATCCGGAGATGATTCCGGTTGGGCATCTGTATAACATGTTTTACAACATGGGGTACACGGAGGTCCTCACCTCCGTCGCTAAGTTCAAAAAGTCCTGCCTGCCGCCACAGTGGAACGGCTTATTTACAGTCCTCTTCAAGGGCTTGTCGGAACGGAGCTCAGGATCCGACGGTGCCAGTTGCCTCTTCTTGTCGATCATGTACGCGGTCTACAACGGCATTAACCTGGACTATGGGTTGGTCCTATGGCAACAGCTCATCCAGAGCCTTTCTTCATCATCACGACACTCTTAGGTGTCGTTGGCCCGGTTCTGGATTTTGATTACAAAGTGGGCGATGGACAAGTTTGACATTCCCACTGCTGCCGGTGCATCGATGTCTTCTGTTGGTTCGTTTCATACCAAGAAGATCATCGTCTCAGATGCATCTAAATTCTCTTTCATTGGATCCATTCCGGAAACAATGTATGGAGACGTGCCCTCTGAAAGCAGGTTGATTCGGACGATCAAGGAATTCAGGCCAACTGGTCCTAGGGAGCTTACACCGGATATGCTCAGGTCTATTCACGATGCAGACAAACCGGTAAACAGGGGCAAAAAGGCTGAAAAAGGGAAGCAAGCACCCAAAGCTCCTAAGGGTCCTTCTCCCAAGAAGAGGAAACAGACAAAGGCTGCACAATCCCCACAGCCAAAGAGGAGGAAGACACAACCGAAGCGCAATCTTGTTATTCTCTCTTCTTCAAGTGATTCTGAGGGCGAGAGTTCGGGTTCTGACGGCTCTCAAGGAGACAAATCTCCTCAACGAGGCAACACACCACCTCGGTCCCCTACCCCAGAGATGGAACTTCACAATTCACCAGTTCCTTCACCTCCTCCAACCATTTCTACTTCCATTCCGACCATAAACCTCACTATTCCCCCAACATCTTTCCCTATACCACCACCCATTTTCACAACTGCCACCGAAACCCCACTAGTAACCGAAACCCCACCCGTAACCGAACCACCACAAACCGAAACCCATACAACCGAACCTACCCACACTCAACCACCACCCAAATTTAACCCCACACCCACTCAACCTGAACCTACCAAAACAACAACACCCCCAGCTTCACCACCCCCTCCATCTCCAGAAAATGCCTCTGATGGAGACAACCCTTACCTTGGCGGTGAACACATGAACTTTGATTCGGTCTACTATAGTTCGTTTCAGGTTCAGAGTGACGAGGAGGATGATGCTCCAATGACAAAGAAGCATCTTAAAGAGCTCAACGAGAAGGTTGACCTACTTCTCGCCTCCTCTTCCAACCAGCAGTCCTCTCTCTCTGAAGTTGCGCTTCAGAAAATTGTTGATGCCTTCTCCCGGGCTCAACATGATTCAGTGGCCTCAGCAACTGCTGCTATTGACGCCTCAACCAGAGCCTGTGAGGCGGCGACTGAAAAAGTCGATAAACTATTCTCCGACGCTTCCATCCTGTTGAAGTCCTTACAGGAAAGCGCCAACGCCACAAAGACAACTTTGGAACCGATTGTTCAGCAATTGGCCAAGTTCGTCTCAACGGAGTTGACTTCGTTCGCTACCCTTCGCCAAAACATAAGTGACGACAACTCGGCTCTTCGTGCCTCCATCGATACGCGCCTCGCTAAGCTACAGGAGGATCTCACAGCCGAGAATTCTTTGATGGACGTTCTGGCGAGCAAAACAACCGCCCTAAAGGTCAAGAGCACTCAGCTGTCCAATTTTCAACAACAGCTGGAAGCTCTTCGATCCGAAAGGGAGGTCATCAAGACATGTGTTTCGGATGTACACGCTGCCTTATCTAACATCCTCGAAGCACATGATCCGATCCTAAACCACTCAGTGAGGCGAACCCTTGCTGAAAAGCTCTCTCCGGCCATGGACCTTCTCAGCAAAATAGATGGCCTTCCTAGTTTCGTGTCCATTCCGAAAAAAGGGGGAGATGAGAAGAAGACCGGATCGAAACCACCTCCTTCCTCGAAAGCTACTCACACAACCGAACCACCTCCGACTGGTTAAGCTTCGGGTTCGGGTGTGAAGGACAAAGGGAAACACATAGCTGAGGAAGAAGATGAAGATGAAGACAAGGAGACCATTGCTGACATGTTAAAACGAAAGAACAGTCGCAATGAGAATGAAGACGTTAATCGTGTGGCGCGAGAGGCTGAAGAAGCCGAACGCAAGCAAACGGAAACCCACGATCACCTTGAGAGCAGAAAGACTCTCTTCCCTGCCTGGACTAGGGAGCGCTTGATTAAAGAGGCCATAGATACTCCCAGCATCTTATGGCTCGAGCCGGTTATATCGTTCGACTGCAACAATACTGTCGACTCGCAGTTCGACATGCCGCTGACTCGAAAGGCGTTTATCTTCCACGCCTTCTCAAACATATTTGAAGTCCCTCATCCGAACGCTGAGCTTGACAGAGAGCTCATTGACTTCTATCTGGCGGCTGCTCGTCCTGAATACCTTACTTGGAGCGCCCAAAAGATTGTAAACGTTCGGGTACTGAAGCCTTACACCGAAGGTCGTTTTATAAACGTTCGGTTCAAGTTGATTCGGGGATCGGCAAGAACTGCTCATCTTATCTCCCTGGCAGATCTACCGAACTTAAATCCTCATGATTGGATTGTCCTGCATAATATCCTTTTGACTGATGAAGCAGAATATAGTCCTATCATAGACCATATTAAAAGGATGTTAGTCTGTTACATCATGGAGGTTTCCCTTATGGATCAGGAGGTCGCCACAGTCTTCAAGAAGAAACCGAAGATTGCTCCTGTGGGATGGGCCAGTGATCTCAACCGAATGCAAATGGGCAAAATCGACCCGAGACGCAACTCGGTTATGTTCACTAGAGCAGAAGGACAGAAATGTCTCTTTGCTTTAGCTGACAAACACCTTTACACCACTGCTTGTCTGGAGCATGTGTTATCAATCATCAAAAGGTGTAAAGAGAATTCGACTGATGACATCAAGTACTTAAACGACATGATCCAATGGTACATTCGGTTTAGACAGACAATTCTCTCTCTCACCAAATGTCTGTTTAGCACCGTGAAGAAGAAGGTACCTGCTTCAGCTGCTGGCCCAAGTAACAAGTGAAGGTCTCGCTCCAATTGATGCAAAGGGGGAGATTGTTGGGCTGAAGATTATTTTGAAGTGTTGCGTCGTTGGGCTCGATAGTTTATTTATTTTGTATTCCGGTTTGGGCTTGTCCAACCGAGAGCCTTTTATGTTTAATATATAAGTATATGCTTGCATGCATATTAGGTTAACGATTTTAAGCGATTCATCAAGAGCATAACGATTGCATTACAGGTTTCTTTAATCGTTCTTGTAACCTACCAATCCTCTACAGTTGATGTTCTTAATCGAGCTCTTCTGAGGATTTTGTTTAATCATTCGACACGTTTGATTCAATCTTGTTTCGTTCTTATTTTCGTGTTCTTATAGTTTTATATTTACATACTTGTTCAAGATCTAATCGATCTTCATAGATTAAAGGTTATTTTAATCTCATCATATGTTTTATGTGCAACTTTATGAACTCACTCAGCAGGGGCTTACACTTGTATCTTTTCTCTTATGTGCCTTGATTGGTGCAGGTAGTTTAGAAGATTCACCTTGGTGAGAGGGATTCTTTTGGGTAGCAGATTTATATTAACGATACCACTCTTAGACACATTTTGATTCTTTACTTTAAAGTACTATTGTTTACATTTTAAATGGTTTGGAATTATTTTTGAATTTCTGAAGTGACGTTGTGGTTTCAAAAATGTTTTGAATAAAAAAAACTAAGTCTTCCGCTAACGTATTCTGTTAAATAAATGTTTTAAAAAGAAAAAAAATTATGGTAAAAATCACAACATTACAAGTTGGTATCAGAGCCATGATGTGAGTGAACTGAATACAAATGCCAGTGTTTAGACTCACAATGTAGACTGGCTTTATTAGGTGCTCTAGGATTCTTAAGGGGGAAGGGTGTGTGTTGAGAGTTATATGTTAATTTCTATATGCCTTTAGGACATTTATTTTTTATCAATATCATAGCATCCTCTCTTCTTTCACGCGGATCCTGTAATCGTTAAAATCTCTTGACGTTGGGGGAAATGCTTGTGACCAACAAGATTAGTTATCCAGGAACGTGCATAGTTCAAATAGTGTTTCACGTATCGAGGAAATGGAAGATCATCTTGTAGCAATTATTGGAATGCATGTATTCGACAATGCCCTGCAAGTTGTTTGTTTATCGTTGGTCAATGGCAGACTAGGAAAATAAGTTTTATCATATTATGCAGACTCTTTCAGGTTATCGAATCCATGAAGAAAAGTAGGTGTATCGATCTTTAACCTAAACATATGACACAAATAACTTCGTAGTAATTTCAGAAGCAAATATATATGTGTGAACGTTAGTATTGGGCCCGTACTACCATAAGCACGTGATATATATTTAGGACTGGAGGAACCACAAAGTAACCCGAGGACCTGGCGGTCAGTATTCATAGTTGAAATAGTTTTATGTTTATTATACCTTTTTGTGTCATTGTTCTCTTTTGTGCTCGTTTTCATGTACCTTAGAGCGTGTCGACTTCGACGTTAGATAGTAACGCGGTTGTAGGAAATCTAGCCTCGGTGTAGTAAGATGTTTGATATGTGTGAAATCTTCGTAGATGACCATATTTTCCTTATGATTTCCTTCCTTTTGGAATCTAGTTGTCCGGTGTTGTTTTTAGTATGGTTCGGTTTTTCCGGCAACCGGACTGAAATTCTATGAGTTGAAGAGTATATGCGTATTCTACTGTTCGAGATAAGGTATGTCATACGAGAAAAAAATTCTATTGTGTATTATTTCTCCTACAATTCCTATGATGATGGCACTCAAGTTCCTAGCACTTTGATGTGAGGTCTTCTTGACTTGTGCGATTGAGAGTTCAAGGAAGATGATAAGTCTCTCGGATACGGATCTTGCTAAGGAATGTAGCAAAGTTTGTCCTTGATGAGGTGTCGAGTATGTTAACACCACGTCAGGTAGAGATCTCGTTTGACCATACTTTTTTTATGGCTCCAATTCCAAAGAATCTTTTAAATTGATTCATTCGGTAATGAAGGCAATGTTGACGTAGCTTCATGATTTGTTTGATTGTGAATTATTCGACAAAGTTCCTCGTTTTATGGAGTGCTATTCCAAATCATTATACAAAAGACGATACATGCGGTTGGGTATCAATTCTCTAAATTGGACGTGATCAAGATGAAGGAATATAGGAATCCACATCCTACTATGGTTAGGGGTGAGAAGATGCAGCGAGGGGAAGTGATTGTGTACGCTCCCTAATAGACAAACGGTGATATTGAAAGACTCTCCTTGGTTGAAAATTATTCATTTTGGCAATCGCAGCAAGTTAAGAGTCGAGTAACTTGATGATGGACTAGTGGCAAGACGATGAGATGACACAATAAATGGAAGAGATGGTAGATAACATGGTTAGAGAGAGACCAAGCTATATGGGATAAAATGAGTCAAACTCATTAAGTTGTAATTAGAGGATAGGTACAGGTCAGAAGTGACCAAGTTGGTTGAAGACATGAAAGTTTGTTACCCTGAGTTGTTCGTATCAATATCTGATTCCGAGGACGGAATCTTTTTAAGGAGGGGAGAATTGTAACGACCCAAAAATTCTTCTGTGGATGTTATTAGTTTTCCTACACTCGAAAAATTAATTGTTGTAACGATATTTTGATTTTAAGGACATCGAATAAAATAAAATAAAAATAAGGGAGAATTGATATTTAAAAGATTTAATTAAAAAAATTAAGAAAAAAAAGACTTGGAGTATATAAATAGATCTAATATATACATACATACATACATATATATATATATATATATATATATATATATATATATATATATATATTACATATAAGGATTTAAAGGTTTAAATTAATGCAAATAATTGTGGAGGGTAACTAGTGAATAAGGAAAAGGACCATTCTTGTAATTTCACTTCTAAACAATCACTACATACATTCCCTTTCTTCGAAGTTTACTTTTCTTCCAACTATTGTTACATAAATAGGATATATTGGGCTATAAAGGACTTGTGTATAGAATCTCAAGGACCAAAACAGTAAATATGATATAAAAACCCCATGAAATTGGATCGACAGGTTTTAGGCCTTAATGTCGTCCATTACGTTGATTATGTATCAAGCACATCGATCGGTGCTTGGGATTTCTTATGCATTCCTCGTTTGTGTATCATGAAATAAGGAAAAGAGAATCGTAGTGGTGGAGGGGTACATGAGTAGCAATCACCGAGAGAAGGAGTGGGGAATCAACTGATTCCGTGCGTTCCTTCATGCTGCGACGAGATCAGGAAAAAAACAATCAAGCAAAGGGTGAGGGCGTTGTCGATCGCAGGAGAGGAGGGAGATAAAGAGGGGACGATGAGGTTTTTTTTGTGTGTGCGGTGATTGAATATTGGAGTCGACCATTCAACTTTGTAAGTTCTTGATTCTCCTTCCTATGTAATTCTTAATCAATTGCTAGAGAAGAGATTAGAATTATGGATTAAAGAATTTCCTTCTCGGTGTCGAAAATCTTTTTTCCTTTACCTTCTATTCCTATCATTTCTTGAGAATTCATAGTGGCTAAAAAATGATAACCAAAATTGGTTGATTCTTCAGTTTCAATTCTCACATGTTTGTGTTACAATCTCTAGTAAATGGGTTGGAATTTTGATGTCAAATTGTCATGTTTTGGTGTCATGTTCCTAGTTCTTCTAAACCCTACTTAAGGTTCTAAAACCATTCCATAAAATGTCTTAAGGTGAGGATTAATGGTGGAGAAAACTCAAGCCCTAGTGGTGTTTTCTCTCTTAGCAAAGTACTTTGTTTTCCCATAAAAACAACGTACTTTGAGTCATGGTTTGAGGTTGGAATTGTTATTTTCACTTCTTGACATGTAACTACTGTTAAGAACTAAATTTACAACTCTATAGTTGATTTTGGTTGTGGCTTAATGGGTTAAGTTGTCAATTAACCCTTAGAATGCATTGATAGGAAATTCTGAAAATTTCCAATTATGCCCCTGTTTTGAAAAAAAACGTATAAAAATCATCAGAAGTCGTCAGTGATCCGTAAACTCTCAAAGTTTTGAAAAAAAACGTATAAAAATCATCAGAATTTTGATCCGTAAACAGTCACGGATTGACTGTTTTGTAAAAATCATATAAAATTGTAGAAAAATCGTTTGAACTTTTAAAAGTACTTTCTGAAAAGATAAAAGTATAAACTACTGGAATATACAAAAATATTGTATAATTTTTAGTCCTTGGTGGTGTTAAAATGGCTTTGAACAGGTGGCTGTTACGGGTCAAAATCTTGAACATTGTTCTAAACGTTCGCCTATATTTTTAGGCATTCTACTATCAAAGTTTTTATGTCATCTGTTTGATATTCTCATAACAGTACACAGTTGATGTCTTAATACTATCATTCAATCATCTTGTGTGTAAAATAAAGCTACTATAATCATTTAGCTAAAGTCTTGAATCATATAGTGATTTTTGGTGAATACTAGAATTCTGCAAAACAACTTTTCCCCATCTTGCGAGAGCTATAGCTGTTAATCTAGGAAGAATTGGAAGATGATCCTCTATCATGAAGTTCTAGGAACTTAAGCCTAGTTTCCAGAATATCTGATGTCATCCCAAATGGAGCTGTATATTAGGTTTTATGCTTAAAACACTAAACGGGGGTCGGGCAGGGAAAATATAAAAATTAATATAAAAGTTAGAATAAAGTTGTATTTTTGAAACATATACTTGATTTGTTAATTGAATGTTATGTGTGGTGTTTAGGTGGAGCCTTGAGAACTTCAAGTAAGTTCAAGACTTGGAATAAAAGGAAGATTTCATCAAGGCTAAAGGTGAGTTCATAGTTTTAACTCACTAAGGTTGCATTATTGAAACATGCAATCCGTAGATGGTGATTTGATTCACTTTAGGAAGATCATGTCATTACATGTGCTTGATGATGATATGATATTTGTGATCCTAATATATGCTTTGTGCTAATGTCATGATATGCCGTAATTGATATGTTGCTTGGACTTTAATGTACTTCATGTATATGACATGCTAGCTTAAGTTGCTTGAAATATGATGTATGGTTATCTTTTGATGTGCTAGTTATGAATACATTGCATTTTTAATACACATTCATATGGTATACATTATATGACTTGCCTAATTTATAAATGACATTGCGGGGTTATGCGTAGATGTCACAACTAGCATTTTTAGCTAGGAAATTATAATCTCATATAAACATCATCCATTGTAAAAGCCTATACTCTAAGTGAATACTATACTCTATTCTCATTCATTTATATCTCACATGTTCAAATAAGGGTTGGAAACACTAGAAATCCCGAATCAAGTTTATTATGGGCTAGGATTCTCTTATTGGGTCTAATGGACCAATAAATCTCCAACTTCACCATCTTTGGCCTAGGAACCCTAAATGGGCTCTAATTGGACCCACCTTCATGAAACATAACATTTTGGGCCATAATGGGCCTAAAATAAATTTTTTTGCCTTTAATGGGCCTGTAGGGCCATAACAACTCAAATTAGCCCTAATGGACCATACCCCATTCTTTTAAGCCATATTGGGTCATAAACCACCTTAAGAGTTCAATGAGCCGAAAAGAAATTGTTGGTCCTTATGATTTCAAGGAAAGACCAAGATTGGGCCCAAAGTAATTTTTTTTACCTCTCTAGCCCAATTCTCGGCCATAGATAAATAAATAATAATAAAAAAAGGGGGAAAGAAAGGATGAATGAAGATTAAACATGTATATGACAACTCATGTTTAACCACCATATAACTATGGTAGAATCTCATGTTTCAAGACTAGGTATTACCTCACAAATAACAAGATTATGATCTCTCTCTCTCCCTTCTCTCCATACTCCCGGCCAAACCCTCTCACCACCTCCATTTTTCTTTCAAATACTCTCTCAAACACTCTCAAAAACCTCTTCCTTCTTCCATCAAAAATCTCGAGTTTGGTGTGTAGTTTCAAGAGGATCTTCACCTAGATCATCATCTTTGGTAGGTTTTTCATTTAGATCTATGATTTCACTTCTTGATCTATTCAAAAATCTCCTCTTACACCATACTTTCGTCAATCATACTCTTATAGCACCATAGAGCTCGAAAATCATCTCCATAACACATCTAGTGTCGAGATCTCTTCACTTCTTCATCAAAACCAACTTCCAAACCCCAAGGTGAGCTTCATACCCCCTATTTTTCTGTTTTTATAAGTTCTTGTGGGGGAGAATACAACCAAATGTGTAGATCTATGAGTTCATGTATGTCTTGTGTGATTTTATGCATGTATGTATGATTTTTATGTGTTATGTGATGATTATGTTAGCTAAAAATACCTAAAAACCAAGCTATACAACATGAAGAATGAAATAACATAGCTTATACCATTTTACACTAATCAAGTCAATAAAAATGATTTATTTGGTTAGGATGAACATTTTTGGACACAAAACCCATTTTTGGGCTCAAAATGTCAAAAATACAAAACTAAGAGGCCCAAAACGACAAAAAAATAATTTCTGGAGTTTGAAACAAGTCCAAAAAGTTTTTAAGATAGTTTTTCTGAATAAAAACACTTTGGAGGGGCTTAAAATGTGAATTTTAAACCTAATGGGCTAAAAATGGGCTTTTCGGCCCAATAAGCCCCAAACTGCGAAAATCCGAAAATAGAGGGGCTGAAACTGCACATTTCTTGAAAAACAGGGGATTACTAGTGTAATAAAACTATTTCAAGGGTCAAAAATGTTTTCAAATTAAATAGGGACCAAAAATGCAAAAAATTTCCATTTTGGGCCAAAATTGTAAAAGTTGCGAAAATAGTGGTTTCAACCGAGAACATTTCATTTTTGAAGGACTTAAACTGTTTTTCAAGTAAATTTGTGATAAAAATGTCTTTCCAATAAGTTTTGATACTAAAGTGTCAAGAAAAATAGTTTACGGACTAAACTGGAAACTCTTTTATACACAAAGGGTTAAAAGTGTAAATTTTATCCGAGAAAGGGCTTAAGAAGATAAATTAACATTCTTAAAATGATACATCCCTTAAAATAAAAATATGAGTACTACGTCTACCGGCGAAACGTAATAATAAATACACCTTCAACACCAAAATCGTTACCAAACGAATTGATTCGGTCTCGAATCAATAACAAATCAAAAATCAATAAACAATGATACTTCAATACACACGCGGAAATTTACGAGAAGTCAATACACACGCGGAAATTTACAAGAAGTCAATACACACGCGGAAATTCACGAGAAGTCAATACACCATCTTTGGGCCCGAAAGTTTCAAATCGTGCTTGTTGGGCCTAGCTAGCCCAATGACATGATCTTTAGGCCCGAAGGAAACGCGCTTACATGTTGTTGGGCCTTATATGACCTAATTCCGTGTAAAAGGACTTTCAATAGCTTTTTGTGCTGTTGGGCCCCAAGGGTCCTTTGGTACCACTAGCAAAGTCGAGAAGTCAAATGCGAGTAGGGCCTAGTGCCTTTCGCATTCACGATAGCCTTGAACGACTTATAGAAATAACGGGGGCTTCGTACCCTCTTTTCTCCTCGGTTGTGGGGCTATGAGAAGTTAGGGTGGTTGGATTAAGTGAGTAATACGGACGACACCTAAGGGATCATTTGTAAAGTTGTAAACTAGTCATTTTCATTAATGCGTGCTTATAACAACTCACAACCCATAATTAATCCAATGTCACCTGGAACTATAGAATACAACGTCGTATCGGAATAATACTAACGAAGCCACGTAATTTGATGTATTGGGAAAACATCGGGTTTTCCCTGGGGAAATTCAACACTCTTAACCATGGGATATATGCAAAGTCTAACAATTATTCACGTTTATAATAATCAACAAGCATACTTACGGATCTTAACACTTTTTCTTATATACAACATTTTTTTTCAGAAAATATCGGATTTTCTAGTGGTTTTCAAAGTTATACAAATCATTTTCACAAACATGCTTATGAACTCACCAACATTTTTATGTTGACCGTTTTCAAAATAACTTGTATTCTCAGGTAACTGGTAAACTAAGGATTAAGTACCAAGTGATGTCATGGTATTTTGCTTAGATTTACATCGAATGGTTTATGTTATGAAATTGTAACGTCTAAAAAAATATACTGAATGTAAACGATATCAGTTGTAATATTTCAATGCATGGTGATGAATTATGTTATGATTCATGTATATTCATTGTGATGGTATTCAATTGAGTCACAATAGCCCCCTGACGTTTCCGCCGTCTGGTTCGGGGATGTGACAGGTTAGTATCAGAGCTGTGTTTATAGTGAACTAACATATCTAACCACACATTGATATGCAACTATAAACCAAAAGAGGGACTAACACAACTCTGAACAAAACAAGTAAAACATAACAATAAAAACACCCTTGCTTGTATTAGGAAAAAGAACATAATACCAAACCAAACAAGATAAGGCTAGTATCTCGGTTAAACCAGGACTGTTCTTAGTTGTATCAAGGAATGGATGTAGCCTGATCAACTACATTCCCTCCAAGGTACAACCATCACATGTCTTGAAGAAATCGTGATAGCTAGGAAATCTAAAAACGTACCCCTTAATCTCCAAGAAGGGAACCTCAACTAAATCTATGCAATAGTCGTAGAGTTATAGGAGTAATTGGTATGCTATTTGTTTCTAGTATTCATAGCCCTTCGTGCAATACGCTATAGACAAGTATCATTAGCCAGGAAACCCTATCTCCCTAGTCAAGGAATAGTAGGGTGGCTCGACCCAGAGGAAGAACCACAGGATGAACATGAAGTAGAACTCGCAGGTGAACCCGCCGAGTCAATAGTGGACCTTGAAGAGGAAGAGCCCAAGGGAAATGATGATGATGACTCGGATGCATAATCCGATGTCATCAATCATCCATGAAAAGCCAGAGTACCGACTTATCGTGTGGGCACCGGTGGCCCCATTGCCCCATGGGCACACGATATTTGGAGATAGAGTCACCAGCAGGGGATACGACCACATTACGGTAGGAACCGAGATCTCTTCGATCTTAGTCATAGAGGACCAGCTGAACGGGCCCTCCCAGTCATGGTTTGGCGCACCTAAGGTATGGATAACCAAGCTCAGGACACCCCTAATCGAACGGAACAAATGTGGTTTGCTATTGAGAAAGATGAGGGGCAAACATAGGAAGTGAATGGAGACTCTCGAGCGAGACGGTTAGTTTGGGAAGTACGACTGTGGGATACCGAACAACAAGTAGCGCGTCTCCGAAGTGCACCCACTTCATCAGCACCACCACCAGACACTTCCCGCCACAATTAGGATCAGCCTTTTCTTCTTTCCCCCTTCTATCCGACATGACTCTCTTTCGTGTACTAAGATGGTACTTACCACTGGAACAATTATGTGCTATCTTTATTTCATATTACTACATAGACTCAATTATATGCTCAAGCGAACCCTCAAAACCGCTAGATACTTAAGGATCTCGAAACCAGAATGACCTATATACTCTAATGATAAACGTGACGATCGTGCCAAATCTGTGATTACGTACTACCGCAAATACATCATAGGGATGTAGATGGAAGCAGTGAGAATTATACAACAAGATGCAAAATTTATAGAGTACAACCAGGAATGACGATCATTACTTACGATCTGGATTATCAACGTGCGGCAGAAAAATGCCATCCCGCAAGAATAACAAGCGCACCCGCGAGACACCGCTCCTGCAGATGGACTCTGCTACATTTCAAGCTGCTGTAACGGCGGCAGTGACCGCTGCTATGGCACATATCAATGCAAACAACCCCAATGGAGGAGGGAATAGCATTGATGACTCCAGCCAAAGGAACGAACATGGAAACCAACAAGTGACAACCTATCAAGGAACTCCAAACCCCAAGCATAAGAGCAGGAAGCTGAGGTTTGGAAGTAAGAGAAAGGGAAAACCCACTCAAAGGTTATCAAGGAAGCAACATGTTGTTGCTGTTCATGCGACCATGACCCCTATTACACCAACAACCAGGAGACCATATGCTGGAAGCCTTCCAAAATGCAACCCGTGCAAATTCCATCATAATGGAGCCTACCGGGAGATGCATTGTAACAAATGCAACCGAAAGAATCACACCGCGAAATTCTGTAGAACTTATCCATGCCAGAATCGTCAGCCAAATGAAAACGACAACAATTGCAACAACCCTAACAAGAACACCAATGATGAGATCAGTCACACCTGCTATGGGCATGGAGGAATTGGTCACTTCAGGCATAGTTTCCCCAAGGATAACAATCAAGGAGCAGAAGGATCAGAAATTGTCCTGACCTGGGGTCAAGGTGAAGCAGTCCTAGACCCAACGGTTGTTACTGATACATTCCCACTTAACAACTCTTTCGCTTACCTCTTATTCAACAGTGAAGCTGAGCGAAGGTTTGTTAGTAACAAATTCAAGCACTTACTAAGACAACAATCTCAGAGGCTAAACTAACCCTTAACGGTCGAGATGATTAATGGGAAAACCGAATCAACCAAAGATATTTATGTAGGGAACACCATCACACTAAACAATCATTCATTTCAATAGACTTGATGCCAGTAAATATTCGGAGTTTGACATGATAATCGGCATGGATGGGTTAAGCCCCCACCATGCTGATGCTATGTGTCGTGAGAAGGTTGTTTGCCTTCACCTTCCTAATCACGAAACTCTAATAATTCATGGTGATAAACCTAGCACCAATCCTCTTCCTATCTCGTGCATCAAGGCACAGAAGTGCCTACACCAGAAGAACTATGTTTTCCTTGCTCATGTTGTGGACAAGACCAAGGAAGAAGTAAGCATACAAGGTATTCCGGTAGCATGCGATTTTCTGAACGTATTTCCCGAAGAACTTCCGGGAATACCTCCAGAAAGACAGGTCGAATATTCAAATCAACCTAATACCGGGAATCACATCAATTGCCAATTCACCCTATAGGTTGACTCCCGCCGAAAATTCACAAGTTATCCAGTCAACTGAGTAGAATTGTTGCGCAAAGGATTCATCAGACCAAGCTTCTCACCCTAGAAAGCTTCGATCTTGTTCTTCAAGAAGACGGATCCTTCAGAAGGTGCATCGATCTTAGGAAATTGAATAAGCTCCCTATCAAAAATCGATACCCACTCCCCCGGACTGACGATCTATTTGGCCAGCTCCAAGGAGCTAGTTACTTCTCTAAAATAGATCCAAGAACCGGTTATCATCAACTTCGAGTCCGAAAAGACGACATTCCAAAAACTGCCTTCCGAACTCGTCACGACCATTTCAAATTCATTGTGATACCCATTGGTCTAATGAATGCTCCCACGCTATTCATGGACCCTACGAACCAAGTTTTCTCAACCACTCCTAGTCGGCCTTTTCATTATTTTCATCAATAGCATGCTCATCTACTCACGAAGCAAGAACAAAACACTGTCAACATCTACGACCGGCCTTGAAAGCATCAAAGTTAGAGAATATCGCAGAGGAAGCACTACGTGGATCAAAATAACGGAATTACTTCAAGACTTTGACAGTCATTTCAGAAGGCTATGGGAACATAGCTAAGTATGAGCGATGCTTACCGCTCTTAAACCAATATCCAGAGCGAACGAACCATTCAACCACTCGAAGTCATCCTACAAGTCTAGGTGTTTGAATTCAATAAGTCAGGGGATACCCGGTTGCCCTTGACTGAATTCTCATACAATAACAACTATCGCACGAGCATCAAGATTGCTCCTTTCAAAACTCTTTATAGTCATAAATGCAGATCACTCGCCAGTACTCTCATGAGACCAGAAACCATTTGCAAAAAAACAGAGAAGGTAATCCAAATCAAAGCATGACTTCAAGCATCGCGAGACCAACAGAAGGGCTATTCGGACAAGCGGCGTAAGCCATTAGGATGTCAAGTAGGGGATCGCGTATTATTATAGGAATCTCCTTGGAAAGGAATGATTCGCTTTAAGAAACAAGAAAACTAAACCCACGATACATCAGGTTGTTCGAGATTCTTACTCGGATTGGTCCAAAGACTTATAGGCTGCAGCTACCTGTAGAGCTCAGCAACGTACACCCTGAGTTCCGTGTCTCGAATCTGACAAGATGCATATCAAATGAGACCCTTATCATTCCTTTACAAGAAATCGAAATAAACGAGAATCTCCTAATTGTCAAAGAACCAGTCAAAGTATTGGGTAGGAAAGTAAAGCATACAAAACAAAGCCACATTTTGATTGTGAAGCTTCGATGGAACGCTAAGCGTGGACGAAAATTCACATGGAAACGCGAAGATCAGACGAAGTACCTATTCTCTCATTTATGAACCTATCTTTCGAAAGAATTTCGGGACGAAATTCCCTCTAACGGGGGGGTTGATGTCACAACTAGCATTTTTAGCTAGGAAATTATAATCTCATATAAACATCATCCATTGTAAAAGCCTATACTCTAAGTGAATACTATACTCTATTCTCATTCATTTATATCTCACATGTTCAAATAAGGGTTGGAAACCCTAGAAATCCCAAATCAAGTTTATTATGGGCTAGGATTCTCTTATTGGGTCTAATGGATCAATAAATCTCCAACTTCACCATCTTGGGCCTAGGAAGCCTAAATGGGCTCTAATTGGACCCACCTTCATGAAACATAACATTTTGGGCCATAATGGGCCTAAAATAAATTTTTTTGCCTTTAATGGGCCTATAGGGCCATAACAACTCAAATTAGCCCTAATGGACCATAACCCATTCTTTTAATCCATATTGGGTCATAAACCACCTTAAGAGCTCAATGAGCCGAAAAGAAATTGATGGGCCTTATGATTTCAAGGAAAGACCAAGATTGGGCCCAAAGTAATTTTTTTTACCTATCTAGCCCAATTCTCGGCCATAGATAAATAAATAATAATAAAAAAGGGGGGGAAAGAAAGGATGAATGAAGATTAAACATGCATATGACAACTCATGTTTAACCACCATATAACTATGGTAGAATCTCATGTTTCAAGACTAGGTATTACCTCACAAATAACAAGATTATGATCTCTCTCTCCCTTCTCTCCATACTCTCGGCCAAACCCTCTCACCACCTCCATTTTTCTTTCAAATACTCTCTCAAACACTCTCAAAAACCTCTTCCTTCTTCCATCAAAAATCTCGAGTTTGGTGTGTAGTTTCAAGAGGATCTTCACCTAGATCATCATCTTTGGTAGGTTTTTCATTTAGATCTATGATTTCACTTCTTGATCTATTCAAAAATCTCCTCTTACATCATACTTTCATGAATCATACTCTTATAGCACCATAGAGCTCGAAAATCATCTCCATAACACATCTAGGGTCGAGATCTCTTCACTTCTTCATTAAAACCAACTTCCAAACCCCAAGGTGAGCTTCATACCCCCTATTTTTCTGTTTTTATAAGTTTTTGTGGGGGAGAATACAACCAAATGTGTAGATCTATGAGTTCATGTATGTCTTGTGTGATTTTATGCATGTATGTATGATTTTTATGTGTTATGTGATGATTATGTTAGCTAAAAATACCTAAAAACCGAGATATACAACATGAAGAATGAAATAAACATAGCTTATACCATTTTACACTAATCAAGTCAATAAAAATGATTTATTTGGTTAGGATGAACATTTTTGGACAAAAAACACATTTTTGGGCTCAAAATGTCAAAACTACAAAACTAAGGGGCCCAAAACGACAAAAAAATAATTGCTGGAGGTTGAAACAAGTCCAAACAGTTTTTAAGATAATTTTTCTGAATAAAAACACTTTGGAGGGGCTTAAAATGTGAATTTTAAACCTAATGGGCTAAAAATGGGCTTTTCGGCCCAATAAGCCCCAAATTGCGAAAATTCGGAAATAGAAGGGCTGAAACTGCACATTTCTGAAAAACAGGGGATTACTAGTGTAATAAAACTATTTCAAGGGTCAAAAATGTTTTCAAATTAAAAAGGGACCAAAAATGCCAAAAAATTCCATTTTGGGCCAAAATTGTAAAAATTGCAAAAAATGGGGGTTTCAACCGAGAACATTTCATTTTTGAAGGACTTAAACTGTTTTTCAAGTAAATTTGTGCTAAAAATGTCTTTCCAATAAGTTTTGATACTAAAGTGTCAAGAAAAATAGTTTACGGACTAAACCGGAAACTCTTTTATACACAAAGGGTTAAAAGTGTAAATTTTATCCGAGAAAGGGCTTAAGAAGATAAATTAACATTCTTAAAATGATACATCCCTTATAATAAAAATATGAGTACTACGTCTACCGGCGAAACGTAATAATAAATACACCTTCAACACCAAAATCGTTACCAAACGAATTGATTCGGTCTCGAATCAATAACGAATCAAAAATCAATAAACAATGATACTTCAATACACACGCGGAAATTTACAAGAAGTCAATACACACGCGGAAATTTACAAGAAGTCAATACACACGCGGAAATTCACGAGAAGTCAATACACCATCTTTGGGCCCGAAAGTTTCAAATCGTGCTTGTTGGGCCTAGCTAGCCCAATGACATGATCTTTAGGCTCGAAGGAAACGCGCTTACATGTTGTTGGGTCTTATATGACCTAATTTCGTGTAAAAGGACTTTCAATAGCTTTTTGTGTTGTTGGGCCCCAAGGGTCCTTTGGTACTGCTAGCAAAGTCGAGAAGTCAAATGAGAGTCGGGCCTAGTGCCTTTCGCATTCACGATAGCCTTGAACGACTTATGGAAATAATGGGGGCTTCGTACCCTCTTTTCTCCTCGGTTGTGGGGCTATGAGAAGTCAGGGTGGTTGGATTAAGTGAGTAATACGGATGACGCCTAAGGGATCGTTTGTAAAGTTGTAAACTAGTCATTTTCATTAATGCGTGCTTATAACTACTCACAACCCATAATTAATCCAATGTCACCTGGAACTATAGAATACAACGTCGTATCGGAATAATACTAAAGAAGCCACGTAATTTGATGTATTGGGAAACATCGGGTTTTCCCTGGGGAAATTCAGCACTCTTAACCATGGGATATATGCAAAGTCTAACAATTATTCATGTTTATAATAATCAACAAGCATACTTACGGATCTCCACACTTTTTCTTATATACAACCATTTTTTTTTCAGAAAATATCGGATTTTCTGGTGGTTTTCAAAGTTATACAAATCATTTTCACAAACATGCTTATGAACTCACCAACATTTTTATGATGACCGTTTTCAAAATAACTTGTATTCTCAGGTAACTGGTAAACTGAAGATTAAGTACCAAGTGATGTCATGGTGTTTTGCTTAGATTTACTATCGAATGGTTTATGTTATGAAATTATAATGTCTACAACAATATACTGAATGTAAACGATATCAGTTGTAATATTTCAATGCATGGTGATGAATGATGTTATGATTCATGTATATTCATTGTGATGGTATTCAATTGAGTCACAATAGCCCCCTGACGTTTCAGCCATCTGGTTCGGGGGTGTGACAGTAGACGGTTTGGGTAGTTCATGATCTTTGCCTAAAACCTTATCCGGATTATTGAGGGTGCCTACTAGGTTTAAAGAGTGCCTATAGGAAGAGTTATAGCCACAACGGTGATTAGTTTCCGGTCTTTCTAGATGACCGTGTGACACATGGTTTGCGGGCACTTCGGTGTTCGTGGGCTGAAGTGATGTTGGTTCCTCGTTCACGGGCAGTGCAAACATCACGAGGGAATCGGGAGGTGTATCGTTGGAATTGGCACCGTTTGTACCGATCCTGAACGACACCGCGAGGTAGTTATACCTTCCAAACTCGGAGTAGCAAAAGTGGAGTCACGGGGTTGGTGTTTTGGGTGGAAGTCATGAACCACTTAGAGCATTCGGTTGGTCGTGCACACAAGTAGTGAACGGGGTGTTTCTCTTGGGTTAGGTAGCACTAAGAGACACTTTTCTATCAATCGGTTGGATAGATATAATAAAAAGGTTGAACATGTAAGAAACGGTTGGTTGCATGTTAAAAGGTTGAATAAATAACAAAGGTTGGTTATTAATAAAAGGTTCAACATGTAACAAAAGGTTGGTTGCATATTAAAAGGTTGTATATATAACAAAGGTTGGTTATTAATAAAAGATTGAACAATTAAAGTTTGCCGATTATTTATATGTTATGTTGTTGCTTATGTGGTATTTGGTTGCTCATATATGTTATGTGGTAGAATTGTGATTAAACATATATGCATCTTTACGGTTGAATAATTATGATATGTGGTTTTTTTCTAAGTGGTATTTGTCTATAATTTTTATGCTTCATTATAAAAGAATGATTGACCCATTTGGGGTTCGTATTATTATGTGCAACTTTATGAACTCACTCAGCAAGGGCTGACACTTGTATCTTTTCTCTTTTGTGCCTTGATTGGTGCAGGTAGTTTAGAAGATTCACCTTGGTGAGAGGGGTTCTTTTGGGTAGTAGATTTATATTAACGATACCACTCTTGGACACGTTTTGATTCTTTACTTTAAAGTACTATTGTTTACATTTTAAATGGTTTGGAATTATGTTTGAATTTTTGAAGTAACGTTGTGGTTTCAAAAATGTTTTGAATAAAAAAAAACTAAGTCTTCCGCTAACGTATTCTGTTAAATAAATGTATTAAAAAGACAAAAAGAATTATGGTAAAAATGACGACGTTACAAGTTGGTATCAGAGCCATGCTATGAGTGAACTGAATACAGATGCCAGTTTTCAGACTCACAATGTAGACTGGCTTGATTAGGTGCCCTAGGATTCTTAAGGGGGGAAGGGTGTGTGTTGAGAGTTGTATGTTATTTTCTATATGCCTTTAGGACATTTATTTTTTATCAATATCATAGCATCCTCTCTTCATTCACGTGGATCCTGTAATCGATAATATCTCTCGGCGTTGGGGAAAATGCTTGTGACCAACAAGATTAGTTATCCAGGAACGTTCATAGTTCAGATAGTGTTTCACGTAACGAGGAAATAGAAGATCATCTTGGAGCAATTATTGGACTGCATGTCTTCGACAATGCCCTGCAAGTTGTTTGTTTATCGTTGGTCAATGGCAGACTAGGAAAATTAGATTTATCATAGTATGCAGACTCTTTCAGTTTATGGAATCCATGAAGAAAAGTAGGTGTATCAATCTTTAACCTAAACATATCACACAGATAACTTCGTAGATATTCCAGAAGCAAATATATATGTGTGAACGTTAGTATTGGGCCCGTACTATCATAAGCACGTGATATATATTAAGGACTGGAGGAACCACAAAGTAACCCGAGGACCTAGCGGTCAGTACTCATAGTTGGAATAGTTTTATGTTTATTATACCTTTTTGTGTCATTGTTCTCTTTTGTGCTCGTTTTAATGTACCTTAGAGCCTATCGACTTCGACGTTAGATAGTAACGCAGTTGTAGGAAATCTAGCCTCGGTGTAGTAAGATGTTTGATGTGTGTGAAATCTTCGTATATGACCATATTTTCCTTATGATTTCCTTCCTTTCGGAATCTAGTTGTTCGGTGTTGTTTTTAGTATGGTTCGGTTTTCCGGCAACCGAACTGAAATTCTCTGAGTTGAAGAGCATATGCGTATTCTGCTGTTCGAGATAGGGTATGTCATACGAGATAAAAAAAATTCTATTGTGTATTCTTTTTCCTACAATTCCTATGATGATGGCACTCAAGTTCCTAGCACGGTAATGTGAGGTCTTCTTGACTTGTGCGATTGAGAGTTCAAGCAAGATGATAAGTCTCTTGGATACGGATCTTGCTAAGGAATGTAGCAAAGTTTTTCCTTGATGAGGTGTCGAGTGTGTTAACACCACGTCAGGTAGAGATCTCGTTTGACCATACTTTTTGTATGGCTCCAAATCCAAAGAATCTTTTAAATTGATTCATTCGGTAATGAAGGCAATGGTGACGTAGCTTCATGATTTGTTTGATTCTGAATTATTCGACAAAGTTCCTCGTTTTATGGAGTGCTATTCCAACTCGTTATACAAAAGACGATACATGCGGTGGGTATCAATTCTCTAAATTGGACGTCATCAAGATGAAGGAATATAGGAATCTACATCCTACTATGGGTAGGGGTGAGAAGATGCAACGAGTGGAAGTGATTTTGTATGCTCCCTAATAGACAAACGGTGATATTGAAAGACTCTTCTTGGTTGAAAATTATTCATTTTGGCAATCGCAGCAAGTTAAGAGTCGAGTAACTTGATGATGGACTAGTGTCGAGACGATGAGATGACACAATAGATGGAAGAGATGGTAGCTAACATGTTTAGAGAGAGACCAAGCAATATGGGATAAAATGATTCAAACTCATTAAGTTGTAATGGGAGGATAGGTACAGGTCAGAAGTGACCAAGGTGGTTGAAGACATGAAAGTTTGTTACCCTGAGTTGTTCGTATCAATATCTGATTCCGAGGACGGAATCTTTTTAAGGAGGGGAGAATTGTAGCGACTCGAAAATTCTTCCGTTGATGTCATTAGTTTTCCATCACTCGAAAAATTAACTGTTGTAACGATATTTCGATTTTAAGGACATAGAATAAAATAAAATAAAAAAAGAGAGAATTGATATTTAGAAGATTTAATTAAAAAAATTAACAAAAAAAGACTTGGAGTTTATAAATAGATCTAATATATATATATATATATATATATATATATATATATATATATATATATATATATATGTATATGTATATATATATATATACATATATATATATATATATACAAAATATATTACATATAAGGATTTGAAGGTTTAAATTAACGCAAATAATTGAGGAGGGTAACTAGTGAATACGGAAAAGGACCAGTGTTGTAATTTCACATCTAAACAATCACTACATACGTTTCCTTTCTTCCAAGGTTTCTTTTCTTCCAACTATTGTTACATAAATAGGATATATTGTGCTAGAAAGGACTATGTATAGAACCTCAAGGACCAAAAATGTAAATATGATATAAAAACCCCCATGAAATTGGATCGATGGGTTTTAGGCCTTAATGTCGTCCGTTACGTTGATTATGTATTCAGCACATCGATCGGTCCTTGGGCTGTCTTATGCATTCATTGTTTTAGTATCACGAAGTAAGGAAAAGAGAATCGTAGTGGGGGAGGGGTACGTGAGTAGCAATCACCGAGAGAATGAGTGGGGAATCAATTGATTCCATGCGTTCCTTGAGGCTGCGACGAGATCAGGAAAAATAACAATCAAGCAAAGGGTGATGGCGTTGGTGATCGCAGGAGAGGAGGGAGATAAAGAGGGTTCGACAAGGTTTTTTTTGTGTGTGCTGTGATTAAATATTGGAGTCGACCATTCAACTTGGTATGTTCTTTATTCTCCTTCCCATGTAATTCTACATCAATTGCTAGAGATGAGATTAGAATTATGGATTAAAGAATTTCCTTCTCGGTTTCGAAAATCTTTTGTCCTTTACCTTCTATTCCTATCATTTCTTGAGAATTCGCAGTGGCTGAAAATTGATAACCAAAATTGGTTGATTGTTCAGTTTCAATTCTAACATGTTTGTGGTACAGTCTCTAGTAAATGGTTTGGAATTTTGATGTCAAATTGTCATGTTTTGGTGTCATGTTCCTAGTTCTTGTAAACCCTACTTAACGTTCTAAAACGATTCCATAAAATGTCTTAAAAACTGAAGCCCTAGTGGTGTTTTCTCTCTTAGCAAAGTACTTTGTTTTCCCATAAAAACAATGTACTTTGAGTCATGGTTTGAGGTTGGAATTGTTATTTTAACTTCTTGACATGTTTCTACTATTAAGAACTCAATTCACAACTCTATAGTTGATTTTGTTTGTGGTTTAATCGGTTAAGTTGTCAATTAACCCTTAGAATGCATTGTTGTGAAATTCTGAAAATTTCCAATTATGCCCCTGTTTTGAAAAAAAAAAAGCGTAGAAAAATCATCAGAAGTCGTATCAGTGATCCGTAAACTCTCAAAGTTTTCATTTTGAGTCTAGTTTGTTTACGAATTTTTCCATGACCTTTTGTTGCATCCAACTTAGGTGAAAATCGCCTTTTTCACTGACTGGTCGGAAATTAGCTGCACTGATAGACTGCTTTGTAAAAATCATTTAAAATTGTAGAAAAATCATTTGAACTTTTCAAAGTACTTTCTGAAAAGATAAAAGTATAAACTACTGTAATATACAAAAATATTGTATAATTTGTAGTCCTTGGTGTTAAAATGGCTTTGAATAGGTGGTTGTTACGGGTCAAAATCTTGAACTTTGTTCTAAACGCTTGCCTATATGTTTAGGCATTCTACTATCAAAGTTTTTGTGTCATCTATTTGATATTCTCATAAAAGTACACAGTTGATGTCTTAATACTATCATTCAATCATCTTGTGTGTAAAATTGAGCTACTATAATCATTTAGCTAAAGTCTTGAATCATATAGTGATTTTTGGTGAATGTTAGAATTCTGCACAACAACTTTTCCCCATCTTGCGATAGCTATAGCTGTTAATCCGGGCAGAATTGGAAGATGCTCCTCTCTCATGAAGTTCTAGGAAATCGAGCCTAGTTTCCAGAATATCCAATGTCATCCCAAATAGAGCTGTATATTAGGTTTTATGTTTAAAACACTGAACGGAGGTCGGGCAAGGAAAATATAAAATTAATATAAAAGTTAGAATAAAGTTGTATTTTTGAAACATATACTTGATTTGTTAATTGAATGTTATGTGTGGTGTTTAGGTGGAGCCTTGAGAACTTCAAGTAAGTTCAAGACTTGGAATAAAAGGAAGATTTTAACAGGGCTAAAGGTGAGTTCATAGTTTTAACTCACTAAGGTTGCATTATTGAAACGTGCAATCCATAGATTATTATTTGATTCACTTTAGGAAGATCATGTCATTACTTGTGCTTGATAATGATATGATATTTGTGATGCTAATATATGCTTTGTGCTAATGTCATGATATGTCGTAATTGATATGTTGCTTGCACTTTGATGTACTTGATGTATATGACATGCTAGCTTAAGTTGCTTGAAATATGATGTATGGTTATGTTTTGATGTGCTGGTTATGAATACATTGCATTTTTAATACACATTCATATGGTATGCATTATAGGACTTGATTAATTTATAAATGACATTGCAGGGTTATGCGTAGAGGGTTTGGGTAGTACATGATCTTTGCCTAAAACCTTATCCGAATTATTGAGGGTGCCTACTAGGTTGAAAGAGTGCCTATAGTAAGAGTTATAGCCACAATAGCGATTAGTTTTCGGTCTTTCTAGATGACCGTGTGACACATGGTTTGCGGGCACTTCGGTGCTCGTGGGGTGGAGTGATGTTGGTTCTTCATTCGCGGCCAGCGCAAACATCACGTAGGAATTGGGAGGTGTATCGTTGGAATTGGCATCGTTTGTACCGATCCTGAACGACACCGCGAGGTACTTGTACCTTGAAAAGTCGGAGTAGCGAAAGTGGAGTCATGGAGTTGGTGTTTCGGGTGGAAGTCATGAGCCACTTAGAGCATTCGGCTGGTCGTGCACACAAGTAGTGAACGGGGTGTTTCTCTTGGGTTAGGTAGCACTAAGAGACACTTTTCTATTAATCGTTTGGATAGGTATAATAAAAGGTTGAACATGTAAGAAACGGTTGGTTGCATGTTAAAAGGTTGAATAAATAACAAAGGTTGGTTATTAATAAAAGGTTCAACATGTAACAAAAGGTTGGTTGCATATTAAAAGGTTGAATATATAACAAAGGTTGGTAATTAATAAAAGCTTGAACAATTAAAGGTTTCTTAAATATGAAATGTGATTATTTATATGTTATGCGGTTGCTTATGCGGTATTTGGTTGATCATATATGTTATTTGGTAGAATTGTGATTAAACATATATGCATCGTTGCGGTTGAATAATTATGACATACGGTTGTTTTCTAAGTGGTATTTGTCTATCATTTTTATGCTTCATCATAAAAATAATGATTGACCCATTTGGGGTTTGTATGTTTTATGTGCAACTTTATGAACTCACTCAGTAGGGGCTGACACTTGTATCTTTTCTCTAGTGTGCCTTGATTGGTGCAGGTAGTTTAGAAGATTCACCTTGGTGAGAGGGGTTCTTTTGGGTAGTATATTTATATTAACGATACCACTCTTGGACACATTTTGATTCTTAAGGTTCTAAAAAGATTCCATAAAATGTCTTGAGGTGAGGATTAATGGTAGAGAAAACTCAAGCCCTGGTGGTGTTTTCTCTCTTAGCAAAGTACTTTGTTTTCCCATAAAAACAATGTACTTTGAGTCATGGTTTGAGGTTGGAATTGTTATTTTAACCTCATGACATGTTGCTACTGTTAAGAACTCAATTTACAACTCTATAGTTGATTTTGGTTGTGGCTTAATGGGTTAAGTTGTCAAATAACCCTTAGAATGCATTGTTGGGAAATTCTGAAAATTTCCAATTATGCCCCTGTTTTGAAAAAAAAACGTAGAAAAATCATTAGAAGTTGTATCAGTGATCCGTAAACTCTCAAAGTTTTCCTTTTGAGTCTAGCTTGTTCACGAATTTTTACATGACCTTTTGTTGCCTCCAACTTAGGTGAAAATCGCCTTATTCACTGACTGATCGGAAATTAGCTGCACGGATAGACTGTTTCGTAAAAATCATATAAAATTGTAGAAAAATCGTTTGAACTTTTCAAAGTACTTTCTGAAAAGATAAAAGTATAAACTACTGTAATATACAAAAATATTGTATAATTTGTAGTCCTTGGTGGTGTTAAAATGGCTTTGAATAGGTGGCTGTTACGGGTCAAAATCTTGAACTTTGTTCTAAACGCTCGCCTATATGTTAAGGCATTCTACTATCAAAGTTTTTGTGTCATCTATTTGATATTCTCATAAAAGTACACAGTTGATGTCTTAATACTATCATTCAATCATCTTGTGTGTAAAATTGAGCTACTATAATCATTTAGCTAAAGTCTTGAATCATATAGTGATTTTTGGTGAATGTTAGAATTCTGCACAACAACTTTTCCACATCTTACGATAGCTATAACTGTTAATCCGGGCAGAATTGGAAGATGCTCCTCTCTCATGAAGTTCTAGGAAATCGAGCCTAGTTTCCAGAATATCTGATGTCATCCCAAATGGAGCTGTATATTAGGTTTTATGTTTAAAACACTGAACGGGGGTCGGGCAGGGAACATATAAAAATTAATATAAAAGTTAGAATGAAGTTGTATTTTTGAAACATATACTTGATTTGTTAACTGAATGTTATGTGTGGTGTTTAGTTGGAGCCTTGAGAACTTCAAGTAAGTTCAAGAATTGGAATAAAAGGAACATTTCATCAAGGTTAAAGGTGATTTCATAGTTATAACTCACTAAGGTTGCATTATTGAAACGTGCAATCCGTAGATGGTGATTTGATTCACTTTAGGAAGATCATGTCATTACTTGTGCTTGACGATGATATGATATTTGTGATGCTAATATATGCTTTGTGCTAATGCCATGATATGCCGTAATTGATATGTTGCTTGCACTTTGATGTACTTGATGTATATGACATGCTAGCTTAAGTTGCTTGAAATATGATGTATGGTTATGTTTTGACGTGCTGGTTATGAATACATTGCATTTTTAATACACATTCATATGGTATGCATTATATGACTTGCTTAATTTATAAATGACATTGCGGGGTTATGCGTAGAGGGTTTGGGTAGTTCATGATCTTTGCCTAAAACCATATCCGAATTATTGAGGGTGCCTACTAGGTTGAAAGAGTGCCTATAGGAAGAGCTATAGCCACAACGGTGATTTATTTCCAGTCTTTCTAGATGACCGTGTGACACATGGTTTGCAGGCACTACGGTGTTCGTGGGCTGGAGTGATGTTGGTTCCTCGTTCGCAGCCAGCGCAAACATCACGTGGGAATTGGGAGGTGTATCGTTGGAATTGGCACTGTTTGTACCGATCATGAACGACACCGTGAGGTAGTTGTACTTTGCAAAGTCGGAGTAGCAAAAGTGGAGTCACGGGGTTGGTGTTTCGAGTGGAAGTCATGAGCCACTTAGAGCATTCGGCTGGTCGTTCACACAAGTAGTGAACGGGGTGTTTCTCTTGTGTTAGGTAGCACTAAGAGACACTTTTCTATCAGTCGGTTGGATATATATAATAAAAGGTTAAACATGTAACAAACGGTTGGTTTCATGTTAAAAGGTTGAATAAATAACAATGGTTGGTTATTAATAAAAGGTTGAAGATGTAACAAAAGGTTGGTTGCATATTAAAAGGTTGTATATATAACAAAGGTTGGTTATTAATAAAAGGTTGAACAATTAAAGGGTGCTTAAATATTAAATGTGATTATTTATATGTTATGCGGTTGCTTATGTGGTATTTGGTTGATCATATATGTTATGTGGTAGAATTGTGATGAAACATATATGCATCTATACGGTTGAATAATTATGATATGTG
Source organism: Lactuca saligna (assembly GCF_052625555.1). Classification (NCBI taxonomy): domain Eukaryota; kingdom Viridiplantae; phylum Streptophyta; class Magnoliopsida; order Asterales; family Asteraceae; genus Lactuca; species Lactuca saligna. The sequence continues at coordinate 187,331,842 of NC_136421.1, read as the reverse complement.
GTTGTTTTCTAAGTGGTATTTGTCTATCGTTTTTATGCTTCATCATAAAAGAATGATTGACCCATTTGGGGTTCGTATTATTATGTGCAACTTTATGAACTCACTCAGCAAGGGCTGACACTTGTATCTTTTCTCTTTTGTGCCTTGATTGGTGCAGGTAGTTTAGAAGATTAACCTTGGTGAGAGGGTTCTTTTAGGTAGTAGATTTATAGTAACGATACCACTCTTGGACACGTTTTGATTCTTTACTTTAAAGTACTATTGTTTACATTTTAAATGGTTTGGAATTATGTTTGAATTTTTGAAGTAACGTTGTGGTTTCAAAAATGTTTTGAATAAAAAAAACTAAGTCTTCCGCTAACGTATTCTGTTAAATAAATGTATTAAAAAGACAAAAAAAAAATTATGGTAAAAATCACGACGTTACAAGTTGGTATCAGAGCCATGCTATGAGTGAACTGAATACAAATGCCAGTTTTCAGACTCACAATGTAGACTGGCTTGATTAGGTGCTCTAGGATTCTTAAGGGGGGAAGGGTGTGTGTTGAGAGTTATATGTTATTTTCTATATGCCTTTAGGACATTTATTTTTTATCAATATCATAGCATCCTCTCTTCATTCACGTGGATCCTGTAATCGATAATATCTCTCGGCGTTGGGGAAAATGCTTGTGACCAACAAGATTAGTTATCCAGGAACGTTCATAGTTCAGATAGTGTTTCAGGTAACGAGGAAATAGAAGATCATCTTGGAGCAATTATTGGACTGCATGTATTCGACAATGCCCTGCAAGTTGTTTGTTTATCGTTGGTCAATGGCAGACTAGGAAAATTAGATTTATCATAGTATGCAGACTCTTTCAGTTTATGGAATCCATGAAGAAAAGTAGGTGTATCGATCTTTAACCTAAACATATGACACAGATAACTTCGTAGAAATTCCAGAAGCAAATATATATGTGTGAAGGTTAGTATTGGGCTCGTACTATCATAAGCACATGATATATATTTAGGACTGAAGGAACCACAAAGTAACCCGAGGACCTGGCGGTCAATACTCATAGATGGAATAGTTTTATGTTTATTATACCTTTTTTGTCATTGTTCCCTTTTGTGCTCGTTTTGATGTACCTTAGAGCCTGTCGACTTCGATGTTAGATAGTAACGCGGTTGTAGGAAATCTAGCCTCGATGTAGTAAGTTGTTTGATGTGTGTGAAATCTTCGTAGATGACCATATTTTCCTTATGATTTCCTTCCTTTTTGAATCTAGTTGTTCGCTGTTGTTGTTAGTATGGTTAGGTTTTCCGGCAACCGAACTGAAATTCTATGAGTTAAAGAGCATATGCGTATTCTGCTGTTCGAGATAGGGTATGTCTTACGAGAAAAAAAATTCTATGGTGTACTCTTTTTCCTACAATTCCTATGATGATGGCACTCAAGTTCCTAGCACGGTCATGTGAGGTCTTCTTGACTTGTGCGATTAAGAGTTCAAGGAAGATGATAAGTTTCTTGGATATGTATCTTGCTAAGGAATGTAGCAAAGTTTTTCCTTGATGAGGTGTCGAGTGTGTTAACACCAAGTCAGGTAGAGATCTCGTTTGACCATACTTTTTGTATGGCTCTAATACCAAAGAATCTTTTAAATTGATTCATTTGGTAATGAAGGCAATGGTGACGTAGCTTCATGATTTGTTTGATTGTGAATTATTCGCCAAAGCTCCTCATTTTATGGAGTGCTATTCCAACTCGTTATACAAAAGACGATACATGCGGTGGGTATCAATTCTCTAAATTGGACGTCATCAAGATGAAGGAATATAGGAATCTACATCCTACTATGGTTAGGGTGACAAGATGCAGCGAGTGGATGTGATTTTGTATGCTCCCTAATAGACAAACGGTGATATTGAAAGACTCTCCTTGGTTGAAAATTATTCATTTTGGCAATCGCAGCAAGTTAAGAGTCGAGTAACTTGATGATGGACTAGTGGCGAGTCGATGAGATGACACAATAGATGAAAGAGATGGTAGCTAACATGTTTAGAGAGAGACCAAGCAATATGGGATAAAATGATTCAAACTCATTAAGTTGTAATGGGAGGATAGGTACAGGTCAGAAGTGACCAAGGTGGTTGAAGACATGAAAGTTTGTTACCCTGAGTTGTTCGTATCAATATCTAATTCCGAGGACGGAATCGTTTTAAGGAGGGGAGAATTGTAGCGACTCGAAAATTCTTCCGTTGACGTTATTAGTTTTCCATCACTCGAAAAATTAACTGTTGTAACGATATTTCGATTTTAAGGACATAGAATAAAATAAAATAAAAACAACAGAGAATTGATATTTAGAAGATTTAATTAAAAAAATTAACAAAAAAAAAGACTTGGAGTTTATAAATAGATCTAATATATATATATATATATATATATATATATATATATATATATATATATATATATATATATATATATATATATATATTACATATAAGGATTTGAAGGTTTAAATTAATGGAAATAATTGTGGAGGGTAACTAGTGAATAAGGAAAAGGACCAGTGTTGTAATTTCACATCTAAACAATCACTACATACGTTTCCTTTCTTCCAATTTTTCTTTTCTTCCAACTATTGTTACATAAATAGGATATATTGGGCCAGAAAGGACTATGTATAGAACCTCAAGGACCAAAACAGTAAATATGATATAAAAACCCCATGAAATTGGATCGACGGGTTTTAGGCCTTAATGTCGTCTGTTACGTTGATTACGTATTCAGCACATGGATCGGTCCTTGGGCTTTCTTATGAATCCATTGTTTGTGTATCATGAAGTAAGGAAAAGAGAATCATAGTGGGGGAGGGTTACGTAAGTAGCAATCACCGAGAGAATGAGTGGGGAATCAATTGATTCCATGCGTTCCTTGAGGCTGCGACAAGATCAGGAAAACAACAATCAAGCAAAGGGTGAGGGCGTTGGTGATCGCAGGAGAGGAGGGAGATAAAGAGGGGACGACGAGGTTTTTTTTTTATGTGTGTTGTGATTAAAGATTGGAGTCGACCATTCATCTTGGTATGTTCTTGATTCTCCTTCCCATGTAATTCTACATCAATTGCTAGAGATGAGATTAGAATTATGGATTAAAGAATTTCCTTCTCGATGTCGAAAATCTTTTGTCCTTTACCTTCTATTCCTATCATTTCTTGAGAATTCGCAGTGGCTGAAAATTGATAACCAAAATTGGTTGATTCTTCAGTTTCAATTCTGACATGTTTGTGGTACAGTCTCTAGTAAATGGTTTGGAATTTTGATGTCAAATTATCATGCTTTGGTGTCATGTTCCTAGTTCTTGTAAACCCTACTTAAGGTTCTAAAACGATTCCATAAAATGTTTTAAGGTGAGGATTAATGGTAGAGAAAACTCAAGCCCTAGTGGTGTTTTCTCTCTTAGCAAAGTACTTTGTTTTCCCATAAAAACAATGTACTTTGAGTCATGGTTTGAGGTTGGAATTGTTATTTTAACCTCATGACATGTTGCTACTGTTAAGAACTCAATTTACAACTCTATAGTTGATTTTGGTTGTGGCTTAATGGGTTAAGTTGTCAATTAACCCTTAGAATGCATTGTTGGGAAATTCTGAAAATTTCCAATTATGCCCCTGTTTTGAAAAAAAAACGTAGAAAAATCATTAGAAGTTGTATCAGTGATCCGTAAACTCTCAAAGTTTTCCTTTTGAGTCTAGCTTGTTCACGAATTTTTCCATGACCGTTTGTTGCCTCCAACTTAGGTGAAAATCGCCTTTTTCACTTACTGATCGGAAATTAGCTGCACGGATAGACTGTTTCGTAAAAATCATATAAAATTGTAGAAAAATTGTTTGAACTTTTCAAAGTACTTTCTGAAAAGATAAAAGTATAAACTACTGTAATATACAAAAATATTGTATAATTTGTAGTCCTTGGTGGTGTTAAAAGACTTTGAATAGGTGGCTGTTACGGGTCAAAATCTTGAACTTTGTTCTAAACGCTCGCCTATATGTTTAGGCATTCTACTATCAAAATTTTTGTGTAATCTATTTGATATTTTCATAAAACTACACATTTGATGTCTTAATACTATCTTTCAATCATCTTGTGTGTAAAATTGAGCTACTATAATCATTTAGCTAATGTCTTGAATCATATAGTGATTTTTGGTGAATGTTAGAATTCTGCACAACAACTTTTCCCCATCTTGCGAGAGCTATAGCTGTTAATCCGGTCAGAATTGGAAGATGCTCCTCTCTCATGAAGTTCTAGGAAATCGAGCCTAGTTTCCAGAATATCCGATCTTATCCCAAATGGAGCTGCATATTAGGTTTTATGCTTACAACACTGAAAGGGGGTCGGGTAGGGAAAATATAAAAATTAATATAAAAGTTAGAATAAAGTTGTATTTTTCAAACATATACTTGATTTGTTAATTGAATGTTATGTGTGGTGTTTAGGTGGAGCCTTGAGAACTTCAAGTAAGTTCAAGACTTGGAATAAAAGGAAGATTCATCAAGGCTAAAGGTGAGTTCATAGTTTTAACTCACGAAGGTTTCATTATTGAAACGTGCAATCCGTAGATGGTGATTTGATTCACTTTAGGAAGATCATGTCGTTACTTGTGCTTGATGATATGATATGATATTTGTGATGCTAATATATGATTTGTGCTAATGCCATGATATGTCGTAATTGATATGTTGCTTGCACTTTGATGTACTTGATGTATATGACATGCTAGCTTAAGTTGCTTTAAATACGATTTATGGTTATGTTTTGATGTGTTGGTTATGAATACATTGCATGCTTAATACACATTCATATGGTATGCATTATATGACTTGCTTAATTTATAAATGAGCGGGTTTATGCGTAGAGGGTTTGGGTAGTTCATGATCTTTGCCTAAAACCTTATCCGGATTATTGAGGGTGCCTACTAGGTTGAAAGAGTGCCTATAGGAAGTGCTATAGCCACAACGGTGATTAGTTTCTGGTCTTTCTAGATGACCATGTGACACATGGTTTGCAGGCACTTCGGTGTTCGTTGGCTGGAGTGATGTTGGTTCCTCGTTCGCGGCCAGCGCAAACATCACATGGGAATCGGCAGGTGTATCGTTGGAATTGGCACCGTTTGTATCGATCCTGAACGACACTGCAAGGTGCTTGTACTTTGCAAAGTCGGAGTAGCGAAATTGGAGTCACGGGGTTGGTGTTTCGGGTGGAAGTCATGAGCCACTTAAAGCATTCGGTTGGCCGTGCACATAAGTAGTGAACGGGGTGTTTCTCTTGGGTTAGGTAGCACTAAGAGGCACTTTTCTATCAATCGGTTGGATAGATATAATAAAAGGTTGAACATGTAACAAACTGTTGCTTGCACGTTAAATGGTTGAATAAATAACAAAGGTTGGTTATTAATAAAAGGTAGAACATGTAACAAAAGGTTGGTTGCATATTAAAAGGTTGTATATATAACAAAGGTTGGTTATTAATAAAAGGTTGAACAATTAAAGGTTGCTTAAATATGAAATGTGATTATTTATATGTTATGCGGTTGCTTATGTGGTATTTGGTTGATCATATATGTTATATTGTAGAATTGTGATTAAACATATATACATCTTTACGGTTGAATAATTATGATATGCGGTTGTTTTCTAAGTGGTATTTGTCTATCATTTTTATGCTTCATCATAAATAGAATGATTGACCCATTTGGGGTTTGTATGTTTTATGTGTAAATTTATGAGCTCACTCAGTAAGGGCTGACATTTGTATCTTTTCTCTTTTGTGCCTTGATTGGTGCAGGTAGTTTAGAAGATTGACCTCGGTGAGAGGGGTTCTTTTGGGTAGTAGATTTATATTAACGATACCACTCTTGGACACGTTTTGATTCTTTACTTTAATGTACTATTGTTTACATTTTAAATGGTTTGGAATTATGTTTGAATTTTTGAAGTGACGTTGTGGTTTCAAAAATGTTTTGAATAAAAAAACTAAGTCTTCGGCTAACGTATTCTGTTAAATAAATGTTTTAAAAAGAAAAAAAAATATGGTAAAAATCATGACGTTACAAGTTGGTATCAGAGCCATGCTGTGAGTGAACTGAATACAGATGCCAGTGTTCAGACTCATAATGTGGACTGGCTTGATTAGGTGCTCTAGGATTCTTCAGGGGGGAAGGGTGTGTGTTGAGAATTATTTGTTATTTTTTATAAGCCTTTAGGACATTTATTTTTTTATCAATATCATAGCATCCTCTCTTCTTTCACACAGATCCTATAATCGTTAATATCTCTCGACGTTGGGGGAAATTCTTGTGACCAACAAGATTAGTTATCCAGGAATGTTCATAGTTCAAATAGTGTTTCACGTATCGAGGAAATAGAAGATCATCTTGTAGCAATTATTGGACTACATGTATTCGAAAATGCCCTGCAAGTTCTTTGTTTATCGTTGGTCAATGGCAGACTAGGAAAATAAGTTTTATCATAGTATGGAGACTCTTTCAGGTTATGGTATCCATGAAGAAAAGTAAGTGCATCGATCCTCAACCTAAACATATGACACAGATAACTATGTAGTAATTGCAGAAGTAAATATATATGTGTGAACGTTAGTATTGGGCCCGTACTATCATAAGCACATGATATATATTTAGGACTGGAGGAACCACAAAGTAAACCGAGGACCTGGCGGTCAGTACTCATAGTTGGAATAGTATTATGTTTATTACACCTTTTTGTGTCATTGTTCTCTTTTGTGCTCGTTTTGATGTACCTTAGAGCCTATCAACTTCAACGTTAGATAGTAACGCGGTTGTAGGAAATCTAGCCTCGGTGTAGTAGGATGTTAGATGTGTGTGAAATCTTCATAGATGACCAGATTTTCCTGATGATTTCCTTCCTTTTGGAATCTAGTCGTTCGATGTTGCTTTTAGTATGGTTTGGTTTTCCGGCAACCAGATTGAAATTCTCTGACTTGAAGAGCATATGCGTATTCTGTTGTTTGAGATAAGGTATGTCATACGAGAAAAAAAATTCTATTGTGTATTCTTTTTCCTACAATTCCTATGATGATGGCACTCAAGTTCCTAGCGCGGTGATGTGAGGTCTTCTTCACTTGTGCGATTGAGAATTCAAGGAACATGATAAGTCTCTTGGATACAAATCTTGCTAAGGAATGTAGCAAAGTTTTTCCTTGATGAGGTGTCGAGTGTGTTAACACCACGTCAGGTAGAGATCTCGTTTGACCATAATTTTTGAATGGCTCCAAATCCAAAGAATATTTTAAATTGATTCATTCAGTAATGAAGGAAATGGTGACGTAGCTTCATGATTTTTTTGATTGTGAATCATTCGACAAAGTTCCTCGTTTTATAGAGTGCTATTCCAACTCGTTAAACAAAAGACGGTACATGCGGTTGGGTATCAATTCTCTAAATTGGACGTGATCAAGATGAAGGCAAATAGGAATCTACATCCTACTATGGTTAGGGGTAAGAAGTTGCAGCGAGGGGAAGTGATTGTGTATGCTCCCTAATAGACAAACGGTGATATTGAAAGACTCTCCTTGGTTGAAAATTATTCATTTTGGCAATCGCGGAAAGTTAAGAGTCGAGTAACTTGATGATGGACTAGTGGCGAGACGATGAGATGACACAATAGATGGAAGAGATGGTAGATAACATGGTTAGAGAGAGACCAAGAAAAATTGGATAAAATGAGTCAAACTCATTAAGTTGTAATGGGAGGATAGGTACAGGTCAGAAGTGACCAAGGTGGTTGAAGACATGAAAGTTTGTTACCCTGAGTTGTTCGTATCAATATCTGATTCCGTGGACGGAATCTTTTTAAGGAGGGGAGAATTGTAACGACCCGAAAATTCTTCTATTGATGTTATTAGTTTTCCATCACTCGAAAAATTAACTGTTGTAACGATATTTCTATTTTAAGGACATAGAATAAAATAAAATAAAAACAAGAGATAATTAATAGTTAGAAGATTTAATTAAAAAAATTTAAAAAAAGACTTGGAGTTTATAAATAGATCTAATATATATATATATATATATATATATATATATATATATATATATATATATATATATATATATATATATATATATTACATATAAGGATTTGAAGGTTTAAATTAATGCAAATAATTGTGGAGGGTAACTAGTGAATAAAGGAAAGGACCAGTGTTGTAATTTCACATCTAAAAAATCACTACATACGTTTCCTTTCTTCCAAGTTTTCTTTTCTTCCAACTATTGTTACATAAATAGGATATATTGGGCTAGAAAGGACTTGTGTATAGAACATCAAGGACCAAAATAGTAAATATGATATAAAAACCCCCATGAAATTGGATCGATGGGTTTTACGCCTTAATAACGTCCGCTACGTTGATTATGTATGCAACATATCGATCGGTCCTTGGGCTTTCTTATGCATTCATTGTTTGTGTATCATGAAGTAAGGAAAAGAGAATCGTAGTGGGGGAGGGGTACGTGAGTAGCAATCACCGAGAGAAGGAGTGGGGAATCAATTGATTCCGTGCGTTCCTTGAGGCTGCGACGAGATCAGGAAAAAAACGATCAAGCAAAGGGTGAGGGCGTTGGCGATCGCAGGAGAGGAGGGACATAAAGTGGGGACAACGAGGTTTTTTTTCTGTGTGATGTGATTGAAGATTGCAGTCGACCATTCAACTTGGTAAGTTCTTGATTCTCCTTCCCATGTAATTCTACATCAATTGCTAGAGAAGATATTAGAATTATGGATTAAAGAATTTCCTTCTTGGTGTCAAAAATCTTTTTGTCCTTTACCTTCTATTCCTATCATTTCTTGAGAATTCACTGTTGGAATAGTGTCTAAGGCTGCAACTATATTTGGCAAGTATTTTACCCGGTTGTGCATGGTCCTTTTGGGTTGCCTTCACCATAGCAACTTGATAGGATGATTTATAATGAGAGAAGAAATATTATTTATATATTATGAGTATAATATAAGGAATAGCAATATTGTTATTTTATTAATATAAGTCATAAATTAATTAGGAATTAATTTGGTTACTTAAAGAGATTAATTGAATAAAGGGGCATATATTGTCAATTGTATGATAGTTGTATTTTGAGCAGTGATTCCTTAGGGATAAGGGGTGGACGATTTTAGGGTTTGGAAGAGACTAGAAATCGTCCAAGGCTTATCATTAAGGATATTGGATTGCTTAGGGCCTAAGTTATCCAATTAGGGTTTTAAGGGTGAAACCCTACGAAGCTCACTAGTATAAATACACCCATAGGGTTGAGGAAATCTAATCTCTTGCATTTGAAGAAACCCTAACCGATTTCTCACCCTCCTCTCTCTCTCTCACTTATCATACTCTTGCTAGTTGGTGTTTGTAAGCCATTAGAGGAGTGACAATTGTGACTCTAAGCTCCAAAGACAAGAAGATTCAAGCAAGCAACTCAAGGTATTCCTTTAGATCCGATTTCTTAAGTTATGATTTGAATGTTTACACTAGATCTATCAATAGAAGTCTTGGATACATTGCATGTTCAATTAGAGAAACCTAGATCCAAGCATTAGGGTTTGTATGTGCACATAGGAAAGTTCTTATGGCTCAAACCCATCATCCGCAGTGGCTGAAAATTGATAACCAAAATTGGTTGATTCCTCAGTTTCAATTCTCACATGTTTGTGTTACAATCTCTAGTAAATGGGTTGGAATTTTGATGTCAAATTGTCATGTTTTGGTGTCATGTTCCTAGTTCTTGTAAACCCTACTTAAGGTTCTAAAACCACTCCATAAAATGTCTTAAGGTGAGGATTAATGGTGGAGAAAACTCAAGCCCTAGTGGTGTTTTCTCTCTTAGCAAAGTACTTTGTTTTCCCATAAAAACAATGTACTTTGAGTCATGGTTTGAGGTTGGAATTGTTATTTTAACTTCTTGACATGTTGCTACTGTTAAGAACTCAATTTACAACTCTATAATTGATTTTGGTTGCGGCTTAATGGGTTAAGTTACCAATTAACCCTTAGAATGCATTGCTGGGAATTTTGAAAATTTCCAATTCTGCCCCTGTTTTAAAAAAAATGTACAGAAATTTCTAATTCACGAATTTTTCCATGACCTGTTGATGCCTCCAACTTAGGTGAAAATCGCCTTGTTCACTGACTAGTCATGTGACAACCCGAAACTTCTATCCTATGTAATTGATCCGCGTATCGGCACTAAAACTTGAATTCATGATCTTTTATCAAATCTTGTGGTTCCATATGGGTGCTCTAGACTTAGTATAATCTAGATATGAGTCTTGGGAAGGGCTAGAAAGTGTTTAGCATCACAAAATCGAGCCAAACTCATCAAATAAGGTGTGTGCGGCCACACACCAGTGCGTGCGGCCACACACCCAGCCGCAAACACCCTCAACCTCACACCCAACCCTATATATGGGTGGATATCCCTTCATTCATTCCTTTGAATGTTCATTTTCCCTCTCTCTACTTTCTCTCTCTAAAATCATCAACCAAGAACACGTTGAAGGCTTCATATTCGTGATCTACTCCATCAACTAGCCTATTATAATGGTAAACACTTGAATCCCAAGCTTAAAACACATAATATTCATCATGTTCTTCGTCCATTGAAGGTGTACGGCCGCACACCTTCATATGGGGGCAGCACACATTCAAAACTCCCAAGTATGAAGAGTAAACACTTTAGAAATCATCATGTGGACTCAAATGAGGAGTGTACGGCCGCACACTCCTGTGTACGACCGCACACACCCTCTGTACGGTCGCACACTCTTGTGTGCAGCCTCACACACAAGCCTGGCCGCATTCCCCAACCATACACTCGTTTCCAAGGCCATACACCCACTCTAATGCCCATATCTGGCCCTAAACTTGCATAGATCATTAAGTTTGGATCATGAGACACGTGTTCTTAGTAATTCCAAGCCCTAAGGATGTTTTTCCCATCATGTTTAGTCATGAAACACCTTAGTTCTAACTAATTTATGTGTCATCACATGAATAATAGGGGCCATTGGCGTTCAGGGAATCCGTTGACACTCGAACCCTACGTTAAACTGTGAGTTCATACCCCTACACTTTTTCCGTGTTTTCAATGTTTTCAGGGGGGAATACAATCAAAGTACAAGGAATTCTTGTACTCAAAACTTATTATTTCATGGGTTATGTGTCACACCCCGCTAAAGCAGAAACACGAGGCGTGGCAGTATAAAGGGTTTCATAGCAAAAGTTAAAAGACAACACCAACCATAGTATTAAAAATCATTACACATTTACAATGGGTTTGAACAACTTTTACAAGAAATTACAATGAAAATAGAAATACAACACATGCAAATGCTCCTAAAAGTGAAGTGTCCCTAAGTGCCACTTACTCGATAATTCCTGATAAAGCATGTAAAACGAGCATCAACTATAAAAATAGTTGGTGAGTACTCACAAATAAACAAAATAATCTTGGTTCCATGGGTTAAAATCAAAGTTTTGATAAAAGTTTCCAATAATACAAGTATATTGTTAAAATGAGTAAATAAGTTTGTAAAAGCAAAGTTCTTTTGTCATCATGAGAGATAAAGTATATTGCCCGAATAAGATGCAACATTCATATTCTCATGGAAGATAAAGTTCGTTACTCAAACGAGTAAACAAGTTTCATTGCTAAAATGAGCTGTCAATTTCGTTGCTACAAGGAGCAAACAATTTCATTGCTAAAACATGTATATAAGTTTCCACTAGTAAAAGTTCGTTGTTGTAATGCGAAATAGAGTTCATTGCTATAATGAGAAACAAAGTTGATTGCTATTAATGAATACAAGTTTATTGCTATAACGAGAAACGAGTTTGTATGTATATGAGCAAACAATGAGTCTCAACCAAACCTATGACTGAAGCCCTATCGAGATCTATGCTTATCGTTCCATAGATGAATATGGTATCATGCACTCCAGCAATAGGGCGAGTGAGGAGTTGTCAATTCCTAATAGCGCTATCCATAATGACCATTGGCTCAAAGAGTTAATGGTTAGAGATAAGGGAAGGGCCTTAGTACGATAAGTTCTCATGTTCCGTGTTGCATAGACATATATAAAGAGACATAGCAATACAATAGCAATCATGTTTAATAATAATCAATTTAAATACAACATGCAAACAGTAGTTTTTCTGGACAAGCTTTTCCACCCCAAAACATAAAATGGAAAATAGGGGAGTGTGTGAATACTCACAATGTGCAAAATATAACAGTCAAGTTTATACGAGTCAATTAAATACAACGAACATAAATAGTTTAGGACATGCTTTTCCACCCCAAAACATAAAAACCGAAAATAGGGGAGTACGTGAATACTCACAATACATTGAGATGATGCAAATGGTGCCTTGACTATGTTTCACGTGTACCACTACTGATTCCTATAATATTGGTATTCACTAGTGAGTCTCTAATCGAAATGTAACATTAGTATACTTACTACTACATTAGAATTATGCCAATATTGTGTCAAAATTGAATATTGATAAATTATAAATATTTTTATGGAAATTAAGTTTCAAAGAATCAATTGTTATATAACAATTTAAATGGAAAATTTCCATTATTGAAATGTTAATATTTAACATTTTAGAGGTGTTCGAATGATTAAATATTCAAAACTAAATCAATTTAGTTCTAAAATTTCCCAAACTTTGCATTTTAGTTTTAATTGAAGTCAAAGACCTCAAGATAAATTTTCTTGAATTTTTTATTTGTCTAACTATTTTTCACCACTTTAGTTTCTTGAATAACCATAAAATCATGAAAAATACTAAACAGTTAATAAAAATTACCAAACTTCATATTTTGGTTCTACATGTGTTAAAAGACTTCTAGATAATTTTTCATGGATTATGGATATGCATAACCATTTTTCAGGTATTTAATTCTCTAAATATATAAAAATTCATGAAAAATAGAAATCAATTAAGAAAATGCCCCAAACTTTTTATAGTAATGTCATTATACATACTTAATCTGTGAAAAATATAAAAATGGGTTTCTAAACTGTTTAACCAATTTTTATGATTTTTATGCATTTATTCTAATAAAAATTGAAATAAATAGAAAACAGTTTCCAAAATTACCCAAACATTTTATTTAACTGTTATTATACATAGCTATGCTGGGAAAAATATAAAAGATATTTTTTAGTGGGTATTTCTATTTTTCCTTGTTTTATCCTCTTAAATAATCATTAATTGAAGAATAAATAATAAACAGTTAAAATAAATTACCAAAATTTTTTTATAACATCATTTACAGTGTACGTAATCTGGGAAAAATACCAAAAGTGGTTTTCATATTGTATAATCCGGTTTTGGGTATTTATGTGTATTTAAGTGTATTTAACCTTAGAAAATAGGAGAAAAATAGTATATAGTAGATAAAAATCATCAAAATGTTTATGTAACCTCCTACTGTACAACATGATGTTCTGGTAAAATTTCATGAATTTTGGATAATCAGAACTATTTGTCCTATTTTTAGGCCATTATAATTACCAAAAACTGGGAAAAATAGGAAGGCATGATAAAAAAATTCTGAAATTATTTTTCTGAGTCTCCCACCACAGGTAAGAGCTGTGAAAATTGTGAGATACAATTTTTAAACTCCCTAAAGTGGTGGTTTTGTGATTTATTATACCCAAAAAAAAGAAAATCAAAAATCATACTAAACAGAAACATAAATCGATGAAATTTAATAAGAGGTCATTATTCACCATAGGAGTCATCTACAAATTTAATCCGGATTTATAGACCTCTGGAAGAATTTTATATGATTTATTGCCCTATTTTATTGCATTAATTATAATAATTCGAGACAAATGAATTATCTTCTGAAAATTTACAGAGCATCTTATTTTGTTGATGCAAATCTGGGAAAAATCAGATTTAGTCAGAAAATGATTTTTAGATATTTATTTGGAAATAAATCTTTCATTAACATATTTGAAAGCTTTTTAACAACAAACTTTGATCATCAAGCATCTAAGCTTGAAGATCATCACATGCATGTTGTTTTGAAGACCATCCATGAGTTTTAAATGTTCAAAAATCGTTTTTGGTAGAAAACTTTGGATGCATGTGGTGATTTTTACCCAAAACTTGTATAAAAGGGCATTATGTTGATTTTGACTTAGGTTTTGGTCCTTGGATTTCACCATTAACAACATGCATGTTGTTTTTGGGTAAAATCCTACCACCATCATCATCAAAACCGTGAGTTTGTGTGTGTGTATGTTTATGTGTTCATGATCTTTCATTAGAATGGTGTAGAAGAACAAAGAAATGCAAGAAAATCCATGAAAACTTGAAGGAAAATGAAAGGAAATAGTGTTCTACCTTAATGAACACCATTATATGATGAAGATTTTGAGTATATTGAGTGTTCTTGGACATGTTGGATTTAAAATTTCGTGGTTCATAGTGGGAGGAAGAGAGAAAATGTGTGTGAGAGTGTGAGAGAGAAATGAGAGAAAATGAGGGAAGATGGAGTGTGAGAGAGAAGAAGAATCATTTTGTGTTAGGAAGAGGAGAGGCATCTTGGGAGGAGGGAGTCCGACTTTGGAGTGGAGAGAGGGTCTCCCTCTCTTAAATCTTATAAAATTATAATTTTATTTTATAAAAATATCAAGTATTTATAAAATATGCACCTTATTTTAATTTTCATTCACAAAACCTTGATTTTTTTTTTTTTGCATAGAAAATAAGGTTAAATACTAATGACTTAAATTTTATTTTTCTTAAATGCATTCTCATAATTTTTATTATTATAAGATCATATTATAAGTTTCATAATTATTTTTATAGAAATTTTTAAGGTTAAAGTTTATAAATATGAGTTTTTATGGCTTTTAGGGTTTTGGAGTTTAATAAATTTTAAATATCAAAATAAATAGAATATTCGAGACTTTAAATTATCTTATGGTATTATAAC
The DNA here is from genome assembly GCF_052625555.1 of Lactuca saligna. Lineage (NCBI taxonomy): Eukaryota > Viridiplantae > Streptophyta > Magnoliopsida > Asterales > Asteraceae > Lactuca > Lactuca saligna. The sequence continues at coordinate 187,316,799 of NC_136421.1, read as the reverse complement.
TCTTTTATAGTTATAAATAAAGTTTGTAATTTATTTTTTTATCGGTTTATTGGCATTCTATGTAGTGATTCCGAGATTCAAGCGAAATTGAGGAATCAAGTATACTAGTCCTACTCTTCAACTTTGGCTTAAGTTTCTATGTGACTTTGACCTAATTTCTACCAGTAGGTCAAGTGCATGATGTGTGTATATGATTCATGAAATGGTGTTCAAGTCAAAGAGTGACCCTAATATAGATGGTCACTAAAGTTAAGTAGTAGTAGAATTCATATATCAATGTGAAATCTAAGCACATTATCCATTGTTTCTAATTGTTTCCATGTTTCTAGTAGGTTATAACTTAGCTTCTAGTTACTAAGTCTAATATGTGTAGTGCCTATATGTGCAACTAAGTCTAGTCAAATCTAGAACCGACTCGAATTTTGACGGTTGTCACATTATGTTTCATAATTCGTATGCTTTTAACACCAGAAATCGTATTAACAAACCGTTTAACTTCCAGAACTAGTTATCATATTATTTGTGAAAGTCGTTATAAAATGTTTTGTTTTATATTTCACAAATGATTTTCCACAATATTACTGTTAAAAGCATAAACCTTAGAACTTGATACGTCCTTGGTAACACTCCCCGGAGATTCGAGACTGAAGGACATGTCCTTGATAACACTCCCCTGGATACGAGAGTGAAGGACCAATAAACAGATTTTTCCGCATTATTACTTTTAAAATGTCCTTGATACCACTCCCCCTAGATACGAGAGTGAAGGACTACTTCTAAAATTCATTAATCTTAACGATTGGAGACATGTCCTCGGTAACACTCCCCCGAGATACGAGAGTGTAGGACTACCCCTGTAACCAGAATCTCCTGGAGGGAGAATGTGACTTGAGTGTATAGATCTATACGGGATTGACTACCCCACACCTGGCTGCTAGCTACAGTCGAACCGAAAGGTTCAAGGGTGACAAAAGTCATAAAACGATATTGGCCCCGTTTCGAGCCTTATCCGGTCTTTAGTATGGTTATAGAACTCGCAATCTAGATTATGAAAACTTTTCTACTTACTTATTAGTTTTACATACGTGTTAAAACTAATGCACTTTACAAGGGTTACCAGGTTTTCAGAACCCATCTCTTAACACTGAAAGTATGGTAGATACTTGTACTTTTCATTACGGATCGGTAACCAACTTTTAGGAAAATAAGGGTTTTTCCTGGGATAACTGAACTGTTCATAACCAAACTTGTGTAACAAATGGATAACTAAACTTTTCTTATAAGAAAATATGGGATTTTCTTGGATTCGTAACTTTTTCAGAAACCGAAAGGAAACTTGTTCATTTTCAGAAAAATAAAATCGCTTATGAACACACTAGCTTTATGCTGATTTTCAAATTGCTTGTATTCTCAGGTCCACATTAGACAGGTACCCCGCGGTCTTTTGGAGAAGACGGAGCGTGTAGAAGTCACGTCTTTACTTTTGTTCATTTTGGATGTGTATATATCTATATCATGCTTAACTCTAATTTTAAACAAATGTATAATTTAATATGTAATGTAATGGTTGTTTACTTTTCTTACTATGTACATTGGTTGTGATACTTAGCATGACGTCACCTCCGCCCCAGAACATTTCCGCCTTCGGTTTTGGGGTGTGACAGATTGGTATCAGATCCCTTGTTAAAATGGCTTTGAACAGGTGGCTGTTACGGGTCAAAATCTTGAACTTTGTTCTAAACGTTCGCCTATATGCTTAGGCATTCTACTATCAAAGTTTTTGTGTCATCTGTTTGATATTCTCATAAAAGTACACAGTTGATGTCTTATGTCACACCCCGAAAACCGAAGGCGGAAACGTTCCCGGGGTTGACTCCACGTTGAGTATCAAATCCAATGCACATAGTAAGTAAAGTAAAGCAACCATTACATTACATAAGAAAAGTTTTACAGTTGTTCAAAAGTAAAGTTTGTACAGTTGTGATACATAGTATATATAAACAAAATGAAACGGGTCTTCATGTACTCCGTCTTCTGACCAAAACGAAATCTTCGGATACCTGTTCTAACGCTGACCTGAGAACACAAGCGATTTGAAAATCAGCATAAAGCTGGTGAGTTCATAAGCGGTTTTTGTTTGTGAAAATGTTTCGAGTTTCCTTTCTGTTTCTGAAATGTTATGTACACCAAGAAAATCCCGTATTTTCTTAAAAGTTGGTTATTGTTTCACACATGTAAAGTATAGTAAGTTTGTACACTGAAAACATGTCTACTCATGTGAAAATGTATAGTTGGTTATCTGACTTGTTAAACTGTTCTGTTTACTTATCATACGTTACCAGGAAAGTCCCATACTTTCCTTATTGTATGTTACCAATTGTAAAAGATGTAATGTTATCCAGTTTGTTACTCTTTTTGATATGTAAGTATTACCCAGGAAAGCCCCATGCTTTCCTACATGTTGGTTTCTAATGTGAATGATGTTAAAGATGTAAAAGATGTAAACGTGATTAGGTTCCATGTTTTTCCCAGGAAAGTCCCGTACTTTCCTGAATGTTAGTTACAATACGTGAAAGATGTAAAAGATGTAAAAGATGTATAAAGTGGTTCATTATTACTAAAAGTAAATCTCTGTTATCCTAATTGCAAGTTCCATAACCATACAATAGACTGAAACCTGTGGCAATAAGTAGTCCACATACTTATGACTTTCGTCACCCTTGAACCATTTCGGTTCGGCTGTAGCTAGCAGCCAGGTGTGGGGTAGTCAGCCCCGTATAGATCTATACACTCAAGTCACGCTCTCTAAATACCAGAGATTCTGGTTATGGGTGTAGTCCTCCACTCGCGTATCTCGGTGGAGTGTTCGCCGAGGACGTGTCTCCAATCATACAGGATTAACAAATTTACTAGTAATAATAACATGATAGTCCTCCACTCGCGTATATGTGTGGAGTGTTACCGAGGACAAAACAGTGTACAGGTATTATTCAAATGTTTAATATTATGCTTTTAACTGATAAAATATGGAAATCCATTTGTGAAATATATGTAAAACATAACAGTTTAAAGACCTATTTCACAAATATATGTTACGTGATCTGCATGTTCAAATGGTTATCAGTTGTGGTAATCAGTAATAAAAGCATATGAAATATGAAACACACATTTGAAAACATGTTTTGAGTACAAGAAATCCCTTGTACTTTTCTTGTGTTCCCCCCCCCCCCCCCTAAAAACAGTGAAAACAGTGAAAAAGGGTAGGGGTATGAACTCACCGGACCCGGAAACGTGTCGGTTTTGAATACTAGACGTTGGTTCGGGGTTTCATTACTCGCAATGTCCCTATGTAAAATGAAATAATGTCCATATATATACAATTAGGGATACATTCACTAATCATATGGAACATTACACTCCAACGAAGTTAAACACCTCAAAACTAGCGTTTGGAGTGACCCGGGTGACATCTTCGAATGTGTAATGGCACTAGGGACTTGGGACTTGAGTTTACACCCTAAGAGTAAACATTTTAAGGAGTTTACAGCCATTGAACACACACATACATGATTTTACGGCCGTAAACTCATGTGGGTGTGATTTTGAGTGTTTAATGGCTTAAATGGACATGGGGATTGTTGAAATGGATTTCTAAAATACCTTGGAATTGATTGTATGAAATTTTAACACTTAAATGGGAGTTTACAGCCACACCATAAGAGTTTACGGCCATAAACTCACCTATGGCCAAGGAAAATTGATTTGAGTTACAAAGGACAATCACATGTGATTCTAGTTAATTTTCCAAGCCTTGTTATGAATTTAGAATACCATTTAACACACTTTTTGGAGTTTACGGCCTAGAGGTATGTTCTAAGGTCGTAAACTCTCTTATACCCATGAAAAATTTAGTTTTTGATGCTTAAAACAATCACATGTGATTCTAGAAATTTATGCAAGCCATTTGAGTGTATTTGATGCATCATTTAACAAGTTTTATGAGTTTACGGCCAAGGGTATGTTCCTAGGACGTAAACTCCTATAAATGACATTTTTGATGTGTTTAAAACCCTTAAACTATTTTTAGATGCATCTAGATTTTACCACAAGGCCATTGGTTGAGTTTCAAGGCATTTGGACATGATTTAAGGCACTAAATCCTCATTTAAGTGGAGTTTACGGCCCAAGAATATGTCTTGGCCGTAAAATCACTTTTGTCCCCCAAAAGTCATGTTTAAAGTGTTCCAAGTCTAGATTAGCAAGCCTTAAGGTCATATCTAAGTCCCAACTATGATTTGGAAGGGTTATTTGGCTCAAAAACCCCATGAACATGAGTTTACGGCCCAAGCTTATGCCTTGGCCGTAAACTCCTTCAAATGGCTCAAAATCAATGTTTTAAATGTTATAAGTCCTTTCCATTTAGTCATTGAGCCATATCTAATCTCCAACATTGCTTAGGAGGGGTTTTAGGGCTTAAAAACCCCATCTTTAGGAGTTTACGGCCCAAGCTTGTTCCTTGGCCGTAAACTCATGTTCTTGGTCCCAAAACATAATTTAAACATAAATTTGAAGGCTAAAGAGGTTGAATAACAAGTTAGGGGTGTTACCTCTTTGATTGGAAGCCTTAAATCTTAGTTTTGGACCTTTGAATTTGGATGAGGAGAGAGGTTGGAAGAGTTAAATGAGAAATTGGCCAAAGGCTTCAAATGGAGGCTTAAACATGTTTATATAGGTTCTAAAACCTGAACACGGTGGAATTCTACCCGATACCGGCGTTAGACGAGGCTTTTGGTCGTACCCGATTGAGTTGCCGTAACCCGATACGGTAATTTCTAGAATTATTCCGATCACTAAAGTTGGGTGTTAAAATGATTTCTAAATGTATTAAGACACCCATTAAGTCATTTTAAATACGTACAAGTTAATGACTTAATTAAACGGAAGATCGAAAATTGAATTTGGAAACGACGATTGGTTGCGTGAATTGTACTACGAAAGAGTTACAAGAAATGATACGGAAATTTCGGGTTGTTACATCTTAATACTATCATTCAATCAGCTTGTGTGTAAAATTGAGCTACTATAATCATTTAGCTAAAGTCTTGAATCATATAGTGATTTTTGGTGAATGTTAGAATTCTGGACAACAACTTTTACCCATCTTGCAAGAGCCATAGCTGTTAATCCTGGCAGAATTGGAAGATGCTCCTGTCTCATGAAGTTCTAGGAAATCGAGCCTAGTTTCCAGAATATCCGATGTCATCAAAAATGGAGCTGTATATTAGGTTTTATGCTTACAACACTGAACGGGGGTCGGGCTAGGAATATATAAAATTAATATAAAAGTTAGAATAAAGTTGTATTTTTGAAACATATACTTGATTTGTTAATTGAATGTTATGTGTGGTGTTTAGGTGGAGCCTTGAGAACTTCAAGTAAGTTCAAGACTTGGAATAAAAGGAAGATTTCATCAAGGCTAAAGGTGAGTTCATAGTTTTAACTCACCAAGGTTGCATTATTGAAACGTGCAATCCGTAGATGGTGATTTAATTCACTTTAGGAAGATCATGTCATTACTTGTGCATGATGATGATATGATATTTTTGATGCTAATATATGCTTTGTGCTAATGCCATAATATGTCGTAATTGATATGTTGCTTCCACTTTGATGTACTTGATGTATATGACATGCTAGCTTAAGTTGCTTGAAATATGATGTGTGGTTATATTTTGATGTGTTGGTTATGAATACATTGCATGTTTAATACACATTCATATGGTATACATTATATGACTTGCTTAATTTATAAATAACATTTCAAGGTTATGCGTAGAAGGTTTGGGTAGTTCATGATCTTTGCCTAAAACCTTATCCGAATTATTGATGGTGCAACTAGGTGGAAAGAGTACCTATAGGAAGAGCTATAGCCACAACGGTGATTAGTTGTCAGTCTTTCTAGATGACTGTGTGATACATGGTTTGCAGGCACTTCGGTGTTCGTAGGCAGGAGTGATGTTGGTCCCTCGTTCGCGGCCAGCGCAAACATCACGTGGGAATCGGGAGGTGTATCGTTGGAATTGGCACCGTTTGTACCAATCCTGAACGACACCGCGAGGTACTTGTACTTTTCAAAGTTGGAGTAGCAAAAGTGGAGTCACGGGGTTGGTGTTTCGGGTGGAAGTCATGAGCCACTTAGAGCATTCGGCTGGCCGTGCACACAAGTAATGAACAGGGTGTTTCTCTTGGGTTAGGTAGCACCAAGAGACACTTTTCTATCAATCGGTTGGATAGATTTAATAAAAGGTTGAACATGTAACAAAAGGTTATTGCATGTTCAAAGGTTGAATAAATAACAAAGGTTGGTTATTAATAAAAGGTTGAACATGTAACAAAAGGTTGGTTGCATATTAAAAGGTTGAATATATAACAAAGGTTGGTTATTAATAAAAGGTTGAACAATTAAAGGTTAATTAAATATGAAATGTGATTATTTATATGTTATGCGGTTGCTTATGTGGTATTTGGTTGATCATATATGTTATGTAGTAGAATTGTGATTAAACATATATGCATCTTTGAGGTTGAATAATTATGATATGCGGTTGTTTTCTAAGTGGTATTTTTCTATCATTTTTATGCTTCATCATAAAATGAATGATTGACCCATTTGGGGTTTGTATGTTTTATGTGTAACTTTATGAACTCACTCAACAGGGGCTGACACTTGTATTTTTTCTCTTTTGTGCCTTCATTGGTGCAGGTAGTTTAGAAGATTGGTCTTGGTGAGAAGGGTTCTTATGGGTAGTAGACTTATATTAACGATACCACTCTTGGACATGTTTTGATTCTTTACTTTAAAGTACTATTGTTTACATTTTAAATGGTTTGGAATTATGTTTGAATTTTTGAAGTAACGTTGCGGTTTCAAAAATGTTTTGAATAAAAAAAACTAAGTCTTCCGCTAACGTATTCTGTTAAATAAATGTTTTAAAAAGAAAAAAACTTATGGTAAAAATCACGACGTTACAACGCAGCTTGAAAAGTAGTTGTATCTATCTAAAGAGTTGGTGTTTTGTTGATGGGTTGTTTATGTTTCTTCGATGGCATGATTTTGTTACATGATAAGAAAATGAGTTCGTGATCAATTGTGGTTGGCCTCAGATGTATTCTAATCGTTTAGGTAAATGTAAATTTTCCGTTTTGTTAAACTTTTCTCGATGGTTTGACCTACATCCCTATGATGATCGCCAGACGATTTTTATCCAATCTAGGCTATCATTTGTTGTTGGATAACATGATCCAACATTTGAAAAGAATTGGAAGTGATCCATGAGCTAAGTTACCATAGTTCAATAAGGTTACTATGGTGAGATTTAGATAGAGTTCTAACATTATAAGGATGAAAGTATTTGGACAAAGGTTTTTCGGGAACTAGCCGACTGTCACATCATTGATATTTAAGATGTAATAAGTTCGGGGAAGATTGACCTTGGAGTAGGTCTTACATCATATCAGGAGTAGGAAAACTTTGATAGAATAAAGTCTAAGTGAAATAGTACCTACAGTACTGGAATAGTTACATTGAAAAGTGCTACTTAGAGCATAGATAAGAAAACTATTCCTTTAAACAGACTAGAAAGGATCAGTAAAATATCTGCTACTGACGTCGGGCATCATTTGGATGAACTCTAAGTTCAGCCAGCTGACGTTCCACCTCAAGTAGGTGTCTTTCGTACACCCTCTGGCGTACTCGTAGTTCTATGACTTCGGCTCTATTTTCGGCTAGTGCTTGCAGCAGTGTTTCATTGTCTCTCCTATAAGCAAGTTCAAGATTACGAATTCTATCCGTATTGGAATTTGTGTCAGCTTCTAGTTCCATTGTCTGTTGAATGGTTGCCACATTTAGGTCGACATTGCGAGCTATTCGGCGCACCAAAATGGGAAGAACTCTGTCTGCAGGTCCTCCTTCACTTACGTTATTGAAGCTTCGACCTCTACTGTAGGGTAAGGGTTGGCCTTGTTCATGGCTCCACCTACCAGTATTCAGCCCACATAGGCATCGGGCCTTGAAATGTCAGACGAAGTTCACGATTTGGGATTTGAGCTTCTCCAAATAGATTCTCATCTTCTGGTTTGGGGTCAAGATTTCCTAGAGAGTCTCCTGCCAGATGATTATCTAAAGGCAGTTCAGGTTCTACTGCTAGTGCTGCATTCAGCTCTCCTCCGTTCTCTTGGATGGGAAAGTAAGAGTCGTCGGGGAGTTAGAATCCAACCATTTATCTTTGATGAGAAATAAGGGTAAGGAATTTATTTAACAATTCTAAAATAAAGCGATAAACAAATAAAGAGTTTCTATAAGAGAAACTTACCGCTAATCCTAATATGACTATTACTGGTTCCTTGTATGAGAACATAGTGCATACCAATTATATACTACTTGAGTCGAATAGTCTTTCGAATAAATGATCCTACTCTAAGTCCACACCCAAACAAGGAAAAGGAAGTAAATCTTAGACCACATATTCTGAGTTTATGAAACCTAATGGTATATAATCGTAATGCATGCACTTAGTACTCATAGAACTATCAGCAAAGGCCTTTTGTTCTATATGAGGTTTTGTTCCTGAAATGAATAGTACTTAAAATACTCATATAGTATTTTACTTTATGTTTTGTTCTCATGTTCTTCTGTACTTGAAGATGTATATGTATATCTATATGTATGTGTATAGGTATATGTATGATTTGGTAAGTTTTAGGTTTGTTGCAACACCACTATCATTCCCAAGCACACGTTCATCATATCTTAAATGATTATAGTTGATCAGACTATATTGATCTGAGATATGATTACATAACTGCCCAAGTTTGACTGTTGTGCCCAACAATTAAATACTTTTGTTATGTTCTAGTATGACATTGTTCTATAGTAAGTATGTTGGTATGTAATTAGGTATAATTTTAGTTAAGTATTTTACTACTTAAAAGTATAAACTCTTTGTCGGAGTATTTTAATCCCATTGTGTTTATAGTTTGTATATCTTTTATGGGTTGATATACCTGATTCACTATAAACAATGCTCTGATACCAATCTGTCACACCCCAAAACCGGAACGGCAGAAACGTTCGGGGGCGGAGGACGTCATGTATAGTATCATAACAATGCAAAGTAGTAAACAAGCAACAACATCTTCCATTGCATTAATAGTATAGTTTAATACATGTGTGCTCTTTCGTAGTAATATGACACCAAAACAAGTAATCAAAATAAAAGACGGGTCTTGAACATGCTTCTTCTTCTCAAAACCTGGCCTCGGTACTTGTCTACTGACGACCTGAGAATACAAGTTATTTTGAAAGCGTACATCATCATTTAAGCTGGTGAGTTCATAAGTATTTAATGTTAGTGTTTGTATAAGTTTGAATGTAAATGTTTGTAAAAGTTTGAATGAAAATGTTTGTAAATATTGAATGTAAATGTTTGTATATGTTTAAAAACCCCTAGAAAATCTCATATTTCCTACTAGTATAAAAAGTAGTCTTTTGCCAAGACCCGACTGTTTTGCATGTTTGTTTCTCTATAAAATTGGATGTTTTTCCCTAGTTTATAACTATCTTAACTCGAAAAAAGCTTGCATTGACTTTCAAGTAGAACTGTCCCTATAGGAAAGTAATGGGAAAAGTAAATACTCAGGGGTCTTCAGAATTGACAACCTGCAGTACTAATTACCTGAAAACGTATTTGTTTTATTAAGGTCATAATGTGATGAGTAGTTCCCATACTAAACGTTCTCCCTACAAGAGATTCTGGGAAACAAGCGTGACTTCCGCAACGAATTGCTAGGCTGTAATATCCACATTAAAGTTATATAACCATGTATACCCAATTTATTATCACCTTTTGTTTAGAACAATGTGTTAGTGATCATTGGTACAGCTAGATCCTGTAGTTGTTCCATGCTATAGCATTTTAGTATGTTCCTTCTGTTATAGTATCTTAGTATGTACTTGTATATGATAGTATTCTCTGTGTTATGATAGTATTATTTGTTGTAGTATTCTCTGTTCTAGTATTCTCTGTCTAATATTTGTTTATGATAGTATTCTCCTAAACTATACCTATAATAACTTACTAGTAATTTTTGTTATAGTATTCTTCTTTGTAGTATTTGAATGATTGACTAGTACTTTTATATCTACATATGTATACATAATATATAACTAATGGTTCGACGACCTTCGGACAACTAATCGATTACTCTAAGTACACATTCAAACAAGGAAAAGGAAATAAAGTGGGTTAGCAGTTCTAAGTCCTTTAAACATTACTTACATAACTATACATATATAGGCATGCATTTGACGATATATAAGTTAAAAATGAAGTTTTGTAAAACCTTTTGAAGAGTTTAATAATAAATATTGATGATTTGATGTCAATTTATAAAACGATTTAAAAGTAGTTTGTTTGATAACAAAGTTTGAAGTATATGAAATCCTATTGTTTAAAACACAGTTATAAATCACATATGATTGATTAAATAACAAAAGGTATAACAAAAGATTTATGTTTTTCAAATGAGGATAATCGTGTGTTTACTTGTATCCCCCCCCCCCCCCTTAAAAGTGTATAAAAGCATTTACAAAGCATTTGAAAACATAGTTGTAGGGGTATGAACTCACCTGATAGATTGAAGAAGGTGAGACGAAAACTAAGCAGAACTTTGACTTGAGAAAGCTGATTTCTCGAGATTCTCGGGAATATCGGGAGCATAAAACCTTCCTTTGGAACTTGGATGTGAAGACCGGGGCTTTGGGATGGCTTCGGGGGTTTAAACGCAGAGCTTCGGCACGAGAAAGAGAAGAAATGAGCACCTAAACCTGAAACCATCGGCTTCTATTTATAGCCCTATTTTGGGCACCACGTCGTGGTCTTCTTCACCACGTCGTGGTGTTGATCCTATCCCCTTCCATGGACGAGACGTCTGCGGACAACCCTGGCACCCATCAGTCACATTACCACGTCGTGGTCTTCTGGTGCCACGTCGTGGTCAGCCTGACAGCCTTGGATTTTGTGTCTTGAACTTGTAAAATCCGTAACTTCCACGTACAAATTTCGTTTTCGACGTTCTATATATGCACGCGTAGGTGAGATTATGCTCTACAACTATCATTTAGACTTCGTCGGCAAATTTTGAATAAATTTTTAATTAATTATTTTTAACAGGCCGGGACATGAAAACTCCGTTATAAATCCATAACTTTTTCATCTGACGTCCATTTTCATCAGAATTTTTACCGCTGCGCTACTATTGTTGAGATCTTCGATTCTCATTTAGGTTGTTTCGGCCAAAAATCTCTCGATCTCTATTTCGAGTTTTTAGCTGTCTACTGCTATATCCGGAACTTGGAAAAATCTTAACCTTCTCATACGAAGTCATATTTGGACATTCTTTTTACGTAAGTTTACAATTTAATGATATCTACAATTTTCATTTAGACACATAAGGCTAAAATTTATTGTATGGAAACTTCGCTTTTTACGTTTAATAGTATTGACGGTTTTGCTGTGAATCTTAGGTTGGTCATAACTTCTTCGTTATAACTCGGACTTTAGTGTTCTGCATATTTCTGAAACCCTTGACATGATATCTATCATTTATGCAATCTAGTAGAGACTTTTGAACATTTTATTTTTGATGATAATTTCATTATATCAAAAGAGAGTACAATTCTTGATTTTTTAGGTCATTACATTTATTCGAAATATCAGGTTGTCATAGATAATTTGACACTTTGGGTTTTATGAAATGTGTTTATGAGAACTATATGATTTTAAAATGAAAAATCTGTTGAAAAATTTACGGTGTTACACTAGTGGGCTCGGAAGAAGACCAGGTTGCACCTGGGATGGACTCGACAATGGCTACCAGACATACCCCCAACCATGAGGTGCAGCCAGATGTTGTTGTTGATGTTGAACCACCGCCAAACTTGCCACCATTGTGACCACCACAACCATTTCGACCACCATAGCGCCCCCGGTAAGAGTTACGACAATTGGATATGTTTGAGGTGCAGTAGCGAAAATGGTTGGAGAAGAAGTGTGATGGAGTATGGTGGTATGTCGTTGCTGATCTTGTAGGAGTTGGCGTTCTTCAACCAATAACGTGGACCACATTTACATGAAGGAGGGTAGTGAATCACAATGACATATGGTAGTAGCAATGTAATTGTACTTGGCAGACAACCCATTAAGTGCATACGACACAATATTGATCTCTCAGGGACCGGGTTTTTCAAATTTTCAAGTAAATCAGCAAGAGTTTTAATACGAATGAGCCACCTTGTTTGATGTTTATGTTCTTATTGTCAATTTGAATGGAGGTGGTGTGTTTATTTCACGAAAAAGCATCTCTAGGAGACTCCAAACTCCATATGCAAAGGAATTTTTCTTCAAAATCATGTGAAGAAGTGACTAAGACAGCGTGCTCTAAATCCAAGAATTTACTATGGATTCCAAATGCTCTCATTCTTCATTTAGTGGCTGCAAGAGACTTGTCGGTGGTGAGAAGAAGATGTTTGGAGAGACCGTATGTAACACCCAGAATCAGAAAGACCAAGAAAAGAAAGGAAAAGCTATAAGTCTAGGAGTCAACTCATCGAATCCAGGGAAGAACTCGACGAGTCGGAGCAGGATCCAAGTTATAGAATAAGTGACCGACTCGGCAAGTGGACTCGGCGAGTCTGGTCTGGACGAGCAAATCCCTAATCTTAGGGTTTGCACCCTATTTAAAGGACCTTATGTCCACTCCTAAGCGCCCCCCCCCCTTGTCGGCCAACAGCTTCTTTAAGCGATTCCAAACCCTAATTTGAGTAAGAAGAGGAGGAAAGTGAGCTTGGGGCTTTTGCAAGAGGAAGATTTGGAGGATTTTACCACTAAGGAGCTGAAGGATTCAACTCTTTGGTTGTAAGCATCAGTTTGAAGGTAACAATATGTCACCTTGCCTTGTTGCTTCTAGATCTTCTCTTGGATGATGTTTTGGGGCCATTTTGGCATGTTAAGGAGCCATTTCAAGTTAGAAGTCCAGATCTGAGGTTGCTACTTCAGATCTAGGCTTGTCTTGGTCCAAAAACCCGTAAAGTATCAGCCCTTGGTGTGTTGGTGAAGCATGTTTGTCATAAACCCTAGCCCTAGAGTGTTTTAAGCCTATAGCTCCTTGGTTTCACGTAAAGTTTGCAACTTTATATGAGGAATAGACTTTGGAAGAGTGGATCTATCAGTTGGAGCCCCTGCATGGCTCGAAAGCCACTTTATGGATTAAGAACTGAAGCTACTCGGCGAGTCACATGGGTGGACTCGGCGAGTTGGATGAAGATAGGCAGGAACTCGACGAGTTGGAAGAACAACTCGGCGAGTCTATTGAAGATTGATGTGGACTTGGTGAGTCTGTTCTTGGACTCGACGAGTTGGATCGCAGAACCTCAACCTTGTATGGTTAAGACTTAGATCGGTGAGTTGAGTAGTGACTCAGTGAGTTGGACAGGATGGGACTCAGAGATCGTTGAACTCGACGAGTCGGTGGGGTGACTTGCGAGTCGAGGTGTATTGTGAGAGTTTCAGAGTATAAGGACTCGATGAGTCAACGAGTTGACTCGGAGAGTAGAGTTAGTCAGGAAAGGTTGACTTTGACCAGGACTTTGACTTTGACAAGAGTGGACTTGGTTGGCTTCTAGAGTTCTGTTTGGATCTAAGTGATAGGTATATTGATATTGGTAGCTCGGGGAGCTAGTGGAGCAGCGGTTCAGAGAATTGTCGGTCAGCAGCCAGAGGGTTTTTAGCAAAAGTTTAGCAGTGCAGGTGAGTTTTCCCTTTGTGTGAATGGGTCTACAGCCACAATGTCGGCCCATGTAGTTATGAGTAGGAAGAACTGGGGGTTAGCCCTAGGAACAGTATGGTAGTATGACATTTGGGACTAAGGTCCAATGTTAGCGGGCAGGTGCCCAAGGAATGGTTTATATGATAGTTATACTTGTTGTCTGTGTGATACATGTATGTGCCTGGTAGGGTGGTGACAGTGGGCGAGGTCCCGTATCTCACCAATAGCAGAGTATGGACGGTGTTCCATATCTCATTAGCAGCAGAGCAGGGGGCGAGGCCCAAGTTAGGAAAGGAGTAAGTGTGGGCTAGGGCCGTATCTCACTATCAGAAGGAGTGTGGATGGGATTCCACGACTCATCAATAGCAGGACAAGGGCGAGGCCCAAGATAGGTGAGGCCTTAGAACAGGATTCAGTAGTATATGTTCAGTTTTGTGTTATATGCTATGTTGTACTATAGGTTTAGCGGGCAGGGCCCGAAGACAGGAGGGGCCTGAAAGAAACAGATATGTATTCGAGCGAGGCTCGAAGCCAGGCGGGGCCTGGAGCGGCAGGGTCGTTGTAGCGGGCGAGGCCCAAAGTAGCAGACGAGGCCCGGAATAGCGGGCGTGGCCAGTATGTGCAGCATGTGTTTATGCAGGGTATGTGGTAGGTTGGGGGAACTCACTAAGCTTCGTGCTTACGGTTTTCAGTTTCGGTTTCAGGTACTTCCGGTAGTGGAGGGAAGAGCTCGGGGTGATCGCATGACATACACCATTAATTAGACAGCCTGGGATGTTTTACTCTGATAATGAAAATATGCTTGGAATTAATACTCCGAATTATGTTATGGCTTATGATATGTTTTTATGAATATGTTTTTGCTAGTGAACTGAAGAAAATTTTAGTCGAGATTTTTGGGTTGTTACAAGTTGGTATCAGAGCCTTGGTTTGAGGGATTCGGACATACTTTCGGGTGTGTCTGAACTCAAACTAAGGAATTGGTATAGAAATTTTTAAAAATAAAAAGACAGTTTTGTGAAAAGAGTATTGAGAAGGGAAAACAGTTTTAGAAAAAGCGAAAAGAATTCATAAAGAAAAGAACTTTGATAAGAGAAAAGGGTGTGGTGCATGCAATCAACCGAGCTCAAGTAAGTACCCCAAAATACCCATACAAGTTTATGTTATGATTATCAGTTAGTAAAACAACATGCTAGATTAGGACTAAGGATCTAGGGATGATGTCTTATGTGCCTATTATATGTGCTTTTGAGCTGAATGATAGTATTGGTTAGACAGTACTAGGATAGCCTAAGTTTATGAGCTTATGTTGCAGTGCAGATTCTTGGTACGAGGTTATGATTGCTTGGGTATGGTTAGATTTTCCCTTGTCTGAATGTTGCTTGCTTTGTGCATTGTGGGATTCTGAGTGATGGGAGTTAGCCATTAAGTGAATACGTCACGTCACATGTGATCAGGGTTGAATAATCTTAGAGTGCTGGATTTGGCCCTATTGCACAGCTCTTGTCTGAGTTTAACCGTTGTAGGGATGAGTCTTTTACTCGAAGGATTATCTGAGCCTCATCACATGTGATGGTATTCAGGTGATGGCTAATTAGCATTACAAGGAGGCCTCCAGCAGCTGAGGACTGGTTTGGGTGGAGTCAGAGATTTTCCCTAGGGTAAGCCTAGGATGAGATAGTGTTGGGAGCAGTAGTAGTAGAAAAAGGAACCTGGTGGAGTTGAAGCAGTTCTTGAGGAAAGTACGGATAGACGTAGCAGGTAGTATGGGCCCGTACTACTGAAAGCATAGGATCCGTACTCGATTCGGGAAAGGCCGAGATGAGACCGGGAAACTTGTAGTGTGTGTGTATGATCCCTCAGCAGTGATGAGTATTCTAATAGTTATGGTGATATGTTTTCAGCATGGTAACATTGCATGAGAGACCATTGGGCGGGTCAGGAGCCGGAGAGGGATCATGCTCAGGTTCAGGGACCAAGCAGCTCGAGGAGCGTATGAGAGAGTTTGTATCAGCGGAGATTACGCACAGCATACTAGATCAGACACCTGTGATCTTTCGCACGGTCAAGGAGGGTATACTGGAGATCTTGGATGGGAGGTTGGGAGCCTTCCGTACCGAGATGATGACTTTGATGGGAGTGCGTACTTTGACATTCTGAGAGTTTAGAGCTTGCGGAGCACCATATTATCATGGGGCTAGGTACCCCATCGCTAGCAACAGGTGGTTGGCCGATGTCGCCAACGCATTCCGTACGAGCCGGTGTCCCGAGGGGGACAAGGTCAAACCCGCCTCCTGTCTTCTAAAGGACAGAGCGAGAGATTGGTAGGAGGAGATTGGTCATGCCATTGGTGATGATGTCGCGTTGGACGCGATGACATGGAGCAATTTCTCGTCTAGGTTCAGGGCTGAGTTTTCACCGATTATTGAGGAGCAGCAATTGGCACGGGAGTTTCAAGATTTGACGCAGACTACTGAGACTGTGGCGGAGATCACCGCCAAGTTCAGGGAGAGGGCCCTTCTTGTTCCGTAGTATGTCGCGGATGAGGAGATGAAAAAGGCCCGATACCATGAGATGTTGAGGAATGACATCAGGAAGTTTGTGAGCATGTCCAGCTGCAAAACGTTGGAGGATATGATTGCTCGAGCTAGAGAGATGGAGATAGATTTGGAGCAGATCCGGAAGAGGAAGCCGGATGAGGTTCAGGTAGCCACAGGTTCAAGCAAAAGGCCCAAGGGGTCAGATTCGAGATCAAGGGATTACCAGAGCTGCGCCCGATGCGCGAGGTGTGGCAGGACGCACGAGGGTGCGTGTAGGAGTGGTAGTGGTGGAGATTCGGGTTGCTTCATGTACGGCCGAACTGGTCATTTTAGCAGAGATTATACTACTACCACCACACAGGGATCGGACCTGATATGTTTTCACTGCAGTCAGTGGGGCCACAAGAAGGCCCAGTGTCCCTATTTGCTTCCGGCAGGACTGGTGATAGCAGCTGCCCCTGCAACTCTGAGGATTACAGACGGTCATCAGGGCCGAGCAAAGGCGCCTGTGGTAGGAGGCAGGGCTTATCAGATAACTACCATGGAGACGCGAGCAGCGCCGGACGTTGCAGGTGTGTGACTTTAGTTCTATGTTAACTTTTATTCATGATTATAATTTTATGGTTCTGCATCGCTATCGTATAAGTATTTCCGCATTGTGTGGCTTGCCTGTGATTTAGTTATATGCCATTTGCATACCTTAGATATTAAAATGGCAGTTAGGGGTCGTGCCCTATGGAAGCATGTTACCTAGGATGAAGTAACTATAGCATGCTTGTGTGGAACTCAGTAGTGACCCGCTGGATTCAGAAAGGTGTTATTGAGGGATAGATCGGTTAGATCTCTAGCGGTGGCAAGCTTGGTTTTTTTAGCAGATTGATTGCGGTATAGCAGAGAAGATTATGAATTCTTCTCAAGCATTGAGCAGTGAGGTATAGGCAGGATCAAAGTAGGGGAGAACCCTATGAGTGTACAAGGGTAAGAGCACGCAGATTCAGAATGAGTACACGACCTCTAAGAAGGAAAAGAAGTAGCATAGAAATTGATGGATTGAAGAGTTCAGGGTTGGGGGTTTGAGGAACTTCCCAACAGTTAGTTCATATAATCAAGATGGTTAGTATCTAGTTGGAAATTAAGGCTGGAGAATCGCCTGTAGGACTAAAGAGAGAGTCAGAGTAAGGATTTTGAGAACGGGTACCATGGGATGCTTTCGTGTTGATAGTCAGTGGCAAATACAGCATGTAGAGCATGGTAGAGCGGCAGGAGAGCCGCAACATTTTTCCATCAGCGAGCCAGTGGTGGAAGGTTTTGTAAGACTACGGGTAAGCCGCAACATTTTTCCATCAGTGAGCCAGTGGTGGAAGGTGTTGTAAGACTACAGGTAAGTCGTAGCATTCCCTAGCAGCTTAGTTAGCGGAGAGTGGCCGGAGGCCCGTATCTCCTAGTTAGCAGGGTTTGGGCGAGGCCCTTACCTCCAAGTGATCTAGGTAGGGATCAGGAATGGGTAGTTGATGAGAATAGTATGGAGCTAGCCTACATAGCCCTAGATAGGTGAGACCTTGGGAGAGGCCGCTCCAGGATGTAGTTGGGTGAGGCCCATGGGCGAGGCCCGTATGTGAGTAGCAGTATATGATAGACCTGGGAGCAGGGTTGATCAGTAATAGGGTTTCAGGTGAGATCCGTGGGCGGGGCTCGGGAGTTTATAGTAGCACAGGTGGGACCTGGTAGGGACCTTAGGGTCAAGTTAAGGGATCGAGGATCCCAGGACTTGTAGCGCCAGGGTGGCAGGATAGATAGAGAAGTTTGGATAGTAGAGGTTCCTTTCGGAAGTCGTTGGGAGCGACTAAGAGATTGTGACAGTCGTAGTAGCTGGTGGTTATCCAGTGACCCAGTCATCGGAAGAACCCGTTGAGAGCAGGGTGGTCTCAGTTCTTTTGGAAGGCAGATGAGAGACAGCAGAACTTTGAGGCGGGAGTAATGGATTCGGTGAAGGACAGGTCCTTCACAGTGACAGGGGAAGTAGTTGGTTATGGAACGTTGCTTTGGGAAGGCCAGAAAAACGCACAAGGAAAAAGGGGTGAACCCCTAGGATGTCCAACATCAGTACTCAGGGAGTACCGGAAGGATTGTCAGTTGAGTAAGTTTTGTTCCCAGGATGGACAGGGTAAGGGTGAACCCGAGAATTCTATCCATGAGGATTAATGATCATCAGAATGACCGAGCGGAAGGCCAGCGGAGGTAGGCAGCTGGTGTTAGATTTTTAAGCAGGGTGTTGAAAGAAGATTGTAGGGCGATTCGCCGTACAGAAACTTCGAGGACGAAGTTTAGTTTAAGTGGGGGAGAGTTGTAACACCCAGAATCAGAAAGACTAAGAAAAGAAAGGAAAAGCTATAAGTGAAGGAGTCAACTCGTCGAGTCCAGGGAAGAACTCGACGAGTCGGAGCAGGATCCGAGTTATAGAATAAGTGACCGACTCGGCGAGTGGACTCGGCGAGTCTGGTCTGGACAAGAAAATCCTTAATCTTAGGGTTTGCACCCTATTTAAAGGACCTTATGTCCTCTCCTCAGCCCCCCCCCCCCCCCCCTTTTGGCCAATAGCTTCTTTAAGAGATTCCAAACCCTAATTTGAGTAAGAAGAGGAGGAAAGTGAGCTTGGGACTTTTGCAAGAGGAAGATTCGGAGGATTTGACCACTAAGGAGCTGGAGGATTCAACTCTTTGGTTGTGAGCATCAGTTTGAAGGTAACAATCTATCACCTTGCCTTGTTGCTTCTAGATCTTCTCTTGGATGATGTTTTGGGGCCATTTTGGCATGTTAAGGAGCCATTTCGAGTTAGAAGTCTAGATCTGAGGTTGCTACTTCAGATTTAGGCTTGTCTTGGTCCAAAAACCCATAAAGTATCAGCACTTAGTGTGTTGGTGAAGCATGTTTGTCATAAAACCTAGCCCTAGAGTGTTTTAAGCCTATAGCTCCTTGGTTTCACGTAAAGTTGCAACTCTACGTGAGGAATAGACTTTGGAAGAGTGGATCTATGAGTTGGAGCCCCTGCATGGCTCGAAAAGCCACTATATGGATTAAGAACTGAAGCTACTTGGCGAGTCACATGGGTGGACTCGGCGAGTTGGATGAAGATAGGCAGGAACTCGATGAGTTAGAAGGACAACTCGGTGAGTCTGTTGAAGATTGTTGTGGACTCGGCAAGTCAGTTCTTGGACTCGACGAGTTGGATCGCAGAACCTCAACCTTTTATGGTTAAGACTTAGATCGGTGAGTTGAGTAGTGACTCAGTGAGTTGGACAGGATGAGACTCAGAGATCATTGAACTCGATGAGTCAGTGGGGTGACTTGGCGAGTCAAGGTGTATTGTGAGAGTTTCAGAGTATAAGGACTCGACGATTCAACGGGTTGAATCGACGAGTAGATTTAGTCAGGAAGGTTGACTTTGACCAGGACTTTGACTTTGACAAGAGTGGACTTAGTTGGCTTCTAGAGTTCTGTTTGGATCTAAGTGATATGTATATTGATATTGGTAGCTCAGGGAGCTAGTGGAGCAGCGATTCAGAGAATTGTTGGTCAGCAACCAGAGGGTTATCAGCAAAAGTTCAGCAGTGCAGGTGAGTTTCCCTTTGTGTGAATGGGTCTACGGCCACAATGTCGGCCCATGTAGTTATAAGTAGGAAGACCTGGGGTTTAGCCCTAGGCACAGTATGCTAGTATGACATTCGGGACTAAGGTCCAATGTTAGCGGGCAGGTGCCCAAGGAATGGTTTGTATGATAGTTATACTTGTTGTCTATGTTATACATGTATGTGCTTGGTAGGGTGGTGAGGGTAGGCGAGGTCCCATATCTCACCAATAGCAGAGTATGGACGATGTTCCATATCTCATTAGCAGCAGAGCAGGGGGTGAGGCCCAAGTTAGGAAAGGAGTGAGTGTTGGTTGGGCACGTATCTCACTATCAGAAGGAGTGTGGATAGGGTTCCACGACTCATCAATAGCAGGACAAGGGCGAGGCCCAAGATAGGCGAGGCCTTAGAACAAGATTTAGTAGTATATGTTCAGTTATGTGTTATATGCTATGTTGTACTATAGGTTTAGCGGGCAGGGCCCAGAGACAGGCGGGGACTAGAGCGGCGGGGCCGTTGTTGCGGGCGAGGCCCGAAGTAGCGGACGAGGCCCAGAATAGCGGGCATGGCCCAGTATGTGTAGTATGTGTTTATGCAGGGTATGTGGTAGGTTGGGGGAACTCACTAAGCTTCGTGCTTACGGTTTTCAGTTTTGGTTTCAGGTACTTCCGGTAGCGGAGGGAAGAGCTCGGGGTGATCGTATGGCACACACCATTAATTAGACAGCCTGGGATGTTTTAATTTGATAATGAAAATATGCTTGGAATTAATACTGTGAATTATGTTATGGCTTATGATATGTTTTTATGAATATGGTTTTGGTAATGAACTAAAGAAAATTTTTAGTCGATATTTTTGGGTTGTTACACCGTACCCCTTACAATGAGTTTCAAAAAGCTCACGCCATATATCATAATTCATTATTTCAAGGTCGAGAACTAGAGGAACCGCATGTCTGATGTTAATGGACGAAGAAGGTTTGTCAAGAGGAGAAGCAGAAGAGGAAGAATCCTTGTCAGACATGATTGGCGAAAGAGTGGGAGGGAAGCAAAATCGAGGATAAGAAGAAAACAAGTATCGATTCGGTGGCTAGGGTTGTCTGATACCAAGTAATTGTGATAAAATTTCATGCCTTGTATTACTTCATTAATCGTATTGTAACACCGTACAAATTTAAACAATTTTTCACTTTTTATTAAACCCATATAATATCATTCACATTCACTTTTCAAAACATTGTGTCAACATTATCTTAATACAAAACCCCAAGATCAAAAACACATAAACTCCGGTGTGCTTGTGTACACATCATGTCGGCGCCTTCCCTTGATCATCGTTGGTACCTGAAAAACATAACAAATAACACTGTAAGCATAATTGCTTAGTGAGTTCCCCAAAATACCACTCTAACACATATTAGCCACTCTAGGCTATAACTCTATTGACCCTCTGGCCAATGTGTCTCAATGGGACCCTCCAGCCCCAACTCTCTGTGGGCCCTCTGGCCCTAACTCTATGGACCCGAAGGTCCTCACTCTATGGACCCACTGGTCCTATTCTGTAAACTCTGAATCATGCACATCACATATCACAATAAATCACAACACATAAATAACATGCAAACACACTGGCACATATCTCTAAAATACAATGTTACATAACTCTGTTACCACACTAGGTAAAGTATAGTGAGAAGACTCACCTCAGATGTCTCGGTAAATCTCTGACTCGGTAGAGATACGATCTAGCCTCCGCCTAATCACATAAAGTAAATAATCTCATAAATATGACTCTCGAGACTAGACTCATCCCTCCCTTGGCACCCTTAGAAGGGTAAAAGACCATTTTACCCCTCTCTTGGCTCAAAGGCCTCATTGTTGACCAAACCCTAAAAGTCAGCAAAAGTCAACGGTCAAACTTTGACCCGAATCGTCGAGTGCACTTGGGCAACTCGGCGAGTCTACTCGTGTCCACTATCTCTCTAGTCTCGCTTGGCATGTCGATTCCCTCCCCTTGCTCGACGAGTTACACCTGGCATGAATCGCGGGGCCACCCCGACTCAACTCGCCGAGTCTCAAGATCAACTCGGCGAGTTGCGCCTTGAACTCCAGTCTTCTGACCCCCTTCTGACTCACTGAGTCATTCCCCCAACTCGGAAAGTAACTCACTGAGTGATTTACGTGAAACCCTAACCCTACTTGCCGAGTCTGCCCTTGGACTCGGCAAGTTCATGACATGCACAAACTCAATAGACCTCCTGAGGTCAAATCTATTCCTTTGATTCATAGATCTGACCTTCCCAATCCTGATAAACACGTAAAGCTCGAATCTTGACACTCATGGGACGTCTAGGAGGTTTCACTTGGTGATTTAGCCCCAAAAATAACATCCTAAGCTCATTATCTCCATAGCATAACATAAAGCAAGCTGGAATAAGCTCTTTAGACCACTATGGGTCCAGATCTGAAGTCTCAATACGAATAGGGGCCATTTCTCACAATTCATTCCAATAAAGGACATAAAAACTCTACATCTATGGATTCCTTCAACCAAACAGATAAAGGGGCGATATAATACCTCAAATATGAAGTCTTTTGATTGAAATCCACAGATGCACAACCTCCTTGGCCTCCTCTAAGCTGGAATCACCTCCTTCTTGCAAGAATCAATCACAAAGATCAAGAAATGGCTCCTTTCCTCTCACACACGCTGTAGCTCCTTTAAGGTTTCTCTCTGGGGTTTGGTAGCCGCAAATGACGGACCTAAGGGCCTTTAAATAGGTCCCAAACCTGGGAAATTAGGTTTTCATTAAATAGCATGGACTCGCTGAGTCCACTCATGAACTCACCGAGTGCAGTCATGAACCCGGATAAGAATCCGCGACCCTACTCGGCGAGTCTAAGCACCAACTCGCTGAGTTTCTCCACAAACTCCAAAAATAAATGAATAAAATAATATACCTAGGAATCCGGATGTTACAATTCTCCCCCACTAGAATCAGACTTCGTCCTTGAAGTCTCACTCTGCAAACAACTCTGGATGCTACTCACGCTTGGCTCCCAAGCCAACTCTGACCCTTTCCGATGCTGCCACTGGACCTGCACCAGAGGCACTTCCTTGTTCCTCAAAACCTTGATATTCCAATCCTTAATCGCCACCGGTCTTTCAACATAGTTCAGGCTCGCATCCACTTGAAGATCCTCTAATGGTACCACTGCCGACTCATCGGCTATACACTTTCTCAGCTGCGATACGTGGATGGTGTCATGAATCTGGCCCAACTCTGCAGGTAGCTCCAAACGGTAGGCTACCCTGCCTACTCTCGCGATCACCCTGAAAGGACCAATATATCGGGTCCCTAGCTTGCCCCTCTTCCTGAATCGGATCACTCCTTTCTAAGGAGAGACCTTCAGGAGCACAAAGTCGCCGACCTAAAACTCGAGCTCGGACCGGCGCCTGTCTGCATAACTCTTCTGGCGACTCTAAGCGGTCAACAACCTCTGTCTGACCTGTTGTATCTGCTCTGTCGTCTAAAGCACGATCTTTGTACTACCCATCACACGTTGCCCTACCTCTCCCCAGCAAATAGGGGTCCGACACCTCCTCCCATACAACAGCTCAAAGGGTGGCATACCAATGCTCAAATGATGGCTGTTGTTGTAGGAAAACTCTGCCAAGGGCAAATATGTGTCCCAACTCCCACCGAAATCCAACACACATGCTCGGAGCATGTCCTCGAGCGTTTGAATCTGCTCGCTCTGCCCGTCAGTCTGTGGGTGGTATGCGGTACTAAAATGCAGCCTCGTGCGCAATTCCTCATGAAATTTCTTCCAGAATATGGAAGTGAAATGCACATCTCAATCTGAGACAATCAAGATTGGCACTCCATGCCGCGATACCACCTCCCTCACGTACATCTCTGCCAACCTCTCCATGGAAGAGCTCTCACTGATAGCAAGGAAGTGAGCGCTCTTCGTCAACCTATCCACAATCACCCAAATTGCATCGACACCTCTCGCAATCCTTGGCAATTTGGTGATGAAATCTGTGGTAATTTGTTCCCATTTCCACTCGGGAATCTCTAACGGCCGCAGCGTACCATGTAGATGCTGGTGCTCGGCCTTAACCCTGCGACATGTCAAGCATCTCTCTACAAACCATGCGACGTCCCTCTTCATACAGGGCCACCAATACTCTCTCTTCAGGTCCAAATACATCTTAGTGGCCCCAGGATGGATCGAGAACTTCGATCGATGTGCCTCTTCCATCAAAATGGTACGCGTCCCGCCCACAAACGGTACCCAAATCCGACACTGAAATGTCATAAGCCCCCGGCTATCGGTAACGAACTCTGATACTTGTCCGATAACTCGCTCTCTCTTCTAGTTTTCTGGTCTCACGGTCTCAACCTGGGCCCCTCGAATGGTTTCCAACATCGGGGTCATCACTGTCAATCTCATGCAAATGTCTTGCATCGGGATACTCTCCGCCCTACGGCTCAAGGCATCGACTACCACGTTAGCCTTACCCGGGTGGTACAAGATCTCGCAATCATAATCCTTTACCACGTCTAACCATCTCCTCTGACGCATATTCAGGTTGGGCTGATCCATCAAGTACTTCAGGCTCTTGTGATCCGTGTATATGGTACATCGGACCCCATATAGATAGTGACGCCAGCTCTTGAGGGCGAACACTACTACCCCTAACTCTAGATCATGGGTGGGATACCTCGACTCATGAGGCTTCAGCTGCCTTGATGCGTATGCTATCACATGCCCCCTCTGCATAAGCACCGCTCCCAACCCTGATATAGACGCGTCACAATACACCACGAAATCCTCCATTCCCTCCGGAAGGCCTAACACCGGGGCTTCGCATAGTCTCTGGTGAAGTGTCTCGAAGGAGGCCTGCTGCTCTGGGCCCCATGAAAAAGCAACACCCTTCCGGGTCAACTTGGTGAGTGGCACAGTGATCTTGGAGAAATCCCTGATAAATCTCCGATAATAACCAGCCAACCCTAGGAAACTCCTGATCTCGTTAGGTGACCTCGGCACCTCCCAACTCATCACTGACTCAATCATGGCCGGGTCGACCAATATCCCTTTCTGGTTAACGAGGTGCCCTAGGAACTGGACCTCTCGCAACCAAAAATCTCACTTGGAGAATTTGGCATAAATCCTCTTCGATCTCAAAACTCCGAAGATCTCCCTCAAATGCTCCTCATGCTGCTCTCTGGATCTCGAATACACCAATATGTCGTCGATGAACACGATCACCGAGCGATCCAACATCGGCCTGCACACTCTGTTCATGAGATCCATGAACACCGCCGATGCATTGGTGAGCCCAAAAGGCATCACCACGAACTCGTAATGCCCATAACGAGTCCTGAACGCTGTCTTCCGGATGTCCTCATCTTGCACCCTCACCTAATGATATCCAGATCTCAAATCGATCTTGGAGAAACAAGATGCTCCCTGTAACTGATCGAACAAATCGTCGATCCTCGACAACGGGTAACGGTTCTTGACCGTCAGCTTGTTCAACTCCCGGTAATCAATGCACATCCGGTGTGAACCATCCTTTTTCTTGACAAAAAGGATAAGCGCTCCCCATGGAGAACTTCTCGGCCGAATAAACCCCTTCCCCAGCAGCTCCTGAAGCTGCGAGGATAACTCCTGCATCTCTGGAGGCGCAAGGCGATAGGGCGCCTTAGCGATAGGCGCTAACCCCAGAACCAAATTGATACTGAACTCAACCTGCCTCTCAGGAGGCACACCTGGCAACTCCTCCGGAAATACATCTGGGAACTCACGCACTATCGGAACCTCATCAACTAACCTCGATCTCTCTGAATCAACCCTCGCATCCATCACATACGCTACAAATCCCCTACAGCCCTGATGTAGACTCTATCTCGCTCTAGTGGCCAAACAAAATGCTGACCCAGAACGTGTACCCTCGCCGTACACCGTAAGAACTCCCCCACTAGGGTCACGAATGGTCACCAGCTGACGCTCGCATCTCCCGTCGTGATAGGGACTAAGTCAATCGGAAACTCCACTCCGAAAATCTCGAGTACACAACCTCGAATCACCTCTGTGGCATACACCGCTCTCTCGTCAGCTATAGAAACTCTCAGAGGTCGACTCAACGCCTCCTGACTAATACTAATGTGCTGGCTAAAAGCCAAAGATACAAAAGATCAACTCGCACCCGAGTCAAATAACACTAAGGCAGGTACAGAACTCACAAGAAAAGTACCTATGCATATCATAATATAAGCACCATATCTCAACATAAAAATAAATACATGAAAGAATACATACCAGCCACGACATCGGGCACTGCGCGGACCTCCTCCGCGGTCAACTGGAAGGCTCTCCCTCATGCCTTCGGTGCCTCGGTGTTTACGGGCCAACTATCTGTAGCTCTCACTGCAGTCGGGGTAGACCCCTAAGATGCTCCCTGAGCTATCCCTCGCAATTGTGGACACTCTGCCTTCCGGTGTCCAGTCTGGTTGCAGTGAAAACTGATGGGTTTTGAGCATTCTAACACTTCCTAAGTGTACATGCAACCCTAATAACCTTGGATCTATGTTTGTCTAATAATCATGCAAAGTTGTTTTCGAAGGTTATGAACCTATCTAGCATACATGGGATACAATTTTCTTTGTATAAAAGATAGAACTACATACCTTGTTGTTGAAAGTGTTCCTTGAAACCTTGTGAGCCTAGCACCTCAAGTGTGATGCCTCAAATGCTTCACACAACACCAAATGCAAAGAATAAACTTGAGAGAATACTCTAACACATGCAAAATCGGCCAAGCCCTCTTGTTTCTTAGTGTGTAGCCGATTTTGGGGAGAGTTACATTGCTTACATAGTGTGTTGCACTAGGTAAACCCTAATGTAACATGACTCCTCATTTCTTGATCCATGGGTTAACTCCATGGAGCATCCTATGGGTGGAACCCCACTTGATAATCCATGGAGCCTCTTAGCCTACTATATAAGATATGGAAGATTTACATAATCTACCCATATATTTAATTAGTTATCTTTTGATCACTTAATTAATTCTAAATTAACTCTTGATCAAAACTAATTAAATAATATTATTAATATATTAGAACTTATAATATATTAATAAACCATATGTGTTATTTCTCTCATTTAGTTCATCCAATTGCATGGTGCCATGCAACCCAAATGGACCATGCTGGGTCGGGTCAAGTACTTACCAGAAATAGTTATGGACTTAGACACCTTATACAACAGTCTCCCACTTGGATAAGTCTAATAACTATAACTGCAATACTTCAGGAACCGATCGGCAATCGTAGCTCTTTCAAGGTCTCTTGGAACTGAGAAGATGTTGATACGCCATTTAAGATAAGTGATCATATAATCCTCTGTTCTGGATATCAGCCGGACAATTACATGGAACAATGTCTTACTTATTGTCCAGCAGTTTGTTTCTCGATTCCCGATTTGTTTGACAAAGAACTTAATTGAACACATCAACTTAGTTTTGACCGGGCCCGGTACATAGGTCAAAACAAAATCATCGAGGGGCCCAGATATCAGCTTCTAATCCAAGAAGGAACAGATAAACTTCGACTCATATGTTTGTTCTACTACTAGTTGAATTATACACAAAAGCACGTTTTATAACATCGAGTTACCAATGCGGTTTCATACAATCAATGCATAATCAATTCATAGGTAACAAATCATATCTCTTCGTTTGAAGACTTATATGATATTACCGTCTCACGATCACTCAAGATAAAATTCCATGAATTGATTCCAGTGAGCGTGGGTTGATTCCAATACTCAGAACTTATGAGCATTCATGATTACTGTAGCCATGTCCAACACCTTAGACCTTTGCAACCAATCATGACAGTCTTACTTCATATCTACTTCCAACATATGACCGACTATGGAAAATTTGAATAATATGTAAAACCACAACATACTATTCTGGAAGTCAAAACATGCAAAAGAAATTATAGTAAACGATTGACAAAAGATAGTAACGCTTTACTCATAAATAAACACAACTTTTATTCATCATCAAATGTTAATTACACTTTACAAATTTCATAATTTATCTAACTACTAAAACTTATATCATCCTTTAGCCCTATGCTCCGAGCATGCTGAAGATGCTTAACCCTACTCAGTCCCTTCGTGAGGGGATCTGTTGGGTTCTCATCTGATGATACCTTCTTTGCCACGAGGATTCCTTCTTCTATGGATGTCTGATAAAATGATATTGTCTGTCGATGTTTCTGGATCTCCCATGATCCCTTGGTTCCTTGGCTAAGGCAACAACACTTTCACTATCACAGAAAATTTCCATGGGCTCCTTTATAGCTAGTACAACTCCAAGGTCTCCAATGAAGTTCTTCAGCCTTATAGCCTCCTTTGCTGCCTCGCTCGCTGCTATATACTCTAATTCACAAGTGGAATCAGCCACTGTCTCCTGCTTGGAACTCTTCCAAGTGATTGCTCCTCCATTTAGGGTAAAGACCCAGCCCGACTGAGAGCGGAAATTATCCCTATCAATCTGGAAACCAGCATCACAATACCCTACAACTCTCAAGTCATGACTCCCACCGAGGGTAAGGACCCAGTCCTTAGTCCTCCGTAGGTACTTGAGGATATTCTTTACCGCAGTCCATTGAGCCTTGCCAGGGTTCCCCTGATACCTGCTAACCATGCTCAAAGCAAAGGCTACATCAGGTCGAGTACAAGTCATAGCATACATGATCGAGCCTAATGCCGAAGCATAAGGTACTCGACTCATTTCTGCTATCTCAGCCTCAGTACTAGGGCTTTGTGTCTTACTCAATCTGGTGTTACTCTGGATGGGTAACTCTCCTTCCTTGGAGTTCTACATGCTGAATCTCTTCAACACCTTTTCCAAGTAGGTACTTTGACTAAGTCCAATTAGTCTTTTACTCCGGTCTCTCAAAATCCTTATCCCTAGAATATAGGCAGCTTCTCCTAGGTCCTTCATAGAGAAACACTTCCCAAGCCAGGACTTAACTTCCTGCAGAGTTGGGATGACATTTCCTATGAGTAGTATGTCATCCACATACAATACCAAAAAGCTCACTATACTCCCACTAGCCTTGACATACACACAAGATTCATCTTCACTCCTAGAGAAGCCAAATTCCTTGACTTTCTCATCAAAGCAAAGATTCCATCTGCGAGGTGCTTGCTTTAATCCATCAATGGATTTCTCAAGCTTACACACTCTATTAGGGTACTCGTTACTAACAAAACCTTCTGGCTGACTCATGTAAACATCTTCAGTCAACTTTCCATTAAGTAAAGCGGTTTTGACATCCATTTGCCATATTTCATAATCATGAAAAGAATCTATGGCTAACATAACCCTAACAGACTTAATCTTGGCTACCGGAGAAAAGGTTTCATCATAATCCACTCTAGGAGTTTGAGAGAAGCCCTTTGCAACCAGTCGATCCTTATAAGTGTGTACATTACCATCCATGTCAGTCTTCTTCTTGAAGATCCATTTGCACCCTACAGTCTTACGACCTGGTACATTCCCAACCAAGTTCCAAACTTGATTGTCATACATGGATTGTATCTCGCTATCCATAGCCTCTTTCCATTTAGCATACTCGGGGCCTGCTATGGCTTCCACATAACTGTTAGGTTCATCCAGACCTACTAGTGTCACATCACTAATAAGTGTCTCACCTTCCACAGTAATATGGAAAACATAGTAATGCTCAGGTGCATTCCTAACTCTCGTGGAACGCCTCAGAGGTACAGACTCGTCAATTGGCTCAACAGGATTTTCCTCCTCAAGTTGAGGGCTAGGGTTTGAAGTTCCTTCACCACTTGACTCTTGAAGTTCTTCAAGGTCAATTTGCCTCCCACTGTCTCATTGGCTTATGAATTCTCTCTCACGAAAGACTCCTCTTCTTGCTACAAAGACCACATTATCACTAGGTCTGTAGAAGAGGTAACCAAAGGATCTTTGTAGGTAGCCGATGAAAATACACCTCTCGCTTCGGGGTTCAAGCTTATCATGAGTCTCACGTCTCACGAAAGCTTCACAACCCCAAATCTTGATGTGGTCTAGTTTGGGTACTATACCAGTCCACATCTCGTGAGGAGTTTTGTAAACTTTCTTTGTAGGGAATAGGTTAAGGATATGGGCAGAAGTCTCTAAGGCATACCCCCAAAATGAGGTTGGTAGCGAAGCTCGACTCATCATGGAACGAACCATATCCAACAAGGTTCGATTACGCCTCTCAGCTACACCATTCAACTGCGGTGTCCTGGGAGGTGTCAATTGTGAGACAATCCCACATTCCCTAAGATAGTCGAGGAACTTTGAACTAAGATACTCACCACCTCTATCGGATCAAAGCATCTAAATGTTCCTGCCCAATTGATTCTCGACTTCCTGTTTAAATTCCTTAAACCTTTCGAAAGTCTCTGACTTATGCTTGATTAAGTAGACATATCCATATCTACTGTAATCATCAGTAAAAGTCAAATAATAACGATTAGCATCCCTTGTGGCATGTTTGAATGGTCCACACACATCCGTGTGTACATGTTCCAACAAAACTTCACCCCTCTCACAAGAACCTGTGAAGGGTGACTTTGTCATTTTTCCAAGTAAGCATGATTCGCAACTATCATCTGACTTTAGGTCAAATGACTCCAAGACTCCATCCTTTTGGAGTTGGCCTGTGCGTTTCTTGCTTATATGTCCAAGACGACAATGCCATAATGATGTTTTATCCAAGTTATTATTATTAACAGAATCAATACACAAAACATTATTTCCTAAGTTATCAACCACAAATACAGTTTCATACACACCATCACAAGGTAATGCTTTAAAATAAAGAACATTATTAAAGAAAGCATTAATCGAACCAACTTCATTATCAAATGAAAAGGTAAAACCTTGTTTATACAATGCATGAAAGGAAATAATATTTCTTGCCATTATTGGCGAATAACAACATTTATTCAAATCTAAACTAAACCCACTACTTAGCGATAAACTATAAACTCCAATCTTAGTGACAGGTGAAGCTTTCCTGTTTCCCATGATCAAGTTTATTCTTCCTTGCTCCACATTCTCACTTCTTCTTAGTCCCTGCAAATCAGAACAGATATGAATACCACAACCGGTATCAAGGACCCATGAGTTAGAATGGGGTGAGTTATTAGATAAGATAGTGTAAATACCTGCATGGTTGGGTTTAACTTTCCCATCCTTCACATCTTGCTGGTACTTTGGGCAGTTCCGCTTCCAATGTGCCTTTTCATGACAATAGAAGCATTCATCCTCTTTTGGTTCAGAAGAAGGAGTGATGAAACCTTTCTTGGTTCCACTTGAAGAAGAGCCATCAAGGGTCCTAGCCTTGATACCCTTCGAAGAATTCTTTCTCTTCTTCCCTCGTCCTTTCCCGATTGCCAAGACAGGGGCGGAGTTGGTAGGAGTAGGAGTAGTAACAACTGCCTTACCCTTAAGACCACTTTCCGCGGTCTTTAGGAGTCCTTGAAGTTTGCTGAGAGTGACCTCTTCCTTGTTCATGTGGTATGTCATGCGGAATGGATCATAACATGAAGGTAAGGAGTGCAAAATGATATCTATTGCAAGCTCCTCGGGGAAGTTCACATTAAGCTTCAGCAAACGGTCCACAAATCTTTGCATTTTCTGCATGTGGCCCGTGATGGGTTCACCATCCTTCATTCGGGTTGTTATCATGGAGGAGATGATTCCATACCTCTCTTCTCTTGCACTTTGATGGTATCTTTCCATCAAATCTTGGTGCATTTCAAAATGGTAGAAGCCCTCGTAGGACTTTTGGAGGTCGGCTGTCATAGTGGCCATCATGATGCATGCCACCTTGGTGGCATCCCTTTCATGTGCCCTAAAGTCAGCGATCTCTTGAGGAGTAGCAACTGTCTCATCAATCTCCTTAATCTACATATTGAGGACATATTCTTTGTCCTCGTAGCGGGTAATCATTCGGATGTTTCTGATCCATTCATTAAAGTTGGATCCATCAAAAGTGACTTTCCCACACAAGTTCATTAGAGAAACGGAGCCATTACGATTAGAGCCAGAAGCAGTAGTGTTTGCAGACATCTGAAAAGAAGAAAAGTTTAGTTTAGAAATAGAGATAGTCCTTAATAAAACACCCAAATGTAGTATTAAGGCTAGGACCCAATCACAATATATTATACTTAGAAGAGGTATGCCGTAATCTAAGTAATAGCATATTTGAAAGGTAGGTGAATGACGATTCACCAATTTCCACCAAAGACGAAATATTAAAAATATTTAATTTGGTTCTTAGAAACTCCTAGATTCTTTTGAGATTCAATGAACTTTTCAAAGGCATGTTTCAATCTCGAGTGTGCCCTCCAAGTTTTGTGACTGGGATGTCGAGGATCACAAAACGAGGTGTGAAGTAACCATGCAAATCACTTGGCACCCTTAATGTATTACCCCTCAATCGATGTGTTGGTTAACCACACACGCTCCATCGATACTATGATAAACATTAAGTCACCCTTTACCTACCTTGTTAAGTTCAAGTTAGTGTGCCGGTTAACCACACACGCTCCACTAACGACTTAGACAAAGTGTAAAGTGTAATTTCATGGATTAGCACCTTATTCACATTTTTCCTAAAGTAACTAAGATTGAGAATTTAATAAAACATTTAGTTACTTTATAATTATCATTATACTTTTAATGAGAATTTATAAGTCCTTTTCCAACCCGTTTGGCTAACGACCCTCCACCAGTCAAGCAAGCGATGGGTGAGAGTAGACACCCATTAAGTTGTCATTTTATAGGCAACAACCTTATACCCACCTTATAGACTGGCTTCGTGAATGAGGCGTACTAGCGGTAAGACGACTTTGATCTTATACATACATATATATATATATATATATATATATATATATATATATATATATTATTAACTTATAATATTATAAGTATAAGGGTTGAATTTTAACTTTTAAAATTCTAAGGGTTGGAACTAAAGTTTTAATCAAGACTTTACTTGTTCCAAAACTTGAGGACAAGTTTTGTAAACTTTCAAAACTTTTTATTTCTTGTAACTTATGAGTTAATTAGAGTATTAAAAATGAAGACTCTTCATTTTTTATAACCCATGTGTTCTTTTAATGGTTTTAAAACAAAGTGACTTTTGGTTTTCCATAACTTGAGGACAAGTTATGGGACTCCATTAAAACACATAATGATCATGAATTAATCGACCACATAGGTTACAAATAATTCCTATGATCATCTAAACATCATAAGATCAAGAACATGAATATGAACACTTTCATGAATCAAAAATTACACTTAAAACTTGTAATTTTGATAATATGTCATTGTAAATGGATTAACATGAACATTACA
The DNA here is from genome assembly GCF_052625555.1 of Lactuca saligna. NCBI lineage: Eukaryota > Viridiplantae > Streptophyta > Magnoliopsida > Asterales > Asteraceae > Lactuca > Lactuca saligna. The sequence goes on along the minus strand of NC_136421.1, from coordinate 187,283,285 downwards.
CCAACTAAAACAAGTTTTAAAACACCAAAACAGTTTAGGGTAATGTTCCTAGTCCATTTCCAGCAACAAAAATCGAAATTTTGAAAACTGCAGCCTCTACTCGTCGAGTGCATGAACTGGCTCGACGGGTAGCTTGCATTTGGTCATGGACTCGTGGAGTCCCCCCATGGACTCGGCGAGTTCATATGGGCAGAAAACTCGATTTTTCAAGCAGTTTGCACAAAAATCAAACAAGCAAGCCTAGGCTCTGATACCACTGATGGGTTTTGAGCATTCTAACACTTCCTAAGTGCACATGCAACCCTAATAACCTTGGATCTATGTGTTGTCTATTAATCATGCAAAGTTGTTTTCCAAGGTTATGAACCGATCTAGCATACATGGGGTACAATTTTCTTTGTATAAAAGATAGAACTACATACCTTGTTGTTGACAGTGTTCCTTGAAACCTTGTGAGCCTAGAAACTCAAGTGTGATGCCTCAAATGCTTCACACAGCACCAAATGCAAAGAATAAACTTGAGAGAATACTCTAACACATGCAAAATCGGCTAAGCCCTCTTGTTTCTTAGTGTGTAGCCGATTTTGGGGAGAGTTACATTGTTTATATAGTGTGTTGCACTAGGTAAACCCTAATGTAACATGACTCTTCATTTCTTGATCCATGGGTTAACTCCATGGAGCATCCTATAGGTGGAACCCAACTTGATAATCCATGGAGCCTCTTAGCCCACTATATAAGATATGGAAGATTTACATAATCTACCCATATATTTAATTAGTTATCTTTTGATCACTTAATTAATTCTAAATTAATTCTTGATCAAAACTAATTAAACAATATTATTAATATATTAGAACTTATAATATATTAATAAACCATATGTGTTATTTCTCTCATTTAGTTCATCCAATTGCATGGTGCCATGCAATCCAAATGGACCATGCCGGGTCGGGTCAAGTACTTACCAGAAATAGTTATGGACCTAAACACCTTATCCAACAAAAACATACTGCAAACCCCTTGGGGTAATCCTTGGCCATATGCCCCTCCTTGCCACATTTGTAGCAAGACCCTGCTCTGCACACCCCCTCATGGCTCTTGTCGCACTTGCCACAAGTGCGGCCCCTCTGACTCCCAGATCTCAAATCAGCGGGCTTGGCCCACTGGGCTGCCGGCTGAGATGGCGTCGGTCGCCGATCTCTCCCCTGAGACTCAGCCTCCTCCCTAGCCTGGGTCTCCAGCTCTATCTCCCTCTTCCGGGCATTTTCCTGAAGCTCAGCAAATGACCGGTACGTCGAGTTCGCCACGAACTCTCATATATCCCTCCTCAAAATGCTCAGATATCGTCTCATACGTGCCTACTCGAAGGACACGTGCTCTGGGCAAAGCATCGCCCGCTCATGGAACATCCTCATAATCACTGTAACAGACTCAGTACCCTGCTTGAGGGTTAGGAACTCCTGGGCCAAACGCCCCCTCTCCACCTGGGGAATGTACTCATCTCGAAACATAGCAGTGAACCTCTCCCAGGTCACTACAGCAAGCTCGGCAGGCGAATAATGCGCCGTCACAAACTTCCACCAATCCTTCGCTCCCAAGCGAAGCTGGTTCAACGTAAACCGGACTCTCAAATGCTCCGGAGATGAGCAAGTAAAGAAACACCCCTCAATGTCTGAAATCCACCTCATCGCTGCAATCGGGTCCTGGGTCCCATCAAACTCTGGTGGTTTTGTGTTGCTGAACTCTCGGAACAGCAACGCATCACCACCCTACGGCCTAGTCGCAGCTATAGCTGCAGTGGCCGCAGCAACCGCAGCCTCAGAAAGAGCAGCGTATCTCTCGTCAAATTTCTCTATCAGAGTGGTCTTGATAGACCCGAACATCTCTGGTATCTCTGCCCTGATGGCCGCAGCCACCTCCTCATGGATGATCCTACAGATCTCCTCATCACTCGTATCGCTGGCCTCTGGTGTGTGGCGTGTCCCTACCATGATCTCTCTCTGAAATATAACATAAGGAATATTAGGGACTCGCTCGAGAATACTCACACTCGAAAACGCCACCCTACTTGTTCCTTAGTACTATGAGGATTCTTACTTGGACTGCGCACTGATCTGGTGTCTTCGGTAGTTTGGGCCCAATACTACCGTCCACACCGCATCAGCATTCATCCCAAGTCCTCCTCCCAGAGTCCCAGATCCCAAGTACTCTACTCTCTCTACTCATGTACTACTTACTAGCAGATCTCTCATAAGCTCCTCGCTGCTATCTAAACACTCACAAGCATTTCTAGCAGCAAAACTCCTAGACTAAGGCATCATATCACATATCAGGCCACTCTAGTCCTAATAAGAATACCTAGTCTACTCTAGAATGCATAACATAACTCATCATATAGCATAGCATAACATTTCTTATAACACTTATTGCAAGGGTATTTTGGGAAATCACCGTTCGGGTGCTGGCTGATCGTACACACGGCTCTGCTCTATTTGTCTCAAAAACTCCTTTTTAGTCTTTAAAAATTCACTTTATTATCAAAATATTTCCTCAAATCCTCAGTTTGAGTTCAGATACGCCCGAAGATGCATCTGAATCCCTCAAACCAAGGCTTTGATACCAACTTGTAACACCGTAAAAATGTAAACAATTTTCACTTTTTTTTGAACCCATATAATATCATTCACATTCACTTTTCAAAACATTGTATCAACATTATCTTAATACAAAACCCCAAGATCAAAAACACATAAACTCCAGTGTGCGTGAGTACAGATCATGTCGGCGCCTTCCCACGATCATTGCTGGTACCTGAAACACATAACACATAACACTGTAAGCATAATTGCTTAGTGAGTTCCCTAAAATACCACTCTAACACATATTAGCCACTCTAGGCTATAACTCTGTTGACCCTCTGGTCAATGTGTCTCAGTGGGACCCTTCAGCCCCAACTCTCTGTGGACCCTCTGTTCCTAACTCTATGGACCCGAAGGTCCTAACTCTATGGACCCACTGGTCCTACTCTGTAAACTCTGAATCATGCACATCACATATCACAATAAATAACAACAGATAAATAACATGCAAACACACTGGCACATATCTCTAAAATACACTGTCACATAACTCTGTTACCACACTAGGTAAAGTATAGTGAGAAGACTCACCTCAGATGTCTCGGTAAATCTCTGACTCGGTAGAGATACGATCTAGCCTCCGCCTAATCACATAAAGTAAATACTCTCATAAATATGACTCTCGGGACTAGACTCATCCCTCCCTTGGCACCCTTAGAAGGGTAAAAGACCATTTTACCCCTTTCTTGGCTCAAAGGCCTCACTGTTGACCAAACCCTAAAAGTCAGCAAAAGTCAACGGTCAAACTTTGACCCGAATCGTCGAGTGCACTTGGGCAACTCGGCGAGTCTACTCGTGTCCACTATCTCTCTAGTCTTGCTTGGCACATCGAGTCCCTCCCCTTGCTCGACGAGTTACACCTGGCATGAATCGCGGGGCCACCCGACTCAACTCGCTGAGTCTCAAGATCAACTCGGTGAGTTGCGCCTTGAACTCCAGTCCTCTGACCCCCTTCTGACTCACTGAGTCATTCCCCCAACTCGGCAAGTAACTCACTGAGTGATTTACATGAAACCCTAACCCTACTCGTCGAGTCTGCCCTTGGGACTCGGCAAGTTCATGGCATGCACAAACTCAATAGACCTCCTGAGGTCAGATCTATTCCTTTGATCCATAGATCTGACCTTCCCAAGCCTGATAAAGACGTAAAGCTCGAATCTTGACACTCATGGGACGTCTAGGAGGTTTCACTTGGTGATTTAGCCCCAAAAATAACATCCTAAGCTAATTACCTCCATAGCTTAACTTAAAGCAAGCTGGAATAAGCTCTTTAGACCATTATGGGTCCAGATCTAAAGTCTCAATACGAATAGGGGCCATACTCTCACAATTCATTCCAATAAAGGACATAAAAACTCTACATTTATGGATTCCTTCAACCAAACAGATAAAGGGGCGATATAATACCTCAAAGATGAAGTCTTTTGCTCGAAATCCACAGATGAACAACCTCCTTGGCCTCCTCTAAGCTAGAATCACCTCCTTCTTGCAAGAATCAATCACAAAGATCAATAAATGGCTCCTTTCCTCTCACACACGCTCTAGCTCCTTTAGGGTTTCTCTCTGGGGTTTGGTAGCCGCAAATGACAGCCCTAAGGGCCTTTAAATAGGTCCCAAACCCGGGAAATTAGGGTTTCATTAAACAGCCTGGACTCGCCGAGTCCACTCATGAACTTGCCAAGTCCACTCATGAACCTGGATAAGAATCTGTGACCCTACTCGGCGGGTCTAAGCACCAACTCGCCGAGTTTCTCCACAAACTCCAAAAATAAATGAATAAAATAATTGATGGATTTTAAGCATAAGAAACGTTCCTATGTGCTCATACAAACCCTAATGCTTGGTCATCCTAAACTGATTGTAGCAGGAGGGCAAGGGGTGGAGGATTATGTCGATAGCCAAATCCTCATCAAACTTAACATTAAGTTTGAGAAGACGATCAACATACCTTTGCATTTTCTGCAAATGAGAGGTTAGGGATTCTCCACTCCCCATCTTGGCGGTGATCATGTTAGTAATGATCTCATAACGCTCTTGCCTCGCGCTCTGGTGATACCAGTCCAGCAAATCCTGATGCATTTCATATGGATACATGTCCTCATAGGACTTTTGGAGTTCAAGGTTCATGGTGGCCAGCATGATGCAGTGAACTTTTGTGGCATCACGCTCGTGGGCCTCAAAGGTGGCCAATTCCTCAGGAGTAGCAACATCTGGGATGATCTTCTCAAGCTTTTCATCGAGGACATATTCTTTGTCCTCGTAGCGTGTGATCATTCGAATATACCTCATCCACTTGTTGAAGTTTGAACCATCAACTGTCACTTTCTGACACAAGTTCATCAACGAGAATGACCCAGAAGCGTTGTTGTTGTTGTTGTTTGCAGACATCTGAAAAAGAAAGGAACAAAGTTGATTAGAAATGAATCCCTAATTAAACACCCAAATGAGAAATTAGGGCTAGGATCCAACAACATTATTTACAACTTAGAAAGGGATGTCGTACTCTAAAAGTAAATAATTCGAAGGTAAGTGAATGACGATTCACTAATTCTCACCATGAAAAACGAAAAAGCAATTCAGGTTTTAAATGTATTGAAAACTCCTAGATCTTTGAGATTCATTGAACTTTTCAATGGCATGTTTAAATCTCGATATGCATTTCAAATTTGCAACTGGGATGCCGAGGATCGCAAACAAATTTGTGAATAACCATGCGAATCAACGTGGTGCACTAAATGTCTCTATCACCTAATCAATGTGCCGGTAAACCACACACGCTCCATTGATCTATGACAAACATCGAGTCACCCTTCGCTACTAATTTCATCCCCAAATTGATGTGTCGGTTAACCACACACGCTCCATCAACGTTTGACAAGGGTACGAAGCGTAATTCCATGGATTAGCATTATTTTCACATTTTACCCTAAAGTAACTAGGAATGGGAATTTGTAAAAAAAACATGTAGTTACTTTATATTCAACATTATACTTTTAATGAGGAGAGGGTTGCCCTATCCTACCCGTTCGGCTAACGACCCTCCACCAGTCAAGCAAGCGGTAAGTGTGAGTGTACACCCATTAAGCTCCATTTTATAGGCAGCAACCTTATATCCACCTTATAGACCAGCTTCGTGAATGAGGCCTAGTAACGGTAAGACTAGCGTTTTAAGTTATACATATATATATATTAATTAAGCTTGTAATAATATATAATAGTATAGGGTTGAATTTTAAACTTGTAAAATTCTAAGGGTTTGAAATTTAAATTATTCAAAATTAAACTTTTAATTACAAAATTCAAATTTCAAAACTTGAGGGCAAGTTTTGAACTTTTCAAAACATAAGGGATCAAATAACAAATAATTCAAATTAACCAATAAATTTCATAATTATCTATATTTGACCAAATCTTAATTTTAGTCATTAGATAATTACCAAATAACTTTTAAATAATCCATATTTATCACATAAATAACTAATATTTAAAAAGATTTGAAATTATCTATTCTTTTGGCAAGGATAAACACTTAATTTAGATAAAATTCGGATTTTAACTTCATAAAACAAATTAAGCATCAAGTCCAAGTCAAAACAGCACCCAAAACCCGAAAAACCCTAATTCTGACGAACTGACTCGCCGAGTCAGACCTGGACTCGCCGAGTAGGGGCCAACTCGCCGAGTCCAGATACTGACTCGCCGAGTTGAGTCGGGTAGGGACCAAAAAAAATCGATTTTCAGCAAATAAAGCAGTTAAGCATCACATACAAGTGAAACTAATCACAGCTCTGATACCACTGATGGGTTTTAAGCATAAGAAACGTTCCTATGTGCTCATACAAACCCTAATGCTTGGTCATCCTAAACTGATTGTAGCAGGAGGGCAAGGGGTGGAGGATTATGTCGATAGCCAAATCCTCATCAAACTTAACATTAAGTTTGAGAAGACGATCAACATACCTTTGCATTTTCTGCAAATGAGAGGTTAGGGATTCTCCACTCCCCATCTTGGCGGTGATCATGTTAGTAATGATCTCATAACGCTCTTGCCTCGCGCTCTGGTGATACCAGTCCAGCAAATCCTGATGCATTTCATATGGATACATGTCCTCATAGGACTTTTGGAGTTCAAGGTTCATGGTGGCCAGCATGATGCAGTGAACTTTTGTGGCATCACGCTCGTGGGCCTCAAAGGTGGCCAATTCCTCAGGAGTAGCAACATCTGGGATGATCTTCTCAAGCTTTTCATCGAGGACATATTCTTTGTCCTCGTAGCGTGTGATCATTCGAATATACCTCATCCACTTGTTGAAGTTTGAACCATCAACTGTCACTTTCTGACACAAGTTCATCAACGAGAATGACCCAGAAGCGTTGTTGTTGTTGTTGTTTGCAGACATCTGAAAAAGAAAGGAACAAAGTTGATTAGAAATGAATCCCTAATTAAACACCCAAATGAGAAATTAGGGCTAGGATCCAACAACATTATTTACAACTTAGAAAGGGATGTCGTACTCTAAAAGTAAATAATTCGAAGGTAAGTGAATGACGATTCACTAATTCTCACCATGAAAAACGAAAAAGCAATTCAGGTTTTAAATGTATTGAAAACTCCTAGATCTTTGAGATTCATTGAACTTTTCAATGGCATGTTTAAATCTCGATATGCATTTCAAATTTGCGACTGGGATGCCGAGGATCGCAAACAAATTTGTGAATAACCATGCGAATCAACGTGGTGCACTAAATGTCTCTATCACCTAATCAATGTGCCGGTAAACCACACACGCTCCATTGATCTATGACAAACATCGAGTCACCCTTCGCTACTAATTTCATCCCCAAATTGATGTGTCGGTTAACCACACACGCTCCATCAACGTTTGACAAGGGTACGAAGCGTAATTCCATGGATTAGCATTATTTTCACATTTTACCCTAAAGTAACTAGGAATGGGAATTTGTAAAAAAAACATGTAGTTACTTTATATTCAACATTATACTTTTAATGAGGAGAGGGTTGCCCTATCCTACCCGTTCGGCTAACGACCCTCCACCAGTCAAGCAAGCGGTAAGTGTGAGTGTACACCCATTAAGCTCCATTTTATAGGCAGCAACCTTATATCCATCTTATAGACCGGCTTCGTGAATGAGGCCTACTAACTGTAAGACTAGCGTTTTAAGTTATACATATATATATATATATATATATATATATATATATATATATATATATATATATATATATTAATTAAGCTTGTAATAATATATAATAGTATAGGGTTGAATTTTAAACTTGTAAAATTCTAAGGGTTTGAAATTTAAATTATTCAAAATTAAACTTTTAATTACAAAATTCAAATTTCAAAACTTGAGGGCAAGTTTTGAACTTTTCAAAACATAAGGGATCAAATAACAAATAATTCAAATTAACCAATTAATTTCATAATTATCTATATTTGACCTAATCTTAATTTTAGTCATTAGATTTCATAATTATCAAGGGCCACGAATGGGCTAACTATCTAAATACAAATACAATACATAATAATTGTGTATGCTAAGAGACATGGTCTAATCGCTTTGACTCAAGCTTGAAGGTTTTTTACAATGTGTAGAAAGAAATGGCTTGTGATAGTGGCTTTATGGAGTTTCCTTCGGATTGAAACCAACCGATTTTTATTTTCTTTGGCTTGAAATCGGATTTTGAAAAAAAAAAAAAATCAAAAGAGTATGAAAAGCTATGGCTGGGTTTAAATTTTCAATTTGATTATAGGGAGAATGAAAAAAATATGGTCTTAAATTTGGGGATGATTAGAATAAGAATCAACATTAACGGGAAAAGGGATTCGACAATAATACATTTGTACATGAAATAAACCTGAATCGTAATGAGGAGGGTATTTTTGAAATTTAACATTGAACCAATGAAGCTCTAAAAATGTCAGGTAGCATTTCGATTTCTTCACAAACAACTTGTGTTGTTTTAAAGTTGAAAACACTATCCTCAAGTGTTGCAAGTGGCTATCGAGGCTATCACTGAAAATCAAAATGTCTTCAGAAAAAAAACAGTAAAAATTTCTTAATATAATCCATGAAAACCTCATTCATTAAAGCCATTTATTATAATAGAGATATTATGTTAGAATCAGGACCAAGGGTGATGATAATTAGATTCCTAGATGTCATCGTAGACCGTGTAAATTCACTTTTTTTATTGCAAGAGAATTATCCCCAAAAATGACACGAGATGTAGGCACATGATAAAAATGCAAACTATTAAATTAAGGGGTAGGGAGAACAAAAAACGTGTTACAACAACATCAATTAATTAAATTAAGAGACTCAGTCACGGTGCTTATACGAAAAAGAAGGCTGCCCCTTTCAGGCTTCCACCAGCGTGCTCCTCCAAATACCCACCTCTGAGCGATACCTCTGGCCACTCCATCAGCGTGCTTTTACCCTAACGCCTCCACTCCAGCGACTTCCTCCGCCACTCCATCAGCGACTACCTCCGGCCACCAGACATGAGCGCCGCCACCCCAGCGCCTAGCCGGTAAGATTCTCTTCTCCACCTATGAACCGAGGGTTTTTTTGGGTGATTATTATCGAAATCATCAAATCATCGACTGTTTACTCTATCAATGTCAATTAGATTTGAAATTGATTAGTTTTTTTATGAATAAAGTGTAATGTAATTTTGATGTTTAAGTTAATGTTGTTATTGATTTCCATACGAATGCTGCTCTTTTGTTGTGTTTAGGGATTCAGAGTTTCAGCTATGGTTGCTGATGAAACCAACCTCCAACGCCACCTCTCAACTTTCAAACGAGCGATACCCACCTCCTCCAGTATTGCCCCTTCGCAGACTACACCAACCTCCTCTTGGTGAGTTATTATCTGAAATCGAGATAAAATCGTTTTTGTTTTCTGAGTCTTAGAAACTGTGCTATAAAATCGAATTCATATGACAGTATGAGCTTCGATGTATGTTTATAATTCCAACTGAGCTCTCAATCAAAGTACTAATAAGTCTATTTTTTTTAACACAAATGATCATGTCAAACTTCTTTCTGTTTGTGTATACCATTCTCATGTCTTGGATTCATGTGTATATTAATCATGCAACTTGCAATATAGAGCATGTTTTCTTTGTTTCATCATAATGAGAAAACATGTTCTATATTTACATTTTTCTAAGAGTAAAATACACGAATGGTCCCTATGGTTTGGGTAATTTGCACGTTTGGTCCCTAACTTACTTTTTTAACTCGGAAGGTCCTTACTGTTTGTTTTTGTTACGTGTTTGGTCCCTTCTATTTGTTTTTGTTACGCGCATGGTCCCTATCTTACCTAAAAAGACTATTATTTGATTAGGGAAAGATGATGGGATAGGTAGGGTAAGGTGAGTGGAGTGGGGTTGGGAGTGTGTTTATTTAAATAAATTAAAAAATCAAGGGTAAAATAGTCTTTTTAGGTAAAATAGGGACCAAGCGTGTAACAAAAACAAACAGTAGGGACCTTCCGAGTTAAAAAAATAAGTTGGGGACCAAACGTGCAAATTACCCTAAACCATAGGGACCATTCGTGTAATTTACTCTTTTTCTAATTCATTGTGTAATAGTCAAACCACATAAGTATGTCAAAACTAAAGGACAAAATAGATGAGAAGGAAGAGTCAGTTGCCTTCTATATTTTACAAGTAGAAAAATCCACATGTCAAATTGTGTCATTGGATTTCTAGATATTTTTTATGATTATAAAAAGTCTGAAGTCCTTTCACCTCATTATCTGACCATATATAGTATTATATTAAGTCAAGCTCATATTGTAGAATGTGAAAAGGTTCTACAACAGCCATAATGTGTATAATAGCAAATACATATCTTTTGCTTATTAGATGTGACATTGATCAAATGATAAATTCTTGGGATGTATAACTCTGATCACAAGATTATTCTCTATCATTTATGAACTAGTATATGTTCTATTTTTTATTTTATTTTTATTTATTATTATTATTTTTTTTTTTGTATGTCATTACATACAAGATTCTACAAGAATGGGGGGGCTTTTGCTGCTCAAAAACTTTAAGAAGAAAACAGGAGGTTCTTGACTTCTTTCTCTCTTGGCATTTAATTTATATTTTTCTTAACACCATTATTTCTGATTTGAAAATTGAAAATGTGTTATTGTATGTGATGAAGACCTCATATATAAAGATTATGAGAGCGAGTCCAAGCTGAAGCTATCAACCCATTCTGCCAACGGGGTGGTATAATTCTAAGATTATTCATATTTTAAGAATATATTTTTCCGACTACCGTATTAAAGTTTTATTTTTCACAGGGTCTTACAGCTTCAGCCTCAAAGCTAGGGAAGATGCATTTTGCTGATGTTAATTTGGAGATGAAGCGCCAAGCAATCACTTTCGAAATGAAAGTAAAATCTGACTCGAATGTAAGAAATTTTCCTATATGTATATGTATATGTATATGTATACATATACGTATACGTATACATTAACTTTTTTTCCTATTGATTATAGGTTGCGGTGTCTGCTATGCTCGGAGACCCTAACCGGGATTTGACAACACATCTCACTTTGAAATTGCCATCTAAACATGCAATGGTATTTTAGTAAATATTGAACATGCTATATATATATATATATATATATATATATATATATATATATATATATATATATATATATATATATAAATAGGGTTAGGTTCATGTGAGACGGCTTAATTTTGTGAGACCGTGAGACGCATTTTTTTATTTATTTATTTATTTTTTTAATTTTTTTTAGTTAACTCAAGTTCCGAAAATAATATTTAAAATTTTTTTTGGATTTTTCCATTTATTTTGCATTTTAAAATTATTTTTTAGAATATGTCAGTGTAATATTCTATTAGAATATTTCACGTATTTTTCAAAAAAAAAAGGAATTTATTTTTATTTTTTTTAATTAATTCAAGTTCCGAAAATAATATTTAAAAAAAGAATTTTTAGATTTTTCCATTTATTCTGCATTTGAAAATTAATTTTTAGAATATGTCAGTGTAATATTCTATTTAGAATATTTCACTTATTTTTCAAAAAAAAAAACGGATTTTATTTTATTTTTTAAAATTTTATTTTAGTTAATTCAAGTTTCGAAAATAATATTTAAAAAAAGAATTTTTGGATTTTTCCATTTATTTTGCATTTTAAAATTATTTTTAGATTTGGTCTCAAGGTCTCACAAAATTAGAATCACACACACACACACACACACCACCCACACACACACACACTTATTTATTTTCATTTTCATTTTCAGGTGGAACTGATGTACATGAAGAAATATCTCGCACTCAGTGGAAATATCAGCATAAAAGGCCATCCATTTATGAGTTGTTCAGCAACTGTTGGAAATAAAGTGATATCAGTAGGTGCAAATGTCGGTTTTCATATGAAATGCCAACGTCTCGCTGCATGCAATGTCGGTTTAAGTTATACGAAAAACGATCTTATGGCATCGTTCATTGTGTCAGTACCTCTCTCTTTTTCAATTACAGCATTGTACTATTTTACATCACTTATTGATTATGTTCTTCATTAATGTAGGTCGGACAAAGGGGACACGCTTACCTTTGCTTATCACCAGGATGTGAATCCTTCCTTGAAAACAGCTGTTGCAGGTGAGCTAACACACATCGTGTCGAGCAATGACACGTTGTTCATTCTTGGGGTCCAGCATGGCTTGGACCCACAGACGATCATCAAGGCCCGTGCAAGTAGTATGGGTAAATTAAGTGCCCTAGTTCAGCACCAATTTTCCCGCAGGGCGCTTATCACAGCTACTTGTGAAGTCGATTGCATGGATCTAAACAAACGATCGAAGTTTGGATTAACATTGGCATTGGATCCGTGATTATTCAGAAGTGTTGGGGGGTGGGGATGGGGGATTGTGGCGGAGTGATTGTTAACTTGTCCACATCGACACTAATTAATGACATATTGGGAAGTTGGACTCACATTGACACTAATTAGTTTATGAGTTGATATTGGGTTATTGAAATACAATATGGTCACATGAATATGATAGTTTAAAGTAAATGCGTTTAATGATAATTTTTATGAGTTTCGTCTAATAGGTTTTAAAACTACCATAGTTATAAATTTGTTTCATTTAAAAAATTATAATCTTGATCTACGAAAAAATCATATTAGATTCATATGTCCACCTACATATCTTTCGTTCTAATTATTATGTGAATATTAGTTTTATTAGTAGGCATATATTGAAAATTATTCATACTTCTTAAATGAATATTAGTTTGATTATGTTTCTTGTCATTTTGTATTTTATCATGGAAGAAAATATATTGTTATATGCATTTTAATTTGATTATGTTTATGATAATTTTAATATTTCATCATAAATATTATTTGTGACTATTTGTTATATATTCTCAATGGAAGACAATATTATTCATATTAATATGTTCCCTTTTAAACCACCCGTCGTGTATAGTTTAGTCGTCTCTCGAGGGTTGATTCTTCGTTTTCGGATGCGGGGAAGAAGCCCTAATAATATTTGAGGCAGGAGATACCTTGAAAACAATGATTGTTAGTATATCTGAGTTCTACTTAAATAGTCTAGGTTTTTATATTATTTATCTTTAATACGTGTAGTCCTCAATCATCTCTTGGCTGGCTTCCATCCCCTTGCTATATTCATATTTGAATTTGAATAACCACCACAATAAATATTCTCTGATGAAAAATTATGTCACTGTTACTGTGATAGTACAATATATATCTGAATATATTATTTTTCATATATAGGTTCATAATTATTTCCTAACTTTATTCGTGTGTTTATCTTTATCTTTAACGTTTGATGTCAACATTTTATAGATAAAAGATTGAAAATCTTTGAAGGCGAAGACAATTACTAGATCATTGAACGAAAATGACAGTGTAAAATTATGTCAAATTTGCAACCATGTTTCAAGAAAACATATTCAATGTATTTGTTAGTTCGAATTGCATTTAACAAAATTGTCGTGTTAATGGAAATTTTAATTGTATATTCACATGGAGTTTTATAAAAACTAGAAGGGAAGCCCATGCTTTCCATGGGTTAGAAAAAGGAATCGTGATGGCATATTAATATTCTTCATCCAAATCTAAAGAATATGGTAGATAATATCTAATATGAGGGATTTTCTTTTCTTTCCATCATCAACTCATTAATGAGTAAAGAAACATTTACATATACAAATTGAAATGGCTCCTTTCGAGACAACATATGTGTGTCCTGTTAAAAATCAGAAAAAATTTACTGTTCCAATTGTAAATGTAATTACCACTTCTTGCCACTACACAAATATTGTCAATTTTTTCCAACATATCAACTTCAGGAACCGCAATTGCATGGACAAAAGCAAGGTTGACGCACTGGCCTATTACTGCTGCTCTATGGATCGGATTTACCTAAAGGAATAAGAATATATATATATATATATATATATATATATATATATATATATATATATATATATATATATATATATATATATTTAAAACTAAGCAAGTCATAAACATCTTTTGGACATATAAATTTGGCATAATCATACCCAAGTTCATAACTTTCAATGGGCTTCCTTTGGAGAAGTCTCACATTATAAGCTTTGAATCAAGCCCTCCAGTGATAACTGCAAAAGAAACATACATCATCTTAATTTATTAAAGGGTAATATACATTTTTGGTCCTTGACTTTGTAAAAAATTACAGTTCTAATCCCAAATAGTTTCCTTTTGAAATTTTAGTGTCTATTTTTAATTGTGTAACAATTTTGATCCCTAAGAATGTTCAAAAACAATATTTTCAATAGTTTCCTTTTTGCAATTTTGGTGCCTATAGGGACGAAAATGGTTACAACAATTGATAATTGGTACCAAAATTACAATAGGAAACTATTTGGGACCAAAACTGAAACTTTTGAACAAACTCAAGTACCAAAAAGGTAATTTACTCTTCATTAAATTATAGCATTCAATTTCTTCCTATGCAACATTCTACTTCGAAAAATCTGTAACCAATTATAGCAATGTCATCCATAAACAAGTATCATTGATGATTTGATATGCCCTAAAATTATTCATAGATTCAAAGGCAATATAAGAAAGTACATCTTCTCAAGGTCTCCAAGGAAGAAACTACACGCTGCTACATATTTGAAAACAAATTAAGATGAGAAGCAAGAAAATTGTATGTGTATGTTAGGTGTTGGATGAAATGTTTGCTACTGTTATGTGTGTGTATGTGTGTGGGGGTGGGGGGTTTGCAACAGTAGCAGTAACAATGACATAGAAATTAGAACCCAACATATTACATATATACATCTTCTTTACCTTATTTTCAAAGTCATTTGCATAACCTAGTGTTCTTGTCATTGAAACCAAAAGCATGTGATATGATTAAAAAAATGTATTTGACCTGGAAAAAAAAAATAAAAGAATGTCATTTGATAATTAACACTTTATTTTTCTAAATATATTAGAGAAAGAGAGAGAGCGGGTGTGACTGAAAGCTTATGTAAAAGCTTACCTAGAGGGAAGCGGTATTGTTCATACAAAAAGATGTATATATTAATCATATGATCTTTTTGGGAGTTATATAAATCGAGTAAAATAAAAAAAAAAAATACATCTTTCTGAGTGGAATGTTAACTTGCATATTCAAAATGAAGAAAATGATCTTTTTTACATTCAAATATGCTTTGCTTTATATCAAATTTGTTTTCAAAGTAAAAGTTGATTTATAATATGCTTTGCTTTTTATAAAATTTGATTTAAAATATGGTCATTCATTCATCACACCTTAATACATGAAAATACAACAATACTATGAACTTCACCAAAATAAGGCTGTACAAATACTTTAATGTTGGTAGATGTGCAAGGTCATTAGGAGGACATCCGTAAAATGCAACACCAGCATCAACCTAAGGGACTAAAATGGAACTTGCAATAGAAAGAGAACCACGCATGAAATACCCATTGACACCAACCTATATCAAATTATCAAATAGCAACATCAACATCAACCAAACTACATTTCTATTTGCATAACATAGCAAGGTCAAAATCATCATAATTTATATTATATTAAACTAAAAGCAGATAAATAAAAATGAAAATTTCAAGCGTAAAGAATTACCTAAAGCCCCATTTTTCTTTTTCCTCATATACTTTTAAAGTCATTTACTATGGCAATACTAAACTTGAAGTTGAAGAGCAAATAAAACAACAAAAATAGATAATTATGGACTATACAATAGCATGAGAACTATTATGTCAAATATAAGTGTTCTAAACAATAAAGAAAAAACAATTTAATTTTAGTACCGTTTCTTAACATTTTTGTCCCATAAGTAGGCTAAGTTAAGAAACCAATTGTTATCGATTAATAAAAATTATCATCATACCCTTACATCTTTGAATATACAAGTTGGGATGACAAAATACTCCTATTTGCTAAATGTTGAACACGACTCTTTTATATGGGAAACAACAAGACTTTTATTATGACACTTAAGAAGAACTTACACTTTGTGAGACTACTACACACTTTGCTTTCTTTGAGGCTTTCTTGGATGGTTTGGAGCAAATGAGCTCCATACCTATTTATAGGCCTCTTAGGATGGTTCTAGATACTAGCATACACTTACTACATACTAGATAACTCTAGAACTATCTAACATACTCTACATCCTTCCATATGTTTCTAGAACGTTCTTCCATGTTCTGGAGAAGTCTAGGTTGCTCCAGTGTCTTCTAGAATGATCCATAACCTTCCAGGGTCTTCCATGTCGTTCTAGAGTATTCTAGACTCTTCCGGTATATTCCAGAGTCTTCCATAGTCTTCCATAATGTTCTAGAATCTTCTAGATCATTCTAGAACATGCTAACTTCTTCTAGACAATGACAAGATTCTATCGGGCTAGTGATGACCTTCAACACTCCCCCTCAGCACTAGCCCCCATTCTTCGTATCATGTTGAGCTGACATCTAAATCTTCACTTTTTCCTTTACTCAGCCCTTCGGTGAATAATTCTGCTATTTGTTTATCAGTCTTGATCTGTCGCATATTGACTTCTTCCTTGAGAACTTTTTCTCTTCCACATGCTTGGTTTTTTCTTACTTGTTGCAGTCGTTGCTTCGTGTATTGTTTTCGTAGTTGACAACAACATTCGTGGTTGCATTTTCTAGCAGCATAATATTGTTCCTGACTTTGTTGAACTATCTTGTGTAGTTTCTTATGCCTCCCTTTGAGAAACTTGTAAGCATGTGAGTTGTCCCTTTTACAAGCCTTGGAAAATTCCCACAATATTAACATGTTATGACGTGATCCCTTATTGATCTGCTCATCTCGTTTAGATGTTGCTCTGTTGAGAAATTCTACTTTGCTCTTACGAATTAATGTGTTTTTCTTCTTTTTCGCCTTATCCAGTTTCTCCATCACATGTTCCATTTTTCGTCTAAGATGAGACTTTTTATGCAACTCTGGTGATGTCATGTTATTATTCTCCTTTGGAGTATCCATCTTCGAATGAACGTCTTCCTCCTTCAAGGTTGTCATAAACTTTGTCTCGCTCTTCTTGATACCTTTGTCGAGTTTCATAGTTGATAGCATTCGGGATCCAATCATATTTCTCTTCAAGGGTACAATGTGAATTATTGAACCCTTAGTGATACGCATGGTATCATCTCTCTCAAATGACCAGGGTCGTACGTTGTCTAGGAAATCCATTCCCAATACCATACGATAGTCATCCATATGCACCACTGTCAAGTCTATGGTTCCTTCCCATTCTGCTATCTTAAGAGGTACTCCATATGCAACACCAATGATAGGCTTGGATAAAGAGTTGACGACTTTCAACCGGCCTGGATTTTTGGTGTATTTGATGCCCAACTTTTTAGCTTCATCTTTAGCAAGGAAATTATGGGATGCACCTGTATCTACCAATGCCTTGGTGTATCCTCCATTTACCCTGGCATCCACGAACATTAGCCTTCCTCTTGTAGTCTTATTCTCTTCAATAGCACATAGTACCTCAGCATCCCATTCATCATCTACTTCCTTTTTGGAGTTTACTACATTGCTTTCCACAGACTTTTTCTTTGACCAACAATCCTTGGACATGTGGCCCCACTTTCCACAATTGTTGCAGTTGCCTTCGAACCTCCTCCCCCGAGAACTCTTATTTTCGGTCTTTTGAGATCTCCATGGTTGTGAGGTTCTTGGCTGACTCTTCCCTTTGTCAGCATTTTTGTATCCTTCTTTAGAAGGTGGCTTGAAATTCCTCCGACTTTTACTTGTGTAGAGTGCTTCTTCTTCACTCTTCAGCGTGATGCCTCCCATTCGCTTAGCCATAGCTTCTTGGCTGGCCAACAAATTTTCAAACTCTACAAGTGATGGTTGAACGGGCCATCCTTGTACAGCAGTAACAAAGCTTCTATATTCCGGCCTTAGTCCATGGATAATGATCCTCTTCATTCGAGCTTCTGCAATGACGGATTGCGGATCTAGTTCAGTAATCTCCCGACATATCGACTTGACCTTGTGGAAATATTGAGCAATCGTCATGTCACGTTGTGAGATTGATAATAGCTCGTTCTCCAAAAGTTGTAGTCTCGTATCATTCTTCTTTGAGAAAAGCGTCACAAACGTGTCCCAAGCTTCTTTCGGGGTGTTCTCATCCCGAATATGCTCCAACATCTCTTCTTCGATTGTGGTCTTCAAGGCAAACATTGCTTTGCCTGCTTTGATTTTCCATCTACGCAAAGCACCATTAACGTCTTCCTCTGGTGGTGTAGTTTCGCTTCCACCAACGACCTCCCATAGATCTTGTCCTTGTAAGTAGGACTTCATACATGTTTCCCACGTTTTGTAGTTGTTGTTGTAGAGTTTCTTGATTCCTCCGACGACTTGGAGATCACCCATCGTGTTGGCAGTACCTCGGTAATACCAAACAAGCTAGTTTCGATACTAAACTTGCAGAGTCACAAACTACTCACGATACAACGAGAATCACTCGTTCTCACTATCAAGAAACTTTGCTCTGATACCAGATTGTTGAACACGACTCTTTTATATGGGAAACAACAAGACTTTTATTATGACACTTAAGAAGAACTTACACTTTGTGAGACTACTACACACTTTGCTTTCTTTGAGGCTTTCTTGGATGGTTTGGAGCAAATGAGCTCCATACCTATTTATAGGCCTCTTAGGATGGTTCTAGATACTAGCATACACTTACTACATACTAGATAACTCTAGAACTATCTAACATACTCTACATCCTTCCATATGTTTCTAGAACGTTCTTCCATGTTCTGGAGAAGTCTAGGTTGCTCCAGTGTCTTCTAGAATGATCCATAACCTTCCAGGGTCTTCCATGTCGTTCTAGAGTATTCTAGACTCTTCCGGTATATTCCAGAGTCTTCCATAGTCTTCCATAATGTTCTAGAATCTTCTAGATCATTCTAGAACATGCTAACTTCTTCTAGACAATGACAAGATTCTATCGGGCTAGTGATGACCTTCAACAATTGGCAGAGTCTCAAGATCAAGAAGGAGCAAAACCTAAATTTATCTTTCAAAAAGTAATGAAATTAATGCAAGAAGACAAATACTTTCTACATAATTAATAGATCAAAGGAGAAAATATGTGTACACATTAACATGACTTGCCTTGAATTGCTTCTACTTCTCCACTTTGAGTAAATATCATAACATTTTCCTACAATGATGGTTTATTGGAACTGTCGAGTACAAAGCTAAGTGTAAACAGAAGTACAGAACACTAAATTGGTTATATGCAGGAACAATGTTGGAACTTTCCATAACAAAAAATTGTAAAGATATGCTAAGCAGCTCTTTGCTCTTAATTACATCGCAAAATATTCAACATTGTTGCTATTAAAATACACCAAAAACAGGGGGAAAGAAAAGAACTGTTATTTGCTCTAACTTGATTAAGCTTTAATAGAAGGACCAAAATCACATTTGGAAAATATCTTTCAAAAATCAATTAAGCAATATTACCATTATTTTAGGTGTGAATTGTTGATTAACACTCAGTAAGTGCTAAATATTAAAAAAAATAATAATAAATAAATAATCAAATACCAGGTATGTAGCCGATAGATTCTCTCTTGTACAAAGTAGGAAACCAAGTAAAGAAAAGTTTCATTCAGCAACTATAAATTAGAAACTACCTTCAAGATCACAATTGAAGAAGGATTTTGTATAAATTGAATAGTAAAACATTATAAAGTCCCAAACAAATTAAACTCGCAGTGGTGTTTGTATCAGGCATTTTATCGAGTACTTGATGTGCGTCTCAAAACATGAAATATTGTAACATACACGTTTTGAAATTGTGTTTTAAGTAAATAATATTATGTGAATTTGAATGTTGAGTTCTAAAAAATTGTTTTTACTAGAATTGAAGTAAAACTATGCTTAGAATCATTCAGAAAGTATTGGAAGTCTTATGAGATTCCAATCAAATGTCAAATAGTGAAATTTAATGAAAATATAAAATTTGGAATAAGTAAAATTTTATTATTGAAAGTTGTAGATAATCTTGTTAGAAACATTTAGGCGAAAACCTCATCGAAATCCGAGTTATAACGAAGAAGTTATGACCAATCGAAGATCCGCGACAAAACGGGCACGGCGCCGAATGACATAAAAGTGATTTTTTGATAAACTACTTTTTAGCCTTAGTAATCTAAATTAAAGTCGTAGTATTCGTTAAACCGAGAATTTCGATAAAAAGAACGCCAAAATCTGACTTCGTATGAGGAAGTTATGATTTTTCAAAGTTTCAGCTTAGCAGTAGACAGCTAAAAACTCGAATTTTAGATCGAGTGATTTTTAGCCGACACAACCTAAACGAGAATTGAATTTCTCTTCATTAGTAGTACAACGGTAAAAAGTCTGACGAAAACGGATGTCAGATGAAGAAGTTATGAATTTTTAACGGATTTTCCTGTCCCGGTCTGTTAAAAATAATAATATTAAAAAATAAAGTCAAAATTAGCCGAAGAAGTCTAAACGAAAGTTGTAGATCATAATTTTACCTACGCGTGCATATAAAGAACGTCAAAAACAGAGCCCGTATGAGAAAGTTATGGATTTTACAAGATTTGGCACATTTTTCGAGAAATTTCGCATGAATAATGCTGCCACGTCATCCCTCGCATGCAGCCTCCACGTGTCGCCTTCTTATAGGACCGAGGTTTGCTGTGTCGCCTTCTGATTGGACCAAGTCCGCGATCCACTAAGCTTCAGACACCTTCACATGAGACACCCCTCGGATGACCCTCGCACCTACGTGGAGCCTGCCCATTGGACCGAAGTTAGGTCCAATCCGAAGCTGCTGTCTGCGAGCCAGCTGTTCCGACCCTCGCACCCGAGCCTCGCTGAAGTAGCCAGCTGGTCCGAGCCTCGCAGCCACCTGCCCTCTTCCCCTCGCTTTGGATCCGAACCTCGGCCCTATATAAGGGGTGCGAGACCTCCCGGGTAAATGTTAGAAATTTGCCACTTTTTACCCCTAAACTTATATTTCTTCTACTTCCACTCCCCCCAAAGCCCCGGTACTAATTCCAAAGCCCGAAACACGTCCCGAGACTCCCGAGAATCCCGAAAAATTTATCTTTTCGGTTTTGAAAGTCTACCTTCACAGAGCCCGGTTTTCAATAAATCTTCCGGTTTTCAACGAATAAAGTTATATTTAGAGCCAAAGTGTTGTCTAAATTAATATTTTAGCCCCGGTTATTTCACGGTGAGTTTAATATATAGGAACAATTGTATGCTATGTGTTATATGTGCTACGTGCTTTTCAGTGTTATTATTCCGGGTTATTTTCCCGTGTTATTTTTATTCACTATTTTTAATAGCAAAGAAATACCTTTGACCATGTGATCAGTGAAAGGACTTAGATTCACATTGGTACTGGTATGTAGCCTCTGTCCATGTAGAACATTTCTCCGTAAGAGAATGATTTTTATTCTATGGTATTGGCAGAAGGTTAGACAGGGCTATAAGCCTGAAATCTACCAAAATGTTAAATCCGAAGTTGTATGTCTTCTGTGCCATTTGGGCCAAAGCTTTATTGATGTATATCAAGTATGGAAATTGTTATATCTCATTGATTGTATATCTTTGAATCAAATCAATGATTGATATGGAAAGTTTGTCACATGATTCACATATCCCCTTGTTGTTCCTTGTTCCTCTTTGCTTCTGCCATATTGAAGTATATATATGATATAACATTATATCGTATCTATTATTAAACTCACTAAGCGTCACCGCTTACCCTCTCAACGTTTAACAAATTGCAGGAGATAAGCATCCAATATAGTTATATACTGGTAGAAGATTTTTGAATAGTTTGAAACTATTGTATCGATAGAAGCTTATGAATAGTTTGAAACTATTGTATTTTGCATTCCCATATGTATAAAACTATAGAATCATGGGAAGTAATATATAACACTTTAAAATAATCTGTTTGTATCCAGTAGTTTGTAACCTCTTTATCAATGTAAAATATTGTTTTTATGAATATGCAAGTAGCATGTTTTGGAGTAACTATATTATCAAGTATGAAAGTTTGGGTCTTTCATACATACAAAAGTTAGGGTCTTTCAAATATATTTCATTAAAAATGTAAAAAAAAATTCAAAAAACTTCAAAACAACAACAAATTACAAATAGCATGTTTTAAAATCCTTCCCCTATTAAGCTTGAATAAGTAAACTTAACCCTCTCCATGGTGGAGTCGTCTTCTCCTACCACCAACTTTGGTTGCTGGAAAACTCATCACCGCCACTAAGGCTATCTCCAACCCACCCCCAAACTCTATTTTTTTCCCATTTCTTCCCCCGTTCTCCTCCAACCTTACCTCATTTTCATCTCCATTTTTGGATATATGAATAGTATTCCCCAAATACTATTTATATCTCAGAAAATAAAATATGAGGGAATATTATTCTTATCTCCAAAAATGGAGTTGAAGTTTCGGTTGCCAATTTTAGTCTCTCTCATTTTTATTTTATAAATTTTTAGTTTGTTTTTGTCTACTAATTATAATTTAAATGCAATATTTAATATTTGTAATATCATGTTATATACTAATTTATATTAATTAATCATAAATATAGAGTTTAATATTTATTTATCGAATTCATATAAAAAAATTAAATATATACTAAAGACTTGAAACATAATAACATAATTTATAAAATATAGTAATCATATATGATCGTTATTTTGATATAATTATTATAAATATAAGATTATTTATAATAAAGTATTAATTAATATGAATTTATTGTATTTAAACGTTTTATTTATAATAATATAATTTGTAATATTCTTGTAATAAAAAAATATAATATATATATTTGTTAAAATCTAATTAGTAGAGGAGTGTATTTGACAATGTATATCAGTTATAAAAATAAAATATTATAAGAATATATTTTTTGGAGTAAAAAATAGGATAAAAAATGAAATAAGATTAGAGATGAAACACTATTTACTATGTTTTTTACTTCGGGGAAAATTTGAGATGGGTCGGAGATAGTCCAAGCACACTGCTTTTGTTCTTACAACATGTAATCAATGTACAACCAACTGAAGCATATGTACAACCACATTACTACACCACCTGATTTTCTCCATTCCCTTTTTTTCTGTGTTCTCCGACCACACACCACCATCCCCTCCCCACCTACATCGTCTTCTCCAGTGAGCTCAAAGAATTCAAACCAGAAAAAATCCAAAAAAAACCTGATGCAACCACTAAACCACTTTAGTAACCATATGAGAAATTTGATAATCTAAATCAAAATCGCCGTCGTTGATTTTTCTGATCAGAAAACCCCCACACACAAAGAAATCAATCGGAGACAATTACGTTGAAAAAAGAAGACCATTCCTCCATCTCCTTCCTCTCTTTGATGGAACCACCACCAAATACCGTCGCCGCCTCTCATCAATCTATAACCCCCACCAGTAACCCCTGTGATTACAATATGGGTTTCTTTACCCGGGCATTGGTCATATTCTTTAACAAGCACTACCACTTGTACTAGTCGTCTTCTCCGTCCAACAACACCACCACCGATGATATCAACCATTTACCAAAAACTCGAATTCATTGAATCTGATTGATCCACCATTGATTCATGACAATGGGTACGGCTCATGAACTTTGAGTCGATGATGACGAATCCCAACTCACCAACATTTAACCTTTAACCTGGCGAATACAATGGCTCGAGTCACTGTTACCATCAGAGACGGGGAGGGAGGGGATGAGGAAACATGTTCTTTAACCATACCGATCTGAGTAGGTGTTTGGTATAGTTTTGAAAATAGCTTATTAGCTTTTTTGTTTTTTAAAAATTTAATAAGCTAAAAAAGTGTTTGTGTATTTAAAAAGCGTTTTTTAAAACAGCTTTTTGGATTGAAAAAAATAAAGCTTTCAAAAAGATGGAAAATCCTAGTTTTTAGTCATTTTACTTCTAAAAAACAGTTTTTCTTATCCAAACATTTTTTAAAATCCGTTTTTTCTAAAAATCATAAGCTAATAAACATTTTTCTTAAAAATCACTTTTGCGATAAAAAAGCTAACCCAAACACACCCGGAGAGAGTTTGGAGAGATAGATAGAGATAAGAACCCGTGAGAAAAAGGAGAGGAAACCTAGACACAATTTTCTTCATCAAAACTCTTTGGTTGTTAGCTCAATTTAATCGGTTTGCTTTAATTTCATTTTCTTGGTATTACACGGGTTTCAAAAATGGCAAACATGACACATGATAGGAGGGGAAGGGAAAGAAACGAGGGTTGGGGTTGGGTCAAGTGGGCCTATCTAGAAATACATAAATAATAGAATTAATTAAAAAAAAGATATTTATAAGGATACAATAATCTTTTTAGTTGAGACATGGACCAATCGTCCAATAAAAACAAATTATAGGGATGATCCGAGTTAAAAAAAAATTAGAGACTAAACACATATATTACCTCAAACCATAGCGACCATTTGGTGTAATTTACTCAATTATTTATAGTCAATATATATACTCGTCACAATTCTCAATATGTTCCATACCATTACCTTTGGTGATCAAGGTTATTTACATTTTATTTAAGGTATCTTGATCTTTTTTGGAAATAGGATTATGGTTTGCACTTTGATATTAGTGAAATAGAATATTAGTCTGATTTTGGTGAAATAGAATATTAACTATACAATGACACCAAGTTTATGAGTTGATATTTTAAAGTAGAATATTAGTCTGATTTTATGGTCACATGAATTTGATATTTTAAAGTAAATGTGTTTAATGATATTTTTATATGATTTTCTAACAAATATATTTCCACAAGACTTTGTACTGTATAATGACTTTATTGTTATCGATTTATATTATCATATCTGAAAATGATTGGCTCGACAAGCTTTTTACATTTACGTTTTTCCATGTATAATCACTCAAATATTGTGTTAGAATGTTAAATATTGCTTTTTAAAGTGTTAACCATGTAATGAGTTTCGACTAATACGTATATAATCACCATAGTTATAAATTTGTTTCATTTAAAAAATTCTAATTTTGATTTACTAAAAATCCATATTAGACACATATGTCCACCCACATACCTTTCTTTCTAATTAATATGCGAGTATTATTTTTATTAGCCGGCATATACTGAAAATTATATATAATTCTTATATGAGTATTAATTTGATTATATTTCTTGTCATTTTGTATTTTATCATGGAAGAAAATATATTACTATATGCATATTACTTTGATTATGTTTATAATAATATTAACATTTCATCATAAATATTATTTATGACTAATTTTTATATGTTCTCAATAGAAGAGAATTTATTCATATTGATATGTTTATATTCATATTTAATAACCCCCATAATAAATATTCTCTGAAGAAAATTTATGTCATTGTTATTGTGATAGCACAATTTTATTTGAATATATTATTTTTCATATAAAGGTTCATAACTATTTCCTACTTTATTCGTGTGTTTATCTTTAACGTTTGATGTCAACCTTTTGTAGATGAAAGATTGAAAAGTTTGAAGACGAAGACAATTACTAGATCATTGAATCAAAAAGAAAGTGTTAAATTGTGTCAAATTTGTAACCATGATTCAAGTTATGTCAAATTTGCAACGATGATTCAAGAAACCATATGCAATGTATTTGTTAGTTGGAATTGTATTTAACAAAGTTGTCTTGTTAATGGAAATTTTAATTGGAATTTGTTAGTTTGTATATTCACTTCAAGTTTTATAAAATTGTTATGTTTTGGATATTCTAATATGAATATGTACTTTTCATATGTTTTTAGTATATAATATACTTTTTATAGAATAATAAGTAAAACACCAATTAAGAGTTCTAAAAAATGTTATTTGGATCATGGTGACATGGTAAGATAAGTGGAAGATATGGTGAATAACATATTGACTCATGTTCAAATCTTGACACTACTCGGCCTCTGTTGCCCTGGAGGTTCGTCTGCAACAACTCCAGGTCATGAATCATAGTCTCATGTTTGCAACGGGGTTGACAGTACGAGAAAGCTAGCCTGAAACCCTTGTTAGAGAAGTTCTTTTTTCCCGAAAGAAAGAATTCTAAAAAATGTTGTGAATAAATATTTATATTTTGGATATTCTAATATGTAGTTTTAATACGTTTTTTTAATATATAATAATATCTTATTTATCTCGTTATACTAATAAAAGATTATTTCTTTTGTCATATGTCATCATATTAAGTCTCCTAATTAATGTTATGTTACTTGTCAATCTATTGATTCTCTATTTTAAATTTTAATTTTCTCACTCTAATTACATTAAATTAATTTACAATAAAAAAATTAAATTAAATTAATAAAGATTATAAGATGATATAATTTTATGAATTTTTATTTAAATCAACGATTATAATTTATATAATTAAAAATATATCTCTTAATTAATAATTTATTTAAAATAATTAATTAATAGTTTTGAGTTTTTACTATGAAAGTTTAATTAATTTTATAACTGTGGTTTCACGGATTATAAACTAGTAGAATAATAAACAAAACATCAATTAAAGATCCTAATTAATCCTACAAATCTGCAATCAATGTTGATACGAATTTTAAAATTTTGAAATTCTATAATACCATGTTTAATGATTTTTAAATAAAACAATTAAATACTTAAGTTCAAATCCTGACACCATTCGGCCCCTGTGGTCATATATGTTCATCTGGTGACTGCTGACACTATTCAACCCTGTTTATATAATTATTCAGGTCTAACATTATACACTTCCATTATATACATAATGGAAGAGTGTAAAAGTGATAATTCCATTATATATCTAATAATGGAAGAGTGTAAAAGTGATTTTGGCCGAGGTTTGTATCTTCTTGTATGTCTAAAGAAAATATCAAAATACACATTATGTCGATAAAAACCACAAATCATTTCTAATTTCCTGTTCATCATTAAAGATGATAAAGTTGAAATTCGTCCATAACAAAGAAAAATGGGCAATTACTAATCTAGCAAAATTAAGGAAGTGATTAACAATTTTTAGCCAAAAATTTGGATTTGTCCTAAACTAGCCCACGAAACCGTAGGTGGTTAAAATGGCCTACTGTTTCGCCCATTTACCTACTGTTTTGATTTTAGTATATAAAGATTTTTTTTTTCATTTTTCACTATGAAACTGTAGACGAAAAAATGGTCTATTGTTTCCTCTGAAAAATCTACTGTTTCCCAAAGAGTAGATTAAAAATGATCTACTGTTTCGTCTAAAAACCTACGGTTTTGGGTTTTTTTTGGGTATGTGACTACTAATTCA
This sequence comes from Lactuca saligna, assembly GCF_052625555.1. Classification (NCBI taxonomy): domain Eukaryota; kingdom Viridiplantae; phylum Streptophyta; class Magnoliopsida; order Asterales; family Asteraceae; genus Lactuca; species Lactuca saligna. Next base: position 187,255,654 of record NC_136421.1, on the reverse strand, counting down.
TGTATTTTGACTATTATATCGTACCTACTATATATTAAAAGAAAAATCTCTTTTAGAGTAAAAGTGAGTGTATTTTTTAATCTTAAAAAAAAAAAAAACAAACAAACAAACAAACAAAAAAACAAAACCGCTTTTGGACGAAACAGTATATTATTTTTAATCTACTCTTTGGGAAACAGTAGACTTCTCAGAGAAAACAATAGACCATTTTTTCGTCGACAGTTTCGTAGTGAAAAATGAAAAAATAAAATTATATACTAAAATCAAAACAGTAGGTCATTTTAACCACCTACGGTTTCGTAGGCTAGTTTAAAACAAATCCTAATTTTTCGTTAAAAAGTGAGAAATCATTAATGAATTTGGTTGAATTTGGTTAGATTATTAATTTTCCAAAGTAAAAAACAACAAAACAAAAAGAAAAGGCGGTCACCTCAAAAGATAAACCAAACAATATTAGAAAGACAAAATTGCAAAAATGTCCTGTGATATGCATTTTTTGGGGTTTTAGTCCAAACCTCGACTTTTTTGGATTGGTGATCCTTATGAGCTGATTTGCTTGTAATTTTGGTCCCTCGAAAAACTGAAAAGACTAAAATACCCTTGAAGTATTTCTTTTTCATTTTTCTTTCATTTTTTTTTTATCTATTTTTACAATTAAAAAAATTAAGAAAACTCCCTCTCCCTCCCTCTCTCTCTCTCTCTCTCTCTCTCTCTCTCTCGTTGAACCACCACCAGAGGTGGAAACCGGCCGTCGGAAAAGTGCAGCAGCCCTCCTCTACCTTTTTCTCTTGTCAACTAATAACCCCAACACCATCTTCTACATGGGTACTTTCTCCGTCGCTCTGAAAGCTGCCAAAGATGAAGAACAAGCCACGAAGGGCTCGTCGGAGACACCAACTGCCACCTCTACCCCGTCTCTTCCATTCGTCAAGTAAGCACCTCCGACACCCCACTAGAATTGTTTTCCATTACAGCCTTCACCCCCCCCCCCCCCTATTTGTTTCCGGCAACGAGGACTCGACTCCTCCTTCTTGTCGAACGGAACAAACCAAACACCACCTGAGAATTGCCACTCCTGCCATTTCCGTTTGTGATTTTCGTCAGATCAGAAAAACAGCCAAGGGAAGTCGCCGCCTCTTTTCCTTCACTAATCGTTACCGGAGGTCGATGTCCGCCCCTCCTCGCGATTTCATCAGCCACTCCGATGTCAATGTTGCTGCCGATTTGTTTCCTCTTCCCCCGATCAGATGAAGACGCACTCCCTTTCGATTGTTCGTATGTGTTAAAGTGTAAATCTATAAATTGATTTCCAAATACGAAACGAAAAATAATTCCTGCCCAAAAATATAAACCCATGTGAATCATTTTCCAAATTTTATGTGTGTATGTGTTGAAGAACTTGTGTATTTTGAAGAACAAGATAAACGATTGTGTGTTCAGGAGAGAGAGAGAGAGAATGGGGTGTGGGCCCCACTTTATTATCAATAAAACATCAAATTAAATAGAAAAAAATATAAAAAATATATTAAGAGGTCAATTTAGTCATTTCAATTTCAATTTTCGGAGGGACATTTTTACATACAAACTAGTCCAAAATGACCACAAATCCAAAAAAGTCGTGATTTGGACTAAAACCCCAAAAAAATACATACCACAAGACCATTTTTGCAATTTTGTCTATTAGAAATTTAATTAACGTCACCAAAGAAGATCAAAGAAAATAAGAATTTTAATTCAAAATTCAGAAAACATGACAAACAAACAATTTAGGTATTATCAAATGTTAAGTGATGTGATTTAAGCATCATCGATTTGGTAAAAAAATATAAGTGTAACTTCTTTTGATTAAAGATTAATAACTAGAACTAGTCAGTAGCCACACATCATACAAAAACTCAATTTGCCGATAAATGAATTACAATTTACTCGGTACAAAAAATTCAATTCATCAATAACTATGACCAAAACCGCTAAAAAAATAGCATATCATACCCATAGTATCAAATCCCATCAGTCAATAATTCCATCACTACTATTGAAATGCCTCCTTTTATCACTAGGCAGATATACGCATGTTATTTCATTGATAAAAGTTCAACATCTTTCTTTTGCCACTAGATCATCTGAAGGTGCAGATCAGCCGCCTGTTGGGCAAGCTCCACCACCATAGCCTCATCAAAGAACTTATTGATGCTCACATCCTCGCTCATTCCCTATCAAAAAAAATATATATATATTTTAATATATATAGGGGTATTTTGGTCTTTTAAACAAAAATAAAATACCTTCCTACGCCTTGTTTTGACCATAAATTCACGTGCAAGGTACTGAATGGGTGCAGGCTCCAGTGGTCTTAACACAATGCTTTTGTCGAGTGGATCACCAGGAACAATTGCCCAGTGATCGAAAGCTGAAAGGGCAAATGCTTGACCTTGGGTATGATACCTTAAGTCTGTCTCAAAACCAAATGACTCGATTACAGGTAAAAACGCCTGAAAATTCAAAAATAATATATATTAAGTTGAAGTTAGAAGAAACAAGATAGAACCAATTGTTATCATTGTAGATTTAAAATACTGACCTTCACTATATAGGCTGGAGTTCCTGGTTGGGGTACATCAGCAGTTATATGTCCACGTCTACGAGATAACACCGTGTATATAGCAGGAACACAATCTATAGGTGTTTGAATCTGAAATTTAAATTTAAATTTAAATATAGGGAAAAGCAAATATATCCTATGTGGGCCCATCTGTTATGTAGGAAGGACATGACAAGATAAAACAGGTTGTACTACTGCATTTGGCATGCATTGGACTATGACTGATGTCAAAAGGACAAAAATTCTCAAAGGTGGGACAGAGACTCGCTCTCGATCTCTCATCTGTGCAAAAAGACGTAAATCGTCATCGTCTAAAATATCCCTAAAAAGCTCCTCCGGTCCCGTCCAGGTAAATAAAAGCAGCCTAAGGCTGGCTGCGTTTGTTACACGGGATAGGACAAGCTTTCTAGGGATATTTATTTAGACAATGATGAGGGACGAGAAGGGCATTTACGTCTTTTTGCACAGATGAGAAATCGAGAACGAGTCTCTGTCCCACCTTTGAGAATTTTTGTCCTTTTGACATCAGTCCTAGTGCAATACATGCCAAATGCAGTAGTACAACTTGTTTTGTCTTGTCATGTCATAAGTAATTAATAAAATAGGCCTAAATGCTGAAGTTTATTTAAAATTTCTAGAATATTTAGCTAGATAAAATGCAAATATAATATTTATAGGTATTATTACCTCAACATAATAGACAGGCTCCATAAGGCGTGGTGTTGCCATAAGAAAAGCTGAATAGGCGACACGTCGAGCTGTTGGAATGATTTGACCGGTTCCACGGTGTAATGGCTCTGGTGCAATTCTCGCATCTACTATTTTGAATTTAACATTACGGATTGGCTCATCACAAAGTGGGCCCTCACGTGCACCCCACTGGAACCTGTTATGTTTATATTATTATATATTAGTACTAAAGTCTCGAAACAAACTAAGGTTCAATATTCCATTCATTCCAAAAACCTTATGTAACTTAACTTTCTCTTCTGTTACAAAATGATATTATTTCTACTTTCCTTATCAATCATTCACATTATCACAAGATTGTATTGCTAACAGATAAAAGATAAAAAGACCAACTTACCCTTGAACAATGGAATCCTTTACAGCATTCAACAAGCTTTTGTCAACTTCACTCGAGAGGGTATCGTCCAATAATATATTAGGACCCTGTAACATGATTAAAACGTAATTTAAAATAAAAAATATGAAATAATATATTTGGCTATTTGGTTTATATTTTTGTACCTGTTTATCGGGTCCAAAGGCCCATATAGATCTTGCAGCAAGAAGATCCCAATCATATTTGGTTTGAAAAAAGTCTCCTAATTTCTTTCTAGGCCAGTCCACACTTACAATACCATTCTCAATATCTTCTGCAAGTCCTCTCTCCAATGGCTCAGCAATCTAAACAATAAAAATAATATTAGATACAATTTTTTTATTAAAAAAAAGAGAGAGAAAAAAGATAATTCCAAAGAAAGGGTGTATAGCTTACGTACCATGGTAATTTTGTTTTTCTTGTTAGGAGTTTCAGCAAAGCATTTCATTGATGAAGACTCCACCACTGTTTCACAGAATGAAACAACTGGATCTGCCACCTGTTTGATACATAGAAATAAGTAAGGATTTGTTTGGATTGGATGTAATGGAATGACAAAAGAATGGAATGGAATTAGAAAAATGTAATGGAATGAGTCATTATATTCCATGATCATGTTTGGTAGAACTGTTCAAATGGAATGGATTTTCAAATGAATTTTTATGTTATATGTAAATACCATGTATATATTTTAAAACCACATGTAAATACAATTCATAGCTTTAACTCTACTCTAAGTATTACTTAATTAATATGAATGAATTTTTTATTTACAAAAAAAAAAAAAAAAAAAAAAAAGATAAATGCTCATTAGAGTGCAACTAAAATCATGATAGAAAGTATTAGAAAATAAAATAGTAATATAAGTAAAATTGTAAAAGTTTTTTCGTAAGAGATTTGTGCCATTAACATTAATTAAAGAAAAATGGATTATATTACATTTTTTTCATTCCATCCCACAATGGAATGAAAAAAGAAACATAATAAATGTATACTTTATTTGATTACAATTAACACATTTCTTATTTACAAAATTAAAAAAGAAACATAATAAATACTCGTTAAAACCCAAATAAAACTATAATAAAAAGTATATTCCAAGTTATTCTTAGAAAACAAAACTGTAAATTTAATCAAAATCGTAAATTATTAAAAAGGTTTTATATCATCAAAGATTACATTAACAAAAATCGATCACATTCAATTATGAAAATGGAAAGAAGCACATTCCTTCAAGAATGATCCACTTCCATTCCATTCCATAAAACAAAACAGACACTTTTTTTCATTCCAATGAAATAAACCATTCCATTCCTTTCCCAAAATATAACACTAAAAAAAAGTATAAACCAAATATTAGAAAATTAAAAATAATCAAATTACCTTAACTTCAACTTCTGAATACAATTCCCTGAGATCTTTCATAATCGAATCAAGATACAACTCTCCAGTCCCCAAAATCGTATGTTCACCAGACTCCTCAACTTTAGTAATTGCAAGTGGATAACTCTTACTAATCTTCCTCAACCCCTCCACCATTTTAGGCAACTCACTTGGATTCAAAGGCTCAGTAGCTGTTTTCACCACAGGAAGTGTATTAAACTGAAGAGCTCTAAAAATACACACATCCTCATCATATTCCACATTACAAAGTGTAGCAGTTTTCATAATCGAAGCATCAACACCTTCAATCAAAACCCACGAGCCAGGTGGCGCTTTATTAATGGGTATCCTATATCGCGCTTGATACACCCATAATTTTGTCACTTCTTTCACAGTCATATCTTCTTCATCATCTGGTGAATACCCTTCTCCAAGAACACGAACAGTTTGCCCTGTGTGAAGTTCCCCACTATAAACCCTACCAAATGCATCAAAAACACTACAATCTGATTTGGGATAGAGTTTAGTAATGTTGACCATGAGTGGACCAGATGGGTCACAACTTTCCATGGCTTTATAAATTCTTGAATCTTTGACTCCAGTGTAAATATGGTCAACCTTTCGAGGGGCAGCTTGTTTAGCAGAAGGGATGTGGTTGACCAACATGTCTGTAAATCCAGTAGCTGATCCAAAAACTGAACTACAAGCTAATCTAAGTAAGGGTCTTACATTTGATTTATATGCAGCATTGCTTAAAGTGACACCAAGTTCAGCTAAAGTTGTCTCCACACTCTTTTTATGTTCACCGATTACTTGACTGTAGATCTTGTAAAGTGGTTCTAAAATGAACTGGACAAATGACCGTTCTGCCCCTGCACTTGCGGCTTGTTTCTTTTTGAAAGCCCGAGTGGCAGGGTCGTAATAGTAATCTCCCCAAAGTCTTGAGGCGAATTTGTTGGCATCGAATGGGATTCCGTGAAGTTTGACATATAATTTGGCGAATGATTGGAGAGTGAAACACCAGCCTGCACTTCCACTAGCGAAACAGAGGTTGCCAGCTGTCGGGTCGATGACCTGGACGTTGCCAGCTGTCGATGAGACTGCTGTGATGTGGTTGTTGATGACTTCGATTGTGTGTCTTAGTTTATGGTAGGCGTCTCTAGGTGGTAGTTTGAGCTCTGTTATTAATCTGTCGACCTATATCAAGGGGTAGAATTGGAATTTCAGAAATGTATGTTACTATTATGAGTAAATAAATGCAAGTATATTGCTATTATACGTTAAGTATAAAGTAAAAAATTAAAAAGAATACCTTGTTTATCACAACTACAATAGGTAAGCGTTCTTGAATTGCATGCCTGATTGCTCTCTCTGTATTCACCTGTTGATAATCATCAATGTTAAAGAATACCAAAAATTTCATGTTTATGAGTTTATGGATGTAAAAAGTTTATATATTTATGTAAAGATCAAAGAAATGTTGTAACAGATGACTTACCATGACGCCTTCAGCAGCATCTACAATCAAAACTGCCCCATCAGCAAGCCTAAGAGCAGCAGTCATTTCATCAGAAAAGTTAACATGTCCAGGGGTATCCATGATATTACACATGTAGGATTTTGAATTGCTGTCTTCAAGAACAAGTGACATGGGAACTGCTTTAATTGATATCCTTCTCTCTTGTTCATCTACCCTTGTATCAGTGTATCTCATGTGTTTTTCACTGTTTTGATCAAAAGTTGAAATATGGTGTGTTTGCTCAACTAACATATCCATGAAAACAGTTTTCCCATGTTGTAAGTGTCCTACCAAAGCAACATTCCTAACCAAAGTGGGATTTGATGAAAGGCCTAAGAGAAATTGGGTTGACACATAGGTGGATGAATCTTTAACACCAACTTCAAACTTAATGTCTCTTACTGGTTTGATTATAGGTAGCTCAAGGGGTTGTTCATCTTCATCCATTACTAGTGTTTCCACATCTTCACCATAGACTTCTTCTGCAGTAGGGTAATACTTTTTGTCCTCTGCAAGAACAATCTGATTCTCCATATCAACATCATCGCCAGTTGTCATCCATCCATTGGGTCCAGCAGTTCCATTCTCTTCATCAGAATCGGCCCTCTCGTCTTCAGGCTTTTCTTGGAGATCTTCATCTTCATCTTCTCTATCACTCTCTTGATCAGACTCGATTTCAGGTCCAATGTAGTTTCCAAACTCATCATACAAGCTGTCATCCATCCTGCTATCACCAAAAAACTAAACAATTTCAGGATACATCAGTACCTAGCTACTGACACATGTTATGTGCTTTTTTTGTGAAATTTCTTACTTACAATGCTAACATTCTTTTAATTCCCATTATAAAGATTCACAACTATTTGTCAAAATTGCAGACTCCAATCAATTTAAAAGTAAGCTTAAAAACTAATCCGCTAAACCTCCACGACCTTTCTCTTTGGGACCGAGGGATAATATTGTTTCGATTATAGACATACACAAGTTACTGAAAAAAAACCAAAATATACACTAGATTTCACAGCGTAAATCGAGCAGTTGCATAAAGAATGAAAAGAAACACGACCTACCAGTAACTAAACTGTTAATAAAGTTTACCTATTTAGGTTTTGCTCGATGCATATACTTTAAGTAAACAAATACAAAACCGTAACAATGAGCAGAAAATGTATGTTTAAACTTCAAGGTAGAAAGAAAGCTAACCTGAAGCGTTGCCGGAGAAACTGCGAGTGGAGGGTCGGAGGAAGGGTTTCAGAGGTTAACGACAGAAGGGTTTAAACTCTGCGTGATAGTGTGGGAGAAGGGTTCAGATTTCACCCTTCGCTACGAATTCTAAAGGCGGTGTGGTCTAATTTAATAGGTTTCAATTTCGCCGCCTAATCTTTCGAATAATTCCACTTTAAACCCTATACTTTATTTAAATATTTTTGGATTGGTCTAAAAGAAGACCAAAAACAAACCTGTCTAGACGAGACCGGATCAAGACCCTCTTAACTGGTCCAAAAAAAAAAGGACCGTTACAAGACCGGACCGACCCAAGATCGATTAAAAACTAACCTGATACCAGTTTCATAAAGAAACAAAGTCAAAGTTTATATACATATTATGTTTGTGTTAATTAGTACATGTTTTTTTACACACATTATCCAATTTTTTCCTTATTTCTTTAACTAAAATTTAATGTATCATTTTTAGTAAATCTTAATTTATCATTTTCGTGTTATTCACGTAACCCTAAATTGAAACCCAAAAACTGAAAAACATCTAAACCGAACCGAAAAAGACACAGACAAAAAATTGCTAGACATGGAAAAAACGAAGAACAGGCCGAAAAATACGTGGTCCAAGATCGTTTGTAACCTGTCTGAAAAAACAAGAATTTTCCAAGACCAATTTTATAATCAAATTATCACCATTCCGATAGGCAATGTACATCTTTTAACTAAAATTGCATAAAGGTCCAATGGGCCTCCCTTAAATATCCACACGATTTTGAAGTGATAAAATAGGTAGGCCTGGACTCGTTGAACAATCAAGGAAAGGAGGGTTGAAGACACCTTTTTTTTCTTACGCGTAGATTTTACTATTTTAGGATAAATGTAATTATAATAAAATTTGAGTTTTCTCTAGAAATTATATTTAAAAGGTTTTCTGAATTCAAATATGGTTCAATAACGTTTAATTTATTTGACCTGTTTTTAGTTTAGCTAAAATAATTTTCTGTTTTCATCCATCATTGCAATCTTACTGATTTGGAGGTACTAATTTTGATTTCTACTATCAAACTTTCTTATAATTCGTCAACATTTAGGATCCTTACCCTAATTAAAATAAAATTTTGTTTGGAATCATATTGATTAGTTCTGGTTTGCAGCATGATACAGTTATATTTCAACTATTTTTTAAAAGTATATACACATTATATCATCCTACTTTGCAAGTTTGCAATAGGATCCCAATATTTGACTTTACAGGTTAGACTTTGGCCAAAAAGTTACTTCTCGATCCCTTAATCTTTGGTTTAAGCCACTGAGTTTGTTATTACACAAACAAGATTTTATAACAATAACTTTTTATTATTGTTCGTAACAAACTATGGTGACCAAGTCTATTATTGTCAATTTGTTTTAAGTTTAAATAACAAACTATGTTGATTAAATCTATTATTTTAAATTTGTTTTAAGTTTAAAGGTAATCTTCATAATCTTTAGCTTACACTACTAAGTTTGTTATTCCACAAACAAGATTTTATAACAATAATTTTGTTATTGTTCCTAACAAACTATGTTGACCAAGTCTATTATTATCAATTTGTTTTAAGTATAAATAACAAACTATGTGTACCAAGTCTATTATTGTCAATTTGTTTTAAGTTTAAATGTAATTTCCTTATGACCAAGGGTATAATTGTCAACATGAGAACACACTCTACAAATTTTAATTTCTTTAATGAATCTTATATTCTTATTTATGCAGATTATCATTCCAATTATACCGTCAATCATAAACATTTTCCAAAACAATTATATGTATATTTATCATGTTTCAATATATAGAATGTAGACATTTATGATTAATTGTTTAATAAGTAAATATTATCTTTAAATCTTTTCAAAATCATGTACCCTTATCAATTTAGAAACAATCATTTAATTTAATCTTATTAAAATGGATTTAATTAATCTATTTTTGATATATATTTTTATTTAATATAAAATCACGACACATGTTTTCCAATTATATCTCTATATTTGTTAACCAACTTTAATTTGTTATTATCTTCACCAATATTCTTTAATTTCATTATTTGCATAATCATGAAGACTGTTATAGATGCTTCAACAACTCTATTTGCTAGATGTGTTGGCAAAACCATTATTTTCATATGTTCAGCAAATGGACATTGCTTACTTTTGATTTATTACCATATCACATTAGAAAAACCTCATGATTGCAGATACGTTCATTGAAATTAATAAGATATAAGTTTTTTAGATTGTTATACTAATTATTTTAAATTAATATATACTTTTATTTTAATATTTGATATATGATATGTAGGTTAGGACATTTAATATAATTATGCCCTATAGAACATAATATAACTTTAAGATCCATTTATAGGTTAAAATCTGTGTAATAGAGGTGTTTATAACATAAATGAGCAAAAATAACAGCGTACTTTGAACGTATGTTGCTATAAATAACAAAAATTGTTCATGTTACTATATTTTGTTAATAATTTTTTTTACAGTTTTTAGAACTCAATAAAATTATATATTTTGGGACATAACCCTAAAATAACAATCGAAATTATATAGGCTTTGCTCATAACCCTAAAATAACAAAGTATACTTTGATATTAAAAAAAACAAATAATATTTAAATAATAAATTTTAAAGACGTTTGTATGGTTTTTATGCGTTCCTCCGCGTTTAACGCGAGTTATAATCTAGTTATTAATTGTTTTTGAAAATCAATAAAAAAAAGACAAAAATAATAGATTGGTCTATTTAACTCTAACTCTAACTAACTCATAATAGTAATCTACAGGGATATTAACAAATAACCACTATAAATGAAAAAATTAATAAAAATAGCTAGTGGATTACGAAAATAGTTTTTTTTTTTTTTTTTTTTGTCTATAATCGGTAATTTCAGACTTATCAACATATATAGTGTATATTTTTAGGTTGTTGTCATAAAAGTCCCTAATTTTACAAAAAAAAAACAATTATGCCCAAAGTCTTTTTTTTTTTTGCCGTAGATGTCTCTACTACCGGAAAATTGGTTCACTTTTGCCCTTTAATCAAATTTTACCTTCTAGGGTCAGTTACATTTATCATAGAAACCCTTATATTTACTTATCACCTCCTCCACCACCACCCTTTGCTACCAGCACTACCATCAGCCACACACAAATCACCACCACCACTACCGTCCATCATCCACTATCACCACCACTACCATCCATCATCCACCACCACCCAACGCCACCCTTATCCCTCAATCACAGAAACCCATCATCATACCACCATCATCTTCTCTGCTCAAACACATATGGTTTCTTAACTGAAACACAAACATACACACACATCCAATCAAGAATTCAAAAGTCAAAGAAAATTTTCAGAACAACTCAAAGAAGGAGATGATTTCAGATTCATAACTCAAACACAATTCAGAACTCAAACAAGAAGAATCCAAACACAATTCAGAAATCAAACAAGATTTTGGAAACAATATTTTTTGGTTCTTAAAACGAGATTTTGGAAACACGATTCAAAACCCAAACAACTTCTTCAATTGAATTCAGAACTCAAAGAATTCAATTTCTTTTCCCATTGATCCTCTTGCAGGAAAAAAAAAAAGCGAAAGGCCTACAACCAGAGCCAAGTAGACAGATAGCCTTGTTGGGACCGATCCACCTAAGGGGAACCAATCAATCCCCAAGCAGGTCCAAGTATTGGTGATTAGACGTAGAGTTTGCTCCTTTGCTCTAGCCTCACCTCCCCTATCGCTTACAGTTAACTGCTACTACAACTCCCAAAGAGATTTTCCTACTAAAGAAAAGTTGGTAATCACATCGAGACTGTCTTTGATTCTATCCTTTGGGCATTCCCCTTTCTGCTCTTTATAATTGACCAACTCAAACCATGAATGTGAAGTCCTACATTCCTAAACTCGACCCTTCGATACCAAATTCAGAACTCAAACATACATATACATTCAATCAAGAACCAAGCCCCACCTATTATTGGTGATCGAAATCAAAAGAGGAAAAAAAACCTTTAATCGATTTTGGAGATTGAGATTTTTTTTTTTTGATCCTGTCGATCGAAGAAGCAGACGGTGGTGGGAAAAATCGAATGGTGGTGAAGGCGGAGAGGATTTGAGAAGAAGACCAGGTGGGCTACCGACCATAGAAGGTAAAATCAAGGTAAATGGCAAAATCGAACCAATTTTCCGGTATTTGAGGCATCTGTGGCAAAAAAAACGACTTTGGGCATAACCGGTTTTTTGTGTAAAATTGGGGGCTTTTATGACAAAAACCCTATATTTTTTTTTCTTTTCACCAAAATAATTTCAGAAAAAATTGGTTTACTTGTCTGCTTATGTCCTAAATAGTTATTTAAAATTATATAATATCATCGTTTTTCAATAAAATGTCAGCATTCTAAGCCATTGTGTTGTACCTCCTTCCCATTTATTATTTTTTTAGCTTTTTGTTAGATTTTAATAAAAAAAACATTTTCTCAAAATTTCGAAATGTTCATTGATATTTGGACTGGTTCTTGAAATCTTGGAAGAGTTTTTTTTTTCCCAAATTCAAAATGATTTGAAATAAAAAACGATCCAATTGAAATAAAGAGACTAGTTTTCAAAAAAAAAAAACAAATATACAAACTTGGTAACTTTATTAAGTTAGTCATTCATAATGACTAGTTTTGTTAATATCCCTAGTTTATATGTTATGATTTGTTATTTAACATCTCTTATTGTCTTATCTTGGCACATTTAGGGTAAACCAAGCATAAATTTTAATAATGAGACGGTCGAGCTTAACGATTCCAAAGTTTAAATGCATTCCATGATGGGTGATGCATAAGAGGGTTGTGACATTTATAATGATGTCATCACACAATCATCAAATGGATCAGAGTTTGATCGTATCGTTCTTTATGGCAAAATTGAATGAAGTTCGCATGGTCGATCCAAAATAAGTCAACAAACAAAACTTATCGTTAGTGAACGAAAATTGATGTTATTTATATTTTTTAGTATTATTCAATGTTGGTTTGAAAATTTTGGTTAATTGGCTATTGCTTTCGATAGGAAAATATTTTACTAAGAAAACTTAAAATCTAGGTTACGTCAATCTATTTTATAAGCTCTATGTTTATTTTTATTTTTCTCTAAGACTGATGTGGTATTTGTTTTTTCTTGAACTCTTATGTCGGTCGACGATCAAACCTATTTTTTACTGAATACTGTTTATTTTTTAGGGAAAAAACACTATTTAAAAAAAACATTTGTAATACGTATCAGTTCTATTGAATTTAAGAAAATCAATGTTGATAAAAAAATAGCATATGAACATATTTTCCAAATCACATAGAAGTAGAAACAAATTCTAGAACAAATAAAATCCTTCTAATTGAAGCAGAAGAAAATGCAACGTCATCTCTTTTGTATGTCATATTATGCTTCTTGCTTTCTCCTTTTCTCTCTTGATCTTTCACATCTTTCTTCATACTTCACCATATCAGTCTTTCACATAACTTCGTTCAAGCTTGAGACTAGCCTTTAAAAGAAAATGGAAAAAAAAAGTTATAGTAAAGTATAGAAGCATATAAGATTATTAACAGATACCATGCCATGACCAACCCTTTTGCAATAGAAAACAATAAAGTTTGTGAATGTCCAAGGGAATCATACATGTATAAGTGTATTTCTAATTTTTAAGGACCAAATAAATAATCATCAAATACATTTCATTAATTTTGATAATGAGGTGCCAATATTATTAAATTAATAATTAGGATTATATTTATCGTTTTGTTAAAATAGCCCTACATTCTATTAATTTTAATGATATGTAACATCCATAAAACCGCAGGAAATTTAAACTTTTACAATCAACACAAATTCATAAATTGTTCACAAATCATAGTTTTCAAAACATTTCCAAACATCAGAGTCTTCCAAAATCATAAGTCATAACAAAGAGGATGTGTACGGTCACACTTTCGTCTTCCCGCTGTCATCCGAAGTACCTGAAATATAATTGTAAGCCAACGCTTAGCGAGTTACCTCAAAGTACCACATCGTAAACATAATAACAAACAACATGTATACAGAGCCTTCAGCCTGACTGTAACGCCGCACCGGCCTACAAATTATCTGGAACGCTCACAGAACCTTCAGCATGATTGGAATGCCTCACCGGGCCTTCAGCCTATCTGGACCGTTCTCTGGGACTTTGGCCTGACTAGTACGCCTCTCAGGTTTGCAGTCTATTCGGGATGCCCTGGGTCTCGTGGCCTTCAGTTTACACTGGTCCGCCTCAACCCAACCACACATACCATGTCGACATATACATAACAGATAAACATACATATAACCAGTCAACAAACAATCAGACAGATCTTACAAATCACTAAGCATAACATCATCATATATATCAGGATATCGATCTAACAGATCGTTACAGTATGATAATATACTATCACATAATAGAATATTTAATCCAATGGGTCGGTCTTGGTGCCTTCGACCCGCAAGTATAGTAAGGAAAACTCACCTCACAAACTAGACAAAAGCTAATGAGGTCTTAACTCCGAATCTCAGCTCTAACTGTTACCTATCCAACCAATTGACCAATCACAATCAAAATCCCCAAATACCCAAAATTCCCTGAGGTCAAACTTGGTCAAATTCAAAGTCAACTTGGCCAAATGAACTTAATCAACTGAGCCAACCCAGTCGAGTTACCACAGAGTGAGTACGTGGAGCGTACTCCAAATGTACGTTGGCCATACTCGCATGTTGACCACCATCGGGGTGGTTGACCTCATATGCAGGGCGTACTCCAAGTACATGGGGCGTACTCCCAAAATCCCCAAGAACTAAATAAGTGCTTAATAGCTTAAGCACTTACGTCTATTTTTCATATCCATGGCCACAATACCCTCAAGAGTCATAAAGTTTCCAACTTTATCACTTTGCATGTCCATTAAGTGCTTAACTCAACTTCTTAATCCATTAAGACCTTCTAAATGATGCATGGAGCAAAACCAACCATTTAGAACCCATTTTTATGACCCAAGACCCTTCCAAGGGTCTGAAATGATAGCTTAATGGGTCAAGAACATGCTATGTTCATGAATCATCATTTTGGGACCAAAAAGTGACTTAAAAGAGCAAAGACCTAGATCTACAAGATGGAATGGTAAACATGCAAGCTTTATACCTTCAAGACGTTGCAAACCAAGTAGAAATCCCAGGTCTAAAGTGTACCCAACACCAAGATCTTCTCACCACCTTCTTCTTTCTTCAAAACCACTCCAAAACTCACTTAAAGGCTCAAAATTTGCTCTCTCTTGCTCTAAGGTTGCTTGAGGGTCGATATCATAGAAAAAGGCTAGATAAGAATGAAATGTGAGGTCTTAAGGATGCTTAAATATGAGCCACAACACAAAAAATTCAAGTTTGCATGTTTTTCCACGTACGCCCTATGTATGAGGTGTACACCCATCTTACTAAGGTGTGCCTTAGTACGCTTAGCATACTCCTCAAGTTTCAAATTTTACCAAAATGCTACTACGGGCCCTTTTGTACTCTTTCTTATACTTAGGGACCAAAATGCAATATAATTCAGTTATAGGGTCAAATTTAGAAGTACCTCATCATCAGTACGTTACAATTCTCCCCCACTTGAACTAGACTTCTCCCTCGAAGTCGGTTGTGGCGAATAACTCAGGATAATGCTATCGTATCTCAGCCTCCGGCTTCCAGGTCTCTACTCGAAGACTCTCTAATGTTGCCAATGTACCTTTATCAAAGGTATCTCCTTGTTCCGCAGGACATTCATCTTCCTTTACAAGATAGTCACCGATCTCTCAACATAGTTCAGGCGCTCATCGAACTGAATATTATCTAGCAGAACCACTACCTCACTGTCCAACACACATTTCTGCAACTGAGAGACATGGAAAGTGTTGTGGATCTGACTGAGCTCGCTCGGAAAATCCAACTTGTAAGCTACCTTGTTAACCCTGGCAATCACCCAAAATGCCTAATAAACCAGGGACCTAACTTCCCCCTCTTCCTGAAGCATATAACACCCTTCTAGGGCGAAACATTCAGGAGCACCATATCGCTGACCTGTAACTCCAACTCTTATTGGCGCCAGTCGGCATAACTATTCTGCCGACTCTAAGCGGCTTGCAGTCTCTACATGGTCTACTGGATAAGTTCCATGATATGTGTAACACCGTGAATTTCCAAACAAAATTTTCATTTTAAAATCATATAAATCTCATAATGCATTTCACAAAATCTCATTTATTTAGTTTACAAAACACATCTCCATAATTGTTTGATTAATAATTCAGGATCCTCAAAACATAACTCTTTCTCTAGTGTGTACAATCGAGTTGGTGCCTTCCCGTGATTCTGAGAAAAACCTGAAACACATAACACATAACACAGTAAGCATGGAGCTTAGTGAGTTCCCTAAAATACCACACATATCTCAGTAGCCTCTCATGGCTATATTCAGATAAGACCCTCTGGTCAATGTGTCTCAGTAGGACCCTCCAGTCCCAAAACTCGGGTGCACCCTCCGGTCCCAACTCAATAACTCATAATAACAATAATAATACTCAACATACTTCACAAAGACATAATGTAGAATATCACAATACACAAATAAGCACATAAGACAACTCAGTCACACAAGGATACCACTCATGGTAAGTATAGTGAGAAGACTCACCTTGAATGATATACAGCCCTTAAAAACGTTGTTGCCATGCACCAGCATCTAACTCTGAGCCAAGTCCACAATTAACCCAATTAGGAACTAAGTCCAGACTCTCACTCATTAGGTCTAAATGAAGACCACTAACCAACCCATTAATAGCCTAAAACCCATTGGGTCCACCAAGGCCTAATAATAAATGGGCTCACTCGAGGCCCACTCTCAAAACTAAAAGGCAAGCCCAACTCAAGGGCCTAAGAACGAATATATATATATATATATATATATATATATATATATATATATATATATATATATATATATATATATATATATATATATTCCTCTGGTCCAATACCCTATTACAACAAGCCCAAACTCCAGGCCCAACACTCAAGGCCCAAAATGAGACTTAGCCCAAAAGTCCACAGTGAAGTTACGCGGGGCATACCTCCCTTGGTACACTTAGCGTACTCACAATCCAGATTGGCCATCGGGGACAGTGGGGCAGTACGCGAGGCGTACAGGAATTACGCTAAGCGTACTACCCATATTCACTCTTTCTACTCATTCGGTTTTAATCAGTTAAGACATTAACTTAAATCCCAGATCTAGACTCCCTAATGGCTCTTACTCCATAAAGTCTGTGACTTTAAGCCTTTGCATGGATGGAATGGTCACAAAGACCCAAAACACTCACTTCTTTATCTAAAAAAGCTCATCACTCATGCGTGGCTTCATTCCAACAACCAAGATTGGATTTTTATGACATTACACTACTAATCACACTCAAAAGAGAGGGGGGGGGGGGTTGATCATAGCCTCTGGAGTTCACTATCTCATATAGTCTCCACCTTTTGGGACGAAACCCTAAAATACACTAATATGATGCACAAAACAAAAGAGTGAGAAAGATTGAAGCTTTATACCTCTATATGAAGCTTCCAACTCAGATATGCTCAGATCCAAGGCCTGGATTTCTCACTCCTTCTTCTCCAAAGCTCCTTCTTCACAACAAGAACACACCAAAACCACTCAAGGCTCTCAAATGCACTCACAAGCTCCATGAACGAAAGATTAGGGTTTTAGAGGGTTTATATACTGAGGATGGTGGCCTGGAATGAGGCCATCTCATTCTTTATATAGGGACACATCCAAAGTTAGGGTTTCCACTCTATACCTAGTACACCCAGCGTACCCTCTGGTACGCCCAATGTATTAGGTGACTCCGCTTGAAAATCACGCACACGAGTACACTAAGCGTACACATATGTACGCCCAACGTACTCAGCTGCTACTTTTCTCAAATAAGGGACTTATCTTGCCACAATCTTCAAACTTCCATTGCTTCCTCGATGTAACCTCGATTCCCATGAACCTCAAACCAATAGAAAGGTGACGAGATGCCCTAAGCTTCTAGCAGCTCGTCGTAACCCCGAGACCTCTTCATGCCTGGTTTGCAGCCCATGAACCATGATCACAGGCGATCTGAAACAGGATGTTACAATCTAAAGGACTACTTCGGTCCTTCCCATGACCATATGCCCAACCTCTCCCTAATAAACCGGGGTACGACATATCTGATTGTACAAGAGCTTAAAAAGGAGAGCACCAATGTAAAAGGGGAGCACCAATGTTGGAGTGATAACTATTGTTGTAGGAGAACTCCGTAAGAGGTAGGTAGGAATCCTAATTCCCACCAAAATCAATAACACAGACCCACAACATATCCTCAAGGGTATGTATAATCCACTTAGTTAAGCCGTTAGTCTGTGGATGATATGTAATGCTGAAATGTAACCTCATACCCAATTCCTCATGGAACTTCTGCTAGAAACGGGAAGTGGACCTAACATCTCGGTCGGAAACAATAAAGACCGGAACCCCATGACAAGCAACAATCTCATGGACATACACATTGGCCAACTTTTCGACCAAAGAGCTCTCCTGGATGGCAAAAGGCCGTCTTTGATAACTTGCTGATAAAATCCATGGTGATCTATTCCTACTTCCACATGGGAACCTCTAGAGGTTGTAGCTTGCCATGCGGCCTTTGATGCTCTACCTTGACCATCTTGTAGGTTAAGTACCTCTGGACATACCAGATTGTCTCCCTCTTTATACACGACTGCCAGTAACTCAATCTCAAATTTCGATACATCTTGGTGGCTCATAGGTGTATAGAAAAGTGAGACTTATAAGCCTCCTCCAACACTGTCTGTCTGATCCCACCAGAAACTGGAACCCAAACCCGACCACACCGGGTCAATAACCCTCGACTATCAGCGACAAACCTGTCGATCTCACCCCTGATCCTTTCATGTTTCCATTTCTCTTTCCAGATTCCCTCTGCCTGAGCCTCTATGAATAATCCCAAAAGCATATAATCAATGGATATCCTCATACATATCTCCCCAACCGAAGACCCAACCGACTTGTGGCTCAAAGCATCCGCTACCACATTTGCTTTAACCGGATGGTAAAGGATCTTGCAATCATAATCTGTGGCAACGTCCAACCACCTGTGTTGTCTCACATTCAGGTTCGGCTGATCCATAAGATATCTCAGACCCTTGTAATTCGTGTAGACAATACAACAGACCCCGTAAAGATAATGTCTCCAAATATTGAGGGCAAACACCACTGCCCCCAATTTCAGGTCATGTGTGGGATATCACGTCTCATGCGGCTTTAGCTGCCGTGAAGCATAAGCAATCACTTGTCCTCTTTGCATAAGGATCACCCCTAAACCAGTGATGGATGCATCATAGAATAATACAAAATCCTTGACTCCCTTCGGAAGGATCAATATCGGGGCCTCACATAACCTTGTCAAAGAGTCTCAAATGTCGACTGCTGCTTAGGGCCCCATCGGAAATCCACCCCTTCCTCGTCATACGAGTGAGGGGTACCGTAATCTTCGAGAAGTCCTGAATAAATCTTTGATAGTACCCTGCCAAACCCAAGAAACTCCTTATCTCTAAGGGAGATTTCGGAACCTCCCACTGCATCACAACTTCGATCTTGGTCGGATCTACCAAAATCCCATCCTGTTTAACGAGGTTCCCAAGGAACTGGACCTATCGTAACCAAAACTCATAGCCTTAGATCATTTAGTCACCTAACTTTTAAACTTGTGCTCATTTAGTCACCTAACTTTTAATATTGTGCTCATTTTTATAACTTTATTTTAAAAGTTTAGTGACTAAATGAGCAAAAAACCAAAAGTTAAATGACTAAATAAGCATAAAGCCATAAGTTAAGTGACTAAATGAAAAGTTAGGTGACTAAATCAGTACAAAGCCAAAAGTTCGATGACCTTTTAAAACTTAAAATGAGTTAAGTGGTCAAATGAGCACAAAGCCAAAAGTTAATGTCACATCCAAAAAATTTACGCCAAATTTAAACTTTTTCAATCATAAATAAAACCAAATAGTATTCGTTTACAAAAGGTTTTCAAATCATTGTTCATCAGAGTGTCCCAATAACTAGATTAAAAGGATGCGGAGCGGTACAGTCATGCCTTCGCCTTGCCATGATCTCCTGAAGTACCTGAAACAATAAACTAAAAATTGTAAGCCCGAGGACTTAGTGCGCTACCCCCAAAATACCAATACCACACTGATAATACCATATCAACAACCTATAATTAACAACATGCATATTGGGCCATCGGCCTGACTGGACCACCCAACAGGGCCTATAGTCTAACTGAATCAGTCCCGAGCCTTCAACATTATTGGACCGCTACGTGGGCCGACAATCTCCCCGGACCGCTCATAGGGTATGTTGGCCTTCAACACAAAGCAGGACCGCCTCAACTCAACCAACAAGCAAATAACCAAGTGCGCATAACTATCATTTACTGGCATATACAAACATCATACATATCTATCTCAATGATCATCGATCATAGAAATACCTCGTAACTAGAGTACCCACCTATCAGGTCACTAACATACCAATCCCTATGGATCATAAGAACATAATATACTATCTATCCTGATTCCGATCTAACAGATCATAACCACATGTAGCACATCATAACAATAACAACTTAAGGGTCGACCTTGGTGCCGTAGACGTGAGGATAACTCACCTTGCAGATGTCAACTCGGTAGATGAACTCCAACTCTCGGATCACTATCAAAACTCCACCACCTACTACAATAATATATTTATACCCATAAATTCCCAACCTTTCAAGGTACCCTGACAGTCAACTAATCAAACCCTGGACAAAAATCAAATCCATCAGTCAAGGTCAACAGTCCATGTTGACCCTAACTCGCTGAGTACCCTTGACTACTCGTCAAGTCATGGAGTAACTTGTTGAGTTTCTTTGGTTTACAATCGAACTCTAAGGCTACTTGTCGAGTTTTCCTTCTTGCAACTTGATGGTTACACCCGCATACAAAAATTAGGGAAAACTCATCTGACTCGCTGAGTGGTTCATACCACTCGTCGAGTTCCTTGGCAATCTTCATCGGACTCGCCGAGTTGTTCATCCAACTCGTCGAGTCCATGCCTATCTTCAAATCACTCGCCAAGTCAACCTTGCGACTTGCCGAGTTCCTTTAGTCCATAAGCCATACAGACTCTTTTTGAGCCATGCAATGGCTCCAAATTACAAATCCAAGCTTCTAAGGCATGCATTTCATGCAAAGTTGCAAACTTTACATGCATGGATGGCTACAAAGGCTCTAAATGACAAATTCAAGATTACAATGGGGTTTCATACTCAAGGAAGGTTTCATACATCGCTAAGTTCATAGCTTTCTGACTCTAGAACACATGAAAGGTCCAGATCTGAAGTTACAACTTCAGATCTAGTTCATACCCCACATTATCATCTCAAATATGCCATAAAATCCCCAAGTATCAATCAAATGAGGTCTAGGAGGAAAATGAAGTTAAGGTGGTGACTTGATACCTTCAAATGATGCCAACCGGGGTAGATTTTGGATTCTCACACCTTCCTTGCTCCTAATCTCTTGTCCTCCAAGATCTTCCTTCCCAAAACTCCTCTCTAAAGCTCAAGATACACATGGATGAACACCACATGAATTAGGGTTTCTCAATGGATTGCAAAGAGGCTAAAGGGGGCTTATGCTTCTTTGAATATGGTGAATAACCCGAGATTTAGGGTTTCATCTGCCAGCTCCTACTTGTCGAGTCACTTTATGGACTCAGCGAGTAAGCTACTAAATACACGATCCCACCTCGCTGCTACTCGATGAGTAGGGCATCAAACTCGTCGAGTAGGTCTCAAAACCAAATAACTTTAATTTAAACCCATACCTGAGAATCGGGGCATTACAATTCTCCCCCACTTGAGCTAAACTTCACCCTCGAAGTCTGTTGGAGCAAACAATGTCAGGTAATGCTCGCGCATCTCCGCCTCCGGTTTCCATGGCCACTCGGATCCCCTCCGATGTTCCCATTGCACCTTCACCAAAGGTATTTCTTTGTTTCGCAAAATCTTCTTCTTCCTCTCCAAGATAGACACAGGCCTTTCGACGTAATTCAGGTGCTGATCAACCTGAATATCATCCAGTGATACTATCGCCTCTTGGTCCATAACGCACTTTCTCAATTGTGAAACATGAAACATGTTGTGAATTCGGCTGAGCTCTTCCTGTAGCTCTAGCCTATAAGCCACTTTGCCAACCCTAATAATGATCCTGAATGGCCCGATATAACGGGGACCCAATTTTCCCTTCTTCCTGAAGCGGATCACACCCTTCCACAGCGAGACCTTCAGATGTACCATGTCACCAACCTGAAACTCCAAATCCAATACGTCTATCAGCGTAACTCTTTTGCTGACTCTGAGCGGTCTGCAGTCGTTGTCTAATCTGCTGGATCTTTTTGGTAGTCTACAAGACTACCTCCGTCCAACCCATCACTTTGTGTCCAATCTCACCTCAACAAACTGGGGTTCTACATCTCCGACTGCACGCCCTCAACATATCTTCGAGGGTTTGAATGGTTTGCTCACTCTGTCAATCGGTCTGCGGATGGAACGTTGTACTAAAGTGCAGCTGCGTACCTAATTCCTCATGGAACTTTTACTAAAAACGGGAAGTAAACCTGACATCCTGATCAGAAATGATGGAGACTGGAACCCCATGGCGAGAGATAATCTCGCTGACGTACATGTCGGCCAATTTCTCAGCCGACGAACTCTCTCATATGGCCAAGAAATGGGCACTCTTGGTCAACCAATCCACGATGACCCATATAACATCGAACCCCTTCACTATCATTGGCAACTTCATAATGAAGTCCATCAATATCTGCTCCCATTTCCACATGGGAATCTCCAGAGGCTGCAGCTTACCATGCGGCCTCTAATGCTCGGCCTTGACCATCCTACAGGTCAGGCACCTCTCAACAAACCAAGTGATTTGCCGCTTCATACTAGGCCACCAATAACTCAAACTTAGATCACAGTAAATCTTGGTGGCCCCCGGGTGTATAGAAAAGTGAGACTTATGAGCCTCCTCCATCACTGTATGTCGGACCCCTCCGTCCATCGGAACCCAAACCCGACCGTGTCGCGTTAATAACCGACGGCTATCCTGAACAAACCGGGCGCTCTCGCCCTTAATCCTCTCCAACTTGTAGCTCTGGTCTCATACCCTCAACCTAAGCATCCCTATCAAGCTCACAAGCAGGGAATCCACCGTTATCCTTATACACCTTGTCGGGGTAGAAGACCCAACTGTCTTGATGCTCAATGCGTCCGCAACCACATTTGCTTTACCAGGATGGTAAAGAATCTCACAATCATAGTCATTGACTACATCCAAACACTTGCACTGCCTCATGATCAGGTTCGACTGATCCATGATGTGTCTCAAACTCTTATGATCCGTGTATATAGTGCAACAGACCCCGTACAGATAATGCCTCCAAATCTTGAGATCGAATACCACCGCTCCCAACTCAAGATCATGCGTAGGGTATCTCGTCTTATGCAGCTTCAGCTACCGTGATGCATAGGATATCACTCGTCCCCTCTGCATGAGGACTGCCCCAAGCCTGCGATGGATGCATCACAAAATACTACAAAATCCTCAACTCCCTCGGGGAGCATCAACACTGGCGCCTCACATAAACACCGTTGGAGGGTCTCAAACACCCTCTGCTGCTCAGGGCCGCACTGGAAATCCACCCCCTTCATCGTTAGATGAGTGAGGGGTAGTGCAATCTTGGAGAAATCTCGAATGAATCTCCGGTAGTACCCTGCTAATCCCAAGAATATCCTGATATCTGAGGGAGATTTCGGAATCTCCCACTGCATAACCACCTTGACTTTGGTCGGGTCGACCAAAATCCCCTCCTGGTTAATGAGATGTACGAGGAACTAGACCTCTCGTAACCAAAACTCACACTTCGAGAATTTGGCATACAACCTTTCTTGCCGCAGAACCTCCAGCAGCTACTTGAGGTGCTCTTCATGCTGCTCTCGGGTCTTGGAATACACCAAGATATCATTTGTGAACACAATGATCGAGCGATCGAGCATCAGTCTGCAGACTCGGGTCATCAAATCCATGAACACGGACGGTGCGTTGGTGAGCCCAAACGGCATCACCACGAACTCGTAATGACCATAAAGAGTCTGAAACACGGTCTTCTCCACGTCTTCCTCCCTCACTCTAACCTGGTGATATCCGGATCTCAAATAGATCTTGGAAAACCAAGATGCACGCTACAGCTAATCGAAGAGATCATCTATCATCAGGAGTGGATAACGGTTCTTCATTGTTAACTTGTTCAACTCCCTATAGTCAATGCACATCTTGTGCGAACCGTCCTTCTTCCTGACGAAGAGGATCGGTGCTCCCTAAGGAGAACTACTCAGACGAATAAACTGCTTACCCAACAGCTCCTGCAACTGAGATGCCAACTCCTGCATCTCTGGCGGTGCCAGACGGTACGACGCCTTAGTGATAGGGGTCGCACTCGGCACTAGATCAATCCTGAACTCTACCTGCCTCTCTATAGGCGCTCCAGGTAGATCCTCTGGAAACACATCAGCAAACTCTCTAACCATTGGAACCTCTTAAACTGAAGCATGATCTCCAATCCGCGTATCCATCATATACGCTAGATAACCGGCACACCCATGCTGAATGAACTGCCGAGCTCTGGCGACTGAACAAAACCCTACTCCCACTCTGGTTCCCTCACCATACACCACCAGTTCTCCCCCACTTGGGGTTTGAACTACCATTCGTTGTCCCTCACAGTCGATCATGGCGCCAAACCGATTGAGCCAATCCATCCCTACGATCACACATACTTCCCTCATGAGAATAGGAATCACATCTATTGGGAAGGATACCCCGAAAATCTCCAACTCGCATCCCCTTTAGACCGAAGAAGCAGAAACCTCATGCTCGTTGGTGATCGAAACTCGCTACAGACACTCAAGCTCATCTACCGACACTAAATTATCTACTTAAAGTCTAAAATACAAACAACCGACTCACGGTGGAGTCGAATAGAACCAAAGCAGGCAAAGAGTTTACTAAAAACGTACCTAATCATAGGTACAACTGATAAGCATACCACACATACAATAACTGAAACAAAAAATAGAAACATACCAGCAACCACATCTGGTGCTGCCTTGACCTCCTCGTCCGTGAGCTGGAATACACGCCCCTGAGCCTTCAGAGGCTCCACCTTGACTGGCCTCCCATCCCCAATCCTCAAAGTAGCCGATGCGGATCCCTGTGCCGGCTTGGCGGCGAGCTCCAGACAGTTGATCTTCATGTGACCAACTTGATGACAATGGTAACAAATCCTCATATCTGGTGGAGGGGTGGACTGGCGATAGTCCCTGGCATAGTTCCCCTCCTTGTCACATTTATGGCAACCACCTCCTGCTCGACAAACCCCATAATGACCTCTTCCACACTTTCAACAAGTGCGACTCTACTAACCCCCGATCCGAGTATCAGCGGTCTTGGACCGCTTATGTGCCGGCTGAGACTGTGTCGGACCCTGTCGCTACTCCTTCAATTGCAGCTCTATCTCCAAGTCACGCCACCTTGCGGCTTCTTAAAGATCCAAAAGAGACTCGCAACGTTGCGTAACAACAAACTGTCAAATATCAGTCTTAAGTAGGGATGAGCATCGAAACCGGGTACCCACTTTTGGAACCGCAACCGCCTCGAAACTGCCGGTTTTGGAACTGGAACCGCCTTAGGTGGTTCCGGTTCCGGTTCTGGTTCCCAAAGTTATGGAACCGCCTTAAGCGGTTCTGGTTCCGGTTCTCGTTTTTTCGGAACCGCTACCCACTAGGTACCCACCGGAACCGGTTTATATATATATATATATATATATATATATATATATATATATATATATATATATATATATATAATTTCATATAAATGTGTGTTACTTAGACCGGTTTAGAATATATTGATCCGATTTTGTCCGTCTTTGGTCCGAATTGATTTGATTCAGATCGAACTAAATTGAGGTTTTGTCGAAAAAAGTTAACAAAATTAATACGACAGGGTTACCCGCTCCCGGAATCGGAACCGCCGGTTCCGGGACTGGTTCCAAACATTTAAGAACTTCCTAGTGCAGTTCCAGTTCCGGTTCTAACTTTCTAGGAACCGCCGGTTCCGGTTCTCCCCAAATGAGGCGGGTACCCGCCTACGCTCATCCCTAGTCTTAAGCATACTCAGAGACCAAGTAATCTGAGACTGCTCTGAAGCAAACTCCGGGCAAAGCATAGCTCTCTCTGTGAACATACGAGTGATCTCCATCACTGACTCCCCATCTTGCCTCAATGTCAAAAACTCCTTAGCAAGCCACTCCCGCTCAGCGCGTGGAACGTAGAGGATGCAGAACATATCCCAGATCTGCTCCCAAGTAACAATAGCTCGCTGATCATCAATATATGACCCTGTTGTCAATCTCCACCAATCCTTCGCTCCAAGCCTCAACAGGTTCAGGGTACACCTGACCTTCTGGTCAGTAGGACATGAACACGTGAAGAAACAGCCCTCCACGTCAGATAACCACCTCATAGCCTTGATCACATCCTGCGTACCATCAAACATCGGGGGCTTCGTGTTAATGAAGTCCCGATACTGGAAAGCCCCACCGGCTCCTCCTCCAACCCCTGCCGCAGTTACAGCCGATGTGGCTGTTGTCTCTGCTAGAGCTACATACCGCTCATCAAAGTACTCAACCATCACGGTCTTAATCGACCCAAACATCTCCAGTAGCTGCGCTCAGAATTCCGCAGCAATCTCATCGTGCAAAATCCCCCGGATCCTAGCATCCAACTCCTCTGTCCCTATCTGTACCATGGGCTCAGGTGCTACCGGCACCTCCGAACCTCCGTCTCCCAATCCTAATCCTAAACCGGATCTAGTAGTAAAACGTCTCGTCACCACCATACTGAAAAATATAACCAAGATGTCAAATAAACGACATGATATCGGAAGACCAATTCCCACAACCCTAGGGGTTGTGACTTCCTTGCTACGCGTATGGGTCCTGTGCTTTCAGTAGTACGGGCCCATACTACCTTCAACACCTACCCATATTTGTCTCAAGTATCATCACAACGCCCTAACACTATCATCAACATAATATGCGCTCAACCCTCACTTCTAGGGGAATATCGATTATCTCGCAACTGATCTCACAACTTTTCACAACTCACACATTCATGGAACTTTCACCAACCCTGAAGCACTAGTGTATGCTAGCCACACATAACGTTGGACCCGATAGACTTTTGAATATCCAACCCTACACAAAGGTCGAATCAGGCATTCTCAGGCTATAATATCTTGATTATACACAACCATGATGCATACACTAAACATCAAAAGTTATGATGTCAATTCCATATACAAGAAACCCTAGGCTAGTAGGCATCATATAGTCAGGCAAATCTTATCATGCGATTCCTGAGGACTCCTAGCCTAGCACTAGCATGCTGTTCTATCATATCATAATATCAAATAACTGTATTGTGTTTTGGGGCTTACTTACAGGCTCCGACTAATCGTACCCTCTGCATCCTCCATCCATATTTTGAAAACCATTTTAGTATTTATTCCAAAATTTTCCTTGATTTGAGACTGCATTCACACAAGTGTTCCTCCAATCCACTCAAAGCAAGGCTCTGATACCAACTTGTCACATCCAAAAAATTTACAAAATAGTATTCATTTACAAAATGTTTTCAAATCATTGTTCATCAAAGTGTCCCAATAACTAGATCAAAAGGGTGCGGAGCAGTACGGTCACGCCTTCGCCTTGTCATGATCTCCTGAAGTATCTGAACCAATAAACTGAAAATGTAAGCCCGGGGGCTTAGTGAGCTACCCCCAAAATACCAATACCACGTTGATAATACCGTATCAACAACAGACAATTAACAACATGCATACCGGGCCATCGGCCTGACTAGACCGCCCAACAGAGCCTACAGTCTAACTGAATTTGTCCCGATACTTCGGCATTACTCGACTGCCACGTGGGCCTATAGTCTCCCCGGGCCGCTCATAGGGTATGTTGGCCTTCAGAACAAAGTAGGACCGCCTCAACCCAACCAACAAGCAAATAACGAAGTGTGCATAACTATCATATATTGGCATATACAAACATCATACATATCTATCTCACTGATCATCGATCATAGAAATCCCTAGTAACTAGAGTACCGACCTATCAGGTCACTAATATACCAATCCCTACGGATCATAAGAGCATAATATACTATCTATCCCGATTCCGATCTAACAGATCATAACCACATGTAGCACATCATAACAATAACAACTTAAGGGTCGACCTTGGTGCTAGTAGACCCTATTGATATAGTGAGGATAACTCACCTTGCAGATGTCGACTTGGTAGATGAACTCCAAATCTCGGATCACTGTCAAAACCCCACCACCTATTACCATAATATAATTATACCCATAAATTCCTAACCTTTCAAGGTACCCCAACAATCAACAAATCAAACCCTGGTCAAAAATCAAAGCCATCAGTCAAGGTCAACAATCCATGTTGACATTAACTCGCCGAGTTCCTTGAAGTACTTGTCCACTCGCCGAGTTTCTTTGGTTTACGATCAAACTCTAAGGCCACTCGTCGAGTTTTCCTTCTTGAAACTCGATGGTTACACCCGCATAAAAAAATTGGGGAAAACTCGTCCGACTAGCTGAGTGGTTCATACCACTCGTCGAGTTCATTGGCAATCTTCATCGGACTCGCCGAGTTGTTCATCCAACTCGTCGAGTCCATGCCTATCTTCAAATGACTCATCGAGTCGACCTTGTGACTCGCTGAGTTCCTTCAGTCCATAAGCCATACAAACTCTTTTTAAGCCATGCAATGGCTCCAAATTACAGATCTAAGCTTCTAAGGCATGCATTTCACACAAAGTTGCAAACTTTACATGTATGGATGGATACAAAGGCTCTAAATGACAAATCCAAGCTTACAATGGGGTTTCATACTTAAGGAAGGTTTCATATATCGCCAAGTTCATAGCTTTCTGACTCTAGAACCCAAGAAAGGTCCAAATCTGAAGTTACAACTTCAGATCTAGCTCATACCCCACATTATCATCTCAAATATGCCATAAAAGCCCCAAATCTCAATCAAATGTGGTCTAGGAGGAAAATGAAGTTAAGGTGGTGACTTGATACCTTCAAATGATGCCAATCGGGGTAGATTTCGGATTCCCACACCTTCCTTGCTCCCAATCTCTTGTCCTCCAAGATCTTCCTTCCCAAAAATTCCTCTCTAAAGCTCAAGACACACAAGGATGAACACCACACAAATTAGGGTTTCTCAATGGATTGCAAAGAGGCTAAAGGGGGCTTATGCTTCTTTAAATAGGGTGCAAAACCCCAAGATTTAGGGTTTCATCTGCCAGCTCCTACTCGTCGAGTCCTTTTATGGACTCGGCGAGTAAGCCACTAAATACACGATCCCACCTCACCACTACTCGACGAGTAGGGCATCAAACTCATCGAGTAGGTCTCAAAACCAAATAACTTTCATTTAAACCCATACCTGAGAACCGGGGCGTTACATTTAAATGACCTAAACCTATTAGTATTTCTAATGAAGTAATGTAAGTCAATACACTTCTTACAAAGTTATAAGCTTATTCTAGTGTGAAGAAATGGTTGAAGTAAACAAGGAAAGACAATTAGATTATGAATCTCTTTTGAAGTGGTTGTTTGCTGGAGGTGAAGGCCCAAAAGAAGAAGGTGATCGGAGGGCAAGCCAGACTTCAAGATCAATTTGAAGAATTTCAACCTTAGTTTGTTTGTTCCTAGATTCACCTAAGGATTCTTCCATATAAGATAAGTACGTAGATAACAACAAACTGCAAGGCGACAAACTATAAGACCCACCATTCAATTACGAGACATAGCTATCCTACTATGAGATCAACTACGAAGCATCAGATGTGAAACGATTATACCAAACTGTGAGACCTTCAATTTAATCAAATTGTGACTTCTTAACAACAAACTGCAAAGCCATCATTCTGTGAAGCACCTAATAACAATATAATCGATTTCAAATTCAAGACCTTCGCAAACACAAAAATGACATTCTCCCATTTATCATTGCAGTTTTAGCTTTCGTTTCAAACATTTGACATTCATTTTTGTAGTGTTTTGAACGACAACAATGGCCATCAAACATCACTGAAACACGAACCAAAAAAAAGAATGAAGAATGAATTTTCTTTTTTTCTTCATGTTGTCGAAATTAGAAGGAAGATACAAGAAGAAACTAACTTTCATGATTTTAAGATAATAAGGTTGATGTTTCAATCGAAGAAGATGACAATCCAAAAAGCTTTTTATGTTTCCCACCAGGTGTTTGATAAAATTCCCAAACCATTTTTTCTCTTGTTGCAGCTCTATTGTTCAAGATAATATAGTTTGCTTAGTTTGAGCGTTCCATGTGCACACCAACACTGTGTTGGTGTCCCATTTCATTTCCTTCATTTTTAACGATTGCTTCATAGCTTAAGCTTCGCCTCGAGGCTTGTTCTCTTATATGGCTTCTTTTTCTACAAGTTCGAGTGATATTTGTATGTGCCTGATTAGAAGCTTCCATTGTTTCCCAAATGGTGAAGTGGGAAGTAAGGGGATTGTCCGTATGATTTCACACATCAAAAGGCATCATCTAGTGATGATGGTTTATTTATAGTGGTGGAAGAAACTTTGAAGGCCTTTGGTCAATGGATGTGTGGGAAGTGTATGACGTTGCATGCTTTTAGTCATCATTGTCATCACTCGGGTGGTCTTGTGAGTTTATTACAGAGGATGATGGGCTAGAGGATGACGGGTCGAGTCATTACATTGTTGGTATTTTAAAGTCATCTTCTAAAGAGTCCGCGACAAATGTTATTAGGTGTTTGGTTTTGGATGTTGGGCTCCTTGATCGTTTTGTTAAAACGTTTATCACCACTGTCAAGAGTACCTCCCCACCCCCACAGTTTCCACCTCGCTTTCTCAGGATTTGAAAACAACTCTTCACAAGGTGATTACCCAACCTGGTTCAGTTGATTCATGGATCTATCTGTTACTTCTTACTCGTTGCACACTACAGGTGTTTTGGCCTAAGAATTGACAACAATGTAGGTCTATGAATAGGAAATCCTTACAACAAGGCTCCATCTTGAAATCCTTGGATACACGGGGGAAAGAGAATGGTATCATCATGTTGGTTAAAAATATATTAGACAATCCTGAGGTTGGGACCATGGGACGGGGTGGAGGCATCCTTCAGAAGGAGTCTACATTGAGTAACACCTACATCATATAATGTCTCTGTAAGGTTGCAGATGGGAATTTTTACTATAGCAGTGAAAGTTTTATGATCATCGGGTGTTGCGCCATACAATGGTGATACTATTAAGGCTTTGGAAGACAAACACCCTTTTAAGCCACATCCATCCATGGCGAGCCCCATAATTTCTGAACCTCCCCTTGTATCAGACTATGATTATGTATTTGGCTGCATTAAATCTTTCCCTAAAGGAACTTCATGTAGAAGAGATGGTTTGAGGGCTCAACACATTCTAGATGCCCTTTGTGGAGAAGGGTTTGCTATAGATACAAATCTTATGTGTGCTATCACTATAGTGGTTAATTTATGGTTAGCAGGAAGATGTCCATCCATTTTGGCAGAGTTTGTTGCATCCGTTCCTCTCACGCCTCTGATTAAACTAGACAATGGGGTCCGTCTAGTTGTAGTAGGCACTATATGGAGACGCCTAGTCTCCAAGGTTGCCATGAAAGGTATGGGTAAAGAAATGGCCAAGTACCTTATTGATTTTCAGTTTGGGGTTGGTGTGTTTGGGGTGTTGAGGCTATGTTACACAGTGCCATTAGGGTGTTGAGTGAACACCACACTGATGGATCTCTTGCAATGCTTATAGTGGATTTCTCAAATACCTTTAACCTGGTTGATAGATCAGCCTTGCTCCACGAGGTTAGGAATGTTGGATTAGGTGTCTAATCCCATAACTATATTTGGTATGTAATTAACCCGAGAGTAGCATGGTCCATTTGGGTTGCATTCACCAGAACAATCTGATAGGATGGATGTTTGAGAAAGAGGTTATTTATGATTTACTAATATATTATAAGTATTATATTAATTGAGAAATCATATTATTTAATTAGTATTGATCAAGAATTAATTTGGAATTAATTTAGTGATAAAAAACTAATTAAATTAATGGGTACTGATCATGTAAATTAGTGATACATATGGTCTGGGCTATTGATCCATGATGGGCTAAGTTTATGTGAGAGTCCATGACGAGTTAGTCCATATGAGTTATGGATCATAAGCCTAAGTGTAAGAATTAGGGTTACATATGACTCTTGGAATTCTAACACTATATATGTAACCCCTTAGACCCCAAATCTGGATGCACAAGGAATATAACAAGAGTATAGCCGATTTTAGGGTGTTCCTAACCTCTCCCTCAAGTCATCCAATTTTTGGTAGTGTTTTGTGAAGCATTTATGGCATCACACTTGAGGTGCTAAGCTCTTAAAGGCCAAGTAATACAAGCTACATAAAGAGGTAATCATCTAACTAGTTTTTATGATTCATATATCAAGTTGTATGATAGATAGGTTTCATGCTTTGGAAAAATGCAATTTGCATGTATAACTAGATAAAACTTAGATCCAAAGCATTAGGATTGTATGTGCACCATAAGGATGTTATAGTGCTCAAAACCCATCAAGGAGGATATGCCCTTCTATTTCTTTGTGGGTGATTTTATTATACGGGCAAGCAACGAGACTTTATATAGGAGACCAACATATATGGCCTGTCACTGGGGTGCAACAAGGTGACCCTTTGGGCCCTCTTCTTTTTGCCCTTGTTTTGAATCTGATTGTGCACAAGATTAGAGACAATTGCAAGCTCCTTATCCATGCTTGGTATCTATATGATAGGACTGTCATTGGGGATTCAGAGGAGGTGGCTAGAGTGTTGAAGATTATTCGGGTGAATGGTCCAAGTTTGGGTCTTGAGATGAACATTAAGAAAATAGAGATTTTTTGGCCCTCATGTGATGGTAGGAAGCTTCATGCCGATTTATTCCTATCGGATGTTGGGAGACCGTCTTTGGGAGTGAAGCTCCTTGGGGGGTTGTTAGTAGAGACGCGGGGTTTATTAGCGGTTTGGCCATGAAGAGAGTGATCTATGTTGTTGATTTGATGAGTCTTCTTCCACAAGTATTGTGACCCACATAGTGAGCTCCTTTTGCTTCAATCATGTATGGGCATTGCAAAACTTTTCTTTGGTTTAAGGATATGCCAACTGGTGCACATAGAAGATGCAACTTTGTTCTTTGACAAAGGATTGCACGGGTCTGTCGAGGATATGGTGGTATGTGGAGGCACCCTTTTTGGAGAAATCCAGTGACATTTGGCTTCCTTACCTATTCGTTTCAGTGGTTTGGGTTTGTACTCATCATACAAGGTTTCCTCCTATGCATTTGTAGCCTCGAGGGACCAATCTTGGACATTACAAGGCCACATCTTACATAAAACAGGGTCACATCAGGTGTTTGACGTAATGTCCATGAGAAGCAATTGAGTAGGGTGAAGTTTTAACAAGACCACTAGAAAACCATGGCTGAAGTGAAGTGATTAAGTGAAGATGGTATGCACATGATTGACATATTGTTCTCACACTTCATAAAGGCATAAATCAAAGAAAAGTTTCAGGTAAGATGATATGCACATGTTTTTCTTAAAGTAGTTTATTTGGTGCTTGTAAATTATATTCAACTATCTAATTTACCATGAGCTACTTCTTAGCTATCTTGTTGTAGTAGTGTTAGCTTTTAGTAACAAAATTTTAGAGTTCTAACATCATAAAAAGTGCATACTAAAATAGAAAGAAATTTGGAAAATTCATTTCAAAATAGTTTGCAAGATAAAACGAAGCTGGAATGAGCCCAGAGTAGTGTCTGGATAGCTCTTTTTTCAGATAGAGGTGTTAAAACTTTCTCTTAGACAATTTTGTTGGTCCCCAATGGTTTTCCACTTGATGATTATTGGATGTTATAATAAATACTTCGACTGATTTGCTAGCTTCTAGCTTGACCGTCTAACTGCAAGTTAAGTAAATACATACATCTTCACTTAAATAAACAAAGCATAATTAACTTAGTTTGCATGAACAAATGACCAAGTCTAAGTTCTTGATAATTATATTAGTTTAATAAAATTAATTTTCTAAATGATTGTCTTATTGTTCCCCTATTCCCCATTTATCTTTTTAAGCACTTGGTACTGTTTCGATATGATACTATTGTAATAATCATACTTAATTGTATTGAATATATATATATATATATATATATATATATATATATATATATATATATATATATATATATATATATATATATATAAGTTATGGCTGTTTCTTGTTGCTTACTTATAGATGCCATGCTGCTATGACATTAGAGGTTTGTCAAGTGGTAAAAGAGGCTACCAAGACACAAGCTTTACTTGCAACATCAAGTGAATTCGAAAAGCTGTTCAAAAAAACAAAATTTTGATTGTACGAAGGTTGTTTATCTAAAATCAAGTTTGGTGCTCCTTCCAAAACAATATCTAGTTTGCTAGTTTTATGTTTTGAGTTCTACTAGTGCAACATTTAAAATTTTTAAACTTTTTTTTAAGACATTTGTGTTTTAAATATTGACAATATTGTTATATAAGTTTGAATTGATTTAATGATATTGTGTTTATTATCTTAATTGTATTATTAATTGTTTATATTTTATATAAAGTTAAAAGAAATCGAACCTAATTATTAATATATTTTTTATGTTAAAAAAGTCAATAAAAACATGAAAATAATATTTACTTTAGATTAAAAAACAGTGGCATAAAAATAATGCCACTAAAACCTAAAAGTACTATAGTGGCATAGTAAAAAAGTGTCATTAAAACTCAATAAGCCTGCAGCGACAATATCAAAAAGTGCTACTAAAAGCCTTTAGTGACACTTTTATTTTGTACCGCTGATTGTTCAGAGGGTTTTAGTGGCACTTTTTAGTGGCACTTTTTTGGTTTTTAGTGATACTTTTTTTGTGCCACTAAATATCATTTTATTTGTAGTGATATGTGGTATGGACTCTGATTACCTATGTGCTTTAACTCGTCTTCACGATACGATTATGAGATTCGACTTTAGCCGTATCACTAATAAGGACACCGTCCCCCCTAAATCCCAAAAAAACATTGGCGTGCGCCCTTTTTAGCAAAATCGTCAAAGATATGGAAGTCGACTTCGACATGACTGTTAGACAGAAAGCAATTTTTGAGTGTCTTCGATCACCTCATGCACAAGATTTTCTGCTAAACTATCTCTATTGATGGCCTCGTCCAACATATGTACCCTGTGGAGTACCGAACCATCCTTCGTTACCGCCTCATGATTCCTTTATTCCCAACTGATGAGATATGCCCAATTTGCCGCAAGGCATGTTTGGACACTTTTGGAGAGCATGTGGTTCATTGTAGAGAACTCCCTAGTCTCAAGTACCGATATGATGTGGTTAGGGATGTTCAATTTGATGCTTGTCGGCGTGTTGGTATTTCCGTGAAGAAAGAAGCGCCAATGAACTTTTTGACGAACCCGTATGATGGAAGATCCACACTCAGACCGACTAACATTTTGGTCTTTGGATGGGTAGGATGGAAGCACACTTGTGTGGATCTTACTGGTGTCTCTCCTCTTGTCAGTTTGGGAGCGGGGGTTTTACAGCAGGGCATGCCGCTTTGAAAGCTGCTGCGTGCAAAATGGCAAAGCACGACAATGCATGTATAGAAAATCAACATGTGTTTGTACCCTTTGCATTTGATACATTTGATTTTCTCGCACCAAAGGCGGTGGAGCTCCTCAACAAAGTTCAACAGGTCATGCATTCTAATGTTATATCTCCTAGATCCATAGATGATGTTTTCAAAAGAACTGGTTTTGCCATCCAGAAAGAGCTAACGTAACTTGTTGTCCGGTTGTCTTCCGTTGATATGTACTGACCTCTTTTACTTTATATATCAATTGTTTTTAGTTGAAAAGAGAATAAAGAATGTTCTTTAGCAAAGAAGCTTGAGAATGAACTCTTGAGGAAGGAAAATGTTGCTAACAGGAAACATGAGTTGATAACCAATGAAGTCAAATACTACACCAAAGAATATGAGGACCAAATGTAGTTAATTAGTCATATTTATTGTCTATTTATATAATATTCATATTTAATTATGTATGTACATGGATTTGATTTTAAATTCAGTAAATGAAGCTACTTTAGTTAAAACATGAAGCATGATTGGACGACAGGTTCGATGTGCACCTAGAACCAATGATGCTGTTCATTATTCATATTCCAGTCATTATTGTAGTAATCTTGAGTATCGAATTTTGTTTTTTATTGTTAACAATCATATAGTAATTAATGTATTTGTTATAATAAATGTACAAATTGGTTAGGGGAATTTTGCAATTTTTTACAAGTATTGATCTGAGTTTTAGTTAATTAAGATATTTACAGTATTTTTGTTCTATAAAATTTTGTTCTATGTGTGTTGTATGTTGGATGACACAAACAAATAAACATTATTATTAGACTCGCCCAAGACATCGTGGACCAATGGACTGACCCTAGGTTTTATTTTTGTTTACCTTGTATATTATGTTTATAAAATTGATATTTCAAATAAAAAAAGTTAATGAACCAAAAAGAAAGATGACAATAAGTCCAAAACTAAAAGTTAAGTGTCAAAATGTGAGAAGTGAGATAGTTAAATGACAAATTTTGCCACCGACTACAATACTACCGAAATTTATGTGGTGATGCTTGAAATAATGATACCAAATAAAATAATTTCACGTAGGGTTGTAAACGAACCAAACGAACACGAACAAGGTCTTGTTCACGTTCGTTCGTTTAAGTTAGCCGAACAACAAACGAACACGAACGGATAAACGAACGAGATTTTCTTGTTCATGTTCGTTCGTTTAACAAATTACTTTGTTCATGTTCGTTTATTTATGTTCGTGAACATGCTAAACAAACATAAACGAACAAACATAAACGAACAAAGATAAAAAAACACAATTGAACATATATGAACATAAACGAACATATAATATAGCAATATAATAAAAAATAATTGAATATAGATGAATATAAATAAACTTAAACGAACGAACATAAACGAACGTAAATGAACATCATAAACGAACGTTCACGAACATAAATGAACGAACGAGACCATTGTTCATGTTCGTTCATTTAACTAAACGAACGATAATTTTTGTTCATGTTCGTTCATTTATTAAATAAATGAACATAAACGAACTTCCCGCTGAACAGTTCACGAACGGTTCGTCGAACGTTCAGTTCGTTTACAACCTTAATTTCACGTACCTATGCTCGGACATTTGTTGTTTACCAAAAAAAAGATATATAATAATATAAATAATATCATCACCGTTGAACGAACAAATTCTATCATATATATATATATATATATATATATATATATATATATATATATATATATATATATATATAGTTTTTTTACAAAGTTATATGGGTATCTTACATATTGTTTGTTTTTAAAAAAAAAAACAATTTCTGATTATTTATATGTTGCAGCTGTTTGATCCCCTCTTTTGTTACAAGGGTATGTGAATGTGATTCGCAGACTTTAGGCATTTTCGTTTCGAAAAAACAAACGACACATTACTCTTTTGAAACAAGATTTACAAAAATTATTATATTAGATAAGTATTATCAAATTGTTTAAATTACAAATTTACAATAATGGACAAGTAACTCTAAAAATCTTTTTAGGTACAACCAAATGGCATATAACCTATTAACCTAATATCGGTAGTTGATAGAAATATATCATCAGCTGAAAGTTAAGAGTTGAAGACTTTAAGTCATCCAGGTATTTTATTTGCACACGACTTTAATCGGATGATATCAAGATCTAGAAGTTATCGTTTTGGACTTCCTCTTTTTTATTTTTATTTTATTCTACTTTTTTATAACTTTTTAAATTAAAAAAAGATAAGATAGACAACTGAATTGATATATTTGTGGCCATTTTTGTCTAATCATTTCTTATATTAAATACTTTCAATCTAGCTTTTTTTTAAAAGAAAAAAACAAAAATAATATAAATGGTGATTTATTTCCGATATACCATCATTTTTATAAAAAAGGGCATTTCAAATAATTCTTTCCCTAATTTATTTGGATTTTCAAAAATACTTTTTGAATTTATTAGTTTTTTTTATAAATTTGTTGTACATCTTTTAGTTATATATCAAGTAATTTGAATTAATTATTACATTCTTAAAACAAATATTATATTAAATAAAAACAATATTTTTATAACAAAATTATTTCTTTTAAGAACAATTTATTACACTTAAAATGTAATTATACATTAACTTAAAACTACTGAAATAAATGAGATATATGTATAAATTTAATTAGAGTCCCACAAATTACAATTTTTTTTAACATTTTTATATTAATAAATAGTAGAAATAACAAATTTAATATTACACTATTCATAAAAGCAACTTATTATAACAAATAAGGTTGGGTTGATGTAGATTACACCATTTTCTACATAAAAAAATAGTGTTGGTTTGTAAAAACGGTTGTGAGTTTAATTTTAATGGAGTTTTCATAAAAACTAGACAATAAAATATCGTTTTCTTATACTATATTAGGTTGGCGGGAGTGATGCTACAGAAACCGCACTTTCTCCTTTGACACATAGGAGCCACATCATTTTTACCACACAAAGTGTGGTTCTTTATGACACCCAGGAAGTGGAAACCATGGTAGAGAAAGAGAGAGGTGAGAGAAAAGAGAAGAGAGAGAAAGACACATAAATAAAGAGAGAGAAGAAAGAGGGTGACACTATTTCTAGCCGCACTGCGGTCAAAACCATAGGAAACCGCACCCAGAGGGCGGTGTTTGCAGTTCAGATAGCAAAGGTACGGTTTGTAACCGCAATCCACTCCTTCAAGCCTTATATAAAACCACCCCAAAGTAATTTTTCTAGATTACACATTTCTTTTATAGCAAATATCAACATGACATACATTTTACGCAAGAACGTTAAAAGATTAATACTACAAAACTAGATTATTAACTAAAAACAACTAAATAAATCAATTCGAACCCAAAACACTTGTTCTACAACAAGGGCAATGTGCATTGCTCTTCAACCAAGGTAACAAACACATGGAATGAAACCTATGTGCGCAAGGCATACGAGTTAACTTCTCATTGAACTTGAATTTTTCCAAACAAACCGCACACTCATTTTGATCCGAAGACTTCCAATTCAACCCTAAGATACTCCAACTAAACCTCTTTGATCCACTCTTTTTCAAACCAAAAATCTCCATTTGCATATCTCCCACCTCCATACAATTACTTGGCTTTGTCTCAATTTCTGACTTTTCTTGGCTATTTTGGATGCAAAATCAGTCACAAAGATGGAAACCCATGTTAGAAAACAAAAAAGGGTAACCAAAAATGACAACTCTTTTTCTTTGATTTTTGAGGGCATCTTACCTATGCTCCAACTCAACATTTTTTTTTCTTTTTGACAATAGCTACTCTAATAAATGAAGGTTTTTTTTTTGTCACATGTCATCTTCTTATTCATTTGGATAGATGATATTTTCTAAAATTTTTAAATTTTTTATTTCCACTTGTCATTTTATTATATTTTTCATTTTATTAAATGAAAATTCCACATCTAATATGTAAGGTAATATATATGTAAGATATTTATTAGAAAGTGTATATATGTAATGTATTCAATACATTAAAATCTCATTAATTTTAATAATTCAAAATTTTTCTTATTTTTTATATAAATTCAAACTTTTCAAATTGTTAAAATTTCATATTTAATTCTTTTAAAATAAACCTATGTAATACATGAATCTTACACCTAATTATGGTATAAAAATTAGCATAACGTGGTGTTATATTGTTAGTTTACATCAAAACAATGTCAAGTTTTTATTTGTCAAGTTTTGGTGATTCAAATTTTAGAATTATACAATTCTATTCTATTTTATTTTATAACAATTATTTTAAATATAATAATTATTACGTGTTATATCATATTGTACATTAATTTGATATTAGTTAATCATTTATACTGAAATTAATCTTAATTTATCAGATAATTAACCTTAATTTATCGGATTTATCTGATAAAGGTTGCTATAATAGTATAAAACTTAATTCGAATTAATAACACAAATAACTTATTTGATCATAATTATATTTTTTAAACGGTAAGAAGACGAGATAAACTAAAAACAGCAACTAGCCCAAAACAAATTTAATCATAATTATATAATAATATAATTTATACGTTATTGTCCACAAACAAGTTTAGGTAAATTTTCAAAAAAAATTATCAAATTTAATGTATATTTTTACAATTTATAAAAGTGACAAAGAAAATATATATATATTAAAATATAAAATAAGAAATGAGTTGGTGATGATTTTGAGTATGTACGAAGCGCATGTTAGCTACTAATATCATAATATGCTAACATACACCTAAGACTATCTATCAAACTATCACCTGCTTATTTCAGATTTCCAGTGGCCTCTGAGCTTCCCATCAAGTCTTTGTTTGGCTTTTCTTGCTACACATCCTAGCTTCCCATCTTCATCTGAGCTTCTATGCTGTTCTCAAACATTTTTAACTAATTAGTTGATGGATTAATTAGATCAAACACATATCGGTGTGTATTTGTAATCGATACATAACACATGTTTATCTACTATCTAACCAGAGTAAGCTTTTTAATATGCGAATCAGAAGCAATTCTGGCTCAGAAATGTAAACAGTTACTGAATATTCTGTTAATCTTTACCGAGCAAGGAGTGGAGGTGAGATGGGTATGGTAAGAAACTCTGCTTCGCGTATACCCAAGAGCAGAATTGATAGTAAACGAAGAATCAGACCACCCATGGAACCTCCTCCGACGAGCGACTTCGAGTCCAGGTATCTTACCAGCCATTCGACGAAATGCCCCAGAGAAACCTCTAAACGAATATCCTTAAACTATCCTTATTTGATATCTGGAATTTCATTTAGACCAAATCAGAAACCCTTCGATGAAATCCAAGTTTCATTTAAAGCTCATCCTAAGGAGTCTTTATAATGGTGGGTATATGGTCTTACTGGCCGACAAAAAGTGAGACCCACTAATTGAAAATCAATTTTGTTTGACTCGAATCATCATAATTTTCATTATTCGTTGGAATAATTGGATACAGAGACGAAATATAGAAGCAAGTGGAAGAGATATTTGTATTAAATAGTGGGTACAGAGACGAAACGCCGAAAGAAGGAAGTTTGAGGGGAAGAGGAATGTTGCTATCAGACTGATTGGGCGAGGATTGAGAGAAGCATAGAAATGGCCGAATGAGAGCAGACAAAATTGGGGATTTAGCGTTTCAAGGTGAGCCACGTGATCAGTATATATCCGGATTCCGGACCAGATAGAGAAATGATTAGTGTTTTTTGCTACTAAAGTTTGCAAGATTCGGTTCGGACGTGTAGTGGATTAGTGATGAACGTGAAATTTTTGTTATGAAACCAAGGTAAGGTTATTTGATGTCATCAAATAGAAAAACAGCAAATTTGGTGATGCGTTTGTTTTGTTGGAAAATTTAATAAAACAAATTATTTCTTTATTAAACTTTGGACATATTTAAATATAAATATATATTGTATATTTTATTAATATTTATTGAGTTATGTTCTTTTCCGTAGGAGCTTCGAAACGATATATATTATGTCCAAAACAGAGAATATATGAATGAGATGTCGATACTTAAAAGATGAGTATTTGGAAATAATGTGGTTACAGGCATGTGTCTTACATAGGAAAAAAAAAAAAACAAATTGTTAGTGAATTTATAAGCATAGATGTGCAATGGGT
This sequence comes from Lactuca saligna, assembly GCF_052625555.1. Taxonomy (NCBI): domain Eukaryota; kingdom Viridiplantae; phylum Streptophyta; class Magnoliopsida; order Asterales; family Asteraceae; genus Lactuca; species Lactuca saligna. The sequence continues at coordinate 187,213,467 of NC_136421.1, read as the reverse complement.
TTACAAGTTTCTATGTATGGTTTTACTCCAATACTTATGCACGTTGCAGGGGTTGCAAATCATGGATTTTGTAGTCAACAAACTCGTATGTGGGCATGACATGCGGATATGAAAGCAACTTTGAAATTCCGAACCCGTGCAAGCCACATTTTTACAATTGCCATAGTTAAACAGACGACACTTTTGTTTAAGGGAATCGTGTCCAACATGAGCATCAGTCAATCGACGTGATTATTTACTAATTATTTTTTTTTTCAAATTTATTAACGAAAACCAACAATCTTAAATAGATTTTCGTTAAATTGTTTCAATCGAGTTTGTTTCGATTAAATCGATTTTTTCTTCTTTATTCGTTTTTATTTATGCTAATCATGTTATATCTGTTTTATGTAAACATATTATGTTTTGTGTAAACAGTTTCGTTTAAATAATCTTTTCAGAATGGTGGAAGGTTCCTTAAACCAAAATACTTATACAACTATGAACCAAAATGCTACCACACATGTGTCAAACGCCATGGTTAATCATGTTGAGAGACCATCGAAGTTTCTAGTTTTAACTTCAAGAGGTGGAAATAGAAGATGTTCTTCTACGTAACCACACTAAAGTTGGCTCAATTCCTCGAACTGATGTTCATTACTATCCTGCTCCCCATCAACAGTTGAATTATCAATATGATATTGTGACATCGAACTCAAGTGTTCCCCCTCCAGTTGACTATCCTGCAAAATAAGTAGACGTTTGACATGTACTTTTGATGTTGAGGTAGATTTAGAATCATCTTCTTCCCTAGTCACCGTCGAATAATCAGAATGCTTTGATGCTTCAGGAATCCGATTATCTTCAACATAAACTTCAACAACAATTACTCTATTTGGAACGCCAAAAATTAATTCATAATCAATATCGAAAGAGTATACAATAGCTGACTCATCATTCGTTTCTGAAATAATTGGTCTTTGTTCGAAAGTCTGTTCGACACGTGTGATGTGATAATCATCAAAAGTTAGATTGAATGTTTCCTTAATCTTCCTTGCTCACTTATTTAACACCCAATATGCGATAAAGTTGTGCGAGTATCCCAAGAATATTCCTTCATCAGCTTTGGACTGAAATTTCAAAAGATATCTTTGAGATTCATGATGAAGCATTTGGAACCAAAAACATGGAAAAATTTCACATTCAGTTTTCGATTGTTTATGATTTCATTAGGGGTGATGTTAAAAAGACGATGAATGAATGATCGGTTTGAGTGAAACACGCTGTTGAGCCTGCTTCTACCCAGAGATATTGAGGCAAGTTTGCATATGTCAACATTGTTCTTGCTGCTTCGCACAAAGATCTGTTCCTCCTTTCGATGACATCATTTTGCTGCGGTGTGTAAGGAGTTGAAAATTTATGTGAAATTCCTAGTTCAGCCAAGAATGAATCAAGAGTCTGATTGTTGAATTCTGAACCATTATCACTTTTGATTCTTCTAACTTTCTTCCTCAAGCTCAATTTAATGTTCTTGATGAAATCGATCTTTACTTGAGCAGTTTTAGACTTCTAACGAAGAAAGAAAACCCAATTAAACCTTGAAAATTCATCAATAATGACCAATATGTACTTCTTTTTATTGAGAGTCTCAACATTCGAAGGTCCACAAAGGTCAATGTGAAGAAGTTCTAGAGGTTCGATGATCTTTGAGTCGATGACGATGGGATGACCTTGACGATGTTGCTTTCCCTGTTCACATGTTGAACATAACGAATCGTTATCAAATTTTAATACAGGTAAGCCACAAACAAGGTTGTGTATAACCATTTTGTTAAGATTCTTGAAGTTCAGATGGGAGAGTCTTCGATGCCACAACCATCTAAGATCATATGAGGCTTTTGAAAGTAAGCAAACATAGGGACCATCAGCAATTGGCTTCATGTCGAGTGCAAACATGTCACCTTTCCTTTTCGATTTTAGCAAAAATTCATTTGTTTATGTATTCGAGATGACACTTCCTTCTTCATCGAAGACTACTTGATTGGCAGTGCCCACAACAAGTTGTGAAACACTTATCCAACTGTGTTGAAGACCTTCGATATATGCCACCCGGTTAACTATAAACTTCCCATTCGTTACTTTCCCAAAACCTTTTACCTTGAATTTTTAGTTGTTTCCAAACTTCACAACTCCAACATTATCCAAACTTCTAAAATCCTGCACATTCTCCTTTCAGCCTGTCATGTGACGAGAGCAACCACTATCGATATACCAATGTTCATCGTATTGCTCGACACAAAGTACCTGCGATCAATTAAAAGAATTTAGGTCCCCCAAGGCTTTTTGGTTCCTTGGATATTAGTTTGAAATGCATGGTGAAATGAAGAACCTAGTACCCAATTTCGAACTTTCGACTTTAAGCTATCTGTTAGTCTACTTCGACAGAGTTGGGCATTGGAATGTAATCATTCAATGGTTTAGGTTCGACACTGACTTTCCCTTTTCCATCAACCGTTCGTTTTGAATCAACCTTTTTCTTGGGTATTTCTTTCCATCGTTTCACTGATGGATTCGATTCCAATGATGATGAACTATCATTTTGTGACTCGTTTAAGTAGCTTTCGTAGGCATACTTAATTTTCTCTTCAGATAACTTTCCCGATTGGTATTGCTTCCCTTTGCCTTCAAGCCAGTGGTTAATATTCTTCACATCATTTCTCCCTTTGAAAAATGAAGCTTTGAATTTCTGCTTCGATTCCGGATTTGGAAAATGAGGTTTTGTTAGTTTGAATGGTTCAGGTTTCTTTCCTTTTACTTCTAATTTTTCAAAAATTTGTTTTGGAAAAGATTGTTTTGAAACAGATGGATTTGGAGAATTGTGAAATCTATTTTGATATTGCTTATTATAACCAACCGATGTTCGACGAAAAACCTTTTGTCCTTGTGAAAAACTTCTTTTACCTTGAAATTGATTGAAATTTCTTTGCTCATTACGTTGAACAACATTTCTTTGAAATTTGTTTTGAGAGAAATTTTCACTTTGATGATTCGGAACACAACTCCTTGGACGTTGGTTTTGTACAAAATTTTCATTTCTTTGTGTTTGAACAATTGGTGTTCGAACTGGTTTGTGAACATTAGATTGACCCTTTTGAAAATCATTTTGCTTTTGAGTGGACTTATTTTGAACAAAGTCTTATATTGAGAAAACATATTAACTTGTTCAGATGGTTTTTGCTTAAAAACTTTTTGTTTTTGAAAAGTTTTGACATTCTTCCAATAGACTTTGTTTCGTGCTTTTGACATAGAAACACCTTCCTCTTTTTCAACTTTTTGAACATTCTCATTGAAAATTTGTGCTTTTGTTTTCTGAGTTTTCGAAACAAGTTCATTTGTTTGATTTTCAACTTTTAATTTAACTTCCCAAACTCGTTTCGATTTTTGTCTTTGAAAAGTCGTTGATTTCTTGTTTAGGGTATTTTCAACCGTGCTTTGATTAGAAAAGAACCCTTCTTTCGTTGCAGCTTTGTTGTCTTCCTCAACTATTTTGATGATTTCAGGATGCACTTTGTCACCATTTCCAGTGATAACAAACACTTGATTAGGTAACACAACTTCATCGGTGCATTTAAAATTTGGATAGACAATTGAGTTAGATTCTAGATAATGAGGACCCTTTTCTTTCATAACCTTTTCGAACTGTTTTGTTTCCTCAAAAACCTATTCAACAACAACTCGGGGAATAATTGTTTCTATCACAACATCATCCTTATCACTATCCGTCTCACAGTCTTCAACAACCACATGGTCATATTTATGAACTTTTGATGTAGAGGGTTGGTCAGTGTTAACCTTCTCCATTGAATCACTAAAAATTTCTTTGCCTTTGGCCATCAAAGTGACATTAATGATAGATAACTGAGAACACTCAACAATTCCTCTTCCTCAATTTCACTGATATTGTCAGAATCATCTTTAATATCAGCAAAATTTTGTTAAGAGTCTAATGTCGAAGTCTCAATCATGCTCAAAATTTTGATTTGTTCAATTTTAGTAAGAGTCTCATTCACAATATGCACTAATTCATTATCATTCAAACATTCATCAATTCTAACAATCCTATAAGCATAAGAATCATTTGGGACTTTATCGAATTCTGATCTCTTCTTCTCACAATCATAGGAAGTCGTATGTATTTTCTCTCTTTCGTAAACCAGGAAAGGCAATAACTTCCTGTGTTGCTCTTTGCATATTTCAGACGAATGATGAAGTTCGGTTAATTTTGCATAAATTCTTTTTGCACTGTTACAGTATATATTACGCTGTTTCATTAACATAACATTGTCTGTCCTAATCAACTCCCTATCTAGAGTAATATTATTCCGTTTTAGCTCTAGACTATCCATGCGACTCTTCTTAGACTCCAAGTGTTTTTGAGTATCTTTTTTTTTTTGAACCGACAAATACAAATATATAATTTACACCTAAACTAATACCTAATTCCACCTATGTCCACGACGGGACTTGAACCCTCAACCTCAAGGAGGGAGGGCACCACCTGATACCGCTGGGCTAAAAGCCCTTTGGTGTTTTTGAGTATCTATCAACAAAAATTAGCGTATGATTAACATAAGAAAGAGTATCATCAAATTTAGATAAAACAGTATGATAAGAACTTGAAGGAATGTTAAGAGATTCAAGAAGAGTATGTATCTTTAATGTCATAGGAGATCTGTCTGCTCCTATTGACACAAAGCATTTCATAGTGATGTTTTCCTCTCCTAAACTGCCCTATTTGAATCTTGCATACATTGCACCATGGGCGGGGTTTCTCACTTCTTCATCGTCGGAACCAGAAGACCAAATCTGATAGGTTCCATCACCTTCAACACCTCCCTCCAGAACCAAAGACAATCCTTTTCTCTTAGCTCTCACCTCTTCCAACCTCTCGACATAATAAGCCTCATCTTTATCTCTTTCCTTCTTCTCCTCTCTCTTTCTTTGCATGCAATCTACTGCCAGATGGTTTGCACCATCATAGTAATTACAATCGAACCCAGAATCTCCCTTCAGCTTCTTTGTAGTCTTCTCAACAACAATATTGCTCTCCTTTTTTTCTTCCTTCAAATCCACTCTAGTTCCTTTCCCAGATGAGGTGTTTCCCTTGAATTCATTGTTGCTTTTGTATTTCGGATTGAAAGGCTTCTTAAAGAACTCTTTGAATTTATTTTTGGAATAGTAAGTCACAACCTCATCCTCCGAATTCATCAAGAATCCTTCATCTTCAGAACCAATTTGCTTAAAAACCTCGATCACAAAATCCTTCGTTGACACCTTTGACATCAAGGTCGGTGGACCTCTTAGATTCATCTTCACTTCTTTAACTATCTCATTGATTTCGCTCTCATGAGCTTTTAACACATTACACAAGTCTCCCAATGAATAGCCATCGAAGCTTTGCTGAGTCTTTATCATCAAACTGATATTCCTCCACTCTTTTCGTAACCCATCATAAATGTGAGATTGTATTCGAGAGTTGAGTGTATTACTCCATAATGATTACACTTGAATATCAGCTTATTCAAGAGATTGTAGTATAGTTCTATGGTTTTACATTCCTTTTGTTTGAATTCCCCAAGTTCCAATAAACACTGCTTCACCGAGCTCTTATTCGTCTTCTTACTGCATTGATACTTTTCCTTCAAAGTATCTCAGATCTCTTTAGCCGTCTTGCAACCTCAGAAATATTTTTAAACAAATAGTGGAAGAGCACCACGAAGTTCATGAAGACACTTCTTGTCATTTGCTTCACACTTGTCCTTTTGAGATGACATACTAGAAGTTGAACTTGAATTTTGTAACACCCCAAATTTCGAGGCCAAAAATTTCATTTTTAGAATTTAAAATGTAATAAAGTGTATTATCAAAACATTGTCAAAGTTACATTAATTATAAAACATAAGGTCATGTCTCAAAAAGATATCATCAGAAACAAGAAAATTAGAGTACGATCCCAGAAAATCCAGTGCGGAAATCATGTGTGTGATGCGTCGCTATGCCGCCGACTCTTTCCCCTTAGACGAAGAGGTACCTGAAACCACAATTAAAATTGTAAGCATGATGCTTAGTGAGTTCCCCCAGCATACCACATACCATACAATACCATTGGTATCTTTCAACCGGTAATCATCATCGATATCTTTCAACCGGTAATCATCATCGGTATCTTACAACCGGTATTCATCATCGATATCTTTCAACCTGTAACTGGGGTCTATTCCACCCCTAATACTAGCATACAACGAAAAGGTATAAGCATACAATCAGGCATATCCGAGTACTGACCTACCCTTCGGTCCTAAAGACCACTGTCAGGGGAAAACTATCCTTATCATACACGTAACATATCATACAGATATATCTCATAACTAAACACGTATTCATACCAAGATAATTATCACAAAGACAATCATCTTCTAAATACTCCTACTTGGTGGGCCGGCATTGTGGCCTTAGACCCACCCTTACTGGAAGGTAACTCACCTCAAAAGGCTGACTGCTGAAAAGTTGATCTGCAAATGTATGACAGCTGCTCCGGCGATCCCCCGACTATATTCCCATAGAACACTTAATCAGACATTGATAATAATCCCAGGGTAAAATGACTATTTTACCCCTGACCGATTCCAAAACAAAGTCAAGTCAAAGTCAACTTCCATTTGACCCGACTCGCCGAGTTGGCTTGCCAAATCGTCGAGTCCATATCTAGTCGATTGTCCTTACTCCCGAATCTACTCGTCGAGTTAGGCATTGACTCGACGAGCTCACTTCCTAACTAAATACTCAATGGTCCTTCATCCGACTCGCCAAGTTGTATGAACAAATCGTCGAGTTAAGCTTCATCCGATGAACACGTTCTGTCCTCGACTCGCCGAGTTGATGAACAACTCGTCGAGTTCTATGAAGATTGCCTAGGACCCGCCGAGTCGGGACATTGACTCGCCGAGTCCCTCCATTAATGAGTCCGGCTTCCGACTCACTAAGTCCACCTATGGCCCACTTCTCTACTCGCATACTCGAAAAGGGGAAAAATCGGGGACTCGCGACTAGACTCGCTGAGTCCGAAGAACAACTCGGTGAGTTGCATACATGCAGTCTCTCTACACTCGATTCTGCTTGAATCCAGTGCATTCCATTCATAGATCTGGGTTCCTAGGGCTCGATTAACACGTAAAGTTTCCAACTTTACGTGTATATAATCATCAATGGGGATTCTAAGGCTCAAAACACACTAAAAGGGGGTAGATCTAGGACTTTCATGCAATATGTCCCCATAAAGGTATTAGATCTAGGCTTCTGGAACTCGAACATAGCCAGATCTAGCAGCTATTCAACCCATTATGATCCATATACTCCTAACAAGCTTGGAAATGGTCCAAAGATAGATTTATGGTGTTCTAATGGGGATTTGAGCATTAAAACATAATAGATCCAAATTGTACCTCAATGAACACTGAATTAGGTCTTAGATTCTTGCTCTTCACCTTCTCTTTTGGTGTTTCCTACCTTCTCTTCTTCAATCTTCAAGGAACAAGCACAAGAACACTTCAAATCACAAGGAAAGGGGTTAGGGTTCGGTATATGATGCTTTGAGGGTGAAGGAGGCTAACTTGGGGCGCATAAGGGGGGTTTAAATAGGGTGCAAACCCCTGAGATTAGGGTTTCTTCCAGACTGATTGACTCGCCGAGTCTAGAATATGGACTCGCCGAGTCGCCAACTTAAACGTGCTCAAAATCCCATCCCTACTCGGCGAGTCTAGCTTACGAATCGCCGAGTCCAAGGTTAAAAATGTAAAATACTCAGATGAATCATACATACTAGGAACCAGGTGCTACAAATCTCCCCTGCTTATTTTAGACTTCATCCACGAAGTCTGTTGCTCGATCCTGAAACAGCTCGGGGTAATGCTCCATCATTTCCTTCACTGGCTCCCAAGTCCACTCTGAACCCTTCCGGTGGTGCCATTGCACCTTCACAAGTTCCAGCCTCTTGTTCTTCAGATCCCTCGATTTCTGGTCGAGGATTGCCACTGGTCGCTCAATGTAATTCAGCCTGCCATCGACCTGAATATCATTTAGGGGTACCACCGCTGAGCCAACCACCAGACACTTTCGCAACTGAGACACATGGAAAGTGTTGTGTATCTGACTGAGTTTGGCTGGCAGATCCAGCCTATACGCCACCTTGCCCACCCGGGCCAGAACCCTGAAAGGTCCAATGTATTTGGGGCCCAACTTGCCCCATTTCCTGAATCGGATGACACCCTTCCATGGCGACACCTTTAGGAGAACCATATCCCCGACCTGGAATTCCAGGTCTGATCGGCGCTTGTCGGCGTAACTCTTCTGCCGACTCTGAGCAGTTTGAAGCCTTCTCCGAACCTGTTGAATCCTCTCGGTCATCTTGAGCACCACTTCGGGGCTCCCCATGACCCTCTGGCCTACCTCACCCCAACATATCGGGGTCTTGCACCTCCTTCCGTATAACATCTCGAAAGGAGGACGGTCAATACTCGCGTGGTAGCTGTTGTTGTATGAGAACTCAGCCATAGGAAGATAGGTGTCCCAGCTACCACCGAAGTCTAGCACGCATGCCCGCAACATATGGTCTAGAGTCTGGATGGTCCTCTCACTCTGACCATCTGTTTGTGGGTGAAAAGCAGTGCTAAAATGCAGACGAGTACCCAACTCGTCATGGAACTTCTTCCAGAACCTAAAAGTAAATCGTACATCTCTGTCCAAAATCACCGAAATTGGCACTCCGTGCCGCGCCACCACCCCCTGATATAGATATCGGCCAATTTCCCGGCCGAGTTGCTCTCCTGAATCGGGATAAAGTGGGCGCTCTTGGTCAATCGATCGACGATGACCCAGATCGAATCCACTCCCCGCGCGGTCCTGGGAAGCTTGGTGATAAAATCCATCATGATGTCTTCCCACTTCCATAGTGGAATATCCAACGACTGCATCTAGCCGTGCGGTCTTTGATGCTCGGCCTTGATCTTCCTGCAGGTCAAGCACCGCTCCACGTACCATGCCACATCCCGCTTCATGCAGGGCCACCAATAGTCCAGACGAAGATCCCTGTACATCTTCGTCGCCCCGGGATGAATGGAGAACCGGGATTTGTGCGCCTCCTCCATCAGAACCTGACACACACCTCCATGATAAGGGACCCACACCCTACGATGAAGAGTCAACAACCCTCGACTATCATAGTCGAAGTAGGAAACCTACCCCACAATCCAATCACTCTTCCGATGTTCCTCCTTCATAGCCTCCCGCTGAGCCTCTCGAATCCGCTCCAGAAGCGGAGTCACCACTGTCATCCTTAGGCAGATATCTCAGATCGGTGCTGCCTTGCGGCTAAGCGCGTCAACCACCACATTGGCTTTCCACGGATGGTAGAGGATCTCAAAATCATAATCCTTTACAACGTCGAGCCGCCGATGCTGCCTCATGTTCAGATTCGGCTGGTCCATGAGATACCTTAGGCTCTTCTGGTCCGTGTAAATGGTACAACGAACCCCATAGAGGTATTAACGCCAAATCTTGAGGGCGAACACAGCAACCCCCAGCTCTAAGTCATGCATCGGTTAGTTCGCCTCGTGAGGCTTCAGCTGCCTCGAAGCGTAAGCAATAACGTGCCCTCTTTGCATCAACACTGCGCCCAAACCCGAGATGGACGCATCACAGTACACAACAAAATCCTCCATGCCCTCTGGCAGGGCTAAGATTGGTGCCTCCCACAATCTCTGTCTCAACGTCTCGAATGCGGCCTTCTGCTCGGGCCCCCAACGAAAAACCACGACTTTCCTCGTCAGCCTGGTCAGAGGTATGGCTATCTTGGAAAAGTCCTGAATAAATCTCTGATAGTAGCCCGCCAATCCTAGAAAGCTCAGAATCTCAAATGGAGACCTCGGGACCTCCCATCTCATCAGGGCCTCCACCTTGGCCGGATCCACTGATATCCCGTCCTGGTTGACAAGGTGCCCCAAAAATTGCACCTCGTGCAACCAGAATTCACACTTGGAGAACTTAGCATATAAGCTCTCCCTCCTCAAAGTACTCAGAACCTCACGCAAGTGCTCCTCATGCTGCTCTCGCGTCATGGAATAAACCAAGATGTCGTCAATGAAAGCAATCACGGACCGATCCAACATCGGCCGACACACCCGATTCATGAGATCCATGAACGCGACAGGAGCATTGGTGAGCCCGAAAGGCATCACCACAAACTCGTAATGACCATAGTGTGTACGAAAAGCAGCCTTCTACACATCCTCCTCTCTGGCCCTCATCTGATGATACCCAGATCGCAAATCAGTTTTGGAGAACCAAGATGCTCCCTGAAGCTAGTCGAAGAGGTCATCGATCCTCGGGAGTGGGTAACGGTTCTTCACCGTTACCTTGTTCATCTCTAGGTAGTCTATACACATCTGATACGACCCGTCCTTCTTCTTCACGAACAGAATTAGGGCTCCCCAGGGTGAATTGCTCGGTCTAATGAATCCCTCGTCTAACAGCTCCTGCAGCTGTGTAGACAACTCCTGCATCTCAGGATGAGCCAACCGATATGACGCCTTGGCTATCAGAGCCGCGCCAGGGACCAGGTCAATCCTAAACTCCACCTACCTCTCCGGAGGTATCCCAGGCAACTCCTCGGGGAATACATCCATAAAATCTCGCACCACGGGTACATCACCTCGGGGAATATATCCCAGGCAACTCCCCGGGTGTCCATAAGATAAATGATATACCATGCGCAGCCCTGCTGAAGGTAGCGCCTGGCTCTCGCTGCTGAACATACAGCTGGTCCTCGCTGTGGCTTCTCGCCCTGAACTACTAATTCTCCCCCACTTGGGGTCATGATCCGTACCAGCTGATGCGCACAATCTATCACTACCCCATTGGGGCTCAACCAATCCATGCCTATAATAACCTTGTTCCCCCGCAACGATATGGAAACCAGGTCTACCAGGTAACGTTCCTCGAACAGCCTCAAAACAGAATCTTGGTAGACCTCCGATGCTCGCACTGATCGGTTGTCTGCAATCTCGACCTCTAGAGGGAAGTCCAACATACCCGAAGACTCAGGAAACTTCTTGGTAAGTGCAAGAGAGACAAATGATCGGGTAGCACCCGAATCAAACAATACCTGAACTGGGATACCGTTCACATGGAACGATCCTAAACACATATACACAGGGCACATATCAATATCATAACATCATACAAATAAATCAGAGGGAAAGAATCATACCCGTCACTACATCGGGTGCAGCGCGTTCCTCCTCGGCTGTCAACTAAAAATCTCAGCTCCGAACCACTGGAGCCTCCGACTTGACCTTCCGGCCATCCATAAAGCATGCTGTCACTGACGCTGGTGCCACTGCCGGCGCTGCTGCTGCTGGTGCTATCAACCTGGGACAATTGGCCTTTTTATGGCCCCTCTGATTGCAATGGAAGCAAATCAGGTCTGACGTCTGAATCGCAGACGCAGGGGTAGTACAATCCCTACTGAAATGCCCAACCTTGCCGCACTTATAGTAGCCCGAACCCGACCTAGTGCGAAAAACTCCCTCATGTGCCCGACCGCATTTCCCACAACGGTCCCGCCCCGTCTGGCCTTTCGGCCTACCATCGGGTCCCTTGGGCTTCTTTCCCGAAGCCCCCATCGTCTGCCCCTCAGCAGCCTTCCTCTTCCGTATATGCTCCAAATCAATCTCCCTCTCCCTAGCCCTGGCAATCATGGACTCCAGGGTAGGGCAAGCAGAGAAACTAACATGCTCCCGAATATCAGCCCGTAGCATGTCATGGTATCGAGTCCTCCTCATATCCTCATCGCCCGCATACTGGGGTACCAACAAGGCCCTCTCCCGGAACTTGGCGGTGATCTCCGCCACAGTCTCTGTAGTCTGTCTCATATCCAAAAACTCTCTGGCCAGCTGCTGAAGCTCCACATTCGGTGCAAACTCAGCCCTGAATCGGGTCACGAAATCTGACCATGTAATAACCTCAATGACTGGGGCTCCTAATGTATCGCCAATCAACTCCCACCAATCCCTGGCTCTATCCCTCAAACAACCTGCAGCGAAACGGACCTTCGACCCTTCCGGACAGAAGCTCGTCAGCTGCACAGACTCGATGTCTGCAATCCATCTCCTAGCAGCAATGGGGTCCTTCACCCCATGAAAATCTGGTGCACCACTCCTGCGAAAGTCCTTAAAGGATAGCATACGGGTACCCACTTGGCTAGATGCCAGATCACTCCTGAATGCCCGGAAGCGATCCTCCATCAGCTCGATAATCCCTTCTTTGATCGACCCAAAAATGTCCGGGGTCGCCTCAAGGATACCTCTCATAATCTCAGATGTGATGAACTCGCGTAACTCATCATCAACATGCTCGGGTCCCGGTCCCGAACCAGGTCCTTATCCCCCTGCTCCATGACGTGTGACCACCATTCTGAAAATAACAATGCAATTGTCAGGATCACATATACCCCCGAAGGGTCTCACACCCTCTCCAAGTTTCCAGGTTCCATCTCAGCCCTCCTTGAATCAAGTACGGATCCTCTGCTTTCAGTAGTACGGGCCCATACTACCTTCCACATCTATCCATACTTTCCCCAAGGATTTCCTCGACTTCACTAGGTCCCTTTCACCGATGCTCTTTCCACTAATCACATCCTAGACTTCCCTAGGGCACTCCCAGACCTAATCCTCGCCTTCAGTTGCACTAGGAGTCCTTACCGCATCCCCCTAACTAGCTTGCGGACACCGTTACATATCCGTTCACTAATTAGTCGAAGTTGGCCAGAACCCCTTATAGCGCAAAGCAAGCATCATTCATGTGTTGAGTAACCAAACCAGGCATAACCTACACAGGCCATCCTACTGACTAAACAATCCTAGCATACAGCTCATACAACAGGCACACAAGGCATCCTCCTAGATCCTTAGTCTTATTCTAGCATGCAATTTCTGAATCAAAACCATACAACATAACATAAGAAGTATGAGTATCTTGGGGAAAACTTACTTGAGCCCGGCTGGTCGCACACATCACACACTTTGTCTTTCTTAAAACTTCCCATTTTAGATTTTATAAAACCATTTTCCTTAAAAATCTTTTAGTCCCTCGGTTTGAGTCCAGACACCCCTGAGGGTGTAACCGAATCCCTCAAACCAGGGCTCTGATACCAACTTGTAACATCCCAAATTTCGAGGCCAAAAATTTCTTTTTTAGAACTTAACGTGTAATAAAGCGTATTACCAAAACATTGTCAAAGTTACATTAATTATAAAACATAAGGTCATATCTCAAAACGATATCATCGGAAACAACAAAAATCAGAGTACAATCCTGAAAATCCAGTGCGGAAATCATGTGTGTGATGCGCTGCTACGCCGCCGGCTCTTTCCCCTTGGATAAAGAGGTACCTGAAACCATAATTTAAACTGTAAGCACGAAGCTTAGTGAGTTCCCCCAACATACCACATATCATACAATACCATCGGTATCTTTCAACCGGTAATCATCATCGGTATCTTACAACCGATATTCATCATCGATATCTTTCAACCGGTAACTGGGGTCTATTCCACCCCCTACTACAAGCATACAACGACAAGGTATAAGCATACAATCAGGCATATCCGAGTACTGACCTACCCTTCAGTCCTAAAGACCAATGTCAGGGGAAAACTATCCCTATCATACACGTAACATATCATACAGATATATCTGATAACTAAACACGTATTCATACCAAGATAATTATCACAAAGACAATCATCTTCTAAATACTCCTACTTGGTGGGTCGGCATTGTGGCCTTAGACCCACCCTTACTGGAAGGTAACTCACCTCAAAAGGCTGACTGCTGAAAAGCTGATCTGCAAATGTATGACAGCTGCTCCGGTGATCCCCCGACTATATTCCCATAGAACACTTAATCAAACATTGATAATAATCCTAGGGTAAAATGACTATTTTACCCCTGACCGATTCCAAACCAAAGTCAAGTCAAAGTCAACTTCCAGTTGACCCGAGCCGCCGAGTTGGCTTGCCAACTCGTCGAGTCCATATCCAGTCGATTGTCCTTATTCCCGACTCTACTCGTCGAGTTAGGCATTAAATCGACGAGTTCACTTCCTAACTCAATACTCAATGGTCCTTCATCTGACTCGCCGAGTTGTATGAACAACTCGTCGAGTGAAGCGTCATCCGATGAACACGTTCTGTCCTCAACTCGCCGAGTTGATGAACAACTCGTCGAGTTCTATAAAGATTACATAGGACCCTCCGAGTCGGGGCATTGACTCGCCGAGTCCCTCCATTAACGAGTCCGGCTTCCGACTCACTGAGTCCACCTATGGCTCACTGCTCTACTTGCATACTCGAAAAGGGGAAAAACCGGGGACTCGCGACTATACTCGCCGAGTCCAAAGAACAACTCGCCGAGTCGCATACATGCAATCTCTCTACACTCGATTCTGCTTGAATCCAATGCATTCCATTCATAGATTTGGGTTCCTAGGGCTCGATTAACACGTAAAGTTTCCAACTTTACTTGTATATAATCATCAATGGGGATTCTATGGCTCAAAACACACTAAAATGGGTACATCTAGGACTTTCATGCAATATGGCCCCATAAAGGTATTAGATCTTGGCTTTTGGAACTCGAACATAGCCAGATCTAGCAGCTATTCAACCCATTATGATCCATATACTACTAACAAGCTTGGAAATGGTCCAAAGATAGCTTTATGGTGTTCTAATGGGGATTTGAGCATAAAAATAGAATAGATCCAAATTGTACCTCAATGAACTCTGAATTAGGTCCTAGATTCTTGCTCTTCACCTTCTCTTTTGGTCTTTCCTTCCTTTTCTTCTTCAATCTTCAAGGAACAAGCACAAGAACACTTCAAATCACAAGGAAAGGGGTTAGGGTTCGGTATATGATGCTCTGAGGGTGAAGGAGGCTAACTTGGGGCGCATAAGGGGGGTTTAAATAGGGTGCAAACCCCTGAGATTAGGGTTTCTTTCAGACTAATGGACTTGCCGAGTCGCCAACTTAAACGTGCTCAAAATCCCATCCCTACTCGGCGAGTCTAGCCTACAACTTGCCAAGTCCAAGGTTAAAAATGTAAAACACTCAGATAAATCTTACATATCAGGTTGCCAGGTGCTACACATTTCCAAATTGTTCAAATATACCTAGATGGTAATTCCCAAGAGTGATATATCTCCATAGATCCTTATCGATCCCATTAAGGTAATCCTCCATATGATATGTCCATTGCTCACAGTACTCTGGAATAAGCATTGTAATCTTAGTAGAAGATCCAAGCTAATGAGACAAGCCATACATTGTGTTCATGTTGAAATACGACATTTTTGTACGGACTGAAATGACGAAAAGATTTAGAAAAGGAGATCTAACGGAAGAATCTTTCAGAAATTGTTCAGAAAACACTCGATCAATCAAACGATTGCAGAATCATAAAAAATCGATCAAATAAAACTAGTTTTCTTAATCAAAAGTGCGGAAATCTCTTGAATCGGAAAGAATGATTCAGAACTTTTGAAAAATATGAGAAAACCATAAATGAATTATTGTATCCTGCTATGATACCAAATGAAGTTTGTTTGAATCGAGTATTAAGAACGAAATCGAGAATAAAATGCTTTCTGTTTGGCACAATTATCACGTCTAAACAAGTACTAGAACACCAGAGAGTAAAAGCACAAAAGCTCAAAAGCTTACTCTCGACTCTTATACTTGCCCTATTTATAAGGTGATACAGACGTGTGCAAAAAATACATAAGGAATATACGTTTGAGCTTTGCCCTCTAAAAATTCCTTACGTAATACATACATTCGAAATACAAGACTTCGACATCAACATTACCTAGGGCTAAATGTACTTCGACACCTCACTACATATTTTGAACCTTACAAAAAGGTAGAGGAAAGCAATTGAGTTTTAGCCGAAACAAAATATAGGAGAGTCATAGTACTCCTCGATACAAAATCGATGAGATAAAGAACGTCGGAAACGGAGTTCATATGATACAATTATGATTTTTGAAAAATCATTTAGGGTACACCTCTTATAAAAATAAGAGCTAAAAATAGAATTCGAATTAGCTAACACAATCTAAAGGAAAGTTGTAGTACTCGTCGATACGAATGTGTGGATATAAAGAACGTCGAAAAAAAAACTTGTATGCAAAATATATGATTTTTTAAAAATATGAGATTTTACCCGGTGGAGGTGATGCAACACGTTCGGAACGCACAACGTGGCCTCCTGACGAACGAGATTCGAGCAGATTCAAAGATGTGGACAAGCAAGAGAGAGAGAGAGAGAGAGAGAGAGAGAGAGAGAGAGAGAGAGAGATGTGGCAACACCTGGATGGATCCAACATGATTAAGTATCCTTCATTTCTCACACCAAACCTAATTCTCTCTCTCTCTCTCTCTCTCTCTCTCTCTCGAATTTTCTGAAGGTTCCCTCACCTCGAACTCGAGTCATCCCGAGCTTCTGACAACTTTTTGAAAGGAACTAGTCTCGATAAACCACGCTACAAGGGTGAGTTTCACGGTCCATTTTTCCAACTTTTACCAATTTTAGAGGGGGGGGGGGGGGGGAGGGGAGGGAATGCATATTAATTTATCATTATGTCAGTTTTTGTTATATTTACAAAAACATATTTATGTAGTTACTCTGTCCGCATAAATAGATAATTAGTTTACTATGTTGTTTCTCTGCCTGTTTAAAATGTTTTTTTTTTTTTTTTTTTTTTTTTTGTATATTATGTCATTACGCTGCCCGTTTAAAATGAATTATTTTTATACTAGGCCATTACTCTGCCCGTTTAAAATGGGTTATTTTTATACTACACCATTACTCTGCCCATTTAAAATGGATCATTATACTATGTCGTCACTGTGCTCGTTTAATTTTTTCAAAGATAATTAAATTCTATAATTATATATCAATATAATTATGCAATGCAACATTCGTCTAATAACTTAAAACTATAAGTTAAGACTACAAATATTATGTCTATTCATGTAGTGGTTAAATGAGACATATTCGTCTTCAAGTTTAATACTTAGCCTAGACCCCTACCTATAATCGTTAATCCTAAATGAATGAGAGATTTATGTATAGATCTATATGGGTTGACACCCCCACTTGTGGTTGCTAGTTACAACCTTGATGGAAGAGTCACTTCGGGTAATAACTGTTCTAAACACTACGACGTCCGAGGGAACGTCACAAGGGGAAATTAAACTCATCAACATCTCGATTATGAGGAATTTATTGTAACCTTAATATTCACGCCTTAAGCAAAAAAATAGATAAGTTGAAACAAGCTTATATGTAATAAAACAACCTATTGGATAAATTACACTCTCAGTAAACATACTCTTGGATGAAAGTACACTTTCAGTAAACATACTTTTGGTATAAAAGTACACTCTTAGTGAACATACTTTTGGTATAAATGTACACTCTCGGTAAACATACTCTTGGATAAAAGTACACTCTTAGTAAACATACTTTTGGTATAAAGGTTTACTCTTAGTAAACATACTCTTTCATACAAGTACACTCTCAGTGAACTTACTCCTGGTATAAAAGTACACTCTCAATAAGCATACTTTTGGTATAAAAGTAAATTCTCAGTAAACATACTCTTGACATAAAAGTACATATTCAGTAAACATACTTTCGATACAACCTCTATAAACCTATGAACTCACCAACATTATGTTGAAGTTTTCAAAATCACATGTATTCCTAGGAAATCAAGAGATGGAAGCTACACACATGGAAGTCAAGATGTGAAGTCAACACTACCTATAGAATAATGATGTAGTTTTTAGCCTATTGTTTAAGACATCGAATTATTGTAAACTTTAAATATCATTGTAATATATTTTTTAGTAGTAATACATTCACTATTTATGCTATATTTTTGTATTATTCAGTGTATTTTCAATAAATGTGTTCCACGACCATATCGCATAACCCGACATTTCCGCCGCCGGTAGAGGGTGTGACAAGGGGTCACGTGTTTTTGCATGCTTGGTTCACCATCTTATTTGGGAGACCTCGACATCCCAGGAAAAAAATAGAGGATGTTCATATATGAGATTAACATTCCATTATATAGTTTTAATGAATCTCAAAAGATTTAGGAGTTTCATGGAGATTGAAACTGACAAAGTGCATTGCCTACCTAAATAACTTCATGGTAAGTTGATGATGTCCCTCTACACATTGAAAAGCCAAAGATGGATCCTATCCATAGTAAGTAATATATTAGGGTTGAAAAACATATTTAAAGGATTAATAAAATAAACAATAATGGAATTAATATTGAATGATGTCAGCAAGATAATCCACTAAAATGTATTGTTATAAGACCTCTCAAAAGGATTAGCTGGAAAGGTGATCTATCTAATCCAACTTTATAATTTGAGAATAGTTCTCATTTACGCATAAAAAGATCATTCCTTAGATAAAGCTCTTATTGAGATTCTTCTAAACCACTGCATTCCAAAAAACCTGTTAAGAACAACTATCACATAAACATATTGAAGTGAAATAGAATTTCATTTAGTTAAGAATTGACAATGATTATCAGCTAGATAACATGTACATATAATCAATTTGTTCTGATTTTGATATGATCAAATTGGAAATGTCCATAGAGGAGTTGCATGACATGTAGAGATCCTTTAAGACCAACATGGCCGATCATAGAAACTCCAACTTGAAATGCTCCCATATTCATTATCATGAATATAAGTGTCAAAAAGAAGAAAGCCAATTTACCATGCGATTAGAGGTGATATACCTAATTTGCCCCCCTCCCCCCCAAGGGCAAGGGACAATAGCATGGCTTATTCTGATACTTGTTGTGATAAACTATCGTTTCCAAAATAAGAAAAGCACTTATAAAGTATTCATGCTTAAATATATCCGATGGATAAGAATGAAACATATAGAATATAACTTGATCATGTATTACAAACCCACGCTACTATCCATATGATCAAATGATAACTCGTTCTTGTGAATGTTTAGTCTACAATCAAATATGAAAATTCATAATGCCATTGGAACGTTACATCTAATCCTTGAGTATTGTACTAAGGATAAGGTACTGACATTCGTAGGAATATGGAGTGACTGTAAAGGAGTAAAAGGACTAAAACAAGAAGAAGCAGATTTGATCATGAATATCGGGCTCATGCTATTATTCATAGGACCAAAAGACATCTAGTTCTGTCAAATGTTTAATCTATGGTCTTATGATTCAAAAACTGTTTATACACATGTCATGAAATTGTTCTAACACATTTAAATGTAGAACTTTTCATATGTTTTGTATTTAAGATAAAAGTCATGAAATCTATGAAACTGGTATGTTAACAATAGTTCAAAAGGTTGATTCAAATTTTGAATGAGATGTAATATTTATGGAATCATATTCTTGAAAACTGGAATTGCAATGCCAAATTGCCAGTTGGATAGGATTTTGGAATTCATTAACTACGATTCTTATGATGAATGCAAGTCCTATTTGTTAAGACATATGATAAAAGCAGTATATGATAATGTGAATATTTATTGGAATTAGTTTTGACTAATGGTCCATGTAGATTATCCACAATACATAATAATTCAAATACATCCAAAAGTTTGGATAAAATGTATTTTTGGAATCATTGTATTGAACATGTAAACATGAAATTCATTCCTAAGTATCCAGTTGGATTGGATATTGGATATCATTAAATAACGAGTCCTATGGTAAATGCAAATCATGTTTATCAAGATTGATGATTAATACATTACTTGGTAATGTAAATATATGTTAGAATTAGTTCACACTAATGGAGCGTTAAAGTAAACCATGATACATAGTAAGACTGACTTCATGAGAAGATTTATCTGAATAAATATGGAGACTGGAACCTTCTAGGTGTTCAAACCTTTCATAAAACGAAATTGAGAATCAACTGGGCAAAAGGATAAGATACTCAGATCTAATAAGAATGATGAGTATCTTAGTTAAAACCATATTAACCATATAAGTAATTATGAAAAGGTTTCATAATTTGTCTCTGCCTAGAACACTATCACAAGGAGTGTTGTTGGAAAAGAGAAATAAAGCATGGTTTGATTTGGTACTTGGTTAGTTGAATTATACTTAATAGAACAGTTCATGGATTGTACCATGAATAGTGTTTAAAGAGTCCTTGGTCTTATACCAACTAAGAAGGTTTCTGAGACACTCTCTGAAAATGTGGAGTAAAGGTTCATTCCCCACTAGCACATACAAAAGTCTTCGATTTTGAGGCTTACATTATTTATGAAGCGCTCGACAATCTAGGACTTAGCTTAGAGATGTGTTGTATCGTTAGACATCACAACAAGTGTTTTGGATAATTGTTTTACAAACCTTATAAGAACAAAATGTTTGTTGGTTGAAGGGCATTTTTCCAAGAGATGGAGCTTATATCTAAAAGATTTAGTGGAAGTCACATTAATCTTGATAGGATTCAAGAGTTAACCAACAAAGAATTTAAAGTTGGTCCTAGCATTCAATTTGATATTAAAAGAGATATTGAGGAAAATGACATACCTCCAACTCTTCCTATTAGAATTGATAGAGGACGTCATATACTTAGAAGTAAAGATTTTATATTAAAAAGGTAATATAAGTCACTGGAAGGAAATAATTAGAGTATGCCAACTATTAGACGCTATGGATGTTTATGGACGTTTGAAAACTTGTTTGATCAAACACTTCACCTTAAAAATGTAAGTATTAGTGAATCTTCAAAATGATGATAAACATGGATGGGAACTAACATAGTCAAGCCAATATAGGCTGTCAAGAATGTGTAAGCTTATGAAGTTCATTTATGAAATAAACGAGCATCTTGCAAGATGAAATATTTACTTCAATAAAAAAATTCAAGGAGTTTAAATTACAAGAAACGAAGATGGACCATAAGGTATGTTGAAGACAGTGGGAGTAATTGAGATCTTTGTTTCAATGAGAAATTTCAACGAGTTTGAATGTTGAGAAACAAAGAAAGCCATATATATATATATATATATATATATATATATATATATATATATATATATATATATATATATATATATTGTAAGACCTCATTCACTAAAATTACCATAAAGCCAAACATGCTACATGCATATTCATAATTATAATTCACACTAGTGGTCTAAATACAAAAGCATGGATACAAACCAACTAAAAGGGTTTTTACAAAGTTTCATAACTAGTTGTATAAATACATAACTACCCAGGAATTTATAATCCATATACATATATGTATACCAAGTAAAAACGTAGTAGTGTCAACTACTCTAAGTCCTCCAACAAAGCCTGTTTACTCTGGATGCTTATCACCTGAAATAGTTAAACACTAAAAGGGATAAGTGGGCGTCACTTAGTGAGTTCAAAAATAGATACAATATAACACTATGCCATATACATAACAATATGACAGGAACAAAAAGAAACAAAGGACAACAAAGGCTTATATGTGTATCAAATGAAGGGCTTTCCAAATCAATAAACGGTTAGATTCAAGGGATTACAATAATTAAGACACAATAATTTAGGATCATAAGCATCATAAATTCCAGCCCAAGAGGCACATAAAACACAATCCCTTTTAATCATGTTGCTATAATATACAGGCTTTCAGCCCTACCTAGCCCGAAGCCAATACCAAAGTGATACGAATCATGCTCTACATGGTCAAAGGCACAAAGCCAATACCAAAGTGATACGAGTCATGCTCTACATGGCCAAAGGCATCAAAATCAATATCAAGTAATAACCACTTAGATCAATAACACAAGAAAGCACATTGCACATATAACACATAACATTAAATTGTCCCTATATTGAACTCACTGTGCTGTAACCGAATGTTGCGATAAAATTCCTCTTTTTCTGATGAAACTACACCACCCTCAGGCCTCTAAAACCTTCAATTATACCCCTAGAGTTCATATTTCAAATTTCATAAGCAATTACTCAACTACTCTCTAGTTATGTTGTTTTCAATTTAGAAATTTTAGTTTTTGTTCTTCGTATAGCTGTCACTTGCAGATCTGTTTTACCATTATTAAATGTCAAAATAACTAATAAATTATACATATTAACAAAATAGACTCTTATATCTTTCTAATGCCACTGACCTCACATTTTTATGATTTTTCTATAATTTACTATGAATTTTACAAAACAGCATCCTAAAGCTGTCAAAATGTTCCAAAGCTGTCAAAATTCAGCCTTACTGCACTGAACATATAGCTGTTTTCACCCATTTTAAGTCCGGAATTAGATTTTGGTTTTAAAACAAAAATCAAAGTAGACATTCTCATCTTTACAGGGATATATAGCACATCTCCATACAATTTTTCTATAATTTTTGGTGATTTTTACAAAAACAGGACAATTATACCCTTTATAATTTCATTTTACCCTTTACATGATCAAACCTCATGATCAATATCACCAAGTTCTTCTTTTACAATGATAACACTGAATATTTTAGTAATCCATTCTAATTCAAGTATAAACCATGGGTTTCATTATTAATTTTCACTAATTACTCTTAAACCATATGATTAATTCTCAAGTTTACATGTAGTTACTTGATTTCCATTTAAGATTCTAGGTTAATAACATAAACTCATGCCTAATTTCATTAAATCAGTGGTAAACCCACTTTGATCAAACCCTAATCTTGATCAAGATTGATCATGTATGTGAAAATCTCCCATAGGGATGGTGACGAACTGAAAATGTCAGGAAAATGACTCAAAATTGTGTTTCAATGGGTAAAAACCCGATTTGGGTCGGGTTTGACCCGGTTTGGGTACCCGTTTTACCCCTAAACACTAAAAATTGCATAACTTTTCGCTCGAAACTCCGTTTTCGATGAGGTTTTCGCCTGTACGTTTCTAACGAGATAATTTACAACTTCCAATAAAAATATCCCAGAAAATATCTTCCAATAAAATCAGATTTAATTATTTTCAACTTAGACGTTATACTTTCGTTAATTACGATAGTTGACTTTTTGATCGGAATCACATAAGACTTCCCTATCACCTCTAATACATTCCAAATGATTCTAAACTTAGTTTAACTTCAAATATTATAAACCTATTTCGTTATAAATCAACGCTTAAAACCATACCGAAAATAATATATATATTTTTTAAACGCTTACAATTCTATTTTACTATAACTACCTACTTTAAATGTTTAAAACAACATAATATATAATAATATTCATTTTTAAACTAACAATCATATGAAACATGATAATTAAACAAGGTTACTAAAGTGTATGTTACACACACACACATACACACACACACACACACACACATATATATATATATATATATATATATATATATATATATATATATATATATATATATATATATATATATATATATATGGGATGGTTCTATGAAAATGCATGTTTAGGGCAAAACATGCTGGAACCAATAAAAGCATGATAACACATTACTTTAGAGTAAACTACATAAATAACTTCTACAATAAATTACTTATGAATAAAGAAATTGACATGTGTCACTTGATCATTGTTTCCAACGTATGGTGCCCTGGTTATACATTTTCTATTAAACCTATTTCTCTCTCTCTCTCTCTCTCTATATATATATATATATATGTGTGTGTGTGTGTGTGTGTGTATGTATGTGTGTGTTAATGCTTGTGGGAGTATTGTTGTCGCCATTGTAATATATTTGCAGAATATACAATTCATAGGACATAATGTTACAATATAGCAAGTGTAAAAGCTTGACTTTGTTTGAGAATATTACTTCTCCTTAAGACACATGGGAGAAAAAACACATGTTAGGGTGCAAAGTCACTCTTGGATGTAGTGTTTTAGTCTTACCCTCTTGTATGTGTAAATGGGTTAAGTCTTTCCTATAAATAGGAAGTGAGTGACTTCCATTATGTAAGAATGATAATTTTGGAGTGTTAGAATAGAGAGAGTAATTTGTACAAACCCATTTGTATATCCTTTCTAGATCTAATATAAGCTTACACATATTTATTTACTCCTTGTGTTCTTTAGTTTACATGATGATTCACTAGATCTTTTCTAATTCCGCACATGCCATCATAATCAACACCACTACAATTGGTACCAGAGCGGGTGTTCTTGATTTGATCAAGAATTGATCCTTGATGGCAATCTTTATTTAGTGATTCTTCATGTTATTGATCTTCGTGTTTTAACAGTGTTTTGTGTTCTAGAAATTGAATTTTCCTTGATTTGATCCATAATTTGATTTTTTCTCTCTAGAATACTTGTTTGTACCACTTTCTCTCACTAGAATTTGGTTCATATTCACTTTCTCGCTCTAGAGATCTCCTTGATTTTCACTTTCTCTCTCTAGAAAACTCATTCAAAATCACTTTCTCTCTCTAGAAATCTTCAAGTTTTTGTGATCATGGTGCATTTGGAGTATGATTATTGGGTTGTGATTGTTAAAGATTTGAAATACAAAGTCAACCAATATAAATTTTATAGATTGGTGTTAAGTGGGTTGATTTCGCAAGAAACTTTGATTTCTTATGGATGTTTGAAGGATGATCATGGAATATTGATATTTCAACCACTTTTGAAGATTGAATGTTTGTATGATCTTTTCATTATGAAGTTAGTTGCAAGCGATAACTGAAAAGAAGGAGAAGAAAGAGATTTTTATAACTAAAGATACATTTCTCTTGTTGAAAACCCAAGTGATCTTCAAGCTCTTATGTTTGTTGAAGATGTTCTTGATGATCATCATAATATTGATGTTCTTAATGTTCAAGAAAAAGGAGTTCAAGTTGATTCTCATGATGAAAAAGTTTTTTGCTTGATTGGAGTTCAAACCGATGATATTTTGTGTTCTTGTGATTCGTTTGAAGGAATGATTCCTTATCGGAAGCTGGTGTCCAAGAAAATCACAAGTATCAAACTCCAAAAGATTTGATTCAAACTCACAAATTTGAAGTTGTGGAAAGTGGGTTTGTTCATGGAGTCAAGTCTTCGAGATGAAAAAAGATGAGAAAGAAAAAGAAGAAGATCAATCGCAAAAACAAGCGGGTTTACTCAAAAAAATCGTCAAATGTTGTAAAGCCAAAATCCGTGAAACAGATTTGGGTTCCAGAGCAACAATCTCCAAAGGTTGCATTGAATTTGAAGTCAAAACCCAAAAGTATTGGTGTTTCTTTTGAATATGTTCTTAGATCGTTGAAGAACACAAAGAACACGAAGAACGAGTTGTACATATCGCATAATGGGTAGTACAATGTTCAAATTGGAGATTTCTCGTTCCAACAAAAGAACCAAGATCTTCTAAATTTGATTCGTTCGTTGAAAACGTAAATCGATTCATCAAAAAGGTATCTCAAATTCTCAAATGGATTCCCAAACGTCTATGATTTCGATTCGTATTTTTCATTTTTCATTTTTGATCAATTTGCCTCATTGGATCTAATCCGTTTCAACACAATTGTTGATCCAATTATTTTTTATTAGATCAAGCCCAATACAAACATGCTTTTTGTATTGATTAAATTGTGAGCCCCAAATCCAACTTGTTACTGTTCATATGATCTATTTTTTTCAATCGATATAGATCTCGTTACTGTTCACTGGATACAATTTGAATCCAGTGTTATTATTCACTATTCATGTTTTGTATCACTTAGCCCAAGTCACTCTAGTTGAATATTCCAATTCATGATTTTTGATTTCACCATCTCAATTTTCTTTCATTGATTCCGATTGTTGATTTTCACTATCAATATCATTATAATCGATTGATATTTGGATAAAATGAACATCTAAGTGGAGACCATGTAGAATCGATTTGATATTTACCGTGCTCAACGAAAAGAAAAGTCAAAATTAAACGTTCTACACTGAGATGCGAACTGGAATCTAAATTGATTTGAAAATTGCTTTGTTCAATTATTGGATACTGAATTGAGATCGAATGGTGGATTTTTGTTGTGTTGGTTGATGTCAATGTTGATTTTAATCTATGGTACTCAGATCGATAGCGAAAGCTTGTTGTGTGATGTTCTAAGGATATTCGATTTGGGCTGACTGTAATTCTTTTGATTTCGTTTGGTTTAATAGTCGAATTTGTTTTGGATTGATGATGTGGAATCGAGAGTCGATGATTATTGTAAGATCGTTCCTGAACATCGAAACTTGGGAGTAAAAATTGTGTTTTAATGTTCAATGGCTGGTTTGATTTGGAAGTAAGAAGTTGGTTTGTATGTCGATTATATTTGGAATCGATGGCTGAAAACGAAATGTGGAATCAGTCGATGTTCGTTATCATGATTTCGAAGGCTTGGTGTTATCACTGTAATGAATTGTTGGGTTAATTTGATTTGGAATCGATAGTCTAATGTCTATGGGTCTAAGTTGATAACAAGAATGAACGATAGATGAAGGGTGAGTCTTGGAGGTTAATTGACAACGAAAGGGAAGATGTTAGCAGTTGAATTTCAAAGGATTTCTTATTGATTTGGGATTCGATGTTGGAGTTAATAATTGTGATGGTGTTGTGATTTTGGGGTTCCTGTTGCTTAAAAGCGAAGCCTCGCTTTTGGCATAAGATTTTTCAACTTGGGAATGGCTGATTGGTCGAATGGGATTACCTCAATTTTGATTTTGTTGTCCTGTTCGAAGGATTCAAATTGATGTCGATGATTATTCACTGATACTCTGATAGCGAAGGTTTGCCGTTGATGTGTTTGGAGTGAATGAAAATGGAAGGGCGAACCTTTTTTGGTCAATGGTCGAGTTACGATGGTTTGATGGATGAATGGTTGGACTGGGAAGTCAACTATGCTAGAAATGGTGATTGACTATTGTTGAATGAAACATCGAATGTATGGTTGTTTGTTAATTAGTGAAGATTTAATTTGGGAATTCGCTTAGAAGGATAAAAACGAATACTTGGTTTTGTTGATCAAAGATTTCAGTGATTAATAACAAAGACTTTGCTTTGGAATGAAAACCAAATAGCGAAATGTGTTATGTATCGAAGATTTCGATGGTTGAAAATTTGGATTTTGTGAATCAAGTAGATTTTGGAGTCTAAGATGAAGATTGTGATGTTCGATGTTATTAGTTCCTAGTTGCTGTGTTCTGTCGATAGATTGATAACGAAGTACTGTAGGTTGATAGTTAACGAATGGATGGATTCAATAGTTGATTTTGGTTGAGTGACTGTGTAACATCTCAAGTACAAAAGCAAGAAGTTGAAGGGTGCAATATGAAAATAAAGGAAGGGACTTGGCGAGTAGGTATCTTGACTCGCCGAGTCGAAGCGAGTACTGGGCACGTGATTTGGTGACCTGACTCGACGAGTCAGTGTTGTATGAGGAAAATCCCTAATCTTCGGGTTTGCACCATATTTAAAGGACTTAATGTCCTCCCATCAGCCCCCTTAACCCCCTTTGAGATCCAGAAACCCTAACTCGTTTGTGAGAAGCCTTTGAAGCAAATTGGAGTGAGTTGTGAAGAGATCCTGAAGATCAAGAAGCTTGGATCAAGGAGACTTGAGGATATCCAGATTATTCTTCAGTTGGAGCATATATTGGAGGTAATAATCTGTTGCTTGGGCTCTTTTGTATCTAGATCTTTTATCATTTAAGATTTGGGGCATTTTTGGTATGATTGAGAACTATTTCGAGTTAGAGGCTTAGATCTGAGGTTGCTACTTCAGATCTAGGCTTGTGATGGTCCAAAATGTCATAATGCTTCTATCTAAGAGTTATTGGTGAAGCACATTTGTCTTAAACCCAAGCCCTAGTATGTTTTGGGACTATATCTCCTTGGTTTCACGTAAAGTTTGCAACTTTATGTGAGGGTTAGACTATAGAAGAAAGGATCTACGGATTGGAGCCCCTGCATGGCTCGAAAATCCACTATATGGGTTAAGAACTGGAGAGACCTGGCGAGTAACATGGGTATAATTGACGAGTTGTATGAACATAACATGGACTCGGCGAGTTGGAAGAACAACTCGACGAGTCAGTTGAAGATTGCCTTGGACTCGGCGATTCTATTCTTGGACTCGGCGAGTCTGGTCGTAGAACCCAACCTCTTTTGGTTAAAGCTTTGGATTGGTGAGTCGGTTGGCGACTCAGTGAGTTAGACAAAATGGAATTACGAGATCGTTGGACTCGACGAGTCTTGGAGAGAATCGGCGAGTTGAGTCGTGTTATGGGAGTTTCTGAGTATAGGGACTCGACGAGTCGGCGGGTTGACTCCGCGAGTAGAATCAACCAGGAAGGTTGACTTTGACTGAGGACCTTGACTTTGACCAATAGTTGACCAGTTTGACTTCCAAGGGTATTTTGGTAATTTTGGTATTTATGGAATTGGTTCTTTGGTAGTGTTCTGTGGTGAAGTTCGTGTCGGTGGTCGGAGCAACTCGGTCTTATCTCTTCAGTTGACAATTGCAGGTGAGTTATCCTCACTATATCAATAGGGTATAAGGCACCAACGCTGGCCCTTTTAGTTGTCATCATGGTTACAGTATGCTACATGTGGTTATGATATGTTAGATCGGTATCCTGATAAACAGTATGTTGTCATGCTTTTATGATCCATTAGGATTGGTAAGTTAGTGACATGGTTAGGTCGGTGTTTTGGTTATGAGAGATTACCATGATCGATGATTCGTGAGATAGTTATATATGATATATGTACATGTACTATTTGATATGCTTATTGATATGTTTAGATCGGTGTCCTGGTAATTAGGACAATATTATGTTAGTGACCTGGTTTAGGTCGGTATCCCGGTATATAGGATGATGCTATGTTAGTGGCCGGTTAGGTCGGTATCCTGGTTAGGATGTTGCTATGTTTTATGATCTGCTAGATCGATTTGTTTGTCTATGGATTGTTATGTGATTGCCTGTTATATTTGTACATGGTTATTTGCTTGATGTTTGGGTTGAGGCGGTCCTGCTTTGTGCTGAAGGCCAACATACCCTACGAGCGGTCTGGATAGATTGTAGGCCCGTATGGCGGTCCAGTCATACCGAAGGCTCGGGATAGATCCAGGTGGATTGAAGGCTCGGTGTGGACGGACTAATCACACTGTAGAATCGATGTACATGGCTAGACTCGGAGGGTGGACCAAGTGGACTGAAGGCCCAGTGCGGGCAGACCGGTCACACAGTAGACCCGACGTGCATGGTTATTCTATTTGCGATATGTTATGAGTATGTTTGTGTGTGGTTGGTATTTTGGGGGTAACTCACTAAGCTTTCAGGCTTACAGTTCGGTGTTTTGTTTTAGGTACTTCAGGAGATCGTGGCAAGGCGAAGGCGTGATCGTACTGCTCCTCCTGTTTTATGATTTATGTGATATGGTCCTGGGGAAATACTCTGATGTTTAAACTATTTTAAAAACAAATGTATGAGCTTAATGGTTTTTGAATGAATTAAAATGTTTTAATTTGGCTTGAATTTTATGGGTGTTATAAGTTGGTATCAGAGCCCTGGTTTGAGTGAATTGGCGGAACATTTGTGTGACTCCAGTTTCAAATCAAGGGAAGGTTTTCAAAATGAATTCTAAAATGGTTTTCAAAATAAGAAAAAGAGGATGTGAAGTGTACGATCAGCCGGAGCCAGTAAGTAGACCCTAAAATACCATACTGCTATTTGATATTGTGATATGTTAGAACAACATGCTAGTACTAGGCTAGGGATCTTCAGGAATTTCATGATAGAATTACCTGATTTCATGATGCCTATTAGCCTAGGGTTTTCCTTATATGAGATTAACATCCTTACTGTAGTTGTTTAGTATAGGCATGGCGGCTCTGCATAATCAAGATCTTATAGCCTGAGCATGTTTGATTCGACCTTAGGGTAGAATTGGATATTCGAAAGTCTATCGGGTCCAACGTTATGTGCGGCTAGTATACACTAATGTTGCAGGGTTGGTGGAAGTTTCATGGATTGGGTGGGTAGTGAGAGGCTGGGAGGCCAGTTATGAGATGTTTAGGATTCCTCTAAGAGTGAGGATTTAAGCACTCGCTATATTTATGTATTTAGTTAAGGCGTTGTGATGATACTTGAGAAAAATATGGGTAGGTGTGGAAGGTAGTATGGGCCCGTACTACTGAAAGTACAGTACCCATACGCGTAGCAAGGAAGTTACAACCCATATGGTTGGGTTTTGGAGTTGTTTCCCTGTCATTATAAAGGTTATTAGAGATCTTTTGGTGTATTGCAAGAATGGTGGTCATGAGACATCTTGTAACCGAATCCAGGTTAGGATCAGGAGTTGGCAGCCAGGATAGGCCGGCATTATCAGAGGATAGTGTCAGGGAGATCCTCTGGGAGGAGACGATCGAGATTGTTCGGGGATAAATTCCAAAGATGATTGGGTCTTTCAAGACCGCTATGGTTGAGTATCTTGTCGAGCATCATGCAGACATTGCTGAAACGATTGCCGTGGCAGCTTTGGCAGCTGTAACAACGACAGGGAGAGGATATGGATGAACTTTCCAGGACCAGGACTTGTTATTGGTGCATAATCTGATAAGCTGAAGGATACAGTTATCTGGGAGCAGGAAGATGACCTCTACTCGTTATATTTCCGCGGGTTGAGCGGGAGATTCTAGCTTGTGGGTTTATAGATTTGAGGCTTGGGGGTTTGCTCGAGGCCGGGTTATGGGTCGTGGGAACTCTGGAAAGGAATGATGATTATGCTCAGCTGGGGTTTTGTAGTTGGAAGTGAAATGGTTGATTGATGAATTGGACCGTCGTTTTGTAGGGCAAGGATTGCACCCTCTTAGTTTCCGAGCTCGAAGGAGTGAGCAGGCTTGTGACCCCAGGATCAGGTGTATTCCAGCTCGGGGTCAGTTGGTTACAGGAATATGCAACATTATTTCAACGTCGATGAGCTCAGGACGGTCGGCGTGGCATAGGTGTTTGTGAGGTCCGATTTTCCTTGGATCTTTTGTATCGGATGGAAAGGATTGATTGTGCGATCTATTGCATTTTTGGGACTGTAGACTGTGTCTTGGGAGTGGTTTGTAGCCCGGTTAAGGGCAGAGGTTGTTTCAGCTGCTGTCGTTCAGCTGTGGGCGTTTGAGCTGGTGAGTGAGTCAGGGTGTGTGTGACAACCCGATACTTATGCACTGAGCAACCGATCCATATATCTATAATTCACTTGAATTTAGCATCTTTTAGTAGTATATTGAGTCCGTGCTAGTGTCATAGGCTTACTATATCATAGATATAGACCTTAGGAAGGATTAGGAAGGGTGTTGCATCACAAAATCCAACCAAACACATCAAGAGAGGTGTGTGCGGTCAAGCCAACCGCACACCCCTCCAGACTCACACTCAACCCTATATAAAGTGGAGAACCCCCCTTCCATTCACTTTTGGCGGCATCCTTTCTCTCTCTATACTTTCTCTCTCAAGAAAACCACCCAAGAACATCTAGAAGGCCTCCAAAACGTGAAGAACACCATCATTTAGCTTGTCATAGAGGTAAAACACTTGAATCCAAGCCTCAAACTCATAATTTTCTTCATGTTCTTCATCCTATGAAGGAGTGCGGCCGCACACCTTCATCAGGTGGCCGCACACACTCATAATACCCTCCAAAGTGAGAGTAAGGCCACAAAATCGACACATGGGACTCAAGCAAGGAGTGTACGGCCGCACACCCCTGATTACGGCTGCACACACATCATGTACGGCCGCACACTCTAGTGTGCAGCCTCACACACAAGTCTGGCCGCATACCCCTGTCACACACTCACCTTTATGGCTATACACATACCCTAATACTCATTTCTGGCCTTAAACTTGCATAGATCATTGGGTATAGAACATGGGACACTTAGTCTTAGTAATTTCAATCCCTTAGGGTGATTTCTCATCATGTTTAGTCATGAAACACCCTAGCTCTAACTTATACATGTGTCACCATATGATTAATTGGGGCTACTTGCATACAGAGCATCCGTTGACACTCGACACTCATACGAATTGCACACTCGAACCCTACATTAAACTGTGAGTTCATACCCCTTAATGAACCTTTTAGATGTTTTAGGGGGGGGGGGGGGGGGAATACAAGTACAATGCTACAAGTTTTCGTTATCAAATCATATGTGATTTACAATTTACCGTCACAAGGAGATTTCTCTACACTTTTAGATGCTTATCAATAAAACTGTTTTAACTGATTATCTAATGCGTTTTAAGGTTAAACTGTTGTTAAACTATTTTCATAACCATGTTTAAACTTCTTTTCTTTTAAAATATATCTACATTAATATATTTATATAAGTAAGACTTGAAGGACTTAGGACCGATAGCCCGCCTTATTTCCTGTTCTTGTTTAATGTGGTCTTAGGGTATTGGTTGTCCGTCCGACTGTCGTTGATTTCTTAGTTATATGTCATATATATTTGTGTTAGATACGAAAGTTTTCATCTTATTCAATACATTTGCTGATCAAAGGACGAAGATCCGCACACTCTAGTTAACTATAATAGGTATAGTTAAGGCTACTGCTCGTTACCTCTACTACTACTACACTCGCTCTAAATGTTAATATTCCAAGCTAATACCAGTATAAGAGAACACTCTTACTACTAAACTCAAGGTCAACCATACTAAAGCATAAGAGAACACACTAATACAAAGTAAAATACCCTATCCCTCTATAAGGAACTCTATCGCGCTTACACCATGTGACAAGGGCTTTCCGGAAGGAAAGCAACACTACATGTATAGATCTATACGGGGCTGACGCTATTACATCCTGACTGTTAACAACAGTCCGAGCCTATTAGGCTCAGGGATGGCACTACTACACTATGGATGACCGGGAAGGTCATTGGGCACTCTACTACTATATAGTTAGTCACATGAGGGGTGGCATTTATACCCAAATAAATATATTAAGACTTAAAGTCTAAGCCAATATCCTGAAGTAATTAAATACCTATCACTAACTAAAGTTACATCACTACTACTGTTAACAGGCATAATATTCTTCAATTATGTCACTCATATGAGATTTATCACTATACTCTTACAACTGAGGTTTCAAAGAAAATACTTTTACACACTCAAAGGATTTGACTTACAATTGTACATTTCTGGAAAATATAGGATTTTCTAGGGATTTCTACTACTCATTAACATAAGTTTCAGTTTCTACATCATGTTCATAAAACTCTTTTACATAAACAACGACACTAAAATCTTATGAACTCACCAGCTTTACGCTGATACTCGTTTTCAAAATACATTGTATCCTCAGGTCCAAGATAGATAGGTACTGGTGCAGTTCTTGGAGAAGATGAGCCATACAAGACCCATTCTCTTATTTTGTTATACTTTTGGTGTCTATTAAACTATACAGAACAAATTTGTAATTATTATCACTATATCAATGAAATGGTTGTTGTTTCTTGTGTTTACTATTATGAAATTGGAATGATACTGTACATGACGTCCTCCACCCCAAAACGTATTCCGCCGTTCTCGGTTTTGGGGTGTGACAGTGTGAATCCTGAAGAGAATGATTTATAAAGACCGAAAGCGGGAAGCTTGTTTGGAACACCTTTGGAAAAGGGGTTTTATGTGGGAGGCCTGCGGATGGGGTCCCACAAAAAGGGTTATTCATCATTTTCAGGATTCAGTGGTTAGCAACCATTAGTAATTGACAGACTAAAAGCACCAAGAGAAGTAACTCATTGCCGAGGTATTAGTTAGAGCATCTATATGGTGGTCTTTCGGAAGTTAGTGTCGAGTCATTCACGTATTATTGGCTGTCGGTTTCACCGGGATTCAAGAGGTGATCATCTGGTTCTTATAAGTGTCTGATGATCCGGGTCTAGCTAGCAATGAAACAATAGTGGGAGAGAATTGGTTGTCATTGGATAAATCATTGGGAAGTGAGGAGGATTGAGAATCCTCCAATTTTCATGTATTATGAAGGCTTAGTTGAATCTAAGTGGGGGAGTGTTACCCCGAGATGCTGAAGTGGGAAAGGTTTTGAAACAGGGATAAGTTTCACAACCCGATAGGGAGAACAGAGGCCTCATTGGATGCTTAGTTCAAGGGTTGTGTTGTTTGGGGGTTCGACAAAACTTTCCAACATAAGAACAAGTCTTGTGGATGCTTGATAGCAGAAGTTAGGGAACCAGGTTGGGGTCCTAGTCAAGAATCAAGTTCAGTTCGAGTTTCGGTCGAGGATGTGCTCGACTCTTAGGGTTTTGGATTGATAGATTGAGGGTTTTGTTAGATACCAAGGCTCAACAGTGCATTCAGCACGGGAGTGCGGTTTTTTTAGCATGTATGGTAGACACGCGGGCCATGGAACAGACCTCGGATTTCCGGGAAGGTGGACGATCGACTGAAGGCCTGGTAGGGCGGTCCAGTTATGCTAAAGACTCTTTTATGCTTGTAGATCTATGTTCGGGTATTGAGTAGGCTGCTACACTTTAGCACTCAATAGGCCTGTTGCACGTATTGAGCATGCTGCTAGAGTAGGCCGAGGACTTCGGTGTATCTTGGTTGATCAGAAGATTTTTATTAGTGGTCAGACAGAGTTCAAAGGATCTTGGTGGTCTCATCAACTTGGAGTGTCTCTGAGGTTTCATCTTCGTGGATCGGGTAATACCCCAATTAGGGACAGAGAGTGGATCCGAATGGGTGTTTTAATTAAAATGTTGGAACCAACAGTGTTTTAGCCGAGAATATGGTAATAGACATGTGGGGCAGGGAACATACCATGATTTTGAGAGAAAGTGATTGATTGTTGTGAGGCCTAGGGTTAGGCCAGAATCTGAGTATACGGAATGGAGCTGGAGTTCGGAGCCCCAAGAGGGCGAGAACAGCATGCATGGGAGAGATTCCTAGAAAGGAATTGTTCAGGGTGATGTACGAAAATTTTGAGCGGTCCGGATAGACTGAAGGACGATGGGCGTACCAGTCAGGCTGAAGGCTCAAAGAACGGTCCAGACAGGCTGAAGGCCCAAAAAGGGCGGTCCACACATGCTGAAGGTTATGAGGATGGTCCAGATAGGCTAAAGGCCTGGTAAGGCGGTCCATTAATGCTGAAGACCCTGTGTGTGTTAGTCAATCGGTATGTGGAGAATGAGTGAGTATGTCGCCATGCGATAGAAATCGATAAGGTCTGGCCCCAAGTATTGATTCGGATGATGAAGTTAGCTAAAGGCCGTGTGTGGGCCTTGTTAGTTGTGATCATATTCAGAGCATATGGGAGTTAGAGAGTAGCAGTTTCTCTAGAAGGGTTTTGTAGAGGGGAATTTTAGCTCTATGGCACTTGTTGGTGTGGTAAGGGTTGTCGAGTAGACTTCCTTGAAGAATGGAGGAGAAAGGTATGTAGCTTCGCGAAGGAGTGTTGGTCATCTGAAAGGAAAGCAGTAGTGTAAATGGATGAGCGAAAGTATTTCAGTTATTGATAGTGAGATTGTACCAGTTATGTGGAAGCACATCCGGGTGGGATGTCCGTGGTGGTTGTGGAATGGTTAGCGCTGATGCTGAATCAGAAGAGCTCGGAAGTGATGCAAGGGTAAATCCTTGGCTTCCAATTTATGGTTGTGGTCATGTGTTATGTATGTGGTGGTTCTCCATCCTAGGGATGGCTAGATATGTCATTGGCGTGTCTGGTTTCTAGCATGAGGTTGATTGGGACAGGTACGATGTGTATACGCGTTATAGATGGGTATTCATGAGAGTTGCTTAGAAGTTGTGGAATGTCTATCATGTCAGCGTGGTAAGTGATTTGATCTAGGGAGGAAACCAGATGAGTTTCCATCAGTATATTTTGATAGAAGTAGCGCTAGTCGGGCAAGGGATAACAAGTTAACACTGGGTTAGGACCCGACGGTTCATAATTGTATCTAGTTTTCGGAAGCGAGGAATGAATGCATAAGACGAGAATATGGTAGTGTCATCAGGTGGCACTTAGTTAATAAATGTTATCATCAGAGAAAAGAAGCTGATGGCCGGCTCGAAGCAGTTATCAAGACCTTGAAGGGGAAGGGATGGATTATATAGGGATTCGATAGTAGAGTTTGAAGGAATCTGGACCGATGTGAGATCAGTAGATGCATTGTGGGAGTGTCATCCGGAAATGTGTGCTGCAGCAAGCTTTGAGGACGAAGCCTAATTTAAGTGGGGGAGAATTGTAACATCCCAAGTACAGAAGCAAGAAGTTGAAGGGTGCTATATGAAAATAAAGGAAGGGACTCGGCGAGTAGGTCTCTTGACTCGCCGAGTCGATGCGGGTACTGGGCACGTGATTAAGTGGCCTGACTCGCCGAGTTGGCGGCTGGACTCGACAAGTCAGTGCTGGATGAGGAAAAACCCTAATCTTCGGGTTTGCACCCTATTTATAGGATTTAATGTCCTCTCCTCAGCCCCCTTAGCCCCCTTTGAGATCCAGAAACCCTAACTCATTTTGAGAAGCCTTGGAAGCAAATTGGAGTGAGTTGTGAAGAGATCTTGAAGATCAAGAAGCTTGGATCAAGGAGACTTGAGGATATCCAGATTATTCTTCAGTGGGAACATATATTGGAGGTAATAATATGTTGCTTGGGCTCTTTTGTATCTAGATCTTTTATCATTTAAGATTTGGGGCATTTTTGGTATGATTGAGAACTATTTCGAGTTAGAGGCTTAGATCTGAGGTTGCTACTTCAGATCTAGGCTTGTGATGATCCAAAATGTCATAATGCTTCTATCTAAGAGTTATTTGTGAAGCCCATTTGTCTTAAACCCAAGCCCTAGTATGTTTTGGGCCTATATCTCCTTGGTTTCACATAAAGTTTGCAACTTTATTTGAGGGTTAGACTATAGAAGAAAGGATCTACGGATTGGAGCCCCTGCATGGCCCGAAAATCCACTATATGGGTTAAGAACTGGAGAGACTTGGCATGTCACATGGATATACTCGACGAGTTGTATGAACATAACATGGACTCGACGAGTTGGAAGAACAACTCGACGATTCAGTTGAAGATTGCCTTGGACTCGGCGAGTTTGGTCGTAGAACCCAACCTCTTTTGGTTAAAGCTTTGGATTGGTGAGTCGGTTGGCGACTCAGTGAGTTAGACAAGATGGAATTCCGAGATCGTTGGACTCGACGAGTCTTGGAGAGACTCAACGAGTTGAGTCGTGTTATGGGAGTTTCTGAGTATAGGGTCTCGACGAGTCGGCGGGTTGACTCGGCGAGTAGAATCAACCAGGAAGGTTGACTTTGACTGAGGACCTTGAATTTGACCAAGAGTTGACTAGTTTGACTTCCAAGGGTATTTTGGTAATTTTGGTATTTATGGAATTGGTTCTTTGGTAGTGTTCTGTGGTGAAGTTCGTGTCGGTGGTCGGAGCAGCTTGGTCTTATCTCTTCAGTCGACAATTGCAGGTGAGTTATCCTCACTATATCAATAGGGTCTAAGGCACCAAGGCCGACCCTTTTAGTTGTCATCATGGTTATAGTATGCTACATGTGGTTATGATATGTTAGATCGGTATCCTGATAGACAGTATGTTGTCATGCTCTTATGATCCATTAGGATTGGTAAGTTAGTGACATGGTTAGGTCGGTGGTTTGGTTATGAGAGATTACCATGATTGATGATCCGTGAGGTAGTTATGTCTGATATATGTACATGTACTGTTTGATATGCTTATTGATATGTTTAGATCGGTGTCCTGGTAATTAGGACAATATTATGTTAGTGACCTGGTTTAGGTCGGTATCCTGGTATATAGGATGATGCTATGTTAGTGGCCGGTTAGGTCGGTGTCCTGGTTAGGATGTTGCTATGTTTTATGATCTGCTAGATCGATTTGTTTGTCTATGGACTGTTATGTGATTACCTGTTATATGTGTACATTGTTATTTGCTTGATGTTTGGGTTGAGGCAGTCCTGCTTTGTGCTGAAGGCAAACATACCCTACGAGCGGTCCGGATAGATTGTAGGCCCATATGGCAGTCCAGTCATACCGAAGGCTCGTGATAGATCCAGGTGGATTGAAGGCTCGATGTGGGCAGACCAATCACACTGTTGACTCGATGTACATGGCTAGACTCCGAGGGTGGACTAGGTGGACTGAAGGCCCAGTGCAATATGTTATGAGTATGTTTGTTTGTGGTTGGTATTTTGTGGGTAACTCACTAAGCTTTTGGGTTTACAGTTCGGTGTTTTGTTTCAGGTACTTCAGGAGATCGTGGCAAGGCGAAGGTGTGATCGTACCGCTCCTCATGTTTTATGATTTATGTGATATGGTCCTGGGGAAATATTCTGATGTTTAAACTATTTTGAAAACAAATGTATGAACTTAATGGTTTTTGAATGAATTAAAATGTTTTAATTTGGCTCGAATTTTATGGGTGTTACAGACTGAATTCGATTGTGGTGAATGAAAAGAAAAGGTCGAATTCGTTTAATCAATTAATGAAGGGTGTGGATTTCACGAAGGGTGTGGATTAACGAAGGGTATGGATTAACGAAGGGTGTGTTTGTTATCTTAATATAAAGCGAAGAGTGAGACGAGAATCGTGACTTCGTTCTCGAATTAACGAAGTGAAGAAGAAGGATAACTACATGTTTCGGATTTTATCCCTCAACATTTAACGAAGTGGAAAAATTAGCCCTGTTTCGCAAGTTTGAAGAAAGTACAGAATTTTCGATATTTGGCTATTTTTGGCGCAATAGGTCCCTGCAGAATTCAGAAAGTGACACTTTTTACCCGAATTTTGGAAAATCTTGCAGCTTTCACCCAAAAAGTAAAATAATATTCAGAAATTGGAAATTTTTTGAGGCTTTTTTGTGATTGTTTTTCAGTGCAAGATTTTTGGTGATCATTTTTGGTACACATCAAGGGGGAGTATTGTAAAGTTTATTCCTCGGGTGCTTCTTACCCTTAATGGGTTTTATAATCATTTTTTGATTCTAAAAGGGGGAGAATGATGGGAATTCAAAGCGGGTTTTTTGGATATTCATTTGCGGGTTTGAAGACCAGTGTTACTTCGAGGGGGAGTTTGGTATTGATCGCGCTAGTTCATTGGAGACTAAAGTTGGGACATCCAATCCTAACTTTGAGTGGGAGAATATTAGGGTGTGTGACATCCCCATTTTCTCGACCAAAAAAGACCAATTTTGTTTATGCTTTATAAAATCATAGTACCCCTTTTAATAAAAATGT
Source organism: Lactuca saligna (assembly GCF_052625555.1). Classification (NCBI taxonomy): domain Eukaryota; kingdom Viridiplantae; phylum Streptophyta; class Magnoliopsida; order Asterales; family Asteraceae; genus Lactuca; species Lactuca saligna. The sequence goes on along the minus strand of NC_136421.1, from coordinate 187,174,051 downwards.
TGTGGAATTTGTTCCCAGTAAAACATGATAAATACGTTATCAAAGCATTTCCGAAGAAAAATATTTTTATACATTTTAAAACATTTGGGATGTCATTGTCATTTCAGGAGCATAAGCATAAACAAAACTTACATTATTTGTCACTAGTGATTTATATCTCCTTAATTTCTCAGTGTAATGTAACTTCATACCGACACTTGTGATATAAATAAACTGAGTGGGTCAGGTTGGGAAACATGGTGAGTACATAGGGTTTTCAACCCACAATAATATAATTAAACAATCAATCAATCAACCCAATTACCCATCCCTATTATCTTCTTTATTCTTAAGAATCTACCCTAAGAATCAGATATTTCTCGTTCATTCATTCCTAAGGATCATCCTAAGGAATCGACACGAAGTCCAATGTTGCCATGGTTTAGACATCAAGTCTGCATGATCGCCAAGGTTTAGGCACTAAGTCTACATGGCCGCCAAGGTTTAGAGTACACTAGGTGAACACATCGTTCACAACACCTACAGGTTACGAGCCTGCTAGTGTTCCACTGGACTATCTTGAATACTCCGTGGTTGTCATCCATACACTGCTGAATGAGGGGGCCATCATTTAGGGAAAGGCTTCTCACATCGTCCACCTCTCTTCCTCACCTCGTGGTTTATAACACCTCTCAACTCATCATCCAACTCATATTCCATATATTACATCTACCCATGTTTTACCCCAACATTATCGTAGATATAAAATACATATATAGTTCAAATCATTTAAAACATGTATAAAATCGTTCATCCAGCATAGACATCAAGTATTCAAATAATATGCACACATAGCATGTCATTTATATAAAATACTTCATATCTATGTGTAAGATGAAAGTAACTATGCACTCACCTGATTAGGTGGTGACTTGGCACTTGAACAACACTTCGTTATCTCAAAACAATTTTTCCTCGACCAAAACCTAGTATAAATACCACTAGGGTTTAGTTTTAACGTTAACTGCGACTAATTAATAGTCTAGCTATTATTATTAATATATAAGCGTTAAATAACACTCAATATAACTCATAATAATAGGCCAAATAATTATTTTAAGGACCTAATAACATTACTATAATTATTTAAAAGTTATATTAAAAATTGCGTAGGTGTAGCTCACCTACAACGAATTTTAAAGAAAACATGGCTTTGCTCGCAGCAGCATTTCTGAACCGAAAGACCCTTTTTCTCGGGACTCCAGGAGCGTCGGGGCTTCCTTTAGTTGCTAGGGATTTTTCCTAGGGCTTAGGGGTGGTTTGGGGAGCTAGAGAGAGAAAGAAACTAGAGAGTGAATTAGAATTGGTGTAAAAAATTCGGAAACCCTCACCCCCTTTTATAGCCTGCGAGTCCTCTCGGAACGCTGGGCGTTCAGAAGCTACGCGGGGCGTAGCTTTGGATAAGACGGACAGATGGTGAAGCCTCGGTGGTGCGACGTGGATCTCCTCGAACCGCAGAATGAGTACGCGCAGCGTTCCCTTCGGACACGAGGTCTTCCTTGGACATGCTATGTTGTTATGGTACACACTACGCTTTGCGAGCTAGGTATCCGAATTTGAAGGCTGATCCGTGATCAACAAGCGACAGCCCCGATGCTGCCACGTCATCAACTTCTCATTAGACTTCGCAATTTCGAGTGATATCTTTAAAAAGTCATAACTTTTGCGTACGAGCTCCGTTTTTGACATTCTTTATATCCATGCGTGGAACGTACTCTACAACTTTTGTTTAGACTCCGTCGGCTAATTTTGAATTTATTTTAAAAGTTATATTTTTTAACAGGCCGGGACATGATTGATCCGTTAAAAATCCATAACTTCTTCATCCGATGTCTGTTTTCATCTGTCCTTTTATCTTTATGATACTAATAACAAGATCTTCGATTATTGTTTAGGTTGTGTCGGCTAAAAACCGCTCGATCTAATATTCGAACTTCGGACTGTACACTGCTAAGCCGGAACTTCGAAAAATCATAACTTCCTCATACGAAGTCAGATTTAGGCGTTCTTTTTATGGATGCTCTCGGTTTAATGTATTCTATGACTTTCGTTTAGATCGCTAAGGCTAAAACTCGCTCTATCGTAAATTCACTATTTACGCTTCCCGGTGCCGTGGTGGTTTTGCCGTAAAACTTCAACGAGTCATAAATTCTTCGTTATAACTCGGATTTCGTCGTTGTTTATATGTATGGAAACCTTGAGAAATATCATACAACTTGGTTAAGATTATTTATTCTAAATAATCTTTTGTCGAAAAGTCGTTTTCGACCCCTATTATCTCTAAATTGACTAGCCCGGATCTAGAGGCGTTACAATTATCTCCCCCTTAGGATGGTTACGTCCCAGAATCATCAACGAAATAGGGCTCACATGATGACTCCATACATTATCTCTTCATCCTAACTCATAACTTTGATGTTTCTTGGAACGAGTATTTAACTCTTAGACTCCTTGACTACAGGCGGTGCTCGATCTTGCATCCGCTCTCTACCTCATGTTAGACTTCCAATCATGATCTTCATGTCACAATCTCGATCTTTATTGGAGACTCCTTATTTAACAAACTTGAGATAAGTTTCTTCCTTCGATTATCATAATAGACTGATGGGTCATGTTTTAATAACCTCTCATCGTATGATGCAACGTTTAGACTCAGGTCTCTTAGTGTCAAATTCCATAACAGACTATACCTTCCTTCATGTTCTTATGTGATTTAATCACATCGTAGTACTTCTAACTACAAGTTTCTCACTTTAACAACAATCACAATTGCTTTGACTATCTTCAATCTTCTGGCTTAAGTTGGATGCTACATCAAACTTGGTTCTCTGAACCACATAACATACTCAGCGTTGTCGGACTCAATTTGATATGAACACTATGGTCGGAATAACAATCATTTTCTTAGTCATTACCGAAATGATGGTAACGACGTATTTGAATAAAACGAAATGAATTACTAGATCCTTGGTAACATTGTGACTTTCCCTGATCCAAGCGTGAGTCCTGTGCTTCCGGTAGTATATGCATCTACTACCTTTCACACCTACTCATACTCGTCCCAAGTATTGTCTCGCAGTTTTCCAAGTTACCATACCATAAAATTGATGGGTTTTGAGCATAACATCAATCCTATGGTGTTCATGCAACCCTAATTGCTTGGATCTAGTTTTACTACTTTGAACATGCAATAAACTTCCACGACTTACAAACCCTAGATCTAGCATACTAGTAATCAAATTAACATATGAATTAGGGTTTAGATCTTACCTTGATTGTTATGTAGCAATAACAATCAATTCCTTAGCTTTAGAAAGCTTAGTGCCTCAAGTGTTGCACCTCTAATGGAGTCACAAACACCACTAAGCAACTTAGATGAAAAGAGAAGAGATGAGAGCACCAAAAATCGTCCAGGAAACCCTAAGGGTTCAGTCACCACGTTTTTGGGGCTTAGGGGCTCCTTAAATAGGTAGGCAATTAGGGTTATTTAACAAGGAAACCCTAATTTGACTGCTTAATCCCTAAGCAGCCCATGGACCCTTTCTGAAACATGCCTTCGACGATTTCTAATGGGTTTCCCCATAGAATTCGTCCAACCTATTATTACAAGATGACCCATAGTCCAATTTTAATTATCTTATAATTACAATTCCAGTCCCCTAAGTTTAATAAATCTCTTTTAGCCACAAAATTAATTCTTGACTAATATTAAGTAAACATTATGATTTCTCCTTTAATATATTATTCTTATAATATATTAATAAATCATAATTAAATCTTTCTCTCCTTAATTCATCCTACATATTGCTATGGTGAAGGCAACCCAAAAGGACCATGCTCATAATCGGGTCAAGTACATACCAAAATAATTATGGACTTAGACACTAATCCAACAAAAATACATATCAGTTTAACACACCAGATAACAAAATGAAGACTTTATTATTTCTTGAAACTATTACGTAGATGTTCAAGTTCATCCTGGACTATGCCTCTAATAGGCTACATTATATGGTTCTATCTCTTTAGCTACCTCATAACTCGATCTTCGGGTATGAATTCCTCATGCTTGGTTCCTCTCGTTGTTTTCTGCTTCGTCAAGGATCATGTGGAATGCCCTTGGCCTTGGTGGCGTGTTTGGCCTTGCTGCCTCGTTTTTCTTTGGACAATCCCTAGATATATGCCCTTATTTGTTACATCTATAGCACACCTTCTTGTTAGACGCACACTTGTTGGCGTAATGCCCTGCCTTCCCATATTTGTTGCAATTCACCTCCTCGCTACATTTCCCGAAGTGCTTCTTTGAACACTTCTCGCACCACTTGGATTCACCTCCTCCTCCTTCTTTAGTCTTTGAGAATTTCCTTTCTTTGTTGGATTTTGAAGATTCTTCATGCTTCCTTTTCTCGCTAACTTTAGCTCTCTCCAGAAACTTTTCCCTAATCCGGGTCTCAGCATTCCTGGCTGCCCAGATGGTGGCTTTCAAAGTGGTTGCTTGCTTGACCATTGGACCAAATTCTGCTGGTAATCCATGGGCAAACTTGTTAACCTTGGAGAGTTCGGTTGGGACTAGGTAAGGAACCAGCTTCATATTTTCCGTAAAGCTTGCTGCGTATTCTATAACGCTCATTCTTCCCTTCTTCAGATTATGGAACTCATTGTTGATTTCCAGAAGATCTTGCTCAGAGCAGTATTGTATCTTCAGTTGCACCAGAAAATCCTCCCAAGACATCTTACTAGTTTCTCCCTTAGGCATTGAATAAGCTAGTAGCTTCCACCAGCTCAGTACTCTAGATTTTAACAGAAGAACCGCAAGAGTGGTCTTCTGTCTGTTGCTACACTCGCAACTCTCAAAAATTGTCTCCATCTCAGAGATCCACTCCATAACTTCCACCAATGTTGGGCTTCCAGAAAGACATGGTGGTTTGGATGCCATGAAATCCTTGTACGTGCATCCACGTCCGTCATTTCCTCCATCCTGATTGTTTTGTCTAACTACCGGTGGGTTGGATTGGCCAACCGTCCCATAGTAGTTTCTTCCTTCTGACTTCCCATCATTCAGCTCGGGTTGTTCAATTGGTACCGTAAGTTCTTCTTGGTTCTGTTGAAGCAAATGCCTTGTTTCCTCCATTTGGCGATCCAACATCATCTGGATCATCGCTTGCACTCCGGCCATCGTTATTGGCTCAGGTGCCACTTCTTCGACAACAAGTATTTGTTGTATCACTGGAGGTTGAGGGGGTTGGTTCCTATTTCCATTTGCATTTACGTTTTTGCTACAGGTCCTTGCCATCCTGATCTATACACCGAATCAGGTGAATCTAGATCTTTATTTAGGATAGACGTTTAAATCATCCTTATCACTCTGAAACGTTTACATGGTAGTTCTAATATTATAGTCGTACGTTTAGAATCCTAAACACATAAGGTTTCCAGATCCGGTCGGCAACAGACCATAGATCCGAATAAATAACAACATATAAAGCACAAAGCATTTAGCACATAAAAGCATTTTATGCATAATTCCTAAAATAAGCTAGTGCTTACACCTCACAATCATCACTGATCATTCTAAGTTTAAGTCTAGAAATCCTACAAATTCCTAGTTCGGTTAAACTAATGCTCTGATACCAACTGTGACATCCCCATTTTAATGGCCAGAAAAGACCGATTTTGTTTATGGTTTATAAAATAATAGTACCCCTTTTAATAAAAATGTTGCGAAATTTGTTCCCAATAAAAATGATAAATACGTTACCAAAGCATTTCCGAAGAAAAGTATTTTTATTCATTTTAAAACATTTGGGATGTCATCGTCAATACAGAAACATAAGCATAAACAGAACTTACATTCATTATCACTAGTGATTTATATCTCCTTAATATCTTAGTGTAATGTTACTTCATACCAACACCAGTGATATAAATAAACTGAGTGGGTCAGGTTGGGAAACCTGGTGAGTACATAGGGTTTTCAACCCACAATAATATAATTATTAAGTTTAAACAATCAAGCATTCAACCTAATTACCCATCCCCATTATCTTCTTTATTCTTAAGAATCTACCCTAAGAATCAACTATTTCTCATTCGTTCATTCCTAAGGATCATCCTAAGGAATCGGTACAAAGTCCATCGTTGCCATGGTTTACACAACGGGCACTAAGTCTACATAATCGCCAGGGTTTAGGCATCAAGTTTGCATGATCGCCAAGGTTTAGGCACCAAATCTACATGGTCGCCAAGGTTTAGAGTACACCGGGTGAGTACATTGTTCACAACACCTACAGGTTGCGAGCCTGCTAGTGTTCCACTGGACTGTCTAGAATAGTCCGTGGTTGTCATCCATACTCTGCTGAATGACGGGGCCATCATTTAGGGAAAGGCTTCTAACATCGTCCACCTCTCTTCCTCACCTCGTGGTTTATAACACCTCTCAACTCATCATCCAACTCATATTCCATATATTACATCTACCCATGTTTTACCCCAACATTATCGTAGATATAAAATACATATACAGTTTAAATCATTTAAATGATGTATAAAATCGTTCATCCAGCATAGACATCAAGTATTCAAATAATATGCACACATAGCATGTAATTTATATAAAATACTCCATATCTATGTGTAAGATTAAAGTAACTATGCACTCACCTGATTAGGTGGTGACTTGGCACTTGAACAACACTTCGTTATCTCAAAACAATTTTTCCTCGACCAAAACCTAGTATAAATACCACTAGGGTTTAGTTTTAACGTTAACCGCGACTAATTAATAGTCTAGCTATTATTATTATTATATAAGCATTAAATAACACTCAATATAACTCATAATAATAGGCCAAATAATTATTTTAAGGACCTAATAACATTACTATAATTATTTAAAAGTTATATTAAAAATTGCGTAGGCGTAGCTCACTTACAATGAATTTTAAAGAAAACCGGGCTTTGCTGGGAGCAGCATTTCCGAACCGAAAGACCCTTTTTCTCGGGACTCTAGGAGCGGCGGGGCTTCCTTTAGGTGCTAGGGATTTTCCTAGGGCTTAGGGGTGGTTTGGGGAGCTAAAGAGAGAAAGAAACTAGAGAGAAAATGAGAATTTGTGTAAAAAATCCGGAAAACCTCGCCTCCTTTTATAGTCTGCGAGCCCTCTCGGAACGCTGGGCGTTCAGAAGCTACGCGGGGCATAGCTTTGGATAAGACAGATAGATGGCTAAGCCTCGGTGGTGCGACATGGACCTCCTCGGACCGTAGAATGAGTACGCGCAACGTTCCCTTCGGACGCGAGGTGTTCCTCGGACACACTGCGTTCTTCTGGTACACGCTGCGCTTTGCGAGCCAGGTGTCCAAATTCGAAGGCTGAGCCGTGATCAGCAAGTGATGGCCTAAATGCTGCCACGTCATCAGCTTTTCACTAGACTTCGAAATTTCGAGTGAAATCTTTAAAAATTCGTAACTTTTACGTACGAGCTTCGTTTTAGACGTTCTTTATATCCACGCGTTAGCGGGAACATAGTCTACAACTTTCGTTTAAACTCCATCGACTAATTTTTAATTTATTTTAAAATTTATATTTTTTAACAAGCCGGGACATGATTGATCCGTTAAAAATTCATAACTTCTTCAACCGACGTCTGTTTTCGTCTGTCTTTTTATCGTTATGCTACTAATAATGAGATCTTCGATTCTCTTTTAGGTTGTGTTGGCTAAAAACCATTTGATCTAATATTCGAACTTCGGGTTGTACGCTGCTAAGCCGAAACTTCGAAAAATCATAACTTCCTCATACGAAGTCAGATTTGGGCGTTCTTTTTATGAACGCTCTTGGTTTAACGTATTCTACAACTTTCATTTAGATTGATAAGGCTAAAACTTGCTCTTTCGTAAATTCACTATTTACGCTTCCCGGTGCCGTGCCGGTTTTGCCGTAAAACTTCGACGGGTCATAACTTCTTCGTTATAACTCGGATTTCGGCCTTCTTTATATGTATGGAAACCTTGAGACATATTCTACAACTTGGTTAAGATTATTTATTCTAACTAATCCTTTGTTGAAAAGTCATTTTCGACCCCTATTATCTCTAAATTGACTAGCCCGGATCTACGGGCGTTATAGTGTGCAAACTCACTCTTGGATGTAGTGTTTTAGGCTTACCCTCTTGTATGTGTAAATGGGTTGAGTCTTTCCTATAAATAGGAAGTGAGTGACTTCCATTATGTAAGAATGATCATTTTGGAGTGTTAGACTGGAGAGAGAAATTTGTATATCCTTTCTAGATCTAATATGAGCTTACACAAATTTATTTACTCCTTGTGTTCTTTAGTTTACATGATGATTCACTAGATTTTTTCTAATTCCGCACATGCCGTCATAATCAACACCACTACAACACACATACTAATGTGTTAATATATGGAGATAGATCTAGGTAATTTGCTAGGATAAGCCAAAGTACATGAAATCTTGAAGAAACTCAAAATAGTTCATATTGTGTGGCATGACATTGAGCATCGATAATGTCCTAGTATTGAGCTAGACGAAATGAATCGTGTCCCATATGCTTTTGCTTATAGGATCGATCATGTATGCCATAACACATACCAGATCTGATAACTCATATTCCTCGAGCATGATGTATCATATCATATCGACTTGGCAAGAACCAATGAATCAAAATCAAGAATGTTCCTCAGTGTCCTAGGAGGACAAAGGGTATGATCTTAGTATGGAAGATATCAATGTAAATGTTACATTGATGCTGAGTTCCACAATAAATAAAGACAATTCTATTCGTAATCAGAATTTGTGCATTTACTAAATGGTGAAGTATTAGCATGGAAGAGTACCGTGTTATGCACCATAGTGGATTTGACAATAAACTTAGAGTATATTGAAACCGACTAGATTGAAAAGGAAGCTATGTGACTAAAAAGATTTATTATGGACATCATTTTTCAAACATTAATGATCCTTTTGAAGGTTCTTGTGATTACAAGGGTGAAATTACTTTGAGTATGGATGCCAAAGTCACGCAGGCTCACAATGCATATACTCGGTAAGTACCATCATATTTGATAGGTATTCATGTGTGAAGATGTAATATTCAATTGAATCATATCAAAATATAATCTTATCGATCCATTCAATAAGTCAACAAGTCTGACAGTGAGACTTGGTCATGAGGCATTTTTTTTTGTAAATGATTTAACTTAAAACCACTTGGAATAGTTTGTTTTAAATTTGAGAACTTAAGAAGTATAAAGTCTTAATATGATTTGGCGATTATTAAGTAGATATGTTAATATATAGCAGAGATTAGTCATTTCAATTAGTTTATCACCGTGTTCTCATTTTGCACATTTTGAACCTATTTCTTGGATATTAATTTATTCAAAACTCCACAATTGATCACAATCTTGGGATTGAGTATAGGAACTAAGACAATCATGAGATTGATGGATTTTCCATTGATACTTGACATACAATGGAGATTGCACTAACACTCATAAGTACTTTAAATGGAGATTTAAGTATTGGAACAACTCACACTCTAAGAAATTACTTCATGGATTCTATCATGGGCTATTATTCTATGATAATATCATTTATAAAGATATTACTTCATGGATTCTATCACAGGTAAATCTGATATGATAATATGTTTTATTCTTAAAACAGAGAAGCATTTAGTTCTTTGGATACAATTTGGTTGTGCCTTGGTCTTTCTCTAAAGCTATCCATATCCGGTGGTCATAATGAGTAAGTCCATGTATGATTTGACAAGTAGACAAAAACTATGTAGTTAAAGTTTATATGTTCTTTCTACCTTGATAGGAGAAGCGATATTCTTAGTCCCCTCGATGATTTCGTGCTAATATCTAATATGCTTGGCCAGGTCTGGACTAAATTGATGTGTTCAACTAGTAGTCTGATTTTATCATCAGAAATCTGAAATCTAGAAACATAATGTTGAAATGTTAGGTTGATTCATAATACATAACTCATATCATAATGATATCTTTTAAAAACAGAGGAACAATTGATCACATATCTAAAGAGCTATTACTTGATTACATTAGAGTTCAACAATTAATGTGGAAGGCATTCTTTTTCTATTATTCGAAGATTATTCGACCAATAGTAATTGATGACTTATCCAAATGAGAGATTGTTGGAAATAGGTGTCCAATGCCATAACTAATTGGTATAACTTTGGGAATAATAACAAAGTCCTTTTAGGGTTGCCCTTAAGAGCTAAAATAGTTAGAATATGATTTAAGAGAGTGAGATAAATAGTTTATTAATTTATCATATAAATTAATTAGAAACTTGTTAAAATTAATTTAGAATTAATTGGAATTATCTAAAGGTACAAGGACTGAATGTTAATTGTTCAATAGTTGAGCATGAAGAACATTATGGAATCCTTTCAAAGGATGAACGGTTTTGAACAGATAATTCCCTTATGAAATTTCATCCTTAGTTGATATATGTAAAGGATTTGACTTATGATTAAATTTGAGTATTCAATTAATTCAAATTTTCTTTCTTTGCAAGTTTGCTCAACTATAAATAGACCCATTGAGCCTTCATAATTTTAGTTCCTTCTCTTCCATGCACTTAGAGAATCCAATTTTCTCAAGTTTCCTCTCCTCCCTCCTCAATTTTCTAGTGTTTAGACTTTTAGGTGTGAGCCATTAGAGGCATTCCTATTTTGGGTGCTAGATCCTTCCAAAAACAACCAAGACTTCAAGATCTTCAAGGGAATCAAAAGTAAATACGATTTTACTTTAAAGGTTAGTAATCATATCTCTCTTGGTAGTTTAAGTTCAAAGTTTTGAAAGTAGGTTGCTATAATAGTAAAACCTAGATCTATGATGCATGTACACTTAGGGTTATTATTAATCGTTTCTGTTGTCTAATTTTAGTGTATAGGTGCATAGAAAACCCAATGGTCTTTGGATTCAAAGTAATGTTAGTGGTTGTTTTTGAAAATGTTGTTAAAAAGACTTTTGCTTCTGTTTCCTGTTAAATGAATGTTAAAATAAAGAAAAAACTTACAGTGAAAATCATGGCGTTACAAATTTTCATCAGATCCATGATTTAAGTGAACTGAGTATGAAAGACAGTGTTTAGCCTCACAATGTAGATTGGCTCAATTATGTTAATTTAGTTTCTTAAAGGGAGAAGGTGTGTGCTGAAAGATTTTTGGTTAGATGCTTTAAAATATATAGGACTCTATCTTCCTAATTGCTTATAGTAATTAAAATTATTCCTACATCTAAGAAAATGTCTCAAATGCCTGAGAACAATGGTTCGAGAGGAGTTGGTGGAAACTAGAATGATCATGATGAGCGGGTTCCGTTTATCTTTCAGATACCACCAACTATTCGTCTTTCGTGAACTCAACTTATATAGAGTATACACAGTTAGTCAACCCTGAGTACACGTAACATCATGAGCATAACTCGTATCGTAAAGTTGGAGGACCAGTTAAGAGAGTGAAACATCCTGTATATACAGATGCAACAGGCTATAAGATTTGTTGGTTTACTTCCACTAGAGAGGCGAGATTGATGTTGGAGATGAGTCACTTGATGATGAGGTAGAAAGTCGTTTTGTGGCAAGGCAACCGATCGTTAGAGCCGTCAGACGCCGAGGAAGTTCATTTTATACCTTCATAGATTTCAAGTCGCCTACCTACAATGGGAGGAAAGGATGCCCTGGGATGCCTTCGTTGGATTAGGAAGATGGACCAAACCTTCCGATCTGGTGATTTTACTGAAGATCAAAAGGTAAACTATACTGTGAGGATGTTTGATATATTTATATTACATAATGGTTTCTATTAGCAATCCATTTAATGCACATCTACCACCACATGTACCATCTCATTTGATTCTTACCTACGACCAACCCACTTAATGCCCACCTACCATTATACCAACCGTTTCACATACCACAATTATAAACTTCTATATAAAAATTGTAAACACATAACCAATATATACCAAACCTTGTAACTCATCTAAAACAATATATTTTATTTCATGAAAAAAATGTCTTCATTGTCTTCTCCACCACGAGACTTCTTGAATATATACCACAAGTTTAAAGCCTTGCCACTTAGGCCTATAATGATAACCTTGGTGGTTATAGGGTGAGTGATGAGACAAAGGAGGCCTATAATTCTACAACTATTTTTTTACTTACAACATCATACATGTATTCAAAAATTTTAGAAATTCTTGCTAATTTCTAAGAGAAATTAAATATCTTTCTAACATTTGTTATTACTTTTCCTCCTAACGTGGATTAAATGATTATTAATTTCATTAAATGTGTAATTAAAAGTGACACATGTCAGCATTTGATATGATAGGAGAAAAACTAGGAACAAATGGTAGGAGAATATTTAATTTCTCAATTTTAAAATGATCTTCAACCTCATCTGATGATACAGTTAAATACAAGTACACAAAGATAGCCAAAATCACAAAATACATAGTTGATAGACGAGAGAAGGAGATAAAAAACATATGAGAAAATAAGATGATTTTACGATAATAGAGAAGCGGTCATCCATGAAATGGAAGAGAAGCATAAATGGATAGAAGATAAGATGAAAGAGAATGAGTCACATGTCGATAAAGCAGTAAGAGACGTAGAATTCTCGTTGAGCTATATAAAAGAACTTTTCTTTATAAATTCGACGGGTTCATACGCTATACAAAGAAAAATATATTTTATAAACAGAAATAGATTGATGGTGATAAATCAAAATTTCCTAATGACGAGTAGTTACATTTTATGTAATGTCGTTATAAATTAAATGGCTTAACACTTTTTTTTCTTTGCTTGAGGATGGTTCGAGTCCAGTTGTGTTTGAAGAATAAGTGTGTTTCATCCAAATGTTTTCGAACGTGGAACATGCCACATTTGATATTTCTTTTTGATTTTTCCTAGTTAAATATTTACCCGATTTTTGCAGACAACGTCATGTTTCCGCATATGGCTGTCAATTGCACAGTTTCTCTCCGTAAAATTGATGGCTATATAAGGTGATTTGACAAAAAAACAAAAAGGGATCGAAATGAAAATTTTGGGTTACATAAAAAACCTTTGAAAAAATAATAAACAAGATTAGTCATATTTATCTTTTATTAATTTAATATTGTGTTTTTTCCTATATCTTTTGTCAATTAAATTTCTATCGTTTAGATACAAATATACAATTAATCCATGTATTCATATTTTTATATCGTTTGAAAGTGTTCCACTTAACAACTATATTCAAGGTAAAAAAGTATTAATAATCTCTGGAAGTCTTAAGTCATGAAGAATTAGATACAAGTCGTTTTTGCCGGTGAAACACTCATGGATGAAAATGATGTTTTCCTTTTTTTAGCCAACTCTCATTAATTTGTACATGTTGTAAGAAAGGCTTTTTGTGGTGACATTAGAATACAGATATGTCACATTAATTTCTACATTGTTAGCCATTCTCCCAATTAAGCCAATGTTTCTCAAAAAGAGCTAATTCTGCCAAGTTTGTGTCTTCTCCTTCGCCGTTTCAATCTATTTTGATGAATAGATCATGTATATGTTCGTTTTTATTCAATGATCAAACGAATTATGTTTTTATGTGAGAATCTATCATTCATTTCATTATTGCATGTTAGAATAGAATACATAGGCTTCTATCATCGAAAATGACTACATCGACACAATGTGATTCAAAAACTACACACATAAGATCATCTTAAGGACGCTTATTACCCAACTTGTCAACATATTACATGTATTTTAGCTATAACTTCATATCAACTTTATTTATTTGTTAAAATCAAATTGTCTTGTTTTTTTGGGACTTGAACTTTCTTGCTTTTCTAAAATTTCGAGGATTCCGATTATGATCGTTTGCCAAGACTCGGCAATAAGTTGCAACCCATTTCGATTTTCAAAATTCAGTCTTTTATGTTTGAACTAAATCAACAATTGTTATTTAATAGTGGAATATGTCAATATTCTAAATCTAATAGTATTATAGATTTTGATTTTGTGTTAATGATGTAATCTTTAAAAATATTCCATATCAATTTTTGTTCATAACAAATTTGAAGTGTAGGCTTGAGCTTATATTTATTGAACGATAGAATATATAAGATCTAACGCATGTGCTAACAGTGTGATTATTATTTAATTGTTATGTTTAATCTTTCTCAAAATTTCATATGTCATAAATCAATATGTAATGTATCACTTGTGATCATTTTACAAGGTTTACGTTACATATTTCGTATATTGGTTAAGAATGAATAATAAATTTATGGTTAAATGATTCAAAGCAAAGTTCTCAAACAAAGGAACATGTTGATTTCAATGATAACCATATACGATTTATTCCAGGTATTATGTTGATTAGTTATCTTTTGGTATACATTTAGTAAAACATGCTTTCCATTTTAATATTCTATGTATTATTATTAATATAATATAAGTTCAAATGTTATAGTGTTGTTTAATTAGATGATACAGTACAAACATAATGATATATGTTTTTTATATCTAAATGTTCTTGACATGTTGATCTTGTGATAAATCAAAAATGATTCAGCTATAGGCAAAGTCTCAATGAAAAGATAACTGTAAGGCTCAAGGGATAAACTCGGTAATAAACAAGTTAGTTCTGTATTCTAAACATTTAGATTTTGTTAGAAACTATAGTTTTTTAAACCTTTTAATGAAGTAATGTGTAATAGTATGATATTATTCGATAAACTATGGAGTTTTGTGAAATATTCTAAAATTTCGTGTCATATTCTAATTTTAAACATTTTGATTTTGTTGCAAAAAACTTGCTTTTAAATTTTTTGTTATGTAATGTGTAATAAATGATATTTGTCATTCTAGTTTTGTTGGATACAACTTGCTTTGAACCTTTTTGTTAAGTAATGTGTAAGAAATAATTTTAGACATTCTAATTTTATTGGAAACATCTTGTTTTGAATCATTTTGTGAATTAATATGTAATATTCTGATAGTACTCGATAGCAATGAAGTAATGTGAAATATTCTGAAATTATATGTTATATATTTAAACAGAATATTACATAATTTATGTGAAAACACTAATGTAAGAATCAAAAAAAGAAAAAAAAAAAAAAAAAAAAATCAAAACTAAAGATTTTCAAGCCTATTATTTCTTATAAAATCCCTTAAGAAAAACTGTAAGAAACTAATTTTGAAAATTATTTTGATTCAAAAATAAAATACATCTCTTTTGAATTTTTACTTTTATCCATACCCCATTGTGTTCAATCTCTCATACAAAATCCTAAAAAATGTTTTAGAGTCTGATTTTGAAGATAGTGATTCTAGTTATCATTAAAAGTGGACAGTTCATCCAAATTTGGTAAAGCCAAACTAATGTATTTATTAGTTTGTTTTTTATTACATGATGCAATTGATTTGTTGATTTTATTTATAGATGATGATGATGTGTTGATTTTATTACAGAATATAGTTTAATTCTAGGTATTCTGATAGTTTAATTCTAGGTATTCTAATTTGATGGTTGAAATTATACTTGTCAAATATTCTGGTTTTATGCTTGTAGTTTCTAGATTTTATAGTTAATTGATTTATTACATGATAATGTGTTGAGTTTAACAACATAATATATTACTTGTTAAATATTCTAATGTGTAATGTATATTACTTTAGATTCTGATTTTGAAGCTAGTGATTCAGATTTTGATCATTAAAACTGGATAGTTCATTAAAGTCTACTAAGATCGAATTAATATAATTATTTGCTTTATAAACTAGCACCAATTTAAGAACTTTTATACTAAATGCTTTTGAATTATTTTTGATTTTGATTATATTTAATCCATGATTATGATTTATGATTTTTTGTGAAATTGTGTAATGTAGCAATTTACTTGTTTACTATACATATGGTTAGTCTTTGATCCAACTTTACTATAACCGATGTTAGAAATGAACTTTAGAATCTTCAATACTAAATGTTAAATCCAGAATTATGGTAGCCACAATTAGCAATGGACTTGTTTACTACTACTAGGTTATTTTTTTTTCTAAAACTTGTTTACTAGATCTAGGTTTATTTTGATTGTTGGGCTACTTTTTTGAATAATTGATGATTGTCGTCAGTTTAAAATGATTTCTAAGAGATTGATGTTTGAACATATAATATATTACTCTATATTATAATAAAATAGTTGATGATGTTCTAAATGATTGATGTTTGTTGTTTTGAACTTGTTTAATATAATTTGTGATAGGATCCATTAGTTATATACAACATAATATACTACTTGATCATAGGTTTTGATGTTTGTATTTATACATAGAATATTAATAAAATATGTTAATTTGTTGATTAATGACATAATCTAGTAGTACATTAGTAAAATATGGTTTTGATGTTACAATTCATATTTAATTTGATTACATGTTTCATCTATATGAATAACTTTTCTTGTAATGTTAAAAACTTTTTTAATTTTTGTATTAACTGAATGTAATTTGTATATTCTTGATATTTTGTTTTGATAAATATTTGTTAACATTGCTTTTACTTTTCATGATACAGCCAAATTGAATTGTAACCTAGTTATAAACTAATTGAAGAAGCCAATGAGTATACAAAATATGGTCGAGCAAAACATCTTAACGTGGTGTAGAAAGGGATGTAATGGAACGAGGATTGTTAATCAAATAAACATATTTACAAGAGTTTAATTGTTATTTGGAGTATTCTTCTCCTTGAATATTGGCTATATTTTATGTATTTTGAATAATATGTATGGTTGAGTGCTTGGTAAATAATAGTTATGGTTTGAAGGTTTGAAGATTCATGTTTAATAAAACATAATTGTGGTTGAGCAATAATTATGCTTTAAAGAATAATACATGCATTGTTATAATTTATATTGTGTAAGGATAGTAATATCTCTCACATGTTAGATGAGTTTAAATTTAAAGGTTGTACTTATAATATTCTACTATAACAATATTTTATGTTTTCTGTTATCACTAGTATATGTATAATGTTCTATTAGAATAATGTTTTATGTTTTTGTTGTAATGAGTATATGTATAATATTCTAATAGAATAATCTTATATTTTGTTGTCATATATTGATGTTTACGTCTTGTTTAGAATTTAAGTCATAATTCAAGCTAAATTCCATAAATATAGTGTATGATGTTTAAAATCATTAGTCTTGTACTTTATGATGTGTGATGTTTTTAATATAATAAATAATATTCTAGGCTTTTGGTTAAATAAGTTCATTTATTTATATGAAAATAATATGTATATATAGAATATTATAATAGAATAATATTATATATTTGCATATTTTTGTAACATCCCGATGATGAGGTATTTTTATTTTTGGCCCTATGATTTATTTATGTTACAATTTAGACCTTACGTAAATGAAAGAGTGAAATAAGGGTCCTAGTGGCATTTCCGTAACTTTAGGTTCTAGAGAGTACGCCATGTGTACGTGTGTACGCTGAGCGTACTAGGACATGCCCTAGTACGCTAGGCGTACATGTGTACGCAGGGCGTATGTTCCAGTCATGCAAACCCTAATTTTTAGGGTTTGACTCATATTTCAACCCTACTATTGCCTCATTTCCCCTCACCTCATCAACCTCCATCCTCTTAGAATGTTCTCGCAACCCTAATCCATCTTGTGAAGCATTTCTAAGCTTGAGTACGGGTGTTTTGTGCCTTTAAATGAGTGGAGGCCATCTTGGAGGAGTGAAGCTCTTTAGATCCAAAATCTCACCACCTTTTGGTATCATTTGGAGGTATAAAGTTCTAAGCTTAGTGAAGTTTCGTTTAGATCTTGTGTTGGGTTGATTTTTTATTCCAATTTGTCCCAAATGTGGTGATTCATGAACATAGTATGTTCTTGACCCATTAAGGTGTCCTTTCTGACCTTAGGAGGGGTCTTAGGTCATAAAAATGGGATCTAACTGGTTGGTTTTTCTCCATGCATCATTTAGAGGGTCAATTGATTAAGATGTTGAGTTATGCTCTTAATGGACATGCAACGTCATAAAGTTGGAAACTTTATGACTCTAGAGGGTATTATAGCATTGGATCTGAAAGTTGGATATAAGGGCTTATGGAATTAAGCACTTCATGAAGTTTAGGAGATCTGGGCGTATGCCCTGCGTAATTTGAGTATGCAAAGCGTACGTCGTCAAGGCCTGCGATGGCGGTCAATGATGGAGTACGCCCTGCATACCCTGGGAGTACGCCCCGTGTACTTCTTCTATGTCAACTCGACTGAGTTGACCCGGTTGCGTTGACTCGGTTGACTTATGGATTTTTGATCAGTTTGACCTTAGACCTTGACTTTTTTTTTGACTCCGTTGACTTTTTCGCAAAGTTTGATGTTAGGTCAAACTTGAGGGTTTGGATTAGTGATTAAGATTTTATATGGTTCTAAAGTTAGGGGATCCATGGTAGCAAGTAGTGTAGTAGGGAACAAATCGCGGTATTCTCGGGCTTCTTCATTTCAGATGAGTTTCGCCTCATGGTTACACATTTTATAGAGGTTAGTTGGTAGTGGAACTGTGTTGTGAAAGGACAGTAGGCGGAAGTGATTTGTATGATTGCTATTTTCCTGTTTTATATGGCTTCTTGATCCTTGTTTGTTATATGTCGATATATGGTTGTGGTTGGTTGAGGCAGTCTTGCTTTGTGCTATAGGCCAAGATACCCTGTGCAGGCCGGTTGTAAGCCGAAGGCACGGAGGCTCGGGCAGAATGGTTGGGTTGAGGCGGTAGGCCAACAAACCCTGGTATTTCAACCCAGATAGACTGAAGGCCTGCAAGGCGGTTCAGTCAGGCCGAAGGCCGATGAACGGTAGGTATGCATGCTTGTATGTTGATCGTATCAAGTGTTTTGGGGGAAGCTCACTAAGCTTTATGTTTACCCAGTTGTTTATTGTTTCAGGTATCATCGGTGGTTGCGGGAAGGCGAAGGCAGAACTATACACATATATCAGCAACATTGAAGATTTCACATTTTCTATGATACTCTGATTTTAATATATGTAAATTGGAATAAATGGTTTTCTTTAATGATGGTTTAATAAATTGGAAAGTTTTACCTTAATAAAAATGAAAAAATTTGGTTGTGAAAATGGGACGTTACAAGTTGGTGTCAGAACCCTGGTTTGCGTGAATTGGAGGAACATTTGTGTGAATCCAGTCTCAAAGTAGGATCCAAGATTTTTTGTAAAATGTTTTGAAAGAAATTATTTGTAATAAAAGGATTGGGGTAAGGATATGGGCTCGGTCTCTTGTCATGTTCTTTTTTGATTGTTGGCTTGGGATTGGGAATGTGGGTCTTGCCTTAACTTTGTGTTTTTCAAGAGGATGCGGTGTGTATAGTCAGCCAGAGCACAAACAGGAGTGTAACATCCAGATTCCCAGGTATATTATGTTATTCTTTTATATTGAATTTTTGAGAGAAAATCGGCGAGTAGGAGCCCCGACTCGCCGAGTTTGATCGCGATTGGAATGGTCTGATTAATGAGGGACTCAACGAGTCCATGAGTGGACTCGGCGAGTCCATGCTGTTTAATGAAACCCTAATTTCTCGGGTTTGCGCCCTATTTAAAGTCCCTTATGGACGTCATTTGTGGCCACCAGTCCATTGGGAGAAACCCTAGAGTGCTAGAGCGTTTTGAGGGAGAAAGGAAGCCATTCTTGACCTTTGTGGTGTTGTTTAGCAAGAAGAAGGAGGTTCTAGTCAAGGGAAAGCAAAGGAGGTTGCTAATCTGAGGATTTGAAGCTAATACCATTTCATTTGAGGTATTACTTCGACTCTTCTTCTATTTTGGGAAGGATTTATGGTTGTAGGGTTTCTTGTGCTTTTGTCTATGTTGATTGGAGGTCCAAATAGTCCCTTATGGTGATGAGACTTTAGATCTGGATCTGTAGAGGTCCAGCGAGCCTTATTCTTCAAGCTTTATGAAGAACAATGGAGGTCATGACCTTGTGTTAAGGAATATGGGGCTAAATCATCATATATGGTCATATGGTTGTTGTATGTGCATCAAGATTGAGACTTTACGTGATTATAGTGCTTGGAAAGGCCAGATCTATGGATTAGAGGAACAGATCTGACCTCAGAAGGTTGTTTGAGTGAGTGCATGGGAGGACTCGACGAGTTGAGTCGGGTTGCCCCGTGACTCGCGATCTGTGTCGACTCGTGGAATGTAGGGTTGACTCAGTGAGTCAAGGGAGAACCAGGGGCGAAGAGGATAGGCGTGTACTCACCGAGTCACCTTAGTCCACTCGGCGAGTAGGGTCAGCTGAGATTGTTGAATTTCGTTGACTTTTAGGATTTCAGTCAACAGTTGGACTTTTGAGTCAAGGAGGGATAAAATGGTCTTTTACCCTTCTAAAGGATCATAGAAAGGGGTTTAATCTAGCATTTGAGAGCCATTACTTATTGAGGATATTTTTTATTTGATTAGGCGGGGGCTAGACCAGTAGATTCGTGTGTGAGATCATCCGAGATACCCGAGGTGAGTCTTCTCACTATACTGTACCTGGAAGGGTACCTATGTGTGACCGGAAGGTCTGGTATGCTATAAGATATATGCATTGTATGCGAGTTGCTTGTTTTGTATGAGTTATGTATGCTATGCTTGATATGGGCCGGCAGACAATATGTTATGGGCCGGAAGGCATCATGATGTAGACCGAAAGGTCAGGGAGTTATGGACCGGAAGGTCGACACGGGTGGGACCGGAAGGTTTACCGGGTCGGGATGGAAGACCCCTGAGACACATGGATCGGAAGGTCATGGCCTGGAAGGGAGTATGTGTGTAACTGATATTTTGGGGAACTCACTAAGCATTTATGCTTACAGTTGTTGTGTTATGTGTTTCAGGTACTAGCGAGGACCGTGGGAAGACGCCGGCATGAATCGTACACACACGCGCGCAGACGGATTTGGATATGATTGATCTTGGGATTTAATATGTTTTGTACTATGATTATGACACTTTGGATTTTTATGGTTAGATTTGGATGAATTTATGTTTTTAAGAAATGAAAAATTGTTTTGAAAAATTACGTTGTTAGAAGGAGAGTGGTTCCAAAAATACCCATAGTGGTTATATTTGTTGAGTTTTTATTTTTCTGATATATATGAATTGTTAGAAAAGCATGCTAGTGGATAAGGTTCTCTTAGAAATTGTTGTATAGAAATGTCTGATTTCTGTGTTGCCTTATGATATAGGTAGTTGCTTGTTTGATGTATATTAGTTGATTTGTGATTGTTGCATGTATGTTTATTAGTTGTATATGGTCGGATTGAGTAGCCCTAGAATGGTCAAATTGGTCTTTCTTCCAATTCCTAGTTTGGCTGTGGACTTAGGGTAGATTCGATTATTCGACAGTATATCTGATCTCGTGTTGTGTACAACAAGCATGCATAAAATCAACCGGTGTTGCGAGAGCATGGGTAATCCTAGGAAGAATGCCTAGGAAGTCAGTTGTAGCTTGTAGCGGAAGTGGTATTAGCATATATAGGAGTGGTCTAGTGCGATGACTTAGGACCTTGGGAGGAATTCTGAATCGACTACGGATAGGTGTGGAAGGTAGTATAGGCCCACACAACTGAAAGCACAGGATCTGTATGAGATTTAGGAGGAATTTCGAGGCTGTTAAGTGAGTAATAGGAGTAGGGAATGGCGTGTTGAGCTCTGTATTTTGCTATCTAATTTTTTCTTGGTATGTTTCAGTGTGGCAGCTATTGGAGGTTTAGGATCAGGAGCCGAAGCAGGTGGCCTTGATTGACTGAGGACCAGGTCAAGGAGATCATTCATGCTTAGGTTGTTTATTTTGTCCGGGAGTAGATGTCAGAGCTGGTTGGATCTGTCAAGGCCGCTATGATGGAAAACTTCGATGAATGATATGCTTCCGTTTCAGAGTTTATTGTTGCTGCAGCTACCAAGATTGTTGTTGCTATTAGGGTTCGTGGAGAAAGAGCTTTCCAATATCGGAACGTCGATGATACAAAGTCACCGGTGTTTGACGGAGTTCAGCATCCAATCATTTCCATAAGGTAGCTGTCAGATGTGGAAGGATGTTTCTTCACCTGCTCTTGCCTAGCTGACCAGAAGGTCAAGTGCATCCTGAACCTTCTTCGGTCTGGAATGAGGGATTGATGGAGGTTGGTTACTATTTCATACACCATAGATCAGCGAGCGGCAGTATCATGGGAACAGTTCTGTGGGATGTTCCGGTCCAGATATGTTCCATTGGTGGAGCGGGAGAGGCTGGCCTATAAGTATTTAGATTTGAGACATGGGACTGAGTTGGTGATAGAGATCACCAAGATGTTCACATAGAGAGATATGTTCTACCCTGAGTTTGCTACTTGTTAACAAGCTTAGATGACCTGGTATTTAGGCATGCTAAAGACGGATATTCGACAGTTCGTGTCTACTCAACGCTATGGTTTGCTGGTGGACTTGCAGATGACCTGAGTTTGCTACTTGTTAACAAGCTTAGAGGCAAGTCCCATTACAGTCGCAGCCGGTGGAGAAGCGGTTCAATCTCGCCGACCAGAGTTCATGATTGATTAAAAGGAGGCACAAATCTCTTGTATGTCGCAGGTGTGGCGAGGAGGGCCATTTTGATAGAGATTGCAGGCAGGGTTCATGAGTTTGTTTCCATTGCATCCAGGAGGGCCACTTCAGAGCTAGTTGTCCTTTTCTTGCGTTCGGTAAGGTGTTGGATCCTACACCCCTAGCTTGGCAGCTGCCTGACAGTCGTCATGGGACAACTGGAGGGGCCGAGAGTTGAGTTGGAAATTTTTATTTTTAGCATTTGGGGTGGTATTGGTATTCATCTGTAATTACCGTTTATGTTTTTAAAGTTCAGTTGTAATCTTGGGTGATCAGTTAAATAAAAGAATCTTAGTTGGTCTTAGTTAATTAAGTTTCTTATGTGAATGAGTTAATTGTCCTTGGCATCAAATGGTATGTGTATTAGGTTTATGAATTTCGTGCAGGTTCAGATTCTTCATGTATTTGGATACTAGTGGTTGGGATCGATTTTTCAGGTTCTAGCATATTTCAAGTGGGGGAGTGGAACCTAGCAGTAGGAAGACCCTGTGGAAAGGTTCGGTTCCCAGTCAGATTTCTCCAAGTTCAAGGTTTTCACGCAACTACTGAATTTTTCGGGTTCGCGTCAAGGTCATTGTTAGTTATTGTAATTCCAAAAAATCCTTGAGTTTAAGACAACTTCATGGTGGTTGATTGGTGGTTTGGAGATGACCAAGATTTATTATTTCTTCTATCAGGGGTTCATACAGGGTTGGTGCATGATTGGAAGTCGGATGACTCATAAATCAGCTGGTGTGGATAAAGTGAGCGGTTAAGGGTTGATGGGGGTATCGGTCCTCGAAATTGGATTATGAAATCTAGATTGTAACGCCCGTGTTTCTTGGCTAAGCATTAATTTAATGGTGTAATAGTTAGGGTCAACACTTATAACCTACTTTGAAATTATAAATAGGAATTATTGGAATATTATGTGATTTTATGTGCCTTATATTTAATTATAAGATATAACAAGTTACGAATAAAAATAAGCGTCAAAAATAAAATAATAGATAGGTCCACTATCTATGAAGAAAGTTGTAGTGGTCGGGACAAGGATTCCGGAGATATAAAGAACGCCAAAATCCGAGTTATAACGAAGAAGATATGACCTGTCGAAGTTTCGCGTCAAAACCGGTACGACAATGGGAAACATAAAAAGTTAGTTTATGATAAACTACTTTTTATCCTTAGGAGTCTAAGGTGGTGTTTGCTTTTTCTCCGCAGATCTGCATGGGCTCTTTTGTCTGCGCGGTGCAGACCACGCGTAGACTTAAAGGTTTGCAGTGTGTTTGTTTTTCTGAAGTGCGCAGACATAAAAACGTCTGCGCGAGGTCTTCACCACACAGACTTGGGCCAACATCTTCTAACGTCTGCGAGTGTTTTAAACCTAAAAAAAAACGCGTCTTCTATTTTATCCGCCTCCATCGTCAAACCTTCCGACGGTTCACAGAACCATCCATCTTCAATCCATCGACCATCGAAGGCATCCCCATCGCCGATTAGCCCCCTCATCGCTGATTAGCACCCTCGTAGCCGCCTGCTCTCCGATCGAAGGCATCAGGCGCGCATTTGACTTGTACAACGATCGATTTAGGCGACCAGCATCGACCATCGAGGCATCCCCGTCGCCGATTAGCACCCCCGTTGCCGATTACCACCCTCGTTGCTGCCTGCTCTCCGATCGAAGGCATCAGGCTCATCTCGAATTGTATCGCGATCGATTCAGCGACCAGCGAAGCGAACAGGTATCTTCCTTGCGTTTTTATTTATTTATTTATTATTATTATTTTTTTTAGTTCCAACTGAAATTAACATGAAATTGATGATTAATTGGGTTTTCTTGTTATCCCTCCGCCAGTGGTTCTCAATCAAACACCCTTCCAGCTTTCTTCAAGCACTTCTCTATTTGGAATTTCCGCTCCAACTTTTGGCATTTGTGCTTCAAAGGGCAAATCCGGTAATTCCACTATCTAGGTACACCTCCACCACTAGCATATTCTTGTTAATTGTTATTACAATAGATGTATATCTGATCCTTCACAATATGCTATTAGAATACATGTATGATACATGATCACATTAGGTTTTTGCATACAAAAATAATGGAACCAAAGTCATGTATCATGTTTGATTGATATTTTGGAAAATAATATAAATATATAGAGCCTATTTTGCTGAAAATTAAGAAAATTAAAGAATATCTTGCCTTTTCTTTTCATGTTTATGTATCATAAGTAGTGCTGAATCAGAAGAGTAGAAAGTGTTGCAGTGAAATAATGATGAAAATTAAGAAAATTAAAGAAAGTCTTGCTGTGAAATAATGCTGTCAATTGTGAATTGTTTATTGCTGTGAAACAATGTTGTCAATTGTGAATTATTTAATGTTGTGAAATAATGCTGGGAAAATTTGTGCTGAAAATGTGAAATAATGTTTTCAACTAAGGATATCTAACAAGTCACGTGAAAATCACACTTTAGTTGTTGATTGTTTATTGTTATTTGGTTTTGAAAATACTCTTGATTGTTTCAAATCATTATTTTTTTTTGTAATGTGTATGATATGCAATACTTTATGGAATCATATTTGTCAATTTGTGAATGCTACAATACCTTATGAAATTATTATTGTCTATGATATATTGCTTATTAGAAATGGGAGAAAAACAACAATGGACCAATGAGCATTTAAAATGCTTATTGGATACTTGTATTGAAGAAGTAGAGAGTGTCGGTATAAAAGGATTGAGTTTGCAGAAAGACTCATGGATAAGGCTTGGAAGAGTTCTTAAGGAGAAATTTGGGTTTGAGTTGAGTCAAAAACAAATGAAAAACGCATATGACAATTTGAAAGCCAAATACACAGGATGGGTGTATTTAAAAAACAAAACCGGTAATATATACAACTCTCAAACAAACACTTTTAACTTAACAACCGAGGAGTGGGATGATTTTAAGAAGGTATATACACACACACACACACACACACACACATATATATATATATATATTAAACATTTATGTTTGACGTCGCCAAATATTCTTATACTATTTTTTTGTTACATTTGGGTTTAGGGGCATCCAAAGGCTGCTTCATTGAGAACAATTCCACTGTCTTTTCCAGATCTTTGTGCACGTATTTTTGATGGAAATAGTGCTACTGGTAATTTTAGGAGTTACTCAACCCAATCATCATCAGTAGCTGGAGCATCCTCTTATCGTCTTCCACCACTTCAGATTACCGCTACCCCTTTTCATGCAATAGATGATGATGGTGAACACACTTCCCACCATGAGCCACCACCTTCTGCTGCTTCACCTTCTGCCGCTCCACCTTCTGTAGCTTCACCTTCTGCTGCTTCACCATATACTGCTTCACCATCTGGTAACCCCAACAAAAGGGCTAAACCCTTAACTCCTATACCTCCTAGTGCCTCACCGTCTGCTTCTTCACCTGATGGAACTTCTATTACTGGCGATGATTTAGCATTTGAAATGAAAAAAGCTTTACAAAGTTTGACTAAAGGGTATACAATCCCTCAATGTTTAGAGAAGTTAGAGGTGCTTCAGTTAGGCCTCACCGATCCTTTGTGCTTTGTTGCATATCATATTTTTGGAGGAACCATGAACATGAGAGAGATGTAAATGCATTTGCCCGATGTTCCTGAGATATTACGAGGATGGCTTGAGATGACGGGTACAAGTTTAGGAGTTTTGAAGGATGGAAAGATTGTCCGATGATTGTTCTAGTGTTGAAACTATTTGTTAGGTCTTTTTGCCTTTGTTGGAACTATTTTGTTAGGTCTTTTTCTTTTCTTGGAACTATTTTTTTGTTATGTTGCTACTTGGAATATGGTTTATCTAATGTTTTTTTGGTACTTGAAATATGATTAATGTAATGTGTATTTGCTACGTCAAATATAGTTTATGTATGTTTTTTTGCTACTTGAAATATGGTTTATGTAATGTTTTTTTTTTTGCTACTTGAAATATGATTAATGTAATGTTTTTTAAAGTTCTACTTTGTTGATTTTAGGTTCATAATGGATCACGATCAAAAGTTACTTCTCGTAATTCTTATGTACCTGTACATCCGTTTTTTTTGGAAGAGGGGTGTGAAACGATTGCGGGATAATGATTCGGAAATGACAGGACATGAATACTCATTGGAGTTGTTACATCGTAATCGTTTACAATGTGTTGAAGTACTACGCATGTCTCGTGACTCTTTTGTACGACTATGTGCTCATTTTAGAGAAAATTATTCGTTAAAGGACAGCAAACATGTATCGGTTGAGGAAAAGATGGCCATGTTTTTGATGATGATCGGCCATAATCAACGTTACGTGATTATCAAGCAGAGATTTCAACACTCGAAGCAAACAATTCATAAATTTTTTTATGAAGTGTTGGAAAAAATGATGCTTTTCGCACAAGATGTTATAGTACCAACTTCTTTTAATCCGAATCCAAACATTCCAGGACATAATAGGAGGCTACGACGGGTTTTCAAAGGGGCGGTCGGTGCACTTGATGGCAATTTTATACATGCTGTTGTCCCTGCTAAGAAACAAGACTTGTATAGAAGTAGGGGAAAGGGAGACTGCTACCAAAACGTATTGGCAATTTGTGACTTCAATATGATTTTCACATTTGTTGTGGCCGGGTGGGAAGGGGTAGCGCATGACTCTAGAATATTATCAGAAGCAATAACCGATCCACAATCATCATTCCCATTTCCACCACCCGGTAAGTTTTTGTTTTTCTTAAATACTATTATCTTAGTTTGAAAATTGATCAGTGTTTTGCATTTTTTATAGACAAATATTATCTTTGTGATGCCGCATATGCACACACTCGAGGATTTATGGCCCCTTATCGTAATGTGAGGTATTGGCTTGGAGATTTTCGTCAACGACGTGCATTGACCAATAAGGAAAAATTTAACCATGGACATGCAAAACTTCAGAATGTCATTGAGCGTGCTTTTGGTGTTTTGAAATCACGTTTTCCTATATTGAAGAGGATGGCACCATTCCCGTTCGTGACACAAAGAAACATTGCCATGGCATGTTTCGCGCTTCATAATTTTATAAGGAGAGAAGGAATGAGTGATGAGTATTTTGCACGATACGATGAACCCAATATCTCGTTTCGAACTAACAATGTGGGCGTTGATGATGATGACGAGATTCCAACACATGGTACTACAGCAGACCGTGAATATATGACTCAGTTACGGGATGAAATTGCTGATCAGTTGATGCACAATATAGATTGAATTGTTTTAAATGAAATTGTTATTGTAAAACTAATTTTTTTTTATTGTATGACTAATTTAGATGCATGAATTTTATTTTCAATGTTATAAGACTATTATTATTAAAATTTTGGTGTTGGAAAATCATTTTATGTTTGTAAAATCAATTTATTTCAGCAGTCTGCAGACGTTAAAAAATAAACAGTCTTCTTATTGCAGACTGCAGACGTTTGGTCCACCTCTTCTGCTGCAGAGGCTTGCAGATGTGGTCCGCAGACTGCAGACATTTTGGCTTCAGAAAAACAAACAGCACCTAAATGAAAGTTGTACAGTACGTATCCACCCACGTGTGGATATAAAGAACGTTGAAAACGAAGTTCGTATGCAAAAGTTATGGCCTTCCGAAGATGCAGCTGTCAGAAACCCTAATTTGACTGAACTCACGATGTGAGCATTAAAAATTCACGACGTGAGGAGTCAACAAACACTAATCGGAGCTAGAAAACACGCATTAAGGCTATGGGATGGCTCATGGAAGTTCACGATGTGAACCTATCATGTTCATGACGTGAATGGCCCCAGAACACCCTATAAATAGCGATCAAAGCTCATTCAATCCTTACACCAAATCTTCCTTCTCTCTCTCGTTTTCTGAAGCCGTTCTGCGTCCCGAGCCCGACGATCACGAGCCGTTGACTGTTTTTAGATTCTATCTACTCCCACTACTAAGGTGAGTGCATAGTTACTTTCATCTTACACATAGATATGAAGTATTTTATATATTACGTGATATGTGTGCATATTATTTGTGTACTTGCTATCTATGCTGGATGAATGCTTTTATACAAGTTTTAAATGATTTAAACTGTATATGTATTTTATATCTACAATAATGTTGGGGGTAAAACATGGGTAGATGTAATAGGACGATGTGTGATAAACTGATGAGAGGCCGCAATGTTGTTTTTTTCTTTTGTTATGTCATTGGGCTCTTCTGGAGCTTCATTAATATTTTCAAAAGATTATGTTTTCTCTTTTGGACCATCAATTATATTTGCTCCCTTTCGTTTTCGAGGATTTTTATCTTTGGAACCGGTTAGTCTTCCACGCTTCAGGCGTGCCTTTGATTCATTTGTAGTTGTATTTTTTTTTCCTTCTGGGATATCAATTCTAACTTGAGTAAGTATAGCTGGTACATGAAACTTTGTTACCCACTTAGGGTCAGTAAATGCTTCTGGCAATTGATTTGCTACATTTTGTAAATGAATTATCTTTTTTATTTCAAGTTCACATTGACTTGAACGAGGAACTAAAACTGAAAGTGACAATTCCTTTCAAGAGATTTTATTTTCCAGCTTCTTTATTTCCCCCCCTAATGTTGGAAAATATGATTAATCAAAATAATAATCATCAAATATAGCTGTAAATAAATCTCCAATTGATGATTTTAAATATTTTACTATAGATGGAGATTCATATCCAACATAAATTCTCATTCTTCTTGAGGACCCATTTTTGTGATGTGAGGTGGAGAAATGGGTACATAAATTATACATCCAAACATCCTTGGATGGTAAATAATTGGTTACTGACTGCAAACCAGTTGAATAGGGGAGAACTCATGATAACTAGTTGTCATTATGCATATAAGTGATGTTGCATGTAAAATTGCATGTCCCCATGTCGATGTAGGAAGTTTAGAATGCATTAATAATGGTCTTGCAATTAATTGAAGGCATTTGATTAATGACTCAGCTAAACCATTTTGTGTATAAACATATGCAACATGATGTTCAATAGTTGTCCTAATCGACATGGAATAATCATTAAAGGCTTATGATGTAAATTCTCCAACATTGTCAAGTCAAATTTCCATAATTGGGTAATCGAGAAAATGTGCCCTTAGGCGGATTATTTGTGCTAGTAATCTTGCGAAAGCGAGATTATGGCTAGATAACAAGCACACATGTGACCATATAGTTGACGCGTCAATTAAGACCATAAAATATCTAAATGGTCCTCATGATGGATGAATTGGTCCACATATATCCCCTTGAATTCTTTCTAAAAATCTAGGACTTTCATACCCAACTTTATTCAATGATAGACGGGAAATTAATTTTCCTTGAGAACATGCAACACAAGACAATTCATTAGCTTGAAAAATCTTCTGGTTTTTCAAGGAATGTTCACTTGAACTTTCAATTATTTTGCGCATCATAACTGATCCGGGATGGCCCAACCGGTCATGCCACACTTTGTAGATGTTATCATACCTTTTATTTTCAATATCATGAGATTCAATCATTCTAATATTTGTATAATACAATCCGGAGGACAATACATGTAATTTTTCCAAAAAACTTTTCTTATCCGATATCATTTTTGTAATGTTGAGATAATTTTTATTACCATCATTAGTTGTTTCAATAGGATATTTGTTAGACCGAATATCCTTAAAACTTAATAAATTTCTTGGTGATTTTAATAAAAATAATGCATCACCAATTGTAATTATTTCCACTTGTGGTAATACTATATTCGCTCTTCTGGAGCCTTCAATCTTGGTGATTTAGACGAAAATAATGCATCACTAATTTGTAATTAGTGTCCCTTGTTGTAATATTATATTCGCTCTTCCGGAGCCTTCAATCATTTTTGCATTACCTGTTATTATATTAACATTTGTTTCTCTAACTGATAAGTAAGCAAAATACTTTTCATTATTAAAAATGCTATGTGTTATTGCATTGTCTGCAAGATATGTATCTTTACTATTTCTTTTGCGAATATCCATGTTTCTTTTCAATAAATAAATAAAACATAAGAAACATTCGACTTAAAGAAATAAATTCATATTTTATTAATTTGGGAAGATTGTGACGACATCATTTCTCATGAAACGAATATGACATAAAAACATAATAAATGTCATGAAACAAAACTTTACATTATGCAGATCAATCACCATCCATATCACCACTTGTCCCTTCTGGGTAGACAAGAAAATCGGCAACATCTAAATGTGTCATTTCTGGTTGATCTTCATGAATATCACTTTGAATAAAATTTGTTTTGATATTTTTCTTTATATTTTAGAGAATCTTGATAAAGATCAACAAAATGCTTTGGTAAGCGGCATGTACAAAACTAATGATCGGTCATTCCACATTAGTGATAAACATTTTCATTTTTTTTGCCTTGACCATTTTTATCATTAGGATGTGGATTTTTGATGTTTTCCAACTACTGGTGGTTACTTGTAATCTTGTTATTTTTATGATAATTATGATAACCTCCACGACCTCGGTTAGACTCACGACTATTATGATTATATGAGTTGCATTCACTTCAGGGAATGTACTAGAACCGGTCAGAATTGATTGATAATTTTTCATCAATAACTCATTGTTGTGTTTAGCCACAAGAAGACATGAGATTAATTCATATTTATTTTAAACATTTATCATGATATTGCTACTGCAGGAGCATGTTAGTAGTATGAAAACTAGAGAAAGTTTTCTCTAGCATTGTTTTCCATAATGAAAATAGAAATCAAAATAAAGACTTGTAATGTAAGGAATTGTTAGTTAAGAAATTCTATAAAATAAGTTGTAAGCATTGTACATGTAAAATTATAAAAAAAAAATACATACCTGAAAATGACAAGAACAATAAGGAGTTAGATCTCGATGGTAGAGTCGTGTTGATAACGTGTTATAAAATATGATCAAATAACAATATAAATTATAAAGTAAAGAAAGAAATAAGAGTAGAGAGAACTTTTATTCCAATACTTGTGATGAAATCATCAAGTGCCTAATACATATGGCTCACTATTTATACTATCCAAATAAGATGAAAGATGAGCTATAATATGAATGCACATTATGATGGTGTATTATTACATTCATAAAACACATTGAAATGGTTGTTACTAATGCTAAATAATGATGGGGAGTTACGGGAGAAATGGAGAATCCAATGGTCATTCACAAACTAATATTTCATAACAAATATATCGTTTGTTTATCTTATATACAGTTCATCAAATTCAATCACATCCATATTAAGCTTAATATATTGTTAGTTTAACATAATCATTGAAAAAGTTCTCACAAAAAATTTGTAAATTTATTAGCTTTGATTAAAAAACTTTAAATGAAAAAACTCCTACTATAAAGAAGAAACTTTTTTCATGTTATTTTTTCAAAATGATTTTTTTTTCTTTCAAAAATCTCCTATTAGATGCTCTAAAAGTGTAAAGGTATATGATCAAAATATCATTATCTTTGGTTATAATATAGGAAGAATACATTATAGAAAGAAATCCGATAACAAAAACTCATACTTCTACTAAACATGAATCAGTAGATCTTTCATTATTGATAAGATGATACATCATAAAGTGAAATTCATAAAAAAGGATTACTTGCGTGCTATATATATAATGTAAACTTCATTATATTTAATTATTATTGTGCAAAACACTTACTCAAACCTCCTTGACATGGGTTTCCTTAGCCACATCCCCTTCAACTACTTTAGCATCCTTTGCCGCACCCATGTCTTTCTTCACATCCTCAACTTGAAAAGCCGAAACTGGAAAAGTTCTGTAAGCTAGAAGTGGCCTGGAAACTGATCTTATCAGGGTTGGATTCATTAACAGTTATATCACTAAGTGTGATCACTAAGTGTGATCCACATCATAAGCTCCTTATTCATAACACCCGTAGGTTTCCTGATCTTGCCCTTCTCTATGCTCGCCGTTACTTGTGTTCCATATGATACAAGCTTCCTGATTTTTTCAAACTTGTGTTTCTTCTCTTTCTTTTTTTTAAGCCACACAAGCCGGTGTCTTTCCAATAACCACATTCCTCAATGTCTTCTAAAGGCAAGAGACCATTGGGAAGTGACATTTCTGTGAGCAGAGACTTAGATTTTTCTTGACAAATTCCATCCCCATGGCAGACTTCTGAAGCAGATGCTCTAATTTCATCTGTCACTAGAGACATTTTTGGTTTAATTTGGATTGGGAATTTGGTTTTATAGATCTTTGTTTGTTCTTGCGGTGTGGAATGAATGTATGGAACGAGGTTATGTGTCTTATATAATTTGATCAGTGTATTTCGTCAAGGTCCATGTCGTAATTACGAATATGCCATTTTTAAGTTCTTTTCTAGATACGCTTAAAAAAATAACAAAAAAATACAGATAGATGTAAGTATGTAACACACTAAAACGACATCGCAGAAGGGTTTTTATCTTTTTGATAGAATTGACTTTTCTATTGTAATCATATATTTTAACTTTTCAGGTTATTAACAAACTCCATGTTTATAACATGTTACCAAAACAATGACTTTTAAAGCCAAAGATAAAATTATAAAAATATTTCTAATTTCAAGTAAAAGCCTCAATTTATTGGAAAACCTATATCATCATCGTTTTGTCACGCCCCGCGCCTAATAACAAGTCATGAGACTTTTCCACTACAAGAAATTAGAGTATTACCGGCGATGGGCGTCGCCGCTAAAGAGGTGTTAGTAACCATTAAAGTTGAAAAGGTAAGATATAATTTAAGAATATTATATAAAGTATAAATTGTGGATTTGTTATATTTATTTCTATGAAAAACATGTTGTTTGATTACTAGGTTATATATCTGGGTATTTCTTTGTAATTTGATTTTGATAAGTATGATCTAAATTTAATAATTGAAGCATGTATGAAAGATATGTGCTAACGATTTTGAATTTCTATTGCCCTCTAGAAACCAGTTGTAGCATCATAGACCATTCCTTCATATCTTGGTAGGTCTTAGCATTTCCCCAAATTTGGCTACAAGAAGTCATGGATGCACTTCTTGAATCAATCCTTAAACTGAATTTCATTTTTTAGTTGGATGCAGTGACAAAATGCAAGATTTGTGAAAATTCATTATTATTTATTAGTGTTAACCTTTGGCAAATTATGAAATTAATATTATATTTTTGTTCATAACATGTTTTTTTTTTCTTGTAATAATTTCTTTGATCAGAAGATAGGTATATGTGATTGGGTGTAGCCTGAAAAATCATATTTTAATTTTTATAAGGAAAAAATAATTTATAAATTTACCAAATTAAAATATTTGAATTTTATGTTTATGGTTATGACAATGCACTTAAAATGTAATATTTATCGAATTCCTTTGCATAATTTAATGTTGCTGGTATATATAACAACTTATTGTTGTTTTTGGTTTTATAAGGTCAATATGAAAAGAGCCATGTGAGCCTCCATGGAGGTTGCTACACCAAACAAAGTCAAATCATAAAGCTACTACACAACATGTTTTAATCAAGAAGTCGCATCATGTTGTGATAAAACAAAGATCACGTGGATCATTTATGTTAAAAATTACTATATTAAAAAACCAAATTGCTCTAATATAAATATTAAATGTTTTTATTTACTAAGTTTTGTTCAAAAAGTCTAAAAATGAATCTAACTAACATTTTTTATTAAAATTTCTCCTAAGACAATGCCACCTACTAATGTAATATGTATTTAATTTATGTTCCCCACATTTAACGCGAGTTATAATCTAGTTTAACCCCGTATTGCCATGGTTGTATGAAATCGTGTGTGTGAGTGTTATTGATCATGTTTCTCTTTTTAGAAATAATGTTGAGAAAAAGTCAGAAAATCAAAACAAAAATAAATTATAGCAAATTTATAAAAATTAGGAATCAATGTGGCAAATAATATTTTTTAAACTTATCTTGCTAAGTCATTAATATTTAAATTAAAAAAATAAAAATTTAGAGGCTGTTTAATAGTGTTTTTTTAACCGGTAAACTACCATACTCCTAAAACCACTTATCTCTTTTAACGAGACTTCAACCCATCACTTCTCATTTGAGAGTGTTACTTACCGCTATTGAGTTACAGAGTCAAGACATAATTGAGTTAGAGACAATGTTTACTGACCTGTAAAAGCCACACTAAAGGCTACATGAACGAGTTGGAACTAAATAATTGTGGTATCGAAGTCAAAAACCAGACTCCAATAAAAAAACATATCAAACAATCTTTATATACGGTTTATTCTATTAAATCGCATCCATATCAAGGTTACTATATCGTTTGTTTATCTTATATATAGTTCATCAAATTCAATCACATCCATATTAAGCTTACTATATTGTTAGTTTAACATAATCATTGAAAAAGTTCTCACAAAAAACTTGTAAATTTATTAACTTTGACGAAAAAAGTTTAAATGAAAAAACTCCTATTATAAAGAAGAAAATTTTTTCATGTTATTTTTTCAAAATGATTTTTTTTTCTTTCAAAAATCTCCTATTAGATGCTCAAAAAGTGTATAGGTATACGATCAAAATATCATTATCTTTGGTTATAATATAGAAAGAATACAATATAGAAAGATCTTTCATTATTGATAAGATGATACATCATAAAGTGAAATTCATAAAAAAGGATTACTTGTTATATATATATATATATATATATATATATATATATATATATATATATATATATATATAATGTAAACATCATTATATTTAATTACTATTGTGCAAAACACTAACTCAAACCTCCTTGACTTGGGTTTCCTTAGCCACATCCCCTTCAACTACTTTAGCATCCTTTGCCACACCCACATCTTTCTTCACATCCTCAACCTGAAAAGCCGAAAATGGAAAAGTTATGTATAAGCCAGAAGTGTCCTGGAAACTGATCTTATCAGGGTTGGATTCATTAACAGTTATATCACTAAGTGTGATCCACAGCATAAGCTCCTTAGTCTTAACACCCGTAAGTTTCTTGATCTTGACCTTCTCTATGGTCGCTGTTACTTCTGTTCCATATGATACAAGCTTCCTGATTTTTTCAAACTTGTGTTTCTTCTCTTTCTTTTGTTTAAGCCACACAAAGCCGGTGTCTTTCACATAACCACATTCCTCAATGTCTTCTAAAGGCAAGAGACCATTGGGAAGTGCCATTTCAGTGAGTAGAAACTTAGATTTTTCTTAACAAATTGCATCCCCATGGTAGACTTCTGAAGCAGATGTTCTAATTTCGTCTGTCACTAGAGACATTTTTGGTTTAATTTGGATTGGGAATTTGGTTTTATAGATCTTTGTTTGTTCTTGCGGTGTGGGATGAATGTATGGAAAGGGGTTATGCTTCTTATATAATTCGATCCGTGTATAATTGGTCAAGGTCCATGTCGTAATTACGAATATGCAATTTTTAAATTCTTTTCTAGATACGCTTAAAAAAAATAATAAAAAAATACAGATAGATGTAAGTATGTAACAAACTAAAACGTCATCGCAGAAGGGCTTTTGTCTTTTTCATAAAATTGACTTTTCAATTGTAATCATATATTTTAAGTTTTTAGGTTCTTAACAAACTCCATGTTTATAACATGTTACCAAAACAATGACTTTTAAAGCCAAAGATAGAACTATAAAAATATTTCTAATTTCAAGTAAAAGCCTCAATTTTATTGGAAAAACTATATCATCATCGTTTTGTCACGCCCCACGTCTAATAGCAAAGTCATGAGGCTTTTCCACCACAAGAAATTAGAGTATTACCGGCGACGGGCGTCGCTGCTAAAGGTCGAAAATGTCGCTGCTAATACCTTTAGCGGCGACACGTCACCACTAAAGGGTCGTTGATATTGGTTCGTCGCTAATGCTTCTTTGGTCGCCGCTATTTCCTTAATCAAAACTGTTACTTTAAATAGTGCGTTCTCATAGAAGTCATACCGGTTGTCACTATAGAGATCTTCTAGCGGTCTATATACGAATCCTAGCGGCTCTATGAATAATTTTGTTGCGTTTTCAATGAAGGATCACTTTATTAACATTCGTTCTCTAAAGTTTTTTCTCTTATTTTTGATATACATGTGTGTCACAACAATAAGGCAGAAAGAGGTGTTAGTAACCATTAAAGTTGAAAAGGTAAGATATAATTTACGAATATTATATAAAGTATAAATTGTGGATTTGTTATATTTATTTCTATGAAAAATATGTTGTTTAATTACTAGGTTATATATCTGGGTATTTTTTTTGTAATTTGATTTTGACAAGTTTGATCTAAATTTAATAATTGAAGCATGTAGGAAAGATATGTGCTAACGATTTTGAATTTCTATTGCCCTCCAGAAACCAGTTGTAGCATCATAGACTGTTCCTTCATATCTTGGTAGGTCTTAGCAATTACCCAAATTTAGCTACAAGAAGTCATGGATGCACTTCTTGAATCAATCCTTAAACTGAATTTCATTTTTTAGTTGGATGTAGTGACAAAATGCAAGATTTGTGAAAATTCATTATTATTTATTAGTGTTAACCTTTGGCAAATTATGAAATTAATATTATATTTTTGTTCATAACATGTTTTTTTCTTGTAAAAATTTCTTTGATCAGAAGATATGTATATGTGATTGGGTGTAGCCTGAAAAATCATATTTTAATTTTTATAAGGAAAAAATAATTTATAAATTTACCAAATTAAAATATATGAATTTGATGTTTATGGTTATGACAATACACTTAAAATGTAATATTTATCGAATTTCTTTGCATAATTTAATGTTGATGGTATATATAACAACTTATTGTTGTTTTGGGTTTTACAGGGTCAATATTAAAAGAGTCATGTGAGCCTCCCTGGAGGTTGCTACACCGGACAAAGTCAAATCATAAAGCTACTACACAACATGTTTTAATAAATAAGTCGCATCATGTTGTGATAAAACAAAGATCACGTTGATCATTTATGTTAAAAATTTACTATATTAAAAAATCAAATTCCTCTAATATAAA
Organism: Lactuca saligna; assembly: GCF_052625555.1. Taxonomy (NCBI): domain Eukaryota; kingdom Viridiplantae; phylum Streptophyta; class Magnoliopsida; order Asterales; family Asteraceae; genus Lactuca; species Lactuca saligna. The sequence goes on along the minus strand of NC_136421.1, from coordinate 187,136,214 downwards.
TATTAAATACTTTTATTTACCAAGTTTTGTTCAAAAAGTCTAAAAATGAATCTAACTAACATTTTTTATTAAAATTTCACTTAAGACAATGCCACCTACTAATGTAATATGTATTTAATTTATGTTCCCCACATTTAACGCGAGTTATAATCTAGTTTAATTAAAATGTCGAGTTTGGTAGGGATTCTTAACTCATTTAAAATCTTAAACCATATCGACTTGTGAACCCCGTATTTCCATGGTTGTACTAAATCGTGTGTGTGAGTGTTATTGATCATGTTTCTCTTTTTAGAAATAATGTTGAGAAAAAGTCAGAAAATTAAAACAAAAATAAATTATAGCAAATTTATAAAAATTAGGAATCAATGTGGCAAATAATATTTTCTAAACTTATCTTGCTAAGTCATTAATATTTAAATTAAAAAAATAAAAATTTAGAGGCTGTTTAAAAGTGTTTTTTAACCGGTAAACTACCATACTCCTAAAACCACCTATCTCTTTTAACGAGCCTTCAACCCATCACTTCTCATTTGAGAGTGTTACTTACCGCTATTGAGTTACGGAGTCAAGACCTAATTGAGTTAGAGACAATGTTTAATGACCTGTAAAAGGCACACTAAAGGCTACATGAACGAGTTGGAACTAAATAATTGTGGAATCGAAGTCAAAAACCAGACTCCAATAAAAAACATATCAAACAATCTTTATATATGGTTTATTCTATTAAATCGCATCCATATCAAGGTTACTATATCGTTTGTTTATCTTATATATAGTTCATCAAATTCAATCACATCCATATTAAGCTTACTATATTGTTAGTTTAACATAATCATTGAAAAAGTTCTCACAAAAAATTTGTAAATTTATTAGCTTTGATGAAAAAACTTTAAATGAAAAAAATCCTATTATAAAAAAGAAAATTTTTTCATGTTATTTTTTCAAAATGGTTTTTTCTCTTTCAAAAATCTCCTATTAGATGCTCTAAAAGTGTATAGGTATACGATCAAAATATTATTATCTTTGGTTATAATATAGGAAGAATACATTATAGAAAGAAATCCGATAACAAAAACTCATACTTCTACTAAACAAGAACCAGTAGATCTTTCATTATTGATAAGATGATACATCATAAAGTGAAATTCATAAAAAAAAGGATTACTTGCATGCTATGTATATAATGTAAACTTCATTATATTTAATTATTATTGTGCGAAGCACTTACTCAAACCTCCTTGACTTAGGTTTCCTTAGCCACATCCCCTTCAAATACTGTAGCATCCTTTGCCACACCCACATCTTTCTTCACATCCTCAACTTGAAAAGCCGAAACTGGAAAAGTTCTGTATAAGCTAGAAGTGGCCTGGAAACTGATCTTATCAGGGTTGGATTCATTAACAGTTATATCACTAAGTGTGATCCACAGTATAAGCTCCTTAGTCTTAACACCCGTAAGTTTCTTGATCTTGTCCTTCTCTATGGTCGTCGTTACTTCTGTTCCATATGATACAAGCTTCCCGATTTTTTCAAACTTGTGTTTCTTCTCTTTCTTTTGTTTAAGCCACACAAAGCCGATGTCTTTCACATAACCACATTCCTCAATGTCTTCTAAAGGCAAGAGACCATTGGGAAGTGACATTTCAGTGAGCAGAAACTTAGATTTTTCTTGAAAATTGCATCCCCATGGTAGACTTCTGAAGCAGATGTTCTAATTTCGTCTGTCACTATAGACATTTTTGGTTTAATTTGGATTGGGAATTTGGTTTTATAGATCTTTGTTTGTTCTTGCAGTGTGGGATGAATGTATGGAAAGGGGTTATGCTTCTTTTATAATTCGATCTGTGTATAATTGGTCAAGGTCCATCTCGTAATTACGAATATGCAAATTTTAAATTCTTTTCTAGATACGCTTCAAAAAAATAATAAAAAATACAGATAGATGTAAGTATGTAACACACTAAAACGACATCGCAGAAGGGTTTTTGTCTTTTTGATAGAATTGACTTTTCTATTGTAATCATATATTTTTACTTTTCAGGTTCTTAACAAACTCCATGTTTATAACATGTTACCAAAACAATGACTTTTAAAGCCAAAGATAAAATTATAAAAATATTTCTAATTTCAAGTAAAAGCCTCAATTTTATTGGAAAAACTATATCATCATCGTTTTGTCACGCCCCACGTCTAATAGCAATGTCATGAGAGTTTTCCACTACAAGAAATTAGAGTATTACCGGCGACGGGCGTCGCCGCTATAGGTCGAAAATGTCGCCGCTAATACCTTTAGCGGCGACACGTTGCCGCTAAAGGGTCGTTGCTATTGGTTCGTCGCTAATGCTTCTTTGGTCGCCGCTATTGCCTTAATCAAAACTGTTACTTTAAATAGTGCGTTCTCAAAAAGTCATACCGGTTGTCACTATAGAGATCTTCTAGCGGTCTATACAAGAATCCTAGCGGCTCTATGAATAATTTTGTTGCGTTTTCAATGAAGGATCACTTTATTAATATTCGTTCTCTAAAGTTCTTTCTCTTACTTTTGATATACATGTGTGTCACAATAATAAGGCAGAAAGACGTGTTAGTAACGATTAAAGTTTAAAAGGTAAGATATAATTTAAGAATATTATATAAAGTATAAATTGTGGATTTGTTATATTTATTTCTATGAAAAACATTTTGTTTGATTACTAGGTTATATATCTGGGTATTTTTTTTGTAATTTGATTTTGACAACTTTGATCTAAATTTAATAATTGAAGCATGTAGGAAAGATATGTGCTAACGATTTTGAATTTCTATTGCCCTCCAGAAACCAGTTGTAGCATCATAGACCGTTCCTTCATATCTTGGTAGGTCTTAGCATTTCCCCAAATTTGGCTACAAGAAGTCATGGATGCACTTCTTGAATCAATCCTTAAACTGAATTTCATTTTTTAGTTGGATGTAGTGACAAAATGCAAGATTTGTGAAAATTCATTATTATTTATTTTTGTTAACCTTTGGCAAATTATGAAACTAATATTATGTTTTAGTTCATAACATGTTTTTTTTTTCTTGTAATAATTTCTTTGATCAGAAGATATGTATATGTGATTGGGTGTAGCCTGAAAAATCATATTTTAATTTTTATAAAGAAAAAATAATTTATAAATTTACCAAATTAAAATATCTGAATTTTATGTTTATGGTTATGACAATACACTTAAAATGTAATATTTATCGAATTTCTTTGCAGAATTTAATGTTGCTGGTACATATAACAACTTATTGTTGTTTTTGGTTTTACAGGGTCAATATGAAATGAGTAATGTGAGCCTCCCTGGAGGTTGCTACACCGGACAAAGTCAAATCATAAAGCTACTACACAATATGTTTTAATAAAGAAGTCGCATCATGTTGTGATAAAACAAAAATCACGTGGATCATTTATGTTAAAAATTACTATATTAGAATATCAAATTGCACTAATATAAATATTAAAAATTTTTATTTACTAAGTTTTGTTCAAAAAGTCTAAAAATGAATCTAACTAACATTTTTTATTAAAATTTCACCGAAGACAATGTCAACTACTAATGTAATATGTATTTAATTTATGTTCCCCACATTTAACGCGAGTTATATTCTAATTTAATTAAAATGTCGAGTTTGGTAGGGATTCTTAAATCATTTAAAATCTTAAACCATATCGACTAGTGAACCCGTATTGCCATGGTTGTACTAAATCGTGTGTGTGAGTGTTATTGATCATGTTTCTCTTTTTAGAAATAATGTTGAGAAAAAATCAGAAAATTAAAACAAAAATAAATTATAGCAAATTTGTAAAAATTAGGAATCAATGTGACAAAAAATATTTTCTAAACTTATCTTGCTAAGTCATTTATATTTAAATTAAAAAAATAAAAATTTAGAGGCTGTTTAAAAGTGTTTTTTAACCGGTAAACTACCATACTCCTAAAACCACCTATCTCTTTTAACGAGACTTCAACCCATCACTTCTCATTTAAGAGTGTTACTTTACCGTTATTGAGTTACGGAGTCAAGACCTAATTGAGTTAGAGACAATGTTTACTGACCTGTAAAAGGCACACTAAAGGCTACATGAACGAGTTGGAACTAAATAATTGTGGTATCGAAGTCAAAAACCAGACTCCAATAAAAAACATATCAAACAATCTTTATATATGGTTTATTCTATTAAATCGCATCCATATCAAGGTTACTATATCGTTTGTTTATCTTATATATAGTTCATCAAATTAAATCACATCCATATTAAGCTTACTATATTGTTAGTTTAACATAATCATTGAAAAAGTTCTCACAAAAAATTTGTAAATTTATTAGCTATGATGAAAAAACTCCTATTATAAAGAAGAAAAAATTTTCATGTTTTTTTTTCAAAATGATTTTTTTTTCTTTCAAAAATCTCCTATTAGATGCTCTAAAAGTGTATAGGTATACGATCAAAATATCATTATCTTTGGTTATAATATAGGAAGAATACGTTATAGAAAGAAAGATAATAAAAACTCATACTTCTACTAAACATGAACGAGTAGATCTTTCATTATTGATAAGATGATACATCATAAAGTGAAATTCATAAAAAAAAGGATTACTTGCGTGCTATGTATATAATGTAAACTTCATTATATTTAATTATTATTGTGCAAAACACTTACTCAAACCTCCTTGACTTGGGTTTCCTTAGCCACATCCCCTTCAACTACTTTAGCATCGTTTGCCACACCCACATCTTTCTTCACATCCTCAACTTGAAAAGCCGAAACTGGAAAAGTTCTGTATAAGCCAGAAGTGGCCTGGAAACTTATCTTATCAGGGTTGGATTCATTAACAGTGATATCACTAAGTCTGATCCACAACATAAGCTCCTTAGTCTTAACACTCGTAAGTTTCTTGATCTTGCCCTTCTCTATGGTCGCCGTTACTTCTGTTCCATATGATACAAGGTTCCCGATTTTTTCAAACTTGTGTTTCTTCTCTTTATTTTGTTTAAGCCACACAAAGTCGGTGTCTTTCACATAACCAGATTCCTCAATGTCTTCTAAAGGCAAGAGACCATTGGGAAGTGACATTTCTGTGAGCAGAAACTTAGATTTTTCTTGACAAATTGTATCCCCGTGGTAGACTTCTGAAGCAGATGCTTTAATTTCATCTGTCACTAGAGACATTTTTGGTTTAATTTGATTGGGAATTTGGTTTTATAGATCTTTGTTTGTTCTTGCGGTGTGGGATGAATGTATGGAAAGGGGTTATGCTTCTTATATAATTCGATCCGTGTGTAATTAGTGAAGGTCCATGTCGTAATTATGAATATGCCATTTTTAAATTATTTTCTAGGTACGCTTAAAAAAATAATAAAAAATACAGAGAGATGTAAGTATGTAACACACTAAAACGACATCGCAGAAGGGTTTTTATCTTTTTAATAGAATTGACTTTTCTATTGTAATCATATATTTTAAGTTTTCAGGTTCTTAACAAACTCCATGTTTATAACATGTTACCAAAACAATGACTTTTAAACCCAAAGATAAAATTATAAAAATATTTCTAATTTCATGTAAAAGCCTCAATTTTATTGAAAAAACTATATCATCATTGTTTTGTCACGCCCCGCGCCTAATAGCAAAGTCATGAGGCTAATTTGTATTCGTATTGAAGTCGCGCATCATGTCATGACACGCGCCATAGCGTTTTTCAGAACATATATATATATATATATATATATATATATATATATATATATATATATATATATATATATATCATTACCTATATATTGAAGAATTTCATTTTGGTCTACGTTGATGTGCTACTTGGCTGCCAACTTCATCCACCGCCATCAGAAAAATGTTATATATTGCTTAGGTGTTTGGCTGCTTCCATTCTTGTCGCCGTCGCCTCAAGTAGCTGAGTGATCCATTACCTATGCGGTAGCTTCGGAGTTCATTGCCACCTCCTGCTTAGATTTCTTCTGCTTAGATTGAAGCGCCAATCTATGCGTTGTCACTCAGTTGATCTTATTTAAACCTATGCAATAAGAGAACTGCCTCAAGTTTAAGCCCAATGTTGAAGCTCCTCCATGTTCCTTACTTGTAACTTGAACTATGAAGTAGGAGAAACGCCTTAATCCTATGCTTTGATATGAGCGTCTTCCCCACCTTGAAGCTCCTTTAGGTTGCGTTGTCAAAACGCTTGCCATATTTTTGCTTAATCGATAAAGAAGATACGAGCTAACCTACTCTCTTGGCGGTGAACCCTTCACTCAATATTGTGCATGATCTTGAGCTGGCGACGGTCCAGAAGAGTTGTCATCCCTACATATTACCCCAAGAAGACATCGTTTCCCGGCATACATCTTACATCTTTGGTGGGAACATGGAAATATCACTTTCCTTTCTAATCCTTCCTCATCCCCATTGGAAATCGATTCCACATTTCTTATAATTTAAAATTGTTTCAAGTTCATTACTAGCTAGGCTGGCGAATCAAGTTCCAGTTTGTGGTTAATCGGTATCCAAAATCTATTTTCCTAATGTGAAGTCGGATTCATGGTTTTTCCATTCGTTTGTGTGTTGTGTGTTGTAGATGGCAGTCCTGACAGCTGAGTTGTCGATTGCCTCTTCCCTACTGTTTGCTACCTCCTTCTAATGAAAGGTAATTTCTTTGTACCCTTCTTTTTTCATAGTATTGAGGACATCAAGAATTTTGGGGTAATTCCATTTTAATTTTCGAAAATGGTCATTAGCCTTTAAGGAAATTTAAGTTCGATTATATATGTTCTAATGTTACCACCATGTTTATGCCCGATTTAATCAATCCCACTTATTTTTTCATGTTTAAACGGTAACGCTTGCTAATATTTACATATGATGAGTTTTTTTAATTACAAGCGTTGAGTTCTTATTTCATTTGGAAAGAAAACAATATGTATCCAGCCTCCATCTATTGCTGTTATATTGAGAAAGAATGATAAGCGGATAAAGGAGTGTCAAAAACTGAGATATTATCTTTTATAGAAGAAATTTTGATGGATATTTGGTCTGGTTAGCCCTCCTTGATGTATGTGTTTTAATCTGTTAAAATTAGTACGATAGTGCATACCCTGATTCACTAGCTCCAAGGAGAAACTCAAAATGACTTAATTGTATATTCGTCTTTTATCCTTGATAATTTTAGTCTCCTTTTGCTGGATACTCAAACTTTCAGATGTACGATTTGTTGGATACTCAAACTTTCGGATGCATACATGTAGTCTGTTACTTTTTAGCTATTTGATTAATTTTTTACTTTTGGTGTACCGTCTTCTGTTTCTTTTAATAGAAATGAACAACTTTTAATGCTACCATTAGGTATTTAAATTGTTTTAGTGCCTCTAATTGTTGATGTTGGTTGAGCTCTTAAGAGTGAAGAATTAAGAAACCCTAAATAGCAAGATGCTAAAACCAACAAAGTAGTATCTTCATCCAACTATAGGATAAGAACGGGCAAAAGGAATTAATTTAGGTTGGGTTTGTTATTTGTTTTATGCCATGTGTGTGTCTATTGGGTTTAAGATATCTGTTTGTATGCTTAATTTGGTGAAAATACGAATTCCTTTCTTATGTATCCCTTTCAGATTGTGCATTTACCCATGCACCTGATGTTGGATTTGAAAACAAGTTTCTTGTTGCACACCAAATGCTTGAACAAGATATCTGAAATTTCATTCCAATAATAAACGTTTGCTGATTTTTGGCTGTTTTACTGTTTAATGACAGGTTGTTGTTTGATTTCAAAGGGTTATCCATCAAATCATGCAAGTCGCTTAAAATCATGATTGAAAGCTCTTAAACGCAACTTTGGGTAGCTATCATCTCCTGTGATCCAGATGTAATGAATGATTAGGCTACATCTCAGGTCATAAATGTACTCTCAACAATAAACCCAATTTAAATAAAGAATCCTATGTTTTTAACCAAATGGAAATTGGATTCAAGAACCTGAATGAATAGAACTCAAGAAATAGAAAAGATGCATCTTCAAAAGGCAAAGATAATAAATTACATCAGTCAATATAAAGGTAACAAGAATAAAAAAAAACAGCTAGATTTAACAACTTCTGTTCCAAATTCACGTAATGGTTGACTCTTTAGTGTTTTTAGGAAAAAGGTAACAATGATTCAAATGTGAAGAGAGAGAAGAGAACAGAGGAGGATACAATTGGTTAAGCAGAAAAGAAACCAATGCTTCCTGATCTACTTAAAGATTATAAAGCCTATATTAATGTTGGAGCAAGAAAAGGTCGATAGTCATAGACGATTTATAATTAGAATCTAATTTTATTTTTTCATCAACTATCTCACATCATATTAGTTTACTATCATCTTTTACAAAATTCCAAGATTCAAACAAGGAATATGTTCCATTGTGAGAGGTACATGTTTGAATTGTTGTTAATTTTTTTCATTCTTTTTAGGTTACTAAGAAATTATAATCATTTGGGTTTTTATATCTATTGGTAGTTTATGAATGTGGTGTTGTGGATGTGAATGAGGGGTGGGGTGAGATGGGATGGATGTGGCAGGTGTGATGTTTCTATCAGTTTTGGGAACCAAAAGAGGATTATCTTGCAAATTTCTATCGAAAGAAACTAATAAATGAGTTGTTATTTCTTATAGGTGGTTCAAATGTTGAAACTCCAATTCGTACAACGGTCATTTACAAATTCTATACTTATTTCCTCTAAAAATTCTACTAGAACCATTACAACCTCCAATTTCTTCACCACCCTGATTCTTATTTTCTTTAAGATAACAGAATATTAACAAAATTTGAAATGGCGTTATAGTTATTTTGTTGTTTGATGTTATAGGATCAAATTTTTTTGGGTCAAAGTAATTAGTTCATTGGTATTATGTTAAGCTCTTCACACTTCAAAATTTTATCTACAAATATCATTCCATCTGTAAAGTGTAGTTATACCCCTTAATATTCTATTATTGGGAGCAAGAAAAAAATTGAAATAAAAACTCAAAATCTTGTTAGAAAACGTATCTCTACCAAAATCATTTAAAAATAGCTTACTAACAAATTTATCAGCGCCGTGATTATCATGACCATATAAGTTTCCTGGTGTGTGTATATATATATATATATATATATATATATATATATATATATATATATATATATATAAGTATTTTATCACAAGTTAATATTAAGTCTCTTTCTAATTTGAGTAACTATTATTAGGGCTGTAAATGAACCAAACGTTTGACAAACCGTTTGTAGTTCGTTCGGTAAAATGTTCGTTTATGTTTGTTTATATAATAAACAAACAAACACAAACAAAATTTTATGTTTGTTTAGTTAAACAAACAAACATGAACAATGGTCTCGTTCGTTTATTTAAGTTCGTGAACGTTCGTTAATATTTGTTAATATATATATATATATATATATATATATATATATATATATATATATATATATATATATATATATATAAGGTATACTAAAATTTAAATCCGTGTGAATCGTCAATCACAATCATATAGTAACATAGAATAACATATAATTCTTAACTATTAAATACACAAACGATGAAAATTAGAAAAACAATGAAGGTTGGTAAAATTAGAAAAACATCTTAAGAAACAAACACAAACAATGTAATTTTTAAACAAACATAAACAAGAAAACATGTTTGTTTAAGCGTTCGTGTTCGTTTGTTAGTTAGGTTAAACCTAAACAAACAAACATGAACAAGTCTTGTTCGTGTTTGTTTGGTTCGTTTACAACCTTAACTATTATATATATATATATATATATATATATATATATATATATATATATATATATATATATATATATATATAACTCATAAGTCTTTTATCACAAGTTAATATTAAGTCTCTTTCTAATTTGAGTAACTATTTTTAAAATACAATATAACAAACAAGAAAAAAAGAGAAAACTTGGATATTATCACTTACATCCTACTTTGAGTAATTCAGTTTGACCGACACCAATTTATCTGCTCCTATAAAATAAATCAAATGGGCTTTACATTTTTTTGTTTTAAAATAAATATTGTTAAAGTTAAAGCTATTTTAATATTATTTATTTACGCTTGGTTAGTGATTACAAGAAATAAACAAAGATTGTCAAAATCGCGATCTCGATCGTATGATTGTACGATCCTAGGATCCTAGGTATTAAAAATGAGTCGGATCGTATACGGACTGTATTCAGGGTAGGATCGTAGGTAAGATCGTAAGATCGAGATCTGATCCGATCCTACCTTCCCTTGACTTTTTTTTTAAATGAAAAAAATGAATTTACTTTTTTATGTCTTTTACCCTGTACTAGTTTACTGTTTATCATTTTGTATTGTGAGTTGTGACTAATATTTTGAAGTTTTATTTATAGATTTTGAATGGAAATCTGAATGTTGAGATATTTTGAATGTTTTAAAATTAAAAGTTAAAATTATGTTTTTTGTTTTTTTGTAGAATCTTAAGATCTCAATTCCGATCTTGCAAATCCAAAAAAGATCATACATAGGATCCTGAACTTGACGACATTTTATATGAACGGAAAACTGAATGTTTGAGATATTTTGAATGTTTTTTTTTTTTTTTTTTTTTTTTTTTTTTTTTTTTTTTTTTTTTTGTAGAATCTTAAGATCTTAATCCCGATCTTACAAATCTAAAAAAGATCATACATAGGATCCTGAACTTGATAACATTTTATATGAAAAATACGAATTTTACTTTATAGTATTAATTATTTTTAAAATAGTTTTAAAATATTTAGCCAATATTCAAACTTCTTAATGAAACCAAAATCCTTTTTTTCTTTTGAAAATTGGTTTTGCAATTTTGATTGACTAGCTTTAAAATTGTTATCATAAATGTCTTTCAATCTTAAGTTGCGGGTTTAATCTTATTGTAGACGAAAATATAATTTAAAAGTAGAATAGAGTATATGTTTGCCTTTCTATATATATATATATATATATATATATATATATATATATATATATATATATATATATATATATATATATATATATATATATAAAGTTTCATATATATTCGAACTAATTTATCTATAGAAGTTTCTAGTATTTTTATTAGAAAATTTAATAGCATCTAACATAATTAAATTTGGGATGTCTTATTGACGAAGAAAGCTTTACTTCCGTATGGCCGATGGGCTATCGTGATTTCAATATAAAAGTAACTAGAAAAAGAAAGGGTAGATAAGTAAATTAATTATCGATACAGTCGATACAATTAAAGTCATAAATTTCAAGGGTAGATAACCGCCCTTGTCATTCAATGTTGTTGGCAAGCTCTTAAACATTTAATATATATAATGAGAGGGCATGTTCGGCAGACCAGAAAATTAGTTTTTCAGAATGAATTGGGTTATATTAAAAATTGTTTATATAATTTTTTACAAATTAGTTTTTTTAACAGCTGTCGAGTAAGTTGGACAAAGAAATAACAGCAAGCCCGACGTAAAAAAAATAAATTAACTTTGGTTATCTTTGGTTATAATATAGGAAGAATAGATTATAGAAAGAAATCGGATAACAAAAACTCATACTTCTACTCAAACTAGTAGATCTTTCATTATTGATAAGATGATACATCATAAAGTGAAATTCATAAAAAAAGATTACTTGCGTGCTATATATATATAATGTAAACTTCATTATATTTAATTATTATTGTGCAAAACACTTACTCAAACCTCCTTGACTTGGGTTTCCTTAGCCACATCCCCTTCAACCACTTTAGCATCCTTTGCCACACCCACATCTTTCTTCACATCCTCAACTTGAAAAGCCGAAACTGGAAAAGTTCTGTATAAGCCAGAAGTGGCCTGGAAACTGATCTTATCAGGGTTGGATTCATTAACAGTTATATCACTAAGTGTGATCCACAGCATAAGCTCCTTAGTCTTAACACCCGTAAGTTTCTTGATCTTGCCCTTCTCTATGGTCGCCGTTACTTCTGTTCCATATGATACAAGCTTCCCGATTTTTTCAAACTTGTGTTTCTTCTCTTTCTTTTGTTTAAGCCACACAAAGCCGGTGTCTTTCACATAACCACATTCCTCGATGTCTTCTAAAGGCAAGAGACCATTGGGAAGTGACATCTCTGTGAGCAGAAACTTAGATTTTTCTTGACAAATTGCATCCCCATGGTAGACTTCTGAAGCAGATGCTCTAATTTCGTCTGTCACAAGAGACATTTTTTGTTTAATTTGGATTGGGAATTTGGTTTTATAGATCTTTGTTTGTTCTTGCGGTGTGGGATGAATGTATGGAAAGGGGTTATGCTTCTTATATAATTCGATCCATGTATAATTGGTCAAGGTCCATGTCGTAATTACGAGTATGCCATTGTAGAATTATTTTCTAGATATGCTTGAGAAAAAGAAAAAAAAGAAAAAGAAAAAGTAAAACAAAGGTCCATTTAAAACACTAAAACTAGCCTGAGGGTTTTTGTCTTTTTGATAGAATTGACTTTTCTTCTGTAATCATATATTTTCAGTTTTGAGGTTCTTAACAAACTCCATGTTTATAACATGTTAGCATAACAATAACTTTTAAAGCCAAAGATTAAATTATAAAAATATTTATAATTTCAAGTAAAAGCCTCAATTTTAATGGAAAAACTGTATTTTGCCCTACATCTAATAACAAAGTCATAAGTTTTTTCGTAACGGTGGAGTCACGTCTTGCATCATGACACGCGTGATAACGTCCTTCAGAACATTTATATATATATATATATATATATATATATATATATATATATATATATATATATATATATATATATATATATATATATATAACTCAAAAGTAATTAATCAATAGTTTATATTATTTATATTACGTCTCTTTCTAATTTGAGTAACTATTTTTAAAACACAATATAACAAACAAGAAAAAAAATAAAAAACTTGGATATTGTCACTTTCATCCTACTTTGAGAAATTCAGTTTGACCGACATCAATTTATCTACTCCTAAAAAAAATCAAATGGGCTTACATTTTGTTGTTTTAAAATAAATATTGTTAAAGTTAAAATAATTCATATTTCATTTTTGATTTATCTCAAAATAATAGTATACTTCTATAAATAAATATACTTTTTATCAAAATATCCCTCATCTACCATGATATTAAATGCAACCGAAAGGTACAATTGTAATTTTATTTAATAAATTTAATGATAATTTATGTTTTCTTAATCTGTGTATTTTTTGTCTGTGTACAATAATTTTAGAATGGAATAAGTATTATTATATACGCTTGTTTAGTCATTACAAGCAATGAACAAAGGTTGTAAAAATGGCAATATTGATCATAGGATCGTACGATCGTATGATACTAGGTATGAAAAATGAGTCGAATCGTATATGAATTATATTCAGGGTAGGATCTTAGGTAAGATAGTATGATCGAGATCAGATCCGATCTTACATTTCCTTGATTTAAAAAAAATGAATTTATCTTTTATATTTTTTATAATTTACCAGTTTACTATTTATTATTTTGTATTGTAAGTTGTGATTAATGTTTTGAAGTTTTTTTTTATAGATTTTGAACGTAAAACGGAGTTTTTGAGATATTTTTCATGTTTTAAAGTTAAAAGTTAAATTATGTTTTTTGTTTTTTTTAGGAACTTAAGATCCTAAGCCCAATCTTGCAAATCTAAAAATGATCGTACGTAGATCCCGATTTTGAAACTTTGATATGAAAAATACAAATTCTACTTTACAGTGTTTATTATTTTTAAAAGAGTTTTAAAATATTTAGCCAATATTCAAACTTCTTAATGAAACTAATTTTTTTTTTTCTTTTGAAAATTTGTTTTCCAATCTTGGTTGACTATCTTTAAGAATGTTATCATAGGCTTGTAATTTAACGGCATTAAATATTGGTGTCTGGTGAAAGATCTTCAGTTGTGGGTTTAAATCTTACACGAAAATATAATTTAGAAATAGAATAGAGTATATGTTTGCGTTTCTAAATTTTTTTTTAAAGCTTCATATATATTCGAACTAATTTATCTATAGAAGTTTCTAATATTTTTACTAGAACATTTAATAACATCTAACATAATTAAATTTGGGATGTCTTATTGACGAAGAAAGCTTTACTTCCATATGGCCGATGGGCTATCGTGTTTTCAATATAAAAGTAACTAGAAAAAGAAAGGGTAGATAAGTAAATTAATTATCGATACAGTCGATACAATTAAAGTCATAAATTTCAAGGGGTGGGCAAGTAGGTGTTAGGGCCAACCGATAACCGCCCTTGTCATTCAATGTAGTTGGCAAGCTCTTAAACATTTAAGATATATAATGAGAGGGCAAGTTGGGCAGACCAGAAAATTAGTTTTTTAGAATGAGTTGGGTTATATTAAAAAATGTTTATATAATTTTTTACAAATTAGTTTTTTTAACAGCTGTCGAATAAGTTGGACAAAGAAATAACAGTGAGCCAGATGTAAATTTTTTTTTTTTTTTTAAACTGCTAGAGAATTTTTTATTACCTTGTAGTACTAGCAAGTTTCTAGACAAGAAAATACAAGTGAGCCAGCAACTCGAAATGAAGATTGATGTGATTTGTTGGTTGGGAAATGTTATTCAGAAAATGCATTGAACAAGGCTCAAATCTGCACCATATACGAATCTGTTCCCAAACTGTCTTCATCAAGTTACATGTGACAAGTAAATGGTCTGGAATGATTTTCTCCGAAGCTCCACAATGCTTAGCAAGTTGTGTATTTGACAATCACATATTGTTTTAATTAAAACAGTTTGTGATTATCAAAAGTGATGTTACTATTTGATAGTGCTGTTAATTTAGTTTGGAAATTCTTTTCAATGCTGCCCTCCAACAAAAATAATTTGTTTTTATTGATAACCAACTGTTCCAGTAATATTGATATTGTGATTATCAAAGAGTGATGTTACTATTTGGTAGTGCTGTTACTTTAGTGTGGAAATCCTTTTTAATTGTTGCCCTCCAACAAAAATAATTTGTTTTTATTGGTACCCAACTGTTCCAGTAATATTGATATGAGTCTAAAGTAAAATAAAGATTTTCAAGTAACACATGACAAGTAATCTTTTAATAGTGCTGTTATTTTAGTGTGGAAATCCTTTCCAATGTTACCCTCCAACCAAAACAATTTGTTTTTATTGGTATCCAATTGTTCTAGTAATGTTGATACCGGTCTAAAGTAAAGATTTTCAACTTGATTGGCATCCTCAGTGACTGAACTGTAAATTCATCAGAGGGATCACACACCCGTATACAGTTTTTAGAGAGATTTATTTGATTGAAGTAAATGCATTTTTTCAATTCATTTAACTTAACACCGATCCCCGACCATTGCCATTGCCAAAAAATTGTTGTGTCTATCTTCCACAATGCATGTTTCGTTTGGAGACAATGAGCCCGGAGCCCCCCCTTCTAGACTGGTTATCATTCCTGAAAGAAAAAAGATTTTCACGACCCACCTTATTTTTAAATACATAATTCAATTGATATCATGAAGTCTCACTTTACCGGTTAAGAATTCTACTTTCTACAATCGAGCATAAGCCCTCTTCTACTTAACTTTCTCCCGTTGTAGCTTTACGTCCTCCTTTTGACCCCATAATTATAACACCCAATTCAAGGTATTTTTCATCTTGGACCCTTGGTGTGTAATTAGTTTGCAATTTTGGTCCTTAGGGGCATTATTGGAATTTTTAGGAGGAGAGTGCGTACCCTGGGCGTACCTCCTGTCCACTGGGCGCACGTAATCAGAGGACAAACCCTAGTTTTAGGGTTTGGACCTTATTTAAGCAACCTTATGTCTTAAGGTTCTCTCATTTCCGAGTCTCAATTACCCTTTTGAGCCTCATTTCGAAACCCTAGCTCATCTAGAGAGATTTGATCGCCTTTATGTGTGTTTTAATGGGTGTTTGATGAATCTTAAAGAAGAAGAAGCTTGGAGAATGAGCACTAATTAAGAGGAGCTAGTAGATCTAGATTCCACTCATCATTTTCAGTTCCATAAAGGTATAAAGCCTAGAACTTGCTCATTCTATGCTTACATCTAGCAATCGTAGCTTCCAAAAAGCTGCTGTCGAACTCTGACACGTCCATTAGATAAGTGATCATATAATCCTGTGATCTACAAGATATTGTGTGGACAAAGACATTGAATTAAATTCATACTTATTGTCTAACATTTTGTTTCCCGATTTCCGATTTGTTTGACATAGAACTTAATTGAACACATCAATAGAGTTCTGACCAGGGTGACACGTAAGTCAAGACACAATCATCAAGGGGTCCAAGATATCGCTTTTAATCCTCTTAGGATAAAAGGAATGGATAAACTTCAACTTATATGCTTGTGATACCTATTCATTGAATCATACATAATAGCACATTTTATAACATTAAGTTACTGATGCAGTTTCGCACTATTAATGTACAACTAATAAATAATCGCCAACTCATATATCTTGGTCTGAAGACTATACGATACTATCGTCTCACAATCACATGTGATAAATTCCATGAAGTGATTCATGTGAGTGTGGGTTTAGTCCAATACTTAAATCTTATTTCAAGAGCACTCATGAATGTTTGTAGCAATCTTTTGCTATGTCTAACACCTTAGCCAATCTTACAAAAATCCATTCATGACAGTCTACTTTCATAACCTACATCCAAAGTATGATCGAATGTGGATAGTTTGAATAATCTTATTATTCTGGAAGTCAAAACATGCAAAAATGAAACAATAGTAAATAATTGACACAAAACAGTAACTTTACTTATAAATATAACTCATTTTATTTAATCATCAAATGTCAATTACATTTTAGTTATTACAAGTTTCTAAATGTCTATCTAATCATTTAAACTAATATCTTCTGTAACGCCTGGGTTTTCAGGGCTAAGCATTTTTGTCAATGTAATAGTCTAGGTCAACTATTGTAACTCTTTTTGAAGTAATAAATATGAAATATTTGAGTATTATGTGAATTATGTGTGTTTATGTGTTTATTATTTAATTATAAATGTATAATTAATAAAGAATAAAAATGAGCGTCAAAATTAAAGTGTGAGATAATCCCGATATCTCTACATAAAGTTGTAGAATATGTCTCAAGGTTTCCGTGCATATAAAGAATGCCGAAATCCGAGCTATAAAGAAGAAGTTATGGCCCGCCGAAGTTTTACGACAAAACCGGCACGACACCGGGAAACGTAAATAGTGAATTTACGATAGAAGACTTTTTAGCCTTAGCAATCTAAACAAAAGTCGTAGAATATGTTAAACTAAGAACATCGATAAAAAGAACGCCCAAATCTGACTTCGTATGAAGAAGTTATGATTTTTCTAAGATTCGGCTTAGCAGTGCACGGCCTGAAACTCGAATTTTAGTTCGAGCGGTTTTTGGCTTATGCAACATAAATGAGAGTTGAAGATCTCATTAATAGGAAATCAACGGTAAAAAGACAGACAAAAACAGAGTCCGTATGTAGAAGTTATTAATTTTACGTAGACGTTTAACAGTATAATCTCCTTGTACTGTTAAATTTAAGATCGGTCGAGAATTAGCTGACGGTGTCAAAATGAAAGTTGTAGATCTTATTATTACCTACGCGTGGATATAAAGAACGTCAAAAACGGAGGTCGTATGTGAAAGTTACGGATTTTAGAAGTCGGAAGTGTGCTGTGCGAAAATGGGTGATGTGGCACAATCTTGGCCATTGCTTTCTCCCCAAGGCTTGCCACCAGATGGTGACATGTGGCACCAAGTTCAGCCACATTTCACCCTATAAATACCACCTCTCCCACCCTCATTTTCTTCACACCTTTCCCATTCTTTCTTCTCTTTACTCTCTCTCTTTCTCTAGAACCTCTCTCTAGCCCCGAAATCCCCCGAAAAGCCTAGGGAACCTCCCTAGCACGAGGCGGAAGCCCCGGAGTGCTTGAAGGCTCCGAGAAGAATAGCTTTTCGGCTCGGGAACGCTGCTCCAAGCAAAGCCCGGTTTTCTATAAAACCCGCTGTAAGTGAGCTATGCCTACGCTATTTTTAATATAACTTTTATTTAATTATAGTAACGTTATTAGGAACTTATAATAAATACTTGGGCTATTATTATGGGTGATATAAGTATTTTTTTTGACGCTTATATAATAATAATAATAGCTAGACTATTAATTAGTCTCGACGAATAATAAACTAAACTCTAGTGGTAATAATACTAGGTTTCGTCGAAGAAAAATTCTTTTTAAGAAGCGAAGCGCTGTCTGAGTTCGGAATCACCACCTTTTCCGGTGAGTGCATAGTTACCTTCAACATACACATAGATATGAAGTATTTTATATAAATTACGTGCTATGTGTGCATATTATCTGAATACTTGCTATCTATGCTAGATGAACGTTGTTATACATGTTTTCAATGATTTAAACTGTATATGTATTTTATATCTACGAAAATGTTGGGGTAAAACATGGGTAGATGTAATAGGTGATGTGTGATAAAATGATGAGAGGCCTCGATGTTGTTGTTGTTGATCCAGTCATCTAGCGGAGTATAGATGACGACCACGGACTCTTCTAGACAGTCCAGTGGAACACTAGCAGGTTCGCAACCTGTAGGTGTTGTGAACGATGTGTTCACCGGTGTACTCCATCCCCCACATGGTTGCCTATTAGGACATTTATTGCTGAGGAATCCCCTTAGCAGTAGTGTTCGTCCCGATGATGATCCTTAGGCTAGGTCCCTTATGATAGGTGTTTAGGGACGTAAAGTGAGGATAACGGGAACGGGTAATCGGGTTATTGTTGATTGATGAAATTAATAAACTTATTTATTGTGGGTTGAAAACCCTATGTGCTCACCAGGCTCCCAAGCCTGACCCACTCAGTTTTATGTATTACAGGTAGTGGCGCATGAGCATAGGTGTGATGTTTTGGACGAGGGATTACGGATATAGGCCTGTAGATATGAAATAATGTAGTAAGGCTTATATTGTACTGTTTATACTTTTGATCTGTACGAACATGACATCCCGAGTCTTTTAATGAATACATTTCTATGGAAATGCTTTTGATAAATCTTTATCATATTATTGTTTTGGGACAAATTCCGCAAACCATTTATTAAAAGATAACTCTGATTTTGAAATGAAGTATAAACAAAACCGGTCTTTTCTGGCCGTGATTTTGGGGATGTCACAGTTGGTATCAGAGCATTAGTTTAAGCGAACTAGGAATTTGTAGGATTTCTAGACTTAAACTTAGAATGCTAAGCGATGATTGTGAGGTGTGAGCACTAGCTTATTTTAGGAATTGTGCCTAAAATGCTTTTATGTGCTAAATGTTTTATGCATGATATGCTGTTATTTTGTTCGGGATCTATGGTCTGTTGCCGACCGGATCTGGAACCTTATGTGTTTAGGATTCTAAACGTACGACTACGATATTAGAACTAGCATGTAAACGTTTCGGAGTGATAAGGACGATTTAAAACGTCTCTCCTAAATAAAGATCTAAATCCACCTTATTCGGTATATAGATCAAGATGGTAAGGACCCGTAGCGGAAACGTAAACGCAAATGGGAACGGACACCAACCCCCCGTGATCGAGCAAATACCAGTTATGGAAGCCGCTGCCGGACCAATAACGATGGCCGGAGTGCAAGCGATGATCCAGGCAATGTTGGATCGTCAAATGGAGGAAACCAGGCGTTTGCTCCAGCAAAATCGAGAGGAAGCGACTATTCAGCTCGAACAGCCCGAGTTGAACGAAGGGCAGACTGAAGAAGGAAACTACAGTGGGACTATTGGTCAAGCCAACCCACCGATAGTTAGGCAAAACCACCAGGATGGAGGAAATGATGGACGTGGATGCAAATACAAGGATTTCATGGCATCCAAGCCACCGAGTCTATCCGGAAGCCCGACGCCGGTGGAAGTCATGAACTGGATCTCTGAGATGGAGACAATGTTTGAGAGTTGCGAGTGTAGCAATAGGCAGAAGACTGCTCTTGCAGTTCCTCTATTGAAATCTGGAGTACTAAGCTGGTGGAAGCTATTAGCTGATTCAATGCCCAAAGGTGAAGCAAGCAAAATGTCGTGGGAGGATTTTCTGGTACAGTTGAAGATGCAATACTGCTCTGAGCAGGATCTTCTGGAGATCAGCATGTCGAATCAACTACAATCTGGATTCACATGTCGAATACTTGGATTCACATGTCGAATCAACTACAATCTCATGTTTGGAACTTTTCGAAGTTATTTCTCCTCCATTTAGGGTAAATATCTAGCCCGAATGAGAATGGAAATTATCTCTGTCAGTCTGAAAGCTGGTATCACTATACCATACTACTATTAAGTCATCAATCCAACCGAGTGTGAGGATCCAATCCTTAGTCCTCCGCAGGTACTTAAGAATGTTCTTTACCGCAGTCCAGTGATCTTTACCAGGATTCCCTTGATATTTGCTAACGATGCTCAATGAAAAGGCTACATCAGGGCGAGCATAGGTCATAGCATACATAACCGAGCCAACTTCAAAAGCATATGGTATTGAACTCATTTCTTCTATCTCAGCATCGGTACTTGGACTCTGAGTCTTACTCAGTTTGGCATTGCTCTGGATGGGTAGTTCTCCTCTCTTGGAATGCTGCATGTTAAAACATTTCAACACCATGTCCAATTAGGTACTTTGACTAAGTCCTATTATCCTTTTACTTCTATTTATCAAAATCCTTATCCCTAGAGTATAAGCATCTTCTCCGAGTACCTTCACAGCGAAACACTTCCCAAGCTAGGACTTAACCTCCTGCAAGGTTTGGGATGTCATTTCCTATGAGCAATATGTAATCTACATATAACACCAGAAAGCTAACTATACTCTCACTAGCTTTGACATATTCACATGACTCATCCTTGCTTCTTGAGAAATCAAACTCTTTGACTTTCTCATTGAAACAAAGATTCCATCTGCGAGATGCTTGTTTCAATCCATAATTGGATTTCTCAAGCTTACACACTCTATTAGGATACTTTGCATCAAAAAACCCTCTGGTTGAGTCATGTAAACATCTCCAGCTAGCTTCCTATTAAGGAAAGCAGTTTTGACATCCATTTTCCGTATTTCATAGTCATCCAATGCAACTATGGCTAACATAACCCTTATAGATTTAATTTAGGACACTGGTGAGAAGGTCTCATCATAGTCAACTCCAGGAGTTTGAGTAAAGCCCTTCACCACCAATCGTGCCTTATATGTGTGTACTTTCCCATCCATGTCATTCTTCTTCTTGAAGATCTATTTGCACCCGACTGTCTTACGGCTTGGTACATTGCCAACCAAGTTCCAAACTTGATTGTCATACATGGACTGGATCTCGCTGTCCATCGCCTTTTTCCATTTAGCAGACCTAAGGCCTTCCATGGCTTCCTTGTAGTTGTTAGGTTCATCCAAATTTACTAGTGTGCTATCACTGATAAATGTATCACCTTCAGTAGTAATATGGAAACCATAAAACGTAGGTGTATTTCTAACTCTACTGGAACGCCTCAGAGGTAAGAACTCGTTAATCGATTCAACAGGATTTTCTTCCTCGGGTTGAGCGATGGTGTTTGAGGTTCCTTCATCACTTAACTCTTGAAGCTCTTCAAGGTCAATTTTCCTTCAACTGTCCATTTGGCATATGAGTTGTCTCTCACGAAAGACTCCTCTCCTCGCAATGAAGATGACATTGTTACTCGGTCTATAGAAGTGATATCTGAAAGATTTTTGTGGGTAGCCGATGAAAATACATCTCTCACTACGAGGTTCAAGCTAGTCGTGAGTCTTTCATATTACGAAAGCCTTACAACCCAAACCTTGATATGTGATAATGAAGGAACCTTCCCTATCCACATTTTGTGAGGTGTTTTGGCAAACTTTTTAATTGGGACTAGATTAAGGATACGTGCGATAGTCTCTAAAGCATACCCCCAGAATGAGATAGGTAAAGAAGCTTGACTAATCATTAAACGAACCATGTCTAGCAAGGTTCTATTGTGCCTCTCAGCCACACCCGACGTCAATTGCGAAACAATTCCACATTCCTTAAGATAGTCGTGGAATTCGATACTAAGATACTCTCCTCCACGATCGGATCGAAGCATATTTATCTTCCTGCCTAATTGATTCTCCACTTCTTGCTTAAACTCTTTGAAATTTTCGAAGGTTTCTGACTTATGCTTGATTAAGTAGATATAGCCATATCTACTATAATCATTAGTAAAAGTCACATAGAAGCTATTCGCATCCCTTGTGGCGGTTCTGAAGGGTCCACACACATCGGTGTGTATGAGATCCAACAAACTTTCACCCCTTGAACAAGAACCAGTGAAGGGTGACTTAGTCATCTTTCCAAGTAAACAAGATTCACATGTGTCATCCGAATTTAAGTCAGATGACTCCAACACTCCATCTTTTTGGAGTTGGCCTATGCGCTTCTTGTTGACATGTCCAAGACGACGATGCCATAATCATGCTTTATCCAAATCATTGGATGAATCAATATGCAACACATTATTTCCTAAGTTATCTACAACCATCATAGTTTCATATATACCATTACAAGGTAATGCTTTAAAATAAAATACACCATTAAAATAAGCATCGATTGAACCAATCTCTTTATTAAAAGAAAAGGTAAAACCTTGTTCATATAAACTGTGAAAGGAAATAATATTTCTCGCCATATCAGACGAGTATCAATAATTATTCAAATCTAATTTTAACCCACTACCAAGCAATAAAGAATAAACTTCAATCTTGGTGACAGTCGACTTTTTCCTATTCCCCATGATTAAGTTCATCTTCCTGTGCTCCACATCCCTACTTCTTTTTAGGCCCTGCAAATCAGAACAAATGTGAAAACTACATCATGTATCAAGGACCCAATAATTAGGATGTGATGAGTTATTTGATAGAATAATATAAATACCTGCACAGGAGGGCTTGATCTTCCCATCTTTTATGTCTTGCAAGTATTTGGGGCAACTTCGTCTCCAATTCCCTTTTTCATGACAATGGAAGCACTCGACTTCCTTTGGATTGGACAAGGGTTTAGCATAACAAACTTGGGTCCCACTAGAAGAGTATCCATCATGGGACTTTCCCTTGTGACTCTTGGAAGGAGTCTTCCTCTTCTTTCCCTTCCCATGTCCAATTGCGAAGACAGGGGCAGTTGTAGTAGGAGTAGGTATGACAGATTTCCCTTTCAAATTGCTTTCAGCAGTTCTCAAGAGACCTTGAAGTTTTCTTAGAGTTGCCTCCTCCTTGTTCATATGATAAGTCATATGAAACTGATCATAACGGGGAGGTAAAGAGTGTAGAATAATATCTATGGCCAACTCTTCATCGAAGTTGATATTCAACTTCAGCAAGCGGTCCACAAACCTTTGCATCTTTTGCAAGTGAGCCGTGATGGACTCTCCATCCTTTATTTTGGTCATGATCATGGAGGCAATGATCACATACTTCTCCTGTCGAGCAATTTGATGGTACCTTTCCATCAAATCCTAGTGCATTTCATAAGGCCAAAAGTCCTCATAGGACTTCTGAAGCTCAGCAGCCATTGTAGTGATCATTATACACGACACTTTGGTCGCGTCCCTTTCATGAGTCTTGTACTCAGCAATCTGTTCAGGAGTAGCAGTGTTATCATCAATCTTCGTAAGCTCTTTACCAAGGAAATATTCTTTTTCCTAGTAGTGAATAGCCATGCGAATGTTTGGAATCAAATCATTGAAATTCGATCCATCAGAGATGACCCTCCCATATAAGTTCATGAGGGAGAAAATGTAACACCAGATTTTTCAAAACAAAATTTTCATTTTTGAAACATACTTTCATTCATAAATTAATATCAAATATAATGTATCCAATGTCATCATAGTAAAAACATGTCCCAAAAATCACATAAACAAAAACTCCGCGAGTGTGTACAGATCATGCCGGCGCCTTCCCGCGATCATCACTGGTACCTGAAACACATACACAAAACACTATAAGCATAAATGCTTAGTGAGTTCCCCAAAATACCACATAGACACGTATCAGCCACTCAAGGCTGTAACTCTGATGACCCTCTGGTCGAATATCTCTGTGGACCCATTGGTCCTAACTCTGTAAACTCTGAATCATGCATATCACATATCACATAGAAATCACAAAACATAAATAGCATACAAGATACACTGTCACATAACTCTGATTACCACTCTAAGTATAGTGAGAACACTCACCTTGGGAATCTCGGTAAATCTCGATATCAGAAATACTGCCCTAGCCTCCGTCTAGTCACAATAATAAATTACACCAAATAAATGTCTTTTCACAAATTGGATATTCTCGCATGCAAATCCCTAGAAGGTTAAAAGACCATTCTACCCCTCTACAGGCCCAAAGGTTCATTTGTTGACAAACCTTCAAACTCAACCAAAAGTCAACTGCCCAATTTGACCAGACTCGCCAAGTGCATACAACGACTCGACGAGTCCCATCGTCCCACAAAATCTTTTCTTTCTAAGCCTCACTCAACTCACTGAGTCACCCTCCCCCAACTCACTGGGTCACCACTTAAGTCGGACCCCGGGGCAACCTGGTCTGACTCGTTGAGTTCACATATGGACGCGGCGAGTTTCCTCCATGGACTTGCTCAAACAACCTCCTGAGGTCAGATCTGCTTAACCAAATCATAGATCTAATCCTTAAACACTCAAAAGTCACGTAAAGGTGCAACCTTTACGTGCATGCAACCCATATCAAGCCTCAAATGGAGAAATAATACTTGGAATGGCAACCTAGTCTCCAATTTCTTATTTGCTTGAAAAAAGCTGGAAAATAATGACTCTAGAGACCTCTCATGGTCCAGATCTGATGTCATAATTCCAAAGAGGACCTCATACTCACTAGATCTCATAAAATTATGAGGGAAAAACCCTAAAACTATTAAATCTACCATATGAACGTGAAATGGAAAGAATTATACCTCCAAAGACTATATCTAAACATGATTAGCTCCAATCCAAGCTCCTTTCACGTTCTAGATGGATCCTCTCTTCTTCTTCTAGCAAAATCACACAAAAGATGAAGAAATAGCCTCCTCATGCCCTCAAACTCACTATCTCTACTCTGTAGGGTTTCTCTAGAACAAGGTGGCCGCAAATGCAGGCTATAAAGGTCTTTAAATAGGCTCCCAAACACGGGGATTAGGGTTTTCCTAATCAGCACTGACTCGACGAGTCAGATACCCGACTTGTCGAGTCCGGTCGATAAATCGCGTGACAGTTAAGACTCTACTCGACGAGTTAAGGCACCAAATCGTCAAGTTCACCCATCAAAATTATAATTCAAGATAATAAAATTACATACCTAAACTTTGGCTGTTACAAAAATATCCCCCACTAGAATCAGACTTCGCCCTTGAAGTCTCGCACTACAAAGAACTCTGGGTACTAATCACGCATCTCGATCTCCAGTTCCCACATCAGCTCGGACCCTTTTCGATGCTACCACTGAACCTGCATCGAGGACACCTCCTTGTTTCTCAAAACCTTGATCCTTCGATCCCATATCATAATTGGCCTTTCAACATAATTTAGGCACGCATCCAACTGAATATCCCCCAATGGTACCACTACCGATTCGTCGGTAATACACTTCCTCAACTGAGACACGTGGAAGGTATCATGAATCTGACCCAACTCCGCAGGTAACTCCACACGATACGCTACCCTGCCTACCCTCACGATCACCCTGAATGGACTAATATACCGAGGCCCCAACTTGCTTCTCTTCCTGAACCGAATCACACCTTTCCAAGGTGATACCTTCAGGAGAACGAAATCACCAACTTGGAACTCAAGCTCTAAGCGATGCTTATCCACGTAGCTCTTCTGACAACTCTGAGCCGTCTATAACCTTTGCTTGACCTGTTGAGTGTGCTCAGTAGTCTAAAGCACTATCTCCGTACTACCCATCACCCACTGCCCTACCTCTCCTCAACAAATGGGAGTCCGGCACCTCTTTCCATACAACAGCTCGAAGGGAGGCATACCAATACTCAAATGATGACTGTTGTTATAGGAAAACTCAACCAAAATCAGATATGTGTCCCAACTCCCTTCGAAATCCAATACACATGCACTAAGCATGTCATCAAGCATCTGGATAGTCCGCTCACTCTGACCGTCGGTCTGAGGGTGGTAAGCAGTGCTGAAATGAAATCTTGTACCCAACTCCTCGTGAAACTTCTTCCAAAACCTAGAAGTGAAACGTACATCTCTATCGGACACAATCGAGATCGGCACCCCATGCCGTGATACCACCTCTATCACGTATACTTCTGCCAACTTCTCTACAGAAGAATTCTCACTGATGGCAAGGAAGTGAATGCTCTTCGTCAACCGATCTACAATCACCCAGATTGCATTGACTCCTCTTGAGGTTCTTGGTAACTTGGTGATAAAATCGATAGTAATCTGCTCCCACTTCCATTGGGGAACCTCAAGTGGTTGCAACTTGCCATGCGGCCACTGGTGCTCGGCCTTAACCCGACGACAGGTCAAGCACCTCTCTACGACCCACGCACCATCCCTCTTCATGCAAGGCCACTAATAATCTCTCTTTAGATCCAAATACATCTTAGTGGCCCCGGGATGGATCGAAAATATTGATCTATGCGCCTCCTCCATCAAGACACCA
Source organism: Lactuca saligna (assembly GCF_052625555.1). Classification (NCBI taxonomy): domain Eukaryota; kingdom Viridiplantae; phylum Streptophyta; class Magnoliopsida; order Asterales; family Asteraceae; genus Lactuca; species Lactuca saligna. The sequence goes on along the minus strand of NC_136421.1, from coordinate 187,109,373 downwards.
CATGCTCCACCTATAAAAGGCACCCATACCCGACCACGAAAATTCATAAGCCCACAGTTATCAATCCCAAAATCAGATATCTTCCCAATCACACACTCCTTCTTGTGGTTCTCTGGCCTCACGACCTCTGCCTGGGCCTCTCAGATGGTATCTAACACTGGGGTGAGCACTATCATCCTCATACACATATCTTGTATCGGGGCACTTTCTGCCCTACGACTCTGAGCATCGGCTACCACATTCGCCTTGCCCGGGTGGTACAGTATCTCACAATCATAATCCTTCACCACATCTAATCATCTCCTCTGGTGCATATTCAAGTTGGGCTGATCCATTAAGTACTTTAAACTCTTGTGATCCGTGTATATAGTACACCGAACCCCATATAGGTAGTGACGCCAGGTCTTGAGAGCGAACACCATTACCCCCAGCTGCAGATCATGAGTGGGATACCTTGCCTCATGAGGCTTTAGCTACCTTGATGCATATGCTATCACATGACCTCACTGCATAAGCACCACGCCTAACCTTGATATCGATGCATCATAGTACACCACAAAATCCTCCACTCCCTCTGGAAGCGATAACATCGGGGCTTCACATAATTTCTGGTGAAGGGTCTCAAACGAAGTCTGCTGCTCTGGACCCAATGAGAAAACAACTCCTTTCCGGGTCAACCGGGTAAGTGGCACTACAATCTTGGAGAAATCCTAGATGAAACTCCGATAATAACCAGCCAATCCCAGAAAACTTTTGATCTCGGTAGCGGATTTTGGCACCTTCCAACTCATCACTGCCTCAATCTTGGCCGGGTCGACCAATATACCATTCTGATCAACAAGATGCCCCAAGAACTGGACCTCTGGTAACCAGAAATCACACATGGAGAATTTGGCATAAAGCCTCTCCGATCTCAATACCCCGAGGACTTTCCTCAAATGCTCCTCAAGCTGCTCTCAGGATCGAGAATACACTAGAATATCATCAATGAACACAATCACCGAACGATCCAACATCGGCCTGCATACCGTGTTCATGAGATCCATGAACGCTGCTGGTGCTGGTGCATTGGTGATCCCGAAGGGCATCACCATGAACTCATAATGCCCATAGCGAGTCCTGAACGCCATCTTCTGGATATCCTCATCACGTACCCTCATCTGGTGATATCCAGACCTCAAGTATATCTTGGAAAACTAAGACGCCCCCTACAACTGATCAAACAGATCATCGATCCTCGACAACGGGTAATGGTTCTTGACCGTCAGTTTGTTTAGCTCTCGGTAATCAATGCACATCCGGTGCGAACCATCCTTTTTCTTGACAAAAAGGATTGGACCTCCCCAAGGCGAGCTACTCGGCCAAATAAACCCTTTCCATAACAACTCCTGAAGCTGCGAAGATAGCTCTTGCATCTCTGGCGGTGCAAAACGATAAGGCGCCTTGGCGATAGTCGTTGCTCCCGGAACCAAATCAATATGAACTCTACCTACCTTTCAGGAGGCACACCCGACAATTCCTCAGGAAAAACATCCAGAAACTCGCACACTACCGGAACAACATTAACCGAACTCGGCCTACCCGCGGCTGCTCGGGTATCCAACACATAGGCTACAAACCCCTTGCAACCCTACTGAAGACTCTGTCTGGCTCTGGCGGCTGAACAAAATGCTGACTCACTTCGAGTACCCTCTCCATATACCATCAACACTCCCCTACTAGGGTGTCGTATCGTCACCAACTATCGTTCGCAGTCAATAACAGCCTCGAAGTGGCTCAACCAATCCATGCCCACTATAACACACACGTCCCCCATCGCTGTCAGAACTAGATCTATCGGAAACTCAAAACCGAAGGTTTGAAGCACACATCCCCGAATCACATCCTTGGCATACACCGCTTGCTCATTGGCTATAGAAACCCGTAGAGGTCGACTCATCGCCTCTTGCTGAATACTGATGTGCTGACTGAACGCTAAAAACACACATGACCGACTCGCACCCGAGTCAAATAACACCAAAGCAGGTACAAAATTCACAAGAAAAGTACCTACACATATCATAATATAAATACAATATCTCAAGCATATCATAAATAAATGGAAGGATACATACCAGCCACAACATCAGGCGCTGCGCAGACCTCCTCCGTTGTCAACTGAAAGGCTCTCCCGCGAGCCTTGGGCGCCTCAGCCTTCACTGGCCGACTCTCTATAGCTCACACCGCAGTAGGGGAAGCTCCCGGTGGTGCTCCCTGCACCGACCCCCGCAGCTGTGGGCACTTGGCCTTCCGATGGCCAGTCTGGTTGCAGTGGAAACATACTGCAAATCCTTTGGGGAGTCCTTCGCCATATGCCCCTCCTTGCCACAATTGTATCAAGATCCACATCTACATACCCTATCATGACCCTTGCTGCACTTACCACAAGTGTAGCCCTTCTGGCTCCCTGACCTCGCAACAGCGGGCTTTGCCTGCTTGGCTGTCGGCTGAGACTGAGTCGGTCGCCTCTCCATCCTCTAAGACTCGACCTCCTCCCTGGCCTGTGTCTCGAGCTCGATCTCCCTCTTCCAAGCATTTGCCTAAATCTCGGAAAATGTCCGGTACATTGAGTTCACTACGAACTAGCAAATGTCCCTCCTCAGGATACTCAATTATCGACTCATGCATGCCTACTCTGTAGACACCTGCTCAGGGCAAAACATCGCCCTCTCGTGAAACATCCTAGTAATCGTGGTAATAGACTCAGTACCCTGCTTGAGGTTCAAGAACTCCTGGGCCAGCCGTTCCCTTTCCACCGGAGGAACGTACTCATCTCGAAACATAGCGGTAAACCTCTCCCAGGTCACCGTAACAAGCTCTACAGAAGTGAAGTGTGCTATCACGAACTTCCTCCAATCCTTCGCTCCCAAGCGAAGCTGGTTCAAAGCGAACCGTACCTTCAGATGCTCCGGACATTAACATGTGTAGAAGTACCCCTCAATATCAGAGATCCACCTCATCGTGGCTATCAGATCCTGAGTCCCATCGAACTATGGTGGCTTCGTGTTGCTGAACTCCCGATTCAGTAACGCATCACCTCCCTGAGGCATGGCAGTAGCAACGGCTGCAGTGGCTGCAACAACATCAACATCAGTAAGAGCAACATACCGTTCATCAAAAGTCTCAATCAGAGTGGTCTTTATAGACCCGAACATATCTGGAATCTCAGCTCGGATGGCAGCAACCCCCTCATCATGAATCATCTGGCGGAACTCCTCATCACTTGCAACCCCCTTGCTAGTCCCTGGCCTATGGCGTGTCCCAACCATGATGTCTTTGAAATACAACATAAAAATTATCAGAGACTCACTCGAGCATACTTGCACTCGATAACTCAACCCTACTTGCTCCCCAGCATCCTAAGGATTCCTACTTGGACTGTTCACTTACCCGGTGTTTCCATTAGTACGGGCCCTATACTACCTTGCACACTGCATCAATATTCATTCCAAGTCCCCCTCCACGGATCCCATATCACAAGTACTCTATCTCTTGCTGCACACACAAGCTACCCTCACTGCTAGCTGCTCTCTCTCAAGTATCTCATAGCAGTAATCTCCCTATGCTAAGACATCACAAATCAGGCAACTCTAGTCCTAATAAGAATACTTAGCCTACTCTAGCATGCATATCAATCATAACATATCTCATAACACATAATATGAGGGTATTTTTGGGAAATCACCGTTCGGGCGCTGGATGATCGTACACACTGCTTTCCTCTGTTTTATTCTCAATCCTTTTACTCTTAGGAAAAATCATTTATTTTATGAAAACTTTATCAAATCCTCAGTTTGAGTTCGAATACACCTAAAGGTAGATCTGAATCCCTCAAACCAAGGCTCTGATACCAAAATTGTAACACCAGATTTTTCAAAACAAAATTTTCATTTTTAAAACATACTTTCATTCATAAATTAATATCAAATATAATGTATCCAATGTCATCACAGTAAAAACATGTCCCAAAAATCACATAAACAAAAACTACGCGAGTGTGTACAGATCATGACGGCACCTTCCCGCGATCATCACTGGTACCTGAAACACATACACAAAACACTGTAAGAATAAATGCTTAGTGAGTTCCCCAAAATAGCACATAGACACGTATCAGCCACTCAAGGTTGTAACTCTGATGACCATCTGGTCGAATATCTCTGTGGGACCCTCTTGGTCCCATAACTCTGTGGACCTATTGGTCCTAACTCTGTAAACTCTGAGTCATGCATATCACATATCACATAGAAATCACAACACATAAATAGAACACAAGATACATTATCACATAACTCTGATTACCACTCTAAGTAAAGTATAGTGAGAAGACTCACCTCGGGAATCTTGGTAAATCTCAATATCAGAAATACTGCCCTAGCCTCCATCTAGTCACAATAATAAATTACACCAGATAAATGTCTTTTCACAAATTGGATATTCTCTCATGCAAATCCCTAGAAGGGTAAAAGACCATTCTACCCCTCTACTGGCCCAAAGGTTCATTTGTTGACAAACCTTAAAAGTCAACTATCCAATTTAACCAGACTCGCCAAGTGCATACAACGACTCGGCGAGTCCCATCGTCCCACAAACTCTTTTATTTCTAAGCCTCACTCAACCCACTGAGTCACCCTTCTCCTTACTCACCGGGTCACCACTGAAGTCAGACCCCGGGGCAACCTGGTCCAACTCGTCGAGTTCACATATGGACTCGGTGGGTTTCCTCCATGGACTCGCTTAAAAAACCTCCTGAGCTCAGATCTGCTTAACCAAATCATAGATCTAACCCTTAAACACTCAAAAGTCACGTAAAGGTGCAACCTTTACGTGCATGCAACCCATATCAAGCCTCAAATGGAAATATAACACTTGGAATGACAATCTAGTCTCGAATTGCTTATTTGCTTGCAAAAAGCAAGAAAATAATCACTCTAAGGACCTCTCATGGTCTAGATCTGATGTCATAATTCCAAAGAGGACCTCATACTCACTAGATCTCATAAAATTATGGGGGAAAATCCCTAAAGCTATGAAATCTACCATATGAACGTGAAATGGAAAGAATTATACCTCCAAAGACAATATGTCAAGATGATTAGCTCCAATCCAAGCTCCCTTCACGTTCTAGATGGATCCTCTCTTTCTCCTCTAGCAAAATCACACAAAAGATGAAGAAATAGCCTCCTCTTGCCCTCAAACTCACAATCTCTGCTCTCTAAGGTTTCTATGGAACAAGGTGGCCGCAAATGAAGGCTATAAAGGTCTTTAAATAGGCTCCCAAACCCGAGGATTAGGGTTTTCCTAATGAGCACCGACTCGGCGAGTCAGATAGGGGACTCGTCGAGTCTGGTTGATAAATCGCGTGACAGTTAAGACTCTACTCGACGAGTTGAGGCACCAACTCATCGAGTTCCCCCATCAAAATTATAATTCAAGATAATAAAATTACATACCTAAAGTTCAGCTGTTACAGAAAGAGCCGAAAGGGATTGGGTTGGAAGCATTGTATGAAGAAGACATTAGAAAAGAAAGACAAAGTTTAGATTAGATAAAGATCCTTAATATATCACCAAATGAAATATTAAGGCTAGGACCCAACACAATATTCTACAATTCGGAAGAGGGATGCCGTAATCCAATTGTAAAATATTTGAAGGTAGGTAAATGATGATTTACCAATTTCCACCATGAAAAACGAAATTGAAGATTAGGTTTTAAATGAATTGAAATTCCTAGATTCTGTTGAGATTCATTGAACTTTTAAATGGCATGTTTAAATCTCGATTATTCCCTTCAAGTTTGTGACTGGGATACCAAGGATCACAAACAAGGTGTGAATAACCATGCAAATGTAGTTGGTACTCTTAATGTTACATATCACCCGATTAATGCACCGGTTAACCAAAAACGCTCATTTGATCCATGATTAACATCAAGCTACCCTTTACTAGTCCCATATTAGTGTCCTGGTTAACCACACACGCTCCACTACTGACTTAGCAAGGTGCAAAGTGTAATTTCATGGAATAACAACATTTTCACATTTTTCCTAAAGCAACTAAGATTAGGAATTTATAAAAGTTTAGTTACTTTAATAAAAATCATTATACTTATTAATGAGAATTAATGTCCTATCCTACCCATTCGGCTAATGACCCTTCACCAGTCAAGGAAGCGGTGGGTGAGAGTGGACAACCATCAAACCACCATTTTATAGGCAGTAACCTTATACTCTCTTATAGACCGACTTCATGAATGAGGCCTACTAACAGTAAGACTGACTTGTCTTATACATATATAAGTATTAAACTTTAATATTATAATAGTATAGGGTTGAATTTTATCACACCCCGAAAACCGAAGGCGGAAACATTTTCGGGGCGGACTCCACGTTGAGTATCAAATCCAATGTACATAGTTACACAGTAAACACAAAACACTACATTACATAGAATTGTTTACATCTGTTTGAAAGAAAAGTTATACAAGTGTTATATACATATATCATATGAACAAAAACAAAGATGAGTCTTCTAACGCTCCGTCTTCTCCAAAAGGTGTCGGTGTACCTGTTTAATGCTGACCTGAGAATACAAGCATTTTAAGAATCAGCATAAAGCTGGTGAGTTCATAAGTGGTTTAGTTTTGAAAAGAATGAGTTCCCTTTTTGTTTTCTGAAAAAGTTGTTATCCAAGAAAATCCCATATTTTCTTATGTAAAAACAGTTTAGTTATCATTTCGTTACTTAATTCGTTTACGAGTTGTTACGTTATTCCAGGAAAATCCCATATTTTCCTAAGTGTTTAGCTGTCCTATCGATACTTAATTCGTAGTTTAGATTTCGATGTACTTGTTATTACCATACTTATAGTATTAGTTAAGTATTCTGATATCTTAGTTATCCTACATTCGAGTGTTGATTATCTGCTATACTTAGTGGTATTTTCGAATATTTGGAGTCACTCAGAAACGTACATTAACAGTATTTTCGATGTTCTGGTGATTTCCAAAAGAGTACCTTAGATGTATTTTCGAATCTCTGTCGACATCCTAAGGCGTATGTATTTGAAACTTAGTCGATGTCCAGAGGCGTACTTTCGAATTAATTTCGAAACTCTGGTGACACTCAAGGCATACATTAGTTGTATATTCAAAGTCTTGGCGTCATCCAATGGCGTGCTTTCGTATTCGTATTCGTATACCTATTCCTATTCATATTCGTATTCGTATTCATATTCGTACATCTATTCTATTCCTATTCGTATTCATATATCTATTCTATTCGTACTCATATTCGTATTCATATTCGTATTCGTATTCGTTCTATCCTATTAGTTATATTTGTATTTGTATATCTATTCGTATTCGTATTCGTATTCGTATTCGTTCTATCCTATTAGTTATATTCGTGTTCGTATTTGTATTTGTTCTATCCTATTAGTATTAATCTTAGTTTATGATTAGTATGATTCCTTACATAAAACATAATATGAAACTTAGATTATAACATCTATTAAAGGAATCTACATTTAGTTTGACAATTCACTCTGCAATTCGAACAAATGGTTAGTATGATTTTCGGTATTAAAAGTATACAAAATATGAAACATTTGAACAGAAAATAATAAGTTTAAGTACAATATTTCCTTGTACTTTTGCTTGTATTCCCCCCCCCCCCCTGAAAACATTTGAAAAACATTTGAAAAAGGGTAGGGGTATGAACTCACCTTTTGAGGAACGCATCGGTTTGGATCCTAAACGTCAGTTCTGGGTTTGCAAACGCACAAGATTCCTATGTATTATGAAAAGATACACATTTGTATCTAATTAGGAATTGAATTATTTATTAGTTAGGGACAAACACTTGTAATCGCGAAAACACTCCATTACAAGCGTTTAGAGGGATCCGGGTGGCATGTAAGGACACATAAGGCATAGATATGGAGTTTACTCTTCAAGAGTAAACTCACACAAGAGTTTTTGGCCCTAAAGTCCCATTCCCCATGGGTTTACAGCCGTAAACTCATGGTGGGGTTCTCTATGGTGCAAAATGGCTTTGAATCAATTGAGGGATAATTCCAGGGTTAGATTCAATGCATGGGAAAGTGATTTAAGCAATTTATGGACCATTTGAGGAGTTTACGGCAGTAAACTATATGTTTACAGCCATAAACTCTTGTACACATGCCCAAATTTTTTCTTGGTGTTTCTCAATTAATCACATGTGATTTTAAGCTATTACACAAGCCTTGGATGGAATTAAAGGTGTCATTTGGCCATGATTTGGGAGTTTATGGCCCAGGAAGCCATTTTTGGGAGATTTCACGGCCATAAACTCCTTAGGGAGTTGTTTTCATTAAGTTTTAGGCTCCTAATTCATTTGTGGTTGCTTCTAGATTTTTGTTCACGGCTTAGGAGGTGTGTAAGTGGCAATTTAACACCTTAGAAGGAGTTTACTCCCCATGAAGATGAGTTTACGGCCCAAGCATGTTCTTGGGTAGTAAACTCATGTTTACTCCTTAAAATTGACGTTCAAGGTATTCTAAGTCCAATCCCATAATTCTATAAGCCATACCTAAGCTTCAATGGTGTTTTGGAAGGGTTTAAGGCATAAAAACCCCCTTTATGTGTGTTTACGGCCCAAGCATGTTCCAAGGCCGTAAACACATAAACATGGTCCTAAATCATAGATAAATCACGAATTTGAAGGCTAAGGATGATATACTAGGAGTTGGGGTAGATACCTTGATGATTTGAAGCCTTAATTTGATGATTTTGGACCCTTAGATTTGTTTTGAGGAGAGAGGTTAGAGAGAGAGTAGTGAGAGATAGGAAAGGCTTCAAATGAAGTCTTTCTAGCTTTAAATAGGTCCTAAGTTTGGGACACGGTGGAATTCTAGCCGATACCGACATCAAACGGGGCTTTTGGTCGCACCCGATTAAGTTATCGTAATCCGGCGGGATAGAATTTGGAAATTTTCAATTTAATGATTTTGGGCCATTTTCATGAGTTTCTAAGGGATTTGAGCACTCATAAGAATAAAACAAACTTATAAGTTTAAATAACTTAGCCCAAAAACGGAATCGGAACGAACCTCTATAGACGGGTTTTACGGACGAAATGGGTTTCGGCGATGGACAACTTCGAGTTATTACATTATCCCCCTGTTAGAGGGAATTTCTTCCCAAAATTCAAAATTAAGATACAGATCATGAAATGAAAAGTGATGTGGATGAATCTACTGCTTCGGGTCTTCACGCTTCCAAGTAGACTCAGGTCTCTGCTTGACATTCCAGTGAACCCTCACTATCGGGATGCGGCTTTGTTTCGTACGTTTAACCTCTTGATCTATGATTTCGATTGGTTCTACCATGAAGGCTCAAACTTTCGTTGACTTCGGTCTCATCAAAGGAATTACCATGGTTTCGCCGATTAGGTACTTCTTAAGGACACAGACGTGGAATACCGGATGAATGCTGTTAAGTTCCGAGGGTTGTTGGAGTTTGTAGGCTACGGAATCGACCCTAATGAGGATTTCAAAAAGTTCTATGTACTTCGGGATACGCATTTCAGAATGTAACATACTTTCTCTCTCATCGCTAGCTATCTCAACGGTGGACGTTTCGGTTACTAGTTGAGGACTAGGTTTATGAAGAAGTTCGAATGAATAGCTAACAAATTATCTTTCAGTACGAGAATCGAAAAGGATTACAGGCATAAAGTTTGTTGAAGAGGAATATATCTGTGGCAACAGGGGGATCGGCGGCTGCCTCAATTTGTCCTATAGCTAGGACTCTTCCGGTGTTGCCAGATGTTGCTGCCTTAGGGCAGTTTCGCTTGTAATGTCCAACTTCTCCACAACTGTAGCAGGACTGACCGATACCTGCTCTAGAAGCTTGACTGGTTGATTGAGTTGGTGCTCTGTAGCTTCGCGCGAGGTGACCCTCTTGGCCACAATTCTTACAAAACTTTACGCGAAAAGGTCCAGGGATGCGATGGTGGTAACTGCACCTATTGCACCACAGGAGAATACCGACATATCCGGTGATAGGTCCTTGGGCTGAGGAACCGACAACCAAAACAGCAGCAGGGGTAGTGGCAGCGTGGACTGCCACTATCTTCTGTTTCTTCGAGGGCTTCGGGGAAGACTGACTCTTCTTCTTCTTCTTCCAAAACTTTCTTTTCTCGCCACTCTTCTCTGTTGGCTCAGGAGTGGTGGCTGCTTCTTCTTGTTCATTATTGTGGTTGATCAGGGTTTGCGCTAGGCATTTGGCACTGTCATAGGTATTCGGATTTGCAGCTAAAACGTTCCCTTTGGTTAGCTGGGTTAATCCGCAGATGAACCTCTCAATCTTTTTACTCTCCGGGGTAACCAATCCCGGACAGAGAAGTGCTAAGTCGTCACACCTTGAAGTGTAAGCGACGATATCGAAACCTTTCATCTTCAGGTTCCAGAGTTCATGCTCTAACTTCTGAATTTCACCCCGAGGGAAATACTCTGCGTGCAGAAGTTCCTTCATAACTTCTCAACCCATAACATTGGCTACAGGTAGAGTTAGGGATTTGACTCGGCCGTTCCACCAAGTCAAAGCTTTATTGGTGAGAGTGCAGGTGGCAAATTTCACTTTGTCAGATTCTGAACAAGCACAGATCTCGAAGATAGATTCGATTTTCTCTAACCACCTAGTTAGAGTAATGATACCTCTTGTGCCATCGAACAATGTGGGTTTTGTGTTCATAAAGTCTTTATAGGAACACTCCTTTCGCTGTCCCTGGCTACCTTCCTAGTTTTGAGGCTGGAGACCACCTCCTGAACTACTAGGGTTCATTTGCGACATGGATGCTGTCACTGCGGCAGTAAAAATTATCTGAAGGGTTACCATATCGATTTGAGGAGAAGGTGGTGGCAGAGGAGGGTTGTTTTTGGTCTTTGAGCTGGGTCTCTTTCTTGGAGGCATCTTGATCTAATAAGATCAGGAAAGAGAGGATGGTAAATCCACCGAATTGAATCAAGAGATATGAAACAAGGGATATGTCTTTATGACAGACATAGAATTCTATTAAGCGATAAAGCAGGAATGAATTATCAAAACAAATAAACTATCGCTAAAGGAATGATTGAGGAGCAACGTTGGGATGAGGATTTTTATAACGGATTTGGCTCGAGAAATACTCCCATAGTATTTCATGTCTCGTTGCAACGACGGCTCATTGTTTGGGTATCGGGTAAGTTAAAGGGATGTCGCACACCACAGTCACTCCCAAGCACATGTTGGCCGTGTCTCGAATGAATATAGTTGGCCATGCTATATTGATCCTAGACATGACTAAATAACTGCCCAGGTTTAACCGTAGCATACAACACCCATTTACTTATGTTTTGTTCTACTTGTAGTTACGGATCTCGATGATTAGGTATACTTGTATACTTTTGAAAATACTTATACTCTAAAGTATACTTTCAGTTCAGAGCACTTAGGCCCCTTAATGTTTATAGTTTTATACCATGTAAGCTTTGGTATACTAGTTCACTATAAACAAGGGCTCTGATACCAATTTGTCACACCCCGAAAACCGAAGGTGGAAACATTTCCGGGGCGGACTCGACGTTGAGTATCAAATCCAATGTACATAGTTACACAGTAAACACAAAACATTACATTACATAGAATTGTTTACATCTGTTTGAAAGAAAATTTATACAAGTGTTATATACATATATCATATGAACAAAAACAAAGACGAGTCTTCTAATGCTCTGTCTTCTTCAAAAGGTGGCGGTGTACCTTTCTAATGCTGACCTAAGAATACAAGCATTTTAAAAATCAGCATAAAGCTGGTGAGTTCATAATCGGTTTTTTGAAAAGAATGAGTTCCCTTTTTGTTTTCTGAAAAAGTTGTGATCCAAGAAAATCCCATATTTTCTTATGTAAAAACAGTTTAGTTATCATTTTGTTACTTAATTCGTTTACGAGTTGTTACGTTATTCCAGGAAAATCCCATATTTTCCTAAGTGTTTAGATGTCCATTCGATACTTAATTCATAGTTTAGATTTCGATGTACTAGTAATTACCATAATTATAGTATTAGTTAAGTATTCTGATATCTTAGTTATCCTACATTCGAGTGTTGATTATCTGCTATACTTAGTGGTATTTTCGAATATTTGGATTCACTCAGAAACCTACATTAACAGTATTTTAGATGTTCTGGTGATTTCCAAAAGAGTACCTTAGACGTATTTTCGAATCTCTGTCGACATCCTAAGGCGTATGTATTTGAAACTCAGTCGATGTCCAGAGGCGTACTTTCGAATTAATTTCTAAACTCTGGTGACACTCAAGGCGTACATTAGTTGTATATTCAAAGTCTTGGCATCATCCAAAGGCGTGCTTTCATATACGTATTCGTATTCGTATTCGTATTTGTATTGGTATATCTATTCTATTCGTATTCATATTCGTATTCGTATATCTATTCTATTCGTATTCATATTCGTATTCGTATTCATATTCGTATTCGTATTCGTATTCGTATTCGTATTCGTATTCGTATTCGTATTCGTATTCGTATTCATATTCATATTCGTATTCGTTCTATCCTATTATTTATATTTGTATTTGTATTCGTATTCGTATTCGTATATCTATTCATATTCGTATTCGTATTCGTATTCGTATTCGTTCTATCCTATTAGTTATATTCGTGTTTGTATTCGTATTCGTTCTATCCTATTAGTATTAATCTTAGTTTATGATTATTATGATTCCTTATACAAAACATAATATGAAACTTAGATTATAACATCTATTAAAGGAATCTACATTTAGTTTGACAATTCACTCTGCAATTCGAACAAATGGTTAGTATGATTTTCGGTATTAAAAGTATACAAAATATGAAACATTTGAATAGAAAATAATAAGTTTAAGTACAAGATTTCCTTGTACTTTTGCTTGTACCCCCCCTGAAAACATTTGAAAAACATTTAAAAAAGGGTAGGGGTATGAACTCACCGGTTGAGGAACGCGTCAGTTTGGATCCTAAATGTCAGTTCTGGGTTTGCAAACGCACAAGATTCCTATGTATTATGAAAAGATACACATTTGTATCGAATTAGGACTTGAATTATTTATTAGTTAGGGACAAACACTTCTAATCTCAAAAACACTCCATTACAAGCGTTTAGAGGGACCCGGGTGGCATTTAAAGACACATAAGGCTTGGATATGGAGTTTACTCTTCAAGAGTAAACTCACACAAGAGTTTTTGGCCCTAAAGTCCCATTCCCCATGAGTTTACGGCCGTAAACTCGTGGTGGGGTGCTCTATGGTGCAAAATGGCTTTGAATCAATTGAGGGAGAATTCTAGGGTTAGATTCAATGCATGGGAAAGTGATTTAAGCAATTTAGGGACCATATGAGGAGTTTACGGCAGTAAACTATATGTTTATGACTGTAAACTCTTGTACACATGCCCAAAATTTTTCTTGGTGGTTCTCAATTAATCACATGTGATTTTAAGCTATTACACAAGCCTTGGATGGAATTAAAGGTGTCATTTGGCCATGATTTGGGAGTTTACAGCCTAGGAACCCATTTTTGGGAGGGTTCACGGCCGTGAACTCCTTAGGGAGTTGTTTTCATCAAGTTTTAGGCTCCTAATTCGTTTGTGGTTGCTTCTAGATTTTTGTTCACGGCTTAAGAGGTGTGTAAGTGGCAATTTAACACCTTCGAAGGAGTTTACTCCCCATGAAGATAAGTATACGGCCCAAGCATGTTCTTGGGCAGCAAACTCATGTTTACTCCTTAAAATTGATGTTCAAGGTGTTCTAATTCCAATCCCATAATTCTATAAGCCATACCTAAGCTTCAATGGTGTTTTGGAAGGATTTTAAGGCATAAAAACCCCCCTTTGTGTGTGTTCACGGCCCAAGCATGTTCCAGGGCCATAAACACATAAACGTGGTCCTAAATCATAGATAAATCACGAATTTGAAGGCTAAGGATGATATACTAGGAGTTGGGGTAGATACCTTGATGATTTGAAGCCTTAATTTGATGATTTTGGACCCTTAGATTTGTTTTGAGGAGAGAGGTTAGAGAGAGAGAGAGTAGTGAGAGAGAGGAAAGGCATCAAATGAAGTCTTTTGAGCTTTAAATAGGTCCTAAGTTTGGGACACGGTGGAATTCTACCCGATACCGATGTTCAACGGGGCTTTTGGTCGCACCCGATTAAGTTATTGTAATTCGGCGGGATAGAATTTGGAAATTTTCAATTTAATGATTTTGGGCCATTTTCATGAGTTTCTAAGGGATTTAAGCACTCATAAGATTAAAACAAACTTATAAGTTTAAATAACTTAGCCCAAAAACGGAATCGGAACGAACCTCTATAGACGGGTTTTACGGACGAAATGGGTTTTGGCGATGGACAACTTCAGGTTGTTACAAATTTAAACTTTTAAAATTCTAGGGTTTTGAATTAAAGTTTCATTAATGTAACTTTTCAAGTTCCAAAACTTGAGGACAAGTTTTGTAACTTGTCAAAACTTTTGATTCCATAACTTATGGAATTATTGTTTCATTGATGAGACTTTTCTAATTCCATAACTTGAGGACAAGTTATGAACTTTACAAGACCTTTGGAATTTCATAACTTATGAGAATTAATGTTTTATAAATAATGAATTTTCACATTCCATAACTTGAGGACAAGTTATGGAACTCTTCAAGAACCACTTAGAGATCAAATTAACTAATCCAATTATCATATGATGATCATTTACCAATTTGACCTATTCCACAAAAATCAAGTAGTTATCTTAGAATTTGACAAACAACATGTTATTGGATGGGATACACATTACCATATCATGAAAATCGAATTTTATGAACCAAAACATTTTGTGGTAATGATCCTAATCCAAAACAGACCAAGAACTCGAAAAGTTCTGCCCATTGATGAACCAACTCGTCGAGTGCATATATGAACGCGACGAGTTCATCATCATAAGGCACCCACTCATTGAGTTTATACATGTACTCGTCGAGTAGGCCCTAGTAGAATCCAAAATTTTTATTTTTCAGCTTTTAAAAATCACACAATTACATAAATGTAATAGAACACACCCATGGCTCTGATACCATTGTTGGGTATCGTTGCAGAAATCGGGATTAATCATTTGGCGTTCTCGAACCGTCGAGGATTAGGGTATTAATCGGAAATTTAAGATTAATCGGGTTTGGTGGGATTAATTGGTCTTGGTGGGATTAATCGGTCAACAAAAATAAAAAAAAAGTCAAAAAAATGTCAAAAAACTATCAAATTTTTTAAAAAAGTTTTAATTTTCTTTTAAAAATAAACTTTTTTTTACTCCAAAATTTTCAAAATTTCAAAATTTCAAATATTATACCAAAATGTTCATATTTTTGTATTTTCAAATTAAAAACTTTCTAATTTTCTAATTTTGAAGTACTTATTTTTCTTAAGATTTATTAATATTCGATTAATTTTAATATTTTATTAATAATCTATGGTTTCTAATTAATGCCCGCCAAGACCGATTAATCCCTTAACACCAGTCGACCAGCAAGCTACCGCAGAGCGATTTTTACAACCTTGCAATTGGGTTTTATGTACTCTAAGATTCCTATGGTGCAAATACAACCCTAATGATTTGGATCTAAGTTTTCTCTAATTACACATTCAATGAACATTTTTCCAACGCATGAAGCCTAAACTAGCATGCAAGGTGATATTTGAATCACAAAAACTAGTTAGAATATTACCTTGTGTAGTAGCTTGAATAACTTGGCTTTAAGAAAGCTTAGCACCCTAAGTGTGATGTCTCAAATGGTTCACAAAACACTAAGAGCAACTGGGATGAATATGGAGAGGCTCTGGAGACTCAAAAATCGGTTCTCTCTTCTTGGAGTGTAAAAGTGTAACTGATTTTAGGCTTATACATTCATATATATATATATATATATATATATATATATATATATATATATATATATATATATATATACGTGTGTGTGTCTGTGTAGAATTCTAAGGTTCATGTGTAACCCTAATCCATACACATAAGCATATGATCCATCCATTTGATCTGGATAACCACTTCTTGGACTAACCCATAAGCCCATCAGAAATCAATCATGGATCATTAGCCCAATTCATCTATATCAATTTAATGAGTCGCTTTTGTTCACTAAATTAATTATAAATTAATTCTTGATCAATACTAATTAAATAATATGATTCCTCAAATATATTATACTTATAATATATTAATAAATCATAATTAACCTCTTACTCAAATATCCTTCCTAACAAATTGCTTTGATGAATGCAACACAAATGGACAATGTTACTACCGGGTCAAGTACATACCAATTATAGTAATGGGATTAGACACCTTTTCCCACACATTCAAGTGATCCAAAGGCACCAAGTTAGTGACTTTATGGACTAAGACATTCCCCAAGGCTTAGATCTGAAATTTGGACATTTGGTATTAAGCAATAAGGACTTAATAGATGAAGTGGCTAAAGGGGGCGTACGAATACGTACGCTACGTGCATGTGTCTAGATCTCCAACTCTGTGTAGCGACATAGTACGCCAGGCACACTTGGAGAACGCTTAGCGTAAGTGATCTGGTCGTGGGCTTTGATGGTTGGCCATCATTGGAATTTAGGGTTTTGGACCCTTATTGGGCCACACATCTTTCTAATTTTAATCCACTATTAGGGTTTGAGCCTTCTTAGAAATAGGGCCCATATTGGGCTTTGAGTGCCCCTTAGGAATTAGGCCATTATATGGGATTTTGCGCCATTGAGTGTGGGCCTCAGCTTTTAGGCAAATTGAGGGAAGGGTAAAATGGTATTTTACCCAGGGGTTTGGGACTAGTTGATTAAAGACCCAATTATGGTGTAGACCCAATTATTTATTAGGGTTTTATTTGATTGGTTAGCGCATGGATTCTCTGGTGTAGCAGTCCGAGCATCTATTTGACTAACAACTGACTGAGGTGAGTTTTCTTATTATACTATAAGAAACTAGGGATTATTTGTGCTTGTAGTCTTTGTGACTCATGTTGTATGTGTTGTATGTATGTGTGCCTGTTTTCTATATGTATGTCGGTTGAAATAGACCCTAGAGTGAAATAGATCTGGTATAGCCTTGTGCTAGCATATGAGTTGAAATAGACTTGAGAGTGAATAGACCCGGTAGTGAAAAAGACCTGATACAACCTTGGGCTGAGATATGAGTTGAAATAGACCTGAGGGTGAAATAGACCCAACACAGCCTTGAGTTGGCATATATGTATGGTATGCAATACTTTTTTAGTTTATGTTTCAGGTACTTCTGGATCAAAAGGGAAGAGCTCGCAATGATCTCATTTCACACAACATGAGTTTCCCACTTACCGACTCTGATGTACTTTTGGGATGGTATTTGATTTACTCTAAATACTTTATGGTTTTGACAAACATGTTTTGGTTGATGGTTATTTAATATAAAACAAAAAATTTTGGTTCTGAGTTTTGGGATGTTACAAGTTAGTATTAGAGCCCTAGTTTGAGGGATCCTGTCACACCCGCAAACCGGAACGACAGAAACGTTTGGGGATGAATGACTTCATGTGTAGTATCACAACAATGCACAATAGTAATCAAAGTAAAATATCCATTATATTGAAAAAATATAACTTGACATTCGTGTTCAAATCATTGTATATTTTACACCAAAAAGTATAATTAAAAATACATAATTATATGAAACTTTATCTTCCTCAAAGATGGTGGGTACCTATTTATCAATTTCCTGAAAATACAAGTAGTTTTGAAAGGAGTGACAACAATTAAGTTGGTGAGTTCATAAACATGTTTGTAATTGAAATATGTTATTTATTCCTTTGAAAAATGTAAGTATGGTTTCCCTATAAAATCCTATATTTTTTTGTTGTATATGTATTTGTGTTCTGAAATAGTATGATATAGTTTTAAATACCCATAAAACCATGACAAGTATGTTTTCTCTGTACTAGAATAGTATTCTGTATTTGTACTTGTATGAAAACTTGTGAAATTGTAAATATCTAGATTCACCACTTATAGTTTTATTTATATAAAACTATGTGATGATTACTTGTTCTTACACTAAACACATTATTCAATACCAACTTATGAGTTATCATAACTATGCTTGATGACCTAAGCCTCGCCTGAAACACGACATCCTTCAGGCGTCAAGACATGATACGATAATTGTCACCACAGGTCTAGCGACCTAGTTGTTGCGAGCAGTTCTGGTGCGGGATTTTTAGTGCCATATAGATCTATACACAAGTGTCACGCTCTCCCTCCAGGAGACTCTGGTTATAATTTTCAGAACTTTTGTTTCATACTTAAATAAGTACTTGAAGCGTGTCTCACAAATTCTATATTGATAATTACGTGTAGCATAATGAAAATATCTTTGTAATAGATAATTTGTAAATATCTCATAAATTATATTTAATATAATTTATATGGTTATTTTCGTAAGTTACTCTGAATATGTAAAGAAATATGTAGTTCCATAAACTGTATGGATAAGTATGCATGACTCATAAACTATATCTATTACATTTTATATGCTTATTTTTGTATGAAATCTCGAACTGGTAAAATAGTGTGTTTATTTTAGTAAAAATAACAACCGTAAACCATTTGAATAATTGTGTAATTTATACAAGATTTCTTGTATTTTACCTGTATCTTCCCCCTAAAAAATATATATAAAGATTGTAAAAATAAAGGTGTATAAACTCACTTGATGAGTGGTGATTCGGGCAACGTTTTGCTTCTAGGAAGGACTTTTCTTGACGAAACTGAGAGAATTTGATGAAAAGTCGGTAGGGAGGTTCCTGGGACTTCGGAGGGTTTAGAGAGGCTTAAATGAGTGTTTAAAAGGAGAGAGGTTTTTAATTTTGTAAAAAAAATTCGGAAGCCTCACATCCTATTTATAGGACGCTGAGGTCCGGTATTACGCTTGGCGTAATATTCATGTATATTGGGCGTACAACTGAAAACCCTAGTACGTTGGGTGTACTCATCATTCGTGGGGTGTACTAATGTGAGACTTATCCAAATTCGGATGTGGCAAGGCTACGAGATACGCGTCAAGGCTAGTGAGTTTACGTTGGCGGTAATCTTCTTGTACGTTGGGCGTACTAGTGTGAGTAGCAGTACGTTGGGCTTGCATCTTCTAACGTGGGGCGTAGTCCCTTTGATCATATCCGAAGTCTCAGATGAATCTGACACGTGTCAGATGTGAGGGTAAGTGCGATGTGGGCAATTCGAGACCTAGTCTTTGAGTACGCTGGGCGTACTCCTTGTACGCAGGGCGTAGTTTAATTTTTGAAACTTCAAATGTAACATCCCCCTCTGGCACGTATCACAATATTGTCCGCTTTGGGCCACTCGGCATGAGGACTTCCCAGAGGGTCACCCATCCTGGTACTACTCCCGCCCGAGCACGCTTAACTGCAGAGTTCTTATGAGATCTGCTGCCCTCACGGCTTTAAAACGTGTTGTGATAGGGAAGGTATCCACACCCCTTATAAGGAATGATTAGTTTTCCTTCCCAGCCGATGTGGGATCAGATCTAACCCACTTTCACCCCCCATTATAGGGTTCGACGTCCCCGTCGAACACATCGACACATGCCTTAACTCTGATACCATTTGTAACATCCCCCTCTGGCACGTATCACAATATTGTCCGCTTTGTGCCATTCGACTCGGGGACTTCCCAGGGGGTCACCCATCCTGGTACTACTCCCGGCCGAGCACACTTAACTGCAGAGTTCTTATGGGATCTGCTGCCCTCACGGCTTTAAAATGCGTTGTGTTAGGGAAGGTATCCACACCCCTTATAAGGAATGCTTAGTTCTCATTCCCAGCCGATGTGGGATCAGATCTAACCCACTTTCACCCCCCATTATAGGGTTCGATGTCCCCGTCGAACACATCGAACCGTGCCCTAGCTCTGATACCATTTGTAACATCCACGTATCACAATATTGTCCGCTTTGGGCCACTCGGCACGAGGACTTCCCAGGGGGTCACCCATCCTGGTACTACTCCCGCCCGAGCACGCTTAACTGCAGAGTTCTTATGGGATCTGCTGCCCTCACGGCTTTAAAACGCGTTGTGATAGGGAAGGTATCCACACCCCTTATAAAGAATGCTTAGTTCTCCTTCCCAGCCGATGTGGGATCAGATCTAACCCACTTTCCTTATAATTGGGGGTGAAAGTGGGTTAGATCTGATCCCACATCGGCTGGGAAGGAGAACTAAGCATTCCTTATAAGGGGTGACCCCCTGGGAAGTCCCCGTGCCGAGTGGCCCAAAGTGGACAATATTGTGATACGTGCCAGAGGGGGAAGTTACAAATGGTATCAGAGCCAGGGCACGTGTCGATGTGTTCGACGGGGACGTCGAACCCTATAATGGGGGGTGAAAGTGGGTTAGATCTGATCCCACATCGGATGGGAAGGAGAACTAAGCATTCCTTATAAGGGGTGTGGATACCTTCCCTATCACAACGCCTTTTAAAGCCGTGAGGGCAGCAGATCCCATAAAAACTCTGCAGTTAAGCGTGCTCGGGCAGGAGTAGTATCAGGATGGGTGACCCCCTGGGATGTCCCCGTGCCGAGTGGCCCAAAGCGGACAATATTGTGATACGTGCCAGAGGGGGATGTTACATCAAAAATTCGTAACTTTCACATACGAGCTCCGTTTTTGACGTTCTTTATATTCATGTGTAGGTGAGACCACACTCTACAACTTTTGTTTAGACTCCGTCAGCTAATTTGGACTTATTTTTTAAATTTATATTTTTAATAGGCCGGGATAGGAAAAGTTCGTTATAAATTCATAACTTATTTATCTGATATCCGTTTTTGTCCGTCTTCTTACCATTGTTCTACTATTGATGAGACATTCGATTATCGTTTAGGTTGTGTCACCTAAAGATCGTTCGATCTTTATTTCGAATTTCGGGCCATGTACTGCTATGTCGAGTCTTGGAAAAATAACAATTTCATCATACGAAGTCAGATTTGGACATTATTTTTATGAACACTCTCGGTTTAATGAATACTACATCTTTCATTTAGAGAGTTAAGGCTAAAAAGCATTTTATTAAAAAGTCTCTTTTTACGCTAAACAGTGTTTTGCTGGTTATGTCGCGTATCTTCGTTTGGTCATAACTTCTTCGTTATAACTCGGATTTTAGTGTTCTTTATATTTTTGGAAACCTTATTACGATCTCTACCACTTTATTCATCACAATTAAGATTATTGAACTGTAACATCCGGACTTTTATCAGGTATCTTGTTAATTGCATTTTTGTTGATTTGTGAGGGGGACTCGGCGAGTTGGAGCTCAGACTCGCCGAGTAGGGACGCAGATTTGGATGCAGGATTGCGCCTGGACTCGGCGAGTCTGCGCTGTGTAATGAAACCCTAATTTCTCGGGTTTGAGACTTATTTAAAGGGCCTAATGGCCGTCATTTGTGCCCACCAGCCCTTGAGTGAAACCCTAATCCTGTGTGAGCACTTGGAGCTAAGTAGGAGGCCATTATTGACCTTGAAGGTGCCATTTTTGCAAGGAAGAGAAGAGCTAGCCAAGGGAAAACAAGAAGGAGCCATTTCTGTAGGTTAGGAGTCCAGAGCATCATTTTGTGGTAATAAATCCGACTTATCTTCTTGTTTGTTACTGTTTATCTAGATTTAGGATTGTTGAACCCTTTCATGGCTAGGTTTGGTGTCCTTTTTGGTCCCTTATGAGGTTGGAACCATAGATCTGGACCCTTAGGGGTCCAGAGTGTCCCTTTACCCAAGCTTTTTGGGGATCAATGGAGGCTTTAGATTGGAATCCTCATGCCTTAGGTCAAAAACTCCATTATGGAGCTATAGTGGGTGTTATGAGCACCAAGATGGGAACTTTACGTGATGAATCAGTCGAGGGAGGCCAGATCTATAGTTTTGGAAGGAGATCTGACCTTAGAAGCGAGATTGGAGTGGTTGCATGGCACGGACTCGCCGAGTCTGTTCATCCGACTCAGCGAGTATCTTGAAGATTGCCTTGGGACTATTCATCGAGTGGTCCAATCGAGTCATGGGTAGACTCAGTGAGTCAGGGTGAGTTGGAGAGGGGTGACGGGTGGACTGAGTCAACCTTGGACTCGTCGAGTTGTCCTAGAGACTCGACGAGTTGAGTCGGGGTAGCCCCGCGATTCATGCAGGAGAAACTCGTCGAGTAAGGGGGGGGGGGATACTCGACGTGTAGTAAGAAGATTTCAGAGGGTTGGTGAAAACGTCTAGACTCGCCGAGTCGCTATGGTACTCGCCGAGTCCGGTCAGACTTGACCGTTGACCGTTGACCAGAGTTGACTTGTGTTGACTTCTTTTAGATAGTCAACCTTAGAGATATAAAGTATTAATTAGAAACATATAATGCTATAGGAGGATTAGAGCTCGGAGGATCGAGCACGAGGGATTCCCAGGATTCGTGAGATACCGAGATACGCGAGGTGAGTCTTCTCACTATACTATATTACCTTGAGTAGGTAATCCGAGCTATATGATAGAGTATTTGTATGCTATGTATGTTATGTGTTGTACTGCATTAGTTATATGTGATTTATGTAGTGCATGTTTATCAGAGCTAGAACCTGAGGGTTCACAGAGTTTGGGTGCACGGACCCACAGAGTTATAGCCTCGAGTGGCTAATATGTGTTATATGTGGTATTTTGGGGAACTCACTAAGCCTTGTGCTTACAGTGTTTGATGTTATTATTTTAGGTACTAGTGACGACCGCGGGAAGGCGCCGGCTTGATCCGTACACACACACTCGGAGTTTGTACATTGTGATCTTGGGATTTTGTATTGACCTATTTTGGATAATTAATGTGGTTATTTGATGAATAGTAATGGAATTATGTTTTATAAGAAAATTGAAAATTTTGTTTTGAAATTTACGGTGTTACAAATTGGTATCAGAGCCTTGGTTTGAGGGATTCGGGTACACCTTCGGGGGTATTTGAACTCAAACTGAGGAATTGGAAAGGTATTTTCAAAAGAAAACCTAACTTTTCTAAGAGTAAAAGATTTTCTTGAAAAGGAAACAAATTCCAGGAAGAAACGTGTGTACGATCAGTCAGCGCCCGAACGGTGAATTCCCAAAATACCTTTGTATTACGTGATATTAATATTGAGATGATGTATCTGCATGCTAGAGTAGGCTAGGTATTGCTAATAGGACTAGAGTGGCCTGATTTGTGATGCCTTAGCCTAGGGAGGGTGAGCTGCTATGAGATGCTGAGAGTGAGTTGATAGCAGTAAGGGGTTTATGAGAGATCTATTAGAGAGTGGTTCACGCATGATAGAGTACTTGGGAATTGGAATCCGAAGAGGAAGGTTTGGGGTGTGTACTGAGACGGTAGGGACAGTAGTATTGGGCCCGTACTACTGAAAGCACCGGGGCAGTACACAGTCCAAATAAGAATCTTGGGATACCAAAAATCAAGGAGGAGTGGATTATTGAGTGTGAGAATGTTCGAGTGAATTCTAATTTATCGCATGTTGTATTTCAGAGGTTGATCATGGTGAGGACACGTCATATGCTGGAGGATGTCGGAGCTAGTGATGAGGAGATTCGACAGATCATTCATGAGGAGGTGGCTGCGGTCATCAGAGCTGAGATACCAGAGATGTTCGGGTCTATCAAGACCGCGCTGATTGAGACATTTGATGAGCGTTACGCCGCTCTTTCTGAGGCTGCTGTTGCAGCGGCTACCGCAGCAATCGCTGCGACGAGACCCCAGGGAGGTGATGCGTCACTATTTCGGGAGTTCAGCAACACCAAACCACCAGAGTTTGATGGTACACAGGATCCGGTGGCAGCTATGAGGTGGATATCTGATATGGAGGGGTGCTTCTTCACTTGCTCGTCCCCTGAGCATTTGAAGGTTCGGTTCGCGCTGAACCAGCTTCGCTTGGGAGCGAAGGACTGGTGGAAGTTTGTGACGGCGCATTTCACGCCTGCTGAGCTCTCGGCAGTGACCTGGGAGAGGTTCACTACCATGTTCCGAGATGAGTACGTTCCCCAGGTGGAGAGGGAGCGTCTGGCACAGGAGTTTCTGACCCTCAAGCAGGGTACTGAGTCAGTTACAGCGATCACGAGGATGTTCCATGAGAGGGCGATGTTCTGCCCTGAGCACGTGTCCACTGAGCAGGCACGTATGAGCCGCTACCAAAGCATTTTGAGACGGGATATTCGGGAGTTCACTGCGAACTCCTCGTATCGGACATTTGCTGAGCTTCAGGCAAATGCCCGAAAGAGGGAGATTGAGCTTGAGACTCAGGCCAGGGAGGAGGCGGAGTCTCTGGGGAGGGATCGGCGGCCGGCACAGCTTCAGCCGGCAGCCAAGCGGGCCAAGCCCGCTGATCCCAAACCCGGGAGCCAGAAGGGCCGCACTTGCGGGAAGTGCGGCAAGGGTCACGATGGAGTCTGTCGAGCAGGATCTTGCTACAAATGTGGCATGGAGGGGCATATGGCCAAGGACTGCCCCAAGGGGTTTGCAGTGTGTTTTCACTGTAACCAGACCGGACACCGGAAGGCGGAGTGTCCGCTGCTGCGTGGAGCATCTCAGGGATCTGCTCCCGCCGCCATCAGAGCTACAGAGAGTCGGCCTGTGAAGGCCGAGGCACCGAGAGCTCGAGGGAGAGCCTTTCGGCTGACTACGGAAGAGGTCCGCGCTGCACCCGACGTTGTGGCTGGTACGTTTCCTTTTATATATCTATTTTTGGTGTTGAGATATTATGCTTATATCATGCTATGCATAGGTACCTTCCTTGTGAACTCTGTGCCTGCTTTAGTGTTATTTGACTCGGGTGCGAGTCGGTCTTTTGTATCTTTGGCCTTTAGTCAGCATATCAGTGTTAGTCGTGAGGCATTGAGTCGGCCTATGCGGGTTTCCATAGCCGCCGACAGAGTGATTTGTGCCACGGAGGTCCTCCGGGGATGTGTGTTAGAGATTTTTGGGGTTGAGTTTCCGATCGATCTGGTTCCTATTGCGATGGGTGATGTCTGTGTCATAGTGGGCATGGACTGGTTGAGCTGATTCGGCGCGGTTATCGACTGCGAGCGTCAGCTGGTGACCATACGAGATCCTGGTGGGGGAGTTCTTTCGGTATACAGTGAGGGTACACGTTCTGGATCAGCCTTTTGTTCGGCCGCTAGGGCGAGGCAGTGTTTACAGCAGGGCTGTAAAGGTTTTGTGGTGTATGTGATGGATACGCGAGTGATCTCCAAGAAACCAAGTTCAGTGGATGAAGTTCCGGTGGTGCGTGAGTTTCCAGATGTTTTTCCCGAAGAATTACCAGGTGTGCCTCCCGTGAGGCAAGTGGAGTTCGGTATCGATTTGGTTCCGGGAGCCGCGCCTATCGCTAAGGTGCCTTATCGCCTTGCACCTCCAGAGATGCAAGAGTTATCCTCGCAGCTTCAGGAGCTGCTGGGGAAGGGGTTTATTCGGCCGAGTAGCTCGCCGTGGGGAGCACCTATTCTGTTTGTGAAGAAGAAGGACGGCTCGCATCGAATGTGTATTGATTACCGAGAATTGAATAAGCTGACGGTCAAGAACCGTTACTCGTTGCCAAGGATCGACGATTTATTCGATCAGTTGCAGGGAGCATCTTGGTTCTCCAAGATTGATTTGAGGTCGGGCTATCATCAGGTGAGAGTGCGGGACGAGGACGTCCAGAAGACAGCATTCAGGACGCGTTATGGGCATTATGAGTTCGTGGTGATGCCTTTTGGGCTCACCAATGCCCCGACTGTGTTCATGGACCTCATGAACCGGGTATGTAGGCCGATGTTGGATCGGTCGGTGATTGTGTTCATCGATGATATTCTGGTGTATTCGAGATCTAGAGAGAAACACGAGGAGCATTTGAGGGAGGTTCTTGGAGTTTTGAGATCGGAGAAACTTTATGCAAAGTTTTCCAAGTGCGATTTCTGGTTGCGGGAGGTCCAGTTTCTGGGGCACGTCGTTAATCAGAAAGGGATATTGGTCGATCCGGCCAAGGTTGACGTGGTGATGAGGTGGGAGGTGCCAAAATCACCTTCTGAGATCAGGAGCTTCCTTGGGTTGGCAGGGTACTATCAGAGGTTTATCAAGGATTTCTCCAAGATTGCAGTGCCACTCACCAGATTGACCCGGAAGGGTGTTACATTTTTATGGGGTCCCGAGCAGCAGACCTCCTTTGAGACGCTTCGCCAAAGGTTGTGTGAAGCTCCGGTTTTAGCTCTTCCGGAAAGGATGGAAGATTTTGTGGTATTCTGTGATGCATCAATTTTAGGGCTGGGAGCGGTGCTGATGCAGAAGGGACATGTGATAGCATATGCATCGAGGCAGTTGAAGCCTCATGAGACAAGGTACCCCACACATGATTTGGAGTTGGGGGCGGTGGTGTTCGCTCTCAAGATTTGGCGGCACTACTTGTATGGGGTTCGTTGTACGATATACACGGACCATAAGAGCTTGAAGTACTTGATGGATCAGCCTAACCTAAATATGCGGCAAAGGAGGTGGTTAGATGTAGTCAAGGATTATGATTGCGAGATTTTGTACCACCCGGGCAAGGCTAATGTGGTAGCCGACGCATTGAGTCGCAGGGCAGAGAGTACTCCACTGCGAAATGTATGTTTGAGATTGACCGTGATAGCTCTAGTTCTGGACGCCATTCGTGGGGCACAGGCCGAGGCTGTGCATCCGGAGATGCAGAAGAGAGAACGGGTCGTTGGTTTGGTTTCTGAGTTTGTGTCGGATAGTCGAGGGCTTATGACTTATCAGGGCCAGATTTGGGTACCGTTTGTGGGCGGTACGCGTACTACGTTGATGGAGGAAGCTCATAGATCGAAATTTTCGATGCATCCCGGGGCTACAAAGATGTACTTAGATCTGAGGAAAGAATATTGGTGGCCTTGTATGAAGAGGGACGTCGCGTGGTTTGTCGAGAGGTGTTTGACCTGTCGAAGGGTGAAGGCCGAGCACCAAAGACCGCATGGTAAGTTGCAACCATTGGAGATTCCCGAGTGGAAGTGGGAACAAATCGCTATGGATTTCATCACCAAATTGCCGAGGACTGCCAGAGGAGTTGATGCAATTTGGGTGATTGTGGATAGGTTGACGAAGAGCGCTCACTTTCTCGCCATCAGTGAGAGTTCTTCGGCGGAAAAGTTGGCGGAGGTTTATGTGAGAGAAGTAGTATCTCGGCATGGGGTGCCGATCTCGATTGTTTCGGACTGTGATGTGCGCTTCACTTCCCGATTCTGGAAGAAGTTTCATGAGGAGTTGGGTACTAAGCTACATTTTAGTACCGCATATCACCCCCAGACAGACGGCCAGAGTTAGCGGACAATTCAGACGCTTGAGGACATGCTTCGAGCATGTGTATTGGATTTTGGGGGTAGTTGGGATACGTATTTACCCTTGGCAGAGTTTTCCTACAATAACAGCCATCATTCGAGCATCGGTATGCCGCCCTTTGAGCTGTTGTATGGTAGGAGGTGTCGGACTCCCATTTGTTGGGGTGAGGTTGGGCAGAGAGTGATGGGCAGTACAGAGATTGTGATTCAGACGACAGAGCAGATTCAACGGGTTAGACAGAGTTTATTGATCGCCCAGAGCCGACAAAAGAGCTATGCGGACAGGCACCGGTCAGAGATTGAATTTCAGGTCGGCGACTTTGTTCTCCTGAAGGTTTCTCCTTGGAAAGGGGTGATTCGGCTCAGGAAGAGAGGCAAGTTGGGGCCTCGATTTATAGGTCCATTTCGTGTGATTGCGAGGGTAGGCCGGGTAGCCTATCGGTTGGAATTGCCAGCAGAGTTGGGTCAGATTCACGACACATTTCATGTGTCACAGTTGAGGAAGTGTATAGCCGATGAATCGGCAGTGGTTCCGTTAGAGTACATTCAGGTAGATGCAAGCCTGAATTATGCCGAGAGACCAGTGGCCATCAGGGATCAGAAGATCAAGGTTCTGAGAAATAAGGAGGTACCACTGGTGTTGGTTCAGTGGCAACACCGGAGGGGATCAGAGATGACCTGGGAGCCAGAGCGTATGTTGCAGGAGCAGCACCCGGAGCTGTTTTTAGAGCGAGACTTCGAGGGCGAAGTCTAGTTCTAGTGGGGGAGAGTTGTAACATCCGGACTTTTATCAGGTATCTTGTTAATTGCATTTTTGTTGATTTGTGAGGGGGACTCGGCGAGTTGGAGCTCAGACTCGCCGAGTAGGGACGCAGATTTGGATGCAGGATCGCGCCTGGACTCGGCGAGTCCAGGGTATGGACTCGACGAGTCTGCGCTGTGTAATGAAACCCTAATTTCTCGGGGTTGAGACTTATTTAAAGGGCCTAATGGCCGTCATTTGTGCCCACCAGCTCTTGAGTGAAACCCTAATCGTGTGTGAGCACTTGGAGCTAAGTAGGAGGCTATTATTGACCTTGAAGGTGCCATTTTTGCAAGGAAGAGAAGAGCTAGCCAAGGGAAAACAAGAAGGAGCCATTTCTGTGGGTTAGGAGTCCAGAGCATCATTTTGTGGTAATAAATCCGACTTATCTTCTTGTTTGTTACTGTTTATCTAGATTTAGGATTGTTGAACCCTTTCATGGCTAGGTTTGGTGTCCTTTTTGGTCCCTTATGAGGTTGGAACCATAGATCTGGACCCTTAGGGGTCCAGAGTGTCCCTTTACCCAAGCTTTTTGGGGATCAATGGAGGCTTTGGATTGGAATCCTCATGCCTTAGGTCAAAAACTCCATTATGGAGCTATAGTGGGTGTTATGAGCACCAAGATGGGAACTTTACGTGATGAATCAGTCGAGGGAGGCCAGATCTATAGTTTTGGAAGCAGATCTGACCTTAGAAGCGAGATTGGAGTGGTTTCATGGCACGGACTCGCCGAGTCTGTTCATCCGACTCGGCGAGTATCTTGAAGATTGCCTTGGGACTGTTCAGAGAGTGGTCCAATCGAGTCATGGGTAGACTCAGTGAGTCAGGGTGAGTTGGAGAGGGGTGACGGGTGGACTGAGTCAACCTTGGACTCGTCGAGTTGTCCTAGAGGCTCGGCGAGTTGAGTCGGGGTAGCCCCGCGATTCATGCAGGAGAAACTCATCGAGTAAGGGGGGGGGGGGGGATACTCAACGTGTAGTAAGAAGATTTCAGAGGGTTGGTGAAAACGTCTAGACTCGCCGAGTCGCTATGGTACTCGCCGAGTCCGGTCAGACTTGGCCGTTGACCGTTGACCAGAGTTGACTTGTGTTGACTTCTTTTAGATAGTCAACCTTAGAGATATAAAGTATTAATTAGAAACATATAATGCTATAGGAGGATTAGAGCTCGGAGGATCGAGCACGAGGGATTCCCAGGATTCGTGAGATACCGAGATACGCGAGGTGAGTCTTCTCACTATACTATATTACCTTGAGTAGGTAACCCGAGCTATATGATAGAGTATTTGTATGCTATGTATGTTATGTGTTGTACTGCATTAGTTCTATGTGATTTATGTAGTGCATGTTTATCAGAGCTAGAACCTGAGGGTTCACAGAGTTTGGGTGCACGGACCCACAGAGTTATAGCCTCGAGTGGCTAATATGTGTTATATGTGGTATTTTGGGGAACTCACTAAGCCTTGTGCTTACAGTGTTTGATGTTATTATTTTAGGTACTAGTGACGACCGCGGGAAGGCGCCGGCTTGATCCGTACACACACACTCGGAGTTTGTACATTGTGATCTTGGGATTTTGTATTGACCTATTTTGGATAATTAATGTGGTTGTTTGATGAATAGTAATGGAATTATGTTTTATAAGAAAATTGAAAATTTTGTTTTGAAATTTACTGTGTTACAATGAACAATTTATTTTTGACGCTTATTTTCATCTCAATAAGCTTCTATTTTTTATTATTTCAAAATAAGTTACAATTTGACCTAGACTATTACATTGACTTGAAATATCGTCTTGTCACAAATGCGGGAATAGCTTTGGGTGTGCCTGAACTCAAATTGAGCATTTGGTAGATTTTCATATGAAGAAATGTTTTATAAAAGAAATTTGTAATAAAATAAAAGGGTGTGGTGCATGCAATCAACCGAGCTTCGGTAAGTTTTCCCAAAATACTCATATATGTTTTTTGATATGAATTGAATTGAAAATTTGTGAATTGCATTCTATATTAGGGCTAAGGATCTACTCAGGATTGCATGATAAAATGATAGGAGATATGCCTTTATATGTCTACCGTATGAGCTTGTAGACTTGCATGCTAATACTGATCAATCAGTGATAGGATGGCCTGTTTAGGTTATGCTTTGATTCTGATTACTCAATGCTCGAATGTTGCTTGCTTTGTGCTTTTAGGAGTTAACATTAACATCAGCAAACTAGTAAGAAAAAAATTTGAGTTACATAGTACTGAGATTAGATAATTTTAGAAGGTTAGGTTTAACCCTATTGCACAACTCATGTTTGAGTCCAACTGTTGTAGGGTGAGACCCTTCATTCGAAGAATTATCCAGTGTTGGTGATACGTAATTGTGTTCGTAAGCTAGCTAGGGGGATTTAGAGAGAGTTGTTTTTCCAGATAATGGCGTGGAGTGGTGTGGTGCTAGCCCTAGGAAAACCTAGAAGGTGATTCGGTGATGAGAGCTTTGCTTTGCTAGAGGTCATCTGGATTGATAGGGAAGTAACTTGGGGGATTCGAGGTGATCCTTGAGGAAAGTATGGATAGATGTGAAATGTAGTATGGGCCCGTACTACTAGAAGTAGAGGATCTATACTCGAGACAAGGAAAGTCACGATGATACCAGGAAGCTTGTAGATTGTGGGATTCTTTGAGTATATTCTGATGGCTTATTGTAACACCAGTCAAAATAGGTCAAAAACAATCACATGTGATTATGCCAATCATGTAATGTGACTTTGTTAAACTAGTAAAGTGACAAATTTCTATATAATTCATGATAACATATGAACTTTCATACATAATTTATGATAAAACTCAAATTATACAACCACACGATTCCAAAAATATAGAGAACATCTA
This sequence comes from Lactuca saligna, assembly GCF_052625555.1. Taxonomy (NCBI): domain Eukaryota; kingdom Viridiplantae; phylum Streptophyta; class Magnoliopsida; order Asterales; family Asteraceae; genus Lactuca; species Lactuca saligna. Next base: position 187,078,161 of record NC_136421.1, on the reverse strand, counting down.
AATCTGACTCCGCGTAAAGAAGTTATGATAAACCGAACACTATAAATATCTATAATAAGAGGAATTTAAATTAGACTTAGAATTAGCTATTTAAGTCTAAAAGAGAGTTGTATTTCTCGTATATACCTACGCGTGCATATAAAGAACGTCAAAAACGGAGGTCGTATGCAAAAGTTATGGCATTCCGAAGATTTAGCTTTTAAAAACCCTAAACTAGCTAATTCACGACGTAAGCTTTATGACGCTCACAACATTTTGTCATAAATCGGAATCTAGAAGCTGCGAGAGGATAAGATCCAATTCACGACGTGAGTTTTACGACACTCACGACGTGAGGAGTAATTCTGTCATAAATCGGAATCTAGAAGCTGCGAGAGGATAAGATCCAAAATTCACGACGTGAGTTTTATGACACTCACGACATGAGGAGTCCCATGACGACCTTTCAAAGCTTGGGACGCAAATGGCAAGTCTACGGAGTGAATCATGAGACTCATGACGTGAGTTTCATGACACTCACGACGTGAGTTTCATGACACTCACGACGTGAGTGTCATAAAATCTTACTATAAATAGAGGCTTCGACCCATTCACTTCCTTCCACCATTTCCTTTCTTCCTCTCTTACTTGCTGAAGCCCTCTTGCATCCTGAGCCCCGACGAAATCGCACGCTGACTGTTTCGCTTAGATATCATAAAAATCACGCTACTAAGGTGAGTTTCACGGCCCCACTTTCTAATATTACGGGGGAGAACGCATGCTGGTCATTGTATATATGTTATTATTATATCTATATGATAATATATAGTTATAATAGTCGGGGTATAGTTGTTCTAAATATAATATTTTGAATATATATCGGTATGTTAATATATTAATATAGATCTTGAGTTATACTTAGGATTCTATATGTATTTTGTGTGTGACATAGTTCCGAAGTTTTATATGTTAAGTTATATAGTATGTTGCAATTAATAGTTTTATGTCAAGATAAAATTAGATATGTTATATGTTGTTGTTATTATTAGTTTTATGTCAAGATAAAATTGGATATGTTGTTATTGTTAGTTTTATGTCAAGATAAAACTAGAAACGTTATATGTTGTTATTATTGGTTTTATGTCAAAATAAAACCTAGTTTTTACTTCAAAATATAGTTGTTATACTGCCTAAATTTTATGAAGTTAGGAGTAATGTTTAAAAGCATAGTCTAGTAACTTAGGCTTTTAGACATGAAAATGTTTTTGTTGTTAGAACCATAGAACGTCGTCGAAGTCTACCTAAGCTAATGTATTTATCATCTAAGATTGGGGATCTTAGTGAAAGTCCTCTGACCTGTATTCGTTAACCTCATGTGAGCGAGGAAGTCGTTCATAATTAGTATACAGGTTGATCACCCCACTTGTGACTGTTAGCTAAATTCAACCGAAAGCGAGTGATGAACTATCCTTTTATTTGTTATTGTTCCAGCATCGATGAAACGTGCGGAAACTACCACAAGGTGTGATCCTTGTACTACCTCAAGGTGTAATCCGTACTACCGCATGGTGTAATGCTTGTACTACAGCAAGTTGTAATCCTTGTACTACCGCAAGTTGTAATCCTTGTACTACCTCAAGGTGTGATCCTTGTACTACCGCAAGGTGTAATCCTTGTACTACCGCAACGTGTAATCCTTGTAATAATAATAGGAGGTATATGATTAAGTCATACAATCGCAACTATAGACTCATGGTAGCACAACTTTAGAAGCATTATACTTTGTCGATATACAAGTATGAATGTTAATTATAAGTTTCCCAAAGACTTATACTCTAAGTATAAGAATCTAGTAGGTATATTACTTGTATATTAACTAGACCACTATACCTATCCTACTTACTCGTATATAATTGAAATAGATTTATACGTAGTGGTTTTACTCGTATAGAATTGAAATAAGATTTATACGTCGCAACTTTTGTTTGTATGGAATTAGAAACACTTATATTTATAGTATATGAGACTTATAGGTATATACTTATTTGGTAAGTAAAATTTTATACCTAGGATATATATACTAAATGTTGGAGAGTCAAAATAATAATTTCAAAACTATACTTTTGAACTTGAGAAAAAGTGTTATTTTTATATGGAGTCAAAACCTGTGAACTCACCAACTTTATGTTGACGTATTTTAAATTGCATGTGTTTTCAGGAAGTTGATAACTATGATACGAGAAATGACCATACACCGCCCGGTGTTTCTGCCGACGGCCGGGGTGTGACACTTATATGGTTTATTTTCAGTATGGTGCTCAATCGAGGAAGTTTTGGTAGTGGTTCTGGTGCCAATGATGGTTCGAGTTCAGGCTCTGGTGTCGGGTTTATGGATTATCAGATATGAAAGTTCTTTTCATTAGAGATTGCCTGCTGTTTTCTTGAGCAGACTCTTGTGATCTTTGGTACGATCAGTGAGGATATTATGGAGTTTCTAGATAAGCGCTTGGGCGGTTTTAATTCTAAAATGGTCGTGATGATGGGAGCCTGCTCTTTGACTTTTTGCGAGTTTTGGGCATGTGAGGCACCATATTTCTTCAGCAAGAATGACCCGATTGCGAGCAGTTGTTGGTTAGAGGATGTCAAGAATGCCTTCCGTACTAGATCTTGCCCAGAGGGGGAAAAGGTCAGACTTGCATCCTATCTTCTGAAAGACAGATCTCGGGTTTGGTGGGAGGAGGCTAGACAAGCTTTGGGAGGTGAGGAGGTTGAATCGATGACATGGGAGGATTTCATGTCGAGGTTTCAGGATGAGTTTGAACCTGTGATTGAGGTCCAACAGTTGGCACGGGAGTTTCAGGACCTTCGCTGGATTACCGAGACGATGGCGGAGATCACAGCTATGTTCCATAAGAGGGCATTACTGGTTCCATAATATGTGGTGTACGATGATATGAAGATGATGAGATATCACTATATGCTGAGGAGCTATATCAGACAGTTTGTAAGTATATCCAGTTGCAAGACATTGGATGATATGGTGGTGAGAGCCAGAGAGAGGAAGATTGACATAGAGATAGAGAAGAGGAGGCAGCCAAATCAAGTTCAGGGTTCTAAGGGTTCGGGTACGAGCCCTAAGGTTTTTTATTCGAGATCGAAAGGCCAACAGAAACGGGGCCATTGTGGCAAGTGCGGAAAGATCCTAAGCCTATCGCTAGCATGTTGTTCTAACATATAATAATATCAAATAAAAGTATGGTATTTTGGGGTGTACTTATTGGCTCTAGCTAATCGTACATAACGCATCCTCCTTGATTATTTTAAAAACCATTTGACAAATAATTTTAAAAAACTTTTTCCTTAGTTTGAGACTGGATTCACATGTGTGTTCCTCCGATTCACTCAAACCAAGGCTCTGATACCAACTTGTACTATCCATAAAACTCAAGAATATATTAACTTTTCAAACAATTCCACAATCCGTCATTGTTTACAAAATATTTTTCAAAATATGTTAATTATTAAATTTTTCTCAAAATCATATAACAAAACACGAGGAGGTGCACGATCACGCCTTTTCCTTCCTGCAATCATCTAAAGTACCTGAAACATAACCCAAAACCGTAAGTCAAAAGCTTAGTGAGTTCCCCGAAAATACCAACACAATAAAAAACCAGAATAATAACAATAAACAACATGCATATAGAGCCTTCAGTCTGAATAGAATGCCCCACAGGCCTACAGTCTACCTGGACCACTCACAGAACCTTCAACATGACTGGAACACCATACTAGGCCTTCTGCTTATATGGACCATTCTCCGGACCTTAGTCTTGACTGGTACGCCCTACTGGCCTTCAGTCTGTTCTGTTCGCCCTAGGTCTGTTGGCCTTCAGCACAACGCATGACCACCACAACCCAACAACACATACACCGTGTCGACACATACATATAACAAACAAGCATATAGATAACCGGCCAATAACAAGCAGGCAGATCCTACAGATTATTAAGCATCGCATCAACCTATCTACCAGGATACTGATATAACATATCACTACATTACTTGATCATACGATAATCAGGATAAAAATCCGAAGGGTCGGCCTAGGAGCCTTCGACCCGTAAGTACAGTGAGGAAAACGCACCTCACATTGAAAGTCTATGGCTACTGGCTCACTAAAACCCCCATGCTATCATAAAAAAAATAATCATCCAATTAATAATTCGATTACAATCCTTGACTAATAATCCGTACTTAGGGTAAATGACCACTCTAACATTTCTCTAGTTGGGCTAAGACCCAGGCCCAAATCTCGATCAAAAAGGCCCAAAAATAAATAATCACTCAAGGCCCATAATTGGCCTAATTTACCAAATTGGGCCCAAACTCCATATTAGGCCTTATCTTAAGGTCCAACTCTTCACTAAGCCCAACACACTCATACTTATATAGTCCAAAAAGGTCCCAGGCATTCAAGACCAAAAGGTGGCCCAATACTCGAAGCCGAAACTCTTAAACCCAACAGATTAAGTAAACTGGGCTTACACAACTGTATGCCCAATTTACTCCGCATTGACCCAGAATCACGACATTGACCACCTACGCCCAACGTACGCCTTGCTACGTGCAGCGTACGCGGTGGCCATGCAAGACTTCGATTAATAGCTTATCCTATTAAGTCCAACATTAAACTTTCATATATAGGTCTAAAGAGTTTTTCCAAACCATAAGGTTTCCAACTTTATGGTTTGACATGTCTTAATAAGGCCCAACACCGAGATTCTATCTTTTATTAACCACTAAAGTCCATTACAACTAGCATGTATGCACCAAATAAGCCAAGATAGCATTTTAATGACTATTGCACCTTATTTCTTCTATAAGGACAGATCCTTTGGTCTTAGATTAGCTCATACTTATTAACACCTTGAAAAGGGACTAAGAACACATAATTTCCTCATGAAAAGATCTAAAAGAAAACAAGGCAATATTAAATCTTTATACCATCTAGAGCTTGTCAAGAATGTAAGAATCCGAGATCCATAAGTTGCTCCCTCACCAAGGTTTCTCCAAGAATCTTCTTTTTCCTCTAACACACCAAGAACACACAAGAAGGCACACACTTGAGGTCCAAAATGCACACTCAAAGATTAGGGCTTGCAAAAACATCCCAAGGGAGTGGAGGTTGACATGTGGAAAGGAAATGAGCCAATATGATATTTGAATACCCTTCAAACCCTGAAATTTAAGGTTTCCTCCGAACATGAGTACGCCCAACGTACGTGAGTGTACACCAGCTTACTAGGGTGCACCCTAGTATGCTCAGCGTACACACATGTACACTTAGCATACTCCTCCTTGCCCATATTACAAATAGGCCACTAAGGTTTCATGGCATAATTCTTGGACTTAGGGATCAAATTAACATATAATTTAAAACAAAGGGATGAATTTGAAGATACCTGAAAACCGGGGTGTTACAACTCTGCCCCACTTGAACTAGAAATCATTCTCAAAGTCTAACGCAGAGAAAAAATCTGGATAATAATCCCGCATCTCAGCATCTGGCTCCCTGATCCACTCGGAGCCCCTCCGGTGCTGTCATCATATCTTTACCAACGTTACTTCCTTGTTAGGCAAAACATTTACCTTCCTTTAGAAAATAGGTAATGGCCTATCAACATAGTTCATGCGCTCATCAAACTGAATATCATCCAAATACACCACTGCATCCTCATCCAATATGCACTTTCGCAGCTACGAAACATGAAAAGCGTTGTGAATCTCACCGAGCTCCTTAGGAAGATCCAATTTGTAAGCAACCTTTCCAACCCTTGCAATAACTCAAAATGGAATAATATAACGGGAACCCAATTTCCCCATCCTCCTTAAAAAAATCTCACATTTCCAAGGAGAGATTTTTAGTAACACCATGTCGCCCACCTGAAATTCCAACTCAGATCGGCGTTGGTCGACATAGCTCTTCTGCCGACGCTGAGTAGTCTAAAATCTTTTCCTGTTCTGCTGAATCATCTCCGTAGTCTAAAGGACCAACTCAGTCCGCCCCATAACCCTATGACCAATCTCGCCCTTCTAAACCGGGATACGACATCTCCGCCTATACACGAGCTGGAAATGCGGACCACCAATGGTGGAGTGAGAACTGTTGTTATAAGAGAACTTTTCAAGAGGTAGGTAGGAGTCCTAGATGCCACCAAAATCGATGAAAAATGCCCACAACATATCCTCAAGAGTCTGTATTGTCTGCTCACTTTGGCCGTTGGTCTGCGGATGATAAGCTGTGCTGAAGTGAAACCTGATGCTCAATTCCTCATGGAATTTTTTCCAAAAAACGGGAGGTGAACCGAACATCACGGTCTGAGAAAATGGAGAATGGAACCCCATGTCGAGCAACGATCTCAAGAATATACACATCAGCCAACTTCTCGGCCGAAGAACTCTCCCGAATCACCAGGAAGTGGGCACTCATGGTCAATCGATCCACGATGACAAAAATTGTATCGAAACCCTTTGCTATCTTCAGTAACTTGGTGATGAAACCCATCGAAATTTGCTCCCATTTCCACATGGGAACCTCCAGAGGCTGTAGCTTGCCATGCAGCCTCTGATGCTCAACCTTGATCATCCTACAGGTCATGTAACTCTCCACGTACCAGGCTAGCTCTCTCTTCATACACGGCCACCAATAGCTCTATCTCAGATCCCGATACATCTTGGTAGCCCCCGGATGGATAGAAAATTGAGACTTATGTGCATCCTCTAACACAATCTGTTTGGCCCTACTAGACATAGGAACCCATACCCGACCACAACGGGTCAACAATCCACAACTATGTGGAACAAATATGGCGATCTCACCCCTGATCCTCTCTATCTTCCAGTTCTCTTCCTGAACGCCCTCTGCCCGAGCCTCCGTAATCAATCCTAAAAGCAATGAATACACTAATAACCTTATATACAACAACTCATCTGACCCAACCGACTTGCGACTCAAAGCATCCACCACCACATTTGCTTTACCCAGATGGTAAAGGATCTCGCAGTCATAATCCTTGACTACGTCCAGCCACCTGCATTGCCTCATGTTTAGGTTTCGTTGATCCAGAATATGTCTCAAACTCTTGAGATCTGTGTAGATAGTAAAACAGACCCCATAAAGATAATACATCCAAATCTTGAGGGCAAAAACCATTGCCCCCAACTCCATATCATTGTGGTATATCTCGTCTCATACAACTACAACTGCCATGAAGCATAAGCTATCACCCGTCCTCTCTGCATGAGGACCGCCCCCAAGCTAGTGATGGATGCATCACAGAATACCACAAATTCCTTAATTCCCTCTAGGTGGGTCAAACCCCGGGCCTCACATAATTTTCTCGAAAGGTCTAAAATGTCGAGTCTTACTCAAGGCCCCATTAGAAATCCACCCCCAATCCTCGTCAGATGAGTGAGGGGTACTGTAATTTTGGAGAAATCCTGAATAAATCTTCAATAGTACCATTCTAAACCTAAGAAATGCCTTATATCCAAGGGAGATTTCAGAACCTCCCACTGTATCATAACTTTGATCTTTGTCGGATCTACCAATATCCCATCTTGATTAACAAGGTGTCCAAGGAACTGAACCACTCGTAATGAAAACTTGCACTTCGAGAACTTATCATAAAGTCGTTCTCGCCTCAAAACCCCCAATAGCTCACAAAGATGCTCCTCATGCTGCTCTATGGGCTTGAAAGATACCAAGATATCATCAATAAATACAATAACCAAATGATCAAGCATCAACCTGGATACTCGATTCATCAATTCCATAAATAGCATAGGCGTATTAGTGAGCCCAAATGGCATCACCACGAACTCGTAATTGTTGGATTAGGTGTCTAAGCCTATAACTATTTTTGGTATGTACTTGATTTTATTATCAGCATGGTCCTTTTGGGTTGCCTTCACTCATGCAACTTGATAAGATGATAAGAGGAGAAAGAGTAGGATTTATTATATGAATAATAAATTTGTACTTAGAATGGTTTTATTAATATATTAATAGATTAATATATTATTTGGAAATCATATTATTAATTATTAATTGATCAGAAATTTTTGGGATTAAAGGAATTGATTAATAATGGAGGCACTTATTTTGTAAATCAGTAATAGTTGTAGTTTGGGCTAATGGACCTTATTGATAAGAGGTGGATGAAAATATATGGAAAGCCCATATAATTTTCTTCCAAGGGCTTTTTATATGGGGGTCCATGGATTGCTTAAGGCTTAAGTAAGGAAATTAGGGTTTCCACCTTAAAAATCCTAATAAGTCTCAACTATAAATATACCCTCTACATAGGATTTCGGCCATATAAGTATTGTGAGAAACCCTAGTCAAAATCCTTCCCTCTCCAAGTCATCCTTTGCAAGAGTGTTTGTGACTCCAATAGAGGTGCAACATTTGGGGCACTAAGCTTTCAAAGGTCAAGGAATTCTTGTTATTGCTACATAACAAGTGAGGTAAGGAATCTAACCCTAAAAATGTGATATTTGAAATCATGTATACTAGACTTAGGTTTATGCTTTGGTTGATTATCTGCATGTATAACTTGAGAAAAACCTATACACAAAGCATTAGGGTTGCATGTACACCATAGGAATGTTGTAGTTCTCAAAACCCATCAGTGGTATCAGAGCGCCTAGGTTTTTTTTTTCTGTTATATGTGATGCTAATGTGAACTGTTCAAAGTTGGAAAACTTTCATTTTTTTCTTTCTGCATGAGCACACGAGGTGGTAAAAGTCACCATGAGGTGGTGGACCCTCACGACGTTAGCATAATGCTTACGACGTGAACTCGGTCCTATAATCAGCATTGCCTACTTGCAACACTAAGTGTAATAATTTTGCTCCCACTAGCATAATAATTAACATAATAATTATGATTCTATTAGCATAATGATTATGTATTTTCTAGCATAACGATTATGTTCCCACTATCTTTCACATGTACTTAGAAATCAGTTGCACTTCTAGAAATCAATACATATAGACTTTCTTACCAAAGATCAGATTTATGCTATGTGGTGCTTTGATAAGTCTTTTCCCAGACTTCTCAAGCTCATACACCTTTCAATAGATAGATTGTGTGTGTGTCTAAACCCTTTCAGAACTAATAACAATAGGTCCCATATATTCTAACTATTTTCCATTTCTCACAAATCGAACTATGAAAAGGGATGATGTAATCATACTTGAATTTGAGAACGTAAACAACATACTGGCTAACTCTAATCCTTTAAAATCTAGAAGTGAAAGCGTTTCCTCATAATCATTTTCATGAAGTAGAGAGAAACCTCTTATCACTTATATTTATGGGGTATGTGTTCCTATCCATGTGATTTCGTCATTTCCAACCACTATCATAAGAAAGGGTTCATGACAAATCCAAACTCATATGGACTGAACTTGCTCAATCTTAATTCCATGCCTTATGGTCACACAAGGGCCTACCATTGCTTTCAACTTATTCAGCAGCTCACCTATACAGATCAATATACTTTAACTGATTAAGGTGCTTAACCTTATGCAATCAAATGAGAACTCATAGAACTCAAATGCATAGTCAACTTGACTGGAATGGGCACAGAAACAACAATATGTCAACAAGATAGGTTATGAACCTCTAGTCATGTGCTAGTGATTACTAAATGGTTTATTCTCGATTAGCTCTTGAAACTATTCAAGATCATTAAGACTCCCAATGACCTCTTGACATATAAGATTCTCTGTGAAGCAACATTCTTGACAAAAAAATATTAAAGAGTTAGTGCAGATTCTTATTAAGATAACACTTCATGTAATTGGTCTTAGTTGGTCTTTCTTTTAGCCAAAACATCAAAACTACCAATTTCAATTGTGCAAGAGTAAGAAAACAATTCCATTCCACATTTCATGAGGTGTTTTAAACCTACTTAGAACATGTTACTCAAGGTATAAATTGGAGTAACTAGAGTATAACTCTAAAACTTTGATTTTGGAATGAACTACGATTTATACTTTTGATTCAACCATTTCAATAATTCCTGATACCTCTTCTTAGTCATGTAAATGCACTAAGGTGTCCTTCGTTAGAGGATCAATTGTTACATGGTTCCATAATTATTAGGTTGATCATAAAACACGATACTAAAGTACTCACCTTTCTTTCAGATTACAGAAACTTTTATCTTTCTGCCCAATTTGATTTTTCTTATTCGTTCTGTTGTACATTGAAACCTTTTAATTATCAGAATTACACTTAAACTTGTAAGCATAACCATATTTACTGAACTATCCGTAAATCATGACAAATAGACTTATATTCCTTTATGGTGGATTTGACCAGTCCACATCAATGTGTACTAGATCCTTTTAGTCCTTCACTTGACACACATACATATGTGGACAAGGAATCAAACCCAATTTCCTAAGGATCAAGATTTCTCATACATCACACAATCCAAGTTTTTGTCTAATTGAAACTTGGGTGATGAGAATCCTTCCTCACTTGGCAAATTGCGACACTATCATAAGCGATATAACTAAGAATCAAATCCCTTTTCAACTTTGCTATCAACAGAAATATAAGCACCAATTTTTCACAAATGTCATTGCAAGGATACGTAAAATAAGATAAAATCAAAACCCCTTTTATTTATAAAATGCAGAAAACCTTGTCCTAACTATGCAAATACATATGAAAACTATGTTTCTAAATATTCCTAAGCAATCAATCATAACTCTTAAGTAGCTCTCGTCACGATTAGACTTAGCTTACTCTTCTTTTAAGTGTCCTTCCTTTTCTTCGATCCTACAAAACATCAAAATGCAATCTTACCATGGCCAATTTCTCTCCCTTAGGAGAAGAAATCATTTCTTGACTATCATCGTTGTCATCACTTTTCCCCATGGAAATTTGGGAAGTGGATCTTCCAATCAATTTTGCTTTATAGTGCGCCAAATCATTGTTGATTTAGCAGCAATTAGAAAATATGTTAGATTAATAAGGGTCACATCGTGGTTTGTCCTATAGTAGTCCTTAACAAAGTAACTATACGACCCGAGAAGTGATTGAAGAACAAAGTCAACATCCAACTTCCTCAGGAAGACGACACCTAACATTCCCAATCTATCAATGTGTGACTTCATCTTCAAGATGTATGCACACACAGACCTTCCATCTTGGTGTTTACTTAGCAATAGGGCTTGAGTCAATTTGAACTTTTCAAGTCAATGAAATTGTGGGTTAAGGAGAATTATTGGAGGATGTGGAGGAAGGAAAGTATGATTTCTAGTTCCACCTTTGCACGAAGAAGGGATTGATCTTTCACCTTTATTGACATGTGGAATATCATCTTCGAATGGAAAGCCTTTACTAAAGGATTGAGGAATACCATAGTTGTCAAAATTAGACATCTACAAAAGGAGAGAAATTCAAGTCAGTTGATTTAATCCTTAATATAACACCAAAAATGAAATATCCAGGCTAGGACCCAACACAGTCATTCACAATTTGAACGGGGGATGCCATAATCCAATTGCGAATTATTTGAAGGTAGATGAATGACGATTTACTAATTCCACCACGAAAATACAATTTTAAACAAATTAGGTTTTAAATAAAATTCCTAGATCTTTTGAGATTCATTGAATTTTTCAATGGCATGTTTAATCTCGATTATGCCCTTCAAGTTTGTGACTAGGATACCGAGGATCACAAACAATGTGTGGATAACCATGCAAATTAGCTTGGTACTCTCGATGTTATTTATGACCTAATCAATGTGTCGGTTAACCACACATGCTCCATTGATCAACGATAATTTACGAGAGACCCATTGCCACCCTTCACTAGTCCACATTAGCGTGCTGGTTAACCACACAAGCTCCACTAACTAACCAACAAGGTGCAATGTGCAATTTCATGGGTTAGAATTAATTTACATTTTCCTAAATTAAGTAAGATTGAGAATTTATAAAAGGTTTAGTTACTTTTCTATGTTCATTATACTTTTATGGAGCGCTTAGTGTCCTCTCCAATCCATTCGGCTAAGGATCCTCTACTAGTTAAGAGTGCGGTGGGTAAGAGTGGATACCCAATGGCGGTCATTTTACAGGTCACTTCCTTAAACACCCCCTATAGACCAGCTTCGTGAACGAGACTTATACATACATACATACATAAATACATATACATATATATATATATATATATATATATATATATATATATATATATAATTAAACTTTTAATCCTATAAATTATAAGGGTGTATTTTAAACTTTTAAAATGCTAAGTGGTTTAATCCTTTAATAAATTAGACACTTAATTTAGTTATATTTAAACCATATTATGGATTTATTAATTCTCTCTTTTAATTAAACACTTGATTAATCTTATTAATAAAATCCAAGAGGCTATATTTTTAAACTATTCAAAATACCAAGGTTTTAAATTTAAGATTACAAATTAAAGCTATTTAATCAAATTTTAAATCATAAAACCATCAGGTGCATTTTAGAAAATTTTCAAAACACTTGGGTTTAACCATTTAAATTTTTCAAAAAATTAAAAACTCTTAATTTCAAATTTAAACTATAAAGCAACAGGGTGTAATTTAAACTTTTTCAAAATTACTAGGACAAATCTATGAATCAAAATATTCTTATATTATCCGAATTTAACCATATGTTCAATTTTTTATAAGGATATCTCATACCAATCAGAAAAACAGAATTTCGACATTAAAAACGAGTTATGGTAATTATCCTAATCAAGATCTGGCAAAAAAATCAAAAAATCAGGCACCAGACGAGTCAACTCGTCAAGTAGAGTGTGTAGATTTAAATGGTGAGAAATCGTAGCAGATTAGGAAATGCTAATGGAAACGATCAGCTTAATCGACAAGTGATTAAGCATGCACCAGCAGCTACACCTGAGCCAATCATAGTAGCAGGAGTCCAAGCAATGATTCGGGCTAGGATGGACGAACAAAGGGAGGAAATGAGGCAAATGTTGCTTAATAAGCATGCAACTACTATACCCATTGGACAACTTGAACTAAACATTGGACAGTCATATGAAGGAAACTATAGTCAGACTGTTAGTCAAGACGAGATACGAGTGGTTAGAAGAAACCAACCTAATGAAGGAAATGATGAACATGGATGTAAGTACAAGGATTTAATGGCATCCAAGCCACCAAGTCTTTTTGGAAGCCTAACACCAGTGGAAGTCATGGATTTGATCTTCGAGATGGAGATGATGTTTAAAAGTTGCGACTGCAACAACAAATCGAGGAATACTATCGCAGTTACGTACATTGTTGAAGACTGGGGTATTAAGATGGTGGAAGCTACTAGCCGATACCATTCCCAAAAGAGAAGCTAGTAAGATGTCTTGGGAAGACTTTTTTGTACAACTAAAATGCAGTACTACTCGGAGCAGGATCTCCTGGAGATTAACAACGAGTTTTAGAATCTGAAGAAGGGAAGGATGAGTGTCACCGAGTATGTTGTAAGTTTTACATGGACTAAATCTCGCTGTCCGTGGCCTCTTTCCATTTGGCGGATTCGGGGCCTGCCATGGCTTCCTTAAAGTTGTTAGGGTCATCCAAATTTATCAGTGTACTATCACTGATAAATACATCACCTTCCGCACTAATATGAAAACCATAGTAATGCTTAGGTGAGTTCCTAACACTTGTGGAATGCCTCAGAGGTACGGACTCATCTATCGACTCAACGAGAGTTTCCTCATCAGCTTGATTGCTAGTGTTTGAGGTTCCATCATTGCTTAACTCTTGAATTTCTTCAAGGTAAATTTTCCTCCCATTGTTTCCTTGGCTTATAAACTCTCTCTCGCGAAAGACCCCTCTCCTTGCCACAAAGACCACATTCTCACTGGGTTTGTAGAAGAGGTAACCAAAAGAATTTTTTGGGTAGCCGACGAAAATACACCGCTCACTACGAGGTTCAAGCTTATCCTGAGTCTCACGCCTCACGAAGTCCTTGCAACCCAAAATCTTGATGTGGTCCAAATTAGGAACTTTCCCAGTCCACATATCGTGAGGTGTTTTGGCAACCTTCTTGGTAGGGACTAGATTAACGATATGGGCGGCAGTCTCTAAGGCATAACCCTATAATGAGATTGGTAACGAAGTTCGACTCATCATGGAACGAACCATGTCTAACAAGGTTCGATTGTGCCTCTCAGCCACACCATTAAGCTATAGTGTCCTAGGAGGTGTCAATTGCGAAACAATTCCACATTCCTTTACATAGTCAAGGAACTTTATACTACGAGACTGTCATCCTTGATTGGATCGGAGCATCTTAATGTTCCTGCCCAACTGATTCTCCACTTCATGTTTAAACTCTTTGAACTTTTCAAAAGTTTTCGACTTATGCTTGATTAAGTAGACATAACCATATCTACTATAATCATCAGTAAAAGTCATATAGAAGTGGTTAGCATCCCTTGTGGCGGTTCTAAAGGGTCCACATACATCTTTGCATATGAGGTCCAACCAACCTTCACCCCTAGCACAAGTACTAGTGAAGGGTGACTTTGTCATTTTTTCAAGTAAACAAGACTCATAACTATCATCTGACCTTAAGTAAAATGACTCCAAAACTCCACCCTTCTGGATTTGGCCTATTCACTTCTTGTTAACATGTCCAAGACAATAATGCCACAAGGATGTTTTATCCAAACTAGTGGAAGAATCGATATGTAATAGATTATTTCCTAAGTTGTCTACAACTGACACAGTTTCAAATACACAATCACAAGGTAATGCTTTAAAATAAAGAACATTATTATAAAAAGCATTAATACCACAAACTTCATTATCAAACGAAAAGTAAATCCTTGTTTGTACAAACCATGAAAAGAAATCATATTTTTCGCCATTTCAGACGAGTCACAACACTTATTCAAATCTAACATTGACCCACTACTTAGTAACAAAGAATAAACTCCAATCTTGGTGACAGGTGAAGCTTTCTTATTCCCCATGATCAAGTTTATCTTTCCATGGGTAGGCTTGACCTTTGGTTCCATTTGAGTACGAGCCTTTAAGGGACTTTCCCTTGGTACCCTTCAAAGGGTTTTCCTATCCTTCCCTCTACTTTGCCCAATTGCCAAGATAGGGGTGGAATTAGGAATAGGAGTGGTAACAACCGTTTTTCCTTTAAGACCACTTTCGGCGGTCTTCAAAAGTCCTTGAAGCTTGGTGAGTGTAACTTCCTCCTTTTTCATGTGATATGTCATTCAGAATTGATCATAACAAGTAGGTAAGGAGTGTAGTATGATGTCAATAGCCAAATCCTTGGGGAAGTTCACATTCAATTTCAAAAAACGGTCCACATACCTTTGCATTTTCTATATGTGGCCCGTGATGGCTTCACCATCCTTCATTCGGGTTGTTATCATGGAAGAGACATATTATACCTCTCTTGATGAGTACTTTGATGGTAACGGTCTATCAAGTCTATGTACATGATACATGCCACGTTAGTAGCATCTCTCTCATGTGCCCTAAAGTCAGCGATCTCTTATGGAGTAGCAGTGGACTCATCAATTTCCTTTAGCTCCTTGTCGAGAACATATTCCTTGTCCTCATAACGAGTGACCATCCTAGTATGAAAGATGACTCTCCCACAAAGGTTCATGAGAGAGAAGGATCCAGTGGGGTTTGAGCCAGAAGAAGCATTGTTGGAAGACATCTGAAAAAGAAGAAAGACTAGCTTAGATTAGATATAGGATCCTTAATAAGACACCCAAATGTAATATTAAGGCTAGGACCTAACACCACACTTTATAACTTGGAAGAGGGAATTTGTAATCCAAGCTACAAAATATTTGAAGGTAGGTGAATGACGATTCACCAATTTCCACCATGAAAAACGAAATAAATTATTAGGCTTCAATTGGACTAAAACTCCTAGAGTATTTTGAGATTCATTGAACTGTCAATGGCATGTTTAAATCTTGATTGTGCCCTCTCAAGTTTGAGACTGGGATGCCGAGGATCACAACCAAGGTGTGAATAACCATGCAAATTAACTTGGTACCCTTAATCTTTATCACCTAATCGATGTGCCAGTTACCTACACATGCTCCACCGATCTATGATAAACATTATGTCACCTTTGCCACTCTTACTAGTCCATGTTAGTGTGCCGGTTACTCACACACGCTCCACCAACGACTTGGTAAGGTACAAAGAGTAATTTCATGAGATTTATAGTCCTTGTCTTACCTGTTCGGCTAACAACCTTCCACCGGTCAAGGAAGCGTTGGGTGAGAGTGGACACCCATTAAGTTGCCATTTTATAGGCAACAACCTTATACTCTCCCTTATTGACCGGTTTCGTGAATGAAGCCTACTAACGGTCAAACCGACTTGCTCGTATACATATACATACATATATATATATATATATATATATATATATATATATATATATATATATATATATATATATATATATATATATTATTAAATATTAATATTATAAAGTATAAGGGCTTGAATTTCAACTTTTAAAACTATAGGGTATGGAATTAAAGTTTTCTAAGTGACTTTACAAATTTCAATACTTGAGGGAAAATTTTGTAACTATTCAAAACTTTTCAAATTCATAATTTATGAGTTTAATGATTAATTAAAATGAAGACTCTTCATCTTTATGTAACCTATGGTTCTTTAATAACTTTTAAAGAAGTGACTTTTGGTAATCCATAATTTGAGGACAAATTATGGACTCCATCAATAACATTTAGATCAAGAATAATATCATCAAACAATTTGAACATAATTCCTATGACCTTACTAAAACTCATAAGAATGAATATTCATATCAACAATTTCAAGAATCATATAAACACATACAAAACATGAAATTTTGATAATAGCCATTGAAAATGGATTAGCATAACGATTATACCATCAAAAACAGGTTTTATAAGACCAAAACAGTTTAGGTAATGTTTCTAATCCATTTCCAGCAGCAAAACTCGAAAATCTTCACACAGAGCCATCTACTCGTCGAGTGCAATAACCTACTCGACGAGTAGGTTGAATTTTCACTTTGACTCGTCGAGTCCCCCCATGGACTCGGCGACTCCACTAAACAGTGGGCAAAAAATTCGATTTTACAAGCATTTTGCATCAAATATCAAGAAAGCAAGCCTAGGCTCTGATACCACCAATGGGTTTTAAGCAATCAAACACTCCTATGGTCTACATGCAACCCTAGAAACCTTGGATCTATGTTTTCTCTAATATTCATGCAAAATTGATTTTTCCAAGGTTTACGTCCTAACTAGCATACAATGGGAAACTAGTAATGTAAAAACTAGTAGAATGACAAACATTTATGTGTTGATGATTACTAAAGACCTTGTGAGCCTAGCACCCCAAGTTTGATGCTTCAAATGTTTCACACAACACCAAGAACCCTTGGAATAACTTGAGAGGAGAATACTTTGATCACAAAATCGGCTAGCCCTCACCAATAGTCTTAGTGTCCATTTTTCTACGTAATGAGGCCTTTATATAGTGTGCCACATGTAGGGTTATAGCATGTAAACCCTAATGTGCATGACTTTTCATATTCCATGATCCATGGGTTTATAACCCCCATGGACCATCCATGGAGCACCCAATGAGTCCTAGCCCAATATAGTGAATCATAGACCTTTATCCCACTATATAAGAATAAAAGATTTACATAATTAATCCTCATATATTTAATTAGTCTCTTTTTATGACAAAATTAATTCCAAATTAATTCTTAATCAATACTAATTAAATAATCATATTAATATATTAGAACTTATAATATAATAACAAACCATAAGTATTCTTTTCTCATTTGTCTATCCAATTGTTCTGATGCCATGCAACCCAAATGGACCATGCTAAACCGGGTCAAGTACATACCTAATATAGTTATAGACTTAGACACTTTATCCAACATACCTATTTAGTCGTTTCAAGAAATAATATAAACCTTAGTTTTGTTATCCGTTGTGTTAAATGACTATGTGAAATTCTTGTATATTGACTTGGTGATCTGAGAGGCAATACTTAGGATGAGTATGAGAAGGTGCGAAAGGTTGTAGAGGCCTATACTATCGGAAGCACATGACTCGCACTTGGATCAGGGAAAGTCACAAGGTTACCAAGACACTAGTAATTGATTCCGTTTTGTTCATATCTGTCATTACCATTCTTTCGGTAATGACTAAGAAGATGATTGTTATTCCGACCCTAGTGGCCATACCAAATCAAATCCGGATAAGATGAGTATGTTACATGGTTTAGAGAACCAATATTGATGTAGCATTTGACTTAAGACAGAAGATTGAAGTAAAAGATCATAGAATCGATCAATAGAAGTATCGCAATCACCGTGAAATTAAGAACCTTGTTGCTAGAAGTGCTACATTCTCGAATGTGATTATATCACGTTATAACATGAAGGAAGGTATCACTCATTCTGGAATCTGACTCAAAAAGAGCTGAGTATATGCGTTGCATCATACAATGAGAGGTTATTAGAACATGACCTATCGGTCTGTTACGATAATCGAGGTAAAGATCTTATATTAAGTTAGGTCTATTTAAGTAGAAGTAAAAGTGTCTAATGAGGATTGATTTTTTTACTCAATGGTTACGATTGAAAGTAGAACATATGATAAAGAGCGAGTGCAAGATTACGCACTGCCAGCAGTCAACAAAGTCCACGAGTTAGATACTCATTTGATAGGACAAAGGAGTTATGATTATTACCTAAGATGATAAGATATCATATGGTGTCATTATGCAATCCATGTTTCGTTGATGATTACGGCACATAATCATCCTAAGGGAGAGATAATTGTAACACCCGTAGATTTGAGCTAGTCAATTTAAAGGTAATAAGCATTAAAAATGACTTTTTGAAAAAAGATTATTTAGAAGAAATAATTTTAACCAAGTTATATTATATGTCACAAGGATTCCATACATATAAAGAACGCTAAAATCCGGCTTATAACGAAGAAGTTATGATCCGTTGAAGTTTTGCGACAAAACGGGCACGACACCACATATCGTAAAAAATGAAATTTTTATAAACTACTTTATAGACTTAAAAATCTAAACTAAAGTCAAAGTATATGTTTAACTGAGAACATACATAAAAAGAATGTCCAAATCTGACTTCGTGTAACAACCCGAAATTTCTGTACCATCTCTTGTAACTCTTTCATAGTACAATTCACGCAACTAATTGTCGTTTCCAAATTCGATTTCCGATCTTCTGTTTAATTAAGTCATTAACTTGTACATATCTAAAATGACTTAATGGGTGTCTTAATACATTTAGAAACCATTTTAACACCCCACTTTAGTGATCGGAATATTTCTAGAATTTACCGTATCGGGTTACGGCAACCTAATCGGGTACGACCAAAAGCCTTGTCTAACGCCGGTATTGGGTAGAATTCCACCGTGTCCAAAACTTAGACACTATATAATGTGTTTTAAGCCTCCATTTGAAGCCTTTGGCCATTTTCTCATATACACTTCCAACCTCTCTCCTCATCCATAATCAAAGGTCCAGAAACAAAGATTTAAGGCTTCAAATCAAAGAGGTAACATCCCTAACTTGTTATCTAACCTCTTTAGCCTTCAAATTGATGTTTAAATTAAGTTTTGGGACCAAGAACATGAGTTTACGGCCAAGGATCAAGCTTGGGCCGTAAACTCCTCAAAATGGGGTTTTTAAGCCAAATTTACCCTTCCAAATCATAGTTGGGACTTAGATATGACCTTGAGGCTTGCAAATCTGGACTTGGAACACATTAAACATGAATTTGGGGGACAAACAAGAGTTTACAGCCAAGACTCCTTCTTGGGCCGTAAACTCCTCTAAAATGGGGATTAAGTGCCTTTAAACATGCCCAAATGCCTTGTAACTTAACCAATAGCCTGGTGGTAAATCCTAGAACCATCTAAAAATAGTTTGGGGACCTTAAACACATCAAATACCCTACATAAGTGAGTTTACGGCCATAGAACCTCTCCTGGGCTGTAAACTCCTATAAGTGTGTCAAATGATGCCTTAAACCACCCCAAAGGCTTGGATAAATTCCTAGAATCACATGTGATTGTTTTAAGCATCAAAAACTAATTTTTCTTACTCATATTAGAGTTTACGGCCAGAGAGTATGTATCTGGGCCATAAACTCACATAGAGGTGTTAATTGAAGCCAAAAATTGATACCAAGCCTTAGAAAATTAGTTAGAATCACATGTGATTGCTCCTTGTGCCTTAAATCAATTTTTCTTGGCCATGGGTGAGTTTACGGCGATAAACTCCAAGGTTGTGGCTGTAAACTCCCTTCTAAGTGGTATAATTATATGTAATCCATTCCAAGGCATTTTAGAAATCCATTCCAACAATCCCCATGTCCAAACAAGCCATTAAACACTCAAAAACACACCAACATGAGTTTACGACCGTAAACTCATGTATGGGTGTGTTATGTGGCTGTAAACTCCCTAAAATGTTTACTCTTGGGGAGTAAACTCAAGTCCCAAGTCCCTAGTGCCATTACACGTCCGAAGATGTCACCCGGGTCACTCCAAACGCTCGTTTTGAGGTGTTTAACCTCGTTGGAGTGTAATGTTCCATATGATTAGTGAATGTATCCCTAATTGAATATGTATGGACATTATTTCATTTTACATAGGGACATCGCGAGTAATCAGACCTCAAACCCACGTTTAGTGTCCGAAAGCTTCGCATTCCCAAGTCTGGTGAGTTCATACCCCTACCCTTTTTCACTGTTTTCACTGTTTTCAGGGGGGAACACAAGCAAAGTACAAGGGAATTCTTGTACTCAAAACATGTTTTCAAATGTGTTTTTTATATTTCATATGCTTTTAATACTGATTACTGCAACTAATAACCATTTGAACATGCAGATCACGTAACATATATTTGTGAAATGGGTCTTTAAACTGTTATGTTTTACATATATTTCACAAATGGCTTTCCACATTTTATCAGTTAAAAGCATGACATTAGACATTTGAATATAATACCTGTACACTTTTTGTCCTCGGTAACACTCCACATATATATACGCGAGTGGAGGACTATCATATTATTACTAGTAAATTTGTTAATCCTGTATGATTGGAGACACGTCCTTGGCGAACACTCCACAGAGATACGCGAGTGGAGGACTGCACCCGTAACCAGAATCTCTGGTATTTAGAGAGCGTGACTTGAGTGTATAGATCTATACGGGGCTGACTACCCCACGCCTGGCTGCTAGCTACAGCCGAACCGAAATGGTTCAAGGGTGACGAAAGTCATAAATATGTGGACTACTTATTGCCACATGTGGACTACTTATTGCCACAGGTTTAGTCCATCGTATGGTTATGGAACTCGCAATTAGGATAACAAAGATTTACTTATAGTAATAATGAACCACTTTATACATATTTTACATCTTTTACATCTTTCACGTACAATAACCAACATTTAGGAACGTATGGGACTTTCTTGGGGAAAAACATGGAACCTAACCACGTATACATCTTTTACATCTTTTACATCGTTCATATTGGAAACCAACATGCAGGAAAGCATGGGGCTTTCCTGGGTAACTCCTACATAACTAGAAAGTGTAACAAACTGGGTAACATTACATCTTTTACATTTGGTAATATACAATAAGGAAAGTATGGGACTTTCCTGTGAATACATGATAGGTAAACAGAATAGTTTAACAAGTCGGATAACCAAACTATACATTTTTACATGAGTAGACATGTTTTCAGTGTACAAACTTACTATGCCTTACATTTGTGAAACAACAACCAACTTTTAAGAAAATATGGGATTTTCTTGGTATACATAACATTTCAGAAACAGAAAGGAAACTTGAAACATTTTCACAAACAAAAACCGCTTATGAACTCACTAGCGTTATGCTGATTTTTAAACCTCTTGTGTTCTTAGGTCAGCGTTAGAACAGGTACCCGAAGATCCTTTTTGCTTGAAGACGGAGTACATGAAGACCCGTTTCATTTTGTTTATATATATATATATACTATGTATCACAACTGTACAAACTTTACTTTTGAAACAACTGTAAAACTTTTCTTATGTAATGTAATGGTTGTTTTACTTTACTTACTATGTGCATTGGATTTGATACTCAATGTGGACTCAACCCCGGAAATATTTCTGCCTTCGGTTTTCGGGGTGTGACACTTCGGTTGAGAAAGTTTTGATTTTTCTAAGATTCAGCATAGTAGTGCACAACCCAAAATCAAATTTTAGATAGATCAATTTTCAGCCGAAACAAACTAAATGAGAATTATAGATCTCATTAATAGGAGGTCAACGATATAAAGGCAGCCGAAAATGGATGTCAGATGGCAAAGTTATGAATTTTTAACGAACTTGAACTGTTTGAGCCTATTAAAATAATTTTAAAAATAAAACCAGAATTAGCCAACGAAGTCTAAACAAAAATTGTAGACCACATCGCTAGCTACGCGTGGATACAAAGAACGTCAAAAAATGGAGCTCGTATGCAAAAGTTACAGACTTTAGAAGATAATTAGTTTTTTGCATAATCTGCGAGTGATACATGGCGTGATCTTAGTCACAACTTCCTCCCCATGCCTTGCCACCAAATGGTGACACTTGGCACGTTAACACGAAATGTAGGGGCTTAGAATATGCCATGTTCATCAGTTTCCTAACCTATAAATAGAGGCGCAAGGCTTTTCTGTTGCCCTTCTTATGAGTTAGTAGAGAGTCCCAGAGTGCCAAAAGGCTCCAAGAAGAAGAGCTATCTGCCCACAAGTTCTGCCCATGCAGAGCCCGACTCCTAGCAAAACCCCCTTGAAAGTGAGTTATGCTTACCCTACTTTACGTATAACTTATGTTTAATTTCATTATCATTATTATGAACTGATAAGATTTATTAGTGATTCAAAGTCGTTATAATGATTGAACTACGTACATGAGAGGTGTCTAAAATGGTCACGTTGGCTTGGTTGTTGTATTTCAATAAAAATATATGCCAAAATGGTCCTGCATCCCAACTATCCTGCTTAGTTGATCCTTACTTGATAGATCATGAAAGTAGACTTTGAGTTAATGATGAATCTAGACTAATAATTAATCGCAGTAAATATTAGACTAAAATATAGTAATAATGATACAAGGTTTCATCGAAAGAAAAGAAATTTTTTAGAAGTGAAGCACTGCTTGAATTTGAAGTCATCACTTTAATAAGTGAGTGCATCATTAATTTCATCTTACACATAGATATGAAGTATTAATACGTGCTATACGTTCTTATTTTGTTTCCTGATATCTATGCTAAATGAACAATTTATACATGTTTTACTTGATTTAAAAATGTATATGTATTTTTATACTTATAAATGTATTGGGTAAAGCTTGGTAGATGAAAGATGATATGGATGAGGAGAGATTAAAGATGATGAAATGAGAAGGATGATGAGAATCCTTCACCTTAAAGATGATCCAGTCATCTACCAGAGTATAGATGATGACCACATACTAGTTTATACAATCCGGTGGAATGGTAGCAGGCTCGCAACCCATAGGTGATTTCGAACTACGTGTTCACTAGATGTACTCTAAAAACCCTGGAAGGTATGGACTTAGTGCCTTATGAATGGACGTTGGCAACAATGGACTTAGTGCCCTATGATGATCATTGGTAGCTGTGGACTTAGTGCCTTAAAAATGAACGTTTGTAGCTATGGATTTAGTGCCTAATAGATAAAATCAGTAGTGATGGACTTAGTTTTTGTTACATAAACCCTTTCAGCAATAGACTTCATGCGTATTCCTTAGGACAATCCTTAGGAATGATTGAATGAAGAATAAACGATTCTTAGGGTAGATTTGGTTAATTGGGTTAATTGTTTGATGTTAAACATAATAATTATATTACTATGTATTGAAAACCCTATGTACTCTCCAGGTTTCCAAACCTGACCCACTCAGTTTATTTGTATCACAGGTATCGATACCAGGACATATTATGATGAGAGATTAAAGGAGATGTAAATCATTAGTGTAAATAAATGTAAGGTCTATTTTTGCTTATATTTATGTATTGACGATGACATCCCAATGTTTTAATACAAAATACATTTCTTCAGAAATGCTTTCATAATATTATTATCATGTTTTTCTAGGAACAAATCCCACAACATTATTCTTCAAAAAGAATAATATGATTTAAAAATATGCATAAATAAATTTTTAAAATGACCGTGAATTTGGGGATGTCACTGTTGGTATCAGAGCATTAGTTTAAGCGAACTAGGAGTAAGGATTTATTTCTAGACTTAAAACTAGAATCTTAAGTGATGATTATGAGATTAGTGTCTAATATATTTAGGATGTACGCCTGAATAGACACGAGCACTAGCTTAATTATGGAAGATGCCTAAATTGATTTTAAGTGCTAAATGATTTATGATGCTTTATGAAGCCATTATTTGAAGGAATCTATGGTCTGTTTCCGACTAGATCTGGAAATTTTATATGTTCATATTTCTAAACGTTTAATTACGTTATTAGCACTGACATGTAACTTTTCAGATTGATAAGGAGATTTATACGTCTATCGTAAATAAAGATTTCCCTATCTGAATTCTCGTTGGTGTACATTGAACATCTTCTAGAGTGTATAGATCAAAATGGTGAGAAGTCGCAATGGATTAGGAAATGCTAATGGAAACCATCAACCTGAGCCACAAGTGATTGAGCATCCATCAACAGGTGCACCCAAGCCAATCACGATGGCAAGAGTCCAAGCAATTATCCAGGCTATGATGGTCGAACAAAGGGAGAAGATGAAAATGTTGCTTAATAGGGATGAAGCTATTGTACCCAGTGTACAACCTGAACTGGACATTGAATAGTCAGATGAAGGAAAGTATACTCAGACTATCATTCAAGCCGAGCCATGAGAGCTTAGAAGAAACTAATTCAATGGAGGAAATGATGAAAGTGAATGTAAGTGCAAGTATTTCATGGCATCCAAGCCACCAAGTCTTTCTAGAAGCCCAAAACCAGTGGAAGTAATGGATCTGATCTCCGAGATGGAGATGATGTTTGAAAGTTGCGACTATAGCAACAAACAGAAGATGACTCTCATAGTTACATTGTTGAGGACTGGGATATTAAGCTGTTGGAAGCTACTAGCCGATACAATGCCCAAGGGAGAAGCTGGTAAGATGTCTTTGGAAGACATTTTGGTACAACTGAAAATGCAGTACTGCTCTGAGTAGGATCTCCCGAAGATCAACAATGAGATTCATAATCTGAAGAAGGGAAAGATGAGTGTCACCGAGTATGCTTCAAGTTTTGTGGAGAAAATGAATCTTGTTCCTTATTTGGTTCCAATTTAACTCTCCAAGGTCAACAAGTTTGCCAATGGATTACCAACATACTTTGGTCCAATGGTCAAAAAAGAAATAACCTTGAAAGACGCCATCTGGGCAGCTAAGAATGCAGAGACCCATATAATAAAAAAGGATCTAGAAAAAGATAAGGAAAGAGGAAGAAAGAAGCCTAAGGGATCCTCAAGATCCGATAAGAAAGGATGATTCTCGAAGTCTAACTTAGATGACCAAAAGTATGGAGCCCAATAGTGTGAGGAGTGCAAGAAGAAGCATTACGCGAGATGCAACAAAGAAGTGACTTGTATGGTGCAACTAGAAACTTCATGGCGCAAGAACATCAAACTTTGAGCAATAACATCAACATCATGCAACAGGCACATGCATGGCGCAGAAACAAGCTTCATGGAACAAGAGTGAAAATGATGGCACAAAAGAGAGTGTCATGTTGCATGAGCAACACTCTTGTCCCATCCCTTTAAATTTGGAACAACAATGTTCCCTTATTTCTCCATACCACTCCCAAGTGCTCCAAAGCTCTTCCAATTTCTCCAAACCCCCTTCCATACGATCTTTTCCTTTGGCACTTGATCTGTTCCTTTGTTAGGCGATCCATTCTTTTCTCAAATGATCATTTCCTTTGTAACATGCTCCATGAACCCGAAGTGCTCCATGTAGTTCCAAGTGCTCCAAATGCTCCATGAACATGATCCAAATGCTCGAGTCACATTTAACACTGACAAACTACAATAGGAAGAAGATTTAAACTAAAGGTCATTTGCATGAAATTGAAGTGATGGTTCAATCAATAGGTGTCCTTGATTGGTTGTTGTTTCTCGTTTTGAAACTATTTTGGTCAATTGTTATTTGCTAAGGAAGACTATATAAGTATCCTTCTTTCTTTTGTGTTTTAGAATTCTTATGTATGTATTTTTTTTGTGTGATCACCTATATATGGTAAACTATGATCCACTTATACTATGATACTTAGGGGTGAGCATTTGGACCAGACCAACTCTTGGACTAGACTGATCTCAAAGAATACTGTGGATTGTGGACTAGACCAAGTGATACTTATAGGGTATAGGTCCATGTCTAGGTTAGAGTTTTCCGGTTCTTGGACCCGTTTGGACCAGTACAACTTTTAGTGCATACAGTACAACTTGTTAAACCGTATTTTTGGGTTTGATATAACTCGTTAAAATGAATATGTTGTTGGGTTTGATAAGTTACTACTTGTTAAAATGAATACTTTTTTGGGTTTGATACAGTACAACTAGAAAAAGCGAATTCATTTTCGTTTCTTGTGCTATTTGGACCGATCAAACTTTGATTGTTTATACATTATATCATTTGTTTGAAGTATTGTAACTCATTGAATATAACAATAAAAACATCAAAATTATAGTCTAAAATCATCTACAAACTCTAAATTACACGTTGGAAAAAACTGCTTGTGAATCCGACTTAAAACAAATAAGTTATGCTTGTTTAAAGAATTTCACATAATACAAAGTTAAAATTTCTTGCTGAAAAGCTAAACTGTTTTAGCTTTGATATCTTATCTTTGAAGGATTGTAATTCATCGAATATAAAACAAAAAAAACAAATTTATATTTTAGAATCATCTGGAAACTCTAAATTACGCGTTGGAAAAACCCTTTAGCTAGAGTGAAAAGCGAGACAATGCGTTCGGAACATTAAAGCAGGCACTATGCAGCGCACCTATCTTATCTCTACCCGAAGGGATGGAGGACTTCGTTGTCTACTGTGATGCATCCAATCAGGGCCTAGGTTGTGTGCTCATGCAGTAAGGAAAGGTTATTGCTTATATGTCAAGGTAGCTGAAAGCACATGAAGCCAATTATACAACTCACGACCTGGAGTTGGGAGCAGTGATCTTCGCATTGAAAATATGCAGACATTACCTCTACGGAACCAGTTGCACTATCTTTACCAATCATAAGAGCCTACAACATATCTTTGATCAGAAAGAGTTGAACATGAGGCAACAACAATGGGTAGACCTACTCAGTGATTATGAGTGCGAAATACGCTACCATCCCGGAAAGGCCAATGTGGTAGCAAATGCCCTCAGTCGAAAAGAGTACTCAGGTCACAGAGTGAAGGTACAAAAGATGACCATCCATTCCCAATTATTCGCACAAATCAGAGAGGCTCAGTTGGAAGCCTTAAAACCAGAAAACAAGTCGGATAAAGCTTTGAGAGGAATGGAGAAAAACTTAGAGATCAAGGGAGACAGAGTCCATTATTTCATGAACCAGATCTGGACTGCACAGTTCGGTGGTTATAGAGTGGTTATCCTGAACGAGGCTCAGAAGACTAGATACTCCATTCACCCAGGTTCGAATAAGATGTACCTTGATCTCAAGAAGTTATATTGGTGGCTAAACATGAAAGAAGAGATCTCTACCTTTGTAGGCAAGTGTCTGACCTGTGCCAAGGTGAAGGTTGAATATCCAAAGCCCTTAGGTCTGCTCCAGCAGCCCAAAATACCTGAGTGGAAGTAGGAAAGGATTACTATGGATTTTATCACTAAATTACCCAAATCTCCTAGTGGGTACGATACCATATGGGTAATTGTCGAACGATTGGAAAAATCCGCTCACTTCCTGCCAATCAAAGAAACTTTCAAAATGGAAAGACTTACACGAATCTACATCCAAGAGATAGTTCGTATGCACGGTGTGCCTATGTCCATCATCTCCGATCAGGATAACAGATTTACCTCGAGATTTTGGCAGTCACTGCAGAAAACTCTTGGACCTAAGCTGGATATGAGCACATCTTACCATCCTCAAACAGATGGACAGAGTGAGAGAACCACTCAAACTTTGGAATACATGTTAGGAGCATGTGTAATCAATTTTGATAAGTCGTGGGACGTGCATTTGCCCTTGGTCGAATTCTCCTACAACAACAGTTATCATACCCATATCAAGGTTGCACATTTTGAAGCTCTTTATGGCCATAAGTGCATATCCCCTATGTGATGGGTTGAGTTGGGTGACACGCAGCTAGCTAAGGGATAATCCCCCCACAGTACTCTCACCGGTCCAGAAATCATCCGTGAAACTAGAGAAAAGATTGTACAAATTCGAGAATGACTAAAGGCTTCAATAGATAGACAAAAGAGTTAGGCAGATAAGAGACAAAAACCCTTGGAGTTCCAAGTCGGAGACCATGTTCTATTGAAGGTCTCACCCTGGAAAGGCATGATACGCTTTGGAAAGCATGGAAAGCAAAATCTGAGATACATAGGACCATTCGAGATCCTTGCTAGGATCAGTCCCGTAGCATGCAAACTTCGTTTACCCCAAGAGCTTAGCAAAATTTATCCTGTTTTCCACGTCTCGAATCTTAAAAAGTGTTTATTCGACGAGACCCTTTATGATCCCTCTCGATGACATTATAATCAACGAGAACCTTAACATCGTGGAAGAACCAGTCGAAATTATGGATCAAGAGATCAAAAGAACAAAACAAAGTCACATACCAATAGTGAAGGTTCACTGGAATGCCAGGAGGGGACCTAAATTCACTTGGGAGCGCGAAGATTCAATGAAACAGAAATATCCGCATCTCTTTCTGAGTCCATGATTTGTATTCTATGTTTGAATTTCAGGATGAAATTCCCTCTAACGGGAGGATGATATGACAACCAGTAATTTCATTTTGTACAAACCATTCAAAATCAATCAAATCAAATTTTTTTTCTACTATCATTTATCATTGTTTGGGGTCTATTTGGGTATTCTAAGCTCAGTACAATCAAGGTTTAGGTTCGGGGATGAGTAATATTAAGTCATAGCATAGCATTAGGGCCAAACACTCCTTCAAGAGGACTGTACAGCCGCACACATGAGTTTACAGTCGTACACCCCCACCCCTCATGGCCGAAAACTCCCCTTATACAATGGGTACTTAGCCATCATTCACCACTTTACACACTATCAAGTCTAGAGCTCTCTCTCTACTTCTCTTTCTACTTTCATCAAGTTTTCATCAAATATCTTCAAATATGTAAGTGTTTCCCATCGTGATTTGTTGCTACATTCCTTTATCTAGTGGTGAATCCATGTTTTCATCTCATTTATTTCATCTTTGGATAGATCTTCATCTTTCACCAAGAACACCAAGAACACACACTAGTTCATGGTGGCAAAAACCCCTCTTCAAGCTTCCAAACCATGAGTAACCGCTTCCTATGCTTGTTATCTACTAGAAATGCATGATTTTTCACCTTGAAATTGACCAACATAGCATGAACACAAAGGGTTTACGGCCGTAAACCCATGTGTACGGCCGTACACACCTCAATGGCCGTAAACCCTATTTATTTTTCAAATATTGGCCTTAAAACCTTCTTAAAGATAAGCATTGGATCTAGAACACCTCTAGGAGGCTAGAAATGACCTTAAAACACCTCAAAATGCACACTTCTTCAAGAGTGTATGGTCATATACTCCTTGGCCATGCACCCATGGGCCGTACAATCTTAGGTCGTAAACTCCTTTGGCTCGCACACTCATGGTCGTACACACGTTTGTATGACCGTAAACTTCCCTCATTAAATCACACATGATTTTAACACTTAGTTTCAAGTGTGTCCTAGTCCCTTGGGTGTTTCCCCATCACATCTAAGTGGTGTTATACCCTAATTTGATACATATATGTGTTATTACATGCTAATTAGGATCCGGGTGAGTTCAAGACTTCACTTGACGCTCAGCATCCCTATCGACCTTACATTTGAATCATGCATCAAACAGTGAGTTATTACCCCTACGCTTTTATGGTTTTTAAACGTTTTCAGGGGAATACAAGCCAAACACAAAAGGTTTTTGTGAACTAAAACAAAAAGGTTTTCAACGAGTTAAAACTTATGCAATTGATACGAACCAACATTTTTTTATAAAGCATACATATATTTTACAAATCAAGTACAAAACATTTCAAGCAAACTATAAAGGGTATAGTTTGGGGATTTCAATACATAGCTTTTACCAATCCAAATTTCATACATGAGTAAACATATAAACTATGATAGATTTAGTTTATGATATACATTACTAAAAGAGTAAACATGTAAACTATGCACATATGATTTCATTTAACATTGTAGTTTGAATTTCACTAATTAGATGCAACAAGGTTACATAGTGGAAATTGTTGTGTACAAGCTTCATAATGTAAGCCCAAAATTGCTAGTTGTGACAGTTTGGACACAAATCAAATCTTCAAAGTGAATGGACACCATTTGAAACCATTTTATTGAGTATTTGGCAAGAGAGAATTTGACAAGAACACATTGGAAACCCCAATTCTGGAAGATTGAAGCAAGCGCGGCCATGTCTTGGAAAAGACATTAAATAAACTCATTACGAATAAATAAATTCTGCTTGAAGTTTGGATGTTTATAGCCGTCAAGTTGGTAAAAAATAATCATCAAGTGGAGTAGAAACGCTTTAGGTGTATTTTAGGATAAAACAAGACTTATAGAGTGAAAAATAACGAAAAATATCAAATTCCAAGAATTTATGTGGCTAGGGTGTCCACTTACGCAAGTCTGTGTGCTCAGCCTCTCAGTCGTGCAACTAGCAGGTCAAAGTGCTCCAATTCAGTGTTGCATATGTGTGTTCTGCGCGAACGATACCTTACTTGTGCAGGTTTGTGCAACCTAACTCTCCACCATCACAACTGATATGTACGCCTGCTCTCCACCCCCACAATTGTTTGCACTACCATGTGCTTAGCTGATCATTCATTGTGTGACCTAGTGGTACTCAATCCAAGTCGGATTCAATAAACCTCACCCATTCCAACATAACGGTTCAAGCCAACCCCCTCCCCACGCCCGATAACTGATCCAACCCGCCACCATATACCCTAGCCAACAAACTCAATTCAATTTTAAATCAAGCACTTTCCCCCTTATCTCTCCATATAAGTACATCAACTTCCCCTTAAGCCTTGGCTGCCGCCGACGATTCACCACCAAGGCTTTATTACCCTAATTGGTTACATCATGGGCTTATAGTTCCCTAAGTTCGAGTTTATGCCAGCTGATGACCCGCCTATCTACTTCCTCGATTGTACAACCCATTTTTTGATGCAGTTGTTGCACCCTAACAGAAATGACAATCATACTTGGATCAAATATGAAAAAGATTCAGTATACATTTTACCATAGCCTATCATCTCAACCTTTACCTCTGATAATCTGGAGATTTGGTTCATTCCCGGGGAGCTAAATTCATAGGAACCTGGAGATGATGATGATGATTATTATGACTTCAAGATGGATAATTCCAGTGATGACATCTCCTTTGAGTTTGAGGACCATTATGACCACCCTATCTAACAAGTACCACAATACTTTCACGATCAGTCCTTAGGGGCATAGTTCTAGCCACCACCTTAGTACTAGCAGTTTCGGCAACAACATCAGTCAGGACCTGAGTTTCCTCTTGATATCTACAATCATCTTTTCGCCTTGTGCTTGTAGGTAAACTAGAATGAAGCAACCGTTCAACACAATGAGGAGTAGCAGACACACTACAACTCATACATAGAGGATCTTTTACACCATTTCCCACCCGAGGGTAGTTACCATCCTCACAGGCCTCCACCACCTTGATCTCGATATGATCCTTCATTAAACTCATCCTATGCCTTCAGGATAATGCTTAATTTTAATCTTGGGGGTAAGGTATTCTTATATTTTATTTTGTATGTATTTAGGTTGTATATACTTGCATCTAATGTAATTCATTTAATTCATTTGAAAAATTGCATAAAAAATTTAAAATTTTTGCAAATTTTGTTTTCTTCTTTTCTTCTTTTCATACATTTTAGTTTAGGACTTCATTCGCTTTTTTCTCTCTTTTCTTCTTATCCCTATAGTTACTATAGCATCGATTTATAATTATTCAATCATAGATTAGTCCCCCGAGTCTTGATATGAAATTCCTTGTGTTGGACAAATGGGACACACTTTGAGCCTCACATACCACTTTGAGACTACTTGTGTGGGGGTCAGATGCAGGTAGCTTAATTGGGTCTAGATATGGATGGAAGGGGTTAGTCAAGACGATGTGTACATTCAAAGATTATCCATGTAAGGTATTTTGACGATATGGAAGAATCACGTCTCGGTTTGCATGGGGGACCCCTCAGTATTCCCGAGTTTCTCATGTTCCTTAGCTAGATGCTCATAATTTATTTTAGATAGGTCATCATTTTTATAGGGGTCAAAAATAGATAGTTAGATTGGTTACGTTTATTACACCTTATATTGAGGTGCTTGATGAACTTTGAGGCGGGTCCCCCAATTTATATTTTTTGGGACCACAATTTATTCGGTAACATCTATTTTTTGAGTCATATCCCACGCTTTTATATTAGATTTTGATACATTATGAATGATCATTAGGTTTTCATATTAGCCTCTATCTATTACTACTTTTTCACATTATTAGATTCTTATCTTACATTGCGTGAAATTCTTTGACCTTCAAAGAATAAAGACAAGAAGAAAACAAACCAAAAAATGAATAAAATTGGGAAAGCAAAGAAAAAGAAACAATAAAATAAGATTCAAAAAATTGAAAAAAGAATAAGGCAAATACAAAAGCACTAAAAACATAGAAAAAAAATGAAGAAAAGAAGCAACACAAAAAGAAGAATCTCTAAAAAATAGAGAAATAAGAAGACAGAATACCGAATAACAAAAGTTCAAGAATGAATATTTACATTGTCTTGTGTCTATTTCATAGATTGAGTTGTAAGTTTTTCATTTTGAATTTGGTGAGAAAAGTCAACGAAGGTGAAACGGTAGAATGTCAAGGATAATATAATGGTGAAACTGATAACTTGATTTTTTGTATATATTTTAGCAATCATTTTGTTTTACTTTTAGCATTTTTAATATTTATTTTGCATTAAATCGTTAGATTTATTTTTTTGAATATTTTTACTCGTTTAAGCTATTTTTGTGCAGATTTGTATGAGCAAGATGGTATTTTGGAGTATTGTTAAAGCCACATTGAATGTCTTGCAAACAAAATTGAAATCTCATAGCAAAATCCAGGAGCAAAAAGAAAAAACAAAGCGATATAAATTAATGTTTCGGATTTTGATAGCTTTGCACAACTTTCTTCAAACGATCAGACTGAGGGGCAAACAATGTCAGATTGAGCTGAAAATTTACAGGAGTCTTCACAACTGGTTGATCTTCGATCTAACAAAAAATGAGCTGATTCGGACATGTTTTGGTTATGTTTTTGATATGATGAGCAACAATGCACAAGGCTGTCCAGCAACCCATTTAAATAGCCCAATTAATTTATATGGCAGCCCATTTTGAGATTTTATCCAACAGCCCATATTTCATTTAGTTGAGCCCACTATGGCTTATTGTGTAGCTTGGAAACGCAGAAAATAAATGGCACAAAAAGAAGAAAGCATCTCATTTTTCACATTTCGCCGGCATGAAAGAAAAGGAATGGGCAGCGCCTCCTTTCTTTTGTTACTTCATATTTTTGGAACATTAATATATCTTTCATGATATTATTACTGTAATGATTTATCTGTGTGATTAGATTATGTTAAATTTTGTATTAATACTTGGATTATGGATGGAGTTTTTGGAGCAACAAGAAAGAAATGACGATTTCAATAAGCTTTTGTTATCTTCATTTCGTAATCGGTATTCGTATAATTTCTATCATTTTGTTCCTATTATTATTTTGTCTAGTTAGTTTTTATTTTCAATATTGGATGACTCTATGGAACAATTAATTGATGAGGAATATTTTTGTGTGGTTTTGATGGTATTCTATGAAAATATTTTCTAGTAAAACATCTATTTATGTTCATATGTTTTTAATCATGAGTTTAGATATGTGAATTTTAATTAGTTGGTTAATTTTTTGATTACGTAATAGATTTTTAAATTAACAAACAACAAATGGTTTTTGTGATTGTTTTTCTTCCACACAATCATAAAAATATTTTCTCTAATATGGTAGTGAAAACATTTTGACTCCTCTTGGATTTGGTGACTTTTGTGTTTTTAATGCTAGTTAATTGTCATTAATTACATGCTTCATGGAAATTATCACTTTAACTAAGAAAATATGTTATGAGCTTCTCTGACCATTGTATCAACTAAGAAAAGTCTAGGTGATCTCAAGCTTCTTAGATCACTATAGCCAAATTAGTATCCATTAATCCCTTTGCACTACAAATTATGATGATTAGTCAACTAATTGAACTCGCGATTTATCCCGATATTGAAACGTTTTGTTTTATAGATTTTCTATTTTGTTATTTTAGCTTTCTATAATTTAGTTTTTTTTTTCGTATTTAATATTTCAAGAAACCCCCGCTTGTCATTATTTTTATTTCGTAGAAATTAAATGCATAGATTTGATTCGAACCAATCCCTGTGGATTCGATCCCTATTACCGCTACTACAATTCAATTTTGTATGTTGTCGTATTAATGAGTTTTTTTTTATTTGGTGGTCTCAACACCCACTAGAAACCCTCAAAACCAAATGTCTACCCAGAGGCCATGATGTAAACCTTATTTCGTTCTGATACACTTAGCCTGAATATTATAGGAATCATCATGTATCGAGAGCCGCCTTTCCTTCATGCATTATAGTCTGTTTTGATGAATTTATAGTGCCCCCACAAGAGGCATCCCCCTATTTCCATTGTCCTGTAAACTCTACTAGTTGCCACATTTAGAAAAGGACTATTCGCCCTTCAATTTGTTTGAGAATGTGGTTTATGGCTCTAAAGTGGGGAACATTTAGAAGATACGTAGGGTTCATACAATATTGACTATAACCATGTTGACTGTTTTTGACCAGGTTCTATGGTATGTTTCATTTTCCTTTTTGGCTTAGCTCATCCCAAATTCATTTTAGTCTTGTTCTTACTTGAGGACAAGTAAGGTTTATGGTTGGGGTGATTGGATATTTTGTTTTATTTTACTTTTTCTATATAGTTTATTTTAGCATTTTTTTTATCATTTTTGTTGTTATTATAATTCATGTTCTATCCTTTTTTTTATCTTGGATCATGTCGGGTACTTTCTCTTCACATAAGGCATTTTGTAGGTTTTTGGAGTCTCGTTACGGTTTCAAGTTAGCTCTTGCAAGGCTAAATGGGCATGCGAGGAGATATGGGGCTTTGCTGGTCCATTTTAGTGTTGGATGTAAGCCTATAACTATAATTGGTATAAACTTGAATTGATAGTAGCATAATCCGTTTGAGTTACCCTCAAACCTAGCAATTTAATATGATAACTTTTAAAAAGAGAGAGAACGATTTATTAACTTATTATATGATTAATAAAGTAATTGGAAATGAAAATAAATAATTTGTTAATACACTATGAGAATAATATATTAATTGGAAATACTATTATTTAATTAATAATTAATTAGAAATTAATTGGAATTAATTTTCGGTTTAATTAGATTAATTAAAAGTACAAGTTCTGTTTGGTTATTTACTGAAAGTTAAGGAAAGAATCCCATGGACCTCATTGAATGAGATGGATGAAAATCAATTGGTCAAGTTTAAGGAATTTCGTGCAAGCCCCTTGAAAGTGGGTAAGGGGTTGCTTGGTCACCAAGCAAAGGGATTAGGGTTTCCACCTTAAACCCTATATTTGGCACCAAGCTGCCTTAGTTATATAAGGACAATTAGCCATAGAATTTCGGCTATAAAATTCCTTTGGAGGCTTAGCGACAAAATTCTCACCTCTCTCCTATATCTTTTCAAGCTCCTTGGTTACTAGGGTTTGGGTGTGAACCATTAGAGGCACGTCACTTGTGGTGCTTGGTTCCAAGAGTCTTTCCAAGAGGAATTCAAGATTGTTTGCTATAACAATCTTCAAGGTATGTTTCTCTTAATCCTAATCAGTATTTTGAAAATAGATTAGGGATCCTAGGGTTTCTTATTTGATGTTCATAGTTGTATATTCAATTAGAGAAAAACATAGATCTTATTCTAGGGTTGCATGCACACTTCAGATTTTTTTATTTATTTATTTTTATTTTTATTTTTGCATAAAATCCATCAGTTATTCAATTGTTACAATAGATGAATCGATCAAACTAGGGTTTATGGCAATTAAATCCTCTTGGATTAGGATTTTCAAAATTAGGGTTTCTTAAGCACTAAGTTTTGAAATTTTCGTAAGGGTTGAAACCCTTACCTTGCCCTACAAGTTTTCGATTTTGGAGGGGGTTTCTTTCCCCTCAAGATTTTGAAAATAAGGTAAGGATTGAAATCATTTCCTTCCTCTCCAAGTCACTAATTTCGAAAATTTATAGGTATTGATACGGTTTTATTATTTTTTTGTAACTATCAGCTTATTTGGTTAAATAGGATAATTATAAATTTTGATATATCCCTACACATATTTTCAAATTTTAGGGGGGAGGATTAGGATTAAATTATTTTCAATAATTTAATTGGATAGTCCTAAATGGATTTAATAAAATTAATTAAATCTTTAATTAATAGATAATTATTAAATCATTTGGTAATTTTTTTAATTTCGAAATTTGATATTTAAACCTAGTATTTTGAAAAGTTTAAAATACACTTTATATTATATGTAAAATTAAATGTTTAATAATTACTATATGTATAAGATTAAGTCAGTCGAACCGCTAGTATGCCTCATTCACGAAGCCGAGTTCTAAGGTCGAGTATAAGGAAACTACCTATAAAATGGTAGTTGAATGGGTGTCCACTCTCACCCACCGCTTCCTTGATTGGTGCAGGGTCGTTAGCCAAACGGGTTTAATAAAGCAAATTAATTCTCATTAATAAGTATAATGAATTACAAAGGAACTAAACTTTAAAAAAATTCCCAATCTTAGGTACTTTAGGAAAATGTAAATATGTATGCTAATCCATGAAATTGTACATTACACTTTAAAAGTCGTTAGTGAAACATGTGTGGTGAACCAACACACTAATAGGGGACTATTAAAGGGTGGTAGTGGGTATCTCAAAACTTATGTTTGACTAATGGCGGGTGTGTGGTTAATCGGCACATTAAAACGAGATGATAAATGGCATTGAGAGTTCTAAGCTAATTTGCATGGTTATTCACATCTTGTTTGTCATCCTCGTCATCCTAGTCACAAAAGTGAGAGCATAATTTGAGATTAAACATGTAATTGATTAGATTCATTGAATCTTAAAAGTTATTCACATATTGTTTGCAATCCTCGTGATCCTCGTCATCCCTCTTCAAAGTTCGAATCGAAAATATGGATCCTAGCCTTAGTTTAAATTTATGGGTTAATAATTAAGGACTAAAATTCAACTGACTTGAATTGTAACATCCCAAAAATACAATCTACATGTTTTTTTGTTGAAAAGCATTACTAAGACACAATCATCCATAATTAAAATGAAAACAAGTGTTGTGTCTCAAAATATCATATCGAACATTGTTTCAAGAATTGAATAAGAAAATATCAGAGTCAATACATCCCAGGCGAAAAGATGTGGTGTGTGCCATGCCATCAACTCGAGCCCTTCCCTTTGTTAGCTGAAGTACCTGAAACCAAAACTGAAACTGTAAGCACGAAGCTTAGTGAGCTCCTATAAGCTACCACATACCATACACATAAAACATGCAACTAGGAGATATGGGCCCCTCCTACACTTATGGAGATACGGGCCCCACCTACACTCCACTAACTCTGAGATATGCCCCCCCCCACTCAGCTACTCGAGATATGGGCCCCGCCCACACTCGGCTGCTATAAGATACGGGTCCTGCCCACACTTAGCTACTAGGGAGACATACAAGCATCACACAGACATCAAGTATAACTAGATCTATCATTCAAATGTATAACGTAATCAAACTCTGCTAACGGGAAATACGGGCCCTGCCCACTCTCATCTACTAATCATAACATACTACGGGCTGGCCTTGGTGCCTTAGACCCGTTCCTACTGAAGGAAACTCACCTCGTGAAACTGACTACTGAAAAACTGAGCGGGAAAAGTCTGACTGCTGCTTCGGAAACTCCCCGGCTACAATTCCCATAAACACACTTAGTCAAAAACTAATACTAATCTTAGGGTAAAGTGACTATTTTACCCCCGGTCAAAGTCAATATCCTGGTCAAAGTCAACTTCCAGTTGACCCGACTCGCCGAGTTGGGCCGCCAACTCGCTGAGTCCTTATCCTTTCTTCTGCCCCCTACCCGGCTCTACTCGTCGAGTTTAGTAAAGACCCAATGATTTCTCCTTCTATAATTCATTGAGTCAATCTTCATCCAAATCACCGAGTTGTATGAACAACTCGTCGAGTTCATCTTCATCATATGAACATGTCCATACTATGACTCGCCGATTTGTATGAACACCTCGTCGAGTCTGTTCTTGTGGGTAAGTAGATTGCCTTGGACTCACCGAGTGTGTTCTTACACTCGTTGAGTCCCATGATTTCCATATTATGTCTATGTCTTAATTCGCCGAGTCACTCCTCTGGACTTGTCTAAATCCCTGCTATCACTCAGCTAGGCTCCTTTGAACCACAACAGATTGGGGGCTCAAGCCCCGGACTCACCGAGTTCCAAGAACAACTCGTCGAGTTGCCTATTGTCCAAGTCTATAACTCGATTTCTGGTGTACAACCCTCATCCAAAAGGTAGATCTAGGCTTCTAAGGTCGATTTAACACGTAAAGTTATGAACTTTACGTGCATGCATAAATCATTGGTGCTTAAAAGGCCAAAAATGGAGGTTTTAGCATGCATGCGGTTCTTATGGCCCTAAAGATGGAACCTTTATGCCATGAGGACCCTTCAAGGTCTTAGATCTGATGGTGAATCGACTTGGGACGTCCAAATCCCAAGAGTCAAGCTTCTTAGCCCAAGATAACCATAAGAAGATCTATGAAATCACCAGTCAAGATTGGAAGCTTTATTACAAGAAAGTGAGGGGAAAGTGATGTTGATTCTGGATCTGAACTCGTTTCTTAGAGTCTTCCCTCTTTCTCTTCTTCACCCAACTTCAAACACAAATATTTCTCAAGAAATAGCACTTAAATACTCAAAATAATCAAAGGTGGAGATTTAGGGTTTTCTTGATATTGAAGGAGTGACAAGGGAGGCCAAAGGGCTCTTATGTTCCCTAAATAGGGGAACAAACCCTTGAAATCAGGGTTCTCATCACACAACGCCTACTCGCCGAGTCAGTTACTTATTTCCCCGACCTGGATTCGATCTGACTCGATGAGTTGGGCCATAAACTCGTCGAGTCCAAAAATGAAATTATAAGATTGACTTAAGTTAAAAGCATACCTGGAACCGGGTGTTACATGAATTTTCATTTCTCCATTTATAGATGTAAAGTCAAGACAACAACGATCTTCCAAATTCTTTCGGAAATGGTTTTCCTCTACCATCTAAAGATGATGTACCACATTCTAATCAATGTGAAAGTATATTCCCTTCTTCGAGAATGGTGGAAATAGATATCATGCTTCTCCAACTCTTCCTCCTCCTCCTCCTCCTCCTCCTCTAGTGACTCTCACCATTTCATGATTTGAAAGATACGAAACCACTCAAGCCCTCTTGGCATGCAAGCATCGAGATGTGTACGTATGTTCTAGAAATGAAATCATACATTTACAAATTGGATAGAATGGGTGTCTTTTTACCAAGGGAGCAAGCTATTGATTTGGTTCTTCTTTCGCTTCGTGAGTCATATAGTTAGTTTATTAAGAACTTTTATATGAGGAACGTTGATGTGACCATAATTGATCTCACACATATGTTGATTGTTGTTGAAGCAGAAATGCTTAAGAGTACAAGTGAAGAAAAACTGTTTGAAGGATCTAATTCCAAAATTTTCATGGATATGGAAAATGGTGACAATGGTGGTCCAGAAAAGATTTCTCTTCCCAATGGAAAAGGGATCGACCATGGTCAAACTGTTTGATCATATGTCAAAGAAAAAGGCTAGTTCTTAGATAGTCCCATGTGCTAACCCCAAAGAGTACATATGTTTCTATTTCTAATTGAAGAGACATTGGTTGTGAAGTTGCACAGACTACCTGAAAGACCTTAGAGATGGTAAACTCAAGTCGTGTGAGTCTACTTCAGGTACATCTATTATCTAACGTCATGATCTTAACAAGTTCTTATTCATAGACTCTTAATACATCATGTGATGATCATATTTTGATGGTATTGCAAGATCTAAGAGAAAGAAGGAAGTTTAAGAACAGTGAACTAATTATGATTGTGAGAGATTGATTTCAGTCACATGGTTCGATGATCAGAATTTGGAAGCTACTACTTAGGGGTTATAATAATTTAATAGATTGCTTGGGAACATCTAGAAACACTGTTTTCATTTATATACTGTAAGGACAAGTTCCAATTTTTCGTTTATTATCAATAAAAATGAAATTTTGGTTTATATAGTTGGTTTACTTTATATTTCCTTGAAATGACATTTATGAAAGTGTTGGTTAAATTTCTCTTATGAGAAATGTTAACTGTGGATTTAATTCTTGTTATATCGTTTATGGTAAATGTCATAATTGACTAAGTGATAAAGAATTCTCATCACTTAAGTTCTAATTGGATAGAAACTTGGAGTCATACCATTCGAATTGTATGATGTATGAGAATCTTGATCTTTGGAAGATTATGAAAAATTCATTGATCACATGTTTTATGTGAGTCAAAGTGAAGGACTAATGAATCCAGTCCATTGATATGGACCATTCAAATCTACCACAAAGGATGAAAAACTTATATTCCTCATGATTTACTGATGATTGCCTAAATATTTACATTTATAAGATTGAGCATAATTCTAAAATTTTGAAAAGGGTTTTCAAAGTGTTGAAAAACAAATAAGAAGAATCTGTTAGGAAGAAAGTTAAAGGTTTCTGCAATCTGAAAGGGACGGAGAGTACTTTAGTATCGTGTTTTGTGATCATCTTAATGATTGTGGAACTATGTCTCAATTGATCCTCGAAGAAAATCTTAGTGAAATTGTTTGAATTAGTAGAGGATTCAGATATTGTTGAAATGGTTCAATCGAGAGGTGGGCCATACTTCATTTCTAATCAAGTGTTAGAGCCATGCTCTAGTTACTTCGATCCGTACCATGAAACTTATTACATACTAAGTAGGTTTATAGAACCTCATGACATGTGGAGTAATAATGTTTTCTTAATCTAGCACATTTGGAATTAGATGTTGTGATGTTTTGTATAATACAAAGGATGAACTAAGGCTAATTCCATGGAATGTTTCTTATCGAGAATCCACACTAACTTTTGAATTTTTTTTTTGCTCAAGGAATGTTCCTTGAGAGAGAAACTTATATGTCAAGAACTTGGTGGGAGTCTTAATGATCTTGAAAATGTTTCAAGAGTCAATCAAGAATAAACCTTTTAGTTATCACTAGCACACGACCTATGGTTGATAAACCTTTTGTTCTGCTAGTAGGAGCATAATTGGTATGCCAAGTGCTGCAAGTTGGCAATAATATTTGTAGGAAATAAAGTTTACAAATCTACAAGTTGCAAAGTTTTGAAATTGTTTCACTATAATAATGCTTAAGGGATAGGGCACTCATACTTCTTTTCGAATCTAAAGGTTTCGTTTGAAGGTTTTAATGGAGCTTAGTCTTGGACATATATGAATGTCATGTTGAAATGATTCAACATAGCAAATCGATATATTGAAATATTATAGCAGGAGATTGATCAGATATTTGGTCTTTATGTAAGACATTATGAATGGAGTCCCATATGCTTCGGATACAGGATCGATTACATATACTATGATATTCACTTGTTCTGATTTTCCAAACGCCTTGGGCATTGAGAGGGAA
This sequence comes from Lactuca saligna, assembly GCF_052625555.1. Classification (NCBI taxonomy): domain Eukaryota; kingdom Viridiplantae; phylum Streptophyta; class Magnoliopsida; order Asterales; family Asteraceae; genus Lactuca; species Lactuca saligna. The sequence continues at coordinate 187,035,724 of NC_136421.1, read as the reverse complement.
AAGGACTATAACTTTGTGTGACTAAAGTTAAACAATTTTCATGAACATTATGAGGTTATACCAAAGGATTGGTTGCTTGTAGACAATTGGAAGTATAGTATTGTTTGGAAGGACCATAGTTACATGTTTTTGATTGAGATGTTTCTTGATCAGAATTGATGGTCATATGGGAATATGGAAATGTTTCTATAGTGGGAGTTAATTATTAAAATCTACATGTGAGTTGGAAACTTTAATGCAAAATATGTGTTCAAGGAGTGTACCTTGAATTTGAGACTTGATTTCCATGGAATTGTTTTTATTAACAAAGTTCCAATGAAACATTTAGCAATATCATTAGCTAAGTCTTATTGAATTTGAAACCTCGACATTACAAAAGGACCATAGTTAGTTGGGTTATTATTATGTTTCACTTTGTATGTTTTACTTCCTGAATAATTCGATTATATGAAATTTGTAACGCCCCGATTCTCAGGTATTGTTAATATGATTTTTTGGATTTGGCTTACTCGATGAGTTGGTTTACCTACTCGTCGAGTAGCACTGAGAAGGATCGCGGGTTAAGTGACCTACTCAACGAGTCCATAATGGGACTCAGCGAGTAGGAGATGGCAAGTGAAACCCTAATTCCCGAGGTTTGCAAACCTATTTAAAGGGACCTTAGCCTCCGTTGGACCTCCTTACAGTTCCAAAGAAACCTTGAGAGCCTTATTTGTGTGTGTGTGTGTGTGTGTTTGAAGCTTGAAAGAGAGTCCTTGGAGGGAGAAGGCTTAGAGGAGAAGAAGATTGAAGCAATTAGAGTGTGGGAATCAACACTCATCTCAGATATCAACTTCAAAAGGTACCCAAACCATCATTCTCCTTATAGATCTCCTTTATTGGGTGAGTTTTAGGGTTTTCATGGAATATCAAGTTGGTATGATGAGCTATGGGCCAGATCTGAAGTTGTAACTTCAGATCTGGACTCTCTTTGGATTCTAGAAGCATAAAGTTGCAGATTTAGGCGTGATTGAGGTCCCCTTTGTGCATAAGGACCCATCAATAGCTTAGATTTGCCATTTTGAGCCTTTAAAGCCGTGCATACATGTAAAGTTTGCATGGATCAAAATGGATCTGTATGGAAAGAGGACTGAATGGACTCGGCGAGTCGTATGAAGATGGCCATTGAACTCGACGAATTGGTTGAACAACTCAGCGAGTCCGATGAAGATTGTCAAGAGACTCAATGAATTGAAGAACAACTCGGCGAGTCGGATGAGTTATAACCAAGAATATGTTCATGAGTATATTCGTCGAAGTCGTAGGGAGGGCTTTGACTCGATGAGTTGGATGTGCTTCAAGGGACTCAACGAGTAGCTAGGTGTACTCGGCGAGTTGAGGTCAACATGGACTGTTGACCTTGACTGAGGACTTTGACTTTGACCAAGGGTTGACTAGTGAGTTATGGAGTACCTTATAAGGTTATGGACTTATGAGTATGTTGTACTATGATAATAGGTGGTGGAGCCTATGTCAAGTAATCTGAGAGTTGGAGTTTGCCTTTCAATTCGACATCTACAAGGTGAGTTATCCACACTATATCGATAGGGTCTACGGCACCAAGGTCGGCTCTTTAGTAGTTATTGTTATGGTATGTTCCATGTGCTTATGATATGTTAGTTCGGAATCGAGGTAAATAGTATGTTATGCTCTTAAGATCCGTAGGGATTGGTGTGTTAATGACCTGCTAGGTCGGTACTCTAGTTATAGGAGAATTCTATAATTGATGATCAATGTGACAGATATGTTGATGTTTATATATGCTTGTATATGATAGTATGCGCACATGGTTATTTGCTTATGGTTGGGTTGAGGCGGTCCTGCTTTGTGTTGTAGGCTAATACACCCTATGAGCGGTCTGGGGAGACTGTAGGCCCACGTGGCGGATCAGTCATGTCGAAGGATCGGGATGGATTCAGATCGACTGTAGGCCTGGTAAGGCGGTCCGGGCAGGTCGATGGCGCAGTATGCATGTTGATTGATTGATTATTAATTTTGTGGTATTGTCAGTATGGTATTGGTATTTTGGGGGTAGCTCACTAAGCCCTCGAGCTTACAGTTTTCAGTTTACTGTTTCAGGTACTTCAGGAGATCATGGAAAGGCGAAGGCATGACCGTATCGCTCCTCATCCTTATGTTATGATTTTTGGGACACTCTGATGGAAAATGATTTGAAAACATTCTGTAAACAATGCTATGTGGTTTTTATTTATGATTGAAAAAGTTTAAATTTGGTGTGAATTTTATGGATGTTACAAAATTCCACAGTCACTCATACTTTTGGAAGTAAATAGCGAATTAAGACAATCAAGAACATCAATATGAACACTTTCAAGAATCAAAATAACACTTAAAAAATTGTAATTTTGATAATTGACATTGTAAATGGATTAGCATAAACATTACACCATCTAAAACAAGTTTTCAAGTACCAAAACAATTTAGGGTAATGTTTCTAGTCCATTTCCAGCAACAAAAGTCGAAAATCTACTGTCAGGTCCTCCTACTCGTCGAGTGCATAAACCTACTCGATGAATAGGATGAATATACACTTGAAATCGTCGAGTCCCCCTATGGACTCGGTGAGTTCACTGATCAGACAACAAGCTAGTTTCGATTTTTAACACAATTTTGCACAAATAACAAAAAACAAGCCTAGTCTATGATACCACTGATCAGTTTTGAGCATTCTAACACTTCTTAAGTGTACATGCAACCCTAATAACCTTGGATCTATGTTTGTCTAATTATCATGCAAAGTTGAACTCCAAGGTTATATTCCTATCTAACATACATGGGGAACATTTTTAACTTAAATGAAAGATAAAATAACTTACCTTGTTGTTGATTATGATCCTTGAAGCCTTGTGAGCCTAGCACCCCAAGTATGATGCCTCAAAATTCTTCACACAACACCAAATGCAAAGGAGTAAACTTTGAGAGAATACACACACTTGAAAAATCGGCCTACTCTCTGATACCACTGATCAGTTTTGAGCATTCTAACACTTCCTAAGTGTACATGCAACCCTAATAACCTTGGATCTATGTTTGTCTAATTATCATGCAAAGTTGAACTCCAAGGTTGTATTCCTATCTAGCATACATGGGGAACATTTTCAACTTAAATGAAAGATAGAATAACTTACCTTGTTGTTGATTATGATCGTTGAAACCTTGTGAACCTAGCACCCCAAGTGTGATGCCTCAAATGCTTCACACAACACCAAATGCAAAGGAGTAAACTTTGAGAGAATACACACACTTGAAAAAACGGCCTAGCCCTCACTTGTACTTGTGTAGCCGATTTTGGTGGAGAATGGGTTCCTTATATAGTGTTGACACATCTAGGGTTACACCATGTAAACCCTAATGTGTCATGACTCTTCATTTCCATGACCCATGGGTTTGTAACTCCCATGGAGCATCCAATGGGTTTAACCCAACTTGATAATCCATGGAGCCTCTTAGCCCACTATACAAGTTATGGATGATTTACATAATCAACCCATATATTTAATTAGTTATCTTTTGATCACTTAATTAATTCTTGATCAAAGTAATTAAATAATACTATTAATATATTAGAACTTATAATATATTAATAAACCACAAGTGTTATTTCTCTCATTTAGTCTATCCAATTGCATGGTGCCATGCAAACCAAATGGACCATGCCGGGTCCGGTCAAGTACATACGAGAAATAGTTATGGACTTAGAGACCTAGTCTCCCACTTGGATAAGTCTAATAACTATAACTGCAAGTATGACTTTAGGAACCGATCAACAATCGTAGCTCTTTCAAGGTCTCTCAGAACTGAGAAGATGATGATACGCCATTTAAGATAAGTGATCATATAATGGTCTGTTCTAGATATCATCCGGACAAATACATGGAACAATGTCTTACTTATTGTCCAACAATTTGTTTCCTGATTTCCGATTTTTTTGACAAAGAACTTAATTGAACAGATCAACTTAGTTCCAACCAGGCTCGGTACATAGGTCAAAACAAAATCATAGAGGGGCCCAGATATCAGCTTCTAATCCAAGATGGAACAGATAAACTTCGACTCATATGTTTGTTCTACTACTCATTGAATTATACACAAAAGCATGTTTTATAACATCGAGTTACCAATGCATTTACGTACAATCAATGCATAACCAACTCATAAGTAACAAATCATATCTCTCGGTTTGAAGACTTATATGATATTACCGTCTCACAATCACTCAAGATAAATTCCATGAAGTGATTCCAGTGAGCGTGCTGGAGATGCTTAACCCTATGCTTCAAGCATGCTGGAGATGCTTAACCCGAGTCAGTCTCTTCGTGAGGGGATCTGCTAGATTCTCATCCGATGATACCCTCTTTGCCATGAGGAGTCCTTCTTCTAATCGATGTCTGATGAAATGGTATTTTCTGTCGATGTGTCTGGATCTCCCGTAATCCCTTTGTTCCTGGGCTAAGGCAACAACACTTTCACTATCACATAAAATTTCCATTGGCTCTTTAATAGCAGGTACAACTCCAAGGTCTCAAATGAAGTTCTTCAGCCATATCGCCTCCTTTGTTACCTCGCTAGCTGCTATATACTCTGATTCGCAATTTGGATCAGCCACTATCTCTTGCTTGCAACTCTTCCAAGAAATTGCTCCTCCGTTTAACGTAAAGACCCAGCATGACGGAGAGCGGAAATTATCCCTATCAGTCTCAAAGCTAGCATCGCTATACCCTAAAACTCTCAAGTCATCACTACCACCAATGGTAAGGACCCAGTCCTTAGTCCTCTGTAGGTACTTGAGGATATTCTTTACCGCAGTCCAGTGTGCCTTGCCAGGGTTCCCCTTATACCTGCTAACCATGCTCAAGGAAAAGGCTACATCAGGTCGAGTACACGTCATAGCATACATGATCGATCCTACAGCCGACACATAAGGTATTCGACTCATTTATGCTATCTCAGCCTCAGTACTAGGTCTTTGTGTCTTACTCAATCTAGCGTTACTCTGGATGGGTAACTCTCCTTTCTTAGAGTCCTGCATGCCGAATCTCTTTAGCACCTTATCCAAGTAGGTACTCTGACTAAGTCCAATTAGTCTTTTACTCCGGTATCTCAAGATCCTTATCCCTAGAATATAGGCAGCTTCTCCTAGGTCCTTCATAGAGAAACACTTCCCAAGCTAGGACTTAACTTCCTGCAGAGTTGGGATGTCATTTCCTATGAGTAGTATGTCATCCACATACAATACCAAAAAGATAACTATACTCCCACCAGCCTTGACATATACACAAGATTCATCTTCACTCCTAGAAAATCCAAACTCTTTGACTTTCTCATCAAAGCATCTGGGAGTTGCTTGCTTTAATCCATAAATGGATTTCTCAAGCTTACACACTATATTAGGGTACTCTGTATTGACAAAACCCTCTGGATGACATCCATTTACCATATTTCATAGTCATGAAATGCGGCTATGGCTAACAAAACCCTAATAGATTTAATCTTGGCCACTGGAGAAAAGGTCTCATCATAATCAACTCCCAGAGTTTGTGAGAAACCCTTTGCAACCAGTCGTGCCTTATAAGTGTGTACATTACCATCCATGTCGGTCTTCTTCTTGAAGATCCATTTGCACCCTACAGTCTTACAACCTGGTACATTCTCAACCAAGTTCCAAACTTGATTGTCATACATTGACTGTATGTCGCTGTCCATTGCCTCTTTCCATTTGGCTGACTCAGGGCCTACCATGCCTTCCACGTAACTGTTAGGTTCATCCAAACCTATCAGTGTCTCATCACTGATAAGTGTATCAGCTTCCTCAGTAATATTGAATCCATAGTAATACTCAGGTGCATTACTAACACTTATGTAACGCCTCAGAGGTATAGACTTGTCAACTGGCTCAAGAGGAGTTTCATCCTCAAGTTGAGTGCTAGGGTTTGAAGTTCCTTCACCAGTTGACTCTTGAATTTCTTCAAGGTCAACTTGCCTCCCACTGTTTCCTTGGCTTATGAACTCTCTCTCTCTCTCTCTCTCTAAAGATAGCCCTCCTTGCTACAAAGATCACATTTTCACTAGGTCTATAGAAGAGGTAACCAAAGGATTGTTGTGGGTAGCTGATAAAAATACACCTCTCGCTTCGAGGTTCGATCTTATCATGAGTCTCGCGTCTCACGAAATCCTCGTAACCCCAAATCTTGATGTGGTCCAGTTTGGGTACTTTACCAGTCCACATCTCATGAGGAGTTTTGGCAAATTTATTTCTAGGGACCAGATTAAGGATATGGGCGGAAATCTCTAAGGCATACCCCCAAAATGAGATTGGTAGCGAAGCTCGACTCATCATGGAACGAATCATGTCCAAGAAGGTTCGATTACGCCTCTGAGCCACACCATTCAACTGCGGTGTCCTAGGAGGTGTCAATTGTGAGACAATCCCACATTCCCTAAGATAGCCAAGGAACTCTGAACTAAGATACTCACCACCTCGATCGGATCGAAGCATCTTAATGTTCCTGCCGAATTGATTCTCGAATTCCTTTTTAAACTCTTTAAACCTTTCGAAAGTCTCTGATTTTTGCTTGATTAAGTAGACATGTCCATATCTACTGTAATCGTCAATAAATGTCAAATAATAACGATTAGCATCCCTTGTGGCATGTTTGAAGGGTCCACACACATCCGTGTGTACAAGATCCAACAAACCTTCACCCCTCTCAAAAGCGCCTGTGAAGGGTGACTATGTTATTTTTCCAAGTAAGCATGATTCGCAACTATCATCTGACCTTAGGTCAAATGACTCCAAGACTCCATCCTTTTGGAGTTGGCCTATGCATTTCTTACTTATATGTCCAAGACGACAATGCCATAATGACGCTTTATCCAAGTTATTATCATTAACAGAATCAATACACAATACATTATTTCCTGAGTTATCAACCACATATACAGTTTCATACACTCCATCACAAGGTAATGCTTTAAAATAAAGAACATTATTAAAGAAAACATTAATCAAACCAACTTCATTATCAAATGAAAAGGTAAAACCTTGTTTATACAATGCATGAAAGGAAATAATATTTCTTGCGATTTCTGGCGAATAACAACATTTATTCAAAGCTAAACTAAACCCATTGCTTAGCGATAAAGTATAAACTTCAATCTTGGTGACAGGTAAAGCTTTCTTATTCCCCATGATTAAGTTTATTCTTCCATGCTCCAAATTTTCACTTCTTCTTAGTCCCTGTAAATCATAACAGATATGAATACCATAACCGGTATCAAGGACCCAAGAGTTAGAATAGGGTAAGTTATTAGATAAGATAGTGTAAATACCTGCATGGTGGGGTTTAACTTTCCCATCCTTCACATCTTGCCGGTATTTTGGGTAGTTTTGCTTCCATTGTGACTTTTCATGGTAATAGAAGCAGTTAGCCTCTTTTGGGTCAGAAGATGGAGTGACGAAACCTTTCTTGGTTCCACTTGAAGAAGAGCCATCAAGGGTCCTAGCCTTGGTACCCTTCGAAGATCTCTTTTTCTTCTTCCCTCGACGTTTCCCGATTTCCAAGACAGGGGCAGAGTTTGGAGTAGGAGTGTTAACAACCGACTTACCTTTAAGACCTGCTTCTGTATTCTTGAGGAATCCCTGAAGTTTTCTAAGTGTGACCTCTTCCTTATTCATGTGATATGTCATGCGGAATTGATCATAGCACGATGGTAAAGAGTGCAAAATGATATCTATTGCAAGCTCCTGCGAGAAGTTCACATGAAGCTTCAGCAGTCGATCCACATACCTTTTCATTTTCTGCATGTGGCTCGTGACAGATTCCCCGTCCTTCATCATGGTTGTTATCATGGAGCAAATGATTTCGTACCTCTCTTGTCGTGCACTTTGATGGTATCTTTCCATCAGATCTTGGTGCAATTCAAAAGTGTAGAAGTCCTTATAGGACTTTTGGATTTTTGCTTTCATGGTGACCAACATGATGCATGCTACTTTGGTAGCATCTGTCACACCCCAAAACCGAGAACGGCGAAAACGTTCTGGGGCGGAGGACGTCATGTAATGTATCACAACAATGTAAAGTAGTAAACAAGCAACAACATCATCCATTGCGTTAATAGTATAATTTTAAATACATGTGTGTTCTTTCATATCATAACAACATAATAAATGTTCAAAATAAAAGACGAGGCTTGACTGCTCCGTGTTCACAAAACCTGGTCGTCGTACCTGTCTATTTGCGACCTGCGAGTACAAGTTATTTTGAAAGCGAGTATCACCAATAAAGCTGGTGAATTCATAAGTATTTATATGTCTTTGATTTGTAAAACTGTAAAGTAAAGACTTGTAAATGTTTGAAGAAACATTTGTATAAGTACGAAAGTGTTTGTAAGTAATTGTAAACGTTTGAAAACCCTAGAAAATCCCATATTTCCTACTAGTATAAAAGCAGTCTTCTACCAAGACCCGACTGTTTTGAAAGTAGTCTTCTACCAAGACCCGACTGTTTTGTAAGTAAGCATCACTGTAAATGTGACGTTTTTCCCTGTTTAACTATTATTATAAAACGATAGTTTACCTCATTGTTTATGCATAAGAGTCACAATATAAAGGTAATAAAATAATATAATAACTAAAATTGTATCCTTTTTGCACTAGGATATTCACGGCATGGAAACTCGTTGAACAGTAAAACTATAGACACCGGTCGATGATCATTTTCCATACTGTAGCTAACAGCTTTGGGTGTGGAATGGTAAGTCTCGAAACGTTTGTCAATGATTCTGTGTAATAGTATCTATTAAACGTATTAACGTAAAAGTGTTCATGTAAGCGTATCTATGTAAAGGCATTCTTGTAAGTGTATTCATGTAAGCATATCTATGTGAACGTATCTATTCATATAATATGTAATGTATCAGTATAGACTCATAAATGAACTGACTCTTGTGTCATTCCTTGTACTTGGAATGGTACGTAGTACTTCCCAACTATACCTATTATAGTTACTATTAATGTACGTGTATAACCAAAAGTATACCTTTGCTACCCAAAGGTACTGAACTGACTGTTGGAACTTTTATGTCTATATATGTATACATGATATATAACTAATATTTAGACGACATTCGGACGAATAACTGATTCCCTAAGGCCACATCCCAAAGAGGAAAAGGAAATAAAGAGAGCTAGTCGTCCTAAGTCCTTTAAACATTACTTATATAACTATACATATATGGGCATGCATTTGACAATATAAAAGTATAAAAGAAGTTTTCTAATACCTTTGAAAAGTTTAATAACGAAGAAATGATGACATGATGTCAGTTTATAGAATGATTTAAAAGTAGTTTGTTTGATAAGAGCAGTTTAAAGTATAAGAAATCCTATGTTTGAAACACAATTGTAACAGAGTTTGAAAGGAAACATACAGTAAGTAAGACAGTTTGTTAAAGAGTTTTAACATGTATAAATGTTTGAGAAAGTCAGTTGAAGTAATATGTTTGGTAAAACAGCTAAAAGTGTAGTAAATCCGTTTGTATACTAGTTATTAATCACATGTGATTGATCTAATAACTAACATGGTTCAACCTGTATTCCCCCTCATAAAGCATTTAAAAACATTTCAAAGGTTAATTAAGGGGTATGAAGTCACTTGATAGATTGAAGAACGTGAGACAAAAGTCGAACAAAACTTTGACTGGAAAGAAGTCGATTTCGCAGAAATCTCGGGACTTTGCGACTTGTGTCGTGTGTTGGAGGTGTTATCGGGGCTTCAGGGTAGTTTAGAGGGGCTTAATAGGGTGTAGAAGTAGGATAAATGAAAGAAATGAACAACCAAAGCCGGCTACCCTCGATTCCTATTTATAGGGTGAATTTTGGGTCTCATGTCGTGAGTTTTTCATTACTCATGTCGTGAGTTAGCTCCGATTCTATCATGCCCTGTGTCACACGTCAGGTGGTTCTAGAAGGGTCATTCAAGGGGCTCACGTCGTGAGTTCTGACACAGAGTCGGGATTCGTGCCCCGAACTTCAGAAATTCATAACTTTCGCATCCAAGCTCCGTTTTCGATATTCTTTATATGCACGCGTAGGTGATATTATGCTCTACAGCTCTCGTTTAGACTCCGTTGGCTAATTTTGACTTTATTTTTAATATATTATTAATATATTATCTTTATATTATTTTTAGTTGGCCGGGACACGAAAACTCCGTCATAAATTCATAACTTCTTCATCTGAAGTCCGTTTTCGTCAGACTTTTTACCGTTGCGCTACTATTGTTGAGACTTTAGATTCTCATTTAGTTTGTGTCAGCTAAAAGTCTCTCGATCTCTATTTCGAGTTTTTAGTTGTCTACTGTTATATACATAACTTAGAAAAATCATAACTTCCTCATACGAAGTCAGATTTAGATGTTCTTTTTATGTACGTTTATGGTTTAATGATATCTAAAACTTTCATTTAGATACCTAAGGCTAAAAATTATTGTATTGAAACTTCGCATTTTATGTCTATCAGTGTTGCCGGTTTTTGCTACGAATCTTAGATTGGTCGTAACTTCTTTGTTATAACTCGGATTATAGTGCTTTTTATATGTACGAAAACCTTGATACGATTACTACCACTTTATTTAACCCAATTAAGATTTTAGGAAAGTTAAATTTTTACCTAAATTTGACTGGTGTTACATTACATTCTCTCGAAATATCGGGTTGTCACATCATCCCCCGTTAGAGAGAATTTCGTCCCGAAATTAGAGTTTCAGTAGAATTGATAACTTTGATAGAGATACAAAGTTAATTTGGTGCTCGCATTCCCAGGTGAAATCAGGTCCTCACTTGGCATTCCAGTGAACCTTTCACTATTGGGATACGGCTTTGCTCCTTTCGTTTCACGTCACTGGTATGATAACTTTTCTTGGTTGGATGTGGGTTGAGTGTTTTTGTGGTCTGTGAAAATATTACACCTTGTACCATACAAGTAGTGTCTCTAGCTCTTCGGAGCAATTACCACTGCTCCTGACTCAAGATCATGTGTTGTATAGTTAACGTCCTGTGTCTTAAGATGTGACAACCCGATATTTTGATTCTATGTAATGACTTAAAAAGCCAAGTAGTGTAACCACTTTTGAAAATAATGAAATTAACTTTGAAAATAAAATGTACAAAAGTCTCTATTTGGTTACCTACTATGTTAGATATCATTAAACCGCGAGCGTACATAAAAAGAACGTCCAAATTTGAATTCGTATGAGGAAGTTATGATTTTTCCAAGTTCGGTGTAGCGGTAGACAGCTAAAAACTCGAAACAGATATCGAGCGACTTTTGGCCGGAATGACCTAAATGAGAAACGAAAGTCTCGACAATGGTTTTTCAACGGTATAAAGTCTGGCAAAACCAGACATCGGATAAAGAATTTACGGATTTCTAACGAACTTTTCTTACCCCGACATTTTAAAATTAAATACTACAAATAATTTCAAAATTTGTTGATGGAGTCTAAACAAAAGGTGTAGAGCGTAGTCTCACCTACGTGTAGATATAAAGAACGTCGAAAACGGAGTTCGTATGGAAAAGATATGAATTATAGAAGTTTACTAAATAATTAAAATATAAATTTAATTTAAAAATCCAGTATTATCCGAAGGAGGAGTCACCGGGCCAATCCGAGTTACGCCCAGCGTAACATCGTACGCCCATGATACTCGAGGACTAGGCCTCGGATCGTCCACGTCGCCCCTATGTGAAGCTATGCCCCGTCCCATCCAAACTCCGAGGTAGTCGAGGATGCAGTCAGGCATGACGCACGTGTACGCCCAGTGTCACCACGTATGCCCAACGTACCGAGGCGGTTCCCAACCCCTATAAAAGGGATGCGAGGGTTCCGGGGAAATTGCTCATTTACTCTCATCTTTCTTGCGTTTTTGCCTCGTTTTTCATGCACGTGATATCCCGAAGCCCCGGTTTCCATACTCAAGCCCCGAAGGTTGTTTGTGCTCCCGAGATTCCAGTGAATCCCGAGAAAATGCACTTTCTCGAGTCAAAGTTCTACTTGGTTTTCATATCGCCTTCTTCAATCTTTCAAGTGAGTTCATACCCCTATAAACTACGCTTTTAAATGTTTGATAAATGTTTTTTATACAATATTAAGGGGGGGGGGGGGGGGGGGGGGGGATGCAAGTAAAACACGCGGTTATTATCGTGTGTAACTTAACGATTCACTATATAAACTTTTTATCTAAGTAATCATATGTGATTCATAAACTACATCATGAGTATTCTCGTATGAAATATATTTTTTCAATAACACCTTTTCTTATGGAAATAAAACGTGTTTATATATATATATATATATATATATATACATATATATATAAATATATATATATATATATATATATATATATATATATATATATATATATATATATATACAAATCAAATACTCCATTTTTACATTAGGTATATGTGATCAGTTAATTCACTTTACATGTTATACTTTACATAATAGGTGAATATTACACTAGTTTTTACTATACGAACGAAACACATTTTGAAAAACTATAATAGGTATAGTTTACGAGGAAATCATGAATATTTACATACTAGGACCACTACATCAAAGAGATATTTTTATATACAAGAACAAATGGACATTTTCATATGTAAATTTGTTTTATACTAAATTTTGTGAGACATTTCACGTACTTTCAAGTAGGCATTTTAAGTCATGTATTATATACCATAATCTCTTGTAGGGGGAGCGTGATACTTATGTATTGATCTATACTGGATTGGCAATCCCACACTTATGTTGTTAGCTACAGCTAGGCCGGTAGGCCTAGGGTGACAAACATCATAACTTTCCAACGCCTGAAGAATGTTGATATAGGCATCGTGGTCAAGTAGCATGGTTATAAGACTCACATGGAGTATTAAAAACACATTGATTTATGGGGTTTTTCAAATGCCTTAATGATTTACACATAAAACTACTATTTTAGGCATGAAAAGCACTATTGCATTACAGTTTTGGAACAATCAAACTACCATCTACTATAGTAGAAAATATGGGATTTTCTTGGAACATTTAACATGAACAAACCATTTTCATTCTTTTTCATATAAACATTGTCACTAAATACTTATGAGCTCACTAGCTTAAATGCTGACCTACTCTTTCAAAACCACTTGTATTTCTCAGGGATTCAGTAATACACATAAATTGCAGCTTTTGAAGAAGGGATGCTGCGGCGTTAGTTTAATTTCATTTTGAACAACACATTGTAATTTTTTTGAAACAAGTACCTTTCAAACAATGTAAACTTTTATATTATATATGTGATGGTTGTATTGCTTTCTTTACTATGTATTCAATTGTTGCGATACTACATGAAGTCATCCGCCCTCGAACGATTCTACCATTCTAGTTTGGGGGTGTGACAGATTAGTATCAGAGTATTGTTTATAGTGAACTAAGTATATTGAACCACATAAGATATACAAACTATAAATGCATAGGGACTCAAGGTCTCTGACAAAACGTTTTTACACATAAAACCTCATTTCATTTAATTTAGATTATTTGGGTCATAAAAGTACAAATACATGCATACAACAATATATTTTCATGGTTAGAACTATACAAGAAGTGTTAAGATGAGTTGGAAACTACGATTAGTTCTCGATATATGTAATCGAATTTGGGATGAATATAGCCTGATCAACTATATTTATCCGAGATTGGACTAACGTATGTCGAGGAATGGTCATAGTAAGCAACAAGTCAAAACTTACCAAATAAACACTAGTATCAAACATACAAATTTAAATACTATAAGAGTATTTGGTACATGCAATCGTTTAATTGACATGTTTAGTGTTACATGTTTTCAAATTTTGTTCAATTCTTATAACCCTATTCTCGTATAGCAAATGGTTGGATTCCACCCACCAGGGGACCCCTACTACCCGAACCAGGGCAATGGAGGATGGGTAGAGGAGGATCCCGAAGAGAATGAAGAACCTATCGAGTTGGAGGAAGGGGATGACTCTGGGATGAACTCAAAACTAGAAGTAGTCGACCCTCTAGCCGCTCAACCTCCCGCTATTAGGAGGAACTTTCAGGGACCGACTCCCGTTTGGGGAAGTCACCTCCACCATTGGAGCCAAAAAAAGGGATACGTCCTCCCTACAGTATGTGTCGGGACTTCTATGACATCAGGGACGGAGGTTCAGCTAACCGAGCACTCCCGGTCATGGTGGGAAAACTAGCCAACCAGTCCTATCAATCGGGGGTCCAAGCAAACCGACTTCGCGAAGTCAACGTGGAGGTACAAGTTCACACTTCCGACATCCGTCGACTGGATAGGTTGTAGGATGACACCCATCTTCGCGCCGACACATTAAAAGCACAAATGATTGCATCCCTCGCAGAGATGAGGGAACAGTAAGCCGCCTTCGATAGGCGTCTTATGGATGCAAAGCAATCAGACGCGGAGTCAAGCTCCAAGGGTAACCTACGTCGCAAGTAGTGCTTGCTAAATCCCAAAATTTTGTTATAGAATAGGAACTCAACTAAAAGTCTTACTTTTCTTTAACTTCTATATCGGAGATCCTTAGAAGTGTCAAAAATTTTCCTAACTCCAAATGTAACTAGGCATGTGTTTAATATATATGAAGAAATTCTGTTGTGTGTAAATTCTTTGACTACCATTCCGATTAATAAGTTATCTAACACTGTGCAAACTTTTATTATGAGTCAAACTCTAAACCATGGGTAGTTCAGTCGAATTTATAAATTGATAAAAATGACAAATTTATTAACACACTAAAAACTTAAGATCTTCATTCTATTTCTTTATCAGCACAATGCCGCCCTGTAGATTTACACACCGTGTCAACAACGCACCACCTCCACCACCACCCCCTCCCACAACAGAAAATGCCGCATTGATAGCTGTTGTAACGGCTGTAGTAATAGAGGAAATGGTCCAAATGAGTAACAATGGTTTTGGTGGGGGAGTAAATAGTTCTACAAATGGCCAACGTCAAGGTCGCCCAGGGGATTGTACATACAAAGATTTTATGAATAGAAAACCCATTACTTTTAATGGGGCTGGAGGAGTAATGGCTCTATCAATGTGGATAGAGAAACTAAAGCGGTTTTTGAAATTTGTTCTTGTCCGGAAGGGAACAAAGTGAAGTTCGTTGCCTGTACTTTCTCTGAGAGAGCTCTGACATGGTGTAATGGCAATGTCAAGACACTAACGCTAGTAGTGGCTAACTCTATGGGCTGGGAGAACCTAAAACAAATCTTACTACAAGAGTACTGTCCACGGGGCGAATTGCAAAAGCTTGAACAGGAACTTTGGGGCCTTACCATGGTAGGCTCAGATATCACTACCTATACCAACAGGTTCAGTGATTTGGCAATCCTTTTCCCAAGAATAGTTTCTCTAGAGAGCATGAAGATCAAAAGGTACATCTGGGGACTATCACTCCAGATTCAAGGAAATGTTCTAGCTTCAAAACCGATCACCTTTGATAGCACTAAACAGTTGGCACAAGCTCTCGTAGACCATGGGGTCTGCCAAAACTTCGCAACTACCGCACCGGAACAACCCCGAGGGAGCAACAACAACAACAACAACAAGAGGTTCGTGAACAAAAGGAAGAGTCAACCTTCATAAGAACCTTCCAAGAAACAACAGATTGTGCCAGCCCATGCCACTACTACCCCCACTGCTACACCAATTACCACTACACCAGCAAAGCCATATGCTGGAAACCAGTCGAAATGCATCAAATGCAATTTCCATCACAACGGAAATTGTCGGGAGATGCATTGCAACAACTGCAACAAGAAGGGGCATACTGGCCGTTTCTGTAGAGCACCAGCACAACCGATCACCCAAGTCCAAGGAGCCAGTGTAGGCCAGGCATGTTATGGATGCGGTGAGGCTGGACACTACAAGAGGGACTGCCCTAAGGAAAGGAATGTTGGCGGCATAGGAAGAGTGCTGGTAATAGGGAAGAACGAAGCAATAGATGATCCCACAGTGGTTACGGGTACATTTCTCCTCAATAACGCTTATGCATGCATACTCTTTGATTGTGGTGCGGAGAGGAGTTTCGTGAGTCTTAAATTCAAGCATGTACTAAAACAGAAACCTAAATCACTCAATAAGATATTCACAGTAGAAATGGAAAACAGTAGAACAGAAAGCACGAATGATATGTACATACGATGCACACTCACTCTAAACGAACATTCATTTCAAATTGATCTAATGCTGATCACTGTAAAGAGCTTTGATGTGATCAACGGTATGGATTGGTTGAGCCTATACCATGCCGATATTCTTTGTCACGAAAGGGTCGTTCGCTTAAACCTGCCAATCGGCGAAACTCTTGTCATTTATGGTGACAAACGCGATACCAACTTACAAATCATCTCTTGCGTTAAAGCCCAAAAATACCTACGTAAGGAGTACTATGCCTTCTTAGCCTACGTGGTAGATAAGGAAAGAGAAACAAAGAGCATCAAAGACATTCTAGATGTTTGTGATTTTCCCGATACCTTCCCTGAAGATCTCCCAGGAGTCCCACCAGAACGACAAGTCGATTTAGAATCAATTTAATTCCCGGAGCTACCCCAGTAGCTAAGTCAACGTATCGTCTGGAGCCCGCTGAGATGCAAGAATTATCCAGCCAATTAAACGAACTACTCAACAAAGGGTTCATCAGGCCAAGCTTCTCACCTTGTGGAGCATCGGTCTTGTTCGTAAAGAAGAAGGATGGATCTTTCCGCATGTGCATTGATTACCGGGAACTTAACAAGCTTACTATCAAGAACCGATACCCGCTACCATGCATTGACAACTTGTTCGACCAACTCCAAGGAGCGAGTAATTTTTTAAAGATCGACTTAAGATCCGGATATCACCAACTACGAGTCTTGGAAGGAGATGCTCCCAAAACAGCTTTTCGAACTCGTTATGGTCACTACGAGTTTGTAGTGATGCCCTTTGGATTAACAAACGCACCGGCGGTGTTCATGGACTTAATGAACCGAGTGCGTCGTTCATTCTTGGACAAATTTGTGATCATGTTCATAGACAATATACTCATTGATTTGAAGAATAAAGAGGATCGTAGTCAACACCTCCGACAAGTTTTGGAAACGCTAAGAAAAGAGAAGCTATACGCGAAATTCTCCAAGTGTGAATTTTGGATTCGGAAGGTAGATTTCCTAGGTCACGTGGTTAGCAAAGATGGAATACATGTGGACACTCCCAAAATCAAAGCAATCGAGAGTTGGTCAGCTCCAAGAACCCCAACGGAAATTCGATAATTCTTGGGCCTTGCTGGCTATTAGCGTAGATTTATACAAAACTTCTCGAAGATTGCTAAACCACTCACCACCCTGACACAGAAGGGTGTAACTTGTTGGGTTTTGAGCATTCTAACACTCCTAAGTGTACATGCAACCCTAAATACCTTGGATCTATGTTTTCTCTATTATACATGCAAATAAGAACATCCAAGGTATTATCCTAATCTAGCATACAAAACAATGAGTGTAACAAGATAGAATACATACCTCTTTGATGTAGAAAGTCTTCATGAAGCTTGAGTGCCTAGCCCCAATAGTGTGGAAGCCTCAAATGGAATCACAATCATCAAAAAACTTAAAATAACTTGCGAGAGTTCTACACTTCATGAAATCGGCTAGCCCTTTTCTTCACTTTCTAATGTGATTCTAGTGGCCGATTTTGTCAAGAATAAGATCTTTATATAGTGTTAAAATTAGGGTAAATCCTTAATTGTCATGGCTTTCCATTTCCTTGGATCCATGGGTTCAAATACACCATGGAGCATCCATGGACCATCCTATGGGTTTTAGCCCAACTTGATTATCCATGGAGCATTATCCCACTACATAAGTATGGATGATTTACACAATCAACCCATATATTTAATTAGTCTTCTTTTGATCACTTAATTAATGCTAGATTAACTCTTGATCAATACTAATTAAATAATCTTATTATTCTTATTATTAATATACTAGAACTTATAATATATTAATAACCATAAGTGTCTTATTTCTCTCATTATAGTTTATCCAAGTGCATGATGGTATGCAACCCAAATGGACCATGCCGGGTCGGGTCAAGTCTTACCAATTATAGTTATGGACTTAGACATTAATCCAACAGTCTCCCACTTGGATAAGTCTAAAACTATTATTGCGTATGACTTCAGGAACCAACTGGCAATCGTAGCCCTCAAAAGCTTCTGTTGAACTCTGACCTTGTAAATGAACTCTGACCTTTTCAATGACTTGTCCATTAGATAAGGGATCATATAATCCTCTGTTCTCATGATATCAGCCGTACAAATACATGGACCAACGTCGTACTTATTGTCCAGCAGTTTGTTTCCCGATTTTCGATTTGTTTGACAAAGAACTTAATCGAACACCTCAATTCAGTTCTGACCGGCCGGTACATAGGTCACAACAAAATCATCGAGGGGCCCAGATATCGCTTCTATTTCTAGAAGGAACAGATAAACTTCGACTCATATACTTGTTCTACTACTTGTTGAATTGTACACAAAGGCACGTTTTATAACATCAAGTTACTGATGCGTTTACGTGCAATCAATGCACAACCAACTCATAGGTAACAACTCATATCTCTAGGTTTGAAATTTTATATGATATTACTGTCTCATGATCACTCGAGATAAATTCCATGAAGTGATACAAGTGAGCGTGGGTTTATTCCAATACTCATAACTTATGAGCACTCATGAATGTTGTAGCAACCATTGCCATGACTAAACCCATTTAGCCATCTACAAACCCGATTCATGACAGTCTTGATTCATACCTACTTCCAACATATGAACGACTGTGGAGTGTTTAAATAACTTAGTCATTCGGAAAGAATAACCTAGCTATTTTGGAAGTCAAAACATGCAAAGTGAAACACAATAATAATCGAATCCAATATGGTCTCAGAACCCTTTTGAATATAAATAAAACCACCTTTTATTTATCACCATATTGATTACACATTATTCAATGTTTCAAATAATCAACTTAAGACTTGAATAAAACAATAGTCGTCCCATGCTCCTAGCATGTACACTTTGTTTTTCAAAACAATAGTTATGCCATACCCCAAGTATGCACACTATGTTTGTCTATGATCCTTACATTGTAATGTAGATCAATTGAACATGATTCCAATGATACTCATTTCACAATCCCAAATCCTTCTTGTAAATGTGAGAATCCCCGATTCCTATCATTTACCAAAAAAAAAACTGTTAGAATTTAAACTTTTATGCAATGTTCCTCTTGTAATGATTATTCACAAAGTCACCAAAACCTTGTCACTAGTTATTACAGAGTATTCCAAAGAAGCTAAACTTCTATGGAACGGAAGTCTCATATTCAAAGTACATTGCTTTGAACATCCTTCTTGCATTAAGGTTTTCTAATCTTACATAGATTAAATAACTTCCACCTATGGAGACATTTCCATAGTCCCATTTTGACTATCACTTCTGAACAAGAGTTACTTTTTTTCAGAATATGCCAATACGGTCGTGCCAAAATTAACACTATACTTGCAAATGTCCCTGAGCAACCAATCTTTGGCAAACCTCAGATTGTCCTCGACAATTGCTTAATCACTTTAGTCATATCCAGTTCTAGACTTTTCCCTTCTAAATGCCTTAAGCATTTGGAAAATTTAGAAAGGATGAATATTATAGCACGTGAAATCGATCCTATATCCGAAGCATATGGGACACGATTCATGATGTTTGACAAAAAGACATGATACTAGACCAGTCTTTTGCTACAATATTTTTTATTTGCCATGTTTTCAAAATTTAACTATGAAGAGGGATGCCGTAATCATAATCGAATTTTGAAAATGCAATATATATAGAATTGCTTCAAGTCGAACCATTCAGACATAAAATTTATATATATGTCCTTAACTAAAGATGATTAAAATCTCAATCTAAGCTTCTAGAATTGAAATGAAGTATAATTTCCTCTCCCTTAATTATAGCAAAACAACTTTTCAACCCCTGAAACTTCACGAATTGAAACTTTTGTTTTCTATAATTAACATTGCTAACTTGCAATACTAATCATAATAATCATGCTCCCACTAACATGATGATTATCAACATAACACTTATGCTCCCACTAGCTCTGACATATTTTCATAAATCTGCTGGACTTCTGAAATTTAGATTCATACATCCTTTCTTAGATAGCTCACATGTGTGTCTAAACAATTTTCAGAACTATGAAAAAGGATGCCATAATCATAGTCTCAATTGCTTAGGCATTTGCCATTTCTCACAAGTCCATGTTAGCGTGTCGGTTAACCACACGAGCTCCACTAACGACTTTTGAAAATGCAAATAACACATATGTTATCTACGTAAAATCTACTTAGTGAAAGCGTTTCCTCACCATCATTTTCATGAATCGGAGAGAAACCTTATGATACTTAGATTTTATAGTGTATGAGTTCCTATCCATGCGAATTTGTCAAAACCATAATCACAAGATAAGGTTAGTGACAAATTCAGCCTTACATGGATTAAACTTATCCAATCTTACTTTCTTGTCACCTTGGTAGCACAAGGCCCACCAATGCTTCCAAGTTGAACTCTGATAACTCACATGCAAATCCAACTTATTTGAAGTAGGTACAGAAATGAGAATTATGTCAACACGATAGGTTGCAAACCTTAAGTCGTGTGCCAGTGATAAATTACAGGTTTCACTCTTGATTAAATCTTGAAACTCTTTCAGGATCTTTAAGGCTCCCACTGTCCCCTTGACATATAAGTTTTCCTAGTCAAGAACTATTCCTTGACAAAACAAATATTCAAGGGATAGTGCGGATTCTTATCAAGACTAACACTTCACACAATTGGTCTTAGTTGGTCTTTGTCTCATCCAAGACATCACAACTTACCAATCTCAAATGTACAAGAGTAGAAAACATTTTACACTACATTTGATAAGTGTTTTAAACCTTACTTTATGTCACTCAATGTTACCATCTTGGAGTATGACTCTAAGAATTGTTTTGGAATGAAGTATGACTCATCTCCTTGATCTTAACCAATCCAACAATTCATGACCTCTCTTCTTAGCCATAACAATACACTAAGACGTCCTTAGAGTATGAATTTGTGATATGGTTTCTAAATCATTAAGATGATCATAAAACTGATACTAAAGTACTCTCCCATCTTTTCAGATTTGAGAAACTTTTATCTTTCTGCCTAATTTGATTCTTCTCATTTGTTTTGTCATACATTGTATCCTTTCCAATGTTACAGAATTATACTTAACCTTATAAGTATAATCATATTTACTAATCTTTAGTAAATCATGACAAATCAATCTTTGTGGTGGACCTTGACCAGTGCACACCCAGTGTACCTAATTCCTTAGTCCTTCAATTGACTCACATATACATGTGATCAAAGAATTAATCTTAATTTTTTCAAAGATGAAAATTCTCATTCATCATACAATACAACTTGTATGATTCCAAGTTTCTGTCCAATTGAAACTTGGGTGATGAAAAACTTTCTTCATTTGGTAAATTCAGACACTACCACAAATGAAAGAATCAAATCCACTTTCCATTATTTCTATTACTGGAAACATATAAGCAATAATTTTCCACAGATGCCATTGTAAAGATATTTTTAAAATAAACAAAATTAAAACCCCTTTTTTTCTTTTATTTTAAAACTTTGCGGAAAAACTTATCCTTACAATCCACACGAAAACCTTGTTGTTATCTATTCATAAGCAATATATTATAACTCCTAAGAAGTAGCTCAAGAATCCGATCTTCAAACTACGCGATAGTAATCCATCTACGCGATCAGATTCAGCATATTCTTTCTTTAAGTTTCTTTACCTTTTCTTTGATTCTTAAAACATCACCATGTGACCCAGTTACATCATGTATCAAGAATCTCATAATAGAAACTTACCAGAGTTAGATAGTGGACTTTACCTGAAGTAGAGTCAAACTTATCGACTTTAACATCCTTAGGTAAATTATGGCAGCTTTGCAACCAATGCCCCTTTCTTTGGCAATATAAACATATGGAACCTTTGATAATGGTACATGGGACTATCACAGACTTAGTTTTTCTCTTTACCATTTGGTCAACTGAGTTGACTATGGCCGGTCCCTTTCCATTGGGAAGAGAATGCTTTTCTGGATTTCCTGTGTCACTATTGTCAATGTCCATCAAGTTTTGAGGAAGTTGATCTTAACAAATAGATAAAATCATTAAGGGTATTGTCATAGTCTTTTTCATAGGTGTTCCAAAAGAACTCACTATGTGACTTAGAAAGTGATTGAACCACCAACTTTCTCAAGACTTTGACACCCAACTCTCCCGGCTCGTCAATATGTGACTACATCTCCAAGATGTGACCACACCAAGACCTTTACTTGCCAATAGGGCTCGAGTGACCTTAAAATTTTCAAGAAATTGTGGGGTAGGGAGAATAATTGGAGGAGGTGAAAGAAGTATGATTTCCATTGGAACATCATCTTCATTTAGGAACGCTAGTTTCAAGAGATTTGGGAAGATCATAAATGTCTAAACCAGACATGTTTTGGGAGATATTCAAGATAGTTGATTTAAAGTCTTTAATATGACACCCAATATGAAATATTAAGGCTAGGACCCAACATAATATTTTATAACTTGGAAGAGGGATGCTGTAATCCAAGCTATAAAATATTTGAAGGTAGGCGAATGATGATTCACCAATTTCCACCATGAAAAACGAAATAATTTATTAGGTTTTAATTGGACTTGAAATTCCTAGATCTTTTGAGATTCATTGAACTTTTCAATGGCATGTTTCAATCTCGAGTGTGCCCTCTCAAATTTTGTGACTGGGATGCCGAGGATCACAAAACAAGGTGTGAATAACCATACCAATTTACTTGGTACCCTTAATATTATCACCTAATCAATGTGCCGGTTAACCACACACGCTCCATTGATCTATGACAAACATTAAGTCACCCTTCGTGGTCCTTACTAGTCCAAGTTAGTGTGCCGGTTAACCACACACGCTCCACCAACGACTTGGTAAGGTACAAAGTGTGAATTCCATGGGCTAGCACCAAATTCACATTTTTCCTAAAGTAACTAAGATTGGGAATTAAATAAAATATTTAGTTACTTTATAATATTCATTATACTTTTAATGAAAATTTAAAGTCATTGTCCTACCCGTTCGGCTAACGACCCTCCACCGATCAAGCAAGCGGTGCGTGAGAGTGGACACCCATTAAGTCGCCATTTTATAGGCAACAACCATATACCCACCTTATAGACCGGCTTCGTGAATGAGGCGTACTAGCGGTAAAACGACTTGTTCTTATACATATATATAATAATTAACCATTAATGTTATAAATAGTATAAGTGTTGAATTTTAACTCTTTAGAACTCTAAGGGCTAACTTGGAATTAAAGTATTCATAAGTGAAAACTTTTCAAATTCCAAAACTTGAGGGCAAGTTTTGAAACTATTCAAAACTAATTAATTCCATAACTTATGTGTTTAAAGTAGTTTTAATCCAAAAAACTCTTCAAGTTCCATAACTTATGGAAGACTTTAAACTAATAAAAGAACTAACTTTTCTTTATTTATATAACATATGGAATTATTTAAGGTTACACTTTATTTATTTATTTATTTATTAATGAAGTGACTCTTGAACTTCCATAACTTGAGGACAAGTTATGGAGTCATAAAAAAAATTCAATGACACAAGACTCTTCATTTTGTAACCATTACCAACTTTTATGAGTTTTATGAGTCTTTAATGTGACTCTTCATGTAACTTGAGGACAAGTTACACAAACACATTTTATACTCAACTCTTAGATTAAAATGGATTGAAAGCAACTATTTCAATTAACTTTTCTATTAATCTAAGCAACTCATAAGAACAAGATAATTCAAATCAAACTTTTTCATGTAATTAGTCTAAACCTTAAAATAATACAAAACATGAATCTATTGACAGTTATCTTTGAAAATGGATTAGCATGAACATTACCACATTAAAAAACAAGTTTATAAGTTCAAAAACAACTTAGGGTAATGTTCCTAGTCCATTTCTAGCCAAAAACCTAGAAAATATGTTGTCTGGGGGTCCAACTCGTCGAGTGCATGAACCGACTCAGTGAGTTGGATCGTTTTGATCAATTTTTAGGCATGGACTCGCCGAGTCCCTTGATGGACTCGCCGAGTCTGATGATCAAACAGCAACACTTTCGATTTTTTAAGCAGTTTTGCAGGTATAACAAGAAAACAAGCCTAGGCTCTGATACCACTGTTGGGTTTTGAGCATTCTAACAGTCCTAAGTGTACATGCAACCCTAAATACCTTGGATCTATGTTTTCTCTATTATACATGCAAATAAGAACATCCAAGGTATTATCCTAATCTAGCATACAAAACAATGAGTGTAACAAGATAGAATACATACCTCTTTGATGTAGAAAGTCTTCATGAAGCTTGAGTGCCTAGCCCCAATATTGTGGAAGCCTCAAATGGAATCACAATCATCAAAACACTTAGAATAACTTGAGAGAGTTCTACACTTCATGAAATCGGCTAGCCCTTTTCTTCACTTTCTAATGTGATTCTAGTGGCCGATTTTGTCAAGAATAAGATCTTTATATAGTGTTACAATTAGGGTAAATCCTTAATTGTCATGGCTTTCCATTTCCTTGGATCCATGGGTTCAAATACACCATGGAGCATCCATGGACCATCCTATGGGTTTTAGCCCAACTTGATTATCCATGGAGCATTAGCCCACTATATAAATATGGATGATTTACACAATCAACCCATATATTTAATTAGTCTTCTTTTGATCACTTAATTAATCCTAGATTAACTCTTGATCAATACTAATTAAATAATCTTATTATTCTTATTATTAATATACTAGAACTTATAATATATTAATAACCATAAGTGTCTTATTTCTCTCATTATAGTCTATCCAAGTGCATGATGGTATGCAACCCAAATGGACCATGCCGGGTCGGGTCAAGTCTTACCAATTATAGTTATGAACTTAGACATTAATCCAACATAACTTTCAATTGGGAAGGAAAACAAGACGTTGTATTCCAAACACTTAAGCAAGCACTATGCAGCGCACCTATATTGTCCTTTCCTGAAGGAACAGAAGACTTCGTAGTCTACTGTGATGCATCTAACCATGGTCTTGGATGCATAGTAATGCAATGAGGAAAGTTCATTGCTTACGCCTTAAGAAAACTCAAGACGCACGAGGTCAACTACACTACCCACAATCTTGAACTAGGAGCAGTCGTTTTCGCGCTAAAAATCTGGACAGACTATCTTTATGGCACGAAATGCATGATCTTCACCGATCACAAGAGCCTTCAGCACATCCTTAACCAAAAAGAACTCAACATGAGGCAGAGACGATGGGTTGAACTACTGAATGACTATAAATGCGAGATTCGCTATCATCCAGGAAAAGCGAATGTAGTAGCTGATTCTCTTAATCGGAAAGAATACTTAGGTCGCCGAGTGTAATCCTTAACCATGACGATCCATTCACATTTGCCCAAACAAATCAAGAAAGCTCAGAGGGAAGCCTTGAAAACAGAGAATGTGGCAGGTGAAGCCCTAAGAGGAATGGATAAGAATCTTGAAGTCAAGGGTGACGGAGTCCATTACTTCATGGATCGGATCTGGACACTGAAGTTTGGTGGATTCAGAGACGTAGTCATGAACGAGGCTCATAAGACTCGATAATTCGTGCATCCAGGTTCGGACAAGATGTATCTGGACCTCAAGAAACTTTATTGGTGGCCGAACATGAAAGCAGAGATCGCTACCTATGTGAGCAAGTGTCTGACTTGCACTAAGGTTAAGGTAGAGTACCAGAAGCCATCAGGATTGCTGCAACAACCCGAAATACCTGAGTAGAAGTGGGAACGGATAACGATGGACTTCATAACCAAATTACCCAAGACAACAGGTGGACTAGACACTATCTGGGTAATCGTTGATAGGTTAACAAAATCCGCACACTTCCTGCCAATAAGAGAAACCGACAAGATGGAGAAGCTAGCTCGAACCTACATCCAAGAGATTGTGCAACTACATGGTGTACCAATATCCATTATCTCCGATAGAGATAGTAGGTTCACCTCGCAATTCTGGAAATCGTTACAAAAATCACTAGGAACGAAACTCAACATGAGTAGTGCTTACTATCCACAAACCGACAGTCAAAGTGAGAGAACCATACAAACCTTGAAAGATATGCTAAGAGCTTGTATAATCGATTTTGGTAAAGCGTGGGATACCCATTTACCAATAGTCGAATTTTCATACAACAATAGCTATGACTCCAGCATTAAAGTTGTGCCATTTGAAGCCCTCTACGGACGGAAGTGCAGATCACCATTGTGCTGGACTGAAGTAGGTGACACACAACTAGCCAAGGGACAAGTACCCGACAACACTATCACTGGCCCATAAATCATAAGAAAGACAACCGAGAGGATTGTACAAATTCGGGATCGACGAAAGGCTTCAAGAGATAGACAAAAGAGTTATGCAGACAAAAGATGGAAACCCTTGGAATTTCAGGTGGGGAACCGAGTGCTATTAAAGGTCTCACCCTGGAAGGGTTAATACGTTTTGGAAAACGTGGGAAACTAAACCCGAGGTATATCGGACCATTCGAGATCCTTGCAAGGATCAGCCCGGTAGCCTACAAACTTCGTCTACCGCAAGAGCTCAATAACGTACACCCTACCTTTCATGTGTCAAACTTGAAGAAATGTTTGACCAATGAGACCCTCGTCGTCCCTCTAGATGAAATCGAAATCAACGAGAGTCTCCACTTTATAGAAGAACCAATTGAAATCATGGATTGGGAAGTTAAAAGAACAAAACAAAGTCGCATACCCATTGTGAAGGTCCACTGGAATGCAAAGCAAGGACCTGAATACACCTGGGAACGCGAAGATCAGATGAAACACAAGTACCCACATCTTTTTCCCTAATCGACAAGTGTTTTTCTTACATTAAATTTTGGGACGAAAATTCCTCTAACGGGGGGGGGGGGGGGGGGGAGGGGGGGGATGAAGTGACAACCCGATATTTCGATTCTATGTAATGACTTAAAAAGCCAAGTATTATAACCACTTTTGAAAATAATGAAATTAACTTTGAAAATAAAATGTACAAAAGTCTCTACTTGGTTACCTACTATGTTAGATATCATTAAACCGCAAGCGTACATAAAAAGAACGTCAAAATTTGACTTCTTATGAGAAAGTTATGATTTTTCCAAGTTCGGTATAGCGGTAGACAACTAAAAACTCGAAACAGAGATCGAACGACTTTTGGCCGGAATGATCTAAATGAGAATCAAAGGTCTCTACAATGGTATTTCAACGGTAAAAAGTCTGAAAAAAACAGACATCAGATAAAGAAGTTATGGATTTCAAACGAACTTTTCTTACCCTGACCTTTTAAAAATAAATAATAAAAATTATTTCAAAATTTGCCGACGGAGTCTAAACGAACGTTTTAGAGCGTAGTCTCACCTACGCGTGTATATAAAAACGTCGAAAACAGAGTTCGTTTGAAGAAGATATTAATTTTTGAAGTTTACTAAATAATAAAAATATAAATTTAAATCAAATTTCGGTATTATCCGAAGGGGGAGTCAGCGGGCCAATCCAAGTTACGCCCAGCGTACTCGAGGACTAGGCATCGGATCATCCACGTCGCCCCTATGCGATGCTACGCCCCGTCCCATCCGAGCTCCGAGGCAGTCAAGGATGCGGTCACGCATGACGCACGCGTACGCCCAGCGTAACCGTGTACGCCCAGCGTACCGAGGCGGTTCCCAGCCCCTATAAAAGGGATGCGAGTGTTCCGAGAAAATTGCTCATTTTCTCTCATCTTTCTTGAGTTTTTGCCTCGTTTTTCGTGCATGTGATATCCCGAAGCCCCGGTTTCCATACTCAAGCCCCGAAGGTCGTTTGTGCTCTCGAGATTCCTGAGAATCCCGAGAAAATCCACTTTCTGGAGTCAAAGTTCTGCTCGGTTTTCATCTTGCCTTCTTCGATCTTTCAAGTGAATTCATACCCCTATAATCTACGCTTTTAAATGTTTGATAAATGCTTTTTATACAATATTAGGGGCGGGGGGATGAAGGTAAAACACGTGGGTATTATCGTGTGTAACTAAACGATTCACTATATGTCACACCCCGCTAAAGCGGAAACGCAAGGTATGACAG